>NC_139167.1:49980497-51383987 GCF_965202585.1 Thalia democratica | reverse complement strand
AATGCATTAAATTTCGTTGAAATCTTAGATTAATCTAAAGTTTATTTAGTTTTAATAACTCTTTACGTCTGTGATGTAACTTAAGCAAGAAAATAAATTGTACAAAAGAACTAAAATTGAAACATTTAACAAAATAATTTAAGTGGTTTCTTATTTTATTTTTCGAGTCCACAGTCAGACTTGTCAAAGTTTCTTTATTGTATTTTACCTTTAAATGACTTTTAAATAGTTATTAATTTAGAAAGTAGAATGATCAAATTAAGTTTGTTTACTTATATTTATGTTGTTAAATTTTTTAGACCTTACATTTAAATTATGTTCAAATTTTTTTTTAATAAAAAGCTTAAAATAAATAAATACTGCAACGGCTTTGCGTCGATTAGCGGGGAAAATTACTTTTCTTTTTATTGGGTTCATTTTATTGTACTGTTTTGGCAGTAACTTGTTGCCGTTGTTATGAGCTCATTTTGGCTGTGCTTTTGCACAGTTAAGCCATTATTATCTTGCTCAGTTGTTCAAGAATTTAGTTTAAACGAAAATTTTGTGTTCTGTTTCTTTGATTCGGTATTTCGATTAGTTGGCATTCATGTTCTTTAGTTTTTTATCATCTTTATGTTTCGCAGTTTATTAATTGTAAATACACCATTTCCTTGACTCGATTTTATTACAACTAGTCTAAATTTAAATAGTTAACTGTTTTTTAAATCCTTTTTAATAAACAATAGTTCGTTTAGCGCCTATAAAATATTAAGTTAATAGTAAAAGTTTAATTCGGATTTAATACATCGACTTTATTAACATGTCAACTTAATTTAAAAGTAACTTAAGAAACTATCTACGACCTATCTTATAATAACGTGTTAAGTCAGTTAAACGCTAAACCCGCATGTATAAAAGCAACAATATCGGCAGATGGTAAAATGCAAACATGAGTACAAACACTTTTGAAACAATCGGCTTAAAATAATCAAATAAAAATTTTACTGATCAAACTTCAAATTGTACTATTTCTTAAAATTTAAAAGAATAGAAAACCTAAATAGACAGAGAAAATTGTAAAATAGTTTTATTTACTTTTGTTGCAGTCTATATATAAATTTTACACATTTACACTTTTATTTAACGTATTTACTAATATACTAGTATTTATTAGTTGCTAGGTACTTTTGTTGCTAGGTTTAAACAAGTAGTTTTACGTTTGAAATAGTAAAATAGATAGTAAATATTTAAATACGTTAGTTAAAATATCTTAATAAAATGATTTGATAGAATTCTTAAAATTATTTTTGTATTGTTATTATTAAGTTGAGGTTTGCCATAGAGTAACTAGTGTAATTCTATATTAAATACAAAGTTTTAGTTGAAGCTTTAACTTGAAAGATATTAAAAGCTTGTAGTATTATGTTGCATATTTTATTTTTATATTTTTCAACATAACATATAAGCATAAACAAATGTGTCATTCCATGCTAAAATGACGCCGTGCGAAAGTGTTACTCCGTGCTAAAGTGACGCCGTGCTAAAGTGTCATCCCGTGCTAAAGTGTCACCCCGTGCTTAAGTGACGCCATGCTAAAGTGTCACCCCGTGCTAAAGTGTCACCCCGTGCTTAAGTGACGCCGTGCTAAAGTGTCACCCCGTGCTAAAGTGTCACACCGTGCTAAAGTGTCATCCCGTGCTAAAGTGTCACACCGTGCTAAAGTGTCACCCGTGCTTTTCTGACCCGTTCCCATTATGCGTGTTAATAAAATTTAAATCTTTATTAAAATGCTCTACTTTTAAACAGTTCCTATAGTTCTTTCATATCAAATAAGAAGTTTTTAAAACCTATTTGCTTGTTTTTCTAAAAATAATAAACTGCATAAAGTTTTCAATTGTACACATTTAATTTCGTGTACAAATTTAAAATAAAAAAAAGAGTTTTTTTTTTTGGAAACTGCCACCTTTGACTGATTCTTTAATTGTATTTTAGTTTAACTTAATGATTGCTTTACATCGATTGTTTATTACTCAATAACCAAAAGATTCTTCATGCACCAGGTCCTAGGATCAATATTTTGAGCGTTTTTTTTTTGTCGTTAATATACTCTCATTGATAAGTTAGATAATTTTAAAATTCGTTGTTTTTAATGGATAAATATTTATTTTTCTACGTTTAGTTTCTGCTTTATGTTTCTGAAGACAAGTAGGGAGATATTAAACTATTACAATAATTACAGGTTGTTATTTTATTTGTAACTGATTACGAAAATGTATTTAGGGTTTAATTTGAAAAATTTTAAAACAAAAAAAGCGTTTAGAAACTTAAACTATATATACTTCTTGTACATGGTATTAGACTAAATTGTGGGTATTACTAAAAAGAACTGTTTTTATAAAAAAATTAAACTTATTTTAGTAAAGCTATGTTAGATACAGTTGATTGTGTTTTAGTAGAGCTAGAACTTAGAAAGATAATGTATTCACTGCTAGAGTATTTAAGGTCTATTCGATGTGAAACAATTGTACACGACAAATAAAATTCTGATATGTTAAATTCCGACAATGCAAACTCTAATAATTCAGAGTTGTTGTGAATTTTTTTGAAGTGTTGCGTTTTAATTTTTTAAATAAGAATTGTCAGAGTCTCAGTTCTCTAGTAAACTTAAAAGATTTGATAAAGTTGTAAGAAATCTAAAACAATGAACATTTATTGAAATATGAGCTAAGAGTCTAGACTTAAAAGATCTTAACTATTATTTGAAAATTTAAAAGCCTAGTAAATTTGCATTGTAAACAAAAAATAGTTGCTAACATATATTTAATTAGTATGTACATAATTTTAGTAAAGCTTTCAACAGGTTTAACATAGTTTTTCAACTAATCTTATGAAACTACGTGTAGGTGAGAAGCCGGTTATATAACTAGTTAGTGCATTTTATTTTTTATTTTTCTTTTGGTTTACGTCAATTTAAAAGAAGTTTGAATGAAATTTTAAGTTATTTAAAAGATTTTGTTCTATTTATCAAAGTTTTTAAGGTTGAAATACTCTAAAGTTCAGGAAATATCTAGAGTCAATCAAAATGAAGTAAAAATAAAACTTTTATAAAAGAGTTCTAACACTAACATAAGCAATTTTATTAACAATAAGTTATAATCGTTATAGTAGTATAATTATAATTTGAAATATTAAAACATTATTTAGGTTACTATTTTAAGCTTTTCTACTTCGTTTAGTAAGAACTCGTTATTGTTTAGTTATTTAGATAAAGTTTACAAATGGTTTGTAACTTTCAATTAAATATTATTTTCAAGCTTAATTTTATTGTTCTACCCAAACTAAATTGTGCATAAGTATAGAAATAAATTTTTAACCGATTTAAAGTTGTGATTTTTTTCGATAATGTGTTTACAGTCTAAAAATAAGATATAAATAGCTTGTGGAAATAGTAAAAAGAAGTATTAATGAACAAAAGGAACAAATTAAATTACAATTTCGAATTAACTATTTTTGTGAACATTTTTAGGAATATAACATTTGTTGGTTCACACTACAAGCCTTTTCTCTACTCACCCGGTTTTCATATTCAACTTTCTTGTTTACTTCAGCTCAATTTATTCTGTCAGCTCTTCGACGGTTATTAAACCATCTCTAAATTGTTTATTAAATAAGAAAGAAGTTAGTTATTCAAAATATAGGTTTTTTAAACCTAACAATTTTATAAAAAGTCACTTTGTATAGAATGAAGACTAGCTTTCAAGTTCATCTCACGTAATAACTCAATGTGTTTATTTTATCTTAAGTGTTTAAAAAAAAACCTATTATTACTTAACTTAATCAGAACCTTTGTAATTTATGCATATTTTTATTAACAACTAAAATATCCATACAAACTTTAAGTACTTACTTGAACTTTAAAATTACCTGGACTTCTTCAACTGTGAGATCAGTATGCTTTATAATGTCCTTCATTTCAGAATTATGCGGGTACCAACTTACATATTTGTAGTAATTATCCAACTTTTTAAGTTCATCGTAGGTATATCTTTTTCTCGGCCTAAATTTAAAAAAAATATGGATATTAACCAAGTAGTTAAGCGTATAAAATAGTTGCAAAATTAATTTTATGTATATATGTAATAATTTATATTTTATCAATAATAAATCAATTAACACTCATTATACTTTCTAATATATCTTCAATTACTCTTAAAATAAAAGTTTAGTTCATTTTGACTAAATTGTAATATTACAAACTCACTTTCTCGGGGTTTTTGAAGTTTCTGCTGTAGATTGGCTTTCTAAACTAACTTTTGAGTTTACTTCACTATTCTACAAATTATTCTAACAATTAAATACTTTTTTGTTTGAATATTAAACAAGTTTTTAGTTTCTTAAAACTAAAAAAAGCTTTGTATATAATATACTAAAATTTTTATTTGTTATAATTGTATCTAATTTTAATTAGGATTCGACAAAAGTATGCTTTTTACTTAGTATTTGAGTTATATACTACACAAAATGAGTTTAATAGAAGTAAGGTAAAAGTAAATAAGCTATATGAATAGTGTATCTGTAACAAAGTTGTTTTAAAATATTTGAAGTAAAAAAGTTTACATTATACAATTTTTAAAACCCTGTCTTCTACAAATAAAAGATAAATTGACATAAAAGAATTATTCTGTGTATGGTTTTTAATATTTTATATTAGTGGTTTTTAAACTGCTTTAAAATAGGATATTATATTTTATGCCAGGCAACTTATCAATACTGTGATGACATAATTTCTATAAATAACAAAGATAATATATAGTTTTAAGCTGTTTAATTTTATAATTTTCTTGACTTACAGTAACTGATACTTCTGGAATCATAAGTTTATTAGCGATTCCCGATCTCCTTCGTTTGAGGCATTTATTTTCTTTGTACTTATCCAAAAAGAAATCATCTATTGGAGTGAAACTGATACTAGTTATAAAAAAACTTGTTAATTATTTTGACTGAATTATAAATATACTTATATTACAAACTTTTTTCGGTCTTAATTTAATAAAACCATAATTTACTTTCTTTTATGGTTTTTATCAAGCTCAGTTGATTCGTTTCCTTTTTTGGTTTTGAGTTTTTTCCTTTCTTGCTTTTGGTGGAGAAGTTTCGCTGGACTAAAATTAAAAAAAAAAGAAAATAATATATTGTTTGTCTTATTTTGTAATTATAAAATGTTCAATACTTTATCTGATAGTTAATTTTAGTTGTTGATGGAATTTTATTTTGTTCTGTAGAAGTGAAACCTGAAAACATAAATATTTTAATAACAAGTATTTGTTATTGAACTTTAACTATTTTATTAATAAAACAAACCATTTCTATTTTGTTTAGGATTTCGGTAGACTAAATACGAATTGTTAGAGTTCTGGTTGGTAAAATTTTGTTGGTTTTGTACAAAATGACTCGTCGAATGCGTTGGTCAGACAAATATTGATTTTGAATTTGGTTTTGGTTTTGTAAGTCACTTGAAAACATCAAGTTTGGTTGTTGGGGACTTACAAGGTAATTGTTATGTCCGGTAACGTTATTACTGCAAAAACGATTAATTTTTTTACACTGGTACTCAATAAGAGCTTGCTGATAGCCATTGTAAACTTGTTGGTATTGAGTATTGTATGGATAAATTGAAGATAGATTTTGATTGTAAACGTCAAAATTTGAAGTCTGTAATCTCGATTGCTTGTGACTTACATGAGGATTATAATCATACTTGGTTTCAACAGTATTTTGTTGACGCTGAGTGTTATGAAGGTACACTGACGAGCTAATTTGAACTTCATCTTGGCATGCCAGCACATCTTGCATTTTATCTTGTTCGTTTTTATTTTGTCATTTAAATTTTTGGGAACGTAATCTTCAGTTCCATGGTAGTTCATACACCACCAATGGTGTATTTGATGAAACAGATCATTTCCCTGAAAAGATTTAGTATGAATAAAGTTTGTAATAAAACCAAAGCACGTAGTATACAACTTAACAACAAATATGACTCTTTTAAAATAATTTACCTTATCATTTTCACATGATCCTTTTTGAAGTATTATTTCAATGTCATTAGGTGCTTTTTCAGCTATTTCGCCGGTAATCAGATTAAAACAATACTCATCCAAATTGTCGATATCCGGTACAAAATTCATGCTTGGATCAGTTCTTAAACTAGCACTGTTTATTCAAGTATTATGCAGTGGCCTTGATGAAATGTTTTTAACGTTAGCATATGTAGTATTCAATTTCGGTTTTTGATGACTACTAAATAAGCTGGTATAACATGTTTGATTGTTTATCGCAACGTTAAAATATTGGTGAGGACATGTTTTACATTGGTTGTCAACAATAACTTGTTGATGGTCTTTGTTATTATGAACAATGTTAAGAGCCATTTTATCAAATACTTTCTCTTATAACTTGTAGCTATTTATTTTTCTGTAAAGTAGTTTGTTTTGATTTAATTTTTTTTTCCAGAAGTGTATTTAAGTATGTACTATGTAACTAACTACGTTTTTTTTATAAATTAAGTAGTTTGATACCGACCTTATATACAACTAATTAATATCTAATTCAATACCTAAATCACTAGAGAAACATTTTAAGAAATATATAAAATTAACAAACATATAGTCTGTATAAACTATACTATGTCATTAAAATTGTGAATTAAAATAAATAACATTCTAACTTAATAAGTAGAACAACATGTTCAAATGTTTTTTAATTTGTGTTTCAATTTCAATTATACACAACTATTTAAACGTCATAATTTTTTCTATTAATCTAATGATTTAAAATTAATATACAAGTTTAATATATTGTTAAATACAACTTTAAACTCCTTAACCTAAAAGTTTTTTTTTTCTTTCATAAAATCACTATCAAAATATTAAAATCTTTTATTAAAAATCTTATTTAAAAGAATAAATTTAGTAACTCTGAAGTTTTACAGTCATCAATTAAATAAGTAGTTTTATTGATATATATCAAATTAAGTTATTTTCTGTTTTATTAAACTATTGAAATCCATTAAACTAACTGTCTGTCTTTAAATTCTTATAAAAATAAGTGAGTTTAGAATATCAAGTATTGTACAGACTATTCACTTATAACAAATATATCTTTATGTAAAAAATTAAATTAAACATTAGAAAAAGTAAATCTTGTACTATCTCTAGTAATCAAAGATAGACCTACACTTTTTACACTAAAAAACTGTTCGCACTTTAACAATAAAAATTAAAAAAATAATCAGAATTCTAATTTAGTTGTTTGATATTTATTTATGATTATTTTTTAAATGTTAAGCAAGATTTTCCAAGTTTCTAACATAGATTTCAGCTCTAGCTAAATTAAATTCGAAAAAAGATAAAGTTTTTAATATAGTTAAAACTAAAGCTATAGTAATTTTTTACTCCAAAAGAACATTTATAGCTAATAATTTATTATCTAAAATTGTTATCGTGATCAATTATTAGAAACAGATATTATTTTAATTAAGTTTCTAGATGACACAAACTTAAACACTTACAAAGATAATATAAAATAAACTGATCATATGATTATTTTTTGACAAGTTTACAAAAAATTATCCTTAGTTTACAAGATAATTACTAAAAAACTATCCTTTAAGTATACAATCTTGAACTTTTAACAAAATAAAAACATTTTTTTAATCAAACCTAGTTTTAAAAAAAGTTATACTTCTTAACCACTGAATATCTATATCTTATTATAAAGATAAATTTGCAGTTTTTGAGTTTCTATAACAGTTATGATAAGAGTTAAGTATCTAAATATATCTTTTTGCTCTCTTTAAATAATAGTATCCTTTTAAGCTATACAAAAAGTATAATACTTTAATGTTTTTCTAGATAATAAAGATACAAATGAACGTATTTGTTTAAATAAGAATTGTTCAAAAAACAAGTTTACTGATATTCATAACTTTTCAAAATGAATTTCAAAATGTTTTTTCTAAGTAAGAGGCAAATAATCAGTAATTTAAATAAAAAGACTTCAATGTTTTTTAAAGCTACTTTTTTTTGTTAAAAACTATATCTTTAAACCACAAAAAAAGTAGTTTCTTTTACTTATACCAGTCTAGTTTAAAGTTGTAATTTATAAAATTTTAAAGAATTGGCAACAAACAATAATGTTACTAACAAATTTAGAAATAAATAAAATGTTTAAGATACTTATTTCTATTCAAAATATTAATCAAAAAATATTTTAGATTTGTAAGATAAAGAAGTAAATATTTTTTTTTATAATTTGGCTGATACTTTTTCTATAAAAATAATTGTTTAAAAATAATATTAAAAAAAAATCTTAATTTTTTAATTAAATTTAAATTTCGGACGAAGTTCTCCGATGTTTATTGCATAAATAAACAAGCTTCTTTTCTCTAATTTATTTAGAATTACATGCTTATAAGAAATGATTTGAAAAAGTTAAGCATACGCACTGAAGCTCGCTTGGTTAGAGTTTAACAGCGAGTTCTCGCGACTATGCCTACCGGGCGAGTCCTAAAAATGACGAAATCGATCGTGGGTTTTCTCGGACGCTTTTGTTTTGTTGTTGGTCGTGTGGTGAACTTCATTATTTATCAGTGATGGCGCGATACATCTTAACTTTGTTAAAAAAAAGTAGTTATCTTACTTAGAAATGTGTGCCAGTATTTATGTGTTGGCCGGATAGTAAGTAGTTGGTCTAAGGATATTTTTAGAAACTTGGGTTGCACACTTACATTAATACACCAATTGAGGATAAGTAAAACTTTTTTTCAATTACTATAACAATAAGCAACAACTAGTATTTGTTAACTAACAATATCAAAAATATACTCAAGTTTAAAACTAGCTGATAGATTGTTTAGTATTTAAACTTGCTAAAATTTTTGTAAGTTTCAAAAAATGCCGTTATTATTTTCAATTTAAGAAATAGACAACAGTTATTTTATTATTTTACTTCATGTCAAGTACGAAATTTGATAAATCATAGTTAAACGCGATTCGAGTCTATTGTGCAATCATCGTACTGGACAAGACGTTAAAAAGTATCCAAGTAGTGTGCGACTCGATAACCGAAAAGTTTTTTTGTACACCAAGTCTTAGGACCAAATATATTAAGCGTTTTTATTTTGTCAATCAATAAATTATAAAAATACAGGTAACAACTAAAGTATAAACCATTTTCACATTTTATGTTAACTTTTCCATAAACTACAACAAAGTAATAGAGTTAAGAGTAGACATTTTTAGACAAACAAAACGATATACTTTTTTCTTAATTAAAGATTGTTGTTACAACTCATTGCGAGACTTTATAATAATAAAAAAATATTTTTTTTTTAGTTTTAGGTTTTTTAAGAGAAATTAAAAAGTTTAGTTAATTTATTTATTTAAAATATAGTTTTTATAAAACGTAGTTTTACTATGTTTGTCTAGTTTCATAGTTTTTATTTTTATTATAATTTTCTATTAAGTTGTTTAGTGTTTACTTTTAAACTAATATGTTTTATTTCTCTTTAACATTTTTAAACTAGTTGTCTTTATTTTTTAAAAGATAAGCTAAATTTCAATTGATTGTGTTTAAAAGTTTGATTTTTAGTCTTTGGGAAATGACTTATTAACTAATATTAACATTAACATTATTAACAGTAAATGTCTACGTTTTAGTTTTTATTTTTACTATAATTTTCTGTTAAGTTGTTTAGTGTTTACATTTAAACTAATATGTGTTATTTATCTTTAACATTTTTAAACTAGTTGTCTTTATTTTTTTTAAGATAAGCTAAGTTTTAATTGATTGTGTATAAAATTTTGATTTTTGGTCTTTGGGAAATGACTTATTAACTAATATTAACATTAACATTATTAAAATTATTAAAAGTAAATGTCTACGTTTTAGTTTTTATTTTTACTATAATTTTCTGTTAAGTTGTTTAGTGTTTACTTTTAAACTAATATGTGTCATTTCTCTTTATTATTTTTTAACTAGTTGTCTTTATTTTTTTTAAATAAGCTAAGTTTCAATTGATAGTGTTTAAAACTTTGATTTTTGGTCTTTGGGAAATGACTTTGGTAATATTAACATACATGAAGTAGTTTAAGATTTTGAAAGTTTTCAAAAATATGTATTGTTTATTGAACGATAAAAAAGTGCTCAGAAAGTTTGGTCTAAGGACCTGGTGGCACGAGCATAAAGTTAATTTTATAGACAAATTTATAAATTTTTCAAAAAACATAAAACTTTAATGTCAATTATTTTCCTTATCTTAAAAGCTATCTAAAAAAATTTTTTTTTATCTTAGAGAACGCACCTTTGTCTTTAATTTAAGAAAAAAAAATTTGGTTTAGGGTTTGAATTATTTCATGGGGTCCCTCCAAAAATAAAGGTTTTTTTTTCTTTTTTTCATTCAAATTGCATTATAACCAAAAATAATTTTTTTTTTTAAATATTTTTTTTTTGATTTCCCTTAGTTTGCATGTTATTTAAACTCTTAAATAGTTATTTTATAAATAATGTTAATATCTTTTACGATTTGGCCCCAAAACAAAATGATGTATATTACACTATAATTTGCCTTGGCCGTTTCCAAGATAAAAAATTGATAAAAGGAAAAAAACAATTAATAAGAATGTGAATTACAACAAATTTAATTAAATTATTATAGTTTATTTAAATTTGTTGTAATTTACATTCTTATTAATCGTTTTTTTCCTTTTATCAATTTTTTATCTAGGAAACGGCCAAGGCAAATGATAGTGTAATATACATCATTTTGTTTTGGGGCCAAATCGTAAAAGATATTAACATTATTTATAAAATAACTATTTAAGAGTTTAAATAACATGCAAACTAAGGGAAATCAAAAAAAAAATGTTTAAAAAAAAAATTATTTTTGGTTATAATGCAATTTGAATGAAAAAAAGAAAAAAAACCCTTTATTTTTGGAGGGACCCCATGAAATAATTCAAACCCTAAACCAATTTTTTTTTTCTTAAATTAAAGACAAAGGTGCGTTCTTTAAGATAAATAAAAATTTTTTAGATAGCTTTTAAGATAAGGAAAATAATTGACATTAAAGTTTTATGTTTTTTGAAAAATTTATAAATTTGTCTATAAAATTAACTTTATGCTCGTCCTGGTGGCTGGTGTACGAATGAACCTTTTGGTTATTAAGTCGTATACCACATGCTTTTACAATTTCTTACATGCTAGAATTTCTTTTTTAATTATAGTATTTAAATCTTAAGAAATAAAATAATTAATAAAATTTTAAAAAAGAAAATTAAACGAAAATTAACTAAGTCTTGTGTTTACTTGAATAAGTTTTATACATATGTACTCAAAAACTTGTTTAATAACATAAAAAATAAAATACAGTCTGAGCTTAGCCTAAAGCTTAAAAGAATAAAATTAACCTTAACTTAACTTATAAAGCGCGATAAACAACACGAAATGCAGACATTAAAATACTTGAAATATAGGTCACAACTTTTCTTAAGAAGGTAAAATTGTAACAAACTGAGTTAAAGTTTACCAATACTTTGGTTAACAAAACCGTACAAAATTGATTAGAATTTAACAAAAAAAATATACTTTTTATAATCTCTTGCCTATAATTACTTATAGTGCTAGCCTATAAGTTTTAGGTAGCAGTGTTTATCTTAGACTACTTGGATGAAATAGTTAGTAATAAGTGTACAATACCATAATTGTAAATAAAAAAACCCTAAGTTGAATCCAAGCTTGTGTAGCAAACTTGTTCAAGTGTTAAGTTGTTATAACAACCTCAAAGTCTGCTAAAGCATTTGAAAGCAAATAACTATATTTTATGTACTAACTTACTGAGTTTTTATGTAAAACTGGTGTATGAAGATATAACTACATACTTTGCTTCATAAATTATGAAAGTTTTGATAACAAAATATATTCTTATATAGAAATGAAGTTGATTTTTATCAATCACCAATTTACTCTGTCGTTTGGAATAATAGTTGCTAATTGTAATAAATTTTTTTATAGCAATTATGTTTGATTATATTTATTTCTAGTACAATCATGTAATATGTATTCAAGCTGTGCTAAAACATACACATCTAATTATATGTTTTCAAATAATTGTGCATTGTTAGTTATATTTTTGATTTTTGTCATGAATACTATTAAATACTTTTTTTAAGTATTAAGTTTTTGTTTAAACTAAAATAATCAGTAATTACTTAGCATAATGTTGCACCTATATTGAGCTGAAATTATATACTTAGCCTTATATACATACTTATAATTTTAACTTTTACTTATAATTTTAAACTAAAAGTCAATGTTTTTAGCCTAATATGTTTAATCTAACTTATTAAAATTTAATCTAAAATGATACTTTGTCTTAAACATGCTATATAAATATATAGGAAGAATTTATTTTTTTATGATACACTAATAAAACTTTAGTATTTAATCACTTTTATTTTACAATATAAAATAATGATTATATTGCTTTAAGTTTTATGTATTAAGCTTGTTCTTACTACAATTGAAGATTGATTGAAAAATCTTTTTTTTTTATAGTTAAAAACATATAGATAAATTAAATTTCAAACTTTATAATTGTTAAATGCTATAAAGTACGCTATGATTTTTTTTTTTGCAATTTTGTAACTATATGTAATATGATTATTAAATAAAATAAAGCTTATATTGAAATGTCATAAAATGTTGAGGCGTTTTACAAACACGTTATAGTTTTTTTATTGAAGAAAAAAACTATATTGCTATCAAATAATATTACAGGAATTTTAAGCACTATGAATTTTAACTAAATTTAAATTATATGGCTAAAAAAGATAAAAAAGATGGTAAAAAAAAGAAAGGTGCAGATAATGCTGCAAAAGAGAAAAAAAAGTTAGCTGAGCTTGCAGCTGTAAGAGAAGGACTGCTTTATTATCAGCTTGAATCAAAGACAAAACAGTTTGAAAGGTTAATTTGAGTAACATATTACTATTATATTATGTTAAAAAATTGGTAGTAATAGTTTTTTATATACAATGCAAGTATATAAGATCTTATTTTAGTAAACAGCAAAATGTTATGTTGTATATTATTATTTCTAAGCATATATGTTGAACTTAGTTCCACGCCTTTTACCACATAATGTTTGAACGAAAAAAAGTTATAAAATATATTTTTAATACTTTTTTTTGATAAGTAAATTAAAAGTTGACATCAACAAATTTCTATTAAAAATGTATGGAATTGTTAGGTTGTAAGTATATCCTTTAACAAGCTGATAAAAATTATAAAAGCAAAATATTTAATGCTAAAATAAGTCAAACCACATGATAAATAAGATTTTTTAAATAAGTGTAAGATCTGTTTCTTTTATTTTAATAGCTTGGTTTATAGTTTTTCATTTATATGGTTCTTAAATTTTATCAGGGTCGCCACACACTCAGGGAAACTCAAGATATTTGATTTTTTTAAAACTAGGGATGACTCAGAGCAGTTTTTCTTCAGAATAGTTTTAAGATTATTTAAAAATCTCAGGGAAGATTTTTTTTAGATCTAGAATGATCTTAAGTTGATCCAGTTTCAAAAATTTGTTATTTTATTTACTTAATATGTTCAGGAAAATATTTTTTATTGATTTTGAAACGCTTATTTAATAATTTTTTATTATTGCAGCTAGTTCTTCATTATTTTATAAATAACATTTTATTTATTTTTTAATCTGAAATTAATAGTTATCATGCTTTGAGTTTATATTAAGCAGAAACAGTCTAGAGATATAGAAGTTAAACTATGCATCAAAAAGTTTTAATATACTTTATAGTTTTAGTTACTTATTTAGTTTAGTAAAGTTTTATTGTTTTGTATGTCGTTAATTCATATATAAAGTTGTTTGTTGTAACTTCTGAATACTTATTTTCAGGAAAAATATACTAAAAATTGAGTATAAAATAGTGTTGTTTAATCTTTGAAAACAGTATTTCTAACAAGTTTAATGAACATCTAATGCAGTAGCATACACATATTTTTTTAAGGATTTGAAAAAAAAAACTCAGGGTGACCCAGCGCATTTTAAATTGAATCAGGGCAGTCTTTGGTCATTCAGAGCAGTATTTTCTACTTAAAGAGGGACAACCCTGTTTTATGATAATGGTGATTTTTTATCTTTCTGATGCCAGTAATGTTTTGTTTACTAATGTTAAATTCCTAGAATATATTACGTATATAACTTTAGTATAGTTTAACCGTTAAGAAAACAAAGTATTTTAAAATATTTACTAGTATAAAAATTATTGTTTTAAGCGTAGTTTTTAGTGTTGTTTTTAATATATTGTTTTTTATTGCAGTTTTAATTTATGGTTTTCTTAAATCTAGGTTTTCTTATTCTGATGATTTTTCAATTTAATAAATGTTTAACTTTGAAACTAATATACTGCAAACTAGTAAATTTTTTATCAAGTTTATAAATGTTACAGATTATAAAAGTTACAAGTTATAAATTTATTATTTAGGCTGACCAAAGATGTTGAATTACTAAAGCTTAAAGTTGAAAAACAGAAAGAAAGGAATACCCATTTTAAAAAAGAAAGAGAAGAAAACTTTCAAAAGTTGTTAGCTCAAACCAAGCAACAAGAAAGAGAAATTGAAAACAATCAAGTATATTTTCTATCTTTAATAAACTTATGAATACAAATTAAAATGATGTTTTTATGCAATTTAATAATTTTTTTTACAAATTAAAAAAAGAGAAAATCTTATTTTACATTTCAATTACAGCACAAATTTTACATTACATAAACAGTTTTAAATGTACTGTTAGCTACAACTATAAAATCTATTTACATTAGTTTTCTTTATATAAGGAAATAAAAAGCGTATAATAATTATAACAACTACAAAAAAACTTATTTTTGACCAAGGGGGAAGGGGGTTAAACACTTTTTTTGAATTTAGTCTTATTTTTCTACATAGTTAATAAAGCTACCAGTTAATCTCTACCGCTTGTTGTAATTCGAAGTAAATTTTGAGTTGTAAGCAATAAAAGTTATAGAGTTCTAGAAGTTCTTTATGGGAGGCGAAAACTAAAATAGCAAAAATCAACTATTTCACTAAAAATCTATCTCATTCTTCATTTTAAGCAATTGTTTTAAAACTTTCACAAAGTAATCTTTCATAAATTTTGAACAACTTGTAAAAAATATGTTTTTTAATTTTGTATATATATGAAATAAATCTTTTTTATTTAACTATGTTCAAAATTTTATTTATTATTTTTTATATAATCTGCTTCCTAAAAGTCGTTTGTAATATCTAAAGAACATTTCCGGAAAATCTAAAGTAAAAATGCTTTAAAAAGAAAGGATTGATATATTTTTAGTAAAATTTTCAAAATTCTCAGAAAATTGATCTTGAAAATTTTTGAACTCATACGATTGCATAGAATTTTTTTTTACAAAAGCAGTTTTATCTCAAAATTGAAGGCCATAGGGGTTTTTAACTTGATCTTATTTTGTAGAGTTTTAGCTAAGCTGCAAGTTACTTTTTACAGATTTTGATAAATCAAAATAGCTTTTAAGATATAGCTATATAAGTTGGAGAGTACAATAGGTTCCTTATAAGAGGAGAAAACTGAAATGGCAAATAAAAAGAAAACACTAAAAAATATATTACTTTTTGTTTTTTGAGACAAATATCTCAAATTTTCAGGAAATTTTCTTTGCAGTACTTAGAAAAATCTGTTGTACGAACATGAAAAAATACTAATAAATAAAAACTTTGTGAAAAAAAAAATTATTAAAAATTTTTGACCCCGTCCCTATGCCCTTAATATCATTTAATATATTAAACTTAAACATATTATAATTAAGTTTCTATAAAAAATAAAAAAGTACTAAATTTTGAGATATAGGAAGTGTAGTTTCAAGTACAACATTAAGTTTTAATATTCCTCACATTAAAAGAAAAAGTCTTATTGTAATAATTTAAAAGTTATTAAGAAATTAGCAGTTTTTGACCTAAAGGAATTGTGTTTATTCTTTTTAAGAATTAGATAAAGATATTTCCACGTAGATTAAAAAAATAGGGTTTTTTAAGTAAACTAAGGTTGGACTGATCAAGTTTGAATAGAATTGCTGTAGTGAAAATTGGTTTTTTATTGAAACAGTCTACTTTTGTCCTTTTAGTTTGGTCCTTCCATAAGAATCTTTTTAAATTCTAAAGCTTTGTACCCTTATAAGTCATAAACTATTTTGTATTAAAAAAATCTTCAAAATATTGATATCTAACTTAAGCATTTTTGAAATGTGACTAACTTGTAACCTTATCACCTTAATGTTCTAAAAATATTTTAAGTTAAACAAAGTTTGATAATTTTAAATTATAAAGCTTGAAACTTATTATCTATCATCATCTTATCAAATACTTATTTTTTTTTCTAGAACAGTATATGGAATCTAAGATAACTTTTGGTTTTACTTTTATACTTTAGAAGTGTTAGAAAAACAGTAATATTAAAAACAACTTTTTATTTCCTTTATATTTACTTTTTAAAGCAGAAGTTTATGGTAAAAGGCCAAAAAAAACTTACATAAAATTAAATTACAAAACTGCTTGTATGTAAACTTTTTTTTTAATTTTAAAATTGCTTCTAAATAGTTATTTTACTAAAATTTTAGGATTTTAGAAATGTTAATTAAATAAATGTATCGACTAACTTTAGAATATAGTACAGTCTTAGCTTTAAAAGTTGTGCTTTTCTATATTGTTTTCTCCATGTCATACATATAATAGTTATAAATTAAGACCATTGAGTTGATTGTTATCATCCACAATTAAAATAGATCTACAACTCCTCTCACGTTGAGGAGGCATTGAAAAGCCTGTGGGATGCAACAACAAGAGAGGAAAAGATTGAAGCAGCCCTCATTGAGAAACAGAGTGAAGTTGACAAAGCAATCGCAGAAAAGCAAAGTCAAGTAGACTTTTGGAGGTGCTTCAAAAACATTGGTTCTAAAGACAACAAGGCGAAGATCGAGCTGTTACAGTCAGAGCTAAAAAAACTTGAGAAAACGCATAAAGAAACGTTGGAACATTTAAAGGTTTATTACATAATCATTTACTACTTATTGTGTAAACATGCAGAGTGTTTAAAAAATAAATTTTAAAGAATAATAGTGAATGGATGCATAATTTATTTTAACTAGCATCGTGTAAATAGTCAAGTTTTTATTTGAAGCATAATTTAGTTTTTATATTAACCCTATTTGTAGCACAAAGGGTATCTGAACAATATTCACAGCACACCACAGTGGACTGACAAGCGGCCATAGACCATTTTAGTGACTAATAAATGAATCCAAGAGTTTTATTAGATAGTTTGGAGCTGGTTTCATCTTTTTAACACTGTGTTTGGTACTATTCTGCTTTAAGTATATGTAAGCTTAAATGTAGCAAATTTTTGTTCAAAAATAACTCGAAAAATCCTAAATTTTATGTCAAAATTAAGGCCTACAGCATTTGCTAAAAATAAACTTAAAAGCTTTTAAAGAAATATTTTTTAAAAGTTTTTTTTGTTTTGTTTGGTTTCGTTTTAATTTAAACAAGTCAAAATTCTTAGAATATTAAAACCAAAATGTATTATTACTCGTTTAAAAATGTGCTATTCTTTCCAAAACTTCATTTGTGCTTTTTGGGCAGTATAGCATATTTTCAAGAGATAAATTCTCAAAACACTTAGAACAGACCATCTGATTTTTTATGATTTAGCAAATATGACAAGGAGTTTGTATTCAAATTTACAAATATGTATAGCTACAGTAATATAACTATTAATTAGGCTTTTAATAGCGATATTTTGATGCCAATTTACTTTTTTTTTAATTATCAATTAAAATAAAATCTTAAAATTTTTAGTTTTTGAATAAATTATTTTTTTTTTTTGATATACATTATACCATTCAAAAAAAGATTATGGAACTTTTCTGTAACTTTCTGCAAGCAAACTTTTGACTAAAACAGTAAAAAAAATTGAGTTGTTTTTACTTTGTAAAAATGCAAAAACTGTTTGGATTTAAACTCACATAACTTCTTAAATACTTGAAGCAGAAAAGTAACAAAACCAATTTAGAAACGAAGAAATCAAGTTCCAGCTAACTATGTTAAACATTTAGTTAGGTTTTTTGTCCTGCAAATTTTTTTTATATAATCAATGGCCGCTTTAACCCCCTCCCCCCTTTTGAACCCACTGTATACATTTCCAGCTTAACATTTATTAAATTGCCACCACAGTTTTACTTAGTGCGGTGTACAAGATCTTTCACAAAACTCCACAAGAAAAAAAATCAAGATTGTATAAAGAAGGAGGTCTCACTATTGGATCACTTCTTCCAATAAAAAAATATATTATTACAAATATCAAAAAACTTACAAACTCTGTAAAAAAACTTGACTATTTACTTTGAAATACTTTAAACATTTCTGAGACATCAAATTGACATTAAAATATTAATAAGCGTTTTAAATTGTCTAAATTCATTGTTGCATAACTGCCATACCACTGCATAGCTAAAAATTGAATTAGTATGATTTTAAAGTTAAAAGAAACAGATGTTTATACAGATTTTTTTATTTCCAACGTTTTGGTAACCTTGCTAAGTGGAAACTCTGTTTATTTTAAATTTCCTGATTACTACGTGATTCAATATAGTATGTTATCATTTAAGAAACATTTGTGACACTACAAATCTTAAAAAAATTGTCACATTTCTACTTTTTTCTCACTTTTGCTTTCTTTTTAACATCTTAAACAAAGCAAACAAATTAATTAAAGATGCAGTCAGAGAAAACTCTGCGTGAGATCCAAGAGAGAACAGTTGAAAAAATCGAGCATCAGTTGACTCAAGCAAGCGAGAGGTCCATTCGAGAGCTTGATCAGAAGTCTCTGCAGGAAATTCGAGACAACAAAATGTTGAGAAGGGAAGTTGACACACACCGCGCTGAAAGTGACGAAGTTTGTCACTCTTTAATCAATAATCTACAATCAAATTATGCATTTAGAAGCTAAAGTTTAGTTTCTAATCAAAAAAAGTTAATACTGTATAAATTCTATACTGCTGATAGACTTTTTAATGTTTTGCATATGTTTCTCAATCGCCCACTTTAATCAGCTTAATATTGTTTTGTCTAGTAAACCATACTTAATAGAACAAAAATAACTGTGTTTATTTCTAAATAGATTTCACAACGCGCAAGGGTTTTAGAAGAAAAGAACTTGAAAATCGTCTCAGAACTGCTTGCCAGCCAAGTCGAAGACCTTCACCTGCACACGAACACCTGTCCCGACAACTTGAGGGCGGACGCGGAAACCGTTGCGGGAGATCTGAAAATGAACCTCGACAACATATCAACCAGCAAAAAGTGCCCTTGCTCGCTGAAGCGCGGTGAGTTATGCCACCTGAACTTGGAGTCACAACTTGCTGAGACGCAGGACCAGCAGATCAACATTCACGGTGGCGCGGAACTGCCACAGCTCGGTCCGATGGAGCTCAAGTTGTTACACGTGTCCGGCAACCAGAAGATCTTGCACTCGGGAAGGAACGTGATGAGCCCTGAAGATAAAGCAAAGAAGGAAAAGTTAGAGAAGGCCAGCATTCATTCGGAGTCTCGCGCCAAGTTTCCTATGAAGTTTGCGGCCTACAAGAGCTTTATGAGCAAGAATGGTTTTTAGAACGAACTTTTAAGAAATTTGAGCTCTGCCTGACCAAGTTGCTGTTTTCTGACAAAACGAGTAAATTTATAGTTATTGTCAAATACCTAAAATCGATCACTTCAAAACTTTGAATTATGCCTGTTTAAAGTTTACAGCATTTTTTTTTCAGACTTATTGACAGGTAATAAGCTTTGGTTTTTTATCTTCAGTGTTTATAAACTGGATAATTTTTAAGTTTTAGGTATTTAAAGTATTAAGTGTAGAAATTTATCTGAAAGCTTCTTTTTTTTCTAAACATACTTAAACTAGTCAATCGTATTTATTGATGATTTTGTTTTATACACTTAAAAGTTTTTTTTATATTTTACAGTGTATACTGTGATTTTTTAAAATTAGTAATGTTAAATATTCCCGTTCTCGCTTTGAACATTTTTTGTCACCAAGTTTGCACTTTGTACTGTTTTTCAACTTTATAACTTCACTGTTTAAAATTTTTTAACAATTTGTTGTATGCAACATAAATTTCCTAATACTGTGCTAAAAATATTCATTATAAGGAAATAACATTTTGATTTTAGTATATAAATTGAAATGTTTGATTTTGTAGAAGTACAATTTAGTTTTACCATATTTTTATCACTGCTGTAGAAACCTTAAAACACACTCACCATAAAGTCATGATAGCCGAAAAACGTCGCTTTTCTTAATACAAAAATCGAAATGACTTCTTACAATTCTGGAATGTCATCGTGGCAGCATGTAAAGCAAAGTAGAAACCAGCAGGTTGGAGATGGATCTGGCGATCTTAACGAAATGCATCTGAAAATGTCTAAGAAAATAGCTCAGTTGACTAAAGTATGTTAACAGTTAGATTGTTTATTCTTAAGTAGCTGGTATACAAGATAGTTAAATTTAATGAAAAATAGTGTAGTTTTATATAATTATATTTTAAATCCTTTTTAGATTTTGATTATCCATTTATTTTAATTTTCTCTGATAAACAAGCTATCAGTTGATATTATATCGTATATTTCTTTGTTAATAATTTTTAGTTATATACTGTTAAAATTATCATAATAAAACATAAAGCAGTAGATATAACATGATAAGGCGTTAAATTATAAAAATCAATGCAATCGAAGCCCGTCGAAAAATCAAAACAACAATTTTTTTCACGTAACCACTTTATTTAACTAACAGCGTTTCGCTTCCCTTAAAATATCAGTAGCTCTACAGAGTCTACTCTATTAAAAAGAAAATATTGTAGACTTCGCAGAGCTACTCATACTTTATGGGCAGCGAAACTCCGTTCGTAGAACAAGGGGTATTGTGTACAAAAATAATTTTAATATGTTAGTTGAGTTTTGTATGCATATTGTTGTGATGAAGATGGTACTAAAACTTATAATTGGTATTAAAATAACACGATTGTAATATATAAAATTAAAGATACTTAATTCTAAAAATATTAAGACTGAAAGTTACAACAATCCTAGGTAGTTTACGCATTAAATACAAGAAATGATGAGCATGAAAATGTAATCAGTTTGCTTAAAGAAAAGCACGAAGAAGAGATACAGAAACTACTTGCTACGTCTGCTAGTAAATTGAAGCAAATAATCAGCAACAATAATGAGGAAAATTGTTTAAAAAGGTTTGAATTGTTTTTCAATAATAAATAGACAACCTACTTTGAGTTGTTGCAATTTTTTAAAGTTTATTTTTCATGCAAAGTAATTGCTTGTTTTAAATAAGTTTTATTAAAATTCTTTAACTTTCTATTGACATTGGTGACTTTGAAAAACTATTAAGTTTTGATTTGTCTGCTACTTAGATAATAAAACAATATGTTTGCCTAATTTAGGGTTTTTTGAAAATAATCCATATTTTACCTTATAAAGAGTTATATTTTTTGAACTTACCAAATTTCCTAACTGAAAAATAAACTAATAAGAACATGGATACAAAGTTCCACCTAAATTGCCTCACACACAACAATTTATCGATCTCAGGGAAGTCGAAAACCTGCAGCAGCAGCTGGCCAACCACGAGCAAGAAAAAAAGTCCACATTGAAACAATTGGAAGACACGATCAGGACGCACAAGGAGAAGGAGCAGGTCATGGAGGAGGAGCACATGCAGACGATCGAGTCGTTCACGAGGCAGCTGGCGGAGGTGAAGATGAAGTTGGAGGGGAAGGTGGCGGAGATGCAGGGGGAGGTGGAGAGGGCGAAGGCGGGTAGGAAGGAGGAGCAGAAGGCGCAGGAGCTGAAGAGGCAGGTGGCCGACTTGAAGAGGAAGCTGGACTCTCAGGAACTGACTTTTGCAAAGAGGTAGCATGGCGTTGAATATATATATTTCAGTATTTGTTATCATACTGATTGTTGTTCTATACCTTCTTTTACTGTTAAAATAATAAATATTTTTCATTAAAAAATGTATAATTGCCAATTTTCATCATCTAAATCTGTACACTTATTTGAAAATCATACCAAATCATTTTATAACTAAAAATATAAAAACAGCTGGACAATAAAAAAATATTGTAAAAAATTAATTCAACTCATCATTAATTCAAACTCAGGTTGTCGGAGGCGGAGGAGGAAGCGAGCACGTCGATGCGGCAGATAAGCGACATGGAGGTCATTCACGAGCAGCACGTGAAGAGGGTGCAGGCGGAATGCGACGAGAAGGTGGGCAAGTGCAGGGATTATTACCAGCACGAACTCGATGTTCTGAACAAGGAAGTGCAGAAGAAGCAAGGAGAAAACGGTTGGTTTGGTGAAAAAAGTTTTGTGTTTTATTGTTTTGATATTTTTTTTTATAAAATCGATGTTAAGATGATAGAAAATGTTTTTTTTGCAGCTTTTCGATTTTTTAAGGGTTTTACTAAATACTTTAATTTTTTTTTATGCAACTACAAACTAATAATTTGATAGTATAGCAACTTATTCACCTATGCGTTATTTAAAAAAAAGTATTTGTTATAAAATAGTTTGAGGAGTTTTTTCTTTATTTATTTATGTAAAAATGACGCATACATAACCTAATTTTAAAATGTTTGCTCTTTTTCTTCAAAAACTCTGTTTCAACTCTGATTAACCGCAGTGAGTTGGAGCCAAAAGGAGCAAGAAATGAAAGTCGAACAGAGCAAGATGGAGGCGAGGCACCAAAAGAAAGTGGAAGAGTTGAACCATCAACTGTCAACTTGCCATGTTGAGATCAAGCAGCTGAACTCTGCGCTGCAGGGCTACATGAGCGAGGCTTCACAGAACAACAACTGCATTCAGGTACTTGTGTAACTATCAGCAGAAAGAAGTTTTTAGAACTCTCCGAGTTAAAATACTAGCAAGTTGTTTATATGTGCAATATATAGTTTTTTTAAGCATTTTGGTGTTGTATATATTATTAACTTATTTTGCAGAAAGTATATATACCCTATAAATGTTTACGGCTAAGTTAGATGTTCACTTATGATTGTTTACAACAGACTTTTTCATGAAGTAAAAAAATAGACTAAAAATATGTTTTACTTTTTGTAGACTTCTAATAAAATTCCAAGTCGATGAAATATAAAATCTACAAAACTATAAATATATGAACTGTTGTTAAGTAAAAAGACAAAAAATAATCTTTTGAAAGCTATAACGTTCATAGTTTGTTTCTGTGATGATATAACAAAAGTTTTATGTAGTATTAAGTGTCACTATTTTCGACCTATTTATTCCATGAAGTAAATTACAGTAAATTAGGCCAATTTCTATTGTAATACCACACCTTCTAAAATAGCGTGCCAGCTTAATGACAACTGGAGTTGAAAATATTTTTATTACCACTTTCATCAATCTTTTTATTTAAATTTAATTTTTATTTATCTGAACAGAAGTGTCAAAGCTTCCGCTTAACTTATAAAACTAGATTGATGAAATGCCTAAAATTTATAAGAAAAATAAATATATTTGAAAATATGTTTTTGTTAGTGAAGCTTATTTTAATCATATACATTTCTTAAACTTTATCAAAACTGTCAAATAAGAAAATCATTATTGCTTGAGTGTTTACTAAAAAATATATCTGTTTCTAATGAAATAATTGTAATATATATATTGTTAAAAGTTATATGTATTATTTATTCAATAAACACTAAGTTTTTCATGACATACTGTAAATTTTTTTGTATAATTTTATCCTATTCTCAATCGTTTTTTCTTACAAAATAGTTTATCGGTGAACAACAGTAAAAAGTGAAAATTTAAAAATAACTAAAACAGATGTTCAGTAATAAAATTAAAAAAAAATTAAGAGCTTGTTTTACAAAGCTAGTTTTAGAATATACGAAACAGCTAAGATTAAGTAACAAGACTAATAATTTTGTTATTAGCTATATATGTTGTACAAATAAAGTTATTAGATTAAAAAAAATCAATTTTAAACTTATATTATGTAAATAAAACTTCAATAAGTAAATAACCAATGTACTTATTTATTTTTGACATTTTCATTAACTTTTACATTTACATTTAAAACTAGTCCAAAGTTTTGCTCGTGTTATTTTGATTAAATGTTTTAGTATTAATAGAAAGTTTAGAATTAAGCTGACGTTTTTTTATCTATTTAAATTAAACTTTTTTTTAAGTTTTAACTGATTTATGAATACTACCGATTAAGTTTGTTATGATTGATAAGTTAAAAGAAGACTTTAGTTCTTAAAAAATAATTACCTATTTTTTCTATCAAAGGTAATTAAAATTTTGTCATCCTATATAAATTGTTTTAATGGTTGTCATCTTATCGAGTTACTTTACCTTCAGTTAAGCAATTTTAGTTTTCAATAATATTCTAGGACTTAAATAAAGAGTTGAAGTCACTTCAAACAAAGTATGATGACGCAGTCGTAAGGAATAATGTCATTAGCAACGAAATGGATTCTGTTAAAACCAAAGTAAAAAATCAACTTAGTGAAATTACACAGAAGTCTAGTGAGTTAAAGTAGTTTATAAAATGAGTTTAACCAACTAATTGTACTATTAGTGAAAAAAATTCAAAATTAAATGTTTTTTTTATTTTTTACTAAAAACTTTAAAAAAAATTTCTCAAAATAATGATTTTAGTTAATTAAAAAAAAAAAGGAACACTGTTCGCAATCATAATTAAAGTTCTAATTTTTTTAAAAGCGAGCTACTTTAAAAATTTAAATCAAGTTTTTGTTTTCAAAATTTCATAAACACAAGTTGTAGACAACTGGCTATGTTTTCCTTGTGATCAATTTGATAAATATCGTTTTATTTTCGATTAACTTGTTTATTTTAGCGCTGTAATGTCAATTGTAACAATAAATTCACACGTTTGAGCGTGAGATTAGATTTGTAATCCGTAGTTTGTGCATACAGCAATTTTACACAATTTTTAATGTGTGCAATAAAATTTCTTCTTTTTTTGTTTGTGTAGTTTTAAAAACAAACATTAAAATGTACACAGTCTAATTGGTTTAAAAAAGTAATGAATATATTTAAAAAAAACAAGTTAAAATAAATTACTTTAATAATGTGGTCTGTTTTTCGAATACTTAATTACCTTAGTTTTAATTTTTCTTTGGTTTTATACTTAACTGGAATTTTTATGTTTTTTCCAAGGTTTACATTTATCTACATGAATTAAAATTATGTATATTTTTTAAGTATTTTAGTCTTTGTAATTTATTTCGATACAAGTTAAAGCTAAAATTTTAGATTTTTTTAAAACTCTTTTATACTTTATAAAGAAATTTTTAGATTGGTTAGTTAAAATTTTAAAGTAGTTAAAGTAGATTTTTTTTTTGTATGTAAGTTAGCTTTTTTGTATATATATTTAAAAACCAACAGTTTTAATCAAGGCTCAATTATGTGGTTTTTCTTCTTAAATTCAATAATTTTATGTTTAACACTGAAACATTCTTAAAAAGGTATAATCGGCACATTAGAAGCAATAAAAACGACGCAAGACGAAACCATCCAAGACCTGGAAGAACAGTTGGAAGAAAGTAAGACGGAGAAAAAGAAAATCGAAGAGTTGTACGGAAAATTGAAGAACGAGCGACAGAATAACGAGGATGTTAATATGAGACAACTACAACAACTGGCTGTGGTTTGATTTTTAATAAATTTTACATACTTATTCAAAAATTAAAAAACAAAAACAAACATAAGTAGAAACATATCATCGCTAATTCGCAGTGTAAACTCTGTAGTAAAAGTATGCACATACTGTAATGAAAGTATATAAGAGAGTTAAATTAAAATGCTTAATTTTTAACTATTACCATGCGATATAAGTTTTTTATCTTTATTGTGAGGAATTTTTTGAAGCTGATCCTTAACACTAAATACAAGATTTATTATTGATTGGTAATTTTTCAGTGTTTTTCTTTATATCCATAAAAGCGTTTTCATCAAATTATATTTTCCGAATTTCAGTCAACAGGGGTTTAATTTGGTTTTAAATTGAGTTTTATAGACAAGTACCACATAAGTTGTTTATATTGATTTTCATTGCTTTTAATAAAGCTTCAATATTTTTGTAATAAAAGTTTGATTAATTAAATTAAAAAGACAGTATCAATGTACTACAATATACTGTACACCTTGTAAATTAAATAGAAAGTAAATAATTTTTTGCTTATAGTAGAAATAATTATGCTTTTAACGTGTTCGTTTTGACAAGCATAATTTTTATAACACATAATTGAAAGTACGTAAAACAGTTTAAACGTTTCTTTTTTGAGCGAAATTGTAAAAAAATGATAGTGTCAATCCGTATTAAAGCAATGAAAATGTCAAAAAGATCAACAAAAGAAAAATAAAACATATAAAGTTGCAACTAAATTAGTTATATGGCACTTACTTTTAATAATAATAAAATCCAGAATATCTAATTTAAAAAAAAAATTAAATTGTGAGCTTGATAATAAAATCTTTTTGGTTTTTTACTTTTAATAGATTTTATTTTTTTGTTTAAGAATTAGTAAGTAACTTCAAAACCATTTAATTCGATCTTTCTATAGCTTTCTGTTTTTAATTTTTATACAATGCGAATGAAGTTGATAATTTTAATCGTTAAGATTGTTATAATTAAAATACATTATAAGTCATTGTCCGACTCCCTAACTAATATAAACAAAAGATCACTTGTGTTATTTTACTGTGTTGTAGATTAAATAAAAACAAAAAATCACAGAAAATAGACAGGCTAGAAACAGAAAGAGACCAAACTAAAGTGGCAAACGAAAGGCTTGTTAACGATTTGACTAAGAAACACAACGATGAAGTAATGCGAATTCACCAAGAAAATCAAAATTACGTAAACAAAATTATACAGCAACACCAAGACAAACTGAACAACAATAATGAACAAGTTAGTGCTTTACTACTGTTACAGCATTGATCTTTGTCAATAAAATAACTTATAACGGTAATTTTTGTTTTAAGTTATTTATGATATATATGCTTATACTGTTTTTATTGAATCTAATAAATATTTTTAAATCTTTAAGTTTTCTGTTTGTAGTTAAATTAATTGCGTTTATTTTTAAATGAATGATTTGACTTATTTAGTTTTGCTTTCAAAATGTTAGTACAGGACTCTAATTTTTGACCTAAACTTTATTACTTTTTAGCTAAAAATTTATTAAACAAATCGTTTTACGTCATTTAGTATAATTGTATTAATCTTGTTTTATGGCTTAATAACTGGTGTCGTATAAAACTATAGTTTTAGTTTTCGATTATCTTGATTAGTATTTTATAAAATATTAACTTTTGGTCAGAAATTTTATTGATGGTAAAGTTTCCACCATTTAGTTAACTCAAAAATACTAAAGTGTCAGTGTTTTTATTGTTAAATGATAGATTAACTTGTACATTGATGTTTAAAGACAAAATGCTTTAGATTATATTTACAACCCTGTTTAACCTAGCTTTTACAGTCATTGTTACTGTGATTTCCATAAAACAGTGTAATTTTTTTGTGGTTCACATAGCGCATAAGATTAGATACGGAACTAGTTTTTAATAGTTTTATTTTTGATAAGGGTTATTCGTTCTACACGGTCTATTTGGTGTGATTTAAACAGTATTAAATTATTCTCATAGTTGTTAGTAAAAGTTTAAAATTAATGAAATACTTAGTCTTCAGTATCTATGACCAGTTTATATTAAATATTCAAGAATTTGTACTGTTTCAGAAACTTTACTATACTACCTTTATTTTAAGATTTTGATTAAAAAATGTGATGTTTATGTCATTTATTATAAAAGTAAGCACATACTTTTTAAATAAAAAATTCAAAATCAAAAGATTTTTAAATCACTAAATAAGTATGCAAATTATGTAATTTAACTTAGGTGATGGTTAAAAGCCTGCTGAAAACAAAGTATGTTTATACTTTAAACAGCATAAAGTACAAGTAGTTTTATTTCGTTAATTTTTTTGATGCTAAATTAATAATAATTACAATAAGATTAAGATTTAGAAAATAGTCTTTTAAAACTGTAAAGCTGTACTTCACGAGTTTTATAAACAAGCAGTATTATTCAACTTCATTTTTAAATAGTTTTAAGCAACTTGAACATTAATTAAAAACATAAAAATCATTTTACAAACTATTTTAAGAATTCTGTGTACTTTATTTTGAAGCTATTTTACGTTTTTATTTAATTTTAAATCACATTACAGCATCATGTTCTACTTACAGTTGTAATTAATCATAGCTCGTATAACAAAAGCTGTACGTTTGCATCGAACGCTTTTACTACAAGCTCAGAAGCAAATTTACAACAAAATATACAAATTAAACGGTCAATTAACGTTGAACTTGAAAATCAACTTTGTTTATTTTCGACGCAAGCGCAGTCAATTAAGGACAGGGAAAGTTTCTTGTTCATTTAGAAACTAGGGCTTGGCAAAAATAGTCATCATTTCATCCCAGCCATTTGACGGTTCACTTGATTTTGTTTTGCTTTGAAGTTCGGTTATGGGAAGTTTTCAAACTTTCTGAACAGTGAATGCCTGGCTTTTACCTCGTGCTATTCCGCTTGAGCTCTTAAATCCGATATTTATTTGCCCGCATTTCAAAGCGAAAACACGAATTTATAAGGGGTTGTCAGAAGTTTTCAATGCGTATTTGAGTGTGTGTATGCAGTATAAAAATACTAAGCCGCGTGTAATTTTATATTATTATGCAGATCTTAATGTATTAGTTAGTTTTAAGTTCTCGTATTTTTACTTTTTCTGTCTTGTGATCCTCAAATTAAAGATAACTTTCTTTATTAAAATTGCTTTGTATTCGTAAACATTTTTTATCCGGCTATCTTTACCTTGTGTAGTCTAAGATTACTTTTATTTAATGTTTATACCATTTATAGCTAAAGAAAATCAACAACGACATTTTTTAGTCAAAACTTATTCTTAGTTTATTTAATTGAATACTTTCTTAACTAAATATTTTTACTCAAAGCTTTTGTTCAAATATTTGGGATAGGTCAATAAATTTCCTGTTTTTTAAAAATATTGTCGCGTTAAAACATATACGGTGTAAACTAAACATTTATACAAGCCTGAATAGGGTCTAAACCAACAATTTATACAAGAATTAACTTTACATTAGCCACGACGTTATCTTTGGAACTATATCATAGCAATTTATTTGAAATTTTAGTCACAGCAAACCCTAAATTGTTTAGCTTGAGGGTTCGCTCAAAATAAGTAGCTTGTCGGCTAAAAGTTTAAACGCCTTTGAAGTGTTTTTAATTTTTATTCTCAACAATATTTATTTTTAAATAAGGGCTAAACATCAATAAAAAACTTATTACTCAGCAGATATCTATTTAATTAAATACAACTAATATTTTGTGATAAAAATGATATAACGCGGTTTCAAATATCTTGCAATCTTTTAAAGTGTCAAAAATAGATACGGTTATTTCAAAAATAAACTCATTGTCTTCTTCCCGTCCCTTCTGCCGGCTATATAAAGTTTACTTTATCTGTGTTATCTTATCAAGTGATAGATGCTCCCTTCAATCACATTTCCCATATTGAAAGTTTTTCATTCGAAATAATAAAGTTGCAACGGTAGGCGAGGCTTCGCAAACATCTGTTGTTGCGGAAGCTGTAATTGACAAAACAAAAAAGCTCATCTCACTCATTGGCGCAATTAGCTTGTTTTTGGTTGATACGTTTCGGGTTATGATAAGCTGTTTAAATATTTTTGTTGTGTCAAATCTGATGTTAAGACGATAACTTGTATCTGGTTTTCAGGCCGAAAGTAGCTATATGAAGCTGAGGTCGGAACTGACTGAGAGCTTTGAAAAGGAAAAGTCGCTGATTGAAAGTTCCGGCAAGGAAAAGTTTAAAGCAGTTGAAACTGAGAACAGCCGATTGAAACAAAACATCGAAGAACTTAAAGGACAGGTTTATTGACTTATTTTCTACATTAATATTTAGTTGTTTTTGAAAATATCTATTATGTTCATACTTAATAAAAAAACAATAGATATAATTTATTTTATAGTTAACTGTGATTTTAAAATATGATGAATAGTTTTATTTATTAAACTTTTATTAAAATTTATCTAATAAAAAATACATATAAAAAGTTAAGTAGTACTATATGAGTATTATGTCATGATTATATGCTTGCAATAATTTTTTTTTACGATTTGTATTTTATTTAATTAAATATATAAAAATTTTATTACGAATTTATTTTTATTTTTATAAATCAGTATAAGTACTAAACAATTTTCTATCTAACAACTTTGCAATATTTATGAATTTTTTTGTGCCAAATTTCATAAGTACATACTACTTTTTCTACAATGTTTTAAATAGCTAGTTTATATAAGAAGTTCATTGTTTAAAAAAGAAAGTTTATTTAGCAAAGTAAATTATACTGACAGTTTTGATAGTAGCTACGTTGTTTTTATGCTTTCTATTGGTCTAAAATATGTCTCCAAATTAACTCAGTTTAGATTTGTTTGAATAAAATATTATATATACCAAAAGTTGTAAGCAAAAAGATGATAAAGTTGATAACTTGTTTTTACTGTTTGCTTTTTGGTGTTGTTTTAACTTGTAAAAGTTATTTGTTGAAATATAAATTATAATTTAGCAATTTGTTTTTTGTGGGTCACATAGTTATTTAAATTATATTTTTGAAAAGTCTATAAATTTAACTTATTATACAATTGCTTAATTGTTACGCTTACTGCTTTGCAAAATGTTTTTATACTTTTAGTTCTTTAACAATAAGATGCTAACCTTTATATGAAGCTCAGTTTAATTATATATTATAGGTGTTTTTACTGACTCTTCATAGGATATACCTCTTTTTATTCTGTCCCGAAATTCGTCAGCATTTTTGATTCGATTGTATGTTTAGTACTGTTTTATTTTATACAACTTATTTATTGCCTCATTCTATTTTTACTGATCGTTTTATTTTTACATATAATTTCTATAAAGTTTAAGTTTAAAAATTACAATTTTTTTTTAAATAAATTCTCATATTTCTTTTTATCTTCATAAATAAATATACAACTATGTTGTGGTAAAATCTACATTTTTAATTAGTTAAGTGTAAAAGCTTTTTTATACGTTTAAGTGTTTTATGAAAAAATTTCTAGTAGTATAAAACTGATATAAACCAACATTAAAAATATTTTACTCTTTAAATTAAAGCATTTTTTATAACTGTCTTATACTTGTCAGATATGCTAGTTTTATTGATAGTATTACGGATACATGTTTGTAATTGCAACATCCGAATACAAATATAGAACTGACCGCAAAAGTGTGCTTACACGAAAACTATTATAACTAAATTTTACAAATATAATTACGTATTCTTAATTACCAGACGTTGTCTAAAACCAGACATTAAAAATATAAAAAATCAAAACCAAATTTCTACAAAATCAATCATTTTATCTCGTTAAAATCCTTACGCTTGTACTGGAAATAAGATTAAAGTCACACAACACAAAGCGGTGTAATTTCAAAAGTTTAAAGTGTTTTTAAAGCTGAAAAAGTAAATTTAAAAATCGACTGCACGGCTTGAAATCAAAAAAAAGTTGTTCCAAGCAAAGAGATAGCGGTTGGAAAGAGCATTAAACGCGAGTTAGGTTCGCTAGATAAACACTTTTCTAATCGCGATTTAGTGGCTTTATTACGTAATAATTTTGCCACCTCTGAGAATTGCTCGAAAGCAGTGGGGACAATGGAGCCATTCATAAATTCAACGTGAGTTTCTTATTCAGTGTGTGATGAGTTTCTTGCGTGTAAAGTGTTAAGTTGTTTTCGTTTGACTTATTTCAAATTTTAGTTTGGGTCATACCTTTTAAAGTTGTTATTTTGTGTTATTTGTTCACTAATTTCATTTTTCACAGTTTTTTAATTATTAAACCTGAAAAAGTTATAAAGAAAAAACTGTATATTACTTTTACTCTTTTTTTTTCCATTTTTTAGACTATCTGCAATGCGATAGTTCTATGAAAACGCTATGCAATTATTTTTCACCCCTAAACTAAAAGTAAAACCAACGCATATTGTGATATCTGAACCTTTTAGAATTTCTAAACTCCTCTCGCTTTTTATCAAGTTATCAATTTTGATGAGTTTTGACTCAGATTGTGTTACATTGACTTTAAAATTCTTTAATGGTATTCATATCAAATTCTCAAACTCTCATTCACTACATTTATTAAAGCCTATTTTAGTGATAACGTGTGATTTTTGAGGACTACTTAAACAAACTTCAGTTGAATGCCACTTTTTCATGGGTCATAGCATCTTTTGAATACTTTTCTTCAAGTTGCAACTGCATGTTTTGTTTCCCTTTAATTGAACACTTTACTTTTCAAGTGAAAAGTTATTAGTTTTTTTTTTTTAAATCCTTGTAGTTCCGCTAAAATTTTAAGTAAAAACTAATTAAAAGTATTTTTAATGCATTATTTTATGATTTTTCCGAACTGTTATTTCTTTGAATTAGATAAATGAACATTCTTAAAATCAAATTTAATTTTCTGTTTGTATGTAAAACTAGTAAATAGTTTTTACTAAACTATTAATTAGAATTATTATTTTACTTTTTCTGCGTTTAAACCTTTTTTGAGTAGAAAAAACTATTAAAAATTTTATTTGTTGTATAATTTTTTTTTACATTTTTTTGTTATATATCAAAATAGTTTTTTTTGTTTATGCTTACGTATTACGTGCTTGTGCTTTTTTATTAAGTGATGTTCTATGACAAATTGTTGTTTTTATAACAAACTTTACAACCTTAGTTATTTTTTTAAATTTTATAGATATAACAAGAAATTGAAAAACACTAAATATATTTACAAACAACATAAATTAAATTTAACTACCTCCTTTTAATGGTATGTTTCAATGTTATTGGTGTAAACATATAAATATGATGAACTTCCTAGCTCATAAATAATTACATACATTGCTACTTTAAGCTACTTTTACAAACTTATGTTTTATAACTTTTATTCAAGCTAAGTTTTTAAACTTGTTTAACTTACTAAAGTTTGTTTAATACCTTAAGGCTTTTAAATAACTGTTTAAGCTTAAAATTTTCTCTTTTTTTTTAGTTAAGCGATTTATAAAGTTAAGCCGAGCAATTTAAATCAAAAATCAATTTGGACAGATTGCATCTCTTACTAATCAAATAAAATCATCTGCAAAAACTGATAATCAAAACAAGGATGAGTTGGACTCTACAAAATCTAAATTAGAAAATACATTAAAGCAATTAGAAGAATTACAAAAGAAATTTGATCAATCTCAAAATGATATAAAAAAGCTTAAGTTTGTATATTTTATTTATTAGTTTTTTTTTCCAATTCACCTTATAATTTTGCTTATAGTATAAGTCTTTATTAATTTCCTTATACTTTAATGCTCTAACAAATTTTTATGTTGAAAAAAATTTTAACATAGAAATATTGTTTATATTTCAATTTTTCAAAACCTTTCTAGTGTTGTAAAGATCTTTTACGAAAAAGTTATTACATCAATCTTATAGTGCTTAGCCATTCATCGTAGTATAATTGTGTTTGACATTTGAATAAATTAGTTTAGCGTTCATAAAATCGTCTATAAATTAAATCATGAACTGTATTACGCTTGTTATCTAAAATTTTATGTTTTAGATATGCTAGTGCATTTTTTCAAACTTTGTTTTTTAGATAAAAATAGTTTAAAAATAAAAATTAGTTTAAAACTACTATAAATTGGAATGTAATTTATCAAATGATGTTTGTAAACTTTGTTAGATTAAAACATTGTCTGGTATACTTTACTGTTTTTTTACTATGTAGTATTTAAATAAATTTATTGCAGAAAAGATTTAAAAAATACTGTAAGCGAAGGTAAATTGCACAAAAGCGCATCAGAGCAAAAAATAATTGATGACGTTAAAAAAATTAAAAAACAAAAAGATTTGGAGTGGGAGAAAGTTATGAAGTAAGTATTGAAAATTTAAAATTTTTACTTAAAGATAAAGTATTTTAGTTAAGATAAAGTATTTTAGTTGCTTTATTCTAGTATAAAGTATTGGAACTAGTTAGATGGTAAACAGCAAGTGAGCAACATGCAAAGAATATTTGCATGACAAATCACCGCGCTTTCAAGTCTAATTTCGTGTAAGCAGTCGCATTATCCGCTTTGTACTTGCTCTATAACACTGAAGCGCGTATTACTTGTATCTTTTAAGCGATCGCGCGATATCTGCTTAGTCAGCCCTTAACTCGAATATCCGTTCAGATCTCAGTTATCCGATCAGCGGAACCGGTTGACCATTCAGTTGAACGTGGAGCGCAGAAACGCGATTGAAGAGCTTGAAAAAGAAAACAAATCGAAAGTGCTTGCAATGAAAGAGGGTTGGGAAGGACAGATAAAAACCCTCACTTCTCAAGTTCGTATTTTTTTTTTTTTTTTGCTACCAAAATGTGAAGTATGTATAGTAAGCTGTATGCCTTAGTTATGATTTATAACTTATAGTCTTTGTGTAGTATAGTTTGTAAAAAACAGTTATTTTCAAATTTCAAAAGTTGTTTAAAGAGGCTAAACGTAGACTTAAAAAGCGTATGTACTCATTTGTTTTTGTTTGCATAAGTAATTAAACTAACCTCATTTATTTTGTGCACACAAGTTTAATAAAATGTTAATAAAAATTTTAAGTTTGCAAAAGCACTTAGCATTTTTTAAATATTTTATCGACAAACAAGTGCAAAGTATGCTAGCGTATAAAAATCTAATAACATATAATTTAGCTTCCGTTATAAGCTTCAAATCAAGTTTACTTTTACAATTTAAGTACATTATTAGATTTATTTATGCGCAATCGATTTATTATTTGATTTTATGAATTTTCTTGTTATATCTTAAAATTGCTGGATAACTTTTTTGTTTGTTTGGTATACTAACTTGAGCATAAAAGTACGTGAAAACTTTAAAAAAAGTTTTTTTTTGTGTGCTAAAACCTAACTACATAGCATAAATGCTAAATGTTAAATATAATTCGTTTTATATTTATAATTCATTAATTAAGATTACATTCAAATTTTTAGTATTTCAAAAAAGTCTTACTTTGTTATATTCAATTTAAACAAAAGAGGTTAAAAACTATGTCTATTCAGATATCAGAAATAAAGAGCTCGCACAGACATGAGAAAACAGATTTTGAAAGAAGTGTGAGAGAACTGAAGTCTAATTTGTCTAGAATGGAAGTTAAGAACGAAAAACAAGAAATACTTGCAGAAAAAACACTAAACCAAGAAGTTATTTTTGATATTATATAATTGTTTTCTTCTATATTCATTTTATAACTGTACCTAAAAGATACTTTTCAACTCATTTTTCATTGCTAATTTTCCATTTTATAAACTTTAATGAAAACAGTGTTTTCCTACATAGTTTACTAAAAATAGTTTTAAACGTTGCCGTGGGAAGTTTTTAACTGTACACTTTTTTAGATTGAAATTAGATGCTATGAATAGTTTTTTTCTCTATTGCAGTCGTCGTGTTATAAAATTATAAGAGTGTTTATAAGTTTTTTTAGTTAAACAAATTTGTATTCGTATTTGTAAAATATAAGTTTTAATAAACAATAATCAAAGTATAATTCATACACATCAAAATAAATTAGAGTTTAAATAAGTTTCAGCTTTTTAAAGTTTATAGTATATTTTTTGAAGGTTGAAAGACTGCAGAACGAGTTTTCTATAGAAAAAAAGAAAATTAACGAAGAAAATGTCAAAGAAATTAATAAAATAACTGAAAAGTTATCTTCAAAACACAAGTTTGAAACTTAAAAGTAATTAAAGTAGTCAAGTATTTTTGTACAAGTAGTATACAATTATGCGTGAAACATTCATGTTTTACTTCTTGTTAAACAAGTAAAATTTAGTGTTCAATGTTTTTATTCTTATTACTAACATGTTTTTTTTTTCGTTTTTGTTTTTATAAGTTATTAATTAAAGTTTGTTTTCATTTTACTGTGAGAATCTAAACAACTTTTAGAAGCCTAGTTTGTTTTTATAATTAATGTTTACATGGAGTAAGACTCGTATATGAGAATATCTTTAGTTGTTGAACTTGTTAGTCATTAATTAGCTTCACTATTCTACTTAGTAATTTAAATTTTTTTATCAATTTTTAGCTTTTAGTGAGACATAATTAATTTTTTTTCAATGATTTAACACAAAACAAAAAAGTACTCAATCCATAGTTTTCATACTGTTGAGAGTTTGTTTCAATGCAGTTTTAAACCAATCAAGTTACTTTATGTTTACGTTTGTTACAATAATTTTTTTCTTCAGAGAAGAATTGCATTCTCAAATGCTAGCGCACCAGTGCACTATATCAAGTTTGAAAAGTCAGCTTGAGCAAGAGCACGAGCTGGAACTCAGCCAAAAAGAACAAGAACTGAACATGGACTTAGGTAGTTATGGGGAATTACATTTGTCTCTTAAATAATTTACAATCCAAGTTGATTAATTACTTTTATTAGACGTCCCGTACAAATTATGGTCAATTAATATTGTTGCTAACTTTGTAAGGAAATTTATCTTTGCAAGGAAATAAACAAAGTTGTTGTTGTTTTCAGACGAAATAAAGACCGCTTTGATGCAACGCAACGCTGATGAAATTGACGAAATAAAATTACAATATGCAAATCAAATCAGTAATTTGAACACGGAAATTACAAACATCAAGGAGAAATCAGAAGCTAAGGAAACTGAACTTAATAAACAGGTTAGGTTTTTATCTAAACTTAACGAGTTTAAGAATTAGATAACTATATTATAAATATTTGTAATGCTTCTTAATTTTCTAGATATCCGAGTTAAAATCACAACTGGAAAAGTCTAAAAACGATATAAAAGATAATGAATTAAATATTAAAAGTATAAAGGATGAAAATTTCACCTTACATAAAGAACTGGAACTAAAAGGTAGTCTTAAACAAATGACTTATATATTGTCAAGTAAAATTGAAAGTTATACAAGTTTTACTCTTAAATCCAATGGACAATTTTAAATTTAAGTACTGCAAGTTTACAATTAAAAATAAGCAATTTATTAAAGTTTACTAAATTAAAGTTGTGTTAATTAGCTACCTAGATATTTTCTAATATTGTAGTTTGTTTTTTAAGATTTGAGTTATGGTAAAAAATTTGTTTTAAATATAAACAAAAAGTAAGACTATTTAAGTATTGCTAGGTTTTCCATATATACTTTACTCCGTAGAAGTAAAAGTTTCATTATCATTTTTAAAACAACTAATTTATATCACAAATTAACCACACAGTTACTTTATTTCTGAGCATGTTTTTTTTTCTAAATTAGTAATTGCTTTTAGTGTCAACAAAAGCTTTGATAACGTACAGTAAAGCGTTTAAATATCACAATGTTTATAAATAGTGAAGCAAGTTCTTCTTTGCTAATGCGTTATGTAATACTAATAGTTACACGATAAGTATTTAAGCCGATAGTTCAAAGCATCTTCGTACTTCTAAATTAAAAAACGATACATATTTGTTTAAGTTTTGTTAATGTAGTTTTATGATTACCATAAAATGATTAAATAAATCCAAACTTTTTAAAGTGTATACATCCAATTGATTTTCTTAATTTTTATTAGATCGATACTATAATTAAAGTTGTTTACAACATAAGTAGATTACATTTTGTAAACAAAAATCACAACTAATAAATACATTTCAACATTGTAGTAGTATATTAGGTATTTTACAGTTTAACAAAAATGTGCTAATCATTTTTATGGTAATAATCTTGGCAATAGTTCAACGGAGCTAAACCTAAAAATTTTAATTTGTACTACTTTTAAGTGGTAGTCATTTGAATTTTTCTTAGTTTATGCTTCATCAACCATTTTATATGGTAGCCTATTTTATATTTTTATTAACTTAAATTTTTAAACAACCTTTATTATTAGTTAAAGGCAATCGTTTCTCAATTGCTTATAAAAAAAACCTTAATAACAATTAACAACCAAAAAGTTTCAACTAATACTTTTTTGTTAATAGTTTTCTTGACAAGGACTGTACTAAAATACGTTTATTTAATTTATTTAACATATAATTTTATTTTTAGTTAAAAAAATGTTTTATTATTTTCTATTAGAATGAACAGCTTTAAAGGTGTTATCAACTCTCTAAGTCAATAGTTTTTTTTTTAATAACAATGAATTTTTAAACGTACAGTCTTATACAACCATAAAATATATCTACACAAAACTGTTTTATTTAAGAAAATAAAAAGTATAAAAAATTCTAACTAACAGTCTAAAAATACTACACACAGAACACATATCAGACTGATTTCTAATTTAATTTTCTCAATCCAGTCACAGACGTCATGCAAGCGAGGTCTGAGGCAAACTTGGAAATAAAGCGGAGAGAAGAAGAAATCAGGAAGATTTACGAGAGTGAGATCAACGAGATAGAAGCAGCGAATCTGAGGAGCAAACAGGAGGTCGTCAACGAGTTCAACAGGGCAACTACCATGCTCAAAGACAAAATAAATGGCCTGAATTTACAGTAAGTTTTAATGAATTGATAAACTATTACTTTTTATTGGCTCATTAATTTTATAAAGTATCAACAATCTTAACACTGTCACTGAAAATTTTTAGCCTTGGTATTCTTAACGTACTACTATTGTGTGCACGGATTATTCTTAATAGTACAACAGCTATTGTATGTTATTTGTGATCTCAATTGTTAAATATATATTTTTCATAAATAAACAAGCTTGATACTATATAGGAACTGATGGTGCTCATTCGTTTAAGGTTTTTTAATTTATTTTATACTTAAGCTACTTTGTTTCTGTTCAAAAAGCTTTAACGTTGTTTTTGGTTAGAGTAAGACTAAGCACTCCTTAAGTATTTGACTAAATAGTCAATATACTGAAATGAAATATGCTTAAATACATTAAAGAAAAGTTAAATCGTATTAGTACTGTCTTCTCTTTTTATTGTAAAGATATACTTATCTCAAAGAGAGTAGTGTAAAAACTTGGTTGAAAAATAACTTTTCTTTAACCTTACATTTAACATAAGCCTGCTTAGTTTTTTAGACTAATGCAATTAACCGCAACTTACTTTACAGATTAGTGCGTTTTATTAACAACAAAAGCTTAAGGCTCAAAATGTACGGATAAAAAAACTTTTTAGATCTTTAGACTAATTATTTACAAAAAAAAATTATACTATTATTATTTTTGTTTTATAGATTTATATTCAAATTAGCTCCGACAGAATATTTTAAAAACTCTAGTTTTTAGAACTAAAATTTTAGTCGATGTAAACTATTTTGATATTATTAAACTGCAATTTTTTTTTTGTATTTTATATTGCACTTTTAATTTATCATTATTTCGTTTAAAAACGTCTTAACTAACAACATACTTTATTTAAAACAACACACAATGCAAGTAAACAGTTACATATTTTATCAAACTAATTATTTTTCAAATATTTAAAAATAATTACTTTTCTTTTATATAATGTTAAAACATAGTTTTGTGCACAATAAAAAAATGTAAATATATTAACGCAGAATAGAGGAGTTAGAAGACCAGTATGAAAGAAGAGACTCAAGAGATGAAGACATTGAGATGATTGTACAGTTGAAACTTGCTGTCGAGCAAAAAGAACATCAAATACAACAAATAATGGTAAATTAGTCTTTTTATATTATTTTTTATCTTTATTAAGAAAATTTAACATGCTATTTTATTATTTTCTAGGTCGATAAAAAGTACTACCAAATGGAGTTAGTAAATAGGGAGACGAATTACAACAAGGTTTTCAATTCAAACCCGAATGTTGGTGTTTTAAATCCGAGAGCTGCAACTAAAGTAAGTAGTTTTATTCATTCCCAATTTTGATAACCTTCAATATTTTTAACTTACATGTTCTATTTATAAACTGTCTACATGGTTGTTACATACATTTTTTAAATACTTATTAGAAATTGAAGAATAATGTTTCCAGAGATTGTTAATATAAAAAGAATAATAATTTATTAAAGTAAAAAAAAATAATTAACATTTAATTAAGTTTTATCAACTGATAACTATTTTAACGTCAACTAAATTGCTCAACCCAACTTTATCTTACGCTCTCAAAACAGTCTTAAAAAAATTGTTTTACTTTGAGTTATTTTTATAAAGTTTACTAAAATAAGCTTTTTTATTTCTTCAAGTCCATAAAAACTCTACCTAATTACTCACATAAAGCTAATCCTTTTAAAGCAATAAACGATTTAATCATTTTAATTTTAGTTACACATATTACACAAATTACAGAAAAAGAAGAACGGTAGCATGAAAGTGCCGTCGGCAAACTACCAGTCGAAAGCAGACGGCAGGTTGGAGCCACTGTCACGTCATAGTTCGCCTATAAACTCGCCCATGCAGCCCCCTCCCCTCCCCAAGAAAGTTGTCAGGTGAAAGACCTGCTTATGGCACATGCATGCGAATAAAAACTTCCTTAGCGGGTTGCACACTATCCCGTTACTAACTACTACCTGTGGCATGAATATAGTACTTGTATGAGATTGAAACAGTTTTTTGTTAAATGTATTTGTCTGCTTACTTGTTTAGGTAATTTTTTAACTGAAATTTTTATGCTAAATGCTTTTATCATTATTGTGTAACTTTGAAATAACTTTGCACTGAGTTAGACTTCTTGTAGTATTAAGTTACAGCAGCTTACAAGTTGGTGATACTAAAATCATTTTTCTTTTTACTTTGAACAACTACTTTTGTTTATATGTTACCTTGCAAGTTGGAGTGGTTAAACAATGCTTAACATTTTTCATATAATTATTTATTGCACTAACAAACTCACTGTGATGCATTTCGTTTCATTTGTTATTTGTTTAAGTATAAGTTAAGCAGAACAGCATGGTAGATGTGTTTTTATAACTAACTGTTTTTCATATATTTATTTATAGTATATTTTTCACTTTTTATAAAAAAAAAAAAATCTTAAGTATCCTAAGCAACTATATATGCTCTGTAGTTTTTCATTCACTGAAATGAACACAATGAAACAAATGTTTAACGTTATTATTCTAACTAAAGTTTTACTTCGCTTTTATAATTTTAAGATAAAAGTTTGAAGTTCTTTTAAAATATTTACTTTCTTTTTTTAGCCGGTAGTTAGTATTTAAAACAGATCTAAAAAACACTATTTCTAAACTTATAATATTAGTACACTATTCAATTTTTGAATTAAAACAATAAAGTTTGTTAATTTTACTTGAAATCTAAATTATACTAGAGTATCTAAATTTTGCCTGAATATTTAAACTATCTAAAACTCATAGAATGTGTATTGAAAAGTGAATATTAATATAGTTTACACTTATCACTTTAAAACAATTTATAGAATACTTGTAGCTTTGCAGCACAATCAACTAATATTTTGTTTAGTTTACTTAAATGTAATGTTTACTTACTAAAACAAAAACCTGCAGAATTTACTGAACAGGAATCTTTTAAGTTTTTTAGTAGTATAAAAGAAGTACTCCTTGTTTTACTTAAAAAAATAATCAAATCACTTTTATTATTAGTCTTTGTTAATCTTTCAACATACTGTATAATAAGTTTTTAAATATTATGTTGTTTTCTTTTAGTGTTAAACATGAATGGCTTGATTCTATTTTTGTCTTACAGATTGCTAAAAATCCTTATGGTTGTTTGATGATGTATTACTTTTTAATTGTGAATATAAAAGTATTTTTACTATACAATTTATCCGGCTCGGTTGCAATAAAAACACATGCAGATATACTTATAGCAAACTACATGCATGGTGTACTTGACCTAAATAGTTTGATCAAAAACTTAAAATAACTACTAAACCATATATGAAACAGAACGAAGGACTGCTTACCGTTCCAAACTACATTTAAAATAAAAATATCAACTTGTAATATAACAATTCAAATCAATCACAAATGTGACATTAAAAATATGAAGATGCTTATAAACTTTCATATATGCTTGAAAAAAAAAACACACCATTTGACAAGGAAGTATAAAACTTATGACTAATTGGTTGTCCTTGTTTTTTGTTAACTACTAACTTTTACGATATCCTAAAAATATGGTCAAAAAGTTAAGTTACTAATAGTATGCTACAGTTAGTTTCTTGGTCGGTAACAGTTAAGCTTGGTATATAAAATTTTACCTTCCTGATATTTATAACATGAGCTTACTTAAATTAGTAATGGATGAATTACAATTTGTTTATTTAAAAAACATTAGTAATAAAAGGTAATTTCAACAACAATAAATCAAAAAGTCTCTGGCTTAAATTTTTTGGATCTGTTATTATATTATTAGAGTTTTAAATACAGAGTTTTGTAAATTATGCAAAGGTCAAAACTACTTGAAAAATATAATTTTATTAAATTAATTATTTTGAGTTGTTATTAATGCATTTTTATATAAATTATAGATAGTCTTACACTGTTGTACATTGACATTTGATATACAACAGTTAAAAGGAAACTATACACAAAGTAGTTTTATTTTTATTAAAAAAATTTATGATAGTTGTTCAACACTAAATAAGGTTGAATAGTTATGTCCATAAGTTAAATAAAGTGTTTTATTTTTTGACTCAAATTTTTGGTTGATGTGAAACACTAATTTATAGCCATACTCTTGTACAAAAACTAAGAGTATGTTGTTTACCGAAACAGGTCAAGCTATGTACCAGATTATCTATCAGCTGGTAAAACAGAAACCGAAATTTAGAGGTAACTTGGTATGAGTTAAATTTTGGGAATATGCTCGAAATATTTAAATGCTTCTGTGATCGATAACTATTGATAACAAATTAAACTCTATTTATTTTGAACAAAAATTGTGAAAGGATATACTAAAAAATAAAGTTTCGTTTTAAAATTTTAAACATAATTTTTTTCTAGGTTTTTTAACAGGAATGCATGATTTTACACTGTTAAATACAGTTTTATTTTTCTTAAAAATACAAAAAGTAAAAACTTATTAATGTATATTAACAGCTAATATAAAACTAACTTTATTATAAAAAATGTTTAAACTCACTATTTTTCCACTACAAACTGCTGCTTTTATTTACCAAGAAAATTCTCTAATGATAAATAAATTAGGAAGATTTTTTACCGTTATAGGGAACTTGTTCTACTTTTATACATACTTTTCCTCACAAAAAAAAAACAATTTCTATTCTCTTTTTAAGTTTTATAGTAAACAATGCTTTTCACAATAAAATAGTCCCAAAATACTTGAACGAACTAAAATGATGCTGAATTTTTTACACATTGAAAATCCAGTGAAAACTGAAGTTTTTAGTAAGCAATTAATTCTTATCTCTTTCTTGCTAATTTAATTATGGTATAATGATTTAAATTTGTTATAAAAACGGTTCTCGTCTAAGAAAAAAAAAGTAATTTGCTTTGGGTGCTTTGCATACTTGGTGTTTTGCTTTGATAGTAAATTAAAATTGTATGTATTTTTGACGAACTTTGTCATGTTCTTATATTCTGCAACAAAAATAGAATTGAAAACATTAGTTTCAAAGTCAACAAAGCTTTGCTATCCTTCAGCAAATCAAAAAAAATCGAAATGTAATTTATTTCATAAGCACTAAAAAAGTGTTACCATAATTTTAACTTTCATTTTAAATTTTAGATAATGATAAAGTTTTAATAATACTTCTTCAGTATACTCAGTAGCTATTTTTTGATTTTGAGTTTACCAATCCGTTATAAACAACTTTAAAAAGTTTTCTAACAATCTACTAAAATATTTTTTCAAAAAGGATATAATTTTGTAGTATTTTTGAAAAGAGCTTGCTTATTTAAATATTTTTTTAATTTGCTATAAGTTTTTTTGACTTTATCTTTACAGGATCCAACGTACTTGTAACATTTAAGAAACGATTTAGATTATGAAAATCACTAATAACGGACTTAATTCACTTAATTTATCACGTCAATGGTTTAAGTACTTTTTTAATAAATTAAATATCTAATTTGATTTAGAAATCATGGTCGTAAAGTAATTGAAACTACTACAAAACCATTAATTTTATTTTAGAAGGAAAAAAATTATTTAATGAAAATTTCCTAAAATGATTATAATCACAGGGTTGCCAAAAATCCTGAAATTTGACAATTTAGGCAAAAAAACCTGGAATTTTAAACTACTTTTACATATTATATAACAAAACTTTGAATAGATACAAAAAACCTATCAAAAAGATTTTTTTAAAGTAGCAACATTTAAAAAATAATCTTTAAAAAAATAAGTTTAAAGAAGCTTTACAGTATCTTTTCTATTTTATTATACTACTTTAGACATTTTTTAACCTAAGTTTAGTTTTATACTCAAAAAGATGCAAAAAACTAGTTTTTCAAAAACCTGGAAGAAGCTCAGAAACTTGATAGAAATTTACAAAAAAACCTTTGGCAACCCTGTAAAAATACTATTTTAATTTAAAATAAAGGAGGTTCTTAATCAGTGTGTTTCGGACATATCTAAAGGTAAAGACACAAAATTGTTGCGTAAGATTTGGGTAACAAATTAATAACAACAACTTTAGTGATATGAAGCAATTAATGTGGCTCAAAATGAAAAATAAACTAGCATTTTTTAAAGTTTAAGTTTTGAAATTAAATCAAAAACAGTATATCTAAAATTAAAGTTGAACAACAAACTAATTATATTAATAAAACTAAAAGATTAAGGTGTATTTAAATACTTACTTGTCGATAAAAATTCAGAAAGAACTCAATAGAATCTTTAGAACAAGTGCAAAATTCAAGAGATTTTTTCTCCGACGAGGCCACAAGCCAGCTTGATTCATACGTAACAAACAAAAAATATGACGATACTAACCGAACCCTCACTAAGCAGTCGACTAATAAACTAGACTCTTTTGTTTTCAAAACTGGAAATAAAAGAGTTGACGACCTGTTAAACGAAAATGATACCAGCGACTATTCAAATTCAGAAAACATCAACGTAGCAGCAAACGCTAACACAAAACTCAATAAGCATCAAAGTTTTGAAAATAAAAAAAGAAGGAGAAACAGCTCAAAAAACACTGACGGTCCTCAGGCAAACTGTGTTAGAGATAAAGTAGAAAGCATAAACTTGGCTACTTGGAAGTCTGAGTTAAACTTGTTGTATGAAACTAACGAAAATGTTGAAAAGAAGCTTGATACTGAAATTGGTGCTTTTTCATCTCGGAACAATTTTGCGAAGAAGCGAGGCAACTGGTTGTTTACTTCTTTGCGAAAAAGCAAAAACTTTTAATTTATATTCGCGTGCATAACAAAATATGCAATTTTTTCGTCACTGCTTTTAACTGACCTTCTTTTTATTAATGCAAGTGCAAAGTTTAGTGAAAATTTTGCAATAAGAAGTAATACTCTTTAGTGCTTTTTTATTTAAAAGTGCACTTTAATATTACAATTTTTTCTATGTAATGACATTTTTCTATTAGTTTGACAGAGAATTTAATCAACATTACTTTATATGATTTTAAAATTTTTAAATGACTAATAGATTTTAAAGTTAAAATGAAAATTCTGCTTAAGTTATAATTCGTTTTATTTGTTTGTCAATTTCTAAAAAAATTTACACCTAAAAAGTTTTAAAAGTATTTATTTAATTTTTATAGCAGTTATTTCTATATAATTACTATTTAAATTAAAAACTTATTAAGTTTATTTTGTATAATACTTAAATAAGTATTCAATTAAATTTTGTTTGTTTATTTTTTTAAAAAATTCTAGCTCCTTGATTAATGTTTATTTTTTGTTCGTCAAAGCAATATTTGTTTAGTTCAATAAAGATCTTAAAAGTCATTTTTACCTTTGTTAATTTTTTGTCTCTAAATTTGGTTTATTAGCATTAAATTCAAAATTTATAGATTTTTTTTAAAGTACTGTCTAGAAAAATCTACCATAAATCTTTTTTAAATTCATTTCATTTATAGAGTTTCGTTTTAAAAATTGTTTAAAAATATTTGATATTTTAAACTTATAAAATCTGTATATTTTCTCTTTAGTCCAATTTTGGACATATTCTAGATACATAAAGACATAGTTTATAAAGTAATTAACGTAAAAATACGTTAATTACTTTATAAAAATAACGTAAAACTGTGTGAAAGCATTATTAGTTTTGAAGACATTTTATAATTAGAGTTTCATATCAAATGTTTATATTAAGTATTTATTTTTGAATTTTTTCATTTTCTTTATAATTAACATAGCTAAAACTGCTAGTTACAGAAAACAATTTATAATAATTTAATGTAAATAATAAATAAAATCTTTATTAACCATTACATTTTAAACACTATAAAGTATTTTCAGAACTTTTGCTCAAAAAATAAAAAAATATTATAAAGTGATTTTAAAATAAACGCTTATTTTAATACTTATTTAATTTAAGTATAAAAATTGCAATATAAGTTACTAGTTAAAACGATACACTTTGGTCCTAAGAAACTTATATTTTAGGGTTTCCCAAAGTGGCCCCTTAGGGTGCCATGACAGATACTCAGCGGACCATACGCAGCAAGAAGAGCAAAAAAAAAGTCTTAGGTGCTTTTAATGGTAGTTTTTTGAGAAGTCTTGTTAAAGGGGGTCCATAGCTTTTTTAGCTTCTTTAAAGGGGGCAATTTGAAAAAAAGTTTGGGATACCCTGGTTTAGGTTGTATATAACTTTAAAGGACAATAAAAGCAATCACAATATTTTTTGCAACAATTTTTTTTTTCTTCAAACTTTTTCTAGACTTTAAACTGATTAAATATCTCAGGACAACAAATTTAAACGAAGTATTGTAATATTAGACAAATTTCAATTCACTTGCTTATCTCTTTAAAGAAAAATGAAACAAAATTAAATCATAAAACTTTTTTATTAGAAACACCAAAAAATTGTAATATTTGTAAAGATAACAGAAAAAAAAAAACGTTAAATAAATAAAAACAAGCCTATGAAGGTGTTCAAGATAGTTGATAAATAGTTTTGAACGTATTTGAATCCGTAAAAGTAAGGTCAGCTTTTATTCATTTTATAAAGTTAATGATTTAAATCGAAGAGATAGAATTCGAAAATGTATACTTTCAATTAAAATACTATTTGTTTATGGTACTACTGTTATTTAACACTCTGTTATCATCTTAACTATTTAGTTTTTACGTGTGTTTCTTAGGAATTTTAACGTAGTACTAAGTATTTTAGAAATATAACCAGATAGCGTAAGAGATCTAATGTTTGATGTCCTTAAAAACTCTTTGTCTTGAACTTTAATAGATCGAAATCCAGTGGTCGACAGTTCAATGATATAATAAATATTGTAAACTTTTTAGTTTTTTATTGATAATAAGATGTACACCATAACTGTGTATAGATAAAGCAGAATTAAAACCAACTTTAATAGTATGTTTAACGACATATATGTTTAATAAGAAGAATATTTACAGTTTTTGTAAATTTCAAAAAATATTTTGATAATTTCTTAAAGGTCAATATTTGTTTATAAAAACTGTACAAACATATTCATTTTAGATAGTATATTTCAAATTTTAGTTTTAGAGCGGAGAAAACTTAACTTTAAAAAATGGGAAAGTTTAATACTAGTATTGTTAAGTTTTTTTTATACTTCAGAACGCTGTACCTTAGTAAATGTTACAATAATAACTCAAACTATGAACAAAGTTACCTGAACTATTATTACAGTGTAACGATGTACATTTTTATTGAACACATTAAATTTATTGCTTAAATTACACTTAATTTTTTTCAAAAAACATCAATCACTCCACATATAAAATTGTAAAATTTACTTTCAAATAGATTAAAATATCTTATAATTTAGACTTAATACTTGAAATTTACCTACACTTAATTTATTCTACGTAATTAAAAATTCAACAATAGATAAAACTACATGCTTGAAAGTAAAATAGTACTTTGCATAGTTTCAGAATAATTTTATATGAATATTAGTTCGAGAAACCTAAAAGTATTTTAACTAAACACTTTTTATCTTTAAAAAACATTTATTGTAACTTTAAATACAACTTATTGTAAAATTTTCATTTTGTTAAAAATATATTTACAGGCTGCTTACAACTAGAATAACAGTTTTATACCAACTATAAATTTAAACATTTATTTTTCGTGATAAAATGTTTGCTGTAGAACTTTTTTCAGTTTTTTAGCTTGTTTTTATCTGATCAAACTTTAAAATTTATAGTTGTAAAACGCTTTTTGTGTGAAAAAGACTTGCATCTATCATGGCGAACTTTTAGATAAGCAGTGAAATTTAGTCGATAAGTTAAGAAAAAACTATATACACTTTTATTTCATTGATTGTCGAAAATTCTATTTCTAAAGACTATTATTACAGTTTAGCAACATTTTAATTAGCTAGTCAAAAATGTTTAGTTAAATTGTTGTTTTAAGTCAACATTTTGGAAATATCTTTACTTTTTATAAAACTTATTACTTGATAAAGTTATACTTAACAAAGGTTCTAACCAGCTAGTTATAATATCAAAAGTTTTACATTGTATAACAAATATCACTTCAGAAAATTTTTAAAACTTCTTTTATTATAACTTAATTTTTATCAACACTTTTTAAAGAAATCACTGTCAAAGTTAATTTATTATTAACATTTTTGTTAGAAAATATTGTTAAGACTTTAGAATTCGTTAATTTTCTGCTTTTAAGTGGTTAAGTAAAAAGAACAGGTTGTTTTTTATGGTTATTCCTAGTACTTATTTGTTGTGCTAAAGAGTAATACTCATAGACTTGATATCATCAACTTGATTACAATTTTTTTTGTTTTTTAGTGCGATATTCGTATGATATAAAGTAAAGAAATCTTTAATTAAGTTATTTTGTGCAATTCAATAAACTTTATTAACGAATTAGCCTTTCTTATATAAAGTTTAATGAAGAAGAGTTTTGAACCTGAAAGCGTTTTGAATTTATATAGGTGCATTAAAACTTAAAAAAAAAATTATACAATTGTTTGATTAATTTATTTTTTACAGCGCTTATTCACTTATCCGGACAGTTTCAGTCGAGAAAAAAATTCAAAAAATTCTTCATACTAAACACAAATATTTTTGTGTGATACGAATATTTAAGCCAGAGGTCGGCAAACTGCGGCTCGCAGGCCAACTGCTGCCCGCGAGCACAATTTTTTTTTATAATGAAGGCGGCCCGCGTACGAAGAGTCTGCGGCTCGCTACCATGTAAATGAGGCCCGTTGAACAAAACTATATTATAATTTGATTGTTTTTAATGTAATTTACAATAAGTTGTTTCATTTTGCTTGAAGTTCCTCTATATTATTTTACCATTAAAAACTTTTACTGCTCAGGCCTAAAAATTTAAAAATCCAGATTAGAGTTCTAACAAATCAGTTTAAAGTTTTAGACAATAACTTCTTTCTTACAGGCTGCTTACATAAAAAATGGTGAACTAAAACAAAGTTTTAAAAGTAATCAGGTTCAGTAAATTTTTAATGAAAAACTTATTAAGTAACTAAAATAATTGTAAATATTTTCTATTGTGTACAAAGATAATGCACATTAATTAACTAAAATACCATTTCTTAAGAACTTAATAGTTTTGTTTAACACGTTACTAATACCTAAGTTTATCTTACAGGTGTTTTATCACTCTATACTGTGCTTTATACAACATAATACTAGAATGTACAGAAAAATATTTGAAACAACATAATGATAAGACATAGGTGTGTTATTTAATTTTATTTTGGTCTAGACCAGTGGTCGGCACGCTACTTCGAATCTGTGAACCCTAAATCACAAAATTAAAATTCTGTGCACCCAAATTTGCATTCTTTAGCGCTGCTAGTGTTTAAGAATATGAAAACAGTTTTAATCGTTTTTTTTTACTAGTAATTCGGTAACACCCAGTTAATTTTTACATGCTAACTTTAATTTTACCAGTTTACCCTATCCATTTCAATATACTTTTAATATCGATAATCTAATTTTTACAGCAATATTTTACTTGTATCACCCAGATCTAAAATACTAACTAGATTAATTTGGTACATTGCCACAACTCAATCAACAATTATTAGTCTTGGTACTTTTTATTGAATGGTAAATTTAAATATTTAGTTTAGTTAACTAAATGATTTTTTATTAAGCGATTTACTATCTGTGTTTAAGAAAGGTATTGCCACGTCCCAATAACAAAATCTTTAAGAATATATGAGATTTGCTCACTTCGGTTTTTCTTTAGGCAGCTAAGGGTGTAAGAATTTTTACATAATGTAACAGAATAGAACTAGGAGTACAAAAATGGTCGTTTTATTAAGAACAAAATGGTCAATTAGATATCAAGGTGGAGTATGTCTTAAATGTAGAAAGATTAAAAAAAAAACTTAAATTTAGTTTTTGCGCGAAAAAAAAATCATGTACCCCAAAAAAAGTTTCATGCACCCTAAAAGTCTAGTACACCCTAAAAAAATTTTCATGTACACTAGTGTGCACCAATGTACACCGTGCCGACCACTGGTCTAGACACATAATGATATTTTAAATATATTTTCTTTTCAAATTAAATTTATTTCTGTACATATAATGTATACAGATGCTCATTTATGGAACCAATTTCTTAACTAATATACTTAAATTAGGTTAAGCACAATTTAATTTTCTTATACAATTGTTTCTACAAATAATATTTAAGGTGTACAGACACACTTAAAACAATCCATTACATAAGTTGAAACGGTTTTTCCTCAAGTATCAATTTTCATTTATCTAGATAGTTTTTCTTTGCGAATTAAAATAATTTCTATGCAATACCCTCTAATATACACAGATGCTCTTTTGTTGAACTACTTATTAATGTATATTTGATTTAGGGATGTGAAGTTTATTATATGTGTTTTTTTTCTGAAATATCAGGCTAGTTTTTAGTCACCCAGGCTGGATTTTTGCTTTGAATAGTGGAAAAGTAAACTTATGATGTATGTTTTGTTCAACTCACAGTTTTTTTAATTATATATAAGTTTTAAGTCTTGCAGATGATATGATTTAAAATAATGTTTATATTAATCGTATACAGGGGCGTCTCGTGGGATAGAAAGTAGGAGCTGTAGCTCCAGCTAAAAAAATTAAAAATTATGCTAATTTTTTTGATTTTTGATTTTAAAGTTTAAGCCTATAAACACGCTGCTTTAAATGGGCCCCTGCTTCAGCTTTACAACCCCAAACTACGTCAAAGTAACTTTATTTTGAAGTTAAGGAATTGAGATTTAAAATTATATAATTTATTTTATATTAGCTTAAAAAAATAAGAAAGTTATGTTATCATGAAGTTGTATAAAAAATACAGCCAAATGTGTACATGAGCGTCGTTAATTAAACTGCTAAATTAGTTTTTTTCAAATTTTTATATTTGATGTTCAAAATTTTCGTAAAATTGGAGCTGCAAGCTCAATCTGTGTCAGCCTGCATCTTAAATGACGAGCATAAAGTTAATTTTATAAGCAAATTTATTAATTTTTCAAAAACATAAAACTTTATGTCAATTATTTTCCTTATCTTAAAAGCTATCTAATTTTTTTTTTAATTTTAAAGAACGCACCTTTGTCTCTAATAAAAAAAAAGTTGGTTTGGGGTTTGAATTATTTCATGGGGTCCCTCCAAAAATAAAGGTTTTTTTTTTTCATTATTATTGCCTTAGAACAAGGGTCGGCAAACTGCGGCCCGCGGGCCAATTGCGGCCCGCGAAGGGTAAATCTGCGGCCCGCGAGCACGTTATTTTTTTGAATGGAATGCGGCCCGCGAAAGAAATTTTGTGGCCCGCGAGCATGTAAAAGTGGCCCGCTGAGCAAAAATATATTTCAAGTAAATTTTTTTTCGGTAATTCGATTTAATTTGTTTAGTTTGGTTTTAAGTCTCTGTATAACATTTAAAAATAGTTAGAAGAAGTTTCTACTTTAATTTAAAAATGTGAAAAAGACAGATTAGCATTTTAACAGGATATTTTTCTGAGTTTCATAATAACATCTATTTTACGACAGCAAGTAATTATCTGAAAAAAGAGTGCTTGAATTTAATAAGTTAGTTATATTATACCTATTTATCAAATAAACTAAATGCAAATGGTTTTCATTTTGTACAAAAGCAATGCACAGTAATTAACTAAAATGTCATTTCTTTATAGCTTAGATATTCTTTCCAATATTTTTTATACCTAAGTTTCTTTTATATATTTTTTATTTGTAAATGTTATGTTTTAGTGTAAAAACATTTAAAATTACATAGTAATAAGAAAAAAAGGTTTATTTAAGTTTTGTTTTGACACATTTTAATTTTTTAGAAGTTTTCTTTGCACTTGAACTAATTTATATGCACACCAACTTAAAAAAATGCTCATATTTTAAACCACTTTTTATAAAATACTTTAGTTAGTTTAAATTTAGTTTATATTGAAGTTGTTTTAACAATAAATTTTTAAAAAGCTTCACAATTAAGGATCCATCTAAAACTAATCAATCAAAAAACATTATCTAAAACTATATAAAATGTTTGTCCGTTTCAACTTATTAGTTTGTTTACTTTTACTTGTGATCATCGCACTAGCGTGAAACAATTCTTAAGTAATAAACTTTTTAACAATTTAACTTTTGTCATAATTGTAAGTTTAGTTTATGCATAATTTTCTAAGTTTGTTTTTTCTACATGTAATATCTAAATTTGTACAGACACAATTAAAACAATATATATGACATAAACTAATATAGTTTTTGTTAGGTATGCATTTTCATTTTTCAAACATTGATTTTGTCAAACTAAGTTAACTTTTATGCTTTGCATATCAATACACACATTTGCTGTTTTTTCGAGCTACCTATTAAATATAAACTAGACTTAGGGATAGTTTATAAACATTGACACACACTCAGACTATCTTTATTTGAAGACTTCAAATCTCAGGCCAACTAAGTCATTATATAAGTTTTTGGCTAGAATTGTTTTTTGTATACAAAAATATCAGGAATGTTTTTGTTAATTCAGGCTGGCTTTTTTGCTTAAAAGAGTGGCAAATTAAACTTATGATGTAAGTTTTGCTCAACCCAAAGTGTTAGTTTCAGTTATAATATATCAAGTTCAAGCTTTGAACTTGAAAATTTATGCTTAAAAATTTTGGAAAAAAACTTGATTTTGAGAAATTTTGAAAACACATGGAGTTTCAAACAATCTTTACATGTAAAGTAGTGAAATTTCGACTTGACACAAAAAATTTAGCAAATAAACATTTCTTTATTAAAAAATATACTAAAGTAGCTTAACAGTGTTTTTTAATACTGATATACTTTATAAGACAATTTTTAAACTTTAATTAAACTTTATACTAAAAATAAAAGAAGGAATTGTACTTCTAAAAACTTTTGGTGCATTGCACCTTTACTTGTAAAATTTAACCGATTGTTGTGCTTCGTGTTTGAACTAAACCAAGAAATTATACTAAAGTGTCAAAGTTAAAAAAACATCTCTAATAAAAATTTTCAGATAAGCAATAGTTTTTCTATCAGTGCTCTCATCTTAACATACTGATTAAAGTCATAATTTGATTTATGCGACTTTATAACCCTAATGCATTTCCTAAATAGGACTTTTTGTTGTCATTGAAGAAATAAACAAAAGTTTTTCATTACTGCCAACAAAAATTCTTTAAAAAAGTTTTCAATTATAAACGGTATCTCATTATTAATAATAAATTTTGCTACTTTATAACTTGCCTTAACAACTTTTTTCTCATAATTCTGTAGTTACTGAAGATAATCATGTGCTTTGTTGGAACTGACTTTGGTGATTTGTTTTTTATCGTTTCTCGCAATCACTCCTAACTAACGTTTTTTTTTTGTTGCTCGTCTTATATTTTACAACTAATATTTTTAAATTCTTATTGCAGATAAAGAATTGCTGTAATACTTAATAAAAAAGAGGTTTTTTTCTTCGCTAATGACTCAATTAAGTTTTATACTTTTGTTAAAAATGTTTAAGAAAGTTAATTGTCCATTCCAGCTGACTTATATTTTTTTGGCATGTAATTTGTTTAGTGTTAATAAGTTTCGTTATTTTTTTATGTTGTGAACTTTGTTTTAACTAGGTTGCTACACAAACAGGCTATTTTAAAAGCTTAGAAACTCAGATGTGTGTGAAACTTATATTTCATACACTTAAAATAAATCTTAGAATTCCCAGAATAGTTTTTATGACTGTTGTGTAGTTTACTAATTGTAGTTTTTTCTGGTTTTTTTACACTTTGTATACTTTTTAATAATGATGATATTGTTACTAGGTACTTACTTGAGCTTGATTTACAACGATTTACTAGCTTTTTAAACTTTTAATGAACTTAGGCTGGTTTGATACAACTCAGACATTTTTGCTTTTTAAGTGACAACCATGTAAAAGACTAGTTACTAATGAGATATTTTATTTAAGTATTCGAGAATTAATTATGTTAAAGAATTTGTTCTAGCTTTCTATAATACAAACAGGTATTAATTTTATTAAATTAATTAATTAATAAAATTTTTAATGAATGTAAATTATTTAACACGCAAAAACTTTTTTTTGAAGTTAATATTCTTAGAAATATGAAAAAAGGGGTTGAAAATATAAAAAATATATAAAAGTAACTAGTAAATTTTCTTTCAAGTTTGGTTTTTATAGAGAGTTAAATTGTATGTAAAATTACAAAAGTATTAAATTTAATTTAGTAAGTGCTTATGAAAGTACATAGTTTATTAACATTTAAGTATATTAGTCAATGTAAATTTAATTCAAATTTTATTTAATTTAATTTAAATAGTCATTCTATGTATAGCTAAAAGTTTTTTAAAATGATAAGGTGAATAAAAGTAAAACTTTTCTCTAGTGTGACTAAAACTAAAACCAAAAGATTATTCAAATGTCACTAAAACTGCGGCCCGCGAAGACTTTGTAAACTTGAAATTTGGCCCGCGACCACCAACTGCCTGCCGACCCCTGCCTTATAACCAAAAATAAATATTTTTTTTTTTTTTTTGAATTCCCTTAGTTTGCATGTTATTTAAACTCTTTAATAGTTATTTTATAAATAATGTTAATATCTTTTACGATTTGGCCCAAAAGCAAATTGATGTATATTACACTATCATTTGCCTTGGCCATTTCCTAGATAAAAAATTGATAAAAGGAAAAAAATAATAATAAGGATGTGAATTACAACAAATTTAATTAAACTAAAATAATTTGATTAAATTTGTTGTAATTCACATTCTTATTAATAATTTTTGTAATATACATCATTTTGCTTTGGGGGCAAATCGTAAAAGATATTAACATTATATATATATAATAACCATTTAAGAGTTTAAATAAGATGCAAACTAAGGGAAATAAAAGAAAAATAATAAAAAAATATATTTATTTTTGGTTATAAGGCAATAATAATGAAAAAAAAATTTTTTTTGGAGGGACCCCATGAAATAATTCAAACTCCAAACCAATTTTTTTTTTCTAATTAAAGACAAAGGTGCGTTCTCTAAAATAAAACTAATTTTTTAAATAGCTTTTAAAATAAGGAAAATAATTGACATTAAAGTTTTATGTTTTTTGAAAAATTAATAAATTTGCCTATAAAATTAACTTTATGCTCGTTCTTAAATGTTTGCAAATTTTCGATACAAAAAACTTTGAAAAATTGAATTCTGGAGCTGCATGAACTTTCAGCACCAAGTAAATAAAATCATGATCGTTGCTGAACATTTACTACAACGCCTTGAACTCGAGCAGAAGAAACTCGAGCAGGGAAAACTTGAGCAGGAAAAACTTAAGCAGGAACAACTCGAGCAAGAGCAACTCGAGCAGGAACAACTCGAGCTGGGAAAACTCGAGCAGGAAAAAGTCTAGCAGGAGCAACTCGAGCAGGGGCAACCTCGTTTTTTTAAGTCACTTGCATGCTTTTTTTGTGTTTTATTACTAGTTAGACAAGTCTTTAACTTAAAACATAACTAAATACAAAGTTGCTTAAATCTAAACAATTTAAATCTGTATTATTAGGTAAGTTTGGTATCATATTACTGCTTAAACTTTAAAGTGGTGTTTATTCAAAAAATATTAGATAAATATTTTAAAGCTTAACTAGCCCAATATTTGTTATATCTCATAAAGAACAATTGGACATTACGTTTCAGCATTACACTAACAAGGATAAGTATTTTATTTCAATTCATAAAAGCAAAGTAAGTAAAGTGATGATAGACATAAACACCATCACTCTACAAGAATAACGAATGAGTAAACATGTAAAAGGCAGAAGAAGGAAAACTTCAAAGTCAAACGCGATGAAGGACAAGGCTAAAGTAAAAAATTTTAACGAGTAAGTTACTTTAGCTGAATTTGATTCAAATCTATACTCAAATATAGTAAATTTTGTAGAGTCTATATTGTATTGCGCTGCTGTCGTCAACAGTTTGAATACAAATATTAGGATTAGCATTAGGACCAAATTTTGTAGCATTAACAGGATCGTTCGAAATTTTATCATTTTTCTTCTGATTGTATTGATTAAATTTTAACTAAATAGGGTAATACCACTTTAAACACTTATCGAAGTTTTATGGCCTTTAGTATACCCTTAAAAAAATTTTAAATTCTTGGAAAGAAGGAGTAAGTTCCAGATTATTAACATATAAAAATTCCCATATATTTTTTATTTGTCTTTTCAATTAACAGTTAGTAACATTTTTGGATTATACCAGTGAAAAAAAAGAAGAGTATAAAAGAGTCTAGATAAATACGAGAATAAACTTTGTAGTATCGTTTATGTGATAAACACCTTATATTCAGTCATATATGTAAACAGACTGTTAGTGCTTCTTGTTTTTCTTCAAGGGTCTTTTATAGACTACTGTTCATGACTGGGTATAGTTTCTACTATACCGACCTCGGAGGTGGGTAAAAGAGCTAAGTATTGTAGTGTTAACAGTTCTATAGTAAATATATAGGGCTTAATCTTTATGAGATTGCGTTATGTGTGTCTTAAACTACACTGCCAAGCTAAACTAAGAGTATAAACGAAAATATTATACATTTAAATAAATGGAACAATAAATTAACCGACCGCGACTCCGGATCGTTCGAATATTAATTGTAATTTACTAAAGTGATACACAAGACATACCAGAAGGGCAAATATATTATTACTGTTAATCATCATAAGACATGATAGTTCACCATTATAGATCTCTCTTGTAGTATAATGATTTTAATTAGTCAAGAATAACTTCTTGGCATCGTAATCATGTTAAAGAGATACCTTAAGTCATAGTAGTTATCTTTTATACAAAAATTTTTCATATATGCTAGTCTTCTCATTAAGTAACCTCAAACTACGGCCCTTAAAAATCTATATAGTTCTAAGTTGAAATCTATAGAAAAGGCAAATGCAAGAGCATTTGAGGAAACTACTAAGGAAAGTCTGATTATTTCAGAAGGTGCTAATTTAACACATGGGTAGATTACTATGATTGCTGGAATAACAAAAATAAAAAAGGGACCTTCACTACGTATAAGTATGTAAGGTAATTTGGGAAGAATAATGAAACATAGAATGTATATATAGTGATCATAGTATATTTCATAAAAATTTAAAAAAGACAAAAAACAATACAACATTTTAACAATCATTTAACATTTATTGTTAATTCGTGTTTGTAAGTGAAGTACAAATATATTTTCGGGTTTGAGGCTTTTGCTTTCTCTTTTTTCATGATGTTCATTTTTTTATTCAGGCTTTTGCTTTTCCCTTTTTCGGACTTTTGCTTTCTTTTATCCAGGATGTTTCTTTACTTAATTCAGGCTTTTGCTTTTTTCTTATTCAGACTTTTGCTTTCACTTTTATTTAGGTTTTCGCTTTCACTTTGATTTAGGTTTTTGCTTTCACTTTTTCAGGCTGTTTCTATATTTTGTTCAGGCTTGTGTCTGTTTTTTGTTCAGGCTTTTGTTTTTTTTTTGGTATTCAGGCTTTTGCTTTCTCTTTTTCAGACTTTTTTTTTCTTTGTTAAGGCTTTAGCTTTCTCTTTTTCAGTCTTTTGTTTCTTTTTCAGGCTTTTGCTTTGTTTTTAAGGCTTTTGCTTTCTCTTTTATAAAGGCTTTTGTTTCTTTTCTAAGGATTTTGCTTTGTTTTTATTCAGGATTTTGTTTCTTTTTTAAGGCTTTTGCTTTCTCTTTTTTGGGCTTCTGCTTTTTTGTTATTCAGGCTTTTGCTTTTTTTATTTAATATAGGCTTTTGTTTCTTTTTAAAGGCTTTTGCTTTCTCTTTTATCTAGGCTTTTAATTTCTCATGATCAGTCTTTCTTTTTTGCAGGCTGTTACTTTCTTTTATGAAGGCTTTTGCTTTAAAAGTTACCATATACCATAAAAGACGTCTTTTAGGTAAAAAAATTAAGTCGTTTTTCCTTTAACAAGAAATCACATAAACATCTAAAAACAAACGCAAGTTTAGGTATAAAACTACTAGTTCACAAAAATACGAGTTTTTTCTACAACTTTTGAAACATACATAACTACACATCTGCGTCTTATGAAAAAGAAGCAAGTGTTTAAAAACAAAGAAACTTAAATTTTCTTCTTTTTTTAATGTTTTTTGAAGACATTGCAGTTGTTAAATCTTGCACAGTGCGACTGGCTTCCATATTATCAACTCTATAGCTTTTATTCTTTAAAGGATTGTTTTCTTTCAACATATCCTCGTTATAAGCCTCTAATTTTTGGTTCATATTTTCAGCCTCGTCTATCTTTGATGAAGTTAGCACTTTAAACTTAACTATTTCGATTTGTAGCCTTTTCTTATCTTCATTTAATTCTCTTATTTCACTTTCTGACTTTTTGCTTTCGATTTTAAATTCATTATTCTCAGATTTCAACTTATTAATTTCGTTAGATAGTTCTTCATTCTCTGTTTTTAGCATAAGGTTTTCTTTCTTTATGTTTTCTGCAATATTTTCTTCCCTTTCTTTCACATTTTTATCTTCTTTTAACTTTTTGTTTGCAACTTCGTGCAATTTATTTATGATACTTTCTTTCCGGAGAATTTCCTTATTCAGTTTTTCCTCTCTTGCCTCATACTTCTTCTTGATTTCAAGAAGTTCCTTCTCCAAATTTTCCTTCTGATTAACCTTATTTTTTTCCATTTCTTTACCTTTTGAAGAAGAATTTTTACACATGACGCCTTTCCTGTCAGAAACATTCTTTTTTATAGCCCTGATTTTTGCAATCAATCTCTTGTTAACTCTCATAATCTCCTTGTTTCTACTTTCTTCATTTTTCGCTATAATTCCAAAATTTCTCAGCTTTTTTCTCATTTGATTTTTTTCCAAGTGAAGCTTCTTTATTATCGCCTCTTTTCTTATGTTTTGTTTTTTTTCTCTGGCAACATTCGCCTGAAAATTAAATTAAATGGGTATCGTCGAAATAAATTTTGTCTTGTACAAACTTATGATTTTAAATATGTGTAACCTGTGTATTATCACAGTTATTACAAACTACAAGAAGTTATACATTTTGTGAAAAAATCTTTTTTAAGCAGTTTATTTATTTATTAAATCGATTGATATTCTATTTTAAGTAATCTACAAAAACTATTTTTGATAGCTCTTGATAAGTTTATAAAATTTTTTTGTTTTATATAATGTACTACACTCTTCAAATACTGTAAAGTTATGATAATTGTATTTTTTGTACAGTTAAGTATGTACTCAGTAATTTAGTGTGCACAGAAACTCTTGTTTGTCTGCTATGCACAGATTTTAAAAAATGAGGATAACTGTTTTATGCAACCGAGTTATATAATTTATATTTTGTTACATACAGTATGGTAGAATATCAAGTAACTTAAAATTAAAAAAAAAATTGACAAAGCTCGATTTAGTTTATAAAAAAGTAGTTTTTTACTGTATTTTTAGTCCCAATACAATTTGCTAAACAGATCACTTAACAAATGTATATGAACAAGCATGTCCTGTTTACTAAAATAGCACAGCGTTATAGTACTTTCTAATTAGCAATAAGTTTGCAAAAAGTCTAGATTTATAAACAGTGAGACTAGTTAGATATCATTCATTTATCAAATATCTATGCCATTTTTATTTGAAGAAAACTTTATTGTTTATTTAAGAAACACATTATCAAAGCTTATTCTAAATTTGATTTGTAAAAGTAGTTTTAATAGGCATTTTGAGTACTTTAAGCGTAAAACTTTTTTTTAATGATTGATGTTTTTCTTCGTTAAAGTTGTATTATAAATTATATTTTAAACTAACCTCGAGAGCTTTAATTCTATTCTCCAATTCAAGTATATCGCTACTAGGATTAGAACTCATTTTTTTCTGGCGAAAATAACTTTCGATGCTAAATAATTTACTGATGCAAGCAGTAAATTAAATGTTTATCTGCAACTAAATAAAAAAAGTTTAGTAGAAATATAAGTAGAAACGTCATAGATAAATTAAAAAGTTATTAAGTCTGTTGTCAAAGAAACAAAACTAATATGTTTAAAATTATTTATTATTCATTTAAAAATTTAAAGTATCGATTTGAAAATAAATAAACACAAAGTACTTTATTTAAAACAGTTTGAAATTTTAGCTGTTTAAAACTTTCTTAAACATTTACAATAAACACTGATAGTTTTTTAGTTCAGGTTTCATATTTATTTCTTTTATTTATAATTTGGCAAACTACGGCTCCTTACTATTTTTAGTCAAAAAAGAGAATCGACTGCGAAAAGTTTGATTTGATTTATGCAACCATATGTAACTGCTTTTAACATATTTAAAAACTTAGATTTATCGCAAAACTTTGAAAATAAATTAAATAAAGTTTCACTTAGATTTAAAAAAGTTAAAGTTTTTACTACTGTTTTACTGACTTATCTTTAATTTTTCGAATGTAATGCCTCAATTACAAATCCATTTCTTAACAGTTTTCATAATTCGGTTATCTTATAATTTTTAAATATCATGAAACTCAAATTAATAACTAAAATAGTATCAATTTAAGTTAACAAACAATATTTTAGATTAGTCTTAGCTAGAAATTAATTTAGCTTAAGTAGTTGTCATATAAAATTTAAAGAAAACTAAAACTGTATAGGAAGTTGTGTTACAGTTAGATAAATCAATTTGTTTTAATTTGTAACTTTTTCAACTATAACGTTAATAAACAGAGGCTAGCAAACATACTAAATTATATCTTTGTTTTAAAAATAAGTAGCTATTTAACGTATGCTGCTTGAATTACATAACTTAAATATAATTCAAAATGTTAGCTTTTGGTATATGGATTAATTTATTTCTGTTAGACCTTTTAAAAATAATGATAGATATCAAACGTAGTATATAACTTATACTTAAACCAACTCTGCTAAAATTTTATTGTATATAGAAAATTAAAATGGTTAAATCTATAGTTTGAAATGTTTAGAGGTTTAAAAATAAAAATTGACAGGTTTTAGTTTAAATACATAGACTAGTACCTTTTATTTAGTGCACATTGTAGTCTGACAGTTAAAACATTAAGGAAATCTGTGTTTAACACACAGGGGTCGACAAACTGCGGCCCGCGTGCCTGTTTTTATGTTAAATGGGATGCGGCCCTTGAAATATAAAAAGCAGCTTGCTAGCATTATTTTTTGATAACTACAGTAGATATCCCGGTATTCAAAATAAAAAGAAGAAAAAATATCTTAAGTGCATTTCACGGGAAACTTATGTGACATCACCTCAAAGGTTGAATTAACAGCCACGTAAAGTTATAAATAATAAACAAACGTATAAAACTATTAATGTACAATTGTTTTCTCACCTAAAGTTAAATATCATAAGAACTATTAAATGATCACTTAAAGCAGCAGTCGACAGCCTTTTATAAGTTACGGACCAAACTTCTCAGAACAAAATTACTTGTGGGCTACGCTATGCTTTATAGAAAAAATCTTCTATGGGCCATCACAGTTGTTCAAAATAGTTGTGATAAGCGAAAATTAAGATAATTTAGTCAAAACAAACTTTAAAAACATTTAAAACATGTTGCAAAAAAGCATAAAAAGTATACTACTTCATAAATAAAACATTTTACTGTAGTTAGAAGTAGTATTCTTTATTACTAAACTTCTTTTTGAACCCTTAGGTTATCGGAAAATTAGTTTTAGGAAAGACTAAAAAATTTAAAATTTTATCAAGTTATGAGTAAAATAAACTATCAACTTAAAAATTCATGAATTTTTGGTTTTAGTTTAACGCAATTTAAGTTGCTATAAACCATGAATCTAGTTTTATCAGAATACTTTTTTTTTGTCATAAGTTTATATATTATTCACTATTTTTTCATTCCTTAGATTTAGTTATAAGTACAGTTCCGGAAATCATAAATGCACAACATTAAAGGACCAATAAATGACTAACTAAAGTTCGAACTAGTCTGAACTGTTTGAAAATGTTATACAGGAGTCGTTAAACTGCATCCTGCGAGCCGTAGGCGGTTACAACAAATATTTTTTTCAGAATAACGTATTTAGACTAACTTTCTCGTACCTGTTTAAAAATTAAATTTTGAATAAAAAATATTTAAAGTATAGCTTTTCTATTGCAGCTGAGTTAAAATTTCAAATACGTGTTGTTTACTAAAGCATAAAATTTAGATTTAAGTACAATTAATCTAATTGAGTATTCTTGTATACATTTAAGTGTGAACAATGCACACTGACTAAAAGTTAGGGCATTTTAGCCCGAAATTTTTTTTTGAGGTATTTTAATAAATTTAAGCTGGCTTAAGTTATTTTTTAGTCATCAAAACTAGTTTTACTTTGCTTTAAAACAGTAGGAGCCATAATACCATTTAACTTGAATATAGATTTAAACGCATTAAATTTTATTAAACAATGCTATATACTTACCATTCCTTGCTTGTAATCAAAATAAACAAAACTAATTTTACTGACAATAAATATCTACAACAAAACAGTCTTAAGAGTCTGTTTTTGTGTTTATGTTTTTTTCTTGTCTAGCTACATATCATTTACTTTTTACGATGATATTAAAGGCATTTAAATTTTTTAACAACAAATATTCTTCAACTTTTTATAAACTTACGCTGATTTGATGTAACTTAGGTATTTTGATCTAAAAAGTGCGACCATGTATAAGACTGTGTTTGATTAATATTTAAATATTTCATTAACCAATTTGAGTATTAATTTAATTTACTTTATTATAATACAAGTAGATGTCAACTTATTTTACATAAATCATTAAAGTACTACTTAATTTTCTTTGAATTCAAGTTAAATACGCAAAAATTTGTTTTCAACAATTAACATTAAAAAGGAAGTTATGAGAAAGTGGTTGAGTATATAAAAAATATTAAAAGTGACCCATACATTATTTATTAAGCTCGGTTTTTATAGAGAGCTACGTGGTAACTATTTTATATTTTTTTAGTTTATAAAATTTATTTAAATGGTAGATAGTTTATTGAGACTTAAGTATATTAGTAAATGTAAGTTTTAGTCTAAAAAATATGTAAAACTTAGTTAGGACCTCATAGTGTACCTAAAAGTTATTGAAATCAATAAAGTAAATAAAATTAAAACTATTTTATCTATTGTGTGTGACTAAAACTAAAACCAATAGATTACACAAATGTCACTAAAACTAAAACTGCGGCCCGCGAATATTTTCAAACTTGAAATTTGGCCTGCGAACACCAATTGCCTGCCGACCTCTAACTCAGTGGTCGGCACGCCTCTTCGAATCCGTGAACCCTAAATCACAAAATTAGAATTCTTTGCACCCCAATTTGCATTCTTTAGCGCCGCTAGTGTTTAAGAATATGTAAACATTTTTAATCGTTTTTTTACTAAGATTTCGGTAACACCCAGTTAATTTTTACACGCTAACTTTAAATTTACCAGTTTACCCTATCCATTTCAATAAACTTTTAATATCGATGATTTAATTTTTACAACTTTATCACCAAGGTCTAAAATACTAACTATATAATTGCCACTACCCCAATTAACAACAAGTAGTCTTGGTACTTTTTATTGAAAGGTGGTAGATTAAGCTGATTAATATAGTGATTTTTAATGTAGCAAAACGCTTTTAAACAATAAAAGTTAATAAAATTAAACATTAACAGAATACTAACCGTTTTATTTTGTTTTAAGAACCTATGAGATTTGCTAACTTCGGTTTTTCTTTGGGAGGCTAAGGGTGGAAGAATATTTACATATATAACAGAATAGAACTAGAAGAGTACAAAAATGGTCGTTTTATTGACAACAAAATGGTCAATTAGATATCAAAGTTGAATATGTCTTAAATGTAGAAAAAAAAACTTTAATTTTGTTTCTGCGCGAAAAAAAAAATCATGTACCCCAAAATAAGTTTCATGCACCCCTAAATTTTTGTGCACCCTAAAAGAAAATTCATGTACACTAGTGTGCACCAGTGTACACCGTGCCGACCACTGCTCTAACTTAAGCTTTCATGCTGTAAGAAAAGTTTAAGTGATTTTATAAATTCTGCAATTTAGCTCGTTATGTCGTAATAATTCTAATAAAGTTTTTTTTTTTCATTTAAAGACATAGATTTACATATTTATCATTTTGATTTATTTTTTGTTTCCAAAGATAAATTTAATTTATTTTTTCTTTTAAACATAAATTAATCTTTTTTAATTAAAAACTAGGGCAGGTGGACTTAAATATGATGAACTTTACTTGCCTGACCCTCAAATACGTACATAGTTGCAGAGGGTAAGAAATTCTGATGTTGACTATTTATCATTTTATTATCTATTACTCATAATTACTATTTGTTTTTACTATAGCGCTTTTATTATGCATTGTATAATATACAGCGGTTATTTTATTTAAAACAAAAAATTTATGTATTTATCCGGGAAAATGTTTACCTGAACTAATTTACAGAAAAATCTTGCCCAACATTTCCGGATAAGTAAATAGGCACTGTGTATAATAGTAAAACTAATTACTCAAGAAAAAAATTGTGTTTTGTTTAAATATATAACTGAATCTAAAACTTTTTGTGAAGAGCCTTTCTATTTTCATTAACAAACTAAAAAGAAGTACATAATTATTTTTTTATTTTCTTAAGAATCATTATGCAAACTAAGTAAAAAAACTTTTTATGAAAACGTAAGTTTTTGCACCCTTTCATAACAAAAAAAAGAATTAAAGCTGTAAAGATTAGATTACTTTAGATTTAATTAACACGATAATATCTAAGTTTTATAAATCGTCCATTATGTATGTCAACTATTCTTTGTGATTTTTTGTTTTTATCTTAATTATAAAAATTTACTAAAGATTTACATTACTATGGTTTACTGAACGACAAAAAAAGACGCTCAAAATATTTGGTCCGAAAACCTGGTGAACGAAGAATCTTTTGGTTATCGAGTCGCAAACCACGGATATCTTTACGTTTTGTCCAGGACAATGTTAATTCTACAATTACAAGTTACAGTTGCGATTAAAACTACGATTAGTCTCACTGAAAAGATTGTAAATAGCTTTGTTGTGTAAGCTATAATATCTGGGAACGGGTTAAAATTGCACGAAGACAAAATTGAACGAGAGGACTAAATTGCACGAAGACAATTTTGCACCAAAGTTCAATCTGCTCGAGTTCTAATTTTCCACGGAGGGTCATTTTTGCACGAGAGTAAAAAAAAGAAAAAATAAGTATAGAAAAAAACAACAGAAAAAAAAAATACTGACCGAGGGAAAGGGGTAAGTGGTAGTAAAAATAGAAACAAAAAAAATAATTAAGGGTTAGGGGTAACAGTGATAGTAAAAAAAAAAAAATTAATAGAAAAAAAAGATACCCACCGAGGGTAAGGGTTAGAGGTAACAGTGATAGTAAAATAAAATAAATAAATAAACTAAATATAAAAAATTAAAATTAATAAAAAACATAGAAAAATAAAATAAACAAAAAATTCAACCTGAAAAAATGTCTTGTTACAAAATTGTCTGCTTGTGCAAAAGTGTCTTTTTGCAATTTTGTCTTCGTGAATTTTAGTGCTTTCGTGCAAAAGTATCTTCGTGCAATTTAGTCCCCTCGTAAGATTTTTTCAGCTCGTGCAATTTTGACACCTAACCATAATAGGGTATACTATCAAAATCCACCCGCGTTCAAAATCCACCCGATCAAAATCCACCCGCATTCAAAATCCACCCGATCAAAATCCACCCGGTTCAAAATCCACCCGATCAAAATCCACCCGGGTCAAAATCCACCCGATCAAAATCAACTCGAGTCAAAATCTACCCGATCAAAATCAACCCGAGTCAAAATCCACCCGATCAAAATCAACCCGGTTCAAAATCCATCCGATCAAAATCCACCCGATCAAAATCCACCCGAGTTAAAATCCACCCGATTAAAATCCACCCGGTTCAAAATCCACCCGATCAAAATCAACCCGACTCTAAATCCACCCGTTTCAAAATCCACCCGATCAAAATCCACCCGATCAAAATCCACCCGGTTCAAAATCCACCCGATCAAAATCAACCCAACTCTAAATCCACCCGTTTCAAAATCCACCCGATCAAAATCCACCCGGTTTAAAATCCACCCGATCAAAATCAACCCGAGTCAAAATCCACCCGATCAAAATCCACCCGAGTCAAAATCCACTCGATCAAAATTCATCCGAGTTAAAATCAACCCGAGTCAAAATCCTACCGACACAAAATCAACCAAAGTCAAAATCCAACCGAATCGAAACAAGCACCTTGTTTATTTATTTCTTTTTAAATCAAGTATCATTTAAACAAATCTCACCACTCTAAAGTACCAATCTTAAACAAGTTTTATTTAAAAAACACTTATAAAATCTTGTATTTTTGTCCCTTATAAATTGACTTAAGAATATAAAAACTGTACTACAGATTGAACTTATTTTGTGAGGTTTTTTGAGTTGTTATTTGGTATTTTTGCTTATTATAAGGAATTTTTGACAAAAATATTTTTGTTTTTTTGATTACTGAATATAATTTTGAATAGCTACAGCCGGCAAGCAGCTTTTAAAGGTACTGTTGTTTTTGATATAAGTATAACTATAAGAGCTAATAAAAGTTTAACAACGTCAGGATAAATAAATTAAAGTTTTACTATACAAATATGACTATGTTAAAACTTTTAGAAAACTAAAGGATGTGCCAGAAAAAATAATCTTGTATTATCTCAATCACAATTACACGACAATCAATTATAATTTACTGTTTCTAGGTATAAAATTTAATAATTTAGAACTTTTAAGTAATTTTTAAACAAATACGTCACACGATATAATTTTTATAAAAACTGAGTATTCAAGTGAAAGCTACCATTTATACTACAAATTAATCCATTTAATTTAGGGGTCAGCAAACTGCGGCCCTCGAAGTGTAAATATGTGGCCCTCGAGCATGTAAATTTGGTCAACTAAACAAAACAAAATTTAAATTGAAATTTTCAAAAAAGAAAAAGAAATTATAATAGTTTGTTTTTAAGTTTCTGAATATCATTTAAAAATCATTTATTATGCTTAAGCCTTAGATGTGAAAAAAGACAGATAGTAAATCTAGAAGTTTTTCTTTAAAGTTTAGACTTTACTTTTCCTTTTAAACAACAAAAGCTTACGTACTTGGATAAATTACTTATATAATATTGCAAAGTTTTTTTAATTGGCAATTTTACATGTTTTTAACTTTTAAAAACACGGTGACTGGGTTGAAGTAACTGTTGTACTTTTTTTGTTTCAAAAAGTTGCAACCCGAAAAACTTTAGATAGATTATTAAGGTATTTAAAGGTTTTAAAAGAAAAACTTACACTGTTTATAATGAAAGTATTAATATTTGTTTATATTTTAACTAGTTTAACAAAATCACTAAAATTTTAAATACGTGATATGCTGTGCATTAAATAAAAAAAGATTTTTTTTAACTACTAAAAAGAAAATACAAATAAAATAATAGAAATTGATTATAAAAAGTGTACATAATGATCTACACCTGTTTTTAATAATCTACACCTTCTAAATAATGATAGAAATAATAATATGACACAAGTTTTAAAAAAAAAAAGTTTTCGACTTTAGAAAAAAATATACATTTTAAATATGCCAGGCCTGATCCCTTTAAGTAGATAAACGTGACTAACACAGATTAAAAACAAAAATTGAATAAAACAACGGCTCGCGGAAAAAATTGAAACATGAAATTTGGCCCGAGATAAACAATTGTCTGCCGACTCTGATTATATCCAACTGCATCTTCGTTACTTTTAATTACAAAAAAGTAAAAGGCAAACGTTTAAAATTCATTTAGTTTGTGTTTTTTTTAATATAATTTTTTTATGTGAAAGGTCTTAACAAGATATTTATCTATAAAAGTTCTCTTTGTTAAGAAAAGGTCACTAATTTACTTTAGATAGTTACCTTTACTGTATTGCCATTTAAAGATTTTTCAATATTAACTTTAAAATAAATATTTATTAATTTTCGGTTTTATTTGTTAGACAAAATTTTCACGCTTTTAAAGTTAATTTGTCTACTAAACAATTTGTTATACCAATAGTTGTCTTTACCGTTTAAATTCGTTATAACCAATATAAAATTTTGTTTAATTTTAATATTGTTTCATTTTTAATTAAATTACTTAAAATTTCTTAAGTTTTAACAAATGGACTTTTTTTATATGAAGATTATATTTAAAAAAAATAGTGGTGAATAATAACATTTCCATTTCTATGAATTAAAAAAATATCAATTAACAATATAATATTGAACAGTAAATAATAATTTATCTTACTTAATTACAATTTCTATGCAACTTTATATTTATAAAAAAACATAAAACGTTTACAACTAATTAATTAAAAACATGCAGTTATAGCTTTTAACTTAAATTGTCGGAAATTAATTCAAGAAAATTTATCGCATGTAAATTAAAAGTTTTAGATTAGACAATTTTAAATTTAAAATTTAAACGTTAACCAAAAGAGATTAAATTTTATAAAACCACTCAATTAATCACTTTCAAAACTGGCCTTAACCTATTAATAAAATTAATAATACGATTGTTTAAGTTGATACAGTCTGGTACAAAAATTCATAAAAATAACTTATACTTGAATTTAAACTCTCTTGTCTGAAATACATACTTTTTTTAATGAACCTATGTAAAAATAGAACATTTTGATAATAAATTAAAAATGTTATAAGTTTTTTTTTCGTAATATTTGTTATAAATATAGTGTCATTTCTAAAAAACTCAACTTATTTGTTTACTACTACAATTCTAGAGTATATAATTTCCCTAGCTCAAGTCTAACTACTAACTTTTTTAGTTGCAATTTACAAGCTATTTGAGCAAACTCAATGAACTGTAGAGTCGATATTTGTTTTATGTAAAGGACTTTAGAATTCATAGAAAAATGTTTAGCTTTTTAATTTGTACTATTAGTTAAAAACTAGCAAATTAAGTTGTTATCTAATTAAAAATAACTTATAACTTTAGTTACTTTAGACGAAACAATTTTTAGTTTTTTCAAAAATAGATGGTTTATAAAAAAAACATTTAATAAAATAAAATTCAATTAACTTAAACACTTTGAAAAAACGATAATAGCAGCTAAAATTATTGTATAAATTAAAAAAAAATAACTAAAAAATATTTGTAACAAAAATTAGATAGAAAACAATAAAATTGTTTTAAAACAGTTATTGATTTCTTACATATTCCTCATTTATATTTTTAGTAAATTAGTTTTCGTATTTTTATATTAAAATTTATGTTCTGTTTTTAAAAATTACTAATAAAAGAAACGTCAATAAATTGTTTACTAAACGACAAATAAAAGCGCTCAAAATACTTGGTCCTAAGTCCTCTTGCACGAACATACCTTAAAGTTATCGAGTCGCACACCAAAAATATCTTTTAACGTCTTTTCCACGTCGAAAACAATAATGTTTAAAATATAATTAATAGGTGATAGTTTTTCCAAATTTAACAAAGGATTTTTATTTTATTACCACGTAGCAATTTTATATTATTCTTTATCTATATTTTATTTTTTATAAACACTGTTAGTTGAAATTTTTTATATAATAAAATATTGTATATAATACTATTTTGAAATTTAAGTAAAGCACAAAACACAAAACTTTTTACATCAAAAAAAAAAGCTCAATAATTTTAGATTAATATTTTAATTTTCTTTTTGTAACATTTAATTAACATTTTCCATAAATTTACATTATTTGGTATTTGATTTTTGTAATTTTCTTTAGCTTAATAAATGTTATTAAAGATTCTTCTAATTTATAAACTTCTATAGTTTTGATATTTTAATTTACTATGAGTTATCCTTAGTAAATATTTTTATTTAATTATGATTGACTTTGGGAAATTAAATTAGAAGGAAGTTTAAATGGATTGAAACTGAGCGTAATTCTTTTTTTATTTTTTTTTAACTTCTTTTTTTAAAAGTAACACCAACACTACTAACATCAATAAATTATAAACATTTTAAATACTTGTAAAGCTACTATGAATTTTTTTTTAATGTTGTTTAATTATATTGTTTAACTTATTTTTTTTTTTTTTATTAAATAAATTAAAATTTCTTTCTTTATAAATACTTACTCTTTTTTATACAAATAGTTGTTTAAACATATAACTTTATTCATATTACAAAATTCTATTAGAAATTAATTCTTATTTCGAAAAAAAATGAACTCGGGTTGATTTTGATCGGGTGGATTTTGAACCGGGTGGAATTTGATCGGGTGGATTTTGATCGGGTTGATTTTGATCGGGTTGATTTTAATCGGGTGGATTTTGAACCGGGTTGATTTTTATCGGGTGGATTTTGACTCGGGTTGATTTTGAACGGGTGGATTTTGACTCGGGTGGATTTTGACTCGGGTTGATTTTGATCGGGTTGATTTTAATCGGGTGGATTTTGAACCGGGTTGATTTTGATCGGGTGGATTTTGAACCGGGTTGATTTTGAACGGGTGGATTTTGACTCGGGTGGATTTTGACTCGGATGGATTTTGATCGGGTGGATTTTGACCCGGGTGGATTTTGATCGGGTGGATTTTGAACCGGGTAGATTTTTATCGGGTGGATTTTGACCCGGGTGGATTTTGATCGGGTGGATTTTGACTCGGGTGGATTTTGATCGGGTGGATTTTGATCGGGTGGATTTTGATCGGGTGGATTTTGATCGCGGGTGGATTTTGATTGCGGGTGGATTTTGAACGTGTCCCCCATAATATATACTACATAACATCTTATGACGCTAATTTGTTTACTTATAATTCACATTTCATTTTTTTAAAGTATGATGATTAATAATTTTTTTAATTTTCTTCATTAAAATAAAAAATCATAATTGTCTAATAAAAAATAGCTGCTTCTTTATTTAAGTTCTAAAATTGTTGTTGATAAAACTTCAATAGTTATTAATAAAAAAGTCTTATATATTTATTTTTTATCATTATAAGGCGACTTTTTTTCTGGTATAAAACTATTATGCCTAGTTTTTATAACTTTTGATAATTTTTAGTTCCTTTTTTATATAGTTATTTGTCTGAAGTAGAATATTTAATCCTATTTTATCATACTTGAAAAGGTTGTAATTTTTTTTGCCACAGAAACCTGGTAGTAAATAAAATATTTAATTTGTATTTAGTTATTTTTTTATAAACAACTAAATATTTTCAAGCGTGATGATTTCGAAATAAAAAAACTGCAATGTTAAAGTTAGAATACCCTCAAAATATTTGGTCCTAGGACCTGGTGCACAAAAAAACCTTTCTCATATTTAGTCGCACACCACGGATACCATTTTAAGTCTTGTCTAGGCAGGACATAGCTAACTTTTTTATACTGTTTATAAAATTACCTTTTTTTAGCAAGCTTTTTTTTCAGTTTTAAGGTTACTTTTGGTCACGTTGTTTGATAAAATCTTTATCTTACTCATTAACAGTATAATTAACAGCTTACTTAATTATTTTTTAACTTATTAGTGACCTATTTTGAAAAGTGTGTTTGTTTTAAAAGAATATAAGAACATTTTATAGTTTTATTTTTATTTTAAAATTAATTCCAACAAATATAGCTAAAGTCAGGTTTTTTTTACGATTTGTTTTTTGATCAATTTTAGTTAAATTTTACTTTCTTTGTAATTTATGATTTGTTTAAAAATACCACCTCAAAATAACAACAATTTTGTATGAAACGAAGGACCTACTTACAAAAAAACTCCCTAGAGTGAATAATTACAACGTATCATTTATTTTAAAATGACAACAGAGCAACTAAAATGCCCATGGTGAAGCCTGAAGCAAGTAATGTAATTTAGTCTTCTACATATTAAGCTTATTTCAGCCTTTAACTCTTTCAAATGAGTATATATTATTTATTTCTTAAGATTTTATGTTTCATCTACAATTACATCTCTTCAAAAATAAGTTTCAAAATTTTGTTTTGAAGAAGAAAGAGTGAGACTGATGTTTTTCACCTGAAACAAACAATTATTGATAAAATTAATATCAAATAAAACTTTAAATAAAGAAGTAACTTTTTTTTATTTCTGTCTTATCTATTTTAATCTTTTATATACCTAATTTTAAAGCTTTCTTATAATTTTCACCAAATTTTTACTTTTTGTTTGTGTAAATTCTTATTTATAAAAAAAATAAACTTAATTAAAATGCTCTAAATTTTAAACTATTTAAATTTTTTCAATTTTCTATCAATCTTTTCTTTTTTTACTTTCTTTATACACTAATGATAAGTGATTTACAAAAACTTATTAAAATTATGATCTCAATATTCAAAAGTAAGGTGTTACAAACAAGTTACAGCACACTTTCAGCATTATTTTAGTTTGTTTTTATTATAATACTTAATTTTTTTATGTTATAATATTTAATATAAGCAAATCATGTCATTTATCATATTGATGTTTTTTGAAAACAAAATTACTATAGTGACAGGTTGACTATTTTTACTTAAAATATTTACTGTCTTTACATTTAAATAGTATATTTATATTAATCCTGAATTTGATTCAAAATTAAAGCAATAAAAAATAAAATGAGACTAAGACAAAAACTAATAATTTCAGTCCTTTTCACAGTTAAATTCTTTTAGATAAATTGAAATAATCTTAGTTTAAATTTAAGTGATAATTTAGTAGATATAGTTTTAATATCACCACAATAAAATTTGGATGTATTTACCTACTCTTAAACCAATAAAACAGCAATATTAGTGCCAAATTTAAAGAAAGAGTTAAAATATCACAATAACAATGTCATACTTTGCAAAAACTTTTATAGATAAAATGACAACACAAGCTTAAGTAAACCCTAAAAATAAGAACTTAAAAAAATTGTTTATCTAAATGAAAATACCTAGCTAAAAAGTAAATATGAAGAAAAACTCCTTGTGTTTAAATACTTTATTAAAAATGAAAAATCTGAAACAATAAAAAATATAGTTATAAACACATATATGTAATATTGGTATGTAGTAAAATGAGCTACAGTTCAACTATTATACAATATGCAAAGCTACTTTAAAGACAAAGAGGGTTCCACCTTATTTTTCAAGTTGATCTGATTTGTAGAGATTTTTCTAAGCTATCAGAGTTTTTATACACTTGGAATTTTATAATCGAAAAAACCGGGTTTAAAAAAAAACAAACATAAAAAAACTTGGATTTTTTAACAACTATCATATGTAAAATTGTGAAATATTTTGTTGATATAAAATTTATATGATATTCAAAAAGATTGTTTATTATCTTAGAAATATTTATTACAAAACTAATTTAAAAGTATCTTTTCACCAATTTTGTATTAGCAAATACATAGTTTTACCTATTAAACTTCTAATAAAAAGTGGCCTTAAAACTTCTACTTTAAAAAACATTGAAGAAAATTTATAAAAAGTATTAAAAAACTAGTAGCAACCCTGCATTTTAAGATAAGACAATCTTCTTCATTTTTAACCATGAGTTTTCAAATTTTTACAGTTAGTCATTTCCTAGCATTTAATGATTCAGCCAAAAGATTTTTTTTGATTTATAAAAACTACATATAAAAAAAAACACCCTCTTTTTTAATTTTTCTATCTAAAGTTTAATTTTTTATTACTTTTAAAATTCCAACTATTTATACTTTATAAACATTGAAGGAATGTTTCTTGAAAACTTGAGGTCTTAGCTCAAAAAAAAAAAAAACACATTGATTATTGCTAATTTTTGATTTTTTTAGAAAACTGATGATGAGATTAATTTTTTCCAGAAACCTATACAAAAATGATTAATTGCAAGACTTAATATAAAAATTGATTTGTAGTTTATACTCTATGTAGGGTTGCCACTCATCAAGATAACTCAGGTTGTTTTTAAATTTTTGAAAATCATAAGATAACTTAAGTAAGTTTGAAATTAAAAATACTCTGGCCAGTTTGGTTTTTTATAAAAAACTCAGGATAGTTTTGAGATTTAGTTGTTTAGGTTTCATTTTAATACAGAATTACAAAATTCAAATAATTTTTTTAGATATAGCTGGTCAAAGTCGGAGGCAAACATAAGTTCCTTATGGAAGGATAACTAAAACGGCAAAAAAAGACTATTTCACTAGAAATCTATCTTGTACATTTTTTGAGATAAATTCAACTTTCAGGAAATGTTCCTTGTAATATTTAGAAAATCCTGTTGGATAGAATTTAAAAAAAATTAAAAATAAAAAAATTATAAGAAAAATAAGCAAAACATTTTGTTTTTTTGTCATGAAATTTTAATTTTTTTAAGTTGTGTTCAAAACATAATTTTCTAAATACTGCAAGGAACAATTCCTAAAAGTTTGAGGTAGTTATCTCAAAAAACATAGGAAAAGATAATTTTTTAGGGATTTCTAGTTATCTGCTGTTTTAGTTTGCCCCTTTCATAAGGAACCTATTGTAGTCTCCGACTTCAACAATATCTATATATTTAACAATTGCTATATCTCAAAATTTATTTTGAGTTTTAAAAATCTGTAAAAAGCAACATGTAGCTTAGTTTAAATTCAATAAAATAAAAATAAATTATAAAAAATTTGATTTTAAAAAGAAAATGTTGGTTCAGTTAAAAATCTTTGCAATGAAGTCAAAGGAAATGGGTCACTTTTTCAAGAGCTTCACTTTTGCACAAGAGGACACTTTTGCTTGAGCGTCACTTTTGCACAAGGGGACATTTTTGCACAAGTGTCACTTTTGCACTAAGGGTCAATTTTGCTCAAAGGGTATTTTTGCACAATAGTAAAAAAAAATTAAAAAAAAAAAGATTAAAAATACAAAAAAATCAATTAATAAAAAAAAAACCAACCGAGGTTAAGGGTTAAAGTGACGCTCGTAAGTGACAGCCACCCAAAGTCAACATTTTGAACCTAAAAGACTCAACCCTCTATGCCCTTCACCAAATACTTGTATTTCTTATTTATACCTAAATACTTTGATAGAGGTCAAAAACTATTTATATTTTACTTAATACTATTTTGAACAGCTTTATCCTGTTGAGAAAATAGTACATAAAAATCAATTGTTTAAAAAAATATTTTATTACAATTTTTGGTATAAGTGGATTATGTATAAGGGTATAAATACATATAAAGAAAGTAAACTTTTAAATGTTTATAAAATAAAAACTCTGTTTTTTTTTACATTCCAAGACTTTGTTAAACATGATTTGCCAGCTTAGTGTCAACAAAAATGTTTTTTTTTAAATAAAATGTTTTTATTAATTGTTTTTATTTTATTATATTAGTTACAAATTAATTTTTATCTCCCTTTTGTTTGAATAGATTGAGTTGAATTTTTTTAGCTAAAATAGGCCAAAAGGTATATATTTATGTTGTGTAAAACCAAATAGTTATAGAACAAAAATTATACTATAAGGGCATAGGGGGGGGGGGTAAACACCCTTTTTTGGTTTTTGATCTTATTTTATATAGTTTTTACTAAGCTACAAGATGCTTTTTACAGATTTAAAAAATTCAAAACAACTTATGAGATATAGCCGGTCAAAGTCGGAGCTGACAATAGGTTCCTTATGGGAGGCGCAAACTAAAACAGCAAAAATAGGCTATTTCACTAAAAATCTATCTCCTCCTAAGTTTTTTGAGATAACTACCTCAAACTTTCAGGAAGTGTTCCTTGATATATTTAGAAAATTCTTTTGGAAGGAATTTAAAAAAAAATAAAAAATAAAAAAATTTTATAGAAAATAAACAAAAAAACAGTTTTTTTTTTGTTTTTTTTTGTTATAAATTTTTTTTTAAATAATTATTTTGAAATTCCTTCCGACAGAATTTTTTAAATACTGCAAGGAACATTTCCTGAAAATTTGAGGTAGTTATCTCAAAAAACTTAGGAGGAGATAGATTTTTAGTGATTTCTAGTTATTTGCCGTTTTAGTTTGCGCCTCCCATAAGGATCCTATTGTTGCCTCTGACTTTGACCGGCTATATCTCAAAAAATATTTTGAATTTTTTAAATCTGTAAAAAGCATCTTGTAGCTTAGTAAAAACTATATGAAATAAGATCAAAAACCAAAAAAGGGTGTTTACTCCCCCCTATGCCCATAAGTTAAATATTATTGTGAAAATTTTTAACCAACCTTTACTCATTCTCCAAAACTTGTTGTTTTTATGTTATATAATGATTACACAATGGACTGCAAACTAGAAACAGAAAACTTTTTTCTATTATTTTCTTTTGCTCCCTTGTATAGCCTTAATATATAAACTATGTATATTGTTTTAAATTAAAGAATTACATTTTCTAAATTGGCCTTGGTAAGATATAAATTGTAATTTTTTTTCTTAAAAAAAATCAAAGTTCGTTCTAGCATATTTAAATAATGATACTTTTTTTGATTACTGTTCTCTTTTTAATAAAATAAATTTTGTTATACAATAAATTTTTCTTAGTAAAAATAATTGTGTTTCATACTAAAAAAGTTTTAATTATTCAGGTTATATAGTATTATGAGGTTGTTTTTGTGTTTATTGGCAGCCTTTTTGGCAGTTGCTGGAGCAACTCTGGTCAATGACGAAGTGCAGAGAACTATTGATCTTAGAAGTCATCTAGTTTCTGTAGTCACTAAAGTTACTTTGAAAAATACTGGAGATAAATCTGTATCAAGATTCACATTCCAGGTTGACCCAAAACATGCTTCTGAACTCAACTACATCTCATTTACACAGGTAAATATGTTTTGTATTACATATCACTTTACTTGAATCCTGTTAATTTATTTGTAATAACATCAGCCCAAGTTTGTTCACTGTTCAAGTGTTTTTTTAGTATTTAGTCTATAGAAGGGTTTTCCAAAGTGTGCAGAACTACCTTTTAGAGGCTTTTTTTTGTACCTTTCAGAAAAGTAGCTGTTTTTTTTTTTGTTTTAGCATTTATAATTGTTATGTGTTTAATTATGGTGCAAAAAATTTTTTTTTTCTACTTATATACCATTTAAAACTTACAATGTAGAATTATAACAACTTGTTATATGGTTATTAACTTTACAAAGTATCAACTTTATAGACATTATCAATAGCTAAATAAACTAACTTTGTAAGTTAATATTATTTTTAAATAAGCTTAATTTATTAAGACTTTTAATAAATAACATAAACATAAATATTAGTAAAAGCTTATTTTATTTTACAAATGTTTTAAAAACACCATTTTCTTGTACAAGTTAATTATTATAAATTCTAACAATGTTTTATATACTTCATTTCTACAAAAAAATTTATCAAAAAAAATAAAATTTCGGTCTAGCTTCTTTTTTTTTTGTTAGTATATTCAATCTGTTGTCAGAAAGAAAAACATAAATGAAAGAACAAAACAGTTTCAATTCAAAATTATTTAAATACAATATAAAAAAACAATCAAAACTAATTTAAATTTTAATCTATATCAAAAAAACTAACAAACAAAAATAATATGGTAATCTAAAATTTTGATGTTTTTTAATACTTTTTTTATAAATAAGTAGTATAAAATTAAGACAAAAAAATCACAATAACATCGTTAAAATATTATAAATAGAAATATTAAAAAGATAACATAAAAAGTTATTATTGTACAAAAATGTTTAGTCGGTTTCGAACTTTAGCTAAAATGTTTTTTTAATTTTTTGTTAAATAAGATGTGCTTTTATCTGAATCAATAGTTAAGTTCACAAATCTGTATTACTCTTATTTTTTTTTTTGTTTATTAAAGGGAAGTGATAATGATGTGAAGCTGTCAGCGAAAAAAGATGGTGACAGCTACACCGTCCTCTTGCCTAAAACTCTGTCTGCTGGTGGTGAAGCTTCATACACTGCCGAAGAAGTTTATGGAAATGCTCTCACTGTCTTTCCTGAGTATGTTTTAATGACTGTTTCTGTATAGTATTATTCTTGAAACTAAATTAGTTTTATTTTTACTTATCAACCCACTCTATTTTAAACTGTCTGCTATATTCATACAATTCTGTATGAATGCTTTATACTGTTTAAGTTTTTAGAAGCTATGTAAATATCTGTTTTTAAAGTTTCTAAAAAATCACATAAAGTAGCTTTTATATAGTTATTACCAACCATCATTTAATAAAATGTTGAAAAATTTAGACAATTACTGAGTTTCACCCTGAACTGATTTCTAAACTGTAATTCTTATTCAAATAAAACAGGGTTGCCAGAAAACCTGCAATTTGAGAAATTTTGAAGAAAAAAATCTGGAATGTTAAATAATTTTTACAAGTTAAATAGTAAAATTTTATGTGACACAAAAAATCTATCATATAGATAAAAGAATTGTCATCATATTTATTAAAAAACACATTTATAGTAGCTTTACATTATCTTTTCAATGTTGTATTACTACTTAAAACAGTTTTTAATCTTAAACTTAACTTTACATTAAAAATAGACTCAAAAACATGTACTTTTAAAAACCTGGAAGAAATACAGAAAAACTGAAAAGAAATTCTCAAAAAACAGTGGCAACCCTGATAAAATGATTTATTTCAAATTAACCATCATTTAAACAGGAAAATCACTCAGTCCCAGAACCAGCTTGCAGTGTACGAAGGCAATGTTCTCTTCTACTCGCCATACAAAACAACTGACCAATCAACGACCGTTGAACTTCCATCCGCCACCGTCGAGAGCTACACCAAGACCCACAACGCTGAAAAATCCGACACCACCATCAAGTATGAGGGATCTGACGATCTTGAAAATGTTGCTCCTTCTTCAAGTGTAAGTTTTTGCTTTATGTTTGAAGCACATGATTATTAAAATTGTGAGAGTTTGTTGTGCAGATAAGCCAAATGTTTTTAATAGTTTAAATTTCTTAAATAAACTTTAAAACTTATAACTATTGATAATTCAAATGGTAAAAGTTTTTTTGAATATTGTTATGAAAAATCATGTTTGAAAGTCCAGAGACTTTAAATTTTGATAAACATTAATGTGTAGATGTAACTCAACAACTTAAGTTTTATTTTACAATTAAATAGGCCGCGATGAAAATTCATTTCGAAAACAACGAGCCGTTCCTGGTAGTCAGCCAGCTGGAAAGAAACGTCGAAGTTTCTCATTGGGGGAACATTGCTGTGTGGGAGGACATCCACGTAAGCCACAACGGGGCCAAGTTGAAGGGCAGCTTCAGCAGGTATGACTACCAGAGGCAGCAGAACAGCGGTTTGTCGTCCGTCAAGTCGTTCAAGACCAACTTGCCCGCCTCCGCGGTCGATGTCTACTACAGGTGTGTTACAATTTTGAAACTGAAAGTAGTTTTATAGGGGTAGGCTTTTTTAATTTTTTTTTAATGTTTAAAGAGTTTTGATAAAAAAATACCGGTGTTCAGTTACGTTTATTTGTTACAACTAATTTCAGCTGCTAGGCAGATCTTCGGGTACAAAAAAACTTTTAAACGTTTTATCTAAACAAAAAATCATGAAATAAGTTTGCACTTTGAGCATGGATAAAACCTATGTAACAGATTACTTTGCTTTAAACTTCTCTTTGAAATAAAAAAGAAAGTTTAATTTTTGATACTTTTAAACACTCATTTTTAATTTATATAGGGACGAAATTGGTAACATTTCCACATCGAACTTGTTGGAGCAAGAAGAATCAGTCGAGTTGGAGGTCAGACCAAGATTCCCGCTTTTCGGAGGCTGGAAAACTCACTACAATGTCGGATACAACGTCCCAAGCTTCAACTACCTCTTCAACAGCGGTGAACAACTTTGTTTTGTTTTTATACGCGTAACTAATATTTTAATCTTAGAATCCTAAGTGTTTTATTTTAATTGTTATAAAAATAAATACACTTAATAAAAAAATAATCAACCTCTATAAATGGTTGAATAAACTATATAACTAGAGTCTTAATGTTAGTTTGAAAAACTTAATAATATTTAAACAGGAGAGAACTTTGCACTTAAGATGAGAGTGGTAGATCACATCATGGACAACCAGCTGGTAGAAGATATGACTCTTAAAATCATTTTGCCTGAAGGTTGCAAGTAAGTTTCTTTGCAAACATTTTCATTGTCTTAGATACTATTAAAAAAATTATTAATACTAAATTAGCTAGCATTAAATAAAACAGAGGTCATTTTCTAATCATTTACCTTGATTTTGTTTCGTGGTGGAAAACTTAATAAAATACACGTTTAATTTGCCACAATCATATTCGGCAGTTAACATAAACGTGCAAAACAGAAACATCAACGTGGAGCTTCCGTTCGAAGGACTCTCCAGGGAAGCCGACAGCCTCCACTTCACCTACCTGGACACCGCCGGAAGACCCGTCATCACAATCTCCGGAGCCAACCTCGTCGATCAGCACATTGAAGACATCGTTGTTAGTTTCTGTTAAACTATTAGTTGAAGTAGTGCTTCTCAAATTTTATTTTTGTCTTTTGATTAAAATAATTTTTAACTTTTGTTTAGTTAAAAATAGTTCAATTAAAAGTACTGTTTGATATATCTTTGCGTACTGTGGGTTAAGGGTAAGTGTTTCGACTTAAATTTTGAATGAAAGTAAAAATATTGTTCTTTTTATTTGCATGAATACAACAAATAAAAAGTTTTTCAAAGCAATACTGCTGCACGCACCTCTTTGGTTATTTATAAAGTTGTGCAAGTTATCTTCTATTTAACTATTCCTAGTAAATTTTCGCAGGTCACCTACACATTCAACAAGATGTTGTTGCTGCAAGAGCCCCTCCTAGTGGTGACAGTCCTCTTCCTGCTCTTCCTCACCGTCATCATCGCAGTCAGGTTGGACTTCACCATCGCCCACGATTCAGTTCTTGAGGCTAAGCTCAAAGTGCAGAGCGTCATGGAAAACGTTAGTTTATTTTTGATTTAAATTGCTAGAATAAGTTTCATGCAATTAATTTATTCCCCTAAACTCACAGGTGATAATAATAAAACAAGAATTAGAATAAACAGCTAAATAAATCTTTTTTTTTTTAGTTTTGTCAACTAAAATACTAGAGTTACATTCGTTTTATAACTTGTATTGAACTCACAGGTGAGAGGTCAGCAATTGAAACGCGACGCTTGCTACAAATCATACCAGGCTGCCATCGCCGCTTACAAGGTATTTTCGATATACATACTCAAATTCTGTTTTTTCTTACGTTTTACCTCATGAAAGTAGTTGTACTTGGCTTGATCATAACTTAAGGTTAATTTTAAGCTTTTTCACACTGTGAACATTAAAGCCAACATGCTATACGCAGGCCAGCAAGGATGCAGGAAAATTGAGCGCAGCCCGCAAACAAGTCGACAAAGATCACAAGGAAGCATGCAATGCCATTGCCGCCATCGTGCAAGAAATCAAGGAAGGAGACGCCGTTGAAAATGTTGGTTCTATAAGTGTTATTTGTATTGCATAGATGAGCAGCTTTTTTAGCTTAGTTATTTAGCAAAGTTAGAAAGTAGATTAAGTTCTGTGAATTGCCAGTTTTTGAAGAAGTCTTCATAATGAGCTGTTTTAATATTTTTTAATGGCAAGAGTTTCAGAAATTTCTACACAAGAATCAGTTTTATAAGTCTGATATCGAGATCAGTTGTTCTTTTCAATTATTTTATTTCTATTAGTGAACTCACAAGTGTAAATTCAGATCGGAGACAGCCTTAGGGTGAATAATGTTAAGAAAAGCGGAGACGTCAATACCAGCTTACTTTATAGAGATACAATAGTTGCGGTTTGTTTTCGAGATTTTTTAGAAGAATAAAAGAGTTCATAATAGTTGTTTTTTTTTTCTTATAGTTCCTTTTAAGTAAAAAAACTGTTTAATTTGTCAGTTTTAGAAAGCACAAAATATTTAATAAGTCATCAATGTGTTTCAATATTTGAAACAATAATCAACTACATCTTTTCTTTACTCATCACTAAAATTCATAACCGTTTTGCTAATGTTAACTTGTTTTTGAAAAGTTGTGTATAAAAATTAGTATTATTTAAAAAAATTGTATTGAAACAAATTCTTTACACTTTTATATATTTTTTCGTTGTGTTTCAAAAAATAATATTATAACAAGTATAAGTACTCCATAGTATTAAGCTGAAACTATCTTTTAAAACACACCGCAACAAAATAACTTTTAATAACTCGGAAACTAATGTTTCGCAACAAACAGGTCAACCAGCTCAACAAGATGGACGCCGAGTTGAAGGACAAACTGGTGCAGGCGCAGAACCTGGCGGAAAAGTTGATCGCCGACAAGTTGAGCAGGAGCAGCTACCAGGAGCAGGAGAAGAAGCTGCAGTTGAGCACTCTGGTGGCGAACATTGAAAATTTCACCGACAACCTGTAGTTGTTTCATGGCACATATTTGTACATTCGAAGCAGTAATACTCTCTTTTTGCTCATAGAAAAGTTTTCCTAGATTTGTTTTCTCGCGAAGCTTTTTGTGTTATTTAAAAAAACTTGTTAGTACTCTTAATTATTGTTTCTCATATCTGTACTCTTGTTATACTTAATTTGTTTTAATTTATTTAAACACAAAGCTTTGTTGTTTTTGTTATATTAATAAACTTGCAAAACATTTATCTTTTTCATATTTATACAAGCTAGATTAATATAACGAATTTTTTGATAAACATTAAACAACTAAATTCTGGTCAAAATATAACATTTTATTTAATAATTTCTTATTTATCTCCATTAAGTTATTTTTTAGCAAATAAAAGGAAAAATAAAACTTTTTTTTTCTCATTAAGTTATAATTTGTGATTACTAAACGTAAAAAAAAATAGACAGGGTTACTTAAATAGTTAAAAAGATTTTCATAACTGAAAAATAGTCCGTAGAAGCCACGATTTACTTTGTTCTTTACCTTATCATTAAATACTTAACAGTTGTTTTTTGGTAGAGATAACTATTTTTTTAGTACTAGAACTTACAAAGCACAGTGGTTGTAGTTAGTTTTTTTAAGATGGCCATCAGACTTATATTCCTAGCAAGAATTGAAATGTATCTTTTTTAGTTTTGTTATAATTTAAAAAATATTTATACTTAGTTTTATTAACCAAATTTGGTGATGATAGAAAATTAAAGTTGTACAGCTACTTTTCGTTTACTCCGAATTTTTTGATCAATTATTATAGCTTATTGTGATAAATATTCTGAAAATCACAAAAAGATTATAAAACTCTTCAAGCATTTTAAAGCCTATATAGATTTTTTTCTTTATAAATAGTTCTTACTTTGTAAAGCCACTGATAATGGGTAATTACTGCTTAACATCCGATAGGGGTATTCAAACAAGAAGGTTTCATCAAGTCCAGGATAAACAATTCTGTAATTATGTTGTAGTAGAACTTTACTTCACCTAGAATAAACGAAATACAGTCTTTTAATCTAATTTATAAGTACTACAAATAGGTCAAAACAATTACTTACCTGTAAAAATTCTTCGCACAAAAGATTATCAGTTTCAAAATTACTTATAGCGAATATTCACTTTATTGTTAAATATTTAGTTCAGTAAAAATTTGTTTTTTAAACTTCCGGTTTCAACGATGTTTAGATAAACGACGCATAATAAAATACTTCTAAACAATACGTTTAGGACAGTGTTGTTCTTGGTCAATAATATCCGTTGTTTGTCATTTTAAACATTATTTGATCCAACTAATTTAAGAATACAGCATTAGGATTGACAGAAATAAAAAGTGAAAAACTTTTTACTCTTTTTTAAATTTAAAGTTCAGCAAGGCTTTAGATTTTTTTGTTCATTAAACTTTGCTCTCAAATGAAAAACTAATTTTTGAATAGTTAAACTTTTTTCAATCTATATCAGCTCAGGAATTTTGCTCAATTTTTAGCAAACTATTGCCATCGTGTCATTAAAATGTTGTAACAATGACTCAGTTTAAGAAGAGCATTTAACAACCTTTAAAAAAAATTAAACTAAAAAACTATAAGCATTAAAAGCTTACAGTTTTATTTTAATCTGTGTTTACAGTACACATTTATTTTCTAGACACAGAGCTACAGCCAAGTAAAGCATACTTAAGAAAAATCGATAAAGTTTTAAAGATAGCATTACTGTTACCAACATCAATTATATGCTTTATAAACGTTTTAACAATAAAAAACAACAGCTTTAATATAATAATTTTTATTGAATTCTAAAGTAACTGTTACACGTGTTTAAGAATATTTTTAATAAAACTTTTAGATACCTATTTTTAATTGAAAAAAAACGTAAAATTAAAAAAAATAATATTGTTGCAGAGTTGTCTAAGCTACAACTGCTCTTATAGACGGTTTTAAAAAGCTCTTAGATTCAATAACATTGTATTTTTTCAATACTTTGAGATATGTTTCATAGACTTCGGTCAAAGTAAGCTTTTGAACAAAATAACTATTATTATGGTACTATAGGATTAAGCCACATTTATTTTTTAAACTAGTTTAAGATAAACTTATATCATGGTAATACAAAATACTTCTCTATATAATCAGTAACAAATTTTTCTTAGTAATTAAAAAAAAAAATATTATAAAATATAGGTAAAAACTAATAACCTTTTATTTTCTTATCAATTAACTGTTTAAAAAATCTTTTACCACAGTTTTATCTTAATAGTAATGATTTTTTTTAATTAATTACTTGTCTAAGGACTAAATACAATATCTTATTTAAATGGTTTTATTAGCTTTTACTACTCAATTGCATCGAAAACTTCACTTATTTGTTTATCTTAAATACAAATAACTAATGTAATTACAAATTGTATTGTTTTATTATAAAAATTGTTAATCATTTAAACAATTCATTTTTTCAAGATTGAATAATTTTAAGAACTTATATTTAAGAACAATATATTTAAATTTAATAGATAATAAACGTTTAATATTTTTTTATGTATAGATCTATATGTATAGACTATTTTAGTGACAAAAAACAGCCTAGTTTTCTACAAAGTCGCTATAAATATACTTATAATAATAAATCAAACTATGGACGACTAGTAATAAAAAGTTAACTTTATTATAGTTTATCAAACCGATAACAACTTTCAGTACAAAAAAAAGACATATTTTGTTAGCATAGAATGAAAATATTTAAGTGTTTAGGTGTTTTTTACAACATTATATCAAAATCAAATGCAAATTAGAATCAAAATAACAAATTTTAAAGATTAAACAAGTAGTACGACAAAAATAATAAATATAAAACTTCTGTTTTAGTGTATTTTCAATGTAGTAGCGAAAGTTAAAAAAGGTCTTTAAAAGGTATACCGCTTTTTACTTATGTTAAATATACACCTTGAACAGTTATCAAAGATTATATTAATAAAAACTACAGAGATATTAACTTCTCTTTGTTTAAAACTTTTTAATATTGTTTTTTTTTTACCTTAAAATAAATATGCGGTGAACAAAAGATTTTCTAATTAAGGAACCTTAAAGTTTGATTTTTTTATCAATTAACTATTAAGACTTATCATTTTGGACAAGCATCTTTAAAAAATAACCAAGCTAATTAATATTAAAAAAATAGTTTTTTTTTTATACTCTTTAAAACTTTATTTGTTTTGTAGAGATTAACTTTAATGTTTTTTTTCAAATACTATTTTTCCAACATCCGTAATAATATAAAAACATAGGACTAGATTAATTTGTTTTTACTTTGTTAATTTTAGATTAGTTAAGTAACTTATGTAATCTGCATTGGTAATTGGCGTAGCCTTTATTTAAAACTCTAATTTTGCCATTCTAACTTTATAGTACTCAAAAACAAAAGTTGAAAATGAAAGAACTCAAAACTAAATAACTTTTGAAAATTTTAAATTCTATGTAAACTAATAAAATACTGGTGACTCAGTTTTATTTCAGCTCAGATTGACTGACGTTTAATGTACTTTCCCTTTAACGCGATTATATTCGTTATAAAATGAGAAAATAAAACTATTAAGTATGTTTTACTCAGAACGTAATAAAATAATTATCAGTAGAAAATAATAAACATTCATTGTACCAATGATGATCCTTAAGTAGAAGTCGGCAAACTATGTATATCCGACACATTGAAATTAATTTGCATTCCGTTATTATACAATTTATTTAAAAATTTAGTCTGTTGAAATTTATAGTTTCATTTAAATTTAGTCCCTGGGTAATATTTACAAAAAGGACAAAAGTTATAGTGCTTAGGTTTAAGTGTGTCGAAAAATTTGAATCAAGATAATGCCTCTTAAATTGAACAGTCCCACGTGTGGATTGAATGTAGTCATTAAATTCCTTTGAGCATTAGTAAGTAAAACTGGTTGTTGTAATTATGTTTACCTTGAAAGAATCAAGTTATTCATTTAGTGTTTCAATGAGTTGTAATTGCTTTCACTTATAGTTAATACAATTACTTAAATCTTTATAATAATGAATATAAAAGATATAATAGTGTTTTATTTTATGCTATAAGTAAATTTTTTATTAGCCTTATCATAGTTAAGCCTGCTTTTCCTTGACATTAGAGCAATCTCCAAAAATTAAGAGAATAATAAATCAATCTTCTATGGAAAAATGTCTTTCACAAAAAAAAATCAATTTGAAAGCTTAGTTTTCTAAAATTATTTTAGTACAATTAAGTAAATAGTTTTAATAGCCAAAAAATATTAATAATCTGTTTTTGTGTTTCTTGCCTTTCTTGGGATTGTCATTTACATATGATTATTTTTTTTTTACTGGTGAGTTAATTTTGTATATTGTAAATATTCCACATTAATTTCGGTTAAAAAGACTAGTTCGTTGTTGTGAGACATACTTGCTCATCTTTTTGCTTCCAAGTTTGCTTTGTCTAGGAAAATCTTTTTACAGGGTTGCCACTTTACCTGGAAATACCTGGAATTTGACAATTAATGCAAACAAAAACAGAAAAAAATTGGTATTTTAGAAATTTTGAAAAAAAATCTTGAATTTTGAAGAAAAAATAACTAAAAAACCTGGAATTTTGAACAACTTTTACATTTTATGTAGTAAAATTTCGATTGGCACAAAAAATTGTCATCATCAAAAAAAATTTTTGTTAAAAAACACAACTTAAGTAGCTTAAAAGTATCTTTTCATTGTTTTTTTACCATTTATCACAGTTTCTTGCCTTAAAATTTAAACTAAATTAGACCCATAAATGTCTGAATTTTGCTAATTTGAAAGTTTTTGAGCTGAAATTGAGATTCAAGCTAATTTGAAAGTTTTTGTAAACTCAAGCTCTAGTCTGTTTTTTTAAACTCAAGCTAGTTTTTATTATTTAAATTTTTTCTTAATGTTGCTGATGTGTTGAAGTATTCAAGTTTAATTAAAAGCATGATTTTTATTATTACAACTTATCAATATAATTTTTATACACTAAGACTATTTTTTACCACTAAGACTGGCATTTTTTGCTTAAAATAAAGGTATCCCTATTGTGTGTTATGTTTGTTATTGTTTTTTTTTGTATGAATTCATGCTAGTTGTAGCTGGTTTTATTGACTTGGATGTTTTCTTTTATAATCTCCTTAGTGTTTTAAAATATATATCCTTAATGTTTAAATTTTCATTTAGTCAAAAATACTTCTTAAACTTTTGGTTTACAGATGTACTACAGCGGAACCTTTTTGACTTTAAACTTTAAGTAACTTGCAGAATCAACCTAAACTAAAATTGATTGGGAATTTAAGCAACATAAACAAATGAACTTTTATTTTATGAGCAGGGTTGCCAAAAGTTTTGGAAAAACTTAGAATCAGACAATTTATGTTAATATAACCTGAAAGAATCTAGACCTTGAAGAATTTTAACATTTAAAGTATTATACCATTTTGAAAATATATATCATATTATTATTAAAAAACACATTTAAAGTAACTTTACAACATCTATTCAATGCTAATATACTGTTTAACACAGATTTTTACTTTAAGTTTAATATTATACTGTAAAATATAAATGGACAAAGAAACTTATTCTTTTAAAAACCTGGAAAAAAAATTAAAAACCTTAGGCAAGCCTGTATATATTTTAGTATTCTTAAACTTGATAAAGTAGAACAAATTGAAAATTTTATTAAAACGTTTAATGTAACCAAGAATGAATTATTTAAGTTTTGAATTTCATAATAAGTCATATTTTCTACAATTTTATAAGATTTTTAAAATAAAATTTAATGCAGTTGAGCCATTATTTTTAAATTGTATTTTTTAGTTGATAAGTTTTGATAAAAAAAAGTTACAGTTTTTAATGTTTTCCTCTGTTAGACTATTAGGAGTTCAGGCCTACAGTATAAGAATGTATTCAAAAAAAATCATTACACACATGCTTAAATAAAATGATAAATGTGTGTGTACATTTTAATCAATGCTAGATTTAGAAATTAAATATCTGTTTAATCATATAAAAAAAATTTAAGAATTAATATATAGGTAAGTAAATAAGATTGAATTCAATTTCAAACTGAAATAAATTAGTTTTAATTCGAAAGACTAGGTATTTAAAAGTATTTTATACCTTTGTATGAGTTTTCATATAAAAACTAAGTAAAGTGTGCTTACAATTATTATAATGAATAACGACTTAAAAGAGCTTATATGGTTTTAGGATTAAGTTAAGATTAAATGGTTTCTTAAAAGCTAGTAAATTAAAGAAAAATATAAGTTTTATTTTGATTAAATAATAATTAAATATTATAAAAATAAAGTTGAGTAAAATATTCTGCAGTATTTTTCAAACTAGTTTTTAGGTTGATATTTGAATTAACAAAACTATATTTGATTGTTCTGGCTTGTAATGACAGAGATGATTAATCAAACATTATCTTAAATTTACAGCATAGTTTGTAATTTTATTTGTTAAATTTTATATCCTGAAATGCCAAGAAAACGCGCGTGTGGTCGTAAACTAAGGTCAATATTTGAGGCCAAGGAAAACAATACCGATCCGGTTTGCCCCAACCAACATGACCTTAACCAACTGAAATGTAAATGGCCAGTAAGACAAAAAGTTAAGTCAATAAAAAGAATTCCACAACCTAAGAAATCTGCAATTAAACAGTCTAAGGAAAATGGTGTGGTACAGCATGTGAAAAATACCAATGGTGAAATAAGGACAATTGTAAAATCTGCTGATACTGCAAAACGTTGTGTTAAAAAATTAAGTGCGAAAAATCTTGATGTGCCTAAAAGCAATGGTGAAAAGAGTGTAGATAAATCCAGTGAAAACAAAATGTTAAGTGCTGTTACCCAAAGATTAGTTAATAGATGTGTAAGTTTAATTGGTGCTGAAAAGCTTTACAAATGTCTTAAGCAAGCTGTTGATCAACCAACAACCTTTAAGGAGCAGGTTGAGGCAAGGCGGAAGCTCAAGAAAGGTAAGGTGGTGGCTCTTGACAAAACTAAAAATACTTCAATTGTGGCAGAAGTTGATGGAAAAAGCAAAAAAGAAAACTCTAAAACTAGTTTTGAAGGTGAGAAAAAAAATGAAAAAACTCTAAAAAAAGTAAATGCTGAAAATCTGGAGAAAAGTAATCAAATACAAAGAAATGAAACTAACTCCTTCCAATCACCTAAATGCATTACTAGCAATTTAAATAACCAAGTAAAAGATCAAATTTTACCTGAGACAGAAAATAGTAACAGCTTGAAAAAGCAAGTAGAGAAATGTGTTAAACCACAGCAAAACTATAGTTTAACCTTAAAGGAATTAGCAGATCGCTGTGATGAACTTAGTGGTAGAATGCTATTCATCGAGAGCAAGTTTGAAAAGTTACAAAGCCCGCTGTACCAGAAAATTGTCTACAATAATTGGAAGGAATTTTTACTAGTTGAGTTTAAATCCATTATAATGAATTTGCGGTCATTTGAAAAAACAACTGAACAGCATCAGGATATATGTCAATTTGTCACATCGCTTCTTATATTTTTAACAAGTACAAACGGTTCTATATTTCTTCAACACACAAAAGCAGAAGTAGTAGAGGTGCACGATAATGAGCACGATATGGTAAAAAGCTTCAAAGATATTGTTGAGAAGCTGCATTATTTTGGAGTCCTGCTCAATATCGCCCATTGCGCGTTGATGAAGCTTCTGATTGTGAAAAGGCTTCAAGTTTATCGTGAAACTGCTCAATATTGGAAGAAAATTGGTGACCAGCTCCGTCCGAATTTTGATGAGGAAATCTTTGATCATTACAGTGCTGCGCATCGTGATTTGGACATACACGACTTGGCTGAAAGAGTTGACGAGTTTATTCAAGCGTCAGCTTTTAAGGTGTCAAGTGAAGTGGAAGAATGAACTTATTTTTAGTAACTTTGGAACGTATTTTGTTGTCTGTTATAATGCAATTATTTAGTTTTAGGGAATATGATTAAATTTAGTAGGTGTATAATTAGTTGTTAAATTTTTTGTTTGCCACAACTAATGAATAAAATCATAACTAAAAAATTTGTACATTTTTCATAACAATTTGAAATATTGAAAGTGTTATGTTTAAAAAAGATCCCAGTAAATAAAATAAAAACTTGACATCAGTAATAAGAATAATTATGTAGAACAACCAACCGTATTTAAGTTATTGGTAAGTACATTAGTTAAATTTGGAAGGTCGTTTTAGCCGAAACCTTTGATTTAATGTGTGAAGTACCAAGCCGTTTAAATTTAGCAACTATGCATAATGCTCTTAAAAATTTTATTTAAAATAAACGTAATACGAAGAAAAGTAAATAGATATCTGATAAATACAATTAACTTGTTGATAAAAATTGGATTTTACTCGTACAATCGAAATATTTAGCATCATTAGCTTTCACTCTGATAAAAATTTTAAAGAAACCACTTAATATTTTTGTAATGACCGAAACCAACTTGGTTTCTTCAATTAATTATAACGTATGTTAACTATACATGTTAATTTAAAAGAAAAATTTTATTTAAGTTAAACTAATTTTATTCAGTATACTAAGTTAAAGGAAGGAAAGTTCTCAAAAAAAATAATATAAATCCATTAGTTCTTCGTTTTTAATCCATGTTGGATACATTAAAATATTTGCGTTAATGCGAAAAGCTAGACTAAACTTATATTGCTGCGATGTAAAATAAAAATATAGAACTAAATAACTAAAACTTTTACGATGAGCTAATGGGTTTTCATATTGTTTCAATAGATATTTCAACTCTTAATTCAAGTTAATTTTTCGAATAATGCAAGTATGTTTTTAGTTAACATGTTTTAATAATTTGACGATGCTAAAAACTTGTAGCCATAACTTAATAAGGTTTTTAAATTATTATTTTTAAACTAACTGAAAATAATTTAAACACTGAACTGTTAAAACTTTTTAAATAAGCATATTCGGAAAATGTTTGTAACATTAATAATCACGTTCACATTATCAAGCTAAATTAACATTGAGGTAAAAACTTTTTCAAAGAAGTAAACAAATAGTTTTGTCTACAATAAGTACTTATCTCTTAAAAAATTAAAGTTAGTGATAGAGTAAATTGCACTATAAACTTTTTCTAACATTACAATAATTCACATACTTTATATCATCGATTCTTAACTTGAGGTATATTTACCCCTTGGGGTAAAATCCTTTGCATTAAAGGGGTAAATTTTCTTATATAAAAGTTATGTAAATTAATGTTTATCAATTGTCTTTTTATTTTATAAGTTAGTATTTAACTAACATTTTCAAAGCTAAACTTTTAGAATTTAACGAATTTTTATATTAAAGTTCAAAAAAAAAGTTTTTTTTCCTCAAAAGTTAACATTATTTTGTAGTTGGGGATAAACTTAGTAATTACCTTTCAAAAGGGGTAAAACATGGAAAAAGGTTAAGAACCGCTGCTTTATATTGTATTTCTTAGTTTTAACATGCTTGATATTCACGATTTTTTAATGACAGTTTATAAATAGAAGTGTGCAAATATTTTTTTATAACCCGGTTTCGGTGACAAAAAATTGCGACCTCTTCAAGTAAACAAAATACTAAACTGCACATAACAAAGTTGGTTACCTATAATTTTTTTTGAAATGAATAAACATAGAAGTATATAACTTTTCTTGACTGAAATAATTAACTTAAAGTTATTTCATAAACGAGGAAAACAATACTAATAGCAGACATGAAAATCATTTAAAATAGGTTATAAATTTTTAAATAAGGTAAAATTGAAAAAGCTGAATTACTTCTACGTTGAGTTTTATCAGTATTTTATTCAAAAAACTTTACTTTTTTTAATTGATTGAAATACTGGAAGAAGTTAATATCTGAATAAATAAACAAAAAAATATATATTTTGTTACTCTATAAAGAGGTGAACTTGACCATAAACTCAATTTAACAGGACTGCAGAGACAAGCAAATAGAACGGCTGAAACTCAAGGAAAAGTGCAATAAGAAAACCGAAAACTTGAAGAACGCTCACAATAACCAACTTAAACAAGCTGGTTTGAGTAGTAAGTTTTTGTTTAATTGTATTTTTAACAAAACAAGTTGTTTTTCTTCAATATTTTTTAAGGTCTTAAAAGTACTAGTGATGCTTCAAGCAAATAAGAAGATTTAGAAGCCAAGCTGGAAAATGTTATTGTTAATGAAAGGAGCAAAGCGAATGACGGAAAAGTTGAAGCTGACATCAACAAATATGTAAACTTTGAAAAGCAAAGTTATTTCTTCACTTATAATTTGTATTAAAATTAAGAATTTGTACTAAAACCTAAACATAAACAGTTTTAAACATAATTGAAATGTTCTGTATACATGATTTTATAGTAATTATAAAAACGTAGAAATATTGGAAGTTGTTAATCTTTCTTAAAAGAGAATATTTCAAAAAAAGAATTATACTAAGCTAATTTAAAGTGTTGATATACTTATGCTTAAAATAATAAGGTTAGAAAATTAATTACTATAATATATTGTTTTTTCTTAATTCACACACAAAAGAAGTTGCTTTATAAAAGTATAATAAATCTCCTAAAAACTAACTTAGATTCTTTAGCATGTCTATTTTCTCTATTTTAAAATAAACTACATAATTATTGTAAACTTAGTTTGTTTATTTAGATAACATATACAAGTAAAAAAAAGATAACTAAACTACATTTTTAATATAACGTAGTTGATATAAATATTTTTTTACTATAAGCATATCTGAGCAGTATAATTATTTTTTTAAAGACTTTTTGAAGTCTAAGGATTTCAAATGATATTCGAGAAAAATCAGTGAAAAGATAGCTGAACAAGAAAATCAAATAACAAAACAAATTAATGATAAGAGAGGTTCTAAGATTGTGCAATGTACATATGTATTACGCAAAACCATTTTAACTAGCTTAGAAGTTTTATACTTTCATTGTATGTTGCTTTTATAAACTTCAATAAGTAAAAAAATCTATCAATTAACAAAATAATGTATAGTTTTTTTGGATACTTGTGTTAACTGGTCAACTATTAAAACCCCATGTTTTTTCTACGTTATAAAAAGTATTAAAATTGTATATTATATGTTACATCTAAGTAATGACAAATTGTATGCTTGACTTTCATAAAACGTTATCGTTGTAGAGGGAGAGTAAGCCTGTTGTTAACCTACCATAAAAAAAAAAAATTTTAAGGTTACGATCTTGCATTCTACAACTTAGAAATTTTTTTTATTTGTCTTTAGGGCCCTACACCACAGGCCACACATTTTAAGATGGCTTTCAAAAAAAATCAAATTTTTAAATTTGGTTAGAAATATTAGTACAAAATTTATAATAAACTTGGATTCATTAAAGCTTTAATGGTTTTTGTTGTTGTGCAAGTAAATATTCGCTTTAAGATTGGTACGTATAATTTAACACATTTTATTAAACAAACAAAAGTTAAATGATTTTTTACTATAATGCGTTTAATTATAGAATGTTTCTATGTTGATAAATTACATTTTTATTAAGTAAAGTACATTCATTAGTTTATAGTGATTCAGTTAAAACTTTTTTATTGTATATGTGTTAACCACTGGCTTTCAATCTTGCAACGCAAATCAAAGAGTTTTTTTAAGTTATCATTAGAAATTATGCACTACCAGGCTACAAATTTTGTAGACAAAAGCAAAGTTTTCAAGAAAATGTGATAGTTTCGTTTTATGTTTGTAAAATTAATTTTTGGAAAATTGGTTGTTTTATGGTATTTTTTTTACTTAGAGCCATAATAGGAGTTAATTTTATTCTTTTTATAGGTTGTCATAACTTTTACCTAAAAATCTTAAATAGAAAAGCAGTCGTGATGCTGAAAACTATTGATAAAAATCAGATGGCAAACTGGAATGCGAAACTTAGCTTAAACTCTTAAGCGAAGACGATATAAAAAACTATATTACCGTTTTTGAGAGAGACCCATCACACTGCGTAGACCTAGAATTTTGTTTAATAGATTTTGAAAACGTTGAGTCTTTGTTGAGATGGCGCGAAAAATACCTTATCAAAACCTACATGAAACAATCACGCGGTTCTAAGCCGGGCGGTGAAAAAGTATTTTTAGATTTAGATAGAAACTCTGACGATGCTGTTGAAAAAGACGAAATAAACTTCAACATGGATAAAGTTTTTGAAATTTTTGATAGATAACGAGAAAATGAGTTTATCGAGGATCGAATAAGAGATCACAAGAAGGAAAGCGCCAAAGACGAACTTTAATTAAACTTAGTTTTTTTCTTTTTAAAATCTAAATAAATTAAGTGTTCTTTATTGTTTACTAATCATAGAACTCTTATCATTTTAGCTAAATACTGTTTTATAGTTACTAAAAATTTTGTAAAACTCTTACGAGTTTCATCTTTTTGAATGTCTTACATTGATCTAGTGCAAAGTGTACAAGTCATCAAATTGTATCTAGTATTTCTAAGTTAACCGTATTCTTTATAGCATCATCTACGAACTAGTTAAAGTTTTTTTTAACTAATAAGTATTTTTCGGTTAATATTGGTTGTTTTTTAACAAAATCATTTTTATTTGAAATAAATTTGTGTTTTTAATACTGATAAAAAGTATAAAATATATTACTAGTAGTGTGGTGCTTGGTATCAGAAGTAAATACCTTTCTTAACACCTGGTATTTTGAACATATTTTTGAGCGTCGATTTTTTTGTTGTGTTCAATAAACTAGAAAGTATCAAAAATTAATATCTGGATGTAAAACATCAAAATTAAGTATTAAACTTTTTAAATTTCAAATACTATATACAGTATAAAAAACGCTTATGTTTTTTATTTTTTTAAGCACAAGCTGGTCATTTGTAATTGATTACGTTGGGAATGCTTAAAAGTTTTACTAAAACTGTTTATTATTGTTTAATCTGAAACTTATACTTCACAAATTAAACAACAACTAAAAACTTAGGCAATTAAAAAGTCGTCGTATTAATAATTTTTTTTATGTACTGTTGTTAGCTTAGTTTATTAACATTATTATTTAAAATGTATTAACAGCTGTTAGCCTGTATGATAAAAAATGTCTTATACTATTGTTGCTGTTTATTCTAAATGTATAAAAATGACTTAAAACATTTTATATAAGGGATTTATTTTTATGCAAGTTAAGTTGTGTAAACAAATAAAAACTGTATTCTCCATTACTTCATCAAATAAAGGTCAACACTCAACTGTGCTTAATTAAACTGTTAAGTTATTTTTTAATCATATTGAGTTTAAATAAAAAGATTTTATCTTAGTTCATACAGAATATATAATTATCCTTCATCAGTAGTGAAATCATACCATCATATACAACCAACATAAAGTTATAAAAAAAGTTTTAAAGTATTTATGTAGAAGTTTTATTAAAAATAAATTACTTAAGTACGATTTTAGTATGTACCAAAAAATTTTAGAAATGTCATAAAAATCTACTTATTTTTTAGAGGTTAAGAAAATAGTTAAAAGCTGTTTAAAGTCAAGATTTTTTAAACGGGATCTTTTAGTAAAATAACTTTGCCTTAAAAAAAGTTAACACTTTTATGAATATGAAATACTAGTTTTAATGTTCGTTTAAAGCTGATTAAAAATGTATATATACAAAAAAGGTTTAATGAAATTGATAAATCTCTGAGTAAATATTGTAAATTAATTTTAAATAACCGGTTGTTATAATGATCAAGTTTTATTTGCATTCTTTAAATGCTATGTTAGGTTGTTTTTTACCAGCTTTTGTTTTAACCTAATTAATTTAACGTCAAAACTTTAATTAATGTTAGATATTTTGTAATTAAGTTCTTAGTTGCTTTCTTTGATTATACTTAAGTTCTTTACAAAATAACTTTTCCTGTAACAAAATTTTCCCTACTTCTGATAGTATGTACAACTTTTTTTATTATTATTGTAATTACAACACCATGGTCAGAAGCAATGACTCAAAGTCGATACTATCGAAAAGTTTACACTAAGAACGGTATAAGAACTAAATAAGATGTTATAGTTAAGTTAAACACAATTTTTCAACTTAAATTTAAAAAAGAATCACTGGACCCAAGATAATCGGTAACTAACTTGAAATGACTTTTTTACAATATCGTAACTTAATTAAGCATGTATATATTTAGGCTTAAAACTTGAATAAATGTGCACTAATATTACTAACTGCTAATTTTAAAAAGTAAGTTTTCTAGCTAAAAAGTAAATCTCGCAACGCTGTTCGCCGGCTTCTAGACTAAAACATCAGTTTATTAATAGTTATATTTTGTTGAACAGGTTTACATTACTATAAAGAATTACACTCAAATATTGAAACTACGTTTAATTAAACTTAAATATTGTGATGTTCGATTTGATATTTCCTGTCTAAATAAACTCCTTTTTTAAATTGCCTCAAAGTTTATCTTCTATAAGCTGATAAAAGTTTTTTAAGTTTGATATAACTGCGAAAATATTCTTTTTCGCATTGAGATTGTTAAACTATTTATTTATTCAAGTAACATTTAACTAGTTGAGTTACTAAAGAAATAACTATTAGATTAACTTTACTTAATATTATTACAATATAGAGAACTGTTTTATCTTCTCTGAAATCCTATTTGATATCTTAACTTTGTCAAGTTCAATTTTTAGTTTTAAAATTAAAAAGTGTTTATAGGCCTCAGTAAAGCTGTTGTGATACTATACACAACTAAATAACAACAAGCATTTAAAAAAAAAGGTTAAATAAGTTTGTTTCATCTTATTGAAATTGCTATTAATGCTTTTAATTTCTGGTACTTTAGCTTTATACTTTAAATTTTGTTAGATAAGTTTTTTTTTACACCGTATAAAACCTTTTTAAATCTGGTAACAACGTAAAATTCTAAAAGGCTTTTTATAAATGGTTTTAAATTTATAATTTGTTTAGTATCTGATAATTTAGTCTTGTGTTTTTAAGTTTTTCATTAATAGTTTTAAAATTACTTTATAATAGCATTGCATTGTACATATAATTTTATTTACCTATTATGACGCATGATCTCACAATTTTATTTAGTTTGCTATTTACACAAATATGTTTAGTTAACTACATGAACTTTTGACAGGTGTAGGTCGAAAGATTTTAAATTAACAAAAAACTAATTTATAAATAGCTCTGAAAAAGTTAAATTCATAGTTTTATTACTCAGTTTTTATTAACATATTGTTCTTATAAGTCAGTTAAATAGCATAAAACATAAAAAAGTATTGTAACCTGGAAACCCAAAACTTGAAACTTAGTTTTAGCTTTTATATTTCTATGCATAAAATAAAACTAGCTAAACTCTGAGAAAGTTTCTAAGGAAGCGAAAAAATTACCTAAACATTTAAACTAAGGATAGAAAACTGCGTTTCTTCCGCAAACATTCGAACTCACATCTGGGTTCTGAAGTTATAGTGCTGTAGGAAGCCGCCGCGGAATACCCGAGCCCCTGACCCTGTTCTTCTTCCTCATTGCCGTCCCAAGCGCACACGGCGACCAGCAGCCTGCCCTCGTTTTGCCCTGCATCTTGGCGGCCGGGTCTCTTTTGAGACATTGCAGTCGAATCCCGCCGTTTTCACCACTGGGTTGTTGTGCTTGACTTTTCTCTGGTAGTTTTCACTCCAGCAGAAAGTTCGCCACGTGGCTCAGGTTCAGCTCTTTTATTACATCTACCGCAAAGTCGACGTAAATTGTCGGCTGAATCTCATTCGGCCGCTTCTACGGTTTCCACATTCCCACGACGTGACAGAACACCTTATTTCCAGCTTCCTTTCCTTGCAGTCCGCTTCGAACAGAATCGGTTCTAAAGCGGCTCTCATTTTTAAGCGGTAGACTATTTTGTCAAAGTACGCGACCGCGTTTGAGAAGCCCAACCTGAACGGAACGAAACGTGCTTTCATCGCCTTGCTGGCGTAAATCTCATCGTAGCTGTAAAACTTGTCGTCCGGCATGTTGTACAAGCGCGCCCATATAATGAAATTCTTGGTCTTCATGTTGTTTTTGTCAGCGCGCGGGCCGTAACCATCGTTGAGAGTGTCCTGCTCTCTAGTATAGTAACAAGCATGTACTTTCACTCAATGACTTTTGATTACTTCAGCTTGGCGCCAATAAAGGCAATGTACACTTCTTCTCTCATAAAACTGTTTGGGTTTTTCGACACCGCGCTGTTGTTTCTGCTCCAGCTGTTGATGAACAGCGTCGGCGTCGACACCATCAACGGGCGAAAACGTCATTTTGTCGTAGCTTATGAGGTTGCTTTTTGCTTTTCGTTCCCATCTTAGCGAAACAATTTCTGTGTTCCGAGCCGTATTTGAGCATGCATTGGTCGTTGGTTTTGAAAAACACCAGATGACATTTTTTCAAGCACCGATCCACAAACTGACCACCTTTGAGGTCACCAGCGTGGACTGCTTTGTAAATTGGCTCGTTTTTAATCGAATTGACATAAGGTTTTAGACAAAGTTTAAGTTTTCTATAAAACAAAGGACAGGCCCTTTTAGTGTGATCTTAAATAATTTCAGCGCATCTTTTTTTTCTTGCTCAATGATTTTATGTTGCTGTTAGTAGCAACGGGATAAAAATGCTTGTATGGAATGTAGTTCAGTCTTTTGATCAGTTTATCCATTTTGTGGCTACTTTATAAACTTCTAAGATTTATACAAAAAAGTAATTAAACATATAACTAAAAGTTTATTCTGTTTACTTTATATTGTTTTTATAACAAAACAATCTACACTTATAACTTAAATTGATAGCTGTACAATTACTTTGAAAATTAGTTATTTTTCTTTTTAAATTAGAAATAAAATGACGATATAAAATTAAAAATTACATTTTGTGTTACTTAGAGGTTTTTTTGCGGGTTAGCTTTCAAGTAAAAATAAATGCTATAAACACTTAACAGTATTATAATGGTAACTATTTAAATTTATGAACTTTTGAAAAATTAATAATGAAGATTATACATATATCAAAGGCTGTTAAAAAATTCTCAAGATATGAGGCCATTAGATCAGTTTTGCTAAGTTAGGGGAATTCTGCCTAAATCAAACCAATTAACAAAAAAAAATCTGAACATTACAGTACTATACATTACGCACTAGGCAACAATTTTTAAGTTTAAAAAATATTATCTTTTACTTTAGTGTATAACATTTTTATTTGAGTGAAGTTTTTTTCCTTCAGCAGAAATTTATCATAAAATAAAATATCAATTAAAGGCAGTAATAAAATTGTCATATATAGTACAATTTAAAGACAAAGTTTGCAGCTTTGTAAAACATATCAATTTATGGTTGTAGCAATTACGTATTTTAACAATCTCATGTTTTAAAATATTTCCGACAATTGTTTTAACTGTTTCAAAAACCTCAATTTTTTTTTCTATTTTTATTTTTTCCAATTTCAATGAACAAATTTTTCGTTTGACATCAAACTGTAATAAATACTTTAAAGTTTATTTGTTAAACTAATTTAGTTCAGTTTTAAAAAATATTAAGACAGTTTAACTAGATTTTAATACAAAAGTTTATATTACAAGGTAAGAATATACTAAATTTAATCAAATCAGTTCCATGTTTCAATCTTAGATAAAAAAACTTTAACTAAAACTTTCCACAATTTTAATTAACAATATTTTAAATATTTGAAAAACTTCTAACAAAAATGTTAATTACCTCAGTTTACTGATTTCACTTAAAAACAAATGTAAAAAACTAATGATTTTTTTCTGGGATAAGTATTTTAATCCGTCCATTAAAAGGTAATAAATCTTGTAAATTTAAATAAGGGTTACAAATTACTAGGCTGTTATAAATTCTGCTACAATAAAACTTACATTTTGGTGCAAAATTACTTGTTTATAACACTTTTAAAAGTGTAATTTGCACAGCATTTCTGTGGTTCAGAATTTCAAGGTCACAAACTTAGAAAAAATGTATTTTCTTAAGTTTAATGTTTTTACAACATTTTGTTAGAAATTATAATTATCACAGATTTTTTTTTTTTGCATTGTAGCTTTAGCAGAGGTTTTGTTCAATAAATTCTGGTATAAGCTTTTTTAAAAACTTGATAAATAAATAAAAATTCAAGTCATTAAAATAAATTAGTCTATATTGAAAAGTTTTTTAACCATTTATATATAAAACCAGGGGAGTGTTTTGACTAGTTCTCTATTTCCTGTGAACCCCCTGAAAAAAAAAGAAAAGAAAAAGATTCTTATAATATCACTAAAAACATTGTTTATTGACCTTGTTTTTGTTATTTGATGAACTTTGAATAATGAATGTTGAATTTATAACACTGAAAGATTTAAAAGTTTCCGAAACAAAAAATGCTCGTTTTTGCCCGCTTGAATATATTTTAAATAAAATTTTAATTATGACGTCATAATAGGTAAAATTTTTAAAGTAGCATTTTTTTCTAGGAAACTTTTTTACTAAGATGCTATTAGTTACCATAATAAATTGTTAATTAGTGTAAACAACTGTTGATTAAGTATTGTTTCTGAAATAGTAAGTACGGTTTTACTTAAAAAATCTCCAATATAATCACTAAAGTTTTATTTTACCCTTTTTATTGTATAAATAATTTTGTGTGAAGCTTTTGTGTTATGTTGCTATATAATAATGTCGTGTTTGTACTTAAACATTTATGTTATTTGTTTATGTGTCAACCAACCGGGTTTAAACCTAGAAAAGTTCAATTCAGAGAGTTTTAAAATCATCTTTAGACAACTACACCACCTGGCAATTTTTTCTTTTATCATTGAATAGTATTTTAATATTTTTATTTAAGTTGTTTTATTTTTGTATATATGTTGGCCACAAAGTTGATTCTTGATTTTTTTTATTTTCAATTCAAAGAGATTTCAAAACCATCATTAGAATCCCTACACCATCAGGCAAACATTTAAATAAATTTTAAAGATATTTTAATTTAATTGTATGAGTCTAAATATATTTTTAGTGAAATTTCAATTTTCATAGATTAAAATACTTGAAAATAATTATTTTTATTATAAATATATATATAAATGTAAGGAGTTTAAAATTTAAATAAAAAGTTTGTAAGAATCAAATATGTTATTAAAAACAAAAATATTACAGACAAAACTAACTTACTCTATAAAAAATTAACTTTTTTTATCAGGAAACAATATTATAAAGTAATTAAAACTATAATATTTTTTTATAAAGATTTTTTAATTTAATTGTATAAGTCTAAACATTCTTTTTAGTGAAATTTCAATATTTATAGATTAAATTACTTTAAAAAAAAATTTTTATTATAAATAGATATATAATTCTAAAGAGTTTAAAATTTAAAAGAAAAATTTGTAAGAACTCCATCTATTCTAACATTTAATTTAAAATTTAAAATCTCTTTATAAAAATTTATTCTAGTTTTTATTATTTTATAATATTGTTTCCTGATAAAAAAGTTAATTTTTCATAGAGTAAGTTAGTTATGTCTGTAATAATTTTGTTTTCAATAACAGATTTGAATTTGTAAGTTCATAATTTAATTCTGGTTCTTTTAGTTTTAATTTATCTTAATTTATACAGTATACTAGATTTAAAAGAAATATTATATTTTCTATTACTACTTATATGTTTTTTTTCTAAGCAGAAAAAAAAAAGCATTCTAAACACAGAGTTTTTCAACTAAATGTTGCGTACTTACCTGGTAGTGCATACCTAAGAAATGCATAAATGCATACTTAAGCGGCAAACTAAGAACAAAAAAAATTGTGAACCCCCATTGAAAAAATTCTAGACACGCCCCTGTATAAAACTAATACAATTGAAAAAAAACTGATTCAGTATTTATACATAAAACTTATTATTAAGTTCTAAAAAACTTAAATGACTATAAGTTGAAATTTCACTATCTGTCAGAGTTTACAACACCTTAGTTCATTCCTAAAATGACCGTCAGAAATAAACCTATAGTAGCAGAGCGTTGCCCTGCTAGTGACAAAGTGTCAAAAATGAAGATAAAAGTTCTTGTGAAAGTGTTAATACTTTCAAATTTTATGTGCAAATAAAATTAAGAGTAACAAAAACTTTATTTTTTATTGCAAAACCTAACCAAAGTTTCTACTATCTATTACTATGCTTAATAAATACGAAATATGCTAAAACTTAATAAAATATAAAAAAGGTTTGGTTATGCTTATCTTTAGTTGAGCACGCTTTGGTTCAATATACAGAAATTTTTCAGCTTTGATCTCAATGATTTTCTTTTTTATTTTGAAGTTTAATCATATTATTTATTTATATTACTGAATGTGATTTTACCTCGCATCTTAGGTGACTTTTCAACTATACATAACAGTGTCATTTTATCTATGTGACTTATAAATTTTTGTATTATGGTTTATGTATATTACATATGGGTGTGAACTTAGTGTAAAAATTAACTCGTTTTGTAAGGCTTAATTTAACTCTAACAATAATGTCATTTCAATTTATATTTTACATTATTAGATAAATTAAACAATGGTTTTTATAACAAAACAAATTAATTTTTATATAAGTTCACACTAATATGTAACATACATATACCATAATACAAAAAGAATACAAAAAGTTTAAAAGTCACATAGTTGAAATGGCACTGAAATATACAGTTGAATAGTCACCCAAGGTGCCAGCTAAAATTAAATTCAGTAAATAAGTATATAAGAAGGACGAAGCTGTGCTTATGTTAAAATTAAAAATCATTGAAAATAAAGCTTAAAAATTTCTGTTTATTGAACTAAAGCGTGCTCACCTAAAGTTAACAATAACCAAAGGTTTAAACTGTAAACAACTTAGAAAAAGTTTCAGTTCAAAATTAACCATCTTCTGTTCATCTGTTCTACTTACAAGAAAAACTGCTCTACGCTACTGATGGCATCATAAAAATTTATATCAGGGTTGACAAATAACCTGGACTCCCTGAAAAACCTAGAACTTGACAATTAAGGCTAAAAAAACCTGGAACTAGAGAAATTTTCAAAAAAAGCTGGAATTTTGAACAAAAAACACTTAAAAATCTAATAATTTCAACAAAAATCACTACAAAGCCTGGAAAAACCTCAAATTTTAACAATATGCATATGTTAAGTTTAAAATTTTAATTTGACACGAAAAACATAATATTTAGATGATTTTTTTTGTTATCATCACAATATTTAAAAAAAAAACACATTTAAAGTAGCTTTACAATATTTTTTAATGTTTTTATACTACTTAGCACAGGTTTAAATTTTAAACTTAGATTTAAACTAAAAATAGACCCAAAAAAGTGTACTTTTAAAAACCTGGAAGAATTTCATAAAACCTTGAACAAATTTCTTTAAAAAATTTTGGTAAACCTGTTATAACATAATCTTGTTCTTTATTGATAACAACTTTTTGTTTACATATAGATAATTTAGTTAAATAAAAGCAGATGTCAACAATTTTGTTTTTTTTTTTAGTTATTTTTAGTATATTATTAGTTTTTAAATATATCAAAGTAATTCATAAAACTGTAAGGTAAATTCTTTACTAAGGGTACACTTTTTTTTAAGGTTAAAATGCGTTGAAAATCAATTTCTCTACTGGTTACATGACAGTTTTAATTCTGACAATTCAAATTCTTAAATATATATTTGATAGACTATATCGCAAAAATTAATAAGATTTTTTTAAATAAAAAAAGGTTGTAGGTCTAGTTGACAAAATCATAATCGTAAAAGAAGAATTAACAAAAGTATTTATGTATAGAAAAATTGTAAGTCTACTTAAAAATATTTATTATAGTGATACATAATTAAACATTTAATCTTTTACAAAAAAAAAAATGTCTGTAGATAATTAATAAAATTGAAAAATTTTTTCTTCTTAAAATAATTACTTTTTGATAGAGTTGCAAAAAAACCTTGAACCCTGGAAATTTCTTGATAGACCTGAAATTTGACAATTTAGGCTAAGAAAACCTTGAATTTTGATCAAAAATCACTAAAACCTGGAGTTTAAACAGAAATAACTAAAATCCTGAAATTTTAAGTAACTTTTAGATGTTAGGTAATAAAATTTCAATCGGACTAAGAAAATTTATTGAAGAAATAAAAAAAATTGTCATCATCAAAAGTTTTTTTAATTAAAAAACACATCTAAAAAAGCTATAAGATATTTAACACAGCACTATACCTTAAACTTAATTTTAAACCAAAAGTAGACTTAAAACGTGTAGTTTTAAAAACCTGGGGAAAATTTGCAATAATTTTTGACAACCTTGTTAAGACATAAAGTATTAAAATTATTTTTTAGAAATTTAATTTTCGGAATTTGAGTTGTCGTTCATCATTCCTACTGCATATCTAGGTATTGTTGAGCAGATACTATCTTGTTGATTTATCAACGATATCTAGTAATATTTTGGTAGATATCTTCTCAAAGTGAGCATACTGAGTGTATTCGGTTATTGTTGATTTTTTGTTTTTTAGATGTTTTTATTAAGCTAGGTGATTGATGAGCAGATATCCTCTTATTTGTTATACAAAGAATATTTGTTGGTATTAACAACACATTCTCTTCAGGTTTAATATATTTGGTATAGTTTGTTACTACTTAGCAGATATCTTATTATTGAACATACTAAGTGTGTTTGGTTGTTGATTAGATATTTATTCCAGAATTAATATACAAAACTTTTACATGCATCTTTCATGCTCTCTGTTTTTTTTTTCTCTTTAGTTTGATTACTTTGTTTTGTTAAATTATAATAATTGATTTTATGTCAGCTAATAAGAATATAAAATAACTTTATGTATCTATAGATTTTTTTGATACTGAAGTTAATCTCACTTTTTTATACTTTTTTTTTTAGCCAAAGCTTTTATGTTTAATGTTGTTTTTGAGTTTCTTATTTGTTAATTTTTTTTTGTGTAAAATTTATCACCATTTTCTTATTTGAATATTAAATTTAGCTAGACTTACGGGTTTTTATTTCTTTTATATAATAATTATTTACAGAATCTATATGTATAGAATAATAACATACTTGCAGCCAAATTTAGCAGCAAAAAAAGGAAATTTTAAAAGTTCAGATTAACACTAATAGTTTTTTTAAATAATTATAAATAAAAGTTTAAACTTAAGGCTTATTAAATTTTCTAGTTTACTCTTTGTTGCACAATTAATAATAATCTATTTGTGTAACTTCTCAAAAATGTTGGTCTAAGGCAGTGGCGTCGCGTGGTATTTTTTTTAGGTGGTGCAGAATTTAAAAAAATATCAATTATTTTAATAAAAACATGTTTTTACTGTCAAGTTTTCAAACAACTGAACTTTTGCTACACCTGAAGATAAGCTTTGCTTTTAAGGGCATAGGGGGGATGAAACAATTTGATCTTATTTTATGTAGTTTTTACTCAGCTACAAGATGCTTTTTACAGATTAAACTAAAACAGTGTTTAAAAAAATGTTTTACCCCCCCTTTATGCCCTTAACATCTACTTTAGAATTATTTTACTGAAATTACGTTATACAGTTTTAATTTAACTACAAGTCATCTTTTATCAATATAAAAAATTCTTAAAATTTTTGAGATATGGTAATTCACAGTCAGAGGTACAAATGAATCCTTATTTTTATAATATAAACTCAAACAACAAATAAATCAATTCACTAAAATCATATCTTTTTTTTTATAAGTTGGCCTCAAAATTTTTAGATGTTTCTTTTATAAAACAAAAAAAAATTGCTAAATTAGATATTTAAAACACCAAGAAAAAAAAAGTTATAACAAAAGTTTTTTTTTTGTATATATAAAAATATATATTGATACTTAAAAATTAAACTTCTCTTCAACAAAAGTATAAAGTTTTAAAAAAATTAGGATGAAAAAGTTTAATTAAAAATTGTTTTAAAAATGATGGAGAATATAGGTTTTCAGTAAAATTGTATTTTTTGCTGTTTTGGTTTGCTCCTTGTGTAATAAACCATTGTACTCTCTGGCTTTGACTGGTTGTAACTAAAAGTTTAATTGGAAATTTCAAGTTTATTAAAGAGTAACTATTAGCTTTCTGAAAAAGTTAAAACAAGAACTACATGTAAAAAAGTGCCTATACACCCTCCCCCCTTACTCCTCACTAATTTGCACATTTTTTTTACAAACATTAACATTTTTATTAACTTTTTTTCTAATTTTAATGTTTTTTGTTGGAGGTTTAAAATTCAATAGTTTTTTAAGGGTATCTTTTCTTTATTTAATATTTATTTGTTTTTCATTTTGATGACAGTATTTTTCTCAGGAGCTCAACTTTTTTAAGTTTAGTTGTGAGGCTGTTGAACTTTTCAAGAATTTTAAAGATAATTTATAAATATGTAACCATTATAGAAGTAAAAGTTTGGTTAGTTAGTTTTCATGTGGCCATAGGGGTAAAACACTTATTTTTTAATTTTAAATAACCTTGTTTTTTTCAGAGTAAAAGTTAAAACTGCTTTAGTCAGCCTGAATATTTTTCTAATTTGGTCTGTTTTAATTTATCTTGGGTCATCTTGAGTTTTTAACATTTCTAAGTTATCCTGATTATGAGGCAAGGCAACCATGTTTCAACAATTTTATCTAAAATGTTTGCTTTGTTTATGACAAAATTAAACCAAAAGTCATATAAAGTAGAGGTAGACTAAATTTTCCTAAAATGTTAAACTACTCTAAGTAATCAAAGTTTCTAAATTAAGGCTATTTACTTTATTTAAATATGTGATTGTTTCAATAATACTATTTTTTATTTAATATAAATCTAAAATATTTTTCTGTAAGAGTGAACTAGAAGTTTATAATAAACTTCTTAATTCTTTTTTTCAGAACTTGAATGTTATTATTTATTTTTTTAACTTTATGATAACAATAATCAGTTATAGTTAAGTTTATGTATGCAGATTAAAATAAAAAATCAAATTTTTAAGACTTTGGTGATTTAGGGTTTTTACCTTTTTTTTCAAAATATGCAATTTATGACAAATCTTTTAACAGAAGTGATCTGTTAAATTTAAAAAATCATGTGGGTACATAAACTCAAGTTTAATCCTTTGCAGTAGCTTGCTTTGTTTTTATTTTATGTTTACAATAGCTTGTAGATGATACTTAAGCAAGTCCTGTTTTAGGGAATTTTCAACTTAGCTTACTTACCGCAAGATATTGATTTTGCGGTAATTCTTGAAGAAATTTTGCTTTTTTGAGTTCATTTGCGGCAGTCAGCTAAGAGTTTGCGGCAGTGAAGTGGGCAAAATGGTCGTTTTCAAAATTGAAGTTTTAAAAGAGATTTCGTTCAAAAAAATAACGAAAACGTTATAGATACTTATTTTTTTTCTTAGAAAATTTCAAGGTGGTGCAGTTGCGGCAGTGCAACACCCCACGCGACGCCCCTGGTCTAAGGACCTGGTGTACAAAGGAGCCTTTCGATTATCGAGCCGTACACCAGATGCCTTTAAAGTTTCTTACGAGCTATTAAACATAATTTTTTATCATTTAAATAATTAAATCTTTAGTAATAAAACAATCAGCTAAACGAAATAAAAGAATACCTAAAACTTGTGTAATAATATAAGAACTACAAAAATTAATATAACTTTAATCAACTCATAAAAAAAGACAAGCAACACTTATAGTAAACATTTGAATACTTGAATGATAGGTTACAATCTCTTTAAAGAAAGTAAAAATTTAACACGCTTAAATATTTTTACGCTTAATTTTATCAGTATTTTGTGCTAAAAGCGTTATTTTTATTTAATTTAATAATTTTAATTGAACTGTAGTAATGATTTTACATTTAAATAGTAAACAGTTCAAAAGTTTTTATTAACTTTAAAGAAGTGATTTTTACCATAAATGAAATTAACTTTTCTGAATGAAAATAAAAAGGTAAATGCTATTAAACTAAGGCTTCTAATAAAAAACAAAAAAAAATACAACAAAAATTCATTCTTTTTTAAAATAAACTTTTTTTATATTTTCAATATTTTTTTAAGTCTAAAGTTTTAATAATACAAAGAATAAAGTATTTTTAAACATAATAAAGAAGTTTTTTTTTTCATTTTGATTTTCTGAGAAAAAAAGATTTTTCAACTTAAGTTTGCTTCAAATAGTTATCGCAGCCTACTATTTAAATACATAATTTTCTGTTAAATTATATACATCTATAACTTTTTTTTACGTTGGCATACTAAAAAAAAAGTTTGTAAGTATTCTTGTTTTAATTCAAAATAGTAATCTTAAAAAATAGTCTTAAGAATAACCAGATAGAAAATGCTGCAATAAAGACTAAACCACTGTTATTGTAACCAAACAATTCAACTTTTGAAAAAATAAATAAATGAAAAAGTTAGTTATTTAATGACAAATACTATAAACTCCATAAAAAAAGTAAGTAGTCGAGTAGCAATGATCACTAATGACCTTGTTAATCACTTTTACTGGAAATCTTCAAAATAACTTAAACTTTTTAAACATAATGGTAGCTAAATCCATAACTTACTTTCTTGATAGGATAGCAATTTATGACCTATTTCGCTGTTTAGTCTAGGTAGGAAAAAAGTTGTTTCTGAAGACCTGATATGATAATTATGGACATTTTTTACACTTTTTTAGTAATTATTAAAGCTATCTGGTTACAAATTACTCTTAAACATAAAAAGACCTAATTCATAGACATACAGACTTTCAACATCTAATATATTTTTTTGAGTTTTTAGTTTTGTTACACTGTCATCATATTTCTTATAATGTATGCTTCTAAGTGCTCTTTTTATGAGAACATTGATATCATTTATACATTTTGTATTTGCTCTTCCCCAGCTTAACAAGCATATCTAACATTGTTCATAAGCAAAGAATTTAAGATCAAGTACAACGCTTTTTCATTTAAGAAGTGTCTGGTTATATAATACACCCAATGTTTTTGTAATTTTGTTTATTAGTTTCTCTGACCATTTTAAATTTCTGTCTTCGATTATTCCTAAATATTTATAGCTATTTGTGTTTGTTATAACTTGTTTACCTATTTTTACATTAAGATCTATATTTTTCCAAAAAATATTTTTTGGTTGATATAGAATCATGCTTCTGGTTTTATTACGATTTAGTTTAAGTTTGTTTCCCATAAGCCAATCTGATACCTTTTTTAGGTCTGTGTTAAAATTTTTACTGTCCTTTAGGTATGTGTCTTTTGTGATTGTTTTGTAAATTATTGTGTCATCTGCAAAATTGAGGACGTTAAGACTAGTATTATTCTGTAAGTCATTTATATTTATAAGGAATAACAACGGTCAAAATACTGAGCTCTGTGGTACCACAACTTTGATTTTTCCATATGTTGACTTAAATCCTCCAAAGCTAACAAGCTATTTCCTTCCATCTAGATATGCGCTGATTAGTAGATGCATATTTCCTCTCACACCATAAAACAATTTCCTTATTAAGATATTTCTATTTACAATGTCAAATGCTTTACTTAAATCTAAAAAGACTGCACAAACTGCGTATCCCTTATCAAAATTGGACAGAGCCCCTTCAACAAATTCAGAAGAAACTAAAGTGGTGGAATGATTCTGTTGAAAGCCAAACTGAGAATTATTTAAAACTTTATTATTAGAGAAAAATTTACAAGCGATCATAGATGATCATTAACTTATCAATAACAATGTTACAGTGATAAAAACATTACTTTTTCAGTTATTTTATTTAAATTAGATAGAAGTGAAATAGGTCTATAATTTGCTGGTAAAGTTTTTAATCCTGATTTAAAAATTGGTATCATTTTTGCAAGTTTCAGGCTACTTTACAAAATGCTTTGTTAATTAGCATGCTTAATATAAGTATTAGGAATATAAGATTGTTTACTTTCCTAATGATCTTTACAGATATACTATCTTCACCACTGGTTTTGTTTGGATTGAAATTCTTGATAATATTAAATACTTTAGTTCTGCAGCAACAAACCGAAAAAAACTATTACTAACATTTTTGAAATTGTCAGTAAGACCTAGTGGGTTACTTTTTTTTGTTGATGTTTGCTTTCCAATGTTAGAAAAATGAGTGTTAATTTTGTTTACCATGTCTATTGGTTTTGTATAAGATTTTTGATCCACATCTAGTCTATGTGGAAAATGGCTGTCTTTATTCTGTTTATTAATGATGTTATTTATTACATTCCAAATTTTAGATGTATCTTTATATGAATATTCTAAAATGTTTTCATAGTATGTTTTTTTAGAACTTGTTATTGTTTTTGTAAGCTTATTTCTGTATTTTTTATACTCTTGTAGCTTAACTGAGTTATTAAAAAAAAAATTGAAAATATTTTTTTTACATAATTTATCTTTTCTTTTTATGGACTTAAGTATTACTTTTGTTATCCAGGGTTAAGATTTTAGTTTTAATTTAGCTTTGGACACTTTTTAGTAGGAACATTTTGGTCAGTAATTTCTTAATTTTTGTCTATTAAGTAATTAATTTTAGTTTTTAAGGAACTTTTAGATTTAATAATTTTATCTGTTTCATGTTTGTTGAAAACTTGAGTAGCATCAGTTGAAAGTTTATTTGTTATAATATAAGTCATCAGTAGAAATGTATTGAGTACTAAACAGTTGGTTCAGCACTTACAAGTAAAGTTCAGTGTTATTAATATTACTAAATGTAAAAATATCTTTAGAAAAATTAGAAATAGAACAAAAAAGGTTTTTTAAATCAGAATTTTAATCAGAATTGTTAATTGAGCTAAATGGAATTTCTCTTAAAAAAGTATAGTTAACAGACATAATAAAATGTTTTATTATCATAAATAATACTTTAAATGTATATTATTACTTAAAATTACTTTAAATATGTAATACAAATAAATTGAAATTATTAAAAGATAATAAATCCAACAAAGTTATTAAATTTAATTTTTAACTAACTAGTAATAAAACAGTATTAGAAGTTTAAGCACGTAACTTAGGAACAGAACCAAATAAGTATATAAATTTTAAATTTCACAAAATTACAGATGAAGTTTAGTCAGACTATATATACAAAATAAAAGCAAAGCAAAATTACAAAAGATATCAGAATTTTTCATTACACTTTTTATAGTTAACCATCATTTACTCTGATTGTGTTTTAATCTTTAATTCTAAAAAAATGAAATTAATCTTAAGTTGTCTTGGATTTTTCTTATCTAAAACAAGAATTTTTTATTTTTATTGTAAAATCAATTAAAATTTTAGGTTTTATATAGATTAAAGATAAAAAATCTAGGTTTTTCTAACTTTTTTTTAAAACTAGTTGCTTGGTTTTTGTAATTTTATTTTGTCTAAATATTTAAACTCCCGGTTTTTTCCTGGTTTTCAGATTAAAAGACCACGAAATTAAGTTGCAAAAAATGATTAGTAATCAATAAATGATTAGGTAGAATTTGTTACATGACCGTTCAGATTAAAATAGTTCATTTTTCTTAGCTTAAAAATAGTTTATATTATTCTTTAACTTTTGAATTGGTTTAATCTCAATTAAATAATTTTAAAAGGGCCTTATTTAGATCTGATTTTAAGGTATGAAGGTGAAATAATACTGAAGATTTTTACTAAAGCAAAGTTACCCAAAGAGAGCCTTGTGCGTGACTGTATAAAAACCAAAAGAAACTTAAAAAACCACGGGCTCTAGAATACTGCTTTTAAAACATTTTTTCATGGTTTTGTTTTATTCAAATTTTGTTATTATATAAGGTATTACTTTTATAAGGATATAGTTGTTAAATTTATCATACTCACATAAAAGCTTTGTCAAATTTTAACTTTAAAAGTGCAGGGTTTTTACTACTTTTAATTTCTCACATTAAAAAGCTGGCTAGTCTAAATCAAGGTTTCCTTGGGGGTCATTACAGTAATTTAGGGATTTTAACACTTAAATTAGGCTTCTTTATAGGAGAATAATCATATACATTTATGTTTACTATTGATGTTTTAAGATTTCAGTAATTTAAAAACTGTTTAACTAATTTTACCTTTTAACATATAAACTTTGTTAAACTAAAATTTAATCAGTTATACTAATAACCATTTTTTTTAACATTTTACTTTTTTTTTCCTACATTGCTTACAACCATCAGTTATAAAACACTTAATATGTTTTTATTGCGTTAATGTTTGTAATAAAGTTACTTAAATATTAATTTGTTGAAAATTAACTGTTGAAAATCTGATAGTATTTATTTAGATAACAATAATGAGCTTTACTCTTCAAGACGATGATTTTGAAGTAGTTAAGAAACATAAAGATTTTGGGATAAAGTTTATAAGGGCTTTAAAGGTTAACAAAGATACCAAGTCTATAACAAAAAATGTTTCCTTAACTGATTTCAAGCAAGGTGATATAGGAAACTGTGGTTTGATATCTGCATTAGCTGCTATTTCAAGACGACCTGAGTTTTTAACTAAAATTGCTCCAAAGATTGAACATACAAGTGAAGGTATAAAACTTCATTTCAATATGTTTTACAAAGGAAATCCAATAATTGTAACAATAGATGATAACCTACCGTTTTTGAAACGGTTTTCTGACAAAGAGTTATCATTGGTTTATGCAAAATCTAAAAAAGATGATAAGTTTTACATAGCTTCTTTCTTTGAAAAGGCAGTTGTCAAACAAGCTTGCTTTAAATCTTACGATCTTTGCAACGAAATAGCTACAGAATTTGTATTTCCATTATTCAGCGATTGTATGACGAACTGCTGTCTTTGGCTTCCAGAGAAATCAAAGGAATATGTTTTAAATTGCCTAAAGTTCGAAGTAGATCACAAAAGCTCGGTTGTTTTGACAGTGGTGCCTCATTTCTTTTACAAACCAGAAGAAGCTGACAAAATGGGGCATGCTTTTGTTGTGCTGGATTATGATATGGACCAAAGAGCTATTAAACTTTATAATCAAAGCACATGTCAAAAACGTTAGATCACTTTGGATCAGCTTGAAAAAAGAGAAGTAACTATTGTATCTTTGTACTCAAAAAACATGCATAAATCAATTTTTCAAGTACGTAGAAAACTTAAACAGTTTAATTATGATGAAAAGTATTCTAAAGTTGAATATGCTTGCAAAGTCGATATAGAAGAAGAATCGACATTCATGATAAATTTTTATTCTTTTACCCACAAAGCTGATGAACTTGAATTCAATGTTTTTACTGCAGATAAAGCAAGACAAGAAGCTGACTTTTACTACATAATTCCTCCGGCATTTATTGGCAACCCAACAACTCGATTCAAAGGAGAAGCTAAAAATTATATGTACAGGACGTTTGTGCTAGAACCAAACAAATACGTTTTTCATTTTGTACTTTTATATGAAAAATTAAACACCGAAAAAGTTGATGTTCTACTAAAAATAGGCTCTGATTCAAAATGTAAATTTGAAGAACGCATGTAATTTGAAACTTAGTTTTTTTTTTAATTAAAATCTAAAGCATTTATTTCTTAATGAAATTGTCGTTACTTTGCTTATTTTTGCGTAGAAAATAAACTAGTTTGAAAATAGTTTGTTATTTTTTAAAATTTATAATTTATTTCTGTTTTAGTTTTGTACATTAGGTAAATAAAATGTTGATATATTAACTTCTCCAGCTGCTTAAACTACTTTCATATGCAAGTTTTTTTTTCTATTTCTAAAGTAATTTCTTAACTAGTCTTATAGTAAAATGTCAACTAAAAGTAATGTAGAGTAATTAAAAATGAAAAAAATATTTTATCAACTTGGGTATTAATTTTAAACTTAAACTTAGTCAAATATTTGACTTTTTTTCTTATGGTAAGTTATTAAAATTTATTCCTTTAACTAGGGGTAGGGACTAGAAGGTACTTGGGTGATGTTTGCTAAACTTATATAGACATATTTAGCTGAGATGTGTTTTTGCTTCATTAAGAAGAGTCTAACAAAAAAAGTTAAAAAATGAAAAGTCGCTGCCTAGAAAACTAATTTCAACCCCAAAAATCACATATTTTTCGACTTAAACAGTAATAAAATCACTTTACGTGTTATAGACTTATAATTTATATCTTAAATGAAAGTATATAGTTATTTATAGGCACAAATTAGAGACATTCAACTGCTTTTGATGTATTTTGACGTCATTATTACACAAAATATGCAAATTTTGTCTGCAAAATTCTACTTTTTTTATAGTACTAAAAGCAAATTGTTCTGCTAAAAAGAATGCTAAGAATTTAAATTTGTTACGAGGAGAAGTTGCTAGGGAAATCCTATGTTTAAAAGCTGAAATGCTAAAATGTTTATTTAGTCTGTTGCTTTATAACTTACAGAAATTAATTGCAAAATAAAACACTTTTTTAACTTGGTAATTTTGGGATGTAACTAACAGTAAATTCGTTATTAACAACTAAAATTAATCATCATAAATGAATTCTGCTTTAATTTAGTTCAGCAGAGTTAAAAATAAAAGTGTTTTGTGTTATAAAATTTAAAGTCATCACAAAGGTTTGGCAACCATTGGTTTCAGTTGAGTTTTGGAATGTGAGAAATAAAAATGAACAAAGAATTAACAACTAGATTGAAAAGTGACACAGAAGTTTCATGTCTGTGTTACTATGTTGTAATCATGTTTTTTAACTTTCATTAAAGCTTTGAAAAGAGAACAGATTAACACCAACAACAAATTCAACAGACTTTAAACTGGCTTTACTGTAAAATAAATGAATCTAAGTATACTGCCTTGAATATCGTCAAAAAATATTTGATGAAAAGGAAGATAAAACTGTGATGGATTTTTTAATTGTTTTAACTCTTTTCAATTTAGTAATTTTAGAAAAATAAGTACCCAAGCATAACCACTAATAAAAGCTGCAATTTAAGCAAAAAATTAGAGTCAAGTGATATTATATTTTGGATACTATATAAACTAAAATAAAAAATTTAAGGAAGATTAACGAGACGAAATGTGATCACCCTCGAAATTTTTATGTTAATGAACATGTCTGATTAAAATTGAGTACAATTTTTGCCCTTGGTTTAAGTAGAACTTTCTTAATGAAATAAAAGCTAGAAGGTATTTCGCGTTTTGTTAAAGACATAACTGTTTTATCTTTTGTTTAGAACAGCGATTCTTAACCTGGGGTAAATTTACCCCTGGGGTAAGTTTTATAAATTAAAAGTTATGTAAATTAGTGCTTTTTAATTGCCTTTTTGATTTATAAGTTAGTATTTAGTTGTTTTATTTTTAGCTAAACAAACTCCTTGAACTTATTGATTTTTTATATTTAATATGCTTAAAATTCAAAAAAAAAAAATCTTATTTCAAAATTAAACACTGTTTTGCATATTTTGGGTAAATTTGATAATTGGGTATACTATCAAAATCCACCCGCGTTCAATTATATTTTCTTTATTTTATATTTTTTTTGCATTTTATTTAATTATTTTATTTTACCAAAACTTTACCCCTAACCCTTACCTTCGATCGGTAAGCGGTTGACTGGGTGGATTTTGATTGCGGGTGGATTTTGAACGTGTTCCGTTTAGACAATAGGTACTATTATAGCATCTTTTCAAACTATATACTAGTAAATAAAGTTATTCTTTATCTTAAACTTAATTTATATCCAACATTGATAAAAAACTTGTACTTGTGAAAACTTTAAAGTATTTTTCGAAAGCTTTTGACAACATTTGATTACAATGAAATTGTTTCGTCCTACTAAAAAATCATCATTAACAACTAGTATTTAAAAATTTTAACTTATATACCATTAAAAAGAAGTTACGATACTTTTCCTACTATTTATATTCATATTTCAATAAAACTTGTAAAAAAATAAAAAACAAGTCGTAATCGACAGCTAAATATATCAAGGAACAATTTTAAATTTATCAAGAAGCAGATAATTCCACAAGTATACAGATCAATAATATTCTGAATTCGTTTTTAACTTAACTAAATTGCATACTAGAAATTATACAAACTTATCAATAAACTAAAATTTAAAAAAATTGCCTTAACTAGAGGATAAATTTGAAATTTTGTTTTTATACAGTTAGCATGTTTTTGAAATAATTAAAATTACAAATAATTCTTTTTTTATATTCTCTTCATTTTTGTTTGCACAAGTATGTACTGTTAAGCAAATATTCTGCTAATGAGAATGTTTCTATATCACTTTTTTGTATTTAATGCTTTATTTTAGAGCATTTTATAAAAATTGATTTATGGCACTGCAATGGAATCACCTTTAAATCCGGCACAAACAAATATTTTCCAGGGAATATTGAATTAAATAGTTCCTTTTTTTTTAATTAAACACCTAAATATTAGCTATTCTAGATTACTGCTTAATTATAACAAACAATGTGTTTATTTTTTTTGAGAAGTTAAATAGTGTATACAATTTGTTAGAGACATGTTAATTTACTAAACTTCTTATTTCATTGTTCTAACTTTAAAGAGAGATGACAAATTTTGTAAAAAGCTATAAAAGGATAATTTTCATGAGCCAATACCTTAAAACGTTCTGTAGCATACGAAAAAATATTAATATACTCGAAATTTTATACACAAAGCGTACAAAGTAATCGGCAATTTAGATAACAAAAAACATCTTTAAATTAATGTGTGTCTAAAAATGTGAACAAATAAAGTAATTAAACCACAATTGAGTATTGTTTTTTGTTTCATTCCTTGATAACACGATAAAACTTCTTGTTTTCTATATTTTCAGAAAACAATAATATCAAGGATTTAGTAAATTTACTTACACAAAAGAAGTATCAACTGCTTAATAATTTTATTTATTGAAGAAAATATAGAAAAAACATCATAGTATTTTCTATAATATAGACTTAACCAATGCTACTAGAACAAAATTGATTTATTCAGTAAAGACTATCCTTAGACATAAAGTAATTATAAGTATACCCAAAAAAGTATGAACATGGTAATCCCATGCAACCTTTTTAACCATCAACCAAGTTGCTTCAAATATTTTGGTATTAAAAATATTCTGCTTTAAATTGGGAGTTAGTTTGAAGTTTATAGAGATAAATTTGAAATAAATAAGAAATTAATTAAATATTTTAGTCAACCCTAAAATATTGTTCACGTCAAAACTAATTTTTATTTCTACTTGATTAGATCAAATTTTAGTTAAGCACATAGCCAATGTTTTATAGTAATATCAAAGTAATTATTAAAGAGGTTACAATCGAAAATTACATATAGTAGCTTGTTAGACTGTTGGTAAAATTTCTTAAAACAAAAAAACCTACTCGTAAGTAGAACAATACGAATTAGGATTTTGGTTTCTTATATTTTTTAACTAGCTTCTATTTTTGAAATAAAAAATATCACTTTTAAGTAGACTCGTTGTAACCTTAAAAGTCTTGAAAAGTAAAAGTTAGAATAGTTCTCGCTTAGGCGCAGTTTATTTTTACTTTAGAATTCTGGTGATTTATTTTTAATGTAAGTTTATAAAACCATAATTGAGAATAGTAAAATAAACTTGCAAAGTTGTTATGTACTAACTTTTTAGTGGAAAAAAATTATATATAATTGTCCTGGACAAGACGTTAAAAGGTGTACGATTTGATAACCAAAAGGTTCTTCGTGCACCAGGTCGTAGGACCAAATATTTTTAGCGATTTTTTGTCGTTTAATATACTAATATTATAAAAATATGTAATTTAAAAAATAAAAATATTTTAACCTGGAATTTTGACATGTTCTTAGTATTTTTTAATACGATTTTTTTTAATTGTGCGACTTGCAAAGACTTATTGATCAGTTTTATAAAAACACACTGGTAAATATTATCCAAAGACTAAAAGTTACAAACGCTTATTATTATCAACTATTAACTCTTTTAAATGAGTAAAAACTAAGATTTGCTAGTTGTGTTGAAAATCATATAAAGAATACTTTTTAGATAGAATAAAACTGGTGTAGTTAATAAACGAGTAATTATTTTAGTTAAAATTTAAACTAGCTCGAAACAAGTAGACACGTTATATTTTGATACTTTTGGTCCAGTGCATTGGATTTCTATTTAAATTCAAAACTTTTACCGTTATGCGTATCTTTTTATAACAACAAAATGTCTTTGTAGGAAATAATGACGATTAAGCTATAAATTCACAATTAGCGTTTTATTTCTTAAATTCCAGGTTCAAAAAAAGAGTTTTTATTTACAATTATGTAATTATTATACTTTAATTTTCTATAAAAACTTCCCTATTTTCTTTTAAGAAAAACTTTTTTTCATAAATATTAAATCCAGTGTGAGAACCTTCTATTTCTTTACAGTGCAAAGCTGGGTGTTTGTACTCAAAGCTTTAACTTAAGGAATGCGCTGTTATAAAAAAATATATGATGTCTTTGTCTTCGAATTCGTCCATGTCACTTGTAAATGACAAAAACGAAGTTTCTGATAACTTTGTTTGTATTTTTATCTTCAAACTTTCATAAATCTGAGAAAGCATTGTATCAGTGAAGTACTTAATGCTCGAATTCAAGTAATCTGACTCTAAAGCAGCCAACAGGTCTATGGAACCTTGATCGCTAGTATTTATAAATGTTTGACTGTCAATAAAATTTATGCTCATAATTTTTTATGAACTTTTACGGCTTTTTGATCGTTTGTTTTCCATTGTTTAACAGGGCGATAACTCTCATCAATACTAGCTTGGTTCATTGCTATTAGCTTCCTTTGTTTTTGAGCTGGGAACTAACTATCGCTGACTGCTTTGTTAGATGATGATTTTCAAGCTTCTGAAATTTCTCCTTGATGTTTTGAATTTAAATGCTTTAGTAAAAGAGAAGTACTTTACGTATTAACTCTTCTAATAAGTTTACTGCAAAGACTGCAAATTGCATAACAGGGGTCTTCCTCACTTACATCGAAAAACTTCCATACAATTGACATTTTTGATTAGGGAGAAATAAACTATGCAACCGTTAGAAATTAATTATATTAAAAATAATGATTAGTCTTATATTTCTACAGAGTTGCCACTCTTTTTGCCAATGAAACTGTACTAAGTCACCTTGACTCTTATCAAATACTTTAAAACATTTTTCTAACTCGTCAAAATTATTTAAATTCTAGTTTTTGTCAATATTATGGTTAAAAAAATTTAATTTAACTTAATCTTACCTAAGTTAAAATCTAGAATGTATATTTTCTGAAATTCGTAAAGTTCTTAAATTTATCCTGATCGTGTGTAAACATTGTTTCTAAATACTTATTTAAAAGAACCCAATTTTTAATCCCTTAATTTATTATAATGTAACTAAAAAAATATTTTCTACTTGAAAACTTTTCACAATTTGCCTCATAAGTAGATTAAATTATATTCATAATTAAGGCGAGAACTTGATAACTTTTTGATAAACTTACTGTACGAGCTGAAATTTTACAACAAATTATTGTTTAATTAGGCTTTTCGCTTGACTAATTTTATATAAATTTATTTAATATTCAAACCATAATCATCTAAGTTTATAAAACTGAAAGAAGCTGATAGCGGAAACGAAGTCTTTCCAAACTAGATCCGGCCTAATTTCGGTTATGATCTTAATTTAGGATCCGGTTCCAAGCAAAAGATGGCCGGTTACGTTCAGTACTAGTTGAATTTTTTTTATCTCGTGGGCTTTTTTTAATCTGCATAATTTCAGTATTTACGGTGAGGTTTGATCAGATAATTCTTTTTCTGGTGTTCTATTTTCATTATCTAGACCAGGGGTCGGCAAACTGCGGCCCGCGGGCCAAATGCGGCCCTCGAAGGGTAAATCTGCGGCCCGCGAGAATGTTTATTTTTTGAATGGAATGCGGCCCGCGGAAGAAAATTTTGTGACCCGCGAGCATGTAATTGTGGCCCGCTGAGCAAAAAAATATTTTAAGTTAAACTTATTTTGGTTTTTTGTTTAATTTTATTAAATTCGGTTTAAGTCCCTGTTTAACATTTTAAAACAATCAAAAAACTTTACATTATTAACTTAAAAATGTAAAAAAATGCAGATTAGCATTCCACATGGTTTTTTCTCAGTTCCATCATAACTTTCTTCTTACAACAGAAAGTTTAGGTAATTTTTACATGTTTTTTAAAACTAAGCTTCTTTTGTAGACGTTTTATTACTAAACGTTATATTTGATTGTGCACAAAAACATTTAAAATAACATATTAGTAAGAAAAATTGTTTATTTTATTTTGTTTTTTACACATTTTGATATTTTTATAAGTTTTTTTAACACTTTAAACTAATCCCTATGCACACAAATGTACAAAAAGCTCATATTTTAGTCGACATACTGACAATTCTCACCCGCGATCATTTCCCACCCTATCAAATCCTTACCGCGCACAATTACCACTCATAAAAGTTTTTAACTTTTATTATCTATTGCTTTATTTTTCAATATTTTGTTTTATTTCTATTTAATATTAATTTATGTTTTACCATCATTGTTACCCCTAACACTTGGTTGGTAAGCGGTTCTCGGATTTGATTGAGTGGGAAATAATCGCGGGCTAGAAATGAGCGGTTCCCATTTTAAACTACGTTTTATTTAATACTTAAATTATAAGTTTAGTTAACTCATAATTTTCTAAAATTATTGTTTATACATGTAGTATCTAGGTGTGTAAAGACACATTTAAAACAATATATGATATAAATTAAAATATTTTTTGATAGGTATACATTTTAATTTTTCAAACAATGTTTTTTTGACAAACTAAGTTAATTTTTGTGCACTAATATACACAGTTACTGTTTTTTTGAACTACCTACTTAATACAAACTAAATTTAGGGATGGTAAATTTATAAGGTTTGTATATTGTTAATCAAAATAGCTCAAATTCAAGCAAATAAACAAGTAAGAATTGCCACACACTTAAACTATGACTATCTGTAGATTTCAAAACTCAAGTCAATTAAGTCATTTTTTCAGTTTTTGGTTTGTATACTAAAATATTAGGCTAGTTTTTGGTTATTATGCAGGCTTTTTTGCTTTATGAGTGGCAAATTAAATTTATGATGTATGTTTTATTCAATTTACAGTGTTGGTTTGAATTATAATATATATTAAACTTCAAGTCTTGCAGCTGATAAAATTTGAAATATTATTTATACAATGGTGTACATATAGGTGTGTACAATTAATGTTGCTAAAAAACTTGAATCCCGAAAAAGCTTGGAATTTGAAAAGTTATGCTTAAAAAGTCTAGAAAAACCTTGAATTTGAGAAAAATACTGGAACTTTAAACATCTTTTACGTATAAAGTATGAAATTTCGATTAAACACAAAAAATTTACTATATAGATACTTTTTTTAAACACATTAAAAGTAGTTTAACAGTATTTATTTAGTATTGCTATATTACAAAAGACAGTTCTTTTATTTAATGTAATTTAATTTTATACCAAAAAAGGAAGCAGAAAATTCTACTTTGAAAAACTTTATGTAAGTGGATTGCATCTTTGCTTTTAAAACGCCTTTACCTTTTGTTGTGCATTGGATTTAGACCTAGAAACTTTTCTAAAATATCAAAGTCAGTAAAAACACTTCTAATAAAAACTCTCAGATGAGAAATATTTGTTGTACCAGTTCTCTCATCTTAACAGATTGATTAAAGTTCTAATTTGATTTACGTTGCTTTATAATCTTTAGAGGTTTACTAAACACGACTTCTTGTTGTCATTGAAGAAATAAACAAAAAAATTACTGCCGCAAACATAAATTCTTAAAAAAGTTTCTAATTCTAAACGGTATCTTTTTTTTAGTAATTACTTTTGATACTTTATAACTTGCCTTAACAGTTTTTTTCTGATCAGTCTGTAGTAACTGAATATAATGATTTGCTTTGTTGAAACTGACTATAGCTATTTGTTTCTCGCAATAACTCATAACTAACGTTTTTTAGTTTTTATAGCTCGTCTTATATTTCACATTTACTCTTTATATACAACATCTTTATTGCAGATAAAGAATTGTTATAATGTTCAATAAAAAGTTAAGTTTTTCGACTTTATTAATGGCTAAATAAATTTTATTAAAAATGTTTAAGAAACGTAATTGTCCATTCAAGAAGCTGATATATGATATTATTTTTGCTGTATACTTAATTCACTGTTAATAAACTTCGTTATTTCTTTATTTTGTGACTTTATTTTAAAAAGGGTTGCCAAACATTCAGTCTAGTTTAAAAATTTTTAAATTCAAACTAGGTAAACTTGTTTAAGACATTTAAAAGAAACTCAGGTAAACTTTTATTTCAAACACTTAAAATAAATTTTCAGAACAGTTTTTATGACTGTAGTGTAGATAACTAATTATAATATATTTCTGGTGTGCTTATACATGGTGTACTGAATACTCTTTAGTTAGGTATCTGAGCTTGATTAATTGCAAGTTTTTTCACTTTATAAATAGAAACCCTGTTAAAAGCTAATTAATTACTAATAAGGTACTATAATAGAGTATTCGAGCATTTATTATATTTAAAAAAAGTACACAGTTAATCAAGGTTTAAGTATATTTGTCAATGTAAATTTTACTCCAATAAACTATTTTAATTAAAAAAGGCATTCTATGTGTAAATAAATATCATTAAATTAATAAAGTGAAAAGAGTAAAACTTTCTTTAATGTGACTAAAACCAAAATATTATTTAAATATCACTAAAACTGCGGCCCGCGAAGATTTTAGAAACTTGAAATTTGGCCCGCGAGCACCAACTGCCTGTCGACCCCTGATCTAGACCGTTTTACAATGAAAATGTTATCTTAAGGGCTGTAGCCCTTACTTTATTTAAGGAGTTTAATTCAATAGACTAAGTATTATAGTACGGACTTTACCGAATTGAAGGAACATAATATCGTTTTCTTGAGAAGTACCGGTATCTTATTCTTTTATCCTGAGTTGCTGCTCGTTTTATTCAAAATTTCTTCGGTTTTTAAAGTACACATTTTGGGTATATTTTTTGTTTAAAGTTAGGTTCAAGGTAAGAAACGGTGTTATTTAGTATAAAACATTAAAAAGAAACTTAAAGACTAATATAAATGTTTTTAGTAAAAAGTTTTATGTCAAAAAAATTACTGACACGCTAGCACTTTTATATGGTTGTCTTCATTATTTTTGGTTTATTAACTCTTTACATTTCAGATAAAATCTTGACCCTTTATTGTGAAGTTCAGCATTTACTTTATGTGTTAGATACTATTATTTAGAACTATTTGAGCGGGCGGCAACTGCTATTATCGGCATAGTCATAATAAATAGAACTGTAGTATTTATTAGCACTTTTAAATACCTTATATTGTTAGTCAGTTCATTTGTAACATCTGAAAAGGTCTGCACTCTTGCAAACTACGATCCACAAAACATACGGTAGCCAACCGTTTTCACATAATCAAGTTAATATTCTTAACGCGCGCTCATTAATGAACAAGTTTTTGTTATAGATATTTCTAAACATTTTACTTACTTTAGATATTGAATTCTTTATTTCTTAATGTAATGATAAATTATGTGTTTAATTAGACTTATTACAACAGATACCGCTTAAATACAATTAAATTTACAGATTCAGCAAAATGCACTCAATGGAATTGTTGTCTTCTTCAGTCCCACTGCCCCGGTCACAGAGTTCCACTTCTAACGGAACAGTGGGGAAATTTTGCACTTATATTAGTAATTTCATTTATTTTATGCGTATAACATTTATCAAACTATTTGTTAATAATATCAGTACTATAATCATATAACTAATAATTTATTAAAGTTTATTTGCTATGAAAAATTTCGGGTCTCAATTAGCTAATGTTTATTTCTAATCAGGTGCGAAAGCAAAATTTCCAAACAGAAATTTACAAACGGCGACCTCTGCGTCCTCCCTTCCTTCTGGTGGAGTCTGAAGCAACTGGGGTGACGTCCTCTGTAAAAATATTTGATTGTTAATGAAATGAAACGGCATTTAATTAACAACTGTATTTAGTTAAGATAATAGTGATATTTTTGAGTTGATATAAAAGTAAATTATTTATATAATTTATTTACCGGATTTTAAGAATAAAATAAGACTTAATAAAAAGTAGTTCACAAATTGGAGGTAAATTTCATACTAATAATTTTTTAAAGTTTGGTAAAACTTTCAAAAAAAGGGTTAAAAAAGTTATCATAATAATTTATTTTCAATTATACTAATACTATCTGATCAGCAAAGTATTGTATTGATTAAATGTTTTAGTGAAAACCTGAACTCAATTTATAATACAATAAGTTATATCTTTGATAAATGTCGTATCACTTGGTAATGCGAGTAACAAACATACATCGTTACCCGCGACCGTGTGATACCCTTAATTTAGGTCAAGTTTTGACGATCATGACTCATAAGTGGAGTCCGAACGGTACGCTTAACCACAAGCTATTTGTCTTGGTGTGAGAGGTAATAAATTTAATTTTTCCTTACAAAAATTTTATAGTTTAGTTGGCACATTTTGCATTAAACAATTAATCATTACTCCTTTGTCACAATACCATAAATTTAAAAGTTGTTTTTATGGTTTACAAAATGTTAAATGTTGTTTTAATAAACGTTTTCTAACCGATGCGTCCAATCTTAAGTCCGGCACGGGCGAGGCCGCGAAGAGCTGACTGTGCGCCGGGTCCTGGAGTCTTGGTCCTGGTGCCTCCGGTGGCGCGCAACTTGACGTGGCAAGCGGTGATTCCGAGCTCCTTCAGCCTGACGGCGGCGTCCTGAGCGGCCAACATGGCGGCGTATGGTGAAGACTCGTCACGATCGGCCTTGACCTTCATGCCTCCGGTGACACGGACGTACGTTTCCCTGTTGAGTTAGTAAGACGTGTTAAAAGCAGAATAATATTTTAAATGTTCAGTTTTCATTTGAATTATATCAGAATTATAATATAATTATGTTTTGTTGCAGTCCAAATGTTTAAATTTTATTTAATTATATTATCATCTTATAATTATATTGTTTAACTTACATTATTTTCTACTAGTTAAATTAGAATGTAACAAACTAAACATTATTTTATCAGTTTTTTAGATGTGCGGCAAGATAAGTATGCTTAAAACAAATAAAGTGTTGTAGTAAGCGACCGTCTGTGCCAAGACCGTTTGGTTTTTGTTAATTAAACTGAGACAAAGATGATGAAGCATTGTGCCAGCTTCACATTAACCATATTAATAATTTTCAAGAGTTTGAGAACTATAGAAAAATTTAATCTGGAAAAATTTGTATGGATAAATAAATATATGCATAAATAATTTTCTTACATGTCTTAATTTAATTCTTATATACAATGCAACATATTGTGTTATCTAGGATGGCCAAAAATAATTGGTTTCATTACTGGAAATAGCTTTTCAATTTAAAAACCATCATTATATCGTTGTTATTAATTTTGTACTTGATTCTTGTTTTTGATATTGGAAAATAACCATTTGTTTTTGTAAGGAAAACTGATTGATTAATTCATGTAAAAAAAATTGATAAACTATGCTTACATTGATTCAAAATTAGTCTTATTCTGTTTCTATTTGGTGAAATGAAATCTCCCTATCAAACCAATCAGAACTTTATACATATTTTTCAGCTCATATAATTTTTGTATACTGATAATGTACGGTTAAAAAAAAAGTGCTTAATTAAATAAATGTGCTCTGATTTTCACTGAATTTAAATATTTTTAAACAGAAATCAAAAAATTGCAACTCATATTTATAAACTTAAGTTACATGTGACCCAAAATCCTCAGAAAATTTATGTTTAACTTAATTTAGTATATGAAGTGCAACAGTGTTATCATAAATAACTTAAAATATTAGTCAAGGCATATAGATATTGGTTAGTACAATAATAAATAGCAAGATCAAAACTATTAAAAAATAACCATCTAAAATGGGGCAGCTGCAGTTGTAAGTTTTTCGAAATGTTTTCATTCATAATATTATTCAAACTTAAGCAAATGAGGTAAATTGATAATACAGCAGAATTTTAAGAACATTTATACCATTATCTCTTACCAACCTTACCCAAATATATAAAAATAACCGAAAAAAAAACTTAAAATAAAGTAAGTAAAATATTAGGCAGCCAGAAGCAACGCATCTAAAATACCATAAAATAACATAAAAAAATATATTAAAAACATATGAATATCTTCTTTAAGAAGTATAAATGGTATAAAAAAGGGAGAAGAAATTATTTTTAATTGTTCATTAAATTCTATAAAATTGTTAAAAGATTTAAAAACTTTAAGTTATAAGTATTCATATTATAGTAAAATTATTAAAATATTTTACAACTGACAAAACATACTTTTAATGAAAATTAAGTAGTTAAGAAGCTTTTTGTTTTTATTAAAAATTATCTTTTATATATTTAGAAAATTGTATCATAATTAGGTCTTTAAAGCATACATTAGGTAATCCTATAAACATTTGTACCATAATTCTGTGCACAGTAGTAGATAAAAAATATGTTTCTAAATATGAACAAAAGTTTTATAAATGGTAAAAAAACGTTTTAAAAATTAAGTTTAAATGTACACATATTTGCTTAAAGAAAAAAACTTAATACATTACTTAATTTAAAAGTAATTGAACTTAACAAATTCAATTTCATTAGAAATATGTATATCTTAAATTATCTAATATGACCATTCTTTAATTAATTTTCTACTGACCAGATCTTTTAAAACTGTAAGATCTACTAGTCTATAATATAATTACTTGGCAGATCATTAAATAATAATTAAAAAAATAGACTAAGATTAATGATTAACATGTACTATATTAATCAAATAATTAAGCTTTCTTAACTTACTTTCCAGAAAGATCTGTAACATGGACAAAGGTGTCGTTGAAGGAAGCATAAATGTGGGCTACAGAGAAGACATCTTCACCTTCAGCAACCTGGATTTAAATAAAATGTAATAAATTGTAAGCATCTTATACATAAGCTAGTAAGTTAAAAACTTCTTACTGAACAAAAAATGTTGCAAAACAGTTATCAATTTGAAGTCTTTTATAAAAATAAAATGTAGCTCATGTATTTTTAATACAAATTTTTGAAGAAGACCTAATTACCTAATTCAGTGATTCAAGATAAAATACAAGAAAACTTTTTTTTTTGAAATAAATTGCAGTTAAACTTAGACAAATTTTATCAGTATTTTTTATTAAATTTTGACTATTTAAAATTGATTAATAATAATAATAATAAAAACCTGTGGTCCAAGCTTTACAACCTCTTCAACCTTATCGGCTTTAGCTTTACGGGGTGCCATATTCTGAAACAAAACAGGTATGTTATATTAAATAAAAAATTTAAATAAAGGTTAAACCAACTATTAATTAAAAACACAAATCACTCAGTTAAAGATTAAGAGGCAAGTGCTTATTAGAAAGTGGAAAATTGTTTATGATTGAAAAGTTTAATATACATCTTAACTAGGTATATTTCATTCAGAACTTCCGGACTATTTAGAGAAACTTCTTCCAGGTTTTATGAACTTCTTCCAGGTTTTTAAAAAGTACACCTTTTGGATATATTTTTAATTTTAAGCCAAATTTAAGGTTTAAAACTGTGCTAAGTAGTTTAACAACATAAAAAAGATAATGTTAAGCTACTTTAATGTTTTTTTATAATAACAAAAAAAATAATCTATACAGTAAATTTTTAGTATCAATTTAAAATTTCACTACTTAACATGTAAAAGTAGTTTTGAAATTTTATGTTCTTAACAATGTTTGTACAAAATTCCAGGTTTCTTTAACCTAAATTGTCAAATTCCAGGTTTTCCCAGGATTCCAGGTTTTTTGGAACACCTGAATATTCTGTTTTGAGTAAGTTTAAATTTTTGGGTGGAATTTTATTTTAAATATCAAACATAACTGGCTTGTAATTAAACAAATGTACACAACAAGGAGTGTCAAGTACTTGGTTTCACATTAAGAATATAATGGCATAATTAACTTAAAAAAATTCTTCTGTATTAGCATAATAATAGTATATCTCAATATAAGGTGTAATAATAAAGTAAAAACATTATGACATCAAGCTGAACTGGTTGCAGGAATCTGCTTAGTTAAGTATTCCGAAAGCTTGTGTTTAGTGTGAATTAGGGTTGCCACTGGTTTTTTGGAAAATTTCTCTAGGATATCAAATTTTCTTACAAGTTTTGAAAGTACAGGTTTTGGGTCTATTTTAATTTTTAATTTAGTTCAAGATAAATGTGTTTAATACAATAACAACAATGAAAATATACTGTAAAGCAACTTTTAATGTGTTTTTAAACAAAAAAATTCTGATGATGACCAAAAAAAATTATCTGCATGGTAAATTTTTAGTGTCAAATCAAAATTTCATTGCTTTACAACTAAAACTTGTTTAAAGTCCAGGTTTTCCCAGATTTCTAGGTACTATTTGATCAAAATTCTATATTTTCAGCCTAAATTGTCAAATTTCAGGTTTTTCCAGGATTCCAGGTTTGTGGCAACCCTGGTTAATGTGAAAATGAAAAAAAAAAGAATGTATGATATCTTTGGCAATAATCCTTATTTCTTAATTAAGCATAAGGTTGGAAATTAATTGTGATTTGTTTGTCCTTTTATAAAAAGCCAGGTGCTTTTCAATCATTAAAATACATAACACTTCTTTTTTTTTCAGAAACGATAACTCTTAATATAAAATAATTATGTTAGGGCAGACTCATTAATGCTTATGGGCTCTATGAATTAATAGATGATCTAAATTTGTGTAACTTGAAAATATCTAAAACTTAACAAAATGATCAAATAAAATTTAGTTACAAGTATCTAAGATTTGTTATCTTTAAAATCACAATATATTTCTTTTAACCCTTTATTTTTAATTTTTTGGTCAATTTAAATGAAAAACAAATGTATTCAATTTGAAATCACACTATGATAAATTTAAGATTTCAGTACTGGTGGTATTTTTAAATCTCTTAAAATAAAATAACAGTTTATTTTTAGTGGCATCAATAGTTTTGAAAAAACCAATTGGATATATCACGGTTCTGTAGTTATGTTAAATTATTAAAATTTAATGTTCTCATCTTCATATGAATGTAATTTTCTCAAATATGAATATAAATTTGAATCACTATTTAAATACAAACCTAGTACATTAAAATATTTAAATTTAATGTTCTTATCTTCATATGAATGTAATTTTCTCAAACATGAATATAAATTTGAATCACTATTTAAATACAAACCTAGTAGATTAAAATGAATACATGGAGATGAAAACTGTACATTAAATGTGATTTAAAATAATTATTTTTTAATAAGCTGTCTAGTTTAAAGTTGACATGTCCATCATCATGCCATCTCTAAATGAATTTAGCCTTCTCTCTAAACATGAATCTCTCACAAATTGAAGTTAAAATAAATGTTTAATTGATGTGGAAACAAAATTTTAGATAGGTTAAATTAATAATTAGCCTATATATTTATTGATTGGTGGAAAAAAATTATGGTTGAGAAAAGTATAACCTAGCCTTATAAATAACAGAGGTAAGAACAGGTATGATGATTAGAATAAAACTGTCAAGCTTTTCCTAAGATAGATTTGAGACTTTTAAGAATTAACTTAATAAACATTAATCTTTTAATTCTTGTAGTTGGAAAGTTACAAATTGATAGCAACTTAAAATCATTAACTAACTTTTAAATGCCAAAAAACTTTCAAATAAAATACTAGAAGAATAACTTATTCATAATCACTTTTCTTTTATAAAAATAAAAAAAACTCATCAAAAATTTTGTGTAATTACCAATAGGGGCTATTGAATTAAGACATTATTCCTATTTTTCATTTTGGAAACTACAACTATTTCAATAAAGATTTAAATTAGAAATAAATAATAAACTAACTTTATTTTTGACAATAGAAGTTTGAAAGAATTAAGTATATGTATTTATAAGAAGTATCTAAAACAGGTTCCTATGTGTAAAAAGTCCAAAATGTTAGAACTAGATTTAATCAGGGACTAATAAAAAAAAAAAACAAATAAATAAAGTCTATAAAAAGATGTTTAAAGATCAAATATTAGTAAAGTGTTTTTAATGTATATCAAGTTTTAACTTTGTTATAATAGCTTTTATTTAAGTATTTTTACAAACTTTTTTTTTTTAATACTAGGAAAAAAATATTAAAGTTATATAAAAATATGTAAGTTTTTGTTAACGAAAATGTTGATTATTTTTAAGATATATTTTTAGATTATACTTTTAAAAGTCAAGTAACATAATTCAACTTTATAATATTTAATAAATACTAACTCAGAGTTGCCAAAAATAAAAAGATCTGAAAATTTAATAGTATTTTTTGTGTTTAAAGTTATAATGTTATGCTCGTTTCAATAAGTTGAAAATAGCAATTCTGTTGTAACGATCTGAATTTTCTTTTTTATGAACCAAGAAAACTGTAACTAAATAAATGAAACAAAGATATTGTATGTATTTTTTATTAAAAAGTTTCTAATAATAAAAACAGTCATTAATGTGGCTACTTTTTTTTTCATCCTTAAGAAAATATTAAATAGCATTTAATCAACAATAAAATCATTTTAAAAGAAAATAGCATTAAGTTTTAATGAACAATAAAATTTTAATAAAGTATACTTTTGTATTAAAGTAACTTTTTTTGTTACACTTAGTTGTATGACTATTTTAAACTTGTCAAAATTAAAAATAACTTTTAGTTAGAATTATCAAATAAGAAGCTATGAACTACTTATGAACTTATGTAGTAAATAATATGAACTTTTTGCATAGTTTCATGTTATTTACTAATATTGATTATTATGAGACATAGCTTGACGCATTTATTATCGAAATAGTAAAACACAATAAAATTAAAGTTTCATGCAGCTATTTTATTTTAATGTTTTTTTAGAATGTTTAAAACTGTATTGGAAAGACAATTAATTGTTATTTGTGTAATCCAACTGGCTTTTCGAGCCTCTTACAGGATTGATAAAAAATATTTTTTAGTAAAGATTATGCTTATAAACTAGTTTATTATAATATTTTTTTTAAATAATAATTTTTTAATTCAAAAGCACCTTTTATAAATGAAGTAATAGTGTTTACTAACAAAAAAATCGCACAACAGTATTTATAAATAAAGTATTATGTACTTTATACTAAAAGTATAATAATTAAAACAGATTAAAAGTAAGTTTTTTTTATACTGATTTCGGGTAATTTAATTTTCTTATCTCACAAGTCACAACACAATTTTAAATTAATTTTTTTTTTTAGTTTAGTTATCTTTGTTATATTTTGATAAAAGAAAAAAAATGTCTAAGTTATTTGATACAGTTACTAATTTAAATCGATAGTCAAAAACATTAACGTTGTTTTTTCTTAAATCGATTGATAAAAATGAACTGGTGTTTAAATTATTTGAGTTTAAGCTGTAATAATACAACACATACAAATATAAAATCTGAGTGATGTATAATTCAAAAAGCTATATTAAAGTATATAGTAAATATATTTATAACTAATTTAGAACAAATACAGTGTTTTGAAGTAAATACGCAAAGTATATGTATAACAAATTATTAAAGTAACAAAACTTAAAGTAAACGGCAGCAAGACCAATTTAATCTAAATGTCTTAAAAATCTAAAAAACTTATTTTACTAAAACTTACTGTTTACAAAGTTTTTAAACTACTCTTTTGATATGATTCAAAGTTTCAGTAAGGTAATTTCCTTAACATACAAGCATTCAGAAAGTATCATCTTAAAACTTTATTGTAGATGACAAAAAAAAAATTGTACAGAGAAGTTTTGATAATGCAAGAATTATTATCACATGTAGTAAAACCTCACTTACTTCACAAGCCGTGTTATAAAGACATATGGTGTATATTTTTTTGTTTTCATTACATCGAGTAAGTTTTAAAGTACATGCTTCCTCACTTATCCATTCCTCGCTTATCCAGTTCCTCACTTATCCGGTCGGTTTTAGTCGAAAAGTAGATTTATTTAATTTAAAGAAAATAAATACTTTACTTTAATTACATGTCTAATTTCTGATCACTAACTAAGCAAGAAGATTATAGTAACCTGTTTATTCTAAAAAAATAACTTGATATATTAATTTATACTTTTCTGCGCTATACAATTATAACTATATTAAACTAAGCGCTACTCCAAACATTAAATTTTCAATTGCGGTGAAACCGGGTTTTATTTGAGATCGTTGCCTGGACGGCAACCGCTCAGTTCCAACCAGCGCACAATCTCCATCCGATCAATTCCATTTCGATCAATTCCCAACCAATTTCCACTCAATTAATTCCCACCCGATCAATTTCCGACCGAATCAAATCTTACTCGATCAACTCCCACCCAATGAATTTTGCACGTCACCTTTACACAGCATCACTTTTGCATGGAGAATCATTTTTGCATAGTGTCAGTTTTGCAAAGGTGTTACTTTTAAACAATTTTTTTTTATGAATGCACTTTTGCGCAAAGCGTTATGCTTACATGGCTTCAATTTTTTACAGATGCCATATTTTGCTCGTCACTTTTTCACGGCTGACTTAAAAAAGAATAATAAATCTAAGTTGACGAAATTTATGAAAAATCGTTTATTAAAAGAGTTAGAATTAAAATTAAACCTAACCTGATAAAAATGAATTACGTATCAATGTAAAAATAAAATTAAATATAAACTATAATGATTTTGACAGAAAATTAGAATAAAAATAAATATAACTAAAAGCTTATTGAAATATATTTTAAGCAGAGTGAACATTTTTTATTGAAATTTATTGTTACAAAAAACGGACGATTCAGTGAACGAGTTATTTAATTTAAGTTTTGTTTTTTTAGATAACTTTTCTATATTAAATTTTATGCTCATTGTTTTTATACTACCAGTTCCAAATATCCAGATTTATTATACGCTGTTAAAGCAACATATTTTTCAAAAAAGAGTCTGATAACATCATAACTTTTCAAGAAAAATTAATTACTGACAATAAAAACAATACAATTTTCTATATTTCATTTAGAATTTAACCTACAAAATTTATACCATATTTTAAACTTAGTTAGAATTTCAATTACTAAGATTACTACTTGTTAAAATAGTTCAAAAACAAAAGAAAATTCTTTAGAGTAAATACTTATAACCTATAAATTATTTTTTTTAATATGAATAATTTAAAAGTTAGATCGGATTTTTTGTTAAAAAAAGAAGGGTACAATAGAACAAGAACCAGTACATACATTCTACAACGAATAGCTTCTACGTTGTACGGTAGATTGAGCTTGTAGGCATAAAATGATTAAAGTAAAAATGTATAACAACATCTACATACGAATCTTGTAAAATTTTCATAATCTTCAAAAAATCATAAAAGAAACATGAGGGATTTCATGTTCAATTAATGATAGTTTTAGTAAAACGTGCATGGGTCATGTCTTACATAAATAGAGTTAAAAAAAAAAAGCGTAAACCTTTTAAAATAGTCATAATTAAGTGTATCAAAAAAAGTAAAATACTTTTTTTTTTGCTACAGTAATCGTAGAAAATTTAGGGTCTTTGAAATTTACAATTAATAATTGCATATATTATTAAAATATTAAAAAAAAACAAAAAAAAAAACACCAACCCTTGAAAACACAGCAAAGTTAGAATATTATATTTAAAAAAAATTTTGGCTAACACATATGTTAAAGTAAAAATACCCAAGAAAAAATTCTAAGGGGCCCCACTCAAAAATTGAAACCCCAATCCAATGGATTATTTTTTAAATTAAAGAAAAGGGAACGTTCTCTAAAATAAAAAAATGTTAGTTAGCTTTAAAGATAAGGAAAATAATTGGATCTAAAGTTCGGACGTTTTTTAAAAATCTCAAAAAAGTGCTAATCGAGCTAAGTTAGCGCTCTTTATTTTTTAGACTAAACGCTGTTTTTATGGTGAAAAACTAACATGTACTAATAGTTTTAAACTAAGTCTAAAAAAGTTGTAAAGTGCAACAAAATACAAGTTTAGGATTTTTTTTAAGCTTTAATGATAATCTAAACCTTAAAACTAAATAAAGAGTAATAAAACTAGTATACTGTAAAACTACCTAAAAGTAAGTAAACCCATCAAAGTTTTACTTTACCAAAAAAAAATGAAATTGTTATTTTTTAATTTTTTTGTTTGTACAATTAAATTTAAATGAATATAATTTAACATCGTAGTCAAAAATCTTGTTTGCGTGTTTTTGTGCGTCTATGTATTTTCGATTTTTAAACCAAATCAAACTTATCTTTAAATTAATTTCTATTAAAAAAAAAAAAATTAAACAAGCAATGGTTTCATGACTTTTATAAAATTTATAAATATTTTATTTTTATCATTACTCAAAAAATTTTTAAAGCTTAGTTTTAGGTTTAGTATATTTTTGTTGTAATATAGTGGGCTAAATAAATTAAAGTTTTTTATGTTAAAAATTTAAATGCAGTTTTAGATTTGTTTTAATTTTTCAAGGTTTTTAAAATTAAAATTCAATTAGATGGTTATATTAAAGTATAGTTTTATATTAATGAAGTATTAAACTGTGCAAAAATGTCATTTGTATAAGAATTGCAACTTATTCAAAAATAAAACCCGTACGAAAATGATGCCGTGCAAAATAAAAAACCGTTGCAAAAGTGACATTCAACTCGGGTGGGAAGTGATCGGATGGGAATCGATTCGAATATCATTTGATCGAGTTGAAATTAATCGTACTGGGAGTTGTGCACGGATTGAAATATGCCAGTGTACCTGCCTGGATTATAGTATAGTACTGTATTAGTACACAACTGGCCGAAAAAAAAAACAGAAACCACACCAGAAAGTGTTTTACAACTTATCCGATTATGTAAGTTTTTTTTCCAAGAAACAAGAAAGTTATGTCAAACAACTATCAATTCTTTCTGTTTTCAGAAAGAGTTTCGGTATTGTTTAAACTGTTTACAATGTAATTTGTTTTCGTTAAATAATTTTAAACTTTACAAAGTTTAGTTTATTTTTTGTCTGTTTCAATTCTTTGGTTCGATGAAGAAAGGTTAGGTAAACTAATTTAGCAGATAACAGTCGAGAGTATGTTTTATTATATACACTTTATAAAGTTAATGATTAAAAAAACATACTTTGTTCTTACCCGATCAAAGGCTAATCCGGTGTTATTTACAAAAAAAGCTTGCCCAACATGGCTGGGTTTACGAGGAAGCACTGTACTAGTTTCCACGGTTTTTAAAGCTAGCTTGATTTTGATTTAACTTAAAAAACTTGAATTCGATAGTATGTTGACACTAGTTTTTGTTGTTACTTTAAAAGTATTTTAGAAACTGTTGTTCAATGTGTTAGAATTTTTATGCACATCAATAAGTCAATCTTCTACTTATAAACCCAAGTAGTACTGTTTTAGAAATTTCAAAGCAATTAAAAACATTATTAAGCGTAAGTAATGTACACGGCTTTGTCTAATATATTAAAATTAAAGATTTTACGGAAAACTAGCATCATATGCATTTTTTCTTCTTTGAAATAGTTTTAGTTTATTAAACTTGTTCGTAAAGAAATATTGTTTTTAAAATTTGCAATAAATGACTTTAATTAAAGGGTGCACGACTATTTAAACTCTTAAAAAAATGCTTAAAGATCCTCAACTCAAAAATTAATGTACAATTTAAAAAATATTTAAATAGATATTTAGATCTTATTAATATATACAAGCCATTTTTTCTTTTTTGCTTAACTTAAATATTTCTTCTGATATGGCTAAAAAAGTTTTAAAGTGCAGTTATTTTCAATAGTTTTTTAATTAAAATAAGTTAATTAACTTAAAAAAAAATATTGATTGTAAACTTTAATAAGACCTATATACCTATTTAAAAAATTTTCAACAATATTTAACTTTTTGAGATATGGTGTTTTAATAATTTTTTTAAGAATTTGAATTGTTATGTAATCTTATTTAAACTATATCGATATCTTATGTATTGTTTTAATTTATTTTGAGTCTTCCTTAGGACCATTTGGTCGGCTAAAATTTAAGTAAAGCTAAAAAAAAAGTTAAAGTAGTTAAATTCAAATTTGTTAATTGTATCATCAAGTTTCAATTGTTTACAATTTTCTCTAAAGAAAGTTTTTAACACCGCTTAATAAACACTTAAAAAAAATTTCGACAAGTTTTTCGAGGCTAAAAGCTTAAATTTTAGTTATAATAGAAAAAATAATCGTTTACAAGAAGAAATAAGTACCAGCAAAAAGTACTTTTTGAAATTATTTTAAGAGTAATTTCTTAAGCTTTTCTATCTTCTGCGAACCTAAGCTATCAAAAAAAAATAACAATGTTTATAATAGTTTTGATTATAAAAATTAAGAATTTTTTTTCACTTAATAAAAAGTCATCCAGAAATATTATATTTGATAAATACGACCTATACACATTGGTTTAAAATATCGCACAGTTGATATGTAAAAAAAATCCTTTATTTAATAAAAACAAATTTGTAAAAAAAAAATATTGTGATTAACTCGTATACTTCTTAAATATTTTTTTCTTGTTAATATTTATTTTCAGGCTTAAAGTTTGATAATTATTTAAAAAGAAAAAATAAAGTTAAACAAAAATTTCAATTTCTATTTAATGTTTAAATAATCTAATTTAATATCAACATAGCATGTAACAAAAACCTATAATTTTAAATGAAAAAAAAATATTTCTTAAGAAAAAAAAAAACTGACATAGTATAAATTGAAATCTAAATTTTATACAAAATTAAAAGTTACATGAGCTCATTTCAACCTTTAGGCTTTAAGAATAATAACAGTCGAGAGTAAAACAAGACTGAAGTATCACCAATAATATTACAATTGTGTTATTCAAAATAAAAATATAGTTTGGGTGTATCGCTTTAATTATAAAAATTTAGTTTTACTCTTTTCCCAAGTTTGGAATTTCAAATAAATTTTTTAATAATAATTGTTTAGTTATATCGAAAAACACTTTTTGTATATATTTATAATTAACAAAAGTGGTATCATCTAAATAGGTTTAAAAATATTACTAGATTTAATAATTAAAATATACCAGTAATAAATTTGTTAATAAAATATTTCTAGGTTTAATAATTAAAATTAAGTCTTTATCGTAGAGCCTTTAACCAAATCGTCCACAACTAAATAACAATTATTATTTGTTTTAATAAAGCTTCGCTACAAGTAAAATTAACAAAATATCGATTTTTTGAAAAAATTAAGTACAACTCTTACACAAGTTATACTATTAAGTCAACAACGAGTTTAAAAAAATAGTACACAATATTTTTAAAAAATACTTGAACTATTATAGAAACTGTTTATAAAAAGATAATTGTTTAAAAAAAAAAAACATAAAAGTTTAAAAAATTTCCTACCCGTGAACAAATAGTTGCTTCAAATTCAATTATTATTTTATAGAATGCCTCACGCACGTAGGCTTCAAGAAAAATGATAATATAAATGTTTTCTACTTTACATTGTTACAGACAACTAAGGGCCGTAATAAACATGTTGTTATCTTTAAAAGGTATATTATTATTCGCCAACTGTCACTCTGTTATTAAAGCGTAAGCTTTAAAAATAAAGCTTCTATGAATCAGAGGTTCTTAAAACGAAAACTTGTTGTTCGAAACCATTTTGCTTCCTTAACAAAATACTAACATAAAAAAAAGCATTAATGATTTAAAATATTTATCAAACGATAAGTTGAAATCTTGTGTTTATTACGCACCTATAATAAACAGTAAAAAGGCAAAAAATAAACAATGACTATAGTTTATTTTTAAAGGACAATACTAGTTTTAGACTATAGGCTTAATTTTTGCATTAAAAAACTTGAGTTTAAACTGATATTAATAGTTTAAACCAGTGGTCTTCAAGCTAATCGAAATCTGTGTACCCTAAAATGCAAAATTGAAATACATCGTACCTCAATGCGTGAATATCTAATATAAGTTTCAAATTTCCTGTAATACCTAGTGCAGGGTTTCCCAAACTTTTTATTACACTCAAAAACTGCCTAAGACCTTTTTCTTCATTATCAACTCCAGAATATCTAGTGTAAGTTTCAAATTATGGCCTTGCGGCCCCTTTACTGCTCACGGCCCCCTAAATTTCCATGGGAGCTACTTGGCCCTGTTTGGGAACTTACAAAAATTTATCGTCATATCTAGTGTAAGTTTTAAAATAAGCTTTAAATACACCTCAAAATATCTTTATTTTGCTGTTCATCACGAACTCTATAATGTCTAGTGTAAGTGTCAAAATTTATAATAATTTTTCAACTTACGATTCATGCACCACAAAATAAATTTCTTGTACACTAATGCACACTTTGAAGACCACTGGTTTAAATTACAATAACTAGTTAAAAGTTAAGAAACACAAAGAAATACTTTTGTAGATGGTTTTAAGAACATATTTTCTGGTTTAACACTTAATTAAACTTAACAACGTTGCTTTATATATTTAATTTTACCCAGTTCACAGAAGAATTGTCATATTGAAAAATATCTTTTAACTTTGGAAGTCATAGTGTGATATAGTATAATTGTAGAATAAGTAACTCACTGCGGTTTCAATCGATTATCTAAAAAAGAAATATAAACAATATAGAGTGTACAACATTATTGCTGAATTTAACTACTTTTTTTTTCGACGAGCTCTCCATTCTCTAAAATGTTTTAGATCTTATAAAGTTTATTTGTCACGCTTACCACTGATATATGTTACAAACAAAAACAAATTTTAGCCTGTATAGAGAGCTATTTTCTAAACTTTATTTTTTTTCTAAAAGTGTTCGATGAAACTAATAATAAAAATATTTAATTCTGTTTAGTTATAAAGGAACTTCTGTTCAAACTTTAATGTGGAAGGCCATATATTTTGAAAAATTGATTAAGATTAAATAACAAAACTATGTAGTAAAAATATCGTTTAAAAACAAAATGTTTATATTTGTTTACTTATTTATGAGACTTGAATATAAGCTCGTCTAGTATGTATTAGTTCTTTATTAGTTTAAGTGCAAAAATAAAACAATGCAAAAAAAAGTTAATTGGTTATTACCACTTGCGAACGTTTGAAAAATAAAAAACCACAAAAAAAGGTTTAAAGTTTGAGGATTCTAATTTTAAGCGTTAAACTTTAAATACCATAAACGAAAATAAAAAAAATGTTTTATTAAGCTTTAACAATATAGTAAATTGATGATACATTTATTACTTGAATTTATAACTTTATTTAAATTAGTATGTAATATAAGTATTTAATAATAAACCTATTTGATTAAGCTAAAAAAAAAGAACTTGTGTGATTACAAAAACATTTAAAAGGTAGAAAATATAATTCAACCAAACAGTTTAATTAAAAAATTTGATTAAGGCGAAAGTTTTAACTTTATGTTATTCACAAGAAATAGGTAAACAAAACTATTTACATAAAAAAGCGAGTTTATAAAACTATTTTAAAAATAAAACTTTTGATTAAAACGATTGTTTATCATTGAAAAAATAAAAAAAGAATGCTCTGTAAACATTATAATATAACAAAAACAGATAAACTACATAAACTTTTTAATTGAGTACATTTAAAGCATCATAAGAATGTAATCTACAAACTTTTAATTTGATTGATAGACAAACAGCAAAAACTCACTTATCAAAAATAATAGAGATCATCCACAACAAACTGATAAAAAAAACTTTGAACGTTTAAATATACACTTGAGAAGTAGTCAACTTATGCTCAGTAAAAATTCAACCTACTTCAACAACCCACCAACCTTTAAAAACTCTCCGACCTGCTTCAGTTCAAAACGAAGGATTGCGCAACTTCAGCGCAACAGAAAGCAACTTGTTCAAAATTTGAACGCTTCAGCGATCAAGCTCTCGTCGCTTCCCACGGAGCTCACCGACTCGGACCCCCTCCCGTCGCTCACCACCCGCGTCACCGACTCACACAGCTTGTGCTCCTCCTGCGCCTCCAAAAGCTGCCTGTCAAGATCCTGCTGCGGGTCTCTCAGCCAAAAAGAATTTTCCGATTGCAGCTCGACCGACTCTCGATCAAAACTGCTTTCGGAAGAGCGGGAGCTGGCCAGGTACTCAGCCGTCGACTGGTTGTTTGTGCTGTAGATGTCAGTCGGCAGCATGCCCGCATCCGCCAGGGGGTCCACGCTCTCCGTGCTCGCGTAGTAAGTAGGCTGCTCGTTGGTCGTCATAAGCTTCTCGGCGTAAAACGTGGACTTATGGTTTTCATTAAACTGCAAGTGGACGTCGGTGTCCGTGTCGTAGGTCGTGGAGTAATCTACTGAAGTGCGAATTGACTCGGTGGGCGGCAGGAACTTTGGCGTCGGGTGCTCAGTGTAGTTGGCTTGCAGCTCTCTCACGTGCTTGATAAAGTCGTGCCCATTCTCGTGCTCGTCGTAGTTCAACGTGTCAAAGCTGCGCTGGCCCTCGGGCGTGAACTGCTCCACCTCGACCAGCCAGAAGTACATCTGCTTCAAGCAGTCGGGCAGAACGAAGGACTTGGCGCGCAATTTTAAGTCTTGAGGCACGCAGTCCACCCCTCCGGTCTGCTCGAACACGGCAAAGGCGAACTTCTTGGTCGTCGGATGGTCGATCAGCTCCCTTTTCACGTTGTCGATCAGCTCCCAGAAGCTCACAGAGGTGTCGGCACGTTTTTCCGACCACAGGCGCCTCGCAAGGGGCGTCCAAAGGACCAGGACTTTGAGGTCGGGGTCGCGCAGGAGTCGGTCGTAGAAGCTGGTGCGGCACACCTCCGCCTCGTTCTCCATCAGGTTGCACGTGGCGTTGATGCCGAACTCGCGCAATATGCTGCAGAACATCCATACTACCTGGAATAAATTTGTATATAAATACTCATATTACTAGCCAATAGTTTGTTAATACAGATGCTACCGAAACAAGTTCGTAGTTAAAGTACTTTAGTTAAATAAAGAAATAATGTACTTTGCAAACTGATTTTGTTAGATTTGATTATAAACTTGATTATAAGTTTATAACAATTAATTAAAAAAGTAAAAATCAAATGCAGAGATCATGAAACTAAAATAACCTTGCGCATATAGTCGCACTCACTCTCGTACACAAAGATCAAAATTTTCTTTTTACGCTGATTTGAAATTTCTTCTGTGGTCAACACTTTTTCTCTACCCGCCGAGGCGGAGTTTGAACTTTTCTTGTCTCTCAATCTCGTCTGCACCCAGAAACTCAGACGTTTGTGGGAACCGTTTCGAAACAAACACAGAGCAACTGTAACGAATAAAAAAGAACAAGCGCTGACAATTGCGATAGTTGACCCTTTAGTTTTCGAGTAGACTTTGTTGAATTTAGTGATGATAGTATTTCGTTGGCAGCTTTCAAACGTTGCGGCCGCCCTTTCCGCACAGCTGTATGAAATTTCATCGATTTCTAAAGGGTTGGAGAAGCGATTTTGATTCAGAGTTGTTATCTAGCAAAAAGTATAATTGCAATTTGAATTAGAACTTTTATTTGTAATTATTATCACTTAGTACTAAAATGTTACTAAATACTTTGTAAAATGAAATATAGAAAAAATAAGATCTTACTTTAACTTTGTAATTTCGACCAGGCTCAAAGACTTCGTCTGTGAAGTTTGTAAAACAATCAAAGTTTAAAGCAAGGTCCCGGTTTTTAAAGTAGTTAAGTCGATTACCCAAGCATACATCCACAGCCGAGTCACCAAAGTCCAGTCTAAAACCTTCCACATAATCAATGAGTGCATTCTGCGGAGGGCCAAAAGTGATGTTCAAATCAAACAAAGCACTGTCATTTGATTCTTTTGCAAGGTAGATATGTTTATTTTTGTACCAAAAAAGCGTCAAATCAGTTGGCGGTTCAGGTTTAACGTCGTCCGAGTTGTTTTTAGAAGTGGCGCATGAAATATTTTTGTCAAGTGGAAAAATGTAACAAGAAAATTCTGAGTTATTTACCGAAGTTTCGCTAAACTCTGGCTGTTTTGTATTCTGATGACACAAGTCGCACAAGTTCACTTCAAAACCACTTGTAAAAGTTGCTTGCATCAGAGAAATGATAGTTAAAATTTTGATGATCATGTTCACTGTAAAAAAAACCTGGCAAAAATAAAAGCTGATGAAAATATACTTAGACAGTAAGTTTTCAAACTTAAGATTCTATACAGTGTAAGAACTTATCTACTGAACACTTTAAACAACTTAAACATAACATTTTAAATGTGAACTTTAAACTAAAAACACACAGAACAAACAATATTTTTCTTTAGTACTATAAAATATTTTTACGGTCCTACAAATTACAATCGTTTTCATACAAAGTTAATAAAAGTATTTTAATAAAGTAAGTTTATATAGAATTTAATTCTAACTTAAAATTAAACTTAACGCATATTCAACCATAAATTTAAAAAAACTGTAGAGATCTATCAAGAGAAAATGTTCTTAAACATATAAGAAACAAGGTTTTATTTCTACATATCTTAAGCAATTGCTTATGTTAGGAAAACTAAAACTTAAATAATAAAAGATATGTTCAAGTAATATTTGTACTATAACACATGTATAAATTGAAGTATTAAAATGAACTCTTAGTATTTTTTTTTTAATTTAACAAACCAACTACATAAATAAATAGAATCAGCTTAAAACTAACTATTTTTTTTTACTTTACAAAAAGTAAGCGAAAAGTTTTAAACTTATATCAGGTGGTAAATTTTTTATTGTTAGTAGAAAACTTTGTCCTTTCTACAAATAAAACTGTCAAATAAATCTAACTTAAAACTAGCCTTTAAAACAAATTTATAGGTCTTCAGTTTATCTACTTATGTTCAGCTGATAATCATACGTTTTTTTGCTTGACTTTAACAAGTAATCAGAAGATAAATTTTTCATTTGTCTTAAAAACTCCTTTCCAACTGTGCTGGAGTAAACAATAGGTTTTTCAAAACTAACTTGATGATCAGCTGAAAACTGTTCAATATCATTAAGCCAAAAGTATATGTCATTAAAGCTGCTTGGTAATGTAAATGTTTTGGCCTTTTGTTGAAAAGTTTTCGGAAGGATGTTTTGCTTATTGAAGTTATCAAATGTTACAAAAGCATACTTGTTGAAACTTTTATTAAAACTTATTATGTCTACTTTAACTCGGTCAAGCAGTAGAGTTAAAGTACTGCTCAAATCCAAACAAGCTTCTTCGCATTTGGGTGTCCAAAATAGTAAAACTTTAAGATTTTCATTTTCTACAATACTTTCTATAAACAGACTCCTGTTCAGCAACAAATTTTGGCTAGCAATGTTGCACCATGCATCAACACCATATTCCCGCAAAACACTGCAAAAAAGCATTATTAAGTGTTTCAAACATTCATGCTCTTTTTCAGTCACAAAAACAAGAACTTGCTCAGTTTTACTGGACAAAACACCATTATGAAAAATTTCCCTGTTTAAGTCAGAATTTTTGGATAAATTTGTTTCTTTTTTAATTATAGGTCTCATGGTATTTAATTTACAATAATTCTTCACCAAGTTGATTGAGTTGCAGTAAACTAAAAAAGCAGTAAAAAGTGCAACAAAAGTAATTCCTATTAGTGATGCAGTGGCTAAATCGAAACTAACTTCATCTTTCCCGCCAGTTTTATTTACATTTTGAATGGGTTCATGAGTTGTTAAATGAAGAGGTTTAGATAAATAGCCGTTGTACATAGTTCTAATGTCTACATTGAGAAGTCTGTCAGCCATTGTTGAATGTTTAATGTACCTAGAGAAGCAATCAAACTGAAAATGTAGTCCTTTGTTTTTGATAAAATCAAGTTTATTATCTAAACAAATATTGATGGAAGAGTTTTTATCAAACTGTAAAGTAAAACCATTTATATATTCAATATATTGATTATAAGGTGGTCCAAAAATAACATACTTTTTTAAATTACTTCTAATAATAGAGTTATTTCTTATAATCAAGTTGGCATCTTTAAGCCTAAAATGTTTAATAGTTCTTGGATGCTCTGGAGTTAAATTTTTACTTTGTTTATCATAAGCACACCTTTCGTGAGTCATTACACAAGAAACAGCGTTATTTTCTACTGGTGTACTGTTGAAAAATAGCTGATTACTATCATGACTGCAAACATCACACATGTTGATTTTGTACAGTGATGAGTTAAGAAATTTACGAGTCATATTTACTTTTGGGTAACCTTGACAGATCACCACTACTGCTGCTAAAACAAACTCAATCTTCATTAGTACTTTTTAGTATACAAACTAAAATCTATAACGAAAACAAACCTAATACTAACTGATAATTGAAAAATAAAAACTAATACAATTTTAATTAAAAATATATATATTTCTAAAAAACTTAAGCTTTAAGAGTTAAATAAAAATTTTTAAAAGCCTGTACAACCGTATAAAATTACTTAAAGATAAATTTTATAACAAGTTCTCTGATACAAAATTATACAAATCTTACTTAAAATAGTACTGTCTTTAGACTCCTTTAATAAAAAAACACTGCTTTTGAGTTATTTTAAGGTATTATTTTTAATAAAAATTACTATACAATAAATTGCTAAAGTGGAAATAAATGTATAATGAAGAAAATTTATTAAAAAAAGTTCAAAACAAAAAACAATCTCAGTTTTATTCTTACATTAAAAAACATACTAAAAAAATTATCTTTACAAAATTCAAACTGTTTTTAACAAGTATAAAACTTTAAACATTAATATAATTTCATTAAAAAAAATCATATATAAACTAACCAAAACTAAGTTAACAGTTTAAAATAATGTAATGTCATTTTGAACATAACAAAAGAAGGCCAAAAACAAAGTTTTTACTTACAGTCATTGACTTAAATAACAACACCTTTGAAATAAAACAACCAAAGTTGAAGAGTTCAATAGGATTCATACACAAGGATAAAACTAAAATAAGAAAAAAAAATTCATTAAAAATCTCTATTCTATATAATTTAATTGTTTTAAAACTCTCTCAGTACTTTCATAAAAAAATAATAATCAAATTTCAGAAGTTTTTGTAAAGCTTTAGTTATAACTTATTTTTTAAATTTAAATATATTCAAATAAATTCAAATTAAATATTTGTTTCAAAGTATACAAAAAAATTTTGCAAATATAGTTTAGATAAAAACCTTTTAGAAGATAAATTTTCATACTTTCAAGAAAACTGACAATAAAGAAAGTGTTCTTTCATTCGTCTGCAATGTAAACTTTACACAAAGCATTTCTCGAAAAACTAATTTAAGTTATAAATATCAATAAAAACTAATTTGTTATTCATGTTTAAAGTTTTTTATAAGATCAAATACTATTATTGAATAAAATGCTTAGAATCTCTGATGGCATCAACTGGAACTTATCATTTTTATAAAAACATATTATTTGCTTTGCTTCATACATTGTAAAACTGTATTTTATACATTTTTTGTATACTGCATATAGATCAAGTTTTTAGTTAAAGTAAACAAAAAAAAATATAAAAATTCAAACTAGATTTAAAATAATTTACTAAGTTAATAGAGAATAAGATAAAATTAAAAAAATCAAAATTTTTATTAGTATAAAGCAGTATTGAAAAACTTAATTTATGTTGTTTCATATTTGATCATAGAACATTGAAATTTTGCAAACCACCTCTCGAATTTATAAATGAAACCAAAAAAAAAAGTTTTTAGTAATTTTTAAAACAAAAAATCAGTTTTAATATACTTTGATAGTTTCAATCACATAAACTTTTAATTGATTCAAAACACAAGTAATGACAGTAATCAGCTATAGTAATATCATCTGCATTGAGTTTTAAATAGAAACAATAAACATTTAAATCATTTACAGGACATGCTAGAGTCATACTATTGCAGTTCATATTTTTTGCAAAACTACAAACTGTTTTGAGTAGCTTTTTTTTTAAATCATTAGCTACTTGATTATTTGCAATATATAGATCTTCAACATAAACTTCTCTACCACGCCAAGTTGCACATCTTATTGAAGAAATTGAGTAACCAATCAGTATATCTTCTGGATATTTTGCTACAACATGTAGATAAAATATTTGATTCTTTCCAAAACCATTTTTTTGAAGGCTATCAAGAGTAAGTTTAAAGTTTCCAAGACTTTTTGAAGTAAAGCTGTTTTCTATCAACTTTAAAACTTTCGGACAATCTTCTAAATTTGCTCTTTTAAATTTATAACTCATATTTGTTTTTAACCTTAAAAATAGCAAAACATTTTAAACAAATACATAAAAAATAACATTTTTTTATAAATAATAAGACTTAATTATATTACAATAATACATTTAGACTTATTAATACTGTTTTTGATTTTGGGACCAGAGTGGTCAAAGCAAGGTTTATGTTTCTTTCTGGTGCAGGAAATACTACAATTATAACATTTGGTTACAAGACAACTTCACTAACGGTTAGTAATTTATGCTTGCAGGTCTGCAGCTAAATTAGTTTTACCAGGCAACTTATGAACTTCAAAGAGCGGTTTCAGCTAGCACTGTTTAATGATAATAGAAGGGTTATTTTGAATTTTGTTTAAGGCACAGTCACCAAAAGTTTTTACTTATAACCAATACATAATATGCATTATAAGTAAATAAGTATTTTAATACATATTCTGTATTGGTTATAAGTAAAAACTTTTGGTGACTGTTTTGGTTATAAGTAAAAACTTTTGGTGACTGTGCCTTAAATAAAATCCAAAATAACTCTACTATTATACTCAAACAGTGCAAACTGAAACCACTATTTGAAGTTCTTAAGTTCCCTGGTAAAACTAATTTAGCTGCAGATGCTGCATTATCTTATGCAGACTTGACTATTTAAGTGAACTAGAATGATAAAGATGTGATAAAAGAACAACTTCTAATTGCTTCATTAACTAATGAAATACACTATTTGATGGCAATCACTTTGAAGGAATTATTTTTTGTTACCAATGTTTCAATTTTAAAATAAAAAAAAAATTGGAGCTTCATCAATTTGTTTTATTTAAAAATTTTAAACAAAACTTTAGGTTTAAGTAGGTTATAGAAGTAGGTTACAAAAGTAGGTTATAGAAGTTTTAAAAACAATAAAAACCTTTTTAATAGAATACCCAAAACTTTAAACTTAAGTTTTAAATAACATGGTAAGGAAAATATAATCAGAGTTGTTTTTACATTTAAAGTTTTAGTACTTTTTTATAGCCCTTGTTAAAATTTTGTCAAATATACTAACTGTGTTGGTAGACTTAATTCCAGCTCAGCTATATTTAATAAATTGATTATAATTTGCTGCTGTAATTACAAAGCATTATGCTACTGTTGGACTTTATTGTGCAGGGATTCCCATATCAGAGATAATACAGCAGCTAATAGAACGAAGATCAACAGTTTATGATGTTGTGATGAAGTAGAAAGAGCTCAGAACACAAAAGATCATCCCAAAAGCAGACATCCTTGCTAGTTGTACAAAGAACAAAATATAAGCAGTTTGAGAAAGGGTTAGGACGACTTGGGATTTAAAGAATAATTCAAAATCAATGAAGAAAATTGTAAAGATTGATCTCAAATATTATTTAAACTAAAGTAGCATCACTGTACAAAATTGCTTTAATTAAAAAAAAATACGTTGTGGAGAAGCAATGCTCATTCACAAATAAAGAGAATGCGGAATATAACTAAAAGATTTGCCTGTTTATTGTCATCACAAGTCATCATTTGTTAATGTTTGGTCTGCAGTAAAAAAGCCTCATAATCAGTGTTGATTTTTGTGAAATAGGGTTCAAAAGTTAACACAAATGTGTATATTGTTGACATGTTGGCTTTAGCCTTGTGTAATATATAAAATAACACTTTGAAAATGAAGATTTCACTTTTCAAAGGAATGGTGCTCTCTCTCACATCTGTAACAAAACCAAAACTTTGTACAGAAACAATTACTTGCTGATTAAGAGCAAAAAACTGAGGTTTCCTTCATTGCATGACTTCAAGCCAATTGATTTGAGTGTTTGGTCTTTGTTGAAAACTGAGATCTTTAGCTCACAACACACAACTGTAGAGTCTTTGAAAAGTTTTTGAAGAAATTTGGTAAGTTATTGCAGCTGAAGACAGGTTTATTGAAAGATAGATTGGTTCATTGGTTTACAAGGTTTTTAAATAATGTATAAAGCATGTGACTTTTATTTTCACTCATAAGTTTAAAAGTGAGGAGTTTTGTTTTTTTAGGGAACATTTTCCCACCATTTAGTATTAAAATACACTTCAGAAAAAAATTATCTTATTTGCTGTATCAGTCCATTTTTAATAGTAGTTTACGTACACATTTGTAAAAAGACTTTGTTAAGGGCATAATCAGTGTAAATAAGTTTTTTTTACAGTTTCATCTTGTTTTGTTGATTTCTACTAAGCTACAAGCTGCTTTTTACAAATTTTAAAAACTGAAAACAATTTGTGAAATATAGCATGTCAAAGTTGGAGACTACAACAGGTTCCATATGGGAGACTAAAAATAATAAATTAGGTTTTTTTTTTTAATTTTTGTTCTATTTTCTAATTTTGTGACTACAGAACGTTTTTAGTATTGGAAAGAACACTTCCTTAAAGTTTCAGGTAATTATATCAAAAAACATGGGAGATAAACTTTTAATGGAATAGTATTTTTTGCTTTTTTAGTTTTCGGCTTCCTTAAGGAATTTATTGTAGTCTTCAACTATAACCAAAAATTATTTTGAATTTTAAAAATCAGTAATAAGCAATCTTTAGCTTAGTTATAATAAAATCAAACATGGTGGCAAAATTTTTTTGGCAAATTTTCTCCAAGTTTTCAAAATTTCTTCCAGGTTTTTGAAATTACAGGCTTAAGGGTCTACTTATAATTTAAAATTAAGTTTAAGGAAACAATCATTAGATAACTTTTTACTCTCAATGTCAAACCCTGAAATTTTATCTTTTATGGCGGCATTCAGTTTATAATATAAACAGGACACAGTTCGCCATCCATCGTCCTTTATTTTTGAATAAAAAAGTCTACTCAAGTTGATAAACTTTCAAGTTGCCTTGTTGCTGCTATCTTATAAGAAGTTTTTTTAAATGTTTTTTTGACTTAAGTGTTCTTATTTTTTAAGTTATTTTTTTATTTAATCATTTAGAAAAGTTTTGTTAGACATTTTTTTACTGTATCATATCTAATTAGGTTAAACCATTTTATTTAAAACAAAAACATTTTGTATTATATTTGATTGCCAAGTCAGTTTAAAGTTAAAGTTTTAACTTTTTTTAATAGATTTTTAAGTAGTCATAATAGATAAAGCTAAAAAAGCAACAATTTAAGAAACGTAAACTGATTTCAGAGATTCCACAATATATATTCTTTTATTTTTATGATAAGTTTTTTACTAACTTTCATCAGGTACTTTAAACAGTAGATAGACTACTTATCTTTCTGTTAGGTACCTATTTTTATTAGTTAGAAGTCAAATATGCACAAAGGGACACTTTTGCATAAAGTGTCACTTATGCTTGTGGGGTCACTTTTGCACAAGTTGAATTTTTTTAAAAGTTTATTCTATTTTTTCTTTTATTTTATTTTATTAATTTTTTTTTTCTACCACTTGACCTCTAATCCTTACCCTTGGTTGGTAACTTTTTTTTTCGTTAATCTTATTAATACTTTTTTCTTTTGTTTAGTACTTTTTATTAGTTATTGTTTGTTTTTTATATCTACTATCACTGTTACCCCTAATCCTTACCCTCTGTTGATATTTTTTTTAATTTTTTTATTTAGTAAGTTATTTATTTTTTTTTTATTTATTAGTTATTTTTTTTATCATTATTTTTAATATCACTGTTACCCCTTACCCTCGGTTGGTAACTTATTTTTATTTCTTCTTTTTTATCTATTTTTATATATACTTTTTTTTTTTTTTTAATACTCCGGTGCAAAAATGACCCTTAGTGTGAAAGTGACCCTCAATGCAAAAGTGTCTTTGGGCAAAAGTGACCCTTTGTGCATATTTGATCCTTTGTGCAAAAGTGTCTTTGTGCATGTTTGACCCCTTCCCATTTTTATTATTACATTATTAATTGTTGTCCTTTTCAACAAGCTATTCTTAAAAGAGAGTTAGATTCTCATACACAATGTGTTTATTTTTTTACTTAAGGGCATAGAGGGTAAATAATTTTTTTTACAATTTTTTTTACTGGAATTTGACAACTTAAGCTAAAAAAAGTGATAAAATCTGGAATTTGAGAAATTTTGAAAAAACCTAGAGTTTTGAACAAAAAATACTAAAAACCTGGAAATTTAAACAACTTTTACATCTTGAGTAGTAAAACTTTGATTTGACACAAAAAAATTATTGTATAGATATAATTTTTTTATTTTATTGAAGTTTTTTATTATTAAAGAACTTATTTAAAGAAGCTTTACAATATCTTTTTAAAGAATTTCCTTAGAAAAATGCGAACTCTTGCAACAATTATAACTGATTCTGGTGCAGAGAAAGACCTTAAACTGGCAAATTAACTACTAAACTGAATTTTAGTCTTTACTAACCAAATTGAAACTTTTTAAATCTTATTGTTTTTTTATTTTCAGTTCTACTAAAACAATTTAATCAAGTGAAAGAATTGTTATGCATATGGGAAATAACCTTATTGACTGCTAAAATTCTTTTGTGCAATAAGCATAACTACATTGAATAGTAATTTCTACTGGATGACATAATGCATGACAGAAAAAAATATTAAAAAAAAATTTAAACAAGCTTTAAAATATTTTAATTAAGATAATTTAAAAAAAAAAATAATTTTTTAAATAAATTAGTTTTTAGTTTTTAAAAAGTACTTAATTTTTAAAACCACTAAGACAAGACTGCAACACACGACGATCTTCAACAATTTCCGAGTATGTTACTGAAGCACTTGTTTTTATTAAAACTCAAAAGACAAGCTTAGTTGCAAGACAAGCTTAGTTTATTCAAAACGAACTGCATATCTGTATAATGCGTTTATGAATAGAGCCTAAACATTGAACTATCTAATTTTCAAAACTGCATTATGAAACTGACAATATCATAGACATTGAGCTACTGATAAGGGGGTAGTTTTAAAAAATTATTATGTACCCCAAAAAAAGGTGTCAAGTTGTGTTAAAAATTTGGTTAAGTTGGCTTACCTCTAAAGCTTGCTGCATAGCGACCCTTTAAAAAAAATCTAATGTAAACTGCATGGGATAAAAAACTGCGACCTTCGAGTTTTTAGCTTAATGTTGTTTTACATGTTGAATTATTACAAACCACCACGACTAATATCTTAGACGGTTTGAAAAAAGTACCGCAGAGGTTTTTTTATTTTCGATAAGCTTAATCGTTTTTTGTAAATTATAGATTTTTTTTAATTCAACAAATGCTTTCGTTAAACTTTTTTCGAATCATTTTAAATTTTAAAAACATGGTTTTTGCAATAATTTCCGCATGTAATGCAGCTTTAGGCTAAAAACTTGAAAGTCGGATTTTTTAGCTCCGACAAAGTTTACATTAGGCTTGTTTTCCATTCAGGTCTGTGAGGCAAGTTTAAGAGCTAAGCCAACCCAAAATACTTTTTGTACCTTTTAAACACAATTTGGAACCTTTTTAAGGGATACTAGAAAACGAAATTCAAAAGCAAACAAAAATAACACATCCTCATACTATTAATGATTAGTTTGCAAAAATATAATTTTGGTATGCTATGCCTACTGAACACTGATTACTTAATAAACGTGTCATTGTATAAATTTTTAACTTTATTCAATTAACTTAGTAAACAATTGTAAATAAAAATGGTAAAACGACTTAGTTGGTTCAGTTTTTTCAACTTTTAAAAGTTATACAACGATCAGCCTGGTGAGCTCTAACAAAATCAAAACCGATCATAGCTTGTTTTTGAAACCATTGTTAGTGTTTATGCAGTTTTTAAAATGGTACCGTTTGGTGCTCATTGTATGACAATCAAATATCTCCTAAACCTCGTTAAAGATAATCTATCTTTTGAATAATTTTTTTTTATGCCTTATTTTAAGCTATAATAAAAAAGTTGATTTAAATACTAAATTGAGTATCCATGAATACTCGAAACTTTGTTTTAAAATCTAAAGATTTTCTGTAAAACAACGATTTAAATTTATATATATATATATATATTCAAATTCAACTAATCGTACAATAAACTGTACCATTACTACGTCATAATTACCATAAAAAATTCTAAAATCGAAATTTCTGTTTACTATTATAATAAACTACAACTCACTGAAGATCACATGAAATTTTACATTTCAATGTGTGAAACAGCTGTTTGAATTATAGTTTTTATATAATTAAATAAATAAATATTAAGCTCCAATTTGATTTGTCGAGCACTATCGATCAGAACTTTGTATAAAACCTTTAATATATATATATATATATATATATATATTTACTAAGTTTACTTTATTTTAAAATCTATGAAACTTTTTTAAGGCTCATAGAACCATGCAGCAGAGTTTTGTTCGGTTCCTTTACAATTTACAACAGACATTGATATTTTTTATAACTTTCAGCAATCTTTTTAAAACAAAATTATATTCTTAAAATTTTAAGTTTTGGTAATTGTTGTTATTTTTACACTTAACGGTGGTTTAGTTTTTAATCAACTAGGAACTGCAACAAGTTTTTATCTTTTATCAACGTAGAGAAATGAAAGATTATTATTCATTCTATTCAATACATTAAAATTACAATTTTGAAAACCATTAAACCATTCTAATTAAACTAAATCAAGTCTAGAACCGGTTTTCCAAACTCATATTCATAAACGCCTCCTGGATATAATTTTTTAAAATAACAGCCCCAATTGATTAGAAATCGTCCTTTTTCTAATTAATTACGCGTCTAAATTTTCGACGCCTTACTTATTCACGGCCTCTGTTAGCCTAAATCGTCCCTAAAGTGGCGATATTCCTACCCTAAGTAAAGGAAACCTTGGTTTAAGAAGAAGTTTTAAAGCTCATTATATAAATTCTAAGTTTTGATTTATATTTTTTATGCTTATTTTATACCTTTTTAGTAACTAATTAGTTTTTAAGTTTTACAGACTTTAGTTTTTAAGTCTTTTAGAATAATAAATATTTAAAAATACCTTTATAAAACTTAAAAACTAGTACTGAAATATTTTTAAAAAACTTCTGTAAAAGTTTAATTATATTACTTGTAAATTTTTTACTAAATTCTGTTAGTTTTTTACTAACTTTTTACTAATGATTTGTAAATTTAAGTTAAGCCTTAGTTTCACCATTTACTTTTGTTTTAATATATATATATATATATATTTTAAACTAAAGATCTTTAAAAAATTAAGACGTTGTTTTATAACAAAACTTTGAAAAAATAGATTGTAAATAATATAAAGGTAAATTAATGATAATGTTAACTTAATAAAGAAATTGTTATTATTAGAAAAATAATTTCATTAAAAAAAAGCAAATTTCTAGTAAAATAGTCTTTAATATTGTAGATTAAATTTAATCATAAAAAAAAATTTTTATTGCTTTTGTAAATTGTTTGAATTTGCCTAGTGTAGTTTCAAGTTTTTAAATAAATTTTAGTTTTAACAGTCTTAATCTAAATAAAACATTTTTAGAAACAAACTTAAAATGATGTTTTTGCAACAAATATTAATTTTTTTTAATTTTTCAATTAAAGTTTTTAGACAATTTTTTAGGGATGTAGAATTAAATAGAATAAAAGCTTGTCCTTTTGTTTTACAATAGTTGACATACATTACAATGCATTTCAATTAATCTAAAAAACATAACTTTTTAAATTAAAACTCGCGTTTATTTAGTTTTTGTTCTGTGAACATATTGCATAGCAACATTTAAAATCTTGCTCAAAATTTGATAGTATAGTAGGCTTGTCATAGTTAGACATAATTTGAATGGACTTGCCTAATTGTTGTAACTGGTCTTGTTTCTTACACTCATTTAGTCGTTCATGCACCTACTTTTAACAAAAATTAGCTGAAAAATGAAAGTTTTAGAGCCGCTAGACTTTAAAAAGCATAACTTATGAAGTACTAGCTTTGAAAACAGGATCTCTGCCAATCTAATGTTCATTTGTAAATGGTAACCACCTTTAACACAACATTATTAAGTTTTATAAGATTGTGGGTAACCATTTAGAATTGTTAAAGTTTTAATTATAGATATGGTAATGGTGTTTAATTTTATAAAACTTTTTTTTACAGCTGTTTATAACTATTCAAATAAAAACTACCTTATTTTTGATGAACTCTTAACTTTGTTAGCTTTACTCTTAACACTTTAACAAATTTTATATTGTTTTTTCATATTTCATACAAAAGCTACCTTATATTTATTATACTCTTAACTTCGTTGAAATTATTTAGAATAAATGTTTTATTATATGGTTTTTAACTTAAAAAAAAAGATAACATTAAAAAGTAAAATAAGCTATCTAAAATAACAAAACATTTGATATACTATAGTTTATTGAACGAGAAAAGACGCTCAAAATATTTGGTCCAAGAACCTGGTGCTCGAAAAAACCCTTCGGTTATCGAGTCGTACCCGCAGATACCTTTTAATGTCTTGTCCAGGACCGTTGTTACTAATTTTTACATTTTAAATTTGGTTAGTAGACTAAAATTTTATAATTTTATACATTGTAAAATTCAAGTATGCTAATACTAATTAAAAAATATTAACAGTTAGTTCTTTGTTCGACTAATAATAATTTTTTTGTGATTGTTGAATTTAGTATTATGATAAATCATACGCTACAGCTAAATTTCTTTTAAAGGTACAATTTACTATTGGATAAAAATAAATAAAATGCTTAATAAACACCAAAAAGAATTTATGGGTGTACTAAACACTGAAGGATAATTCTCACTTTCAACCTTAAAAACTTGCTAGTAAAAAATTTTCATCCAATAAAGTTAATAACTTGTAAAATGTTTAATTTCATTTAAGTGTGGCCTGATGGCAGTTTTGGAACCTCTCTGAGTTGAAATTGTAAGACTAAACCTAGTGGTGTACACACATACAAAATCAACAGTAAATTTATTTCTCATGACTTACAAAGTTGCCACACATTCACTATAACTTAGACATATCAGTTATTTTTCTTTGGATTTTTTGAAAATTTAGTCTTTAATAAATTAAACATTATTTTAAGTTTACAAGGTTTTAAATTTTTGATGTTTTGTATTTATCTACTGTTTAATTTTTGTTTATTTACATAGCTGATTTTGATAATTTAAAAAAATATTACACATTGAAGCTAGCTGTAATTGAATATAACAGATTTTTACATACTGTTTTGTAGAAATAAAATGTTTATGCATATGTTTATAGTCATGCTCTTAGTCAAGAGTTGGGAAACTGTGACCCACACCCTCGACATTGTCCTGGACATGACGTTGAAAAGAATCCAAGTGGTGTACAACCCAATAACCGAAAGTTTTTTTTGTGCACCAGGTCCTTAGACTAAATATATTGAACACTTTTTTTTTGTTGCTCAATAAACAGTTACACGCAACATGAGGCTGATGAAGGATTGAAAGTACCGCCAACGAGCGTTTCATTTAATTGAAATGAAGCCCATGAAAGGAACAACATGTGGCCCGAGAATGAGTATGTGTCTCTCAAAAGAGAATATTTGAAACTTACACTAAATATTCTAAGGTTTGAAGTGAACAGCAAAAAAAGATCTTTGGTTAAGTTTACATAATTATGTAAGCTTACACTAGATATAGTTAAACTAGATACTATTGGTAAACTATTGAAAGAAAAAACTGAAACTACAGCTGGCCCACAAATATTTTAATCTTTAAATTTGGCTTGCAACTACCAAAAGCCTGTAGTCCTCAGTCCCCTATCTCAGTAATTAAAAATAAATTTTAGTAGCCTGCTGTTCACCATGCACTTTGAACACAGCACAAAAGTGTGTACTCAAGAAATCCTGGTCTTTATGATCTATTGGTCTTAATTATTGCAGACATGAAACTTTGCTAGATGCAGCTAACTATGCTAAAGAGACATAGGAGAAAGTTACTGATGGTAGTACTAAAATACTTTTTTGAAAGCATACATTTTAACTCAAGTGCTGAAAACTTGAGATAAACTTTAACTTAAAATAGTGCTGTCATAGAGACCTTTGATAACAATGAATATTAAATCTTTTAAAGAATTTTAAAACTACTGCAACACACCAAGATATTGATGATTTATTAGGCATTTATGATGAAAACAGTCAAATGTTCCAAGACGAAATATTATAAGAAGCAATTTTTTTTTCAAAGTACAGCAAGCAGTAAAAAAAAGAGAATGATAAGTGCTTAACAGTGGTTCTCAGAATTATAAAAACTGTTTGTAGTGGATCACTGACAAAAATCTGCACTGTAATTCACTTAAATTTATTTAGGTAGATAATTTAAACTTTTTTACTTATAAAAACTTTTTTTTTTAACAATTTTAAACGTTAAGTAGTAAAATTTCGATTTGACTCCAGAAGTCTATCATATAGATAATTTTTTTTTGTCATCATCAACATTTTTTATTATTAAAAAACATATTTAAAGTAGCTTTAGAGTATCTTTTCAATGTTTCTATACTATTTAACACACCTTAAACTTAACTTTAAACTAAAAATAAACCTAAAAATGTGTACTTTTCAAAACCTGGAGGAAATTTTAAAAACCTGGAGAAATTTGCCAAACACATTTAGCAACATTATAGTTTATTGAAAAAACATCAGTATTTGCAAAAGTCAAACAAGCAAGGTTATTAACTAGCTACCTTTGAAAAAAAAAACTTGTTATGCATTATTTAAACATACTTTTTCACCTTTAAAAGTTTTTTCTTTGCGCTTTAAGATATATTATATGCATGCCCAGTAATGTTTACAATGCACAATCGCTTAATAATTGTTCTACTTAAAACTCAAGAGGTTTTTTGTTTTTAATTAACTCAGGCTGAATCAGGTTAGTTTTTATCATTTAAAATGGATTTTTTTATGATTTCATGATATTTAGCTTCTAGATTAGGGTTCTGTGAACTGTGTCCACATTTAAAACTTAGTTTAAACTAGTTTATAACAACGTTTTGCTTAAAACAGTTGTTTTTGACTTTTAGTGAAATTTTTTTAAATTAGTCTCTCCAGGAAATCTTAAACCAGAAGTACAGTAGACTACCGCTTAAGTACGCACTTTTTTTGGTACGCACCTTGCCTTAAGTACGCACTTACCTAGAATGACAAAAAATTTCTAAATTTTCTTAAACTTAGATTTTTTCTAAAGACTTTTCCATAGAATCATTTTCTGACACTTTCCATCCATTTTTATAAATTTTTCTAAAATTTCTAATTTTTTTTTATTCAAAATCTCATATTTAATCTCTAATTTATTTTATTTTATGCAAATATCTCTGAAAGAAAGGCTAATTTTAATGTGACATAATACAAAACTAATTAACCACAAAAACTAGTTATAATTTTTATAAAGTTAGAATAAACATATAAAAAGAAGCAACAACAACAAAAAACTTAAGTTAAAAAAAATTAATGAGCATCTTATCATTGTGCACTTATACTATAAATGTTTCTATTGATATAAACTTTCTTACAAAAACAGTCCTGAAAGGTTTTTCTTTCAAATAAAAAATAATCAAACACTTTTTAGCTAATGGAAAATTATGATAAATGTATTAACTAAACTAAACTTAGCTTGACTATAATTATGTAGAAACTTTTTATAGAAAAAATAAATCATTTTGAAATCTATTAAAAAATTTTGCAGATTAGAATTATGTATGAAATGTTATTTAAAATAAAAAGACTTGTTTATTTTGCTTAATTATTTGGTGGCTAGTTGTAAGAAAACAAACAACCAAATTTCATATTATACTATATTGTCAAAAAGTAGTACGCACTTTTTGGTCGGGTTTAATTTGCGTACTTAAGCAGTAGTCTACTGTATAGCTAGCCTTTTATAAAATATAGGCAAATTTTTTTAGAAGAAGTTGCTTCCAGGCAAAACTTAAAAAATATTCTTCTAAGGTAGCAGTTGTTTAAATCAATTGAAGTGATTAATAAGAAAATACAATTCTAATCAACAATAAAATAAACAATGAAAAGCACTAGTAATTACTAAATATCAAACTGAAGGCCTAGTTATATGATTTTACTACACAAACTTTTAAAAGTAGTTTAGGCTACCATTTGCTAAACCCTGTTTCACCTGTATAACATGAAAATAGAACATTTAGTTGGCCTAATCACTTTTTCTCCATGACTTTGAAAGTCAGTCTAATAGTAAAGATGTTTTTACTTTATGATGTTGGTTGATACTTAAACATAAGACAGTTATTTATTTTTTGTTTGATATTTTTGTAAGCTTTACTGTACAATTTTCCAAAAGCTTTGTTCTTTTTGTCCATTTTTGAAAAGCTTTTTATTATATTCCTCTTTTATAAGTTTTTTTAGGGTACTTATCAATAAAGAATTTTTTTCAAGCAACTTGTGAAGTTTTTAGTATAGTTATTTTAAATAAATTGAAGTATTTTAATATTTTTATAATAAAAAGTAACCTTTTTCTCATTTATATGTATCAATGTTTCAACTTAAAAAAATTTCATAATTTTATGAAGAATAATTAAATGCTTATAAAGATCATAGAATTTTCTAAATAAATAAAAATTAGTTGTATATTATAAGTAAAAAATATGAGATGAAAATATTACTATATTTCTCTTTTATAAGTTTTATTAAGGTACTTATCAATAAAGTATTTTTTTAGAGCAACTTATAGAAGTTTTTAGTATAGTTATTTTAAATAAATTAAAGCATTTTAATGTTTTCATAATAAAAAGTAACCTTTTTCTCATTTATATGTATCAATGTTTCAACTTAAAAGAATTTCAAAATTTTATAAAGAATAATTAAATGCTTATAAAGATCATAGCATTTTCTAAATAAATAAAAATGAGGTGTTTATTCTAAGTAAAAAGTTATGAGATAAAAATATTACTATAACAATTAGAGTGAGAAAGTATGAAAATGAATGTTTAAAAACTGCAGAAGGTAGTTTTTTTGATAAAAAAATAGTCTTTCTTCACTATTTAACTCCAGCTCCTTTAATAAAATACATATTTAACTTCCCAACTTTAATCTCTTTTATCTTAAAAAGTTACTTATTTTTTTAAGTAGTAACAAGCAACTTGTAGATTCTCTAAAAGTCAATAAATTAAGTCTTTGTTAAAAAAAATTGTTTTTTCCCTTGTTTGGCTAGGCCATACTTTTACACTGTTTGAGTTTTTAGTGTATACTATTTAGGTTTAAAAGATAACTGAATATAATTACTTGATAACTACTTTGTAAGAAAAATTCGTTTTTGAACCTAGCTTCTTTTTCATAACTGTTTCTCTAGTTCGGTAATTAAATTGTAGCTATATAAAACTAACAACATTTGCACAGTTAACAGAGAAAAAAGTATATTAGTTAAAAAAAGTACTGTACAAATTGTTGTTGTTGTTGTTGTTGTTGTTGTTGTTGTTGTTGTTGTTGTTGTTGTTGTTGTATATTTCAACAAACTTGTTTTGTTAGGATCAATATTAATTAAATATTAGCAAGTAAATTTTTTAATAACTACACTGTATTTATTTATTTTTATCAATTCTAATTAATAACATATCTCTATTGTTTATTACTGTTTTCAGATGTACAACTGAACGTAATCAATTTGTTAAGATAAGAAAATGGCTTTATACAAAACAACATCTCCTGAATCCTTGCTGTGCTCAGATTTCAATTGTCATCTTTCCACCAAGGACATGAATTACATCTTTTCTCATCTTCCATCACATTCAGTAATACCTCACCAAGTTCACACAAGCAAGCCTTTCAGCTTTTCCGAAGTAATTTCAACTCCACCTCTCTGTGCCGTGTCTCATGGCAGCATTAAAAGACCTCCAAAGACAAATTTTTCTAATTCTTCTCCAATGAGCTACAAGACCTCGCCAGCTTATACCGAGTTTGTAAATTATGACAAGACCAGTTTTGTTGAAAAGTCTTTCATCACCAAACCGCCTGCCAACTATCACATTGAAGTTGCTACGTTGTTTGGGTTGTCAAACAAAAGTGAACTTGAATGTAAATTTACTAATGCACCTACAAACAAGACTAGTAATACAAAAAAAGACAATATTAGAAACTTATCAAGAACCTTGAAAACTATAAGTCATGCTGCTGTTTATAATAAAGGAAAGAAAGTTTCTAAAAGACCAAAGTTTTTATGTAATAGCAAAACTATAGCAGAACAAGATCTACTATTAAGCGTAAACAGGTTTTTGAAGTCATGTAGAATAAAAGATGAATCTTTTTCTGTTTCAAGTTAGCTTAAATTTTGTTATTATTTTGATAATATTGAATAAAATTATAAACTATAAAATTTTTGTTTTAAAAAATACTGAAAATTTATTGTTTAATACATCTAACTTATAATCAAATACAATTTAGGAATTAATATGCTTTTACAGTTAAAATTTGTTTTAAATTTAAATTTCAAAATAGTTTATATATTTTCTAAGTAAAAGAGCTTTTATAGAAAAATATTACTAAATACTATAGTGTATTATTATAGATAACTAAACAAAAAACAGTTTTATAAGTAATTGTTTTAAAAGAAATAACTTTATCTAATGTGTGTTTACAAAAAGTACTACTGTAAAAAAGTTAATTAGTTTCAGTGCTTAGTTATATTTTATGCAAATTATGAAATGTTTTTTATTAAGAGCTTGTGTAAAAAGTATTTTTTTATTTAATATTTTTATACTTTTTAAATTATTATATTTTTGTACTTAACTTTTTTATGCAAAAAAAAGGGTCAAAATTGTTGAATATATAGTTTAAAAATACTTCAAATAAGTTTATACTAGCTTAATGATAAAAGAATGTACATATGCTGTATTTTTTTTTACGCACTTTGAATTTATTTGATAAATTTTAATTTTGTTAAATACTGTTTTTATTAGTTGTTGAATGATAAGTTTTTTTTTTTAAAAAATGATTTGATTTTTATTTGGTACTTTTAAACAGTTTTGGCACCGTTCCATCACATTTTTTAATAAGATAATTTTTGTTCAAGATACTGTTTATAACATAAGAAAAATAGTCATATTTTGTTTAGTCATTCACAAATTAAAAAATATATATCTAAAATTTTTATTTTATATTGTGACATCGTAAAGTTAAATTACTTGATTTAAAATTAAGATTAAATATATTTACATCTTTAGAATAAGTGCTTAGACTTGAACCAAAAAAAAAAAAAAAACTAAATTTGTTGTAAATTAAAAGTAGTCAGTATTTTTATAATTTGTAATTATCATGTTATAGTCAGCTGTACTTTACTAATCATAAGTTATTAAAAAAACATTTTCCTTATTAAAAAAGATATTTTTTTGTATATTTATTCAATGTTTCAAAACTAGAAATTAGGTAGTTTTAAACTCAAAGATAGTTTTTTTCAAAATAAATATTTTCATAGAACCCGACCTGTCGAACGAAGTTGGCAGTGAAACACACAGATACCTAACAAACATCATGACGTTGATGAATGAGAACTTTGCAAACAAATTAGCCAAAGAGCAAGGCTTAACAGAATTCGCAGATGCAAAGTCTCTTTTGCACAAGTCTAGAAACCTAAACAATGGAAGCCTAAATATGTCTTTACCGCCCTCTAATGTCAACATAATTTCTGTTGACTCTTGTCAAAACCAAAAAAACAATCCTAACAACAGCAATAATAGCAAGGATCATTTTGTAATCATTCATGTTCCTAATAACACAAAGCAGAATTTAAATAACTTAAAAAGTAAGTTTGTTGATATACATATTAATACTTATTCAATGAAAAACTAAACTTTAGAAAATATAAAGTATTTATTGTATTTAAACAATTTCAGACTTAGATTATACAGTTAGTAAAAAATAAATATGAAACTTTTAACCTTTGTGAATGACAAATTCGTTGATATACAGTCTGTAAAAATAATCTTAAACTTTTTATGTTATTCTATTTGTAAAAAAGTACATTGTTTAAAATCATACATTTAAAAAGTAAAAATGTAGCATATGCAGTTTTAGATCACTTATTGACTGGATATTAAAATACATTATTTTAGAAATTGAAATTTACTTTAAATCAGATGCTGACCAGTCTCCCTGCGATGATAGTGTTATCGATTTAGATGAAATGGACATAGATGACAACTTTTGCGAGTATGTTAATTGTATATTTTTTATTTAAAAGTATAGCTACTAATTCAAACAAACAACACGAAAAATACATAAACTTATTAGTATTGAAAAACAATTTATTTTTACTTTTGCATCATATTTAGTTTGTTATATTTAAAAATAAGTTTTAAAAGTTTAAAAGGTAAAAATAAAATAGTTGAGAAATTGCTTAAAATATTTATTTCAGTTAGTTTTTCTAATAAGTTGACATCCATGAGTAATGAGTTTTAAGTGTCTAAGTTAATAGTTGATTTATAAACTGCTGCTTAAATTATTGTTAAGAAAATCCTCAACAAATATTTTTTGAACTTTATACACAATATCGTTAGAAAAATAGTCCAATAAGATAAAAAAACAACTAGCTTCATTTATTTAGTGCTTCTTTGTTTTTAATAATAAAAGTATTGATTTGATTAATGCTCAGTTTTATGGTACTATATTAGGTAATTTTTACTTCAATATAACTATTTTTTAATTTCAACTTATATTTTTTATAAAGAGTGTGTTAACTTAAAAATTTACTGTACAGAAAGTAGTTAGAAAAATTAAAAATAAATTGTATGCCATGATATTAGTTTTTTAAATAAACTTCAAATTTCATAAAAATTTTTTTTTTCATTTTGATTAAGGATATTAGGTTCACTAAAAAACTTATAGCTGCTCAGCTATCATAATGACATTTTATTGTAAAATTTCTAAAAGGTTTTACCAAAATTTACACCAAAAAGTAAATTGCTCGTTATCTAACAACACTAACTGAATTAATTAATTTTTCTGAGTAATAGGTTAAACAGTGTAAGTCTTGTACATTATAGGTTAAGCTATTAAGTAATTTTTTCAAATTTTATTATTTTTTCAAAATAGTTACTGCGGATAGGCACTAGATGGTTCACATTACTTGTATAATGTATACTAAGTGTTGATTAGTTTATTGTATAGGGAAAACTTGAGTGTTTGCAAAATGAGTAGCTGTTTTCTAAATTTTATTACTTGTATAATAATTGATCCTTCGTAAATTTGATTGAAACTTAAAGCTACAACCTTTTATGTTTAGGCAAGTATTTAAAGTTTGAACAGTACTTTTAACTAATCAATTTACATCAGTATGTAACATGTATTACAATAATGCTTAGTTATGAGTTATAGTTATGTTTTCTTTAGTGCATAAGTGTATTTGTTAAGTACAAGATACTAAATTGATTAGTTTTTTTTTTTCAGCAGAGATATAATCGTAATTTTTAAACATAAGTATATACGCTTTTAACTTTCTTTTTAAACAAACACCCAGCTATTTAAGTTAGAATTTAGATGCTGAAAGTAAAACTTCAAGAAAATTTTAGAAACATAAAAAAAAAGGTTGATTTTTAGGTTTTAAATTTTTATTTTAAACTTAACATGTATATATATAGAGTATATTATAAACAATTTTTGTATAAAATATGAAAAAAAATTGTACTTGATTTACAAAATATATATGACATTTTACAGTTTCCAAATAATTTACTTATTTTTTTACAAGTATTTATACTTGTACTGCAAATAAAAAGCCATATACAGTAATAAATTAAGTATAAAAAACTATTTTTAAATCAAATTATCTGTTAATTTATAGTTGTTAAAGAATGTATTGATTTTTTCTTACAGATTTATAATGATCATAATATTAGATAATATATATAATATCAACTTAGATAATATAATTGTTTTTAGAATGGGTGAATACGGTGTCAAGCAACCTGATCTGAACTATTCTGAAAATCACAGCTGTAAGTTTAAATTTTGTTTAAAAGAACTGTATTTATGATTTTAAATGAACTTTAAGAATTAAAAACGTTTTGAACGACTTTTATAATAATAAGTTTCCAAGTATTTATATTAACTAAAAGATAGGTGTGTAATTAATAAATAAACTGTTAATTTAATGTACAGATAAATAAAATTAGTTTCTAATTCGATATCGTCTACAAACACTCATCAAAAATTTAAGTGCACGTGAATCCAACAAAGTAAAAGCTGTTGTTTTTAACCATAAAGTACCAACAATACCACCGCCAAAGTACTAACCGTATCACAATGCAATTAGCAACAAGCGCCGCTCGAAACTCGCTGTTGCGCACTGAAGTCGCTTTGAAGCGGCCCACAAGTCGCGATCGAAACCGAGTTGCGTCGTGTGAAGCCGAGAGAGCTCTCGTAAGTCGCCTTTGATGTCGCCGCCGCTTTGTTGCTCGCGCGCTCTCCAATTGATGTATTATTAATGGCGCACTGAAGCCGGCGCTTTGGCGAGGGAAGCTCGGACGGCTTCAATGGGATTTTGTGGCGCTTTGATCGATTTCCACTTTCATCTCTCATCTGCAGCTTTTGCAACTTGTCTTTGATATTCGGCCCGCGCTCACGGCGCTGTAATTGGTTAAACGGTTTAGACGCTAACAGACGTGTCCAAGTTGTTCTTTTTATACTATCTCGTGAGGTAAAGTTGAAATTTCGTTGTTAAAATTAGAACAGCATGAATAAAACTAATGACAGCATAAGTTCAGCTGGATATTTCTGCTGACGAATACCTAATAAATTAATACTCCACTACTTTTTAAGCATACAAGTTGCATTAATTAGTTATTTAAACTAAGCTACTTAATTGCTTTTAATTTTGTCCGTACAAATAAAAGAAGACATGGAAGCATATTTAAAAAAATTATAAACGTTTCAACAGTAATTATGTTTTACTTTATCAATCAATTTGCAGTGTCGACCGAGGTGGAGTGCTTCTACTGCCCTCAGAAGTTTGCCCACAAGGAGGACAGGGCCCAACACATGACCACCCACCTGTCCTCACATCAAATATAACTATAGTACAGGGTTGCCAAAAATCTGGAAATACCTGGAATTCTGGAAATTTTGAAAAAACTCTTGAATTTTGAACAAAAATCAATGAAAGTCTAAAATTTTTAACAATTTTCACATGTAAAATTACGAAACTTAGAGTAGATACGAAAAATCTATCATTTAAATAGCTTTTTTTGTTATATTTAGATTTTTTTATTACAGAACACATTTAAATTAGCATTACAGTATCTTTTCAATAATGTTATACCTTTTAAGACTTTAATCTTAATTTTATTTTACAAATAGACTAGAAAACTTAAATGTTCAAAAACCTGGAAAAAATTTTCAAAAAACTTTTGGCAATCCTGTATAGTATTTCCTGCCTACATTTGTTCTATTTATCGTGTTTATTGTTGGTGCTAATATCATGTTTCGTCAGGCTATTTGTGTTCAGATTATTAGTTTCAATTATGTTGTGTGTGTTTTGATTGGTTACTTCAAATTATGAACTCGGACACGCATTCATAACCACATTTTGTTGCCTAAGTGTTTATCAATGGATTTTTAAAGCGGTACAAAACTGTTTATACACGATTAATTAATAAGTTTGTCAATAGAATACTTTTTATAACTGTCTTAATTGATTATTAGTTCATATAAATGAAATCGCTCGGATTTTTCGCTTTATTTTATTGCTAAACTTTAAAAGTTTTGATACTAAATTCAAAATGACCCACTGGAATTCTTGCCAACTGTTTTTTTAAAGTTTTTGTGCTTTTTTTTTTGAGAAACTTAAACCGACTGAACTAATACGAGTTTTGTAAAATTACTAAAAAAACTATTTCATAGTCCGGCCTTTACTTTGACTAACTGTTTTTTTTTGCCTGATAACATTATTTTATGTTTGCAATCGTATTAGCAAAATAAAATATTATTTACATCAATTTACTGAAGTAAAAATTTATTAATCTAACACAGATTTAAAAAATATTATGTAAAAAGTTATAGTAAATTATTTTTAGTTGTACCTTACTGCTTCTTAATAAATTTAATTAATTTAAACTAAGATTTGGTATTAGTTTCAAACGATGTTAAATCTGTTTAAGATTTTGTAAAGAAACTTAAGAAAAAACTAAGTTTTTAGCAAGTTGAGTTTAAATGTATAGTTTGATTATAGCTGAAAAACAATACATCAGTCTCGGTCTATTTATGATAGTTAAATGTCTCAGTTGTTTTAAGTCAACAGTAAATTAAAATTTAGTTAAACAGTTTGCAAAGTAAAGTTAAACATACTGTAATGAAATTTTAAGTGTTTTTGTTTAACAAACAGTTGATAAAACTATTATCTTTAACCTCGTAAAAGTTTTGTATAAAGTTTGATAGTTTTAGGATATTTTTTAGGCTTCAGAGTTACTACTTTTATATCGAGTTTACTAACAGGATTGATTGAAAAAAAAACGTTTTATGATTTAAACTTTTTAATATCAAATAAAAAATAATTTCATCTTCAAGAAGTTTATCAACCATTTTTATCTTTAAAACTATAATAAAAATGTATCAATATGAAATAAATTATTAATCGCTAAAAAATAGTTTTGAAAATAGTGATCTGAAAACATAAAACCTACTAAAATAAGATTATTTTTATAGTAATTTGTTTAATCAGTATTTTCTAAAAAATCTTTCACAATAATCTCCTAGCACAGTGTTTCTGAACCTTTTTCTAGTGACGGAACCCTTTTCCAAAGTTCAACTTTTTCGCGGAACCCCTAATTTTAATTTTACATAAAATGTTTAATTAAATAAATGCTCTTTTTTAAATTTCGAAAGGCTTCGCGGAACCCCTGAGAGGCGTCGCGGAACCCCATTTCAGAAGCACTGTCCTAGTATACTTTTTTGCACCTCATAAACTGTCCAAAGTATATAACAAGTTTTAATCTGGTACTTGTAGTGCGACTATTCAAACTTTGACAACGACTAAAGATAAAACTTGTTTTTATAGATGTGTGTATTCTTTTAAGCAACAACAGTTTTTCTGTTAATAAGAACAGTTAAAGATTATTTCAACGTTATAAATTAATTTGAATTAATTGAACGGTCACATATAGATTTTTTGACTAATAAGTCAAGTATATATTCATACTTATTAAATTATGAAATAATTTTTTTCTAACATTCTGTCTGAACAAGTAGTTAAAGTATCCTTGGTAAATAGCTTAAGAATAACAAACAGTAATTAAGAAACACTTTAAAAATCTTCTACAAAAATTTAACTTCACAGGATTGGTAAAGTTTTTGTATTAATTCAAACACGGTTTAGTAGCGAAAAAAAAAAAAAAAAACAAGTGAATATTATAACTAAGGAGATTAAGTAAATACTCAAACAACCTTTTCATGCGACATCCATTTCTATGACTAAGAGTTTAGTTCTTTTTCTAGGTTATCAAGCGAGGCACGCAGTATTTTCTGGGATGTTTCAGCCTATTATTTTAGCAGAGATATCTTGTAATCATCAAAATTCGGATGAATAATGTAAGAGACCTTCTATTGCAACTTAGAATACAAAAAAGTCCACTAGATTCAAAACAGGCATTATAGAAGACTATATCTTTTTATTGAAAAATCTACGAAATTTTTATTTTTTATTTTTGAGGTTTTGGATGGTGCTTTTATATTGTTGTAGTGTAAAAAGCTGGTCTTTAAATGTATTTCTATCTTACCTAAAACTAGAGTCAAAATAAACTTAGTCTAGATATTTGAACTAATTTAAACCCTCTGTAGAACGAAAACAAAACATTACGAGCCTCTGGCTTACACCATGAGTTAAAACAACTTTTTTGTCGGCGGGAGATATTTCTCATGGATATATAATTGCTACTGAAAATTTTGCGTCTTTTATTTCTATTTGAAAACAGAAACTCTAATTGTGAGTATTATTTGTAAAAAAAAAATGATGTCTCGCTCTGCCAGCCAATTTTCGAATCTTTAAGGCAAATAAAGTGTGCGGCAGAATTTCTTTTATGTCATTTAGGGAAACAGTTTAATAACATTATTGATGATTTCCTTAATTGAGGTCTTACTCACAAAGAATATTAATCCATCAATATTTATAAATATATTTGGAGCCTTTTTTATCCTTTCATGGACAGCTTTAGTTATATTGTTTATGGTTATCAAAATTTTTTGATCCAGTAGATCACTGATCAAAATAAATCAAACTATATTTTAGTTTTTCATACAAAACTTAAAACTTATGTGTTACATTATACATTCGTTAAGATATTTTAAACCTTCATTAGCTTGAAAGTATATAAAACTTTATGAATTAATAATAGCATATTCAAATTATTCTACAGTACTTAAAAACTAATAAATAAAATTAAGGTCATGTACTGAAACCATTAATAATAAATAGGAATTCAACAATAATAATGGTGCACTTGTTCTGGGAAAACTGTATCCGTGGAGTAAAATTTCATAACCGAAATGTATTTTTGACACCAGATCCTTAGACAAAACATTTTGAGCTTTTTTTGTCGTTCAATAAAAAATAGCAGCTGAAACCGGCCATACTTTGCGTTCTCACAGAATTTGTGAAAAAACAAACAAACACAAAAAAAAAAAACAATGTAAGGTGAAATTGAAAAGTTTAATAAAAAAAGAAAAAACCAATAAGTTACAATAAAAAAAAAATCATAACAAAATTATTTAAGTTGAAATAAAAAAATAAAACAGTTTTATTGTGGTCGTATCATTTAGCAGACACGGTAAACGTCTGTCTGCATGAAATTAAAAGGCTTAAAACTATCACAAACTCTTCCAGAGTGTCAATCTATGTAATAATACTAAATTTTCTGTTTATTTGGTAAATTAGACTAAAGGCTTAAACCTTGAGCAAAGGTTCGTATAGAATTTTGCACTTCCGTTTTAACACAAGTATAGTAAAGAGTTTTTTTACAAGTTTAAGTCAATGTAAAATGTGTAAATGTTTTACCTTGATAAAATTAAAACATAGTTTTAAATAAGTTTTTAGCATCTGTTGACATTAAAAGTATACTTCAACGACAGCTTATGAATCAAACATACATAACACTGGTTTTTGGATTAAAATTTTTACTTAAGGAATTAAATAAACTGTAATAATAAACTGTAAAATTAACTGCAATCGTTCGAAGATCAAAACCAAATGGTCAACAAATATATAAATAAAATAATATTTTTTACGTATGTTTTATCAACATTTTAAATAGTTATAATGTAGAAAAACTAGATATATTTATCTTCGACAAACTTTTTACTAATATATACGTTTGAATATACTTCCTAAATTTGTTACAGAAGAAATCCTTTGGCTGAAGTTTAAGAAATAACTTTATTTCCAATAAGTTCTGCTTTCTAATCTTACTTTGTATATAGTTTATAAGTGGAATTACATGTTATTTGTCTCAATACTTAAAAGTTTTATCTTTATCACTAGCACAAGCGTAATTTTATGTAATAAATATAGAACATCAAGGGAACACTTATAAAGACAAATTCATGATGAATGGCATGCTCCTTTTGTAGATAAGGATTGGACAGCTATAGGTAATTTGACAAATAAATGTTGGTTAAAAAACAACTAAAAAAATGTCTATATTCTTAAAATAAAATAACTTAGCAAGATATCATTCGTTTATCAAAATATTTTTAGTTTTGCTTATTCAAATAGAGTATTGTTCATTTATTAAATGTATTACATTTATAGAAGAAGTAATCCCAAACTTTTAAAGACAGTGAAATACGTAGTTTGTACAAAGTATTAATGTAATATAAAAATTGTTTAGATTATTTACTAAAAGCTAAAAATTAAAATTAACTTAAACTGATAGATATTAAATTTTACTGTAAAATTGTAAACTTAAAGTTTTCCTGTTAAAATAAGGTAATCCAAGTGTTTACAACCTTTTTAATTTAAGTATCACAATTATGATTCGTGTATTTTGTTATAAAATAAAACAGTTTTTTATCTGAAAAATTAGTTTCATTTATCGTAAACGAATAAATTTTTTTTAAGTATAAAACTATGGTAACTTTTTTTTTAAATTAACCATGTTTTTTTGCCTTTTGAATAATCTTTAGGTGTTCTGCTTAATTTAAGTTAAGTTTTAATAGAGTATAATTGTTCTTTGTTCTAAAGAAAAACTATTTTATATAGCTTTTTTTTAAACCATAAAAGTTTGTACTACACTTTTGAGTCACATCAATAGCAGTATGATTTCAACTTTAAATAATCAAATTAATTTTACATTATTATTTAAAGAATTTAGTCTTTAAAAAGGTTTAATTTACCTACACTTAAATCAAATTGAAACAACTTGATCACTGCTTGACAAACTTAAATAATAATGTCTTGTAAATTTAAATTTATACTAAATTTTTATAGTTCTATTTAAGCTTCAAAATTTTGACATTATATGATTGAGCAATTATTCTAAAAAATTTAAACATAACATTTAAAGTGTTAAATTCTAGTAGTATCAATTTAAATTTTCATATCTAAGTTAAAATATTTTGTCATAATGGTTGTTTTAAGAATATAATAACTAAAATTATTTCATAACAAGACTTTAAACTATCCAACATATAATAGACAAGCTAACTTTAGTTCTAATATTTTTTATAAATCCAAAATAACTTTTATAGTGTATCTATATTCTATAGCCCATGTTTTACTCTTTTATAAATGAAATTGTTTCATGAACCTTATATCTATATATAGCATTTTTCATTAAGACTAGTATTAGTTCTGAGAAACACGAAAACGATATTTAAGATTTTTGTTAACCAACAATTTAAAAATTTTCATAGATAATCTTCAAAAATTTTAAAGATAGTTTATGTTTCTTAACTTTGTCAGTTAAATGCACTAAATGTCATTAATTCAATACAACTAAACAGGTGTTAAAATGGTCATTTTGTATTCAAAAGAAGTTAGTCCTCTGCGAATGAAAAAAGCTATAAGGAAGTACAAAAAGACTAAAAAGTTTTTTGAAAAATGTAATGATGACATTCAGAAGATCTGTGATGAAGCGTCTGATAGCGAAGCGAAAAAAGTCTTGACAACTGTAGAGAATCAATCAAAAGAACCTCTAGAGCCTAAAAGTAGCTTTAAGGAAGTATGCACGACTGATGAGAAATTGTTCATTATGTCCACTGATAAACTAATTGATGCTAAAGATAAACCAGCAGCAAAGCCCGAAAAAGAGTCTATGGAGAATAAAACAGGAGCATTAACAAAAAACAAACAACCCGTTGATAAATCGCAAACTAAAGTCAAACAAGCTGACCCTAAAGAGGTAATCACTACTGATAAGAATATAGCTGACGTCAAAAATCCGAAGAATGATAAGTTGAAACAGAAACGTCATGTGAAATCCATACTTGTTCTAAAATCAGCTTTAGAAAGGGTTGATGCTACGAAATTAAATCAAAAAGAGAGTTCAGTGGATCATAAAGTTAATAAACTCAAGTCCACTGATAGTTCTTATAAAGACAAGTCTGAAAACTTACCGAAGAAATTTCGTAGAAAGAATAAAAAGAAAAAGAAAAATATTTCAAATACTGAATTTTCTGATTTTAAGGTTAAACGAGTTAACCCGGAAATATCACCTAACGTCAAAGTCGAAACTGCTCCGAAAACATCGACTAATGATTCGAAAAATGGAGAAAAAGGCAATATTAACACCAACAATACTCCGGAAAAGGATTCAGAAAAGGTTTGCATTGTTCATGGGCTTAATCATATATATTTAGAATTTTTTTTTCAAGATATGCTTCAAAGTATCTCTGAAAATTTACTTCCTACATCAAAAAATGAAAACAAAGATGTTGATCATCCGCAAGATGAAAAATTTTCTGTGATAAAAAATACCCTGAAAAATAATAAACCGGAGGTTAGTAATTCTAAATCTAAAGATTTAAAACGCACTGCTTGGGACATAACTCCAAAAGCAACGATTCAATCGAATTCTAAGTTTGTCAACCAGCTATTTTCAAAATACGTTTCTGCGGACGAAAGTTCGTACAAAGTTCACAACGCAGTCAGCAGCATCACAACTAATTTCGTCAGAATTTTGTGCAGGGTTTGGTGGAACGCTGAAACCCAAGTTAAAAAGTTGAGAGCATCCGAAGCGGAAGAAATCCTCAAAGATGCTCAGCAGGTCACCATATTGCTTTCAATTTACTGCAGCATCATGCACGAAAGCTACAGTTCATTAGTGCAGCTTTGGAGTGGCCACCAAGTTTACATTGATTTTGATTTTCACAAAAGGCTGGATGAAAACTGCATGAAAGCAAACTGTACTTTGGCGAAGGCTTTGGGAGATCCGGTTTTTGAAGAGGAGCTTCGCAAAACTACGTTTGCCAGTTCAGTAGTAATGGGAGAGTATTTGAAGTTCGTTTATGACCTTTATTCAAAACTACACAAAAAAGCTGCTGAAGACGAGTGTGAAAATTCCAATGAATATCACTCTGTTGCATGTTGCAAAGGAAGTGGACAACTTTCCACATCAAACAAAAGCAAGTAGCCGCATCTTTTCTTTTTCTATAAATTTTTTATAAGTGATTTTGAATTATAATTTGTTGAATGTTTTTGTTTATGTTTAACTGTTGATTTTATTTATATTTTTGTACGCAATAAATAACAATAAGTGGAATTATATTTTTTTTTTTTGAGCATTCGGTTTTTCGATACATTATGAATTTGAAATTCTAATTTTTAAAAATAGCCTGATTCTAATTGATTAACCACATAAAAAATATTTTTAAATTGATTAAAAACCAAAACTATTTATACTGTAGTAACCTTGTAATCTTTTATAGCTTGAATGGTTAGCTAAAAAATTAGTTTATGCCTTATATAAAGCTATATGCCTTAAGTTTCGTATGTAATTAAAAAAACTTATTTACTCTACTGTAAACAACTACAAATACAAAAGTACAAAGTTTTTCTAATAAAATAAATTACTTTTCGCTTCTCTATTGTATAACCGTTGTGCAAATAATTCTTAACATTGGTAAAGAATTATCTGACGCTCGAAAATACAGTTTTAACATATCCAAAATAATCAAATGTAAGACTTAATTTGATTATTTTTTTATTCTAACCTAGCATGGGCCAGCCACTTTTTATTATCATCCAAATTTATCAAATACTTTTAAACAAGCAAGATTTTGTAACCGAAAAGTTTTCGCTATATAACGTTATTACGAATATTAAACTAAAACATAAACCTTCGTTAGCTGCACGATTAGTTAACTAAAAAGCGTGAACAGCTTGTGTTCCCATACTGTTTTGAAGCTTAAAAGTTCATACAGTCCTGAATGTTTTCTTCATTCATATTTTTGCAGTTTTCCGATCTCTGATGATAGCTAATGGTTAACAATTCGTTAAGTAAACAAGAAAAATCTACAGTAGTTGCATTTTATTTTTATACCTATAACAGCAACAAGTATTTTTACACCAATAACATGAATAAATAATTTATAGATATTTCTTAATTCAACTTCGATAAATATACAGAATTATTTAGATAATTCATAAATCTGTTTAAATTTCGACTGTTACATTAACTTAAATAAAATTAGATTTTGAAATTTATCAATAATTTTGTGTTTTGTTAATGTTTTGTTGATACTTGGCTCGAAACTTTAATTTTGGATAGATTTTAATTCCACTTAGCTAAATTTAAAGGTAAAAATATCTAAGATTTAAAAAAAAGAGCACTTAATTCAATTATTTTTTTGACTCCTTATATTAATTAAATAAAGTTTTGTTTTAAAATTACTACTAACTTTACCTAAGTATACACTGATAAGCTTGATTTATCGAATATGTGATATTTTAGTATTTTGTTTAGATTTCATGCATGAATAAGTTTTTAAATAACATTATAAATAAGCAACATTTTAATGTGCAGTTTACTATTTTATTTTACTTAAAGAAGTAGCAATTTTTAGTCATTGAAACTTGGTTGTAAATAAAATATTTAATTTGCATATCTTTATCAAAATAAACTCTTTACATTTCAGTAAAATGAGCTATCTTTTTTAGTTAAAACAAATAACTATATACGAATAACATGAAAAATAAATTTCCTTGGATTTTTTAATATTTTTTAATTATTTAAAACTTAAAAATATTTTTTATTTAGTAACACTCAGTAATAATTTTCATGTTTTTTAATTACTTAAAAGACAAGTTCAGTTATTTTGAAAATACCTTATTAGTATATATGTTAGCTCAGTAAGGTGTGCAAATTTCGTTTTCTAAAAAAAAATGATAGTTTTGCGGAGTCTGTAAAGATTATAACTGTATAAAAGAAAAATATGCTTACGAATAAAAATATCTTTTGTATGTACTTGTTAGAACATACAACTACAAATAGTATTGTACGCTTAATATATGTTATTTACTTTACGATTTTTGTTCATTACTATATGTTTCTATATTAATAAGTTGGAATAATACTTTTAATAAAATTATAAACATCGTAAGTCAAATAAAGTATTAATCTACTGGAAAAAAAATCTTATTTGTATTTACATGTCTGAACCAGGGGTGTGTCTAGACACTTTTCAAAGGGGTTTCACATAGGTTTTTGTTCTTTATTTGCCGCGCATTTCTTAGGTATGCACTGCCATTATTGTGGTACTACGCAAAATTTAGCCGAAAAACTCTGTGTTTAAAATGCTTTTTTCTGCTTATAAAAAAAACATATAAGTAGTAATAGAAAAATATTATATTTTTTATTCATTATAATGTATTAAATTTAGATAAACAAAAACTAAAAGAACCAAAACAAAGTTATGAACTTACAAATTGTATTTTAAAATTTGTTATTTTATTTCTTCAACTGTTACAAACATAACTAACTTATTTTATAAAAAATTCAGGGTTGCCACTCACTTTTTCAAAAATTTTTCCAGGTTTTCCAAATTTCTTCCAGGTTTTTAAAAGTACACATTTTTGGGTCTATTTTCAGGTTAAAGTTAAGTATTAGGTAAGAAACTGTTAAATAGTTAAAAAACATTGAAAAAATACTGTAAAGCTACTTTGAATATGTTTTTTAAAACAAAAAAAATTGATGATGAAATTTTTTTTTTATATGATAGATTTTTTGAGTCAAATCGAAATTTTTTGCTGAAAATGTGAAAATTCCAGGTTTTTTTAGTAATTTTTGTACAAAATTCCAGATTTTTTTTCAAAATTTACCAAATTCCAGGTTTTTTTTGCCTAAGTTGTCAAATTCCAGGTTTTTCCAGAATTCCAGGTAAAATGGCAACCCTAAAAATTAACCTTTTTATCAGGAAACAATATTATAAAATAATTAAAACTAGAATAAATTTTTACAAAGAGAATTTCAATTTTGATTTAAATGTTAGTATAGATGGAGTTCTTACAATTTCTTCTTTTAAATTTTAAGCTTTTTACATTTATATATCTATTTATAATAAGAATATTTTTTTCAAATAATTTAATCTATAAAATTTGAAATCTCACTAAATATACAATAACATATACAAAAATAAAACAACTTAAATAAAATTGAAATTTCACTTTAAAAAAATGTTTAGACTTATACAATTGAATTAAAATATCTTTAAATTAGTATTAAATGTTTGCCTGATGGTGCAGGGATTCTGATTATGGTTTTGAAATCTCTAAGACTTGAAAATTTCAAAGTCCACCTCAGTCAAAGACACAAACCAAGAATCAACTTTGTGGCCAACAGATATACAAAAATAGAACAACTTAAATAAAAATATTAAAATACCATTAAATGATAAAAAAATAAATTGCCAGGTGGTGTAGTAGATTTTGATTTGAAATAATGATAATGATTTCGAAAACTCTCTGATTTGAACTCTTTTTAAGGTTTAAAAGCTTCACAAAACATTATTATATACAATTAACTAAGTAAAATAAAACTTTAGTGATTATAATGGACATTTTTTAGGTAAAATTGTACTTACTAGTTGAAAAACAATAATTAATCAAAAGTTATTTAGACTAAGTAACAATTTTTAAATGGAAACTAAGAGCATCTTAGTAAAATGTTTTCTAGAAAAAAAATGCAACTTAAAAACTTTTACATACTATGAGTCACAATTAAAATTTTATTTAAAAAATATTTCAGCTGGGCAAAAACGAGCATTTTTTGTTAAGGAAACCTAACAATCTTTTAGTGTTAAAATTCAACATTCATTATTCAAAGTTCATCTAATAACCAAAACAAAGTCAATAAACAACGTTTTCAATGATAATTTTAATGAATCTTGTTTTCTTTTTTTTTCAGGGGGTTCACAGGAAACAGGAAACCAGTCAAAACACGCCCCTGGTCTGAACTGTTAGCATTTGATGTACTATGGGCCTTGCTTATGATAGTTATTGTTTATTAAGCTTTTTACTTAATAAATTTTTCTAAAGGTCTAGTTTATAAATATTAACAATAATGTATAAAATTAGATATTAACTTAAGAACTTAAAAAATCAAAAACTAAAAGTTTAGAAAAATTGAAAAAAAGTGAAAAAATTACATAAAATAAATCAAGAAGTACCTCCACTCAATAATTTTTTTTTTTAAATCGTCTTAAATTGTGCACAATGTTTTTTGTGATAATTGCCACATGTAAAAAAAAATTCCAGCTAATAAATCTTAGGTCGCACTTTTTGGGACTAATACAGTTTGCATTGGGGTGGTTTTCAGAAAGTCGGATGGTGCCAAGGACAAAGTTTTTGAAAATCATCTAAAATTTTACACAGATTGTTTTTGTGATATTCAAAAAAAAAAACTGAAAACTCAAAGGTCACTGTATTTATATGCACCCTTTTTGACCCAACTACTGACTTTTGAGGAACTAAGAAATTATGATATACTTACTGTAACATTATACTCAAGCTTATATATAAATTTTATATTTTAATATCTAACGATTATGTTCGTAACTATAAATTACAGTTTTTACTTTAAATGACCATTATGATATATAGAAGATGTGAAGCTGAAGCCTTTGCAAGTCAAGTATTAAATGATATAATTAATAAGGGTTTGTACTTAGGGAAATCACTAAAATGTAGCTAATAAATTAAGTTTACAAATAGTGATTACTTGGTCCAGTTACACATTAACAAGCCATACCAGACTGAAGTTACTTTGTTTTGTTTGTAAAGAAAGAAAAATATGTACACACAAATATGGCTTGGTGTGGATAAAGACCTTTCAGTTGTCTAGTCTCACACCATGTTGACAGCTTTGAAAACTCTATGAGTCAAACATACAAAATAGAAATTGAGTGGTTGATATAAAAACAGAAAAAGCAAATGTAAACAACTTTTTAGCTGTTTGAATTAAAAAATTAATTAAGAAATTTAAGATCTACTCGTTTACTATTACAATTTTTAATTACTTACATTTTAGTTATATATTCAAAAAACTAACTTATTCTATACTGTAATAGTTGGGCTTAATCTTGGTCTAAATTAAGACTTTATATTAACTTGAGCTTGTGTGTCTCTCAGCTCACAAAAATTCAGACTTCTGCATTGTAAGATATTTTTTGCTGATATTTTCTTTGATCTACATTGTTAACATTTAAAAGAATGACCAAAAAAATCTTAAGAATTTATGCTATATATTTTTGTCATTGTTAATTGATTTCACTCATTTTATGATTCAGTTCTGAAGTTGGTAAAACCTTAACTGCATAAAAACAAAAACTCATTTAAACTCATTTTGTATTAGTTTAAAATTTACTTTTGTTAATTAAACCTGGGTTTAATTATTTGATTAGTTTTTGTAATACAGTTGTTTCAATAAATATTGTACCATGATTAGGTTTTTTCCTGACAAAAAATGTTGAATAATATTGATGAACACTTTTTTTTTACAAAAAATTAACTTTGGCTTTTATATGAAAGCTTTAACAGGGTTGCCACACACTCAGGGAACTCAAGGAATTCAGGGAAACTCAGGGAATTTTCAATTTATAGAGAATCTCAGGGAAACTCACGGAATTTTGATTTTTTTTAAACTCAGAGAAATTTTAAGATTTTTTAAAAAATCTCAGGGAAATGTTTTTTCTAGATCTAGACTGAAATTTAGTTAATCCAGTTTTAAAATATGTGTATCATTCATGTTGACAACATAAACACAACTTTAGTGCTTCCTTCATGACATATACTTCATTATTTTTGTAAATTTTTTTTTATAATGATCTACAATGATCAAAAATTAACGAACAAGCTTCTTTTATCTTTTAAGTCATTTTGATTTTTCCAGAGAGACGTTTTAAAAATTAAACTAAAACTTGTCAAAAACGGGTTATTCTGATAGCCAGAATTAAGCAATCTTGGATTAGCGCTTTTTATTATTAGCAATTATTTTTATTCTCAACACAAATAGTTGCGTTATCATTTTATTTAGCTTTATATTTTAGCTTAAGATATTTATTTGGAATGTAAATAAAGTATAACTATTACAAATATTATTCTACAATTGTTGATCAGTATTTATCGTCGATAGTAATTAGAAGGTCGCATTGCAGGTTCAAAACCGATTAAAATCTTTTTTTTTTTTTTTTTGATTGAATATTAACTAAATTTAACTTTATGCAATTATTTATGTTGAGAATAAAAATAATTGCTAATAATAAAAAGCGCTAATCCAAGATTGCTTAATTCTGGCTATCAGAATAACCCGTTTTTGACAAGTTTTAGTTTAATTTTTAAAATGTCTCTCTGGAAAAATCAAAACGACTTAAAAGATAAAAGAAGCTCGTTCGTTAATCTTTGATCATTGTAGATCATTATAAAAAATTTTTTTTACAAAAATAATGAAGTATAAGTCATGAAGGAAGCACTAAAGTTGATCAAGTTTCGTTTATGTTGTCAACATGAATGATACACATTTTCAAAAGTTTGTACAAAACAATTAATTTTATTTATTTATAAGTGCTTATTTAGAAAATTTTAAGGCTTGTGGCTAGTTTTTCAATATTCTTAGAATTAACATTGTAATTATTTAATAAATAATATAATTTTTAAGGATTTGAAAAAAACTCAGGGAAGATTTTTTGACCCAAAGAGTGGTAATTCTGCTTTAATTACAAACTATAAGCCAGTTTTTATACAATTCATATATCATTAAACTTTTGAGATATTTTATTTTTTGCAAAAAGTTTCTGATACAAATGTATGGACTGCAAATATTTTGGGTCAATTTTCTCGGAAATTTTAAAAAACACTTAAAAATCTATCTCCTCCTTCATTTTTCAAGCAATCTTCTTTAAATTTTCAGGAAATGTTCCTTACATTAAAAAAAAAACTTAACTTATGAATTTTGATAATATTAAAAATATTTTTTGACAAGAACTTAAAAAAAAAGTCTAATTTTTTCAAATAAAAATTGTTTACTTAAAATTTTTTAGATTCACAAGCAACTTTTTTTGTTATTCTCAGGTTTGCCACTTTACCTGAAAACCTCAAAAAACCTTGAAAAACCTGGAATTCAACAATTTAGGCAAAAAAACCTGGAATTTGGAAAATTTTGAAAAAAACCTGGAAAAACTTGGAATTTTAACATTTTTCACATGTTCAGTAATAAAATGTTGATTTGGCTTAAAAAATCTATCATTAGATAAAAATTTTTGTCATCATCAATTTTTTTTTATTAAAAAACACATTTATAGTAGCTTTACAGTATCTCTTCAATGTTTTTATACTATTTAAAACAGTTTTTTACCTTAAACTTAACTTTAAATTAAAAACAGACCCAAAAATATGTACTTTTAAAAACCTGGAAGAATTTTGAAAAACCTGGAAAATTTTTTGAAAAAACTAGGGGCAACCCTGTATTGTATAAAGATTAGATTGTGAAAGTTTGAAGAAGATTGCTTGAAAAATGTAGGAGGAGATAGATTTTAAACAAAATAGTCTTTTTTTGCTGTTTTATTTTTCACTTCCTATAGGAAACCCATTATGCGGCCCGACTTTGACTGGTATGAAAAATAATTTGAATTTTTTAAAACCATAAAAAGCATCTTAAAGCTTAAAAAAAATTCTATAAAATAAGATTACATTGTAAAAGACATGACTAACCCCCCTATCGCCTTAAATTAATCTTTAATCTTTTATTTTAATTTTTTATCAAATATGTGCTAAGTTTAAATTTTTTTATCTGTAGTTGGGTTTGAAATTGATGTCAAATTGTTAAAAAAGTTACTATCATTAATGTTAGATTGAATGCTTACATGCTTAAGGCCATAGGGGGGGTCCACTTTGTTTTTTACAACTTGATCTTATTTTGTAGAATTTAATCTGAGCTATCAGACACTTTTAACCGCTTAAAAAAACTCAAAGTAATTTTTGAGATATAAGCGATCAAAGAAAGGGCGTTCAATAGGTTCCTTATGGAAGGCAAAAACTAAAAATGCGAAAAAAGACTATTTCACTAAAAATCTATCTCCTCCTTCATTTTTTGAGTAATCTTTCTCAAATTTTTACAGAATGTGTATCATTAAACTTTAAAGAGATCTATTGTAGGAATTTTTTTAATTTTGAGTAAAAAAAAAATTATTGTCAAAAAACTACCCTTTTTTTTAGTTTTTTGTGGATAAAATTTTTATTTTTCAAAATTTCAAAAATTCCAACATTCAGATTCTTCAAAATATTAAAAGGAACATTTCCTGAAAATTTGAAGTCTCTAGGTCAAAAAATGAAGGAGGAGATAGGTTTTTAGTGAATTTTAAAATTTCTGAGAAAATTGACCCCAAAAAATTTGTGGTCCATACGTTTATATTAGAAAATTTTTACAAAAAGTTAAATATCTCAAAAGTTAAATGATATTTTTGAATTCTATAAAAACTAGCTTATAGTTTGTACTTTAAGCTTTCATATAAAAGCCAAAGTTAATTTTAGTAAAAAAAAATGTTGGACCCCCCCATGGCCTTATAGATTTTGCCTTTAATACTTGCAAATAGCAAACTAAATTTTAGCATTAAGTACAAGTAAAAGTGTTTACCTAGTTAAGTAAAATTCTTGAAAATATTTTTCTTATTACAACCAAATAGTTTTTTATAATACAAAAAGAGTTGCCTAAAGTTTTTCAAGAATATTTTATTTAGAAAAAATCAATCCTGCTTGTTGTAAAAAAAATATTTTGTTAATTTTGTATAAAAACAGGATTTACCTAATTTTAAGCCTGTGTAGAAAAGACATACTTTTCATAAAATATAAATTTTTCTTAGTTTTGTTTTCTACTTCTTATTGAGCTCTTTAACTTTGATGGTCTATTATAGCTTCAAAATAACTTTAAATTTTGAAATACAATAAAAAGCAATTGAAAGTTTGGTTAAAATCTGAAATTTAATATGATGTTGTGAAACATATATTAAATCACCACTATATATAGGAGTAAACCTTACTAAACATGTGTACACATTGTCAAAACACTATGAAACACTTTATATTTAAAAGATAAAGAATCACTGCTATTGCCTACTAAATTAGATAAACTAAAAATCTTATTTATTTATTTAGTAATATAAAGTGCTTTAGCAGCCAATTTCATTAAACTTGAAATTGTTATATCATCTTATTCTTAGCTTAAACAATGTATGTATAATCTTTTAAAATAACTAAAAATAAAGTTGTTCATATATTTAAATTTTAAAATATTTCATATTACAATTAGAAAAACTAATGGTTTTTTTGAGTTAAAATTAATGTTTAAAATTTTTATTAAGCATGTATAATTCCATGTGTTTTTTGATTTAAAACTATTAATTTTCAGAATCTATATAAAATGAAAAGTTTTTTCTTTTTGTTCGGTCAAAAAAAACCAGGTGACCATTTGTTTGAATTTTCTATTGGAGAGCTAAAGTCTGTTGCTAAAACTTTAAACATTATTTTAAAAATAAAGGATAATGACTTGAATAATATTAACAATGCTTCTTATGCAATAGTAGAACTTGAAAGTTGTGACCATGTAAAAATGATGCTTCCAAGATTGATTTTGTGTAAGTGTGTAATTGAGTTGTGGGGTCAAGGGGCTTCTTTTCCTGATTTAAATAGGGACTTGGAACAAAATTTAAATGATGAAAAACTTTTGCTTTTAAACAAGAGCGTGTCATTTTGCATGAGGGTTAAAGGTATAATGAAAAAAGTTTCAATGGCTGAACAGAGACAAAAAATGGAAATGATCACAGACGAAGCTTTTCCAGTTAAAGGTAATGTTAACTTAAAAGCTCCTGATCAAGAATATTATTTATTTGAAGATTACACTGAGTTGAAAGATAACAATTATCCAAAGTTTTTGTTTTTTGGACGTTTAGTTGGTGAAGGACCCAGAAAATTGTTGGACACTTATGCTCTGCCAAAGCGTAAATTTATTGGAAACACCTCCATGGAACCTGAAATGAGTTTTTTCATGGCAAATGTGGCACAGGTAGTAAAGGGAAGTTTTGTCCTTGACCCCTTTGTTGGGTCTGGAAGCATATTAGTCTCAGCTGCTCATTTTGGAGGGTATGTGTGTGGAGGTGACATAAACTATAACATTGTCCATGCTGTTGGTAAATCATCCAAACATAATGTAATTAACAGAGCTAAAGATGAGTCAATTCTGACCAATTTAAAGCAGTACGGCTTGCAAGACAAGTATGTTGATATTCTAATTGCTGATGCAGCAAAGCACCCTTGGAAGACTGCTTTACCAATTTTTGATGCCATAATTACAGACCCTCCTTATGGAATAAGAGAAAGTAGTAGGAAGGTTGGGCACAAGAAAGAAGACATGAATGCTTGGGATGATTGCTCACAGCACTATCCAGAAAAAAAGCAGTATCATCTTGATCAAGTTTTCAAAGATTTGTTGAACTTTTCAGCTGCATCATTAGTTGTTGGTGGCAGGCTGGTTTACTTCCTTCCGGTAAACAGAAATAAGTACACTGATGATTTTGTGCCAAAGCATCCATCACTTACTTTGGTTGGAAATTATGAGCAAGTTCTAAATCATCACTCGTCAAGAAGGCTGATTGTTATGGAGAAAAGGACAAGTTCCGTTGAGTCTCATCAATCTTCAATTAATAGTGATTTTTATTCTGTTTCTAATTCTTTTAGAAATTTTTATTTTAATGGTAAATAAAAACTAAAAGTACTTCATAAAAGTTAAAATGAAGTACTCTTTGACACTTATTTTTATAACATGAAATAGTTTTTGTTGTATTTAAATTCCTTATAGTTAAGTATTAGGTAATTTTTAGGAAATATTTACTTAAACTAATTTAAGTTTAGTTTTATAAACAATTTTGTTAGATATCTAAAAGAATACAACTTCAAATTTAATTAAGAATACTAGAAAACTTTTTTATCAACTTCTATAGAAAAACAGTTAAATATTACCTTCTTTAGTTAAAACTCATTAAAAATGAAATTATGAAATGATGTAAAGCTTTATTAGTGTGTTGCCTTAGGCTGATATTTGTTTAATTTCAATAAAGTTTTCACAGTTTTTTTTTAACATACTGATTAAATTAAAAAAACATTACTAATTTAGAACCAAAATTAGTTTTTATTTAAATTACTCTTCTTGAAAACTATTTTTGTAAATTATTAAGTATAAGATTAAGACACTTGTTGGATTTTTGTATTATTTATGTCAATTTTTTTATGTAGCTTATTAAGTATAATGCCTCTGACTTCTATTCCATGGTCTGCTGCAAGTATAACAATTGATAATTTGATTAAAGAGTATCTTATAAAGCGGTCCTTTACCAACACATTGAAGTGTTTCGAGTCTGAGCTTTCATCAGAAAAAGAAAAAGGTTTTCGGGTGAGAAACACAATTTTATTTTATTTTGAATTAACATAAAAACAGATTATTTTAAATATCTCATAGGATTTCTGCTAATCAAGCAAGTTCTAAAACAGGGATTGGCAAGTAGTTGCTGCTCGGGCCAAATTTAAAGTTTCCAAAATCTTGGCGCGCTGCATTTTTAGTTGCATTAATTTTTTTTTGGTTTTAGTCACACTGAAGTAAATTTTAATTTTATTCAGTTTGTTATTTTTAATGACATTTAGCTATGCCAAAAAATGCCTATTTAATTATACATATTCATTGGAATAACATTTAGATTGACTAATATACTTAAGTCTTAAAAAACTTTGTACTATCTTAATCACTTAATCAAGTTAACTTACTGTCTTTATTATCTTACTTACAACTTAACTCTCTATAAAAACCGAGCTTGAAAACATTTATGGGTCACCTTATACATTTTTTTATATTATGAAACACTTTTTCTTCTTTAAAAAACATTAACTTTTGAAGACAGTTTTTGCGTTTTAAATAGTTTAAACTTTAAAAACAAATCAGTAATTAGTTAACTAAACAAAATTAATACTTATTTGTATCGTTAAAAAAATAAAAAATATTTTCTAACATAATTAATGCTCAAATACTTTAAAATAATAGCTTGTTAGTAATTTATTTGTCTTTTTCATGGTTGCCACTTTAATAGCAAAAATGTGTGAGTTATATCGAACAAGCCTAAGTTTATTAAAAGTTGAAAATGCTAAGAGCTTGCTGTTAATCCTTGTTAATTAGGAATTAAAAATGATCTACCTAATTAAAATATGATTGTTATAAAAAAGTACATTATGTTCAAGTAAACTGGAAAAAATAACAATTAATAAACTACACTACAGTCATAAAAACTATTCTGTGAATTTGAAGATTTATCAAAAGTGTTTGTAATGAAAGTTTCACACACCTGAGTTTTTGAAAATGTCTATTACAGGTCTAACTAATCTGATTTTTCAATTTTTGAAAATAGCCTGTTTGTTTGACTACCTATTCAAAATAAACTTCACGAAATAAAGAAATAACAAAATTTATTAACAGTAAAGCAATTATATAGAAAAAAATAATATTTTAATTCAGCTTGAAAGGACAATTAAGTTTCTTAAATACTTTTAACGGAAGAATAAACATTTATTAAGATATTAATTATCATTAAAAACTTATTTTTATTGAGCATTATAGCAATACTTTATCTGCCATAAAAATATTGCATTTAAAAAGAGTAAATGTAAACTTAAAAAACGTTAGTTAGAAGTTATTCGAAGAAACATAAAAAATTCCTTAAGTCAGTTTCAACAAAGCACATGATTATGTTCAGTAACTACAGACTGATAAGAAAAAGTTCTTAAGAAATTTATAAAGTAGCAGATGTAGTTACTGTGCATTACAATAATCATGGTTGCCACTGATCAAGCCGAGAAAAATTTCCTGACTTTTCCTGACTTTTTACCAAAATTTTCCTGGCTTTTCTAAATCATACTCTTAAATTAAACTTATTCTAAAATACATAATCTAACACTTGAAACTATATAAAGCTTTCAATGTGATTTTAATACAGGTTAAAAACAACAGTTTTTTGCTGAATTCTATCAAACTTCCAGTACATCACTTAAACCATCTGTGTATGATTCATGTTTGTAATAAACAGCTCTATCAGCAAAATACTTGTATTATCACATTATAAACACAGCTTGTCTGAAAAAAGACACAATTTTTTAGCATTTCCTAGCATAAAGGTATCTAGATAAATAAATGACATATAAGGAACTTTTACAATTTTTGTTTATATATCACAGATTCACTATGGAAGTGTCCTTGCTACAGATCATCAATACTAAAAAGCTTACAAAATCTGCTCGTTCAAGTAGGGTACTTGTTCAATATGTTAATAGAATATTTTTGCGTTTTATAAAGGATATTTTACTAATTTATACCAGGTGAAGGCATTGGAAATAAAATTAAATATTTTTGTAAATTTCTAGGAATTTTTTTTTGACTTTAACGAACTTTTAATCAATTTTTACCATTTGAAGGCTTTGGAAAACAAGGAATTTTGTAAATTTAAACTGACAAAATCTGATTTTTTTTTAATTTTATAAAATTTCCTGACTTTTCCTGACTTTTTTTCAAAACCCCCTATTTTTACCTGACTTTTCCTGACTTTTGTCATTTTTTAAAATTTTTCCTGACTTTTCCTGATACCCTGACTTTTCCTGACCGAGTGGCAACCCTGAATAATTCTCGTGATAATTTCTGTATAAGGTTTTACATACAGTAACAGAAGATTATACTGCAAAACCATACAAATCTGATTACCTACAAGGAATGTTATAGATAATAAAATTAAAATAGTTAATCATTGTACTTGAAAATTTCATTATTACCTGTTTAAAAAATGTTTTTCCTGTGAAGTATAAACATGAACAGGGTTGCCACTCGGTCAGGAAATCAGGAAAAGTCAGGAAAAATTTAAAAAAATGACGAAAGTCAGGAAAATTCAGGTAAAAATGGGGGGTTTTGAAAAAAAAGTCAGTAAAAGTCAGGAAATTTTATAAAATTAAAAAAAAATTCAGATTTTGTCAGTTTAAATTTACAAAATTCCTTGTTTCCCAAAGCCTTCAAATGGTAAAAATTGATTAAAAGTCCGTAAAGACTTTTTTAGTATTGATGATCTGTAGCAAGGACACTTCCATAGTGAAACTGTGATATATAAACAAAAATTGTAAAAGTTCCTTATATGTCATTTGTTTATCTAGATACATTTATGCTAAGAAATGCTAAAAAATTGTGTCTTTTTTCAGACAAGCTGTGTTTATAATGTGATAATACAAGTATTTTGCTGATAGAGCTGTTTATTACAAACATGAATCATACACAGATGGTTTAAGTGATGTACTGGAAGTTTGATAGAATTCAGCAAAAAACTGTTGTTTTTAACCTGTATTAAAATTATATTGAAAGCTTTATATCAGGGTTTCCCAAACTCATTTACTAAATCGCCCCCTTTTCAGTAACTTTATGAAACTGAGAAAAAAAAAACACTTGTTGAATGCTAAACTGTTTTTTTCACATTTTTAAGCTAAAGCAGAAAAGTCTTTTGATTGTTTTAAATGTTATACAGGGACTTAAAACGAAATTAATCAAATTAAACCAAATTACCAAAAACAATTTGACTTGAAATATATTTTTGCTCAGAAGGCCACATTTACCTAATTGCGGGACACAGAGTTTTCTTTTGCGGGCCGCATTCCACTCAAAAAATAAACGTGCTCGCGGGCCGCAGGTCTTTGTCACGGGTTACAGTTTGCCAATCCCTATTCTAAAATGATAGGCAAATACTTATACATAAATTATCTAAAAAAGTAACTAAAAAAATAATTGAAGATTAAAAATTTAAATAAATTAAGTTATTTGAGCTAGTTAATGATTTTCTATAACAAAACAATATAATACTTTACTATGTTTTCGAGCTTATTGCACTGTTTTGCATAAATTAAAAAAAAAAAGTTTTAAAATACATATACTAAGAATTTATGCTGTTATAAACTAAAAAGATGTGTAACTTAGGTTTAATATGTTTATGAGTTTTGCTGTGTTTTGAATATTTCTGAATTATAGGCAGACAAAGTAGTGCAGCAGATATTAACCTACGTGCATTCCTTTGATGTAGAACAACTTAAGGCTTACTGGAAACACTTACATGTAAAAGTTTTCACAAATGCCTTTGATGCTACGTACACGGAAACAATCAGTAAGCTAGAACTTAGAATTATGCAATTATATCTAGTTAACTGCATCAAGTGTAATAAAAAGGAAAAATGTCATGAGTTTTTTGAAAAGTATACAAAGGTAAAATTGTTTTTTATTGTTTGCAACTTTTGCATATTTTATTTTTTCTATAAATTTGATATCTTAATGAAATTTATTGAAGTATTGTTTTCGGTTAAAATTTCTAATAATGTATCAATTGTTATTTTTGTTAAGTTTAAAAGCAATAGTTATTTAATTTATATTATTTAGGAAATGTCAGAAGAACTATCTTTTTGGTACAAGCTTCCATATACTGCCAATCCTGAGTCAAGTAAAACTTTTGGCGGTTATTTTACTAAGGTTTGGAACGACACCCTACTAACCACTCTTCAAAATTTTATTTCTGTAGCTTTTGCAAGGTATAATCGTAATATAGACTCCTTATAAATTTGTTTATTTAACTTCTTATAATATTTTTAGACAGGAAGCTCCAAAGCTTGTTCAGTGCTATCATGAGTTACAGCAGAAGAATGAAAAGTTAATTGCAGAAAACAACAAACTCGTAAATCAGCTTGAATGTATCAAAATTTCACAACCTCATTTTGTTGAATCTTCGCTTAATAAAGAAAAACTAAATATTTATTCTGAGGCTCCTATTGCTGCTGTAGTACCTGCTAAATTGTGAGCACATGAAATAAATTTTATTTATATGCTAACTTTAAAGATGTATTACCCCATAGTTTTCAAGACTTTTTATCTTGACCATTTAATAACCCTTTTACTTTTTCAGTTCAGTTCTATTTAAACTTAAAAGTTAAAACACTAAAAAACTTCAACGAACCTTAAAAACTTAAATTACAGACCCGAACCTTCGTCAGCAGCTTCTTCTAGCAAGCGAAAACTTGGCTTTAACTTTAGTTTGGGAAAGTCAAAAACAGAAAAAAACTTAGCTACACAACAAACTAATAACAATTCAAGCGGTAAGTTTTAAATTACAAAAACTTAAATGTTTGTTGTACATGACTTGCAATTAGTTTGTTTTTAATAACAAGTGATTTTTGTTTATTTATTAATTTTCATAACTGTTTTTGAACTTAAAAAAATATTAAAATTAGGTTTTTAATTAAATTTTTTTGCTATGTGTTTAAGCTTTGATTTTAACTAACATCAAACGTTGAAAAATATATTACTACACTATATAGTGTATAACTACTTTATGTTTACTGTTTTGTTCCAAAAAATAAAAGTAGTCATCGATTAACAGATACAATTGAAGTTTACTAATTAAATAGTGCTTAATAATTTTTAAACTCAAAAATGTGTTAATTCATCTTTTTTAACGGATACTAGCTACAGCCATTGTTTGTATGATATTAAGTAATTCCTAATTAAAAGTAACATTTAGTTATCAGAATCAACTTTACTTCTTAAAGTTTTTATATGAGAGATAATGTTGAATTAAAATCTATAAGTGCTTATTAGTAAAAATAAAATATACCTAACCTGAAGGCTTACAAAGCAATACTCCAAGCTCATCCGTTTCAGCAGAACACATTTCACCCAATTATTTTAAACCAGCTCTTGATCCAATTTCTTCAATTAAGAGCAGAAAACAAATTGCCGAAGAAAAAAGAAGAGAATTGTTCAGAGCGTCTTCTAATAAGAACTTTGTAAGAATTTTACTTATATTTAAGTACATTTTTTCTGATAAATTTAAGTGTTTTTTGAAATAAAGAACAAAAAATTTTGAATTCTTTTACCGAAAAAGTGTTATGTTATATACGGAATTGACAACATTAAACAAATTATTTACAGTAAGTTTTAACTACTAACACTACTAATTTATGTTTTGTTTTCAGAACCGATCTCTTAGTAGCACTAAAAAAGAAAACAAATTTGAAAGTACATCAGCCTATGATGGAACTAATAGGTAAGAGTACTCTAATTTTGATATTAAAACAAAAATAAAAAATAAAAAATGATAGTATTTGCTAAATATATTAACTGCTAGAAGGAATAATTCTGAATCGAAAGAATATAAAAAGAAAGCTTCTATTAAGAAATTTGCAGTCAGTCAAAAAGATTTGTTGAAGACGGAAAACGAATTGAGTATAAAGCATTACATGTTAGTGAATTTCAAATAGTTTTATTTTATAAACAACTGCATTTCAGCAACATGATATTCTAAAGGTTCAATGAAACAATGGACAAGATAGCAGTTTTGTATGATGAAGGCTTCCTTCAAATGTGGAATCTCTCCGTTCTTAATGAACAAGTTCAGTTCGAAATAATGCCTTCGTTCGATTTCAAGTATAAAGTCTCTGCAATATCCTGGTATCCAAAATCACCAAATAAAGTAATTAAAAAAATTAGTCCTGCTTTTGTTTTCATTAAATACAGCTTAATTTTATACTTAATATTTATAAATGAAGTTATTAAATTTATTTTACAAGGATTACAAGTTGACCATTAAAAAAATAACATAAACGGTTACTTTTAGAAGAAATCATTTATTGTTACATTGGTAACAGTTTTCTTTTCAGTTATTTGTTTGAAACTCTAATTAAAAATGTATAAAGTGGAAAAAGTATTAAAGTTTTAAATTTTCCGAATAGGTATATTTATTATTATATTTAAATTGAAATCTTTTGAAAACCTGAAGTTAAGTCATACTGCATAATTTTTTACAAAGGTCATTCTAATTTTTCTATTAACCCTAGGTTTTTAATAAAAAAAGATTATCTTTGATTTAGTACAGTTATACCTCACTTATCCGGTCTTCACTTATACAGTTATTCGCTTATCCGGCCGATTTAGTCGAGAAGTATATTTGTTATTCGGCTAAAACCAATGCATTACTATAAATCATGGTTGCTCTAGAGCCACAAATCCTGGAAAAACCTGATATTTGAGAAATTTCAAAAAAAAACTGGAATTTTGAACATAAATCACTAAAAAACCTGGAGTTTTAAACAATTTTTACGTTTTAAGTAGTAGAGTTTTGGTTTATACAAAAACTCTATAACAATTTATCTGATTCCGTGAGTTTTATACTGAGAAACAAGAAAGTTTTTCAAACATACTTCCATTCTTTCTTTTATCCGAAAGAGTTTCTACATTAGTAAAACTGTTTACGATGTAGTTTACTTTCTTTAGATTAATATTAAACTTTACAGTAGTTTGTTTCGTTTATTTTTTGTAAGTTTTAATTCTTTGGTTTGTTGGAGAAGTTCAAAAAAAGTAAATAGATAATTAAGTGTACGTTTTATGATTAGCATTGCATATTCCGGCTAAAGACTAATCCGGCCTTAATTACAAAAAAATCTTGTCCAACATGGCCAGGGATAAGCGAGAAAGAACTTTACTATGTAAAATTTGTTTATAATTTTAATTTTTTAAAATCATACATGTATCTGCCTAATAACTTTAATCACGTTAGATTTTTCTAGACTAGGTATTCTCCTAAATCGTTTTCATTATCAAAAACTATCGCATTTTTTATAAGGTATCGTCCCTTTTTTATTGATAATTGGTATAATATTTCAGCCCTTTACTAGTTATTACTTGTTCCTAAGGGGTAGATATCGCCGAATATCTATTAATAAAACGTGCCATAAACTTATTACTTTGTTTTTAGTGAAAAATTGCTATAAGTTCAGCAGTTTTTTTTTTTAATTGAAATGTTTCTTTAGTTGTTCATCGGATCCGACAACGGGTACCTGAAGCTGTTCAACGTGGAAACCCGCCATGGTGTGAGCGAGTCGCTGATCATGAAGCAGTGCCGCAACATCTCCCACATCTGTTGCCATCCCATGAGAACTTCGGTGGCCGTCGCCTCACACGTCACCTCTTACCACTGTGACGTCACCAGCATGGTCATCGTGTGGAAGATTGTCGGTGAAATGGTTCGTGTTTTTGTATTGCTTGTCATCTTAGTTTTGGTCGATTCATTATACTATATTGAGTTATAATAAAGAGAAGTAGTTGTATGAAGTAAATAATTTATTCAAAAAAAAAGTTGTTTACGGAAAAGCGTTTTAGTTTTGATGATTTTATAAATGCCATATAAACTTATCATAAAGTTTGTTAAAATTTTAAGGAAACACACATTAAGGCCATAGGGGGGTCCAACACTTTTTTTTTACAAAAAATAACTTTGGCTTTTATATGAAAGCTTTAAGAACAAACTACAAGTCAGTTTTTATAGAATTCAAAAATATCAATTAGCTTTTAAGATATTTTATTTTTTGTATAAAGTTTCCGATACAAACATATAGACTGCAAATTTTTCGTGGTCAATTTTCTCGGAAATTTTAAAGTTCACTAAAAATCTATCTCCTCCTTCATTTTTCAAGCAATCTTCTTCAAATTTTTAGGAAGTGTTCCTTATATTAATAGGAAAAAACGTTACTTATGAATTTTAATAATTTAAAAAAATAAAAATTAAAAAAATAAAGTCTTTTTTTTTTTCAAAAAAAAAAAATTTTACAAAATTTTTTTTCAAGTCCAAAGTAACGATTTTTTGATATTATATAAAGATTAGACTGTAAAAGTTTGAAGAGAATTGCTTGAAAAATGTAGGAGGAGATAGATTTTAAACAAAATAGTCTTTTTTCGCTGTTTTAGTTTTCCCTCCCCATAAAGAACTTCTTATGCGGCCCGACTTTGACCGACATATCTCAAAAAATAATTCGAATTTTTTAAAACGATAAAAAGCATCTTGAAGCTTAGAAAAAGTCTATAAAACAAGATCAACTTGTAAAAAACATGGCTACCCCCCTATGGCCTTAACTTGAAAATAAAAAAGATATTGTTTTAGGTTTATTTTGTAAAGTATTTTAATATAAACAGACGATAAGTTACCGAGTTGTGAACGAAACGACCCACCGAATCACATCTCTCATGTACGACAGTAATGGAGAAATTCTTGCTTGTCTCGACGACTCCTCCATCTGCACTTTTATCGGTTTGTTTGCAAAAATTTGAATTGTTTGCTGTAACTAGATTAATTATCATAACTTACTGGAAAGATAACTAATCTTATTAATAGTTTACTAACTGTATCAATGTCAAATTTTCATTTATTATTAATTTTCAATAACATGTTTTGCATACTGTAGTTTAATAGCTAATTATTATTTTTTTATTGAAAACGAAATCAGGTTGTAAGTTATTATAAACATTTCGAAAGTGTATATTTGACAAGTTCTAGATACAGTTTAAGTAAAATTAATTAACTCAGGTGCAAACGGAGACACTATCAGATGCTTCAAAAATCCCGATCCAGTTCACAAGTTACACATTTTGAACGACAATTCAAAAGTTTTTTGTATATCTTCCACCGACCAGGTATGAAGTGTCTGAAATAATTCATGCGTGTAAAACTATTTTTTGTAGTATGACGTCATATACAACAATTACCATTTGTTTCTTCCAAATATATTTTATATACAAAACAATCTATATAATTACTAACTGCGCTACCGATTCTGAACCATTATTATTAAGTTGTTGCAAAGACAAATGTTTTTCTTATGAAGTATACATATTTAGAATGAACTTATTTACTTAAAACATTTTGCAAATTATAGTTTGGTTTGATAACAGATTGAAAGATATTTACTAAAAACAATAGGTTTTATTGCTGTTATGCTCAAGTTTAAATAAATAAATAAATATATATATATACATACATTACACTTGCTGGTTTTCTATATAAACTATGTTTTGTAAAAGGTTTCAAAGTTTTTTAGTTTTTTGAGTTGATAGTCTATACTAAATTTTTTTCTAAAAAGGTGATCATCAGTAGTTGGTCCAAGTTTGAAAAAGTTGACGAAATCGATCTGCAAAGTGAGATATCCCATGAATACCCCTGCGATTTTGTAGAAAACAAACAAAAAGTGTTTTTTGTTTACATCTGCTCTGATAATTTTCTTCATATGATTCAGGTAATTTTCCCCATCAAGTTTAATAATATAACATTTATGTTTTAAATGTTAATTTAAAAATATTTACAACTGTACTAGAAAATAATTTACAGATAAAGCAAGACAACATTAAAGAAAAATCAAAAATTAAACTTGAAGAAGACGAAAAGTTTTTGAAATTAAATTGCAGTTTGAATGAAAAGAAACTGGTTATTTTATACAGTGGTGAAAGTAGTGTAATTAACTTTTTGTCTGTTTATGTATAGTTGTTTATTCTACGTTGCTATTGTAGTCATTTAGAAAAAAAATCATAACCTATTTCAAACTACTTGCATATTAACCTATGATTTTCTGATGATATGTAATTAGTTTTTTATGTTGTTTTATGATAATTCTTCTTTTGTAAAAAATATTACAAGCTGTTCTTATAAACATTACCAAAACAAATAGAAATATTATTTATTACAGTGGCTTTTATTTTTGTGTCATTTAATATTCACCAAAAAGTAAAAAAAAAACAATGTACTTAAACTACAATAAAAGTTCAATGTCTTTCAGCAGTTTTTTGAAACCATTATTTAAAAAGCTTAAAGTTTTGTTTCGTTATACTTAGTCTTTTAAAATTATATATATTGTTTTTTTTATAGACTCTAGTCGAGTTTTGTATGAATGTCGTACTTATTATTTTATATACATTTTAAGATAATGATACTTCACTTCAAAGATTAACATCATATTTCTGTGTAAATTAAAGCTAAATCAAAATTGTTTAAGAGTATAAGTGTTATTTTTATTCGTTATAATCATACGTTTTCTACTTTGGGTTAATAACTTATTTAATCATGATTTTTTGGTTGCTGTGTTTAATCGAAAATAAATTATTAGTCTTTAGAAAAAAAAAAAAACCTATTGATCGTTTTAACTATTCTAATTCAGTCCAACCACTATCAATTGTAACCCACTACAATTTTTTAAAGTAGAATTTGCATTTAAGATTAAACGAAAACTCAATAAAGTCAATTTAAAAAATGTGTTTTGTTCAAAATCTTCTTAAAAAATTTCAACCCATGCTCGTAAAACATTTAAAAATCATTAATTTACTAAAGAATAATTTCCTAATTGAGTACGGTAGTTAATTTATAAACATTTAGCAGTATGTAAAGATCATAAATAATCTTCTCTAGCTTCTATTTAAATTGATAATGTTTACGTTAACAAACAAGAAATCTTTAAAAACTTTTTTGTTTAGAGTTTAGGCAGTTTTACAAAGGATTTTACCATGCATATATCAAACATCATTTAAAGTCGATTATCTTATACACGTGATTCTTTTATAGATTTATTAGAAAAACTTTGAAAATAATTCTTTGAAATATAAACTGAAGTACCCTGTTAAGAAAAAAAGTAAAAAATAAACCAAAACTATATTTAAGGTATTAAGTTTAATTTGTTAATTATAAAAGAAAATTTGTAAAAAAATATTTAAAATGTCTAAGAAACGGTAAACAAGTGTAGCAGGGACGTAGCTAGCTCAAAAAAGTTACGAATCTGCAAAAATTTAAACATCTGAAATGACGCGTGATAACGTCCTGGCGGGAACACAGCAACATAAGCTACCTCAAATGTTATTGAGTTTAATATGAAAATATGCAGTTATGTAAATACTTCAAAAATGGAATGTTGAAGTACGAGTGGTTACTGTATACAAGGTAATTTATTTTACTCTACACCCCCTATTACTCTTTATGTGCTGCCACTTGTGTTAACCCATAAAACTTTCATTGAAAATAAGTATAAAAAAATCACAATTTAAATCAAAAACCTTTATATTGTTTTCAAAATCAAACATTTAATGTAGTCAATAGATACAACATTAAATTATGCAAATTTTTGTAATATGAAATTGTATGATTTTGAATTTTGAAGAAAAAGCTGCAGCCTCCATTAGAATCAACTTTGCAATGCAGCTTTTTGACAAATTAAATCTTTAATGCGCTAACTGTATACAATTTAGATGTTTTTAACTCGTTTAGTTTTTACAAAACTGAAAGTGCTAAAGAGTACGTATATATTATGTCAAAATTATCTCTCAGGAGTGCATAACAAGTATAAATGAATACTAAAAGCAGTCATTTTAAGCTGAAATAAAAGCAAGTTTTTTTGCACATAAGTATACGTTTCTGCAGATTCGCATTGATAATATAATGTTTAATTTAGAACATTTTTAATTGTTGAAAAAAAAGTATATATATAACAGGGTTGCCACAGACTCAGGCTAATCCAGCTAGTTTGAAATTTTTGAAAAACCTGAAATAGTCTAGTTTTAACGGTGAGGTGTCAAAAATGCACGAAGGAAAACTTTTGCACGGGTTTAAACTTTGTTTGTTTATTTTTATTATTTTAATTTTTTTACCGCAACTTTAACCCCTACCCTTGGTCTGTAAGCATTTTTCTTCTTATTTCTTAATTATTTATTAATTTTTTGTTAACTTTCTATTTTTCTTAAACTATCACTGTTACTCCTTACCCTTGGTCGGTAACTTTTTTTTCTTAATATTTGTTGGTTTTTTATTTACTGTTATTACTTTGTTTTTTACTATCAATGTTACGTCTTACCCTTGGTCGGTATTTTTTTTTTAATATATCTGTATTTGCTTTTTTTCTCTTTTATTTTTTTAAATCTTATGCAAAAGTGTTTAGTGCAAAACTGACCCGTCTCCAGTTTTAACATTGCTGAAAAACTAAGACTAGTTTACATACTTTTCCTAGGCCTGAGGCTGTTTCTATGACTTTCATTTTTTCTTGAAAGTTATGCTTTTATTGAGTCCTTTCGTTGCTATTTTATGATATTTAGGTAGTCAAGATTGGCTAACATTGTGCTTTTCAGTTTTTGACTCATGAATACTTTTTTAAGTTTCCTTCAAACTCAGGCTAGCTTGATGTAAATTAGGCTAGTTTATGAACACTCAGGAAGGTTTTTTTACTTACAAGAGTAGCAACCCTGTTTTAATGTTATCAACGTAAGTTAGAATAATATTGTTTATTGAACGACAAAAAAAAAAACGCTCAAAAGGTTTGATTAATGGACCTGGTGTACAAAAAACCTTTCGGTTATCGAGTCATACACCGAAACAGTTTAACGTCATGCCCAGGACACTATTTATTTATTAAAAAAAGTTTTAAACCTTTTTTTCAAAAGAGTTTAAACATATGTTTTATCAGTAACTAACACTCAAATTAGTATATTTTGATAAATTAACAATACTAGTTATGGTATAGTGTGAGCCGAATTGTTATAAAATGATCCGATGTGCGTTATTTTAAAGTAGTTTGAAAGAAGCTGAACATCAGTAAAATTTACAGGCACAGTTTAACAAAAGATGAGCAAAGAGTAAATGCCAATATTTCCAATTTTTCCTAAAATATTACTATATTAAGTGAAATAAAAAAGTACCATTTTGATGATAAAAATGTGGTGTTTTAAGTGATATAAAAAGTTTAATAAAATAAAAAATTCAGAAAATTAATGAGTATTGAAGTTAGACTCAGAAAATTGAATCGGTAGTATTAAATTATGTCTTTTTGATAGTCTTAAGGATATGCAACAAATCATACAAAATAATTAGAGTGAGTACAATTGTAAAAAGACAATTTAAAACTATCTATTAAGTTTGTTTACGACTTCAGCTTCAATGATGACAAAAACTAACTACTATGAAATGGAAGCATAACGATAGAAATTTTCAGCTTCAAGAAGGTAAAACAGAAGATAAAAAAATACCATCCGAAAATCGACGAGTTGCTAAAATAAGACTATGTTTAGCAAAAGGGTTGAAAACATCAGTTGTGGTTCAATAACGGCCAATATAAGATCAAAATGGTAGGTAGAAAAAGCTAAAAGTAAGCAAAAGATTCAAGATAATACTAAAACTGACTTCTGTCATTCGTTGATTGTTATTATTATTGCAAGTTTATTGTCCATATGATGGACCTAGGCATCAAAACCTAGGCCACTTAAACAGAAAGACACATAACGAAATAAATCAAAAATAAAAATAACACAAAAAGTTTATTTTGTTTCAAACAAAGATAAAAACATATTTTAATATAATATGTATAAAATTTATATACGGACATAAAAAACAAAAATTTTAACCACAGACTTACACTTATTTACGCTTTGATGTAGAACGATCAACATGAAATATTTAAATGCATTGACTAACAAAAAAAAAACTAAAGCCTTAAACACATTAACAATATACTGGCCAGGTAAATAATCATTTAACATATTGAAAAAGTACTAATCATTAATAGAGGATAGGCGCTGTTAAAAAAACTGAACTATGGACTAAGCTAAGTCTCAGAAATAAATCATCGATTGATAAAAACGACTGATAAATGTAATTTTACTAACAAACATTTTATTTGAATAAAATTTTTTTAACTTTAATTCGAAATTATCTAACTTTTTTTGCAAGAAACTATCCATTTGGAAGTTTGTTCCATTTTCGAATTGAATGATAAAAAAGAGTTATACCAAGTCTTATTATTGAAATGATGTTTGCATGTATTTTTTTTGTTATTTCCTTTCAGTAAGTAATTTTTTCTATAAAGTTCAATAATTAATTGTATATTAATTTTATTTTCACCGTTAACTAGTTTAAAAACACTAATGAGGCCAAATTCGAGCCTCCTGTATTTTGAGGATTTAATATTACTTTTATTAGTCTATCAAGGTAAGACGTATAAGAAATATTGCAGCGGTTCAAGATTAATCTGATATATTTTCGTTGAACAGATTCTATATGATTAATACCTGTTTTTAAGTAAGGAGACTAGATTGGTGTGTCATACTCTAACTTAGGACGGATGTATATGAGAAATAACTTTTTAAGGATGTTTGTATAATGATGATGACTTAAAGCTCTTTAAAACTTGAAAAGATGTAGTTGATGAAATACGGAAAAGGTAACTATTATGGTCATTCCGTTTTAAGTTTTCAGCAACAAAAACTCAAAGATCTTTAAACATTTTAATTGAAGATAAGTTTTTATTGTTTATTTTAAATTCAAAAGTAGAGATACTAGTGTTTTTTGAATATTTAGAACATGATATTTACCAGTGTTTAAGTTTAATTTTCTTTCTTTAAGCCAATTGTAAATTTTATCTAAGGAATTCTGTAAAGTTCTGTTTGAATGGCTAAAGATTTTTGTGTAATCTGCGAAGAGGTTAATGTTGCTGGTTTAATCAACTTCTAAAGCTATATCATTCATGTAAATAATAAATAGTTGTGGACCAATAACCCCTCCTTGAGGGACTCCACTAAAATTAGGTAAATGTTTAAAAAATGTTTTGCAAATTACTACTTTTTGAGTTCTATGAATTAAAAACTCTTTGAACCAACTAACTAGACTGCTATAAATTTTGTATTGCGACAGTATTTTAATTAACTTAATATAGGAGACGGAATCAAAAGCTTTTTTATATGTGTATAGATTACTGTAGACTCATTCCTTAAACAAGACACCAAACAAGAGTGTAAGCAATCTAATAATTGAAAACAGGATGTTCGGTTAGGGGGAAAACCAAAATGTTTAGGTGAAATAGGTTATTCAAAAAAAGATTATCAAGTATTTTTATAGTTCAGAGATTCTGCAAAAGCTACTTGACAAAATAAATTAATGTCATAGATGAGTACATACATTTTTTACAAAAGTTAAAGTTCAACCTTATCTTGATATGTACTATAAAATACTTTTTTGAAATAATAGAATATTTTTAATAATTTCCTAACGTCTTAATAATTTTTATTACACTTATAATGTTGCTGAATTTAGTGTCTGTTATCTTTTTTGTATTGTGTTTGCAACACTAATTTTGTACATGCCCTTAAGTATGTGAAGAGCAACTTTTTAGCTTGCGTTCTAGATTAACTATAAAAAGTTTTTTGCGGCCGCACATGTTTTGTAAAGTACTCACAGGAGCGAAGTTTTGAAAAAATTTGCCGTAAAAACAATATTTTGATCAAAGATAGTATTGGAAACCCGTACGTTTTCCATTTCTTTATTAAGTAGTGTTAGCGCGCCACGTGTTGATTAACTAGGCTGCAAGTGGACTTTTATTGTTTTCCACTTAGTGCTATTTAGTATAAAAAATCAGGGTTGTATATCAATGTTGTACAAGTAAGTGTATTTGTGAATATAAGAAAATATACGTGTAAAACCATTGTTTTGTGATGTATTGAAAATCTTAAGCGAGTAAAAAAATAAGAACTTATACGAAAAGACTATTGAATTTAAAATATAACCGTATCTGCTGCAAATTACATGCAGATTTCAGAAAGTATAACTATGTGAGATGGTCAGCATAAAAATTAATAAAAGAACATATAAATCTGTTTATACTTACTTTCAAATCTAAAATAAGTATTTTAAGGTATCTATATACTTTCAGGATTTGCAATATATGTAATAATATAAAGTTAATTTAGTGAAAGTCTAATACGCTTTTATTCTAAATAATTTTTTTAATTTAAATTCCATATTAGTCAGTATTAGGGCCGTTATTATTCTTAATACATATAAATGACCTACAAAACAACACTGGTCTTAACATCCTCAACTTCGCAGATGACACAATGTTGTACAAAACATATACAAAAGACACATATCTAAATGACAGTAAAAATTTTAACATAGAACTTAAAAAGGTATCAGATTGGCTAATGGAAAATAAACTTAAATTAAATCTTAATAAAACCAGAAGCATGATTTTATATCAATCAAAAAATATTTTTTGGAAAAATAAAGATCCTAATGTAAAAATAGGTAAAACAGTTATATCAAACACAAATAGCTATAAATATTTGGGAATAATTATAGACAGAAATTTAAAATGGTCAGAACATATAGAAACTATAAAAACAAAATTACAAAAAACATTGGGTATATTATATAAAACCAGACACTTCTTAAATGAAAAAGCATTATATTTGATCTTTAATTCTTTGCTTATGAGCAATGTTAGATATGGCTTGTTGTGCTGGGGAAGAGCAAATAAAAAATGTATAAATGATATTAATGTTCTCATAAACAGAGCACTTAGATGCATACATTATAAGAAATATGATGACAGTGTAAGAGAATTAAAATCTCAGAAAAAAATATTAAATGTTGAGAGTCTGTATTTATATGAATTAGGTCTTTTTATGTTTAAGTTTAAGAACAATTTGTTACCAGATAACTTTAAAAATTACTATAAAAGTGTAAAAAATGTACATAATTATCATACCAGGTCTTCAGAAACAAATTTTTTCCTACCTAGATTCAACAGCAAAATAGGTCATAAATCACTATCCTTCCAAGGTAGTAAGTTGTGGACTAAGTTGCCATTAAGTTTAAAAAGTATAAGTCATTTTGGAAAGTTCCAGCATGAACTTAAAAGTTATCTTTTAAATAGTAATTCTCAAGGTCATTAGTGATCATTCCTACTCCCTATTTACTTTGTTTAAGGAGTTAATAGTACTTGTCATTTAATATCCAAATTTTTATAATTTTTTTTATATTTTAGTTTTTTTTTTGTCCTAAAGTTGGTTTGTTTGGTCACAGTAACATTGGTTTAGACTGGATTTTATCATTTTCTATCTAATTATTTCTAAGATTGTAGTTAAAGTTAACTATTTAGTAATTCATTTAATATCCAATTTTTTGTTTATTTTTTAATTTTTTGTTGGAAAGTAGATTTGTTTGGTTACATTAACATTGGTTTAGTTGAGATTTTAGCATTTTCTGTCCAGTTATTTTTAAGACTATTCCTTAAGATACTTTTTTTAATATATACTTTATTATTTTATATTTTTTATTGCATGAAAATGTAAAAAGAATAGTTAAAGATGTTTATATTTTAGCAGAAAATAAAGTATTTAAAAAGCAAGCTGAGATAACTGTTTCAAGCAAATTTATATTAAAGAAAAATCTCTTTTTGAGCAAAGTAAAATTATTCTTTTTTATGTTTACAAATGTTGTTTTCTTTCTATTATTTCAGTTAAGACTTAGACAAGTTTTTCAAAGAGAAAAGAGTTTTTTTTTTTTTTTTTTTTTTTTTTGATTGATTTAGTGGAGAGAAATTTGTTGTTGTTAATATCATTGTTGTTAAAATTATTATTGTTTTTTTTTTTTTGTAACGTACCTTCATGTTTTTATTTATAAAAGTTAAGTTCAGTTATTGTAAAAATCACTTCTTTAATATTCTATAAAAAAAAAATAAAAAATTACAATAGTTTATGTAGCTATTCAAATGTGAAATATTTTTATTTTCAACTTAAATTATCAAAAGAAAAAAAAAAAAAACTTTTTAGCACAAAATACTTAACTAAAATGATATATTTATTCTATACTTTTAATCTAGTTTAAGCAATTTTTTTTATGGATACAGCTTTATTTTACTTTGTTTGAATATTGCAGTTTTACGTTATTTTTATTTATTTTTTCTTCAATGTTATAGTTATATTTTACTGTTACTTACTTTTTGATAGGTTAAAATAAGTTGGTAGTAGAGTCGAAATTCTTAAACACACATAAAAAAAGGAAATAACTTAATATATATATTTTATTTTTCTTAAATTATATAACAGGGTAATTTATTTGCAAAGTTCTGGATTAATTTTAAAATTGAAATTTCAGATAAAAACTTAACCTTTTAACGTTAAGTTAGATATATATTTATGTGTATATAGTGTTAGATATATGAGTGTGTAAAAATTCTTTAATTTTTTGTAAAATTCTTTTTTTTTTCTATTTATTTTTCTTAAGAAAAATATTTAATGTTGTAAAGTTTAATAGAGTCTCTTTTTATAGAGCTTTTCGTTTTAGAGTTTAAATTTTTCATTTTTAGCTCATTATAATATTGATTAAGTTTGGGTATGCAACTCGATGACCGAGAGGTCTTTTTGCTATCCAGGTCATTGAACCAAAACATTTTTGAGCAAAAATTTTTGTTTTTTTTTCGCTTTTTGTTCAATAAACTAACTAACATATAAAGATTTTTATAGAATAAAGATCGTTTAAGATTAAAATTTACTAAACTATCTTTTTGTTGAAATAATCAATTTATAAATTCAAAAACAAATTAAACTTCTAAGTATTGTATTCATAAAGTTAAAACCTTTTATTTAAACTAGTGTTATAAAAAATTAGGCTTGAAATACATAGATAAATGTATATTAAATTCATTTTAACCATAAGCCTTATATCATACTTTCACTGTTCTAATTTGTTTTATAGTTTTTAAGTTGGTCATGTTTAACGCTAGTACGTACAGGGTATTTTACAGACATTTGACTATTTATAAATTCGGAAAAGTTTTCATAAGCTATTTTATTACAGGACTATTTTTTCTTATAACAGAGTTTTTAAAAAATTAGTAGGTATAATACGAATCATATCTAAACTTTTTTACCATTCAAAGAATGTTTACCATAAAAACTCAGAATCACAACAAACTAGTTAGATATTATGCTAAATTGGCCTAATAATAATACAAATTACTCATAGTATTAGAATTACATGACTTTTAGTAAACTTTCAATTTTGTTTAAAAAATGTGGAATTTTTTTTTCAAATAAGCTTGCGTGTTAAATTTTAATTGCTTACAATATTGACCATTAAAGTTTTTACTTTTAACTATTTTGCATGTTTGATATTTATTATGTTATCAGTAGACAAAATGTGTAAATATCTTAAAAACCAGTATTAGAAAAATAAAAAAAACGTTATGAGACAACAGTTTTTCTTTTAATAATTTTAAACAAACTGTTTTTTATACTTAGTAAAATGTTCTGTTTTATTCAACACAATATAGCAAATTGTGTTTTAACCATTCTAAAAGTATTAACTTATTAAAGTGTTTAGTAGCTGGTTGTTTAAATAATTATATTAACGCATTTATATTGTAAAAGTGATGTTATCTAGTTGTTATTGTTGTTAAATGATTTTTTTTATAATTTAAAGAACTGCTTCTAAACTATAGTACGTTACAAACATATACAAAGTATCTTGAAAGTTTATTTTTATAAGTAATATAAGAACTCTACTAGTTTTTATTAAAAGCAATGACTTAAGCTTTTATGTAAGTAGTTCAATTGCTAAAATTTTTATTGTAGCAGTTAAACATAAAAATTATTACGCATTGATATTTTATTTATTGTTTAAGTACTGTTGTTAAAACAAGCTTTAAAACTATTGACATCTGATTTAGGATTTAAAATGTTTAATACTAAAATACTGAACTAAACGATTTTTAAATGCATTGAGCTATAACGGCATAAATAAAAATTACTCTATAACCAAAAATCGACCAAGTTTTTTCAAAAAAGAAATCAATGCGAACAACAAAAATTGATACAACAAGGTATTTGCTTTCACAGTGACGAAATTAATTTTATTCAAAAACACTTGAAATAAAACAGGTTCACAGCTTTCTCTTCTTATTTGTCACAAGCACATCTATTTGAATTGGCTTCAACTTTGTATAAAAGTATTCTGCGTCACTCTGTGTCAGATTAAATATTTAGTATCTGGATCACTTCATTAAATGATAACACTTTAACTTTATTTTTACATATAGGATCTATGAGAATTAAAATAATCCAATCAAAAGCTCTTACCATAAAAAGCATGAAAAGATCTTTACCCATCGTGCCTTCGACAGCTTCCTTGACAGTTGGAAATGTAAGAACGAAGTACTAAAAAAAATTGTTAATTTTCAAGCTGTTAATAAATGTGTGCTACTTACATTTTTAAAACTCAATTTTTTGTTGTTGTTAACACTAAAGATACTAAAGGTTAAACTAAGTTAACAAAATTACTGACAAAAAAGGTTAAATTTAAATAAAATATTTATTTTATACTTTCCAAGCTCTAAAATGTTTTTAATAGAAATATAACAACCTTATAATGACAACCATGTACCTTGTGCACTGTGAGCCTAAAACTTATTAACAAAACAAATCAACTTATCACTGTCCATACTACTTAAACGATTTTTTATATATTAACATTTTACAAATACAACAGCTATTTAATACATGCATTGTATTGTATCTATCCTCAGTATAAAAAATGTGTTTTTTTCTTTATTCATTAGTGTTAATTTGTGTTTTTTATTTTCTCTGCAACAATTTAACAATAGTAACATACTTATTATTCTAAACGTAATCCTTCTATTTTAAAAATAAAATATTTTATTTAAAGCCATTTTAAACTGCAAGGCATATTTTGGGGTCCAATCAAAATTATATTTAAAGCAAAGCCGTTGTAAATGAAGCTTTTACAATTCTAGCGGTAGTAAATTTTTTTTCTACACTTAATTCACAAATATTATGAACATGACATTTAAAGATTAAGAAACCGTAGCATCTACTACAGGGGTCGGCAGGCAGTTGGTGGTCGCGGGCCAAATTTCTAGTTTCCAAAGTCTTCGCGGGCCGCAGTTTTAGTTTTAGTGACAGTTGAATAATCTTATGGTTTTAGTTTTAGTCACACTAGAGAAAAGTTTTACTTTTATTCACCTTATTATTTAAAATGACTTTTAGCTGTACATAGAATGCCTATTCAAATTAATATTCATTAGATTATGATTTACATTGACTAATAGACTTTAATAATTATGTACTAATATTGTTAATAAAATATGTACTTTCATAAGCACTTAATAAGTTAAACTTAATACTTTTTTAATTTTACTAACAACCTAACTCTCTATAAAAACCTAACTTGAAAGACAATTTATGGATTACTTTTATACATTTGTTATATCATCAACACTTTTTCATATTTCTAAGAATATTTACTTCGAAAAAAGTTTTTGCGAGTTAAATAATTTACACTCATTAAGAAATTTAGTAATTAGTTAACATAATAAAGGTAATAACTGTTTGTATTCCAAAAAGCTAAAACAAATGATATAACATAATTAATTCTCAAATACTTTAATAAAATATTTTGTTAGTAATTAGACTTTTAAATGGTTGCCACTAAAGAGCAAAAATGATTGAGATGTATCAAACTAGCTTAAATTTATTAAAATTTGAAAAAGCTTATAATTAGTTGTTAATCAAGCTTAAATACCTAGTTAAAATATCATCATTATCAAAAGGTACAAAAAGTGTAAGAAAACAAGAAAAAAATACAATTAATAAACTACACAACAGTCATAAAAACTATTCTGAGAATTGGGAGATTTCTTTAAAGTGTTTGAAATAAAAGCTTCACACACACCTGAGTTTTCAAGCTTTTAAAATAGCCTGTTTGTGTAGCAATCCAGTTAATATAAAGTTCACTACATAAAGAAATAACAAAGGTTATTAATAGTAATTAAAATACATGCCAAAAATATATAAGTCAGCTGAAATGGACAATTGAGTTTCTTAAACAAGTTTAACAAAAGTATAAAATTTTATTAAGTCATTTGCGAAGTAGAATTTTTTTTATTAAGCATGATAGCAATTCTTTATTTGCAATAAGAATATTGCATTTAAAAATATTAATTGTAAAATATAAGAAGAGCTACAAGAATAAAAAAAGCGTTAGTTAGGAGTTATTGCGAGAAACAATAAAAAAAAAATCACTAAAGTCATTTCCGACAAAACACATTATTATCTTCAGTAACTACAGAATAATCAGAAAAAATTGTTAAGGCAAGTAATAAAGTAGCAAAATTTATTACCTAAAATGAGTTATCGTTTATAATTGAAAACTTTTATAAAGAATTGATGTTGGCGGTAATGAAAAACTTTTGTTTATTTCTCCAATGACAACATGAAGTCGTGTTTAGCAAATGCATTAAGGTTATAAAGTCTCATAAATCAAATTAGGACTTTAATCAAACTGTTAACATGAGAGCACTGATAGAAAAACTATTTCTCATCTGAGAATTTTTATTAGAGATGTTTTTACTAACTTTGACATATTAGTAGAATTTCTTGGCTTAGTTCCAACGCGCAGCACAACAATCGGTGAAATTTTTCAAGTAAAGGTGCAATGTACCAATACGGAGTTTTTGGAAGTACAATTCCTTCTTTTTTTTTAGTATAAAGTTTAATTAAAGTTTAAAAAAATGTCTTAAAACATTTATCAGTATTAAAAAATACTGTAAAGCTACTATAATATATTTAAAAAACAAAACATTTATTTGGTAATTTTTTTTGAGTCAAATCGAAATTTCATTACTTTAAATGTAAAAACTGTTTGAAATTCCAGGTTTTTTCAAAATTTCTCAAGTTCAAGTTTTTTTCTAGAATTTTTAACGGTAAATTCACAAATTCAAAGCTTTTCCGGGATTCAACTTTTTTTGCAACACTGATTGTTCATTCTTTAATGTACACAATTATATAAATAATATTTTGAATTATATCAGCTGCAAGACTTAAAATTTAACATATATTAAAACTCAAACTAACACTGTGGATTGAGCAAAACATACATCATAAGTTTATTTTGCCACTCTCTCAAGCAAAAAAACCAGCCTGAGTCAATAAAAACATTCCTGATATTTTTGTATACAAAAAGCAATTCTAGCCAAAAACTTAAAAAATGGCTTAGTTGGCCTTAGATTTGAAGTCTTCAAATAGTGATAGTCTGAGTGTGTGGCAATGTTTAGTTGTTTATTTGCTTGAATTTAACTATTTTGATTAACAGTGTACAAACTTTATAAATATATCATCCCTTTATCAAGTTTATATTAAATAGGTAGCTCGAAAAAACAGCAATTGTGTGTATTGATATCCAAGGCATAAAAATTAACTTAGCTTGAAATAAACAATGTTTGAAAAATGGAATGTATACAAAACAAAAACTATATTAACTTATGTCATATATATTGTTTTAAATGTGTCTGTACAAATTTAGATATGACATGTATAAATAACAATGTTATAAAAGTATGCATAAACTAAACTTAAACTAACTAAAGTATTAAATAAAAAGTGGTTTAAAATATGAGCATTTTTTAAGTTTGTGTGCATAGAAAACTTATAAAAAATTAAAATGTGTCAAAACAAAAATCAAATGAACCTTATTTCTTATTACTATGTTATTTTAAATGTATATACACTAAAATATTACATTTACAAACAAAAAAATTATAAAAGAAACTGAGGTATAAAAAATATTGAAAAAGAATATCTAAGCTATAAAGAAATGACACTTTAGTTAATTACTGTGCATTACTTTTGTACAAAATGGAAAATATTTGCATTTAGTTTATTTAATAAATAGGTATTATATAACCAACTTATTAAATCCAAGCACTCTTGACACTCTTTTTTCAGATAATTACTTACTGTTGTAAAAAAGAAGTAATTATAAACTGAGAAACATATCCTGTTAGAACGCTAATCTGTCTTTTTCACATTTTTAAACTAAAGCAGTAGTTACTTGAAATTATTTTAAAATGTAATAGAGAGACTTAAAATCAAACTAATCAAATTAAGTCGAATTACCGAAAAAATTTAACTAAAAATATAATTTTGCTCAGCGGGCCACATTTACATTCTCGCGGGCCACAAAATTTTCTTTCGCGGGCCGCATTCCATTCAAAAAAATAACACGCTCGCGGGCCGCAGACTTACCCTTCGCGGGCCGCAATTGGCCCGCGGGCCGCAGTTTGCCGACCCCTGATCTACTATTTTGAGATTAACAAAAACCAAATTACGGAAACTTTGCTGCAAGGTAATACAATGTTAGATTAATCATAACAACCCAACTTATAACTAACATTTGATAAATTTGTTTTATTTAAAAAAAAAAAAAAAAAACCGTTTCAGTATTTAATTAAGTGCAACAGTATTAGTCATACGGTATTAAGTACTAGTAAGCATGTGTTTCAGTAATTAGTTACATTCATACCATTTTTCTTTAATTTGTCATATTATTATTGTTAGTTTATTAATTACAATTACTGTGTACTTTATACTTTAAAGGTGGCAATCAAAGTTCTCAACTTAAATAAAAGGAGAATGATCAATTATAAATTTTAAATTTTATTAACAATATATTTAAATATTATTATCTTATTTAAATAGAATATTTTAAACAACTGAAGATCTCGTTTGATTAGTTTCAAGCGAGTGATACATTGTATTGTTTTTAAAATTTATAATTGATATTACAATTAGCAGATTTTTAATTTGAATATCCGTTTAGTGGTGAAACCAGTAACTGCTAAAGCTAACAACAAATATGTTGTACAACATAAAACAACTATATAAGAAGATACGATAAATAGTGGTTAAAAACAGTATTTTCAACAAAAAAATACTGTAAGTTGTAGAACAATATTTTAACTTTTTAATATATGTATATATTTAAGGTTTAATAATATGCTCATAAATAAAAGAAAAAATGAATTAACAGAGTAATGTTTATGGTCAACTAAGGACTTTGGGTAGGATATGGATCCTTGAAATGGATAGATAAATAATTTTAACTTAAAAAAATAAATAATGCTAAAATAAATTCTAAAAACTATTTTATCATCAATTTATAGCATGGTTTTAGGTTTATGCTAAAAACCATATTCAGATCTGGTTAATTGATTTTCAATAAAATCAAACTATTATAGAACATTTATTATAGAATTTTATTTAGAAAGTGTCATGTGTTTTCTATTCTCCGACATTTCATATACTCACTTTACCCTCCGACTATAATTCTTCACATCTTTATGTGTTAAGTTCCAAGTTTAATTGGAAGCCTGTATTCAAATCACAGATAAACCGTGCTTTTTTACCCACTACGCCCAATAGAGCTAGAGGTCTTTTTACTGCAGTTTTATACTTAGCATATGACCACCTTGTTGTTTTATGTTTTACATTTTAACTTTCATATATAACACAGTTTAATTATTAAATACTTAAAATATCTGTATGGGATGTTTAATTTAAACACCCGACTGCTACTTTATAAAACAACAATCAATTATTTTAATAACTATTATATACAATATATATATAATTTAAGTCATTGTGATTTTATGTATGTCGTTGTAACTTAATTATCGGTCAGTGCTTTGTAAGCTTAATAACAAGTTTGTTTTTCTGTGCTTTGTTTTCTTAAATTTTAAATTTTTACATTTAAACTAAATCTGCTTCCTAATTGTACCTAACTTTGATTTTGTTATAATTTAGATTTATCATTACAAACATTTAATATATAAAGTATACGTTTTATCAAGTTCCTGTGACTTTTACCGTTGTTAAATATTATTGATTTACTAATTAATGGTTGTTGTTTCATTTTTATTCAAAATAGATTACACACTACTTTTCATATTAAAGCGCTTTACAGCTTTCCTAAGCATAAAGACTAAATTAACCAACTTTAAAATATAAATTAAATAGCTGTCTTAATCTTCATACATATTGTGACGTAATTATTGGATGTATTTTATTCAATCATTGACAACAGTATTTCTTTTCATTAAAATAAGTGGTTTGTTTATATTATGATTTGTTATTTTGTTGTGTATTTTAGTTCACTTTACTTAGTTTAGACTTAATAACTACAAATATTATATAGTTTTATAACAGTCGGATTAAACTTTAAGTATTTTACCTATTATTAACTATTAACCTGTAAAAATCTGTAGAAATTATTTAATTTTAATTTTAATTAAAACATGTATACACCAACTTTATTCTATGCTTCTATTGTTACATTACAGTAATTATTTTTTACAGGACCCAGTTGAAGTGTGTTGATTCGTTAACACACAGAAACATATATTGGTACAATAAAGGAAGATTACTGTATAATTTGTTTTTATTTACTTCCAGTGAACTTGCTTCACTAGGATCTTTTGTTAGCAAACGATTAAATCTATATTTTGAACAGTTAAAAATTATTTATTAATTTTACTAACAAACACTTTATTTAAATCACACTTTTTCAACTTTAATCAAAATTCTTCAACTTTTTTGTAAGAAACAAATTCATTTGGAAGTTTGTTCTGTACTTGAACTGACCAATAAAAAAAGAATTATGCCAAGCCTCATTATTGAAATGATGTTTGCATGTATTTTTTTTTGCTATTTCCTCTCAGTAAGTAATTTTTTCTATAATGTTCAATAATTAATTGTATATTAATTATAGTTTCACCTATAACTAGTTTAAAAAAGTAATGAGGTCAAATACGAGTCTCCTGTATTCTAAAGATTTAATATTAAGTTTTATTAGTTTATCAAGGTGAGACGTATAAGAAATATTGCAGCGGTTGAAGATTAATCGGATATGTTTTCTTTGAACAGATTCTATATGGTTAATATATTTTTTAAGTATGGAGACCAGATTGGTGTGTTATATTCCAACTTAGGACGAATGTATACGAGAAACAACATTTTAAGGATGTTATATCCGTAGACTTAAAGCTCTTTAAAACTGAAAAGATGTAGTTGATGCAATTCGGTAAAGGTGATTAATATGGTGGTTCCATTTTAAATCTTCAGCAACAAAAAATCCAAGATCTTTAAACGCTTTAGTTGAAGATAAGTTTGTATTGTTTATTTTAAAGTCGTAAGTAGAGATAGTAGTTTTTTTTTGAATACTTAGAACTTGGCATTTACTAGGGTTTAAGTTTAATTTTTTCTTTCCTTTATCCAACTGTAAATTTTACATGAGGAATTCTGTAAAGTTGTGCTCTATTGGCTAATTTTTGTAGAGGTTAATGTTGCTAATGAATCTTGAAGAGGTTAATTAGTAAAAACATATGCCAAAAAAGTGCATGTTGAAAATTTAGCTTTGAATTTTTTCTATAATACTTTTGTAAATTTAACAAAGACACAAAATAATTTATAATTATTTGTAGAAATTTACAAGATAAGTTAATTTCCTTTCGTTATAAGTATCTTACACTGTATTTTTGCTTGTGCTTAGTGGTTTGCTCAAAGCTTATGTTTTTTCAGGATTTTCATATAGTTTGGTGTGATTACTTTTTATATTAAAGAAGTTTCTAGAAGAAACTAAAAACTATACTTTTACCTATACAAAAGTTATTTTATTTTATTTTTTTCAAAACACGATCCGGTAGAACACTGAACACTTCAATAGTTTCATAAATAAATTGAAAAACTAAAAAAGCTTTAGAAATACGACCATAACCGTTAAGACAAAAAAGAGCTTTATTTTCACTCGAAGCGTTAAAATAGTTTTTAATTACTCTTATTAACTTTCTTTAATCAATATAATTAAAAAATAATTCTACTTTATAAGTTTGACTTCTTAGCTTAGATATATGTTTTATTAAATGACTGTACAAGTTCAAGCCTTACCTCTAAAGTTACGGCGGCTTCTCTCTGACTGCTAAAGTACTCTGAGTTGCCGCAAGCGAACATGAGGTTCTTTATGACGTCATACTGCAGGAAGCTTTCAGCCAGCTCACCGGAAATTCTGCTCAGTATTCCGATGCATTTTGCGGCAGCTGACTGCTTCACATAGGCGGGCAGAGGACCTTTCATCTTGGGAGCAGTTTCCATAGAAACTGTACAAAATTAACTGTTTTAAAAACTAATAAAATACTGTTTTAGTAGACTAAAATTCAAAAAATATATGGAACTATAAAGTATTTTAGAATTTTAATCTACTTGTTAATTTTTAATAATACAAATCACGCAAAGTTTTATTTTTTACACATATATCTTAAGTATTTTAATCATTAAATGTACATTTTCAACGACACAAAACTACTCAAATTTACATAAAAAAATAAAAAGTTAATTATTAAAATTTAATATAAATAATAATTAACTGTAAACAAATATGTAAATTTTACATCTCATCTCGTCCTCACCCCAAAAGGTCATCCAAAACTTATATGTAAAAAAATATCCACAAATATAACAATTGAGTTGTGCAAACAGCTATATAGTTCAGACTTAGAGACATTTAAAAACTAGAACAAAACTTAAAAAAATTGTTCAGAATCATTAAAAAGATCTATCAAAAACTGTAAGCATTGCATGAATGATAAGTATTTGATAGCAGAAGCATCTAATAAACCTGGTTTTGACGGTGTGCACCTGCGCACACTAGTGTGCATAGAAATAATTTACTGAGGTAGAAAATATTAAAAAAAAATCATGTTTGTATTTGTTTGTTTGCATCTTTCAGGAAAAAATAATCACAACGCAAATTAAAAGTACTTAACATTTTATTTGTATATCGTAGCACTCAAAACAAATAAAAAGGGTTTTTGATAATAACTATTAGAAAAAAAAGTTTAGTATGCACAAACTTTTAAAAGGAAAAGAACCACTGTATAATTTATCTGAGCTACGAAGAAAAATGTAAAAGTTTTAGTCTTAGTATCTTACAAAAAAGCACTATTCAATCTTATGCTTCGTGAAAAATATATTGTAATTATATAACTTTGTTATTTAGTAATTTTTGTTATACATAGATTAAATTTTACTTTAAATGACTAGTTTTTATGTTTGACTAAAGATTATTACGTTTAGTTTAGGTTTTGTAGGTTTGTATAAATTTTGTATCATTTCAATTGTACATTCACTGAAGAAAGCCGCTGAAATATATCAGCATAAAACGAAAAAAAAAATATGAGCAATCTATTTATAAACTGTATAAAAAATAATATAATACTCTTTAAGTTGTTAAAATTATGGAAACTAAACTAAAAATAAAACATATTACATAAAAACAATAGCAAATTTAGACCTTTAAGCTCATACTCAAAAGGGTTATGAATAACGTCGTCCTTTAATGGTCTTAAAGCTTTCACCAGACCGCTAGTTATGGCCTCTGAAACATCCTTATGATGTATAATTTCCTTGATGAACTCAATTGCTGAAAATAATTGAGTTAAAAGTTTAGAAATAAATTCAACTTTGCGATATAAATAGTTTAAGAAGTGTATAAAACAAATATTGTTAAGAATTTGCAATAAAAGTAAAGAAAAAGTAACTTTTTATTACTAAAACAAAACAATGTATAAAAATAATTAAAATATTTTCATAACATAACAGGTAAATAAAAATAATTTTTAATATACACTTTTTTAAATTGTTGTAATATTTTCTAGAGTCACTTATAAAATAAAAATTTAAAACTAATGGTCAACTAGTTTATTCTTGTTACTCCATTTAAAAAACTATCAAGCGTTCAATAATCACCGTTTTAAATAAATTATTTTATATTGTGTATATATTATTTTGTAAGACATTTTTATATTTGCTTAAAGTTTATGACAGCAAAAGTTTTACAAAGAACAAAAAAATTGTAAATTTTCAATTAAAAATATTACTTTTTTAGTCTTGGTTAAAAACTTTAAAAAAATTCAACTCACTTATTAAAAATTATAAATTAATAAAAAAAACTTATTTAGATTTTTTTTTACTACTCGGAGATATCAATAAAATTAAAATATCTAACAATAATACAATATAAAAAGTAGTAAACAAATTATCTAAACACAAATCAAGCTTAAATTTACTTATACATAGAGTTTTACTAGCTTATTGAAATGGCTAAACTTTAATGAATAGTTTATGAAAAAAGTTTCAAATATTAGACAATTCTGAAATAACTTTTTCCTGTTTTTACTTACAAAAATATATTCAAAAAACACCTTTAATATGTGAATATTTTCATAGAGTTAACACTATAGCTTAAACTAACCTAAAAAACTTTATATTCTTACGGTCAAACAATAACTGTTCATGTTTTTGCAATTGAAATCGGTTATTTAGAAAATGTTGTTAAAAAATTACACATCAGCATACATGATGTCTTGCGAGCAATTAAAAAACCATAACAAACCTTCATAACGAACTTCGAAATGCATTGTTGACAGCAAGTTCAACAAAGGTTCCACCAAATTCGGATGCGGCTGTTTCACTATTTTTTGAGATATTCTGTGAAATATTAATATGATATAGTTTAAAAAGTAGAACAACAAAGTTACTTTTTCATTAACAAAAAAGTCGTATGTCACCCTGACTTATTACTAGTGAAAACTGATTAGGTTTAGATTAGTTTTTACCAGCTATTACACCTTTTAACATTTTTACGAAAACACTAAAAATAATTCTTCGACTTAGTATAACATACAGTATATCTTAACGAAGTATATTAGTAAATGCAGGAAAAAGGTATTACTATTTAGAAAAATGTACTTGAAACAAACTTTGATACAAAAAAAATGAAAATTTACTCGTTGGAATAAAATATTCAGAGCAAAATTGTCAACAAAAATAGAAACTACAAACACAAACCTCAAGTTTTGCAGAGAAAGCTGCTGAGCCTTGGGCGAAGAGCAGGGCAGGAGAGCTATGAAACTTTTGTAAACTTGCGACTGATACTTTGGATTTCCTTGCACAAGAAGCTGAAAAGTTTCAGTATGTTTTTACTTTTACAATCGAAATTTTAAAAAGAAAATAATCTTTGTTTTATTTTTAAACGCTCCTTTTTATTTTTGAAAAAATCTAACAGGTGAAATTATGCAAAAATAAAAAAAGAATAAGTTATTCCAATATGCTAATTCCAACTATTTGTTTACTTTTTACTAACATGAGATATTGTAATCAGCATGTTTTATCAAAACACAATCCATAAAACATTTTAGTAATTTTAACAGTTTTTAACCAGCATAACGTGGCGGCAGTTTTCTTGGGTCGTCACGTTGTTGGACTTGGCCAAGCACTCAGCTACCGTCCTGATTCCTAAAAACAAAAATAGTCGTTTTAGTGAATTAATTTATACATAATGCTAATAAATGAGCTGATTAAGGTAGGATGTTTAACCAATATCCGCTGATTAAATTTCATGAGGTCAAGTTTTTAAAAATAACTTAATATTAAAAGTTTAATTAAGGCCATGGGGGGTCCAACATTTTTTTTACAAAAATTAACTTTGGCTTTTATATGAAAGCTTTAAATACAAACTACAAGCCTGTTTTTAAAGAATACAAAAATATCATTTAACTTTTGAGATATTTAATTTTTTGTAAAAAGTTTCCGATACAAACGTATGGACCGCAAATTTTTCGGGGTCAATTTTCTCAGCTATTTTAAAATTCACTAAAAATCTATCTATTCCTTCATTTTTCAAGCAATCTTCTTCAAATTTTCAGGAAATGTTCCTTATATTAAAAGGAAAATACGTTAAATTTGAATTTTAAAAATGTAAAAAATAAACATTTTATCAAAAAAACTAAAAAAAAAGTGCTTTTTTTTCATAAAAAAAGATTTACAATTTTTTTTATAAATTCCAAAGTAATGTTTTATTGTTATTGTATAAAGATTAGACTGAAGTTTAAATAAAATATAATATTTCTCTCATGTAGTAATCTATAAGAGATCTTCGATATTTTATTAAATATGAAAAAAACAAATAAATGGAAGGTATTCTAAATCAAAGTTAGTAAATGTAAATAAAATATATAATATAAAGATATACTTATAAAAAGTTTTAAATAGTTATTCTAAGTAAACCTACAATAAATATTCAAGATGCTATTGTACTGTTTTTATTTTGTTTTTTTTGGATTTTAATTTAAGTTTAACTTTATAAAAGTTTAAATTAGCTGTAATAGTTTATAATTGTGCATTAATACTTTTTGTTTTATAGTATTTATCATCGATACAACAAAAGTAACCATGTTTCAGTATTCTAGAAAACTAAAATTAAATTTATATCCTAAATAATAGTTTGAAAAATTTAAACAAAATAATATTTTCAGCATAGTCTTAATTTCCTGTTTTTTGTATTAACACTATTTATGTATAAATTTCAGTATTTATAATTTTTATTGAATATATTAATTTTGATTTATAATACCTTACTTTTATTCATTTAAACACTTCTTTCACATTTAATTAACAACTGAAGATCTCAATTAAAAATACTACTTAAACAACCTTATGAAGTTTACAGGAACTTTTCAACACACTACACATTTTTTTACCTTACTATTTCTGTTTAAATGTTTAAAATTTGTGAAACATTTTGATTTTGTTTCCGATAGTAAAACTTAAAAAAATAACTAACTTAACAAAAAAATCTAAAACTTTCTGTTTAAAAACACGATTAGAATCAGTCCTTTAAGAGTAGTATTGAATATTTTTATATCCTTAATAAAAAGCATTTCTTGAATTTTCCAAATAATATTCCAAGTTAAAATAAAAACATACAAGTTTTAAAGTAAAATATAAAAACATATAGTTTTCCAATAAAAGTAAAAATGTGTAAATATCTTCAAAATAAAATATCCATAAAGTAAAACTAAAAAAAAAATCGTAAAAGAAAGAAAGTATTATAAGTTTTTAATACAAGGTATAAAACTCCAAAAACATTATACTTTAAAATATAGTCATTTTATATTTTAAATAATTTTTTTTATTTTTTATTCTTATATCTACTTGAAAATGATTTTTTGAAACTAGTCATAGATTTTTTTAAGCAAAAATATTGCAGATTTCTTTAAAAAATTTTTGAAGTACAACTTCCTAAATAATTAACTACGATCAAGAAAAAAAGAAATCCAATAAAGAAAAGTATATACTGTGCTGGAAAGATTTAAGGTAATTTTAAAATTAATTTGTATTCTATATTTTAAATCAGTTAGGATTATTACCCATTTACTTTTAAAATATTTTTTAGTAGTTATCTCAATTTTTGAGAAAAAAGAAGAAAAAGTGCATACTTTGAGAAAATCTGCTTCAAATAACATAATTATTTAAACTATGTTTAGATAAAATTTAAACTTTAGCATGATATTAATTTACCTAGAACAACAACTAAACAAACCGTAACATTCACATATAAGTTCTTTATATTGTCGTCCCGATGATGCTATGTTAGCAAGAAGCTTCAGTGACAAAGTTCTGTTGACTGGCTTTGATTGCTTGAGTGCAATGATCTCAAGAAGCGTACAAATTCCTCCCACTTCTATAAACTGCGTCATGAAATGTAATCTGAAAATTTTACTATTTTCAAGAGTGATTATCTAGCAGTTAGCTGATAAATTATAATTTTTATGGAACTATATTAGGCTAATTTGTTTTAGAGAAAAAAAAAACCAATAATAAAAAAATTTAACAAATAGATTTGAAAAGGGGGTATTTAAAAATATTTCCAAAAATATGTTTTTTTCTTAAAATTAATTAAAGGCCATAGGGAGTGTCCATATTGTCATCAAAGCTATCAGAAATTTTTCACAACAAGCCAAATTTCAAAGTAACTTATTTGATAAAAGGGACTAAAGTTGGCAAGTTCAAAATGCTCTTTATACTAAAAGGCAAAAATAACTATTTTACTTGAAATTTATCTTCTCCTTTACTTTTTTAAGAACCTTCGTAAAACTTTTACAGTCTATTCTCTATTTATTCTCAAAATTCCTGAAAATCTAAAGTACGTAGATTGCCTAAAAAATTAAGAATTAGAAATTATTTATTAATATTTTTTTTATTTTAAGAGAACTGGCCATGAAAACAATTTATTTCATACGTTTGTATTGGTAAATTAAAAAAAAGGGTTTTATTTTTTAAATTAATTGTTTGTTTTGGACTACAAAAAGTATATTGTAGTATATAAATTAACCTTTCAAATAAGAGACAATGTTCATTTTTGTAAATAAAAATTTTAGATTCCTCTATGGCCTTAGAATAAGTTTGACTAAATTTCTTTGTTTTCTATGACTGTCTTAATTTTATTTTCTGTTATGCTACAGTTTTATAAAACATAGTTTTTCAGAGTTTTTAATGCTTTTCTGAGTTTATTGTTGTGGTGGGGTATTGATTAAAGTTTTATATTAGTTTGAAATCTGAATCAAACCTTGTACTAGAAACTTGATGGATCAGTAAACCTGTATATACTTAAAAAAACAATATCTACAAAACAAAAATTGAATAACAATGACTGTGAACAATAAACTAAAATTTGCATTTATATTCTTTGCTTAAAAACAACTATTCTTAGTATACAAGAAAATGTAGTGTAATAGAAATGATGTTTTTATTTATGATCTTAAAATTATATTAGATAAAGAATCAAATATTTCTCGTTTAAAAAATCTACAAATTATACAAATTACTTTTGAAATTATTCACTTATTTATCTATTTAATATCATTGAGAAAATCACAAAATAACATTGACTGTGTCCTGGACAGATTTATACATAAAGCTTGGCTTAAAAGTATAAAAAATGTAACAAACTTGATTGATAAAATTAATATAGAAAAAGTAAACTAAGATGAAAATTTTCAATACAAACTTTATATATCTTAATCATTCCTTAAGTTATACAATATATTTGCAGAATAAAAGCATTAAAAAAAAATTGAACAATTACTTTGAGGAAGACTTGGTGCATAAAGCATCAAGCCTGAAACAAGCAAAGTAAAGTTTGTTTTGTATATTATGTACTTTGTTCTATTTTTTCAACAAAGTACTGAAAACTGTAGATCAATTTCTAAATATAAATAAAAACTATTATATAAATAAGCTTTACCAAAAGTGTTGAAAATAAATTAAAAAACTTCTAATACTATATATAAAAACTTATTGCATACCGTTTTGTATTACAAATAAAAAACAAACCCAGCAGTAGCAGTAACAAACACTTGCAGTGCTTTTAGCTGAAGTGATACACAAGCGCCAGTGATGTAAGTCATTCTCAACCAAGACGAAACTCGAGTCAGAAACAAGCTGGCAGACTGGCAGAAGCCATCTTCAATTTCTGGTCCAGTTTTGCCAAAATTATCATCAATAAATTTTTGTAAAATTTCTTTCCTCTGTAACTTTGTACCTCTATCCCACTTTTTCAAAGCTGATTGAACTATCAACACAGAGCGCTGAGAAAGAAGATTTTTAAGTAAAATCTTTTTGAAGTGTAAAAAAATTTTTGTATTTGAATAAAAAACACATACTTCTTTATTATTCTTGTCCTTATCTAGCATAAAAAGTGTATATTCTACGTATAAACAAAATTTATAAGTTAAAAAGGATCACATAATCAAAAAAAAATTGAATGATTTTTTAGAACACCTAAGATTTCTAAATGATTAAGTGATTTTCAAGTATATTTAGTAAAAACTGCCCTTTTGTAGTAAAAAAACTAAGTTAAGAAAATAAGAAGAACCAATATTTAAAATCATGAAAAATGTTGTTGTGCTTAAAAATACTTTTTTAATTTTCAGTAAATACAATTTTACTGGTTGTTCACTGGCCATATGTTTATTGAAACTATTTCAAATGAATTAAAATATAATTAACAGCTTTTAAACTGAGATGTTTAAAGTGTAGAATTAAAACTTTGATAGTATAGTAGACTAATGCAAATGAAATATATGAATTTTCAGATATAGCTGATTTTGTTTTGTATTTTTTTTTCTTCCACTTATTATTCATAAGTTTACAGTTTCAAGTACTTTTAAAGATATAAAATATAAAGGTTACATATTCAATATGTTTATAAAATCTGAACAAGAAAAAAAAATTTGTCAAAAATCTATGCTCTATTCCTTTTTAAACAAAACATTTTAGTTTATTTATAATTGAAATAATGAAATGCAAATATAAATTTTAAAGCATTTTTTAGCACGCAATTATATTGTAGTAAAGCCGATTTTCAATTAAAAGTATTTTAAATAAAACCAAAGTACTTGTTAAACAAAAAGTGTGCATTTGTTCTTTTTTCAAAAGACATTAGAAGTAATATTGTATTTTATTACAATAAATTTGTTCTTAGTTACATGCAAATATATAACCTTTATTGTTTAATGCGAGAACAGAGTATTTTATAAATTTCTTAAAATACATTTTCTGAATGTTTGAGGTTTACAAGTGAAAGATACAAGGTACAAAAGTATACTATTACTATTATTAAGTGTCTGAGATAGTTTACAGGAAATTTTTTTTTTATACTTTTGTGTACAAAGCTGTTTGTAATCTGATCATACTTTTAAAGTTAAATGAAATATTCATGTTGTATAATAAATACTTTGTACATATAATTTTAATTTTTAAGCAGATTATAGTTTTGAATTAAAAATATGACTATTTCTCAAGTTGTTCAAACTTAATATTGCCTTTATTGTTTGCCTTTATAAATAACTTACACTAGTTTTATAAAAAAGTACAGTACTTTATGGTCATAAAAATACAAAAAAATGTTTTTTGTTTGAAAATTTTTACTATTATCCTCAAAAACTAACATAGATTCATGTGTTACTTAATAGTAAAACTAATTATGGAAAACTCTTTTTAATTGTTTTTTAAATTTCAGCAGACATTAGCTTAATCAGTCATTTATAGACATATTTAAAAATAAAATTATAAAATATCTTTATATTTAGGAATGATTATCAGTTAGTGGACTATTTTTATGCAAAACAAAAAGAAAAACATTATAGCAAAACTGTTTAAAGTATATAGAAAAGATATTTCAAAAATATCAAAACTTTAGTTTACCTGGTTCATACTGTTTATTAAAATATTTTTGCTGTTTTATGTTCTTTTTTTCAAGTTTGAATTATTTCATTTTTTTTTACTGCATTATAAGTTTGAAGTAAATAACAGAAGTTTATTAAAATCCAATGAAGTAGCTATTTAATAATATTCAAAAGTAAGCAATCATCAAAATAAACAACTTATTTTTACTTTGTAACAAATGATCGATTTATTAGTACAAAAACTCAACGTATTTAAATACTATGATAATTTTAAATTAGCAAACAAGCTTAACAAGATAAACAATAAATTTGTAATAAATGTAAATAGTATATTAAAGTGTTTTTGAAAGTAATATATTCTTAAAATCTTAGCATTTATTAGTTAGATGAAAGTTTAAAATTTTACACTTTAAAAAGTATCTTTTTTTACTAAACAATTTTAGATTGTTTTTTATCAACTATTATTATTTGAATTTCATTTTCTTTAAAAAAAAAATACATACTAAAACATTTAAACTAAGCAAAATCATAAGAAAAAAAAATTGAAACTTTTATAAATTGTAGTTAATTTACTATATAAAATTTTTTCAAGCATTTTTATGGTTTAGGTGGAATATTTTCTAACAATTGATTTGTTTTTTTAGCAAAAAGTAGAAAACGTTTATCGTTGCAAGAGGTAGAGTTTGAGACTGATGTTTTTTTACCATAAAAAAAAAACAAGTGTATTAAAATTCAAATCCTAAATAGTTCATTTATAAATTAGCATTTTTAGTTACTATGAATATCTTAGCATGTACAGTTACAAAAATGTCTTTTAACAACTAAAACATTTAGGTGGTTTCTGTAAATTTAATAAAAAAATAAAAATTTTCTAGGATAAATATGTAAAAATAACAAATAGCTTACTGAAAACTTCAAATTTTTTCTGTATTTTATTTTCTATTTTTTACTAAGTTTTTTTTATACTAGTTAGCTAAAACGCTTGTTTAACTAATTATGTGTCTAAACATAAGTTTATAAAAACCTAAATTTTTAAAACTACTTTGAAAAAAGTTACTCATGTCAAAAAACTTAATCTAGCTAGTTACTAAGCATTTTTTGAATTTTAAATAACTAGAAAACAGAAAAACGAACATAGAAAAAAGTGTGTAAGCTTTAAAAATAATACAAAAGTCTAGCTGAACATTTTTGGAGATTTTTAAAACAAATTTTTAAACATTTTTTTCCATTTTAAAGCTATTAGTTTAGTACTATTTAAAGTATTACATCATACCAAATATAAAAACGTGTTTTGATTAGACAATATCTAACTGTACTTAGGGTTTAAACTTAGCCTCAAACAGGGAATTAACCAGCTCAAAAACTACTACAATTTCTAGGTACTCTTAATTCTAAAAATACTTAAGAAACTTGATAAAAGAAAGAAAGAAAGAAAAATGTCCCACAACTATGGTCAATGGATTGGTGTGGAGAAAGACTTTTCGGTCATCGAGCCTCACACCATATATTTAATAAAAATTTTTGAGCAGTTTTAATTAAAACAATAAAAAAGAAACTTAAGAACAATTAAAAATCAATATTAACTAATATTAACTAATAAAAAACCACTAAACCTCTGATTTTTGCATATGAGCATTTTAAATCAGATTTTTTTAAAATCTATCTTTCAAAATAGTCTACAAATTTTTCACCACTAAAAAAAAATTATAATTAATTAATACTTTTTTTTTAAAGTATTATTATTTAAATTAACTTAAAACAAAAATATTTTTTTTAAAGAATGAAAGGTGTGCACTCTTTTTTATACCCATTTCTGCAAATACTGACTATGGAAACCAAAGTCTACCATGGGCAGGCACTACACCATCTCCTCCCTTAGATTTCAATTTTTACGGTCATGTACATTCAAATTTTTTTGTTGCTCTTTTTACATGAACTACCACGAAAAATGCAATATAAAATTCCACAATAACATAAAAAAGAGAAGTGGTAAAAATGCTGTGAATTATACTATACTTTATTGAAATCTGTAAATTTTCTTTGTATGTGTTTAAACGTATTTAAAAAAAAAAGTATTTAGTACTTCTAATATATTTTATAGCTCAATTATGATTTCTAATTCTCATTATTATAATTGTTGTAAAAACTCTAGGCAATGTAAATATCTACGTTAAGAAATCTTACCTTTCAATGAACAAATAAAATTAAAAAGTTATCATTTTGTGTCTACAGTTCTAAGTATAGTTTATTGAACAATAAAAAAAACACTCAAAATATTTGGTTCTAGGACCTGGTGCACAAAGAACCTTTTGGTTATCAAGTCTTACACCACGGATACCTTCTAATGTCTTGCCCAGGACAGTAATTTCTTTAAATTTAAAAATGTTCTATTTTAAATAATTCTAATAATATTCTGTAATTTTAAATAGGGAAATAAATATAATTTGTTATAAAGTGAACGTGATTTGTTGTTAAGGTCACAATGACACCTTGTATGATTGCAATTGCCTTCTGACACATAAAAACAATCAATTTTATCAAAATATGTTCCTGCACACTTTTCAGCTCCATATTAAAATTTAGATAACCAAATTAAAAAAAAATCATTCTTATACTAAATGAAAAAAGATTATGTAGTTTGATTGATATTTTTGTACAAAATTTTGTGTAGCCTGATGATGAAGGATTCTTAATGACAGCATTGAAAACTTTTTGAGTTGAGTGTGGCAAGATCAAAACCAAGCAGTAAAATTATTTACATATAAACTTGATATTTTACTTAAATTTGATGTTGTGTTATACTTAAATGTACTTTCAAATGTTACAGTGGACCTAAACTGGAATTTAGAACTCTTGTAAGTTTTTTTTTATGAAAACAGGACTCTAAAGAACGTAGAGCCTTAGACTCAAAAAAAATTTACAACTGAATTTGTGCTCTTGCTGGAAAAAAAATTAAAATCAGTTTGATTTAACCAATTTAAGAATATTTGAACTAAAATTAACTGTATTAGAAAAATTCATTTAATATTCAATTAACTTAAAAATGTTTAGCATAGTTTTTAGAAGATACTCAAAGATTGTTTGTTAAGTTTTAACTAATAAGTTGTTCAACTTTTTTAGTTTAATTTTAGCAATGAAAAGATATGTATGTTTTAAACTTTTATTGGTCCTTAACTAAGTACACCTTTAAAGATTGTGAAAAAAACAGCACATATTAACCATGTCAATGTTTATAACAGTAATTTTGTTTTTGAAGGTTTTAATAATACTGTTAATAATTATAAGTGCTTTATTTTTTTCAAAGACTCTACTTGTCTAAAATTACCTAAATTTATTTTTTTAAAACTGTAAATTAATAAATTAATTTAAGTAGACTGTGCTCTTTTTAAGGATAAAAGATTCCTTTATTTACATCTTCTAAACATCTACAAACTGTTACAACACAAAATAAAAGTTTAACTTGCTACTTTTTTAAGTTAAAAATAAACTTACTTTTTAATATGAAAATGCATTAAATCTTTTAGAACTATTAAAGTCTTATAAACTTTTATTATAAAAAGAATTTAATTACTTGTTTTAAAAATACTACTAATATAATGTTGTCCTAAATTAAAATTTAATTTTTAAAAGATTTCCAAGTGTCAATTTGGACAAAATTTTATTCTCTTTTTTTACATTTTTTTAATTTGCAGGGCAATTATTTATTGTTTTTATCATAACAGTTTTTTGAATTTTAATAAAGAATTGTTATTTAAACTTCAGTCTAATATCTGTTATGAAGTTTTATTAACAAAACTTTTTAAAATTTTATTAATCTTCCTATATTCGTACTGTTATATAATTAAAAAAGTTTAGATAATGTTTTAAAAATTATGAGAGAATTAGATATAAAAAAACTTTTGAGTTACTTAAAAGTTGCTCTACCCTGTCGTTTTCCTGAAAATGTAAATGAGGAGAGTCTTACTATTATAAAATTTAGGTTTGTTCTTTAAAAAGTTTAATTAAATAACTTATGTTTAAAGTTTAAGTTTGAAATCGTTTTGAAATTTAAATAAGTTTATTTTGTTTATTTTCAACTAAATTAATTAAAAAGCAAAAAACTCAATTGTTTTTTTTATAATTTAAGTTTTCATTTCGTTCAGTTAACTAAAAATTTACACATTTGTATTTATATGTTAAATTCTTTGACTTATAACTTTTATTTTTGTAAAAATTTAAACGTTTAAATTACTTTAACTATGGAAATATTAATTCCCCGTGTTTCTGTTTCACTTTAACCTAGTTTTTAATAATTTTACAGTGAAGGTCAATCTAATCCAACATATTCAATAGAAGTTGAAAATAGCACAAAAGTTGTACTAAGAAGAAAGCCTTTTGGGCAACTGCTAAAAGGTGCACATCAGGTAAATTTCGTTTTGTACCATTTAATATTACATAGTTTTATTTTAGATACTTTAAATTAAATTTTTATTGATATATACTTATTAATGTTTCTTAAAGAATTTAATCTCGCAGAGTATAATTTGATAACTGTTTTTACAAATTATAAAAATAAATTAACCTAAATAAATTATTATAAAAACATATTTTCAAATTAGATTAGTCAAATACTTATTTCTTTGTTAGTAGTTGCATTTTAGAAATAAATGATTTCATACCTATACAAAGTGGTTTTACTATTTTCTTAAAGTCTTTTTTAGTAGTTTTCTTAAAGCTATTTAAAAAAGTTTTAATTCAGTAATTAAGATACATAAACAAAACTCTGATTTTCAAAGTCATGTATTTTACAAGCTATATTATTATCTTAAAGTTTCCTTTCAAAGTTTCACTTTTTATTTTTATTTATCAATAATCACAATACAGTGAACTGCACAAACATCAACAACTATTAATTTGACATTAATATGGGATTATAGTAAATACTTGCATTTTACTTTATCAGCCGTAACTTAAAAGTAATGTCTTTTACCATTGTTGGGAAAGCTGAAATTTTTTTCCGCCTTTACATTGAAACTGACAATGTCAAAAAAGACATTAAGTTGTGATGATTTAGCTGTGTCATATTTTCCTAACTAAAAACCATAATCTAATGCTTCAGTGCAAAAGTACTGAACCAAGTTTTGTTTTAATAATATAAAGATTCATTTTGATTATGTCTGGCTAATATGTCCTAACCAGGAAAAAATACAGGTTGTAGAATGTCACATGGATTTTTACTAATAGTTGCGTAGTTCATTTGTATTTATTTAAAGACTAACCTTTAAATATTGTGAGTAGGTCTAATGCTGGTGAAAAGTAAAGTATATTTTAATCTTGTTCTATAACTTTTTATTGTATAATACTTACTTGATTTTATACTTGTGCTTTAGTGTATATAAATTAGTCTTTGGTAAACTGTTTACTTAAGTAATTAGTATAGAAACTTAAGATAAACTAAGCTTTGATAGTTTTATTTACCTTTATGAGACAAAGTTTTTTTTAAATCGTGTGTTTATGAAGTACTATAACTTAAATTTTGTATACAATTATTTAATATTTTTAAAAGGACGATGGAATGATCTATGACAATTACTATACCTAAAGATTTAACAATCTAAGACTTAAAATATTTAAATTATTGAACAAAACTGAATATGTAATTGGAACATGTCTATTACATTATAACAAAAGTGTTAACAGATATTTTATAAAACATCAAATAGTTTTTTATAGCAGTATAAAACATATTTAGTTTACCTTGAAAAACAGATAGAAAGAGAATATAAAATAATGAATGAACTATACAATTATGATTTTCCTGTTCCAAAAATGCTGTGTATTTGTGAAGATAAAGAAATTATTGGAAGCTCTTTTTACATTATGGAATACGTTGAGGTAATCTTTGAAATTGTAAAAATAAAAGTTATTGTTTTAGCAACTCCAGTAATTTTTGGGCTTACAGTTTTCCTAGAAATACTAAACCAGAGGTCGGCAAACTGCGGCCCGCGGGCCAATTGCGGCCCTCGAAGGGTAAATCTGCGGCCCGCGAGCACGTTATTTTTTTGAATGGAATGCGGCCCGCGAATGAAATTTTTGTGGCCCGCAAGTATGTTGATGTGGCCCGCTGAGCAACAATATCTTTTAAGTAATTTTTTTTCTGATAATTTGGTTTTATTTGATTTCGTTTTAAGTCATGTATAACATTTTAAAATAATAAAAATACTTTACTGTATTAGCTTAAAAATGTGAAAAAAACAGATTAGCTTTCTAACAGGGTATTTTCTCATTTTCATAATAACTTTCTTCTTACAACAGCAAAAAGTTATTTGAAAAAAGAATGTAAAGAGTGCTTAGATTTAGTAAGTAAGTTATATAATACCTACTTAGTAAATAAACCAAGTGCAAATGTTTTTCATTTTGCACAAAGGTAATGTACAGTAATTAACGAAAATAACATTTTTTAACAGTTTAGGTTGTTTTAAGGTTTTTTTGTTGTCAGTATTCATTTTAAATGTATTTTATACCTAAGTTTTTTTTATAGATGTAAAATTACTAAATATTAATTTGAGTGTACACAAAAACATTTAATATGAAATAATAATAAGAAATAAGTTTCATTTGATTTCGATTTTAACACGTTTCGATTTTTAAGTAGTTTTTTGCACATGCAATGCACACAAATGTACAAAGATGCTCATATTTTAAACCACTTTTTATTTACTGCTTATGTTAGATTAAGTCTAGTTTGTGCATAATTATCTAATATTATTGTATATACATGTAATTTCTAAGTATGTTCAGAAACATTTAAAACAATATAAAGACACAAAAATAGTTTTTGTTATGTACACATTTTTATTTTTTAAACAATGTTTTTTGGCAAATTTAGTTTATTTTTATGCGTTGCATTCTAATATAAAAAATTGTTGTTTTGTGAAACTACTAATTTAAAACTAACTAGATTTAAGGATGATAAATTTAGTAAGTTTTAATGTTGTCAATCGATTAGTTCAAATTCAATTAAATAAATAACTAAACATTGCTACAAACTCAGACTATGACCATTTGAAGACTTTAAATCTCAGGCCAGTTTAGTCTTTTTTTCAGTTATTGACTTGGTATACTATCAAATTCCATCCGCGTTCAAAATGTTTATTTACTAATTTATTTTATATATTTTTTGAATTTTTATTTATTTATTTTTTATTTTTTATTTGTTTTTACTATCACTGTTACCCCTAACCCTTACCCTCGTTCGGTAAGCGGTTCTCGAATTTGACTGGGTGGATTTTGATCGGGTGGATTTCGAACGTTTCTCATTGACTCGATATGCTTTTTGGATACGAAAATATCAGGCTAGTTTTTTGTCACTAAGGCTGGTTTTTTTCTTTAAAGAAAGGCAAATTAACTTATAATGTATGTTTTGGTCAATACACTGAGTTGTTGGTTTGAATCATAATATAAGTTAAGTTTTAAATCTTGCAGCTGGTATAGTTTTAAATATTATTTATACTACTGTAAATAAGTGTGAATGATCAGTGTTGCAAAAAAACTTGAGTCCCGGTAAATCTTGGAATCTGACAATTTATACTGAAAGAATCTGGAAAAATTTTGAATTTGAGAATTTTTGTAAAAACATGAAATTTCAAACAATTTTTAGATGTAAAGTAATGAAATTTTGATTTCAAACAAAAAATCTACCATATATATTTTTATTAAAAAAACACATTTAAAGTAGCTTAATTTAAGAGCATCTTTTTAAAATTGATATTATGTTTACAAGAGTTTTTTTTTCCTTTAGTTTGAATTTATACTGAAAGTAGAAGAAAATATATATATACCAATATAAACTTTCACAAACTTTATATTGGTGCATTGCACCTTTGCTTTTAAAATATATTTACCTATTGCTGTGCTTTGCATTGGAACTAAACCTAGAAATTCTTCTAAAATGTAGAAATTATTAAAAACACCTCAAATTAAAATTCTCAGTATTTGTTGTATCATTGCTCTAATATTAACAGAGTGATTAAAGTCCTAACTTGATATATGCGGCTTTATAATCTTCAGGTATTTATTAAACACGTTGTTTGTTGTCAGTAAAGAAATAAACAAAAATCTTATACAACCGCCAACCAAATTCTTTAAAAAAATTAAAATTCTAAACAGTATCTTCTTTTTGGTAAATAATTTTTCTACTTCAAAACTTGTCTTAATTTTTTCTTCGATCAGTCTGTAGGTACTGAAGATAATCATGTGCTTTGTTGGAACTGACTTAAGCATTTTTTTTTATAGTTTCTCGCAATAACTCCTAAATAACGTTTTTTAATGCTTATAGCTCTTCTTATATTTCGCATTTACTCTTTTCAAATGCAAGATTTTTATTGCAGATAAAGAATTGCTATAATGCTTGATAAAAAATAGCTTTTCTTCTACATTAAAGCTTTAGTAAGCTTTTAAACTTTTGTTAGAAATGTTTAATAAACCCTAATTTTCCATTGAAACTGATTTTAATACCTTTTTGTTCTATATTTAATTCGCTGTTAATAAACTTCGTTATTTCTTTAATTTATGAACTTTCTAATAAACAGGGTTGCTAAACAAATAGGCTAGTTTAAAAGTTGGAAGAATCCAGACTAGGTTAAACCTGTTTAAGACATTTTTTTAATACTCAGGTGTGTGTGAAACTTTTATTTTAAACACTTTGAATAAATCTTCCAATTCTCAGAATAGTTTTCACACTGTAATGTAGTTTACTAATTGTATTTTTCTTTCTTGTCTTCTTACATGTTGTGTACTTTTTTATAATGATGATATTTCAATTAGGTATTTAAGCTTGAATAACACTAAGTTTTAAGCTTTTTCAACTTTAAATAAACTTGGCTGGTTTGATATAACTTAGACATTTTGCTTTTAAAGTGGCAACCATGTAAAATACTAATTAACTACTAATAAGGTATTTTATTAATATATTCGGGAGTAAATCATGTTAAAAAATTGTTTTAGCTTTCTACAATACAAATAAGTATTAGATTTATTTAGTAAATTAATTGCTTAATCTTTTAAAGAGTGTAATTTATTTTAGACGAAAAGTATTATTTTTAAAAGTAAATATCTTTAGAAACATGAAAAAGGGTTAATAGTACAAAAAATGCATAAAAGTGACCCCTAAAATATTTTTAAGCTTGGTTTTTATAGAGAGTTAGGTTATAAGTAAAATGACAAAAATATTAAGTTTAATTTATTAGTCTTCAAGAAAGTACATAATTTATCAAGACTTAAGTACACTAATCAATGTAAATTTATTCTAATATTTATTTATGATTTAATAATAATTATATGTATATCTAAAAGTAACTTGAAATATCAAAGTGAATAACAGTAAAACTTCTCTAGTAAAACTAAAAGCAAAATATTATTTAAATGTCACTAAAACTAAAACTGCGGCCCGCGAAGACTTTTGAAACTTGAAATTTGGCCCGCGAGCACCAACTGCCTGCCGACCCCTGTACTAAACAATAACTTTTACGAGATGTTAATTTAATTTCAAAGTAATTTTAAGGTAATGACACCCTTTAAAAACCATAAATGTTTGATATCTAGAAATATTATACATTTAAACCAATATTTTTTATTTAATGTTCATTTAAAGTATTTGTTACATCAAAACAAAACCAGTTTTATATACTCACAAATATTTTTTTATAAAATCAAATTATTTTTTATGTTAAATCAAATTATGTTTTCATACTTAAGCAAGGTTATTAGATTAAACAAGAAGCATAACTACTTAAACTTTGTACAGGGTACAATAATGAAAAACGCATTAAAAGGATTACCAACAGATCAAAAAACAAAGTCAATGTTACAGACTATAAAAATTTTAGCTAAGCTTCATAGTTTCAATATAGATGAGCTGAACCTTCAAAGTTATGGAAAACGATCTAACTATTGCAAAAGAGTTGTTAGTTAAAGTATTTTTATTTTTTCCTTTGGATGTATTTAAAAATAAGTATAAAAAGTTCATTAAACATGAAAAAGGATTTTAATAAGTTGTTCAATAAGTCAAGAATTTAATTGTTAAGAACAAGCTTTGAGTATAATTTTATTTAGGGAAATCATAAAGAAGTTAAATTTTATGACATAATAAGGAAAAGATGTTCAGTTTATTATTTAAGGTTGTAGGTGAAAAACTTTAGAGTTTTTTGCTAGTGTTTTTTTAGTTAAAAATTTGAATATGTTCTTTTATATTCTTGATTTTTATTAATCTTTTACTTTAAAACGAATACTGAACTACGTATTCTATCTACAAAACTAATTGAAGTTCTATATTTTTTTAAGATCATACTGTTGTACACTGACTTTTTATCAGCCATTAGTGATTTTTAAGCAAAATAAAACTTTGCCAACCCCAACTTAAGCAGTTGTCTACACAAATTTTCCAATATTTACTTTTAAATTGTATAAGTAACACTGTAAACATACAACGTAATACATATAAGTTTGTTCTTAAAATAACAGAAACATTACAAAAAGTAAAAAAAAAACTTATACATTGTAAAGGAACTGCCAATTCAAAGAACTTTTGAATAAAAAAAAAATTGTAAAATAGTACACTTTTAAATTTCAAGTTCTATTGTAACCACACAGAGTTTGTTTTATTAATTAATTGATTGGTACTACTCATCATAGTTTTACACCAACTCGTTTAATTAAACATTTTATAAATACTAGATGCTGTTTTAGTTTACTTTATATAAATCAGACAGTACAGTTTGAGCAATGTATCTATTATAAAAAGAACCACAAACCATTATAATAAAAACTGTACTTCAAAAATAAAAGTTACTTTTGTAAATAGCTTAGAAATAACAAAATTATTTAAATAACAGTTTAAGTGACACTTCAGCTAGGATATATAATTATTTTGTTGTCTGACTCTATATACTTAACATTTAAAATAATGAAAATGCAAGTAGATGCAGTAGTTTCATTACAATACATTATCATATGTTTTTCTTAGCTTAAAGTTTACAGGTATTTAGTAATCGCGTGCCAAACTTTAAAAATAAAAAGATCATTAGCTGCAGTTTTGATAATAACTTAAGCTTTTTTACTTATCATATTATTACTTCAACAACTTATTATGTATTTTTTTTACTCTTCATCATGTAATTTACTTTAAATAAATTGTGACCTTTTAACATAATACAATGTGACTTTTTTATTTTAGTCTTCATGTGACTAATTTCAACAAAGTTCTTTGTAACATAACAAATAAATAATATACAATTTGGGATGCGCTCAACTTTTTTTCGCAGTTTAGTGTTCACATATTCAAATGCCTTAAAGACCACAGATTAAGCAGGCCAGATTTACATGCTCGCAGGCCAAGGTTTTTGCTTATGCAGGCCGCATTTCATCTAAACTAAAAACATGCTCGCGGTCCACACATTTACCTTTTGCAGGGCGCAGTTTGCTGATCCTTAGTTCACCTTATTGAAGTTCAGAAGTAGTTGGATTTTAAACCACATTTTTTTTTAATGTTTTTAATAAAACAAACTATCAAGCTTTTATGCTTTAAGGACTTTAATATGTTGTAGCTAAATGTTTTAGTAGTCATTTTATAGTTAACTTGTATTTATTTTTATAACTAGGATCATTCATTTTTACTGTAATGAGTGTTTTTTACATACTTTTGATTCCACTAAAATCAGTAATATTTATTGAACAAGTGTATTTGTTTTTATTTTTTGTCAAGTAGTTTGCATGTCTTTTGTATGATTGTTTTTGGGATTTGACTTTTTAAAACACCAACTATTTAAAAAGCTTTACCTTACTTCAAACATTTTTTTACTACAAAAAAAGAAACTTTATAGCAACTTCCATTTTTTATAAAGTGTTTGTTTATCAATTCTATATACTACTATATCTAGCTTTCAACCTGGAGTAAACAGTATAAGTCATCAGTAGATAAACCTCTTAATGAAATGCTAGAGTTGATTGAAAGACTTGAAGATAAAATTGACCATATTGAAGACATGACTTCTATAATTCATGGTGACTTTTCCTTGATGAACATAATGTACAGCTGTCAAAAGGTAACCCTATTATTTTTAGGTAATACTAATAACATTAATCAAAATATATCAATGGAAACTAAATTTCTTTACATAATTGTTTGTTGTTAAGTTAAGATTAAAAACTGTTTCTAAACAAATCAATTCAAAATTTTTTTTTTGCTGGTTAAATACGATTTTTATACTAAATCCTTACTTTGTAGACCTCACTAGTATTTTTTTTGTAAATGAACAAGCTTAATGCTGATGTTGATATTTAAAATATTTCAACTTACTTTTCAATGCTGCTAACAAGTTTCTGGTATATTAAAGACAATTTTTTGCTCAGTTAGTTTTTTATCTCTAAATAGTAGATTTTTTTTCGCTTATCGAGCAGATTAAATAACAAAACTTTGTTTAAAGACAAAAAAAATAAAAACTAATGTTTAATTTATCACATTTTTGTTTTAAATAATGTATGTTGTTAATGAAATTTTTTACTCTTTAATTAGTTTTTATTTTAAGTTGTAGATGTAGATATCAAAACTTAAGATTAAGTTTTCTTAAATTTTTATTTTGTTTTAAACTTTAATCAGTAATAAATAATAAATGTTTTTAATGTCAATTAATTTCTGATAATTTATATTTATTACTTTATTCAAACTTTAATAATATTCGTTGTATCTAACACTTTAAAAAAACCTGTCTTGGAAATTGTTCTAAACTGAAGTAAACAGCAAGTCACTTTATTAGTACAAAAAGTTTTACATGCATAAACGTAAGCTAAAATTTTGAGTTTAGATATATGATGACATAGTTATTAACAAAAAAAAAACGTTGTATAGTTAAAGAGAGTTAATACAAACTATCAAAGTCAAGTTGTAAAAAAAAATGTTTTTTAAGTTATTCAAAATATAAATTTAATCGTTTGTTAACAAAAGATCCTAGCGAAACAAGTTCACTTGAATATATAATAATAACAAATTATACAGTATCTTTCTTTTGTTAAACTAACTCATGTTTCTTTGTGTTAAGGGGTTAACACACTTCAGATACTCCTACTTTAGCTTCTATCCTTTCCTTACAGTATTTATTTTTTTACAGAGCTCCATTTAAGTGTGTTAATCCGTTAAAACACAGAAACATGAGTTAGTGTAATAAAAGAAGGATACTGTATAATTTGTTATTATTATTTTTTAAGTTATAGTTTAATAGTTTTAGTATAATTGAAACTTGTTAAAGATTTAAAAAAACAGTTAAGGTTTTTTTTTCTTGATGGTGAAAAGTTTTATAACTTTTTGTTTTAAAATTTCATAATTTGAATTAAAATATACTTTGAACATATATCTATACAATTTTTTTCTTTAAGAGAGTGTACATTTATTAAAATAACGATAGTAATGATTTGAGGAAACACAAAAAGGTTAGTGATTTTAATTAGTAATAAAAGGCGAGAACCGCTCAGTTCCAACGTGCGATCATTTTCCACTCGCGCACAATTCCCACCAGATCAAATCCAAAAACCGCTTACTGACCAAGGGTTAGGGGCTACAGTGGTAGTAAAATAAAAATAAGAAAATTAATAAAATTGGATGGAAATTGTGCGGGTGGGAATTGTTAGTAAACCATAAAAAGTAATGCTTAGTCTATAAAAAAAGGTCTAAATAAAATGATTAATACCGTGTTTTGAAATAAATTTGTTTGAGCATTGTTGTATAAAGTTCCATGAATATTTAAAACTAGTTTTATAAATCTACAAAGAAGTTTGATGTAAGTAAACGTTTGTCATTGACGAGTTGAGGCTTAAAAATAGTTTTAAAACAGAACAAAGTTTCCGCAGTGTTAGATTGGGAATTGTCAACAATAGGCCACCCGCTCATGGATCTTGCTTACTTCTGCATGTTCTACCACGCTCCCGATGAATACTTTCTCGTCAACGATCCCACTGGAAACTTTAGGTTTGTTAGGAAACTGAAGTACTGTGTTTGTATAGAGTACTGTAAATACACTGTGGTTATCGTTAACAGTATAGAAAGTGAAAAAGTATAATTACTTTAAAGATACTATTTAATTTATATTTGTGTTAGTTTAAAAAACAATTTGATACACTATTTTAAAAGTTGGTTAATCAAACATAGTTTGTATTGAAAAAAACGATTAAGTTTGCTAAAGAGCCATGAATGTTACGTTAAGCTAAAATTTAAAACTTTGTTTTTGATAGTCTAATAAAAATATTTCATTTTTTTTTAGAGAAATTGTAAAAAGTTTACCCGGTGAAAAAGAATTAGTAAGGCTGTATTGTGAGTCACGTGGAATAAAATATCCAATCAAAAACTGGAACGTTTACTTGGCATTGTGCTTTTTTAAGCTTGCTTCAATTATACAAGTTTTTTTTTGGTAGCTTTATCTCTGGACTCTTGATTTTTTATTTATTTTTGAGTTACAAAAGCTTTGTTTTAAATTCAAAAAGTAAGTTTTTGTTTACTGTAAAAGTTATTTAAAAACATTATACTGCTTTATAAATAAAAATTTAGCATATTTGAACGTCAACATTAGGTATATATTAAGTACAGGAAAATGATATATTTAAAAATAAAGTCATTTATATTTTTAGCTATAGAATGTTAATTAGTTTGTTTGATTATCATATTAATTAAAATAGGGCGTGTATTCAAGACATCTGCAGGGAAATGCAAGCTCACCTATGGCAGAAGTTACAGGTCATCTGGTTAAACCCCTGGTAGTAACTGCTCTCAGCATCATTCGCAAGTTAGATTTCATCTTTCAGTAATACTTTTTAAGTTCTGTAAATTACAATAGTAGATTCCCTATTAATTCATTGGATTATTGTCACTTAATCAGTGTAGCTAATAAACCTGTAATTACAATGTAAGCATAATATTAATCAAATGTATTTTTTTACCTGTATTATTTACCTTTGTTTTATTGACAACAGAAGCAACTAAATTTACTGTAAGGCTTTGTGGTAGTAATAGTTTTAATTACTTTAAATTGCTAGTTTAAAATTTTGAAATTAATATTCTCTACTACAACTAATAAACCCAAACAAATTGAAAACTATTTTAAAAGTTTAGACTATAAAAAAAAAAATTTAAAGGTTTAAAATTTACAAAATTAAAAAGTCTTAAAAATAATTCTTTTTAAAGTTCTTAGCTATCTAAAGCAGTAGTTGTTTTGAAGTTTTTATTGATTTTTTTTTATTTAAAAATAACGTATAATTAGTCTAAATATATGTTTAGTAAACATCAGCTTTATTAATAATATCACTAGACAAATAGTTTACCATAATTGTTGTATTTGATGTTTTATTAGGTAATGATTAACTAAAAATAAGCTTCAGTTTTTTATCTTTAGTAGCAATCAAAAGCCAGAAATGATATTATCTCCTTCAACTAAAGGACAGAAAACATTGGATCGTGTAAAAACATTTCTAAGTGAAAATGTAGATCCAATAGAGAGTCAGTTTTCTGTAAGTAATTTTATTCATAAATTATTTGTTTTTTTACGAACTTGTGTTTACATTTTAGAAATACCTTGAAAATGATGAAACTCTCAATAAAGCAGCTGAAATAATGAAAAGCTGGAGGGTGAGTTGTAAATTTTATAAACCACTAAATTAATACCAGTTATATAATTTTTTAGTTTAGTGCGATATTTTTTACTGTGGAATATGATAAAATATAATGACAACAGTTTGACTTTTAGGAATAAAAGATAGAAAAAAGTGTTAAGAAAGTTAATTTGTTCATAGCGTTTTTAATCTTTAAATATGACTTTAATTTAAAACTAGTATTTAAAACTTCAAAGTTTTTACATAGTAATTTGTAACTATTACATGGTTTTTAATACTTGAATTGTTATATACTAGGCAATTGTGTTACGTACCTTTAAAAAAAGTTTAAACTTAAAAAAATATTTGAATTTACCTTCAAATTAAATTTATAAATTTATTGATTAACTTATTACTTGATAAAGATTTAATTTAGTTTTTAAGCATAATATAAGCTTTTCCATTTTTAAAGTTTTAAAATCCTTAATTTATACTTTTATAACGTAACAAAGTGATATTTTAATGAAAATCAGACAAACTAAGTACAAATATACAGTCAATCTAAACTTTCAATATAGTGTGCCTAGTTTAATTTTTGCCTATTATAAAACGAGCAATGAAAACTATCAGGATAAGGCGAAGAGTGAAGGGTTATGGAACTTGTTTCTACCAGACGTTTCAGGGTTATCAAATGTTGACTACGCTCACATTGCAGAGCATCTGGGAAGATGCCCGCCCTATTCTTGGGTCTTCAATTGCAACGCCCCTGGTTAATAAAATTTGTTCACAATTAAAATAGTTTGTTAAATTAAAGTAGTCATTGTATTTTAAATTGAAATTTTTTGAATTGAAATAGGGAATCTATTATGAAACTTATAGATAAAACTTTAAATTTTTTATTTCAGCTTTGATAAAATACTTAAAATTTGTTAAGTGTTGGAACATAAGTGATCAGTAATTATACAATAAAATATACAAGACACACAATTTTAATGAAACTAGATATATTTCGAGCAATTTTCATCAGTAGAGTACAAAGCTAATAAGAGATACGATTTTACAAACTTATATAGTAACCAAGTAATCATAAAGTAATCAAGAGATTAATAAAAAAACCAAAGCAAATAGTGACATTTAAAATCATTTAAGATTACTTACGTTTTAATTAATCTACAGTAAAAGTAAACATCATTATAATGAAAACAATACTTATAAAGTATTACGAAAATAAAGAAACAGTATAGTCAAAATCTTTTTGCTTACATAAAACAGTTTCCTTAACAAAATACAAATAGCTTCTAATTTAATCGAAAACATTACTACAATTTTTAATAATTTTAAATCTATTTAGATTATAATTGTTTGCACATCTTGAGTTATTAACCAAATGTTCTGCAGTAGTTGAACGTTTAGATGCATTTAAAACCTTGACTGGTATATCATCTTTCTTATCTAAAAAGCAAAAATTCTCTACACACTTTGGGATATGCTCTTTTATCCTTTTCCTTAGATGTCTTGTTGTTAATCCAATAGAGCTTGCTTTACAACAGCAGCAGTATTCATAAATTACCATACTTTTATTTAAGTTTGATATTGGATCCTTACCACCTGGTGTTAATAGTGGTTTAGAGGTAAAGACGATTCTAGGGTTTGCTGCATAATAAGTATTTATTATCAATTGTCTAGTTTATTTTCTAACATTTCTGAGCTTTTATTAATAAATGAAATTTTTAAAGTAACTACACATTTTTTAGGTCCTAATGTCTTTATTTTATCCAAATTTTTCAAATGTAATTGAATTTTCATTAACTAACTCTTGTGGGTACCCGTTTTTGTTTAAAAGTAACTTGATCTGTTTGATTTCAATTAGTAGCAACTCTGGGGAACACATTTTATGTGCACGATGACACAGAGTTCTGTTAAGATTCACTTTTCTCTTTAAACTACAATTAGTTTGGAAAATCAAATAACAACCTGTAAAGTAATATTTGTTAAGTTACAAGAAAACAGCTTTTAGTTAATTTTTAAATATTAACATATTACTCAAAATTTTGTGACTAAGTATGTTTTATTTACTCTTATTTTTACTACTTTATATACTTTTTAAAGATACTGGAAATATGGAGGTGCTGCACATGTATGGATCTGAATATCAGAAAAATAAATGGCTGAAGCCTCTGATGAATGGAGAAATTAGCTCAGCATTTTGCATGACCGGTTTGTATGTTAAAATTTTTTCTATTAAGATTAGGTAGGTACTTTTATTAGAAATAAAGTTTATCCGTTTCTTGTTATAACGCTAAAAACATTCTGTTGTATTCTTCTAGATCTCTCACTATATTTAATAATCGAGATAACTTTTTAATTAATAACTGAGAAGTTTTTCTTTATTTGGGCTTTAAATTATAAAATATGCCAAATCAATAATTTAATCGTATAGTTTTAAAGTTACTTAAAGCTTGTCCAAAATATTTTGTAAATCAGATTGTTCGAAGCTTTTATGGTGTAAATTTTCACTATTAATTTGATTAAAGTATGTATCAACACATAATTTTTTAAGCCGTTAAATAGTTGTCATTGTTTGAAAACTGATTTTTTTGATTGTATATGTAATAATATCAGAGTTTTCAAAAGTAGGCAATATCGCCCTTAGTAAGCAATTTTTGTTATCAGGGGGCAATAATTAGCCAAGAGTGCAAAAGTAAATAGTTAGCTAAACAGTAAATAGGCGATAGTTAGTTAAATCGGGCAACTGTTTATAAAAACTGTGCCACGGCTCTAATGTAATTGCTTTGTAGCCAAAATTAGCTGTACATTCAGACTTATTGGTTTATCATGTTAAGTTTTAGTACTTTTTGTCGCTGTTTAAATTTATCATAAACTATCTATTTGATTAAACAGAACTTTAATTCTGCTCTAAGCTTGCAAAAAAAAATTGACCTCATAAATAAATTTTTTTTCAGTTTTCGCGTTTTTACTAAGTTTCACACATTTAAAAAATATACACAAGAAATAATTTAAAGTATTTATTTAAAAAAGTTTAAAATAAGTCGTCTTATTCTTAGTAGCGTATCTTAATGTTTTGTAAGTCCCTTTAATGTTATTTTTTTTAATTTATCGTTTATTACAAAGCTTAATTACACATTAAAACCTAGTGCATGAAAGTTATTCAACCACAGTATAAGCCTGAAGTAATAAATTTAGTTTTTCCTTTTTTAATTACATGTTTTTAAACTAGTTTTATTTTTTTTATTAGAAAAATATATTATCAAACAAATTTTGATTAATGTTTTTTTGTTAAATTTGACAAAGTTAGTTTTATAATTATTTTTACAACGGTCTTTATTTATAGTCTTTTTTTCGATTTGCTGCAATAGTAATAAGACTTAACATTAGAACTGATATATATATATATATTTATTTATTTATAAAATAAAGTTAATGTTTAAACTTAAACACTTTCAACTGAGCCCACTTGAAGGGCTTTTAAATAATTTATTCAAATGGCGATTTTAAAAATTCTGGAACATATGTTTCACAAAGCTTTAATTTTTCATAAAGCTTTGATCATCAGCCAGTTAAATTCAAAATAAAAAGCACTGTACTAAACAAAGATACAAAAGTTATGCAAAAAAACAAAAAACAGTATGACGTAATATTGTACATTACAAATATTCAGTACAAGAATCGATCTACCTTCTAACTAATTAAACAACTAAAATTAACGAAAACAACAGTTAATTGACTATAAAATGCTTCAAAATTTGTTGTGTTTTAAGAGAAGCTTTTTTATATGTCGACAAGACGATATAAATTTGCTTCTCTTATTTAAACAACCTTCCTTTTTTAACGCATACATAACGGCTGTTGATTCTTTTAAGCACAGCCTACAAACAGGGTTGTTACCATCTGCTATTGGCTGTGCTCTTTTTATCACCTCCCAAGTTAATTTAAAATCAATGTTTTTGCGCTTAAGGCCGCAAACATACTTCGAAAGCTCAGTTTCATTTTCGTATACACCACCTTTAAAGGATTTTTTATGGTTGGCATACCGAAATCTGAATTGAGTGGAGCATAAGCCGATGTAGAACTTCTTTTCAAGGTCAGAGTTAACTGTTGCCTTGTAAATAATGTTCTCTGACCGGCAATTGCCCCCCTTCAAATTGTATTTACAGCCACCGGCGCAATTACACTGATTTTTGATTGAATTACTTTTGTTTAAAATTCTTTGATTATGTGACTTGATTAATCTCTCCAAATTCGCCATAAATGCTGTAAATACAATTTGAAGGGGGGCAATTGCCGGTCAGAGAACATTATTTACAAGGCAACAGATAACTCTGACCTTGAAAAGAAGTTCTACATCGGCTTATGCTCCACTCAATTCAGATTTCGTTATGCCAACCATAAAAAATCCTTTAAAGGTGCTGTATACGAAAATGAAACTGAGCTTTCGAAGTATGTTTGCGGCCTTAAGCGCAAAAACATTGATTTTAAATTAACTTGGGAGGTGATAAAAAGAGCACAGCCAATAGCAGATGGTAACAACCCTGTTTGTAGGCTGTGCTTAAAAGAATCAACAGCCGTTATGTATGCGTTAAAAAAGGAAGGTTGTTTAAATAAGAGAAGCGAATTTATATCGTCTTGTCGACATATAAAAAAGCTTCTCTTAAAACACAACAAATTTTGAAGCATTTTATAGTCAATTAACTGTTGTTTTCGTTAATTTTAGTTGTTTAATTAGTTAGAAGGTAGATCGATTCTTGTACTGAATATTTGTAATGTACAATATTACGTCATACTGTTTTTTGTTTTTTTGCATAACTTTTGTATCTTTGTTTAGTACAGTGCTTTTTATTTTGAATTTAACTGGCTGATGATCAAAGCTTTATGAAAATTTAAAGCTTTGTGAAACATATGTTCCAGAATTTTTAAAATCGCCATTTGAATAAATTATATATATATTTATATATAAACTTAGTTAATTTTATATATATCTATATACTAATGTTTTTTTTGTATCCAGAACCGGATACAGCATCCAGTGACGCTACAAACATGAGGTTGACCATTTCACAAGATGGTCCCGACCATTACATTGTAAATGGCAGAAAATGGTGGAGTACTGGTTTGTATATATTTGCTAATATTAAAAACAGTTTAAGTAAATAGAACTGGAGAGGAGTTACTTTAGTTTTTAAGTACCAAAATATCATACAAATTATTTGAATTTATTCGAAATTAGCGACAGTTTTAGACACTTTATTAGTCACTTTCAAGCTTTACAACAAATAAAAGAATAATAATAATGAAGTGCATTAGTAAGTGGAGCATGTTGAAAACATTACAGTCACATTTACAACAACAAAACACAATTATATGTAAGTACTCTAATAATAAAAATAAAACACCACGTATATTCAAATCTAAAGTAGTCTATAGGTGTCAATGTTTGAAAAAATGTCTACTTAAAAGGATTCACCTGTGTTTGTTTGAAGAGTAAAAGAACATCTAATGGGTAAAACTGATGTGTCTCATAAAATTTAAAACTGTAATGTTTGTAAAAATACAAAGATAACTAACTGTTAATAACTATAAAGTTTTAAAAGAGTTTCAAACAAAACTGGAAACTAGCATATCTTAAGCTATTTTAATAAAAAATATTTAATTTATTTTGAACAAACAACTTATAAAACTAGGAGCTATCTATACTTTCAGAACTTTTGGTTAAATTTTCTAGTTTGTTTGTGTATGATGTATTTTGTCATGATTCTTTGTAAAATGTGTTAAATTATTTAGTTTGAAAATATTTATTTATTTGGTATAAATATTTTTAGTTACAGTTCATAGTAGATTAACTTTGAGTTGATTGTATATGCTTGGATTTACTAATGCACACTTATTACTATAGTTCTTATAAAGCTTGAAAATATCCAATGAAATGCAGGGTTACCACAAAACCTGGAATCTTTGAAAAACTTGGAATTTGACAATGTAGGCTGAAAAACCTAGAAAAACATGGAATTTTAAACAATTTTTACATGTTAAGTAGTAAAATTTTGATTTGACACCAAAAACCTATCATAGAGATAAATTTTTTTTGTCATCATCAATTTTTTTTTACTAAAAAACATATTAAAAGTAGCTATACAGTATCTTTTAAATGTTTTTATACTACTTACCACAATTTTTAACCTTAAACTTAACTTTAAACTAAAAATAGACCCAAAAAAGTGTCTTTCAAAAACCTGGAAGAAAATCCGAAAACCTGGAAGAATTTTCTTTCAAAACCAGTGACAACTATGTAAGATGTCGAAATGTTGTCGCTAATTTTCAATAAATTTTATTACAATGTGTTTGTTATGCTGTTGGTGTTTAAAAATTTTAATTAACACATACTTTCATAATTACTAGTGCGTTTTAAAGTATCGATTAACCAAGGTGCTGGCAACCCGCTTTGCAAGTTTGGTATTGTGATGGGAAGAACGAGTGGTGATGGAAGCAAGTACAAGCAACACAGCATGATAGTGGTGCCTTTTGACACTCCTGGCGTTAAAGTACTCAGAATGCTACAAGTTTTCGGCTATCATGGTTTGTATGAATAAATTTCACCTTTTTCTTTTTCTTAAATAACACATTTTTACTGAGTTAGTAGCATGTCGAAAAATTATTTTATTTATTAAAATCTAAGTAATGTATCATTTAGTATTCACATAATTTCATTGCTTAAAACATACACTTATAATAACTCATATAATAAACCGTTTCTTTAGAACTATTTTTTAGACGCACCTTATGGTCACGGTGAGATTTTGTTTGAAAATGTTCGAGTTCCCAAGGAAAACTTAATTTTGGGCGAGGGAAGAGGATTTGAAATTGCTCAGGGAAGATTAGGTCCCGGAAGGATTCATCACTGCATGAGAGCAATAGGTTCATTAATGTCTTAAATTTGCAAAAGTTTTCTACTGTGATCTGTCGTAAACACGTTTTTTTCATTGAGTATCTTTATAATTTTTTTTCTATACACATTTGCATAAGTAAATGTAGACTTGCAAAAGTTTTGTTCTGTTTTCTGTTTTATATATACGAACTTATTTTCTGTTTCTTTCTGTTCGTTGAATGCCTTTATAGTTTATTTAACTGTATACAATTGTACGCAGGTTTGGCTGAGAGGTGTTTGGAGCTGTTTGTAAGTCGAACAATGCAGAGAAAAACATTTGGAAAAGAAATACTTCGACACGTAAGTTGTTAATTTTAATAAATTTTTCTTGCGTAAAAGAATTCGTTTAAGAAGCTGATTAAATACTAGTTTCAAAAACTTAAGTGAAATGTGTATTTGTTGAAATTTTTACACAAAAATAACATATTTTACAGTAAGACCAAGTTATTTAGTTGCTGAACCAATAATTTTCAAACTTAGTTTTGTTTATGGAGTAAATTGATTTGTAAATCACATACGAACTAATTTGAAGAACCGGCTTAGTTTGTTTATACCAGGGTTTCCCAAAGTCATTTGCTAAATCGCCCCCTTTTAAGAAATTTGAAAAACAAATCGCCCCCCATGATTTTATGAAGTATTTTTTCTTCTTGAGTACGCACTTTTGAGCCATAAAAGTTGTATACAAAATGTAATTTAGTCTGGAACTTCTTATACACGCTTTTTTGGGCTGTATTGAAAGTAATTTACAGGGCTTGAAAAAATAATTTACAGTTATTATCTTATAAGTCCAGTAAAGTTCATTAAAATATTTAAATATTAAAAAGCCTTTTGTAATCTGTAATCAATTCTATTTAAATATGAACTGTTTTGAAACTAGTGAAACCTTTAGGTTAGTTGTTGACAACATTCAGACAGCAAGTCAATTTTACTAAAAAATCCTTTCTAGTGTCGACTTGTTAAAAAAATGTACTTGCGGGCTGCATTATTTAAAAAACTGGAGCAAAATTGTAATAAATTGATTTACTATTATTGTGATCTAGGAAGTACTATTGTGAACTGAAAATTAAATTAAAAGCGTATTTCAAAGTATTAAGTATCAAAAAGCTAAACTTCATTTGTTTTGCACAAGTAGTTTTCAAGTTACTTAGCGCGCCGAAATTTGACTGGATCTGGACCATACGTTACCCATCTAAAACTTTAACTGAAATCTGACAATATAATAATCTCTTATATAACGAATTTCGGACATTTAGATGTGAATGCTCAGTTACTTATTTAAGTCGCACAATATACTTAAATTATTTTATAAATAGGCATATTCTAAAATTACTTTACCATAGATTAAAAAACTACAAAAGAATGAACAGCTTATTTTACTTATAATAAAATAAATATTAAAACATCATTGCTGATCTATTTTAAGGAAATTTGGTCGACTGGTTGATTATCTCACTTATCTCACATGAAAAGTGGTTCTATCAATAACTTCTGTTAATGCAGAAATTTTTTTAATTTCAATGCTAAATCAATACCATAGATTAAAAAACTACAAAAGAATGAACAGCTTATTTTACTTATAATAAAATAAATATTAAAACATCATTGCTGATCTATTTTAAGGAAATTTGGTCGACTGGTTGATTATCTCACTTATCTCACATGAAAAGTGGTTCTATCAATAACTTCTGTTAATGCAGAAATTTTTTTAATTTCAATGCTAAATCAAAGTTTAGTTTTAAACATTTTAAACGATATGTTTCGTAGTAGAATACCATGATTCAGTATTTGACTTGGAATAACCTTTAAAAAACTTAACCTTAATCCTAACAATAATTTATTTACTTTATTTAAATTTAAAAAAATAGAAATTAAAGGTTTTCAGTTAATTTTTTGTGAACATAAAATAATCAATGAAAAAAAAATTATTAGATTATAATTTTTTTTTTTAACTGTAGCAGTCTTTTCCATGGCTTATTTAGTTCTGTTAAAAAATAAGTTTGTTTTCTAGCTATCAACCTATAATAATTTACAGAGGAAAATAGTGAAAAATAAAAAGCTAGGGTTGAAATATTAAAATAAACAACACATTTTAGTTGTCAAAATATTTTAAATTAAGATTAAACAAAACAGTTTTACTAATAATTTAAAATTTCTTAATTTAAAGATTTTTTAACATTAATAATTCAAGTTAGTAAATAAAAGTGACTTTAAGAATCTTTATAGTGAAATAGTTTAAGTCATTTCAAATAGAGACCTCAAATTTATACTCTTTTAAAGTATAAAATCTTTTTTGAAATAAAAACTTTGATGGTTAACAATATTTTTTTACTTATACAGATTAAACAAGTAATAACGAAATCATTCAAATAACTTTCTTTTAAAAAAATATTTAATTCAATATGCTACAAAAACTTTTAGTTTAATGTAAAACGACAAATATAAACTACAAAATTAACCAAGTCAAAACATAATTTTTAAATTAAAGCTTTAAAACATAAACCACTACTTAAAAACAGTAGACATCTGCTTGAAGTTGCACTTTGGACAAAATCAAAAAGTACAAACTTAAAAATGCAGCATCACTTTTTTACAAAATGGCAAACGTCAATATGTTATGCTGCAATAATGTTATGAATAAACGGAAAAACCAATAAAACATAAAGTAAACATTCATTAAAATAGATTGATCTATATATGCTATTAAGTATAATAAAATTTTACTTTTATTAATACTTAGTAAGTTATATACTTTATTTAAGTTAAGTTTAAGAAAATATAAATTTGCACTTTTTTTGGGTAAAAATGTGCGAATTTAAGAGGAAGTCTACCGTAATTAATATTCTTTAGGCATTAAGCAAACCTGTTGTAGAATAAATAACTTAATACAATTGTTATTATAAAAAGACTACTTAAATACAATACAAAATAGCGTAAATAAGAAATATTTTGATAAATCAACTAAAATTGAAGTCCTTAAAGAAAATAATTTCTGCAATTGAAGTCTTATCTAATGTGAAGGATCAGCTTCATGACTGCTTGCAAGTTTTTCTATACCTGGTGCTAAATCAGTCAAATAAAGCCTCAAGTCACCTCCTTTACAAATACTCAGATTATGTCTTTTGCACAAGATGTTGACAACTGAACTGAAAGCTTTTTCAACAACATAGCAGAAGGAAAAGGTATAAACAACATTCTAACTTCCTCTAAAATGATTAAATACTTTTGCCTTAGTTTTTGTTGAGTCCAAAAGCTTTCATATCGTTCTTTTGAAAAATTTACTTTAAGTTCAAGATCAGGTTGCGAGTTTAAAAAACTTTCCTGTAAGTCAACGTTTACTTCAAAAATATCTGCTTCGAAAAGATCCATAATCCATTTCGGGACGTTTAATTGAAAAACGTCAGTAAATCGTGTATAAATATCACATTTAAGCTGTTCCAGATGAGATGAAAATACTTCTACTTCACCTTCACTTATTTAAAGTTTTAAGTTTTCCAAACTTCCAAACTGTGAAAGCTGATAATTTTAGAAATAATTTCCATACAGTTCAAGTTGGTTTCTGAAACTGATTATTTACTTTTGACTTTTACAAGATTCAAGGTTTTACCTTGTTAAGTTTTTTTCAGATTGTTGATCTTACCATATAAGTCTGACATGTAAGCAATGTCTATTTTTCTTGTAAGAAAACTGTCTGCCAATACCTTATCATTTTCAGAAAAAAATCAATAACTGAACTAAAAACAGAAATTGTTTTTAGGTATTTTATTTACTTAAAATATTTTTTATTTTTTCAAGCACAAACCTTCCTGTTCTATGCGTTTCCATTAGTTGGGAGAACGCTAGTTCTTCGTATGTTGTATCATCATCTATTAAACGCACGCAAACAATTTTTCCGGCAAAGTGGAATCGTGAACCTGCATTGAAAAAAAAGTATTGCACAACACTCGAGCTAACTTTTGTTCAACACATTCTGACATTTCATCTATACGTCTTTTCACGGTGTTGTTGCTTAAAGAAATAGAACTTAAAACATTACTGGTGTTTCTATAATGAATGACTTTTTTCAGAACTATTTTTAAGACAGGAATAATTTTTTTTCCCAATGGTGTGAGGCAGTCCTTGTTTAGCAACTATGAGAGACAGATAATAAGAAGCTAATTGTCCATCTTCAATACTAATGTAGATTTGTTGAATATGTTTGTGATTTTACACCGTTTTGTTTTCTCATCTCAACGTTTTCTGAAAAACTCTACATTCTTATCTATGTATTCGGAATGAAATATGTACTTAACGTAAAAAAATGGACTTATTTTGTTGATGTTTTACCTCAGGGTCAAATATTTAATACCAAGCTAAAACTATTAAAATAACAAGAAAGAAAGTAAAAATTATAACTGCACAAAAATAATAAAATCGCCCCCCATTCGCCCCCTTACTAGTTATCGCCCCCCTTTTCGCCCCTTTACTAAAATTCGCCCCCCCCCCCAACTTACTAAAATCGCCCCCAGGTGGGCGATATCGCCCACTTTGGGAAACCCTGGTTTATACTAATAAACCACTATTAGTAATATTGGTTAGACTAAGATATTCTTTAACAAAATGAAACTTATAATAAACTTTTATTATTAATACAGCAAGTAGTGCAGCACCAGCTGGCGGAGAGCAGAATTCGTATTGATCAAGGAAGATTGCTCACTTTAAACTGTGCCAACGCCATCGACCAACACGGAGCGAAAGTTGCGAGAAAGCATGTTGGTAGTTTATTTTATTCTAATTAATTCAACTTTTTTTTGTTTTGATACAAAATATTATAGTAAGTTTATTAAAAAAATAGTTTGTATAATTATATTTGTTTTACAATAAAGTTCAATGTTAAATATTTTTTTAGTAATAATTAATTATTTACATTTAAACATAAAAGTGTGATGAAACACAAAAAAAATAACAAAAAATTACATGCTTTATGGTTTCAGATTGCAATGATCAAGGTGGCAGTGCCAAGAATGCTTTGTGACGTCATAGACAAGACAATACAGGTACACGGTGGTGCGGGGGTTTGTCAAGATTTTCCTCTCGCCCAATGGTTAGTTTATTTCGATTGATTTGTTAAATTAGTTTGTTTCGTAATGCTAACAACTTTTATAATGTAGCACAACAAAATCTACAATTAATATTTATTGTTTAATATTGCTAATAAAGTATAAACTCATGTTAGGTTTTAAAATTATAAAACACTCATTAATTGCATAAATTCCATACTTGAAGTACTTATATATTTATATGTGTTCAGAGCTACATCGAACTTTGTTATAAATTTAATAAAGAGGAACGTTAATAGTTTTAATCGTCTAAGTACTTTTAAAATTCTTGTTATATATATTTGTTTTAAGAGAGTCTTTATATTTTAACAAGAAGACAAACAAAAATTATTTCTATCACAATTACTTATCTTTGCGCATAAGCAAAGTTGCTTTGCAAACATATTCTAATTATAAAAGCAATTTTTTTTATGGGTTGTATAATAGTTTTCAATTAATAGATCGATAAAATATAAGTTATGAATTAGATACTAGTAAAAGTTTTAACCCATTTTTATAGTTTAATCCAAAAACTAAAAAGAGTTTTAAGTAACTGAAGACATGTGAAGCATAGTTTAACATGTTTCAAATATTTGAATATTTTTTTTTAATGTTAAAGTTCAATCACTTTATAATAAGCTAATATAACTTTGATCAATTAAAAAGTTAATATACTTTGATATAAAATTCAGTTATTTTAAGTTTTACAATAAACTCAGAATCACTGAATCTTATGAAAAATGTTAAACAAGTAAATTGAAAAAGTAATGACAAGTATTTTGTTTGGTTATAAAATGTTACTAAGAAATTCGCTGAGTATACTTTTGTTTATTAAAACTTGTTTATTTTCAACCTTGTACTGAATTAATTATAAACGTAATGAAGTAACAATCAATTATGATTTTTTATTCTTATAAAGGTACGCGTTTGCAAGAACATTGAGACTTGCCGATGGTCCTGATGAGGTCCATCTGGACACAATTGCAAAACTGGAAATCAGAGACCAAATGAAAAAATCTAAGTTGTAAAATATGCAGTTGAATGAAAAAAAAAAACATTTTGATTACTTCTACAATATTTAAAGTTCATTTGTCAAACTTTTATTTTTAATCTTTTTGTGCGTTTTTCTGTATGGTCTAGCTAAATTATGTAAAGTTAATGATTAACTTCTTACTTAATTTTGATTTTAATATCAATGTTTAGTAGTGAAAAACTAATATTTTTAATTTTTATAACTTATTTAGGGTAAAGTATTATTTTAAACAAACGTGCCAAAGTCTCGTTGTGCAATATTTTTTAACTTGTTTAAGTACAGAGTAATTTCTTTCTAATTTTTTAATCAAGAGTTTTAATACTAGTTATGTTTCAATATTTAATAGTGTTGATATTTTCGTATTGACTATCAATAATCATAACTTTTTTCTCTTTTGTTTATTAATAAATCTTTTTATTAACTTATATTGTTTCTTATTTTCAAAAGTAAATAAAATAATAAATAAAATTTATATAAAAAATTAATATACACCTATTCAAATGAGTTTTAAAGGTGTTTTCAATAGCATTTCGCAATTGGGTAACTTCTTTAATGTTGTTATAGTAGCTGTAACAACTAATTGAGACAACTTTTTTGAATTATGATGCAGTCATTTCAGTATAAAAAATATTTCGCGTACAGCAGAAATTTTATAACACGTTGATTTTGTTTAAGCAAAAGCTTTGAAGTAAAAAGATAGTTTAACATAAAAATAAATTAATAAATATATATTTAATTTACAATTTAACTAATAAGGTTAGATTTAAATTTAGTTAAAAAAATTAATTTAGTATTTATTAGAAAAGTTTTGTAAAAAGAATAGTGAGTTTTCTGATAAGTTTGGATAACTAGTCTTCAAAAAGATATAGTTAGATATTAATAAACACACAAGCATTTTTTTAATAAGTTTGGTAAACATACTTTAAAAGATTTCGTTGTTTAATTATATGATATTTAGGAGCTTAAGAAATTCAAATAAAAGAAAAATTTATTCAAAAAAATAAAAGCAGCATAAAATAGTTAGAATGAAAACTTAAAAATTATAGTTTTAAAAGCTAGAAAAAAGTTATTATATTTATCTGTTCTGAACTAAACCTAAATTAGCTCATTTTAATAGTTTTAAAAGAACTCGGATGCGACTTAATCTAAACATCTAAGGATTAAAACTTATTGATATCATCAAAATAAAACTTACAAATCAGAGTTTTCTGTAAATTTGCATATACAAGGTTTTTTCTGCAATGTCTTCGCAAAATATAAGTTTGAAACAACTTTGTGCTGGAATTCCAAACCCATTACCTCTGTTAAAGGAAAGAAGTGACAAAGTACCTCATGCACCTTACAGAAATCATCAGCTGTCTGATGAGGAGAAAAAAGTATTTTTAGTTTTATTATTTGCACTTAACAATTTATAAATAAAAATACACGAAACAAATATAACAGGCAAAAAATAAAAACTAAAAATCAATATATTATCTCATTTAAAAGATAAAAAGTTTATTATCAACTATATTATCAGGTGAATCATGCTTTTCCTAAACAACTCACTGAAAATTAAAGATATTGCCGTTTAGATCTAAATATTTTTTTCAAATAAAACAGACATCTATAAAAAATGCTCTTCGCTATTTTCCGAGCAATCAACATTCAATTTTAGCTGATGAGTTTGCAAAGGAACTAGCGGATTATGGTCATATATACATGTACAGACTAATTCCTAACATTGAAATGAAGTAGGTTTTTTCTAAACCTAAAGTATTTGAAAACAAAGCTTTTATTCATAACTGCTTGAAAATATGCCCAGATTTGAACAAAAACTTAGTTTCAATATCTAATTAAGTATGTGCTGAAAAAAATAAAGCTAATGATGTACATTTCTTTAACGACTTTAATTAAAGTCTTTGAAGCATAAGGTGGAAGACTTCATTGTAAATAACTGTAAAAATAGTTACAAACAGTTTTTTAGTTCGAAAGTAAAAAGCCAAGCTTGTTTATATCCTTTTAATTTTTTCGTAAAATCTAGCCTTTTACGTAAATCAACTACAATTTGTTCTTAGAGCATATCCAATAAACGAGTATCCTTGCAAGACGAAATCTGCTGCTGCAATAATGCTGATGATAATGAACAATTTAGACCACCGAGTCGCACAGGTAAAATTTTGCTTTCTGAATGTTGTTTAAAACAAGCTAGACTCAACTCAAAGACTACATTGTTTTTCTGGACGTTTTTTAGTTTATTTTGAAAGTTTCTTAACTTAAATAACAAGAGCAACAGTTTTTAAACTTTTGATATTATCAAAAAAAAGTACCATTTAAAAAGTTCTGCAAACAACAGTTTTAGCTAAAAAATTAAAATTTGAAATTTGAAATGCAATAATAGTCTAAAATAAAGTTGTTGTTTAAATTTTTAAAGCTTTTAACTTTATAGGTAAAACTTTAAACTGTATCAACTTATTTTAAAATAAAACTTTTAGAGAAACTAATTAATGAAAAAGCTCTTGTTATTATTATACAAGCATTGAACTATAATATTAATCAACAGTTTCCCCATGAGCTAGTAACATACGGAGGAAACGGTCAAGTTTTTAGCAACTGGGCACAGGTTTTTAAACTAATTTAAAAAAAAGTTATTTTATACTAGGATAAAACTTGTTTTTAATGCAAACGTGAGTATTTTTAATATTTAGAATTGTAAAAAAAATATCTTAAAAAAATCGAAATTCGCATAAGAATAACTTAAGCAAGTGTTTATGTATTCGTATTATAAAAAATAAACTCTTATGTGTTCAGTTTTTGATCGCAATGAACTACTTGTCAAGAGTTAGTGAAGACCAGACTCTTACAATGTGCTCCGGACACCCTCAAGGGATTTTCCCTTCCTCGCCAACTGCCCCAAGACTTGTAATTACAAACGGTGAATCATTTAATAAAAAAATTGCAAACTTTCAACAACTTTCTAAAATATATATTAACCATTATTACTTGAGTTTGAATTAAATAGAATTATCGCTATTTTAAAGTTATAATATTTAATTTTTTTAAAATCTTTTCTTAAAACTATTATAAAGGAAAACACAACAGGTACCATAAAGAAATAGATATTGAATTTGATTATATTTAAAAAAAAAAGAAAAAAAAAAATTACAATAACACTTCAGGAATGGTGATACCAAACTACTCGAGTCCAGCAGATTACAACCGAATGTTCGCAATGGGAGTGTCCATGTACGGACAGATGACAGCCGGTAGTTATTGTTATATTGGTCCCCAAGGCATCGTTCACGGAACCACAATAACCATTATCAATGCTGGTATGAGTTGTAAAGCGACAAAAAAAATAATTAGTGTTACATAAACTACATTTTTTTTAAGCTCTATGAGTAGAATAACAATAAAGTAAGCTTACTGAAATTATTTTTTTTCTGAATTTTGATTAACTTGTTTGCTTAAAACAATAAAATTAACAAGTATTAGACATTACATATAAATAAATAAAACAAGTTAAACGATCAAACATAGGCATCTTAAAACACAGCAAAAATTATAACATTTTGTTAATGATTAATTTTTTTTTCTTAATTTTAACAGCTTTAGTAAACAAAATAATTTGCTTTGTATTCTACAACAATCTTCTTTACTTGGTTTAATTTTAAACAGGGAGAAAGTATTTGAAAACAAACGATCTATCAGGAAAAGTATTCATAACAAGCGGATTGGGGGGTATGAGTGGTGCACAGGGAAAAGCTGCTGTCATATCTGGTTGCATCGGAGTGATTGCTGAAGTTTGTCTCTTAATAGCCATTTCTATTACATAGTAGTTTAGAAACAAGTTTTACTTGCTAATAAAAATAAATTGATATCCTAAGCATAACTTAGTTCTGAAAAAGTCAATCTTAAAGACTATTCAATAAGCTAATAGAATAAACACTTTAAAAGATACTTGGATCAAGTAAAAAAAAATACCCCGGGGTCATTGATTTACTTAATAAAAGCTGAGGTATTTTTTAGATCTAAACAGTTTTTTTAAACTTTAAAGTGAGTTATAAATATAGATTGTTGTAAAAAAAAATTGTTAAACATTAAAGTTTTATTCTTAAAATTATATTTTAAAATTCTATTGTATTCATGTATATTAAGTATAAAAATATAGTTTGTGCGAATGTGCTGTACAATGTTTTAAATATTGTTGTAAATTATGTTTTAACCAAGTTATGTCCATAAGTCTAGCGTGCAGTAGTCAAAAAAAATGTTTGTTACGTTTTTAAACTTTAGATGTTATCTGGAAATAAAATTTAAAACTTTTGTCATCGTAACTTTCTACTAATACTATTTTGTAAGCACTATTTCATCTTATAAAAAATATTTGGACTTCTAATAATAAAATTCTACTTACTGATTAAAATTTTCTTCAAACTAAACTATATTTGATCACAATGTTTTCTTAATTTTCATCTTACTAACATACCGATAACTTAAATAATAAATGTTAAATTTTCTTCACTTGCATGACTTGTAAAATAAAACAGATTGATGAAACAGCGTTAAACAAGCGTTATGTTCAAGGATGGATAAACGAAAAGACATCTTGTTTAGATGAGCTTGTAAGACTCATTAAACATTACAGAAAAACTAAAACCGCAGTTAGTATCGGCTACCACGGACATATAGTAGATGTTTGGTTAGTGTTTGTTCCCAGAAAAAATATTTGTTTATTTTAATATATAGTTCACAAAATATAGTTTAGATATATTAAAGTTAAATCTATTTTAAACGTATCATATATTCAGAAATAAAGTCTAACCTTTAAAAAACTCATGAACAGAACAAGTTTATATTTTAATGATTACTAATCACATATTTACAATGTAAAAGCTTTGAACTAAAGCAAACAGTTAAAGTTGAATTAACAATTGTTTTTTCTAGATAATAATTAGTGCAGAGTTTTGCCATTTTCGTCAAAAAAAATTGTTTTAAGATTTGTTTTCGCGTACTTTTTTATTGTAAATATTTAAGTACATATCCTAAGATTTAATACAATAAACTTCTAATTTGCAAGCTATAAATAATAAAGTGTTTCTTTTATATGTCTATTTGTTTCTTTAACTTTAAAACTATTTTAAAAATTAAAGAAAATAACATTATTTGAATATGTTTTGGTTTACAGGGAACGAATGGTAGAAGTTTACAGAAGAGAGGGAGTTTGCCTTGTAGATCTCGGATCCGACCAAACTTCTTGTCACGTGCCTTTTAACGGAGGGTATTACCCTGTAGGCATGTCTGTTGACCAATCACAGCAACTTATGCACAACGATCATGCTCATTTTAAAAAGCTTGTGCAAAAAACGTTAGTTGGATGTATACTGTTTATGTTCTATACTTGAGTGATACCCGTACAATAATGTATAATTTATTTAAATTTTTATGTTTGTGATTTGAAATTTGTTTTCTGTTCACAAAATTTATTGATAATTTCTAATTTTTTTCTGAAGTATAAGTGTAGTATTGCTTTTTGTTTCTTTAAGACTAGTTTTTATTAATTCAAAAATGTATCATCTAAATATAAAGACAGCTGATTGTTTAAAAATATATTTTTAGTAGTAAAATCGTGTGCAGTTTAAGTTATACAAAATTTTAAATGTCAATTTCAGGTTAGTTCGCCACGTAGAAGCAATAAACGAGCTGAGTAAGGCAGGCATGTACTTTTGGGATTACGGAAATGCGTTCTTGCTTGAAGCTAGCAATGCTGGGGGCAAAGTTTTGAAACCAAATGCAAGCTCGCCCAATGATTTCATATATCCTAGCTACGTTCAACACATAATGGGGTTTGTACAAATCTTAGCTAGAGTAGCGTTTTCATATTGTATAAGATTTTGTTATAATTTAATTTCATTACCGTATAGATTATAAGTATTACTTACTAATGAACTGCGAAACATATTTAAAAGTTTTGAAAATAGTTTATAAAAAAAAGTATTTTAAGTCACCTACTATAGATGATAATAACAACAACGTTATTAATCTGTATAATTAGCCAATAAAGTGCTCAAAAATTTCTTTCAGGCTAATAAATAATTACTTTAAAAAGTAAAACGCAATAAAGTAAAAAAAATTAACCAAAGTTATTTCAGTAACCGTGTACCATATAGATAGGCTAATATTTTGATTTAAAATAAAAGAGCAGTAATGCTTTTGTATATTTTAAAAGCCTCAAAGTTTAATTCTAAACTGTAATGAGTTTAGTTGGACTTATTCATGTTAAAAAAAAAATTGTAAATGTTTTGTTTGTTAATAAAATTCAAATACTAATCGAATACACTACATTTTTGTTGAAGTTTATTAAATTTGATAAAAGCTTTTTAACGTACACAATAAGTTTATGTGAATGTAAAAGTAATAAGTAGAAGTAAATGTAAAGTTTAAATTTTCAGAGATATTTTTTCTCTTGGTTTTGGTCCTTTCAGATGGGTTTGTGCATCAGGAAGTCATGATGATTTACTCAAAACTGACAAAATAGCAGCTGAAGTAATAAAAAAATTAATGAATGAAGTAAGTAAGAATTTACATATTTAGATTTAATTTTACAAACTAGAGTTTTAAGTTTTTTTTTTTAATTTTTTTCACAAAACTTATGAGTTTTTAAATAGATCAAAACCAAAATTTCGCCTAAAAAATCCCTAAAAACTTTTGATTTTAAAAAGATTATTGCAATAATAGTTTTTCTTACAAATTATTTTTCAACCACAGAAGGGAGTGAGTAGTAAGGAAAGAGAGCAATACGAAGACAATCTAAAGTGGATCGAGCAAGCAGACGAACACAAATTAGTGGTCGGATCACAAGCAAGAATTCTTTACTCAAATCAAAAAGGACGAGTCGCAATGGCAATTGCTTTTAATCAAGTTTGAATAGAAATTATTAAGCTTTTTAGTGTTTGATTAATTTTGTCTAAACATAGATACATTTTTGTATGCCAGTTTTTATTAACAGTTCTAGTACAAAGTATTTTATTTTACGAAATAAAAGCTTATTTTTTTGGGAGTCTGGTTATGGTTGACAATTTTTAATAGAGTTAATTATAATACAACGCTTAACACTTTTTTTTAGTTTTAGTTTCCTTTTGTTTTTCTAGCATAAATTTAAAGTTTCTAATATTATACAGCTGTTTATAAACTATTAATTATTTACAATGAGTTAAAACTAACTTTCTGCAATATATTAAAAGCTTCAAAATACAAAAACCAACAACTAGACTTGGTGGCATAAATGTTATTGGTAATAAACTCTAAAGAGTTTAACTTTTATTTATTTTTTTAGGCAATAAAAACAAACAAGCTGTCAGGACCGGTAATTTTGAGCAGGGATCACCACGATGTCAGTGGTACTGACAGTCCGTATCGTGAAACTTCAAATGTATATGATGGATCGGCTTTTTGTGCAGGTAGTTTAAAATCAACCATAGTTGTACAAATACAAAAAAAACAGTTAAGTATTTAGTTTCTATATGTTAGAACTTCGGTCAAACTCTAACTGCTAAAATTTTTAGTAGAATATTTTGTTTTTCTTTTGCAATTTTGTAAATATATCAATTAGAAATTCATCTTTTACTCGTTTTAATTTACAGATATAATAAGTTTTGTAAAGATTTAATATCAAAAATTTATAAACTTAACACCTTCTTAATAAAAGCAAAAGCAGCCTATACAATCAAAATATACAACAACTATGACAATTTGTTTTATTCAATTTTGATGATTTTAGGCTTATTTACGCCTCTTAAGAAAATTATCTTAAAGTCATTTTTATTTTATTTAGCAGTTCTGTAGTGCTTCTATAGGTTTTCAATAAAATAAATTATACTCAGTTTTTAAAAGAAAAGCAAAGGTGTTTTTTAAATTTCAATTCAAAATACCTTGCATCGGCATCAACAACTCTTGCAGACATGTCGGTTCAAAACTTTGTCGGGGACTCGTTCAGGGGCGCAACTTGGGTGGCGTTGCACAACGGTGGGGGCTGTGGTTGGGGTGAAGTGATTAACGGGGGGTTCGGGCTGATTTTGGACGGAACGGACGTGTGCGAGAGGAAAGCGATCAGCATGCTCAACTGGGATGTCAGCAATGGAGTGGGTTGAATGTTTTAGTTTAAAAAAATTATATTTGCTCATCATGCTACCGTATATATTAAATTTGTTATGAACATTTTAAATATGTCTAAAAATATTAAGTAAATTTTATAAGCTCTAGTTCAATAGTTAAATATAATAAAAACAACGTTTTGCTAAGTATATATTTTTTTAAGTTTTGTTTACAAAAAAATATGTTTCCCTTTAATTAATTACCTTTATTAATTTAGCCGTACTAGATTTTAATAAAACTAATATACTTACAGTTTATAAAAAGTATTATACAAACTTAATTTTTGATAAATAAGAGTAAAGTACACAGTTTGAAACATCATTATTTAACTGTGATTAAGGTTGCTCGTAGAGCTTGGACTGGAAACCAAAACGCCCTCGACACAATTAAAAAAGCGATGGATCACGAGGACAAATTGGTTGTTACAATGCCTCAGCAAGTCCAAGATGAAAACTTAATTGAACGCTCATTGAAAAATGCTCAACTTATTTAATTGCTTACATACTTGTTTCACAAAAGTTATTTGTAAACTAAACTTCACACATATGTTAACATTCAAGTTAAAGCCTAACAGTTACCGACACTATTTTTTTGTTTGATGATATTTATCATTTGTTTTTTAACTTGTTTAGCCTAAAACTTTAGCTAGCTTGTTGAAATAAATGTGTACTAATTAGTAGTATGTACGTTTTCTAGCTCCTTAATTAGTTTATAGCTACATTTAGACAATAATTTTATATTCAAAAAAATATAGGCATTTTAAAGTTATTTTTATCTTTAAGGTCTTCAAAAATTTGAAAAAAATTACACAGCTTTTACTGATCAAAAAATGCGCACGTTATATAATCAAGTAAAAATTTATTGCAAAATATTACTATAAAGTTGTACTTAATTGAATATAACAAAAAAAATGTTTAAATAAGTATAAATATCAGTATTTTGAATATCTTTTACAAACCAATTAGAAGATATATCTATATCTCCTTACACTTTTTGGTAAAAGTTTTTTTAGCTCATTGAAAAGGATTGTTTAAAACTTAAGTGTTTACTCAGGAATTATATCTAAACAAGGTTTCAAAAAATTAACTTCCATTTTTTTAAATCTTATAAGTTTAGATTATGACAAAAAAGTAACTAAAAAAAAACTTTATGATGTTTGAATAATTTAAAGTATAACCTTATCTTCTTTAAATAGGTTTAACTTAATTAATTTCTAGAAAAACTAGCTTTTATGTAAACATCAATTAGCTTTCACAAAATAATTTGTTTAGGAACACTTTGAAAAGTTTAGAGAAAATTTTTCAGTACTAAGAATAAAAAATAATAATGAAAATTTGGTTATAAAACATTAAATTAATTATTTTTGTATAAAACTTATGTAGTGTTCATAAATAGGCAGAGCAAGTTTTTTAGTCACAGTCGATAAATTTTTTATATACGAATAACTAAAAGTCATTAGCGGCAACGCCTAACGGAATTTTAGCGAGCACCGTCTTCTCCAGCAGCATCCTCAGCAAGCTTCGATTTCTGTAATCCAGCTTGACGCGGTGGCAGGCGAAGTCGACGGAAAAATCGCAAACCTGCCACGGGTACAGTTTGAATCTGGGATCGGACTTGGGCGAAACGCCAACTTTTTTCATCAAGACGCCGACAAAAGCGTCGTCGATGGGAAACATCGGAGTGGTCAGGGTCGCCTCGAACAGGCTGAGTGCCAGTTTTCCGGTCATGACGAAACCTCCCCCCGACACGTACGGTGGGTAGAAATCGCGCGGGTACAAGTCGCGGGAAACGTAATACTTGTCCGACACGTCATCGACGCGCTTCGACTTCTTCATCACCCACCCGAGCATGAGTGACGTCATTTCTTCGCGCCTCACGTTCGTCACCAGGTGCTTGATCAGGTTCGGCGTGTTGACGAAGACGTCGTCGTCTCCTTTGTAGATGAACGGAACTTCCCTGCAGTTCCTCGCGACCCACTGCAGGAAGAGAACATCTTTCAGAGTGACCATCCTGAAATTTTCTGTAAAGTCCCACTGCAAAATGTCGTTATGTTCCCGGCTTTCGCGTTCCAGTGAATTTTCTTCTCCTCTTTCGCTTGATTTTCCCTCTTGGCAGCTTCCCAAAAGGAATATCAAGCGAACGTGGAAGTGCAGGAACTGGCGGGCCCAAGGTTCGTTTCCCCAGGTGGCCCTGATGGCGGCCCTCCTGGAACGAAACTTGCAAACCGATTTGACGACGAGAAGCAGAAAGACGTCTCGTTTGACGTCAAACTTTTCTCCTTTTCGGTGAGGTGGGTCGCATTTGTCCGTGACGTCGAGCTTCATTTTGTAATCTATTTTTTGTGGGTAAAGGTTGTTTATGCGCTGGTTAAGTCTTGGCAACTTTAAATGCTCGTTCATAGAGTTATGTCCTTCATTTTTTAGATTTGTTTCAAAAGTTATGTTCAGTTCTTTTTGGCTCAGTTCAGTGTAGTTCTCCATTTGGTTTTCGTCTGAAATATTTAATAATAAACTTTGGTTTGATAATACTGTATTGTAAGTTTCGGTTTGGTATCATTATATCTACCACACCTTAGAATAAGTATTAATCTACATTATTTTAGAAAGGTAAATAAGCTTATTTCGAAAGAAATGAAATATAAATTAATTCAAAAAATTTATCAAAAGTAAAACAAAAAACTCAAAAATACTTACTGTAGATAAATGTTGGTCTTCTATAAAAAGTTCTTTGAATCTGATACCACATTAAAAAAAGCCAAACTGCTCCTAGGAATAAAAGTTTCCTAAGCATACATTGCTTTCTATAAAACTTCATTATACATGCATAAATTTAATCTGAAAATTAAAAACTTTTAATGATCGTAGTCATGCTTTCAAAGATAAAAGCTATTTGTTATATTTTCTAAAATGTTTTAAGACACTTTAAAATAATTTAAATAAGCTATTGTTACAGATGTGTATATCAATATGAGGCTGTATATCAATAAAAAAAAGTTAACTATGTCATTAAAACTTTCTGCTTCCAAAAACATTTTTATAAAATTATCAGGGGAACCATGAAATACAGAAAATCCTTATTATTTGTTCTTAAAATTGTAACTTAGTAATTTGCAATAAATTGAAAACGGAATCTGTAAAGTTTTGTACTACTGTTTTAATCTTTGTTTTTATATGTTTTATTATAGTTTTATGAATAATTTTCTTATATGCTTACTATTTCAGGGATCGGCAAACTACGGGTCGCAAAGAAAAACAATCTGGGACTTTCGATGTATTTTTCAGCAAAAATATGCTTTTTTAAAACAATGAAAATACTTTTTAAGTTAAAAACTTAGAATTAGACTCTTAACTTAATAATTATTTATAACTTGTGCCATATAATTGCTTATTTTATCAAATATTTGTTTCAACTAGTATTATCATATATATTACTGCAATTATTTTAAACTGCTATGGCCCGCTGAAGATTTTTTGTATAAAGATTGGTGGCCTGCAATTAATTTTCTATCCGAAAACTTAACCGCAACTTATTAAACTGATATTTAACTGTTTCTTGGCGTATGACTAGATAACCGAAAAGTTTTTTCGTACACCAGGTCCTTAAACCAAATTTTTGAGCGTTTTTGTTTCGTTCAATAAACAATATTAAAGATTGCTGACTCTTTTGCTATTGTAAAATTCAAGATGTAAGTAGTATTGGTAGAAAAATTATGATGTAATAATGATCCGAGATATTTTTGACTTATTTAGTTTATTATATGCTTTGATTTTTTGAAAACAAAAGAAAAATCTCAACTTTTAGAGGAGAAATGATATATTTATTTAATTCTTTCAAGGTTTTAAATGCAAACTTTATTTAGTTTATATTTATCTGACCGAATTACTATTCTTCATTCTATTCTAATATCTATACTTGTTTCAGTATTTTTTATTCTTTCAAGACTTAATATGCAAACTAAGTTTCAGTCAAAGACCTCGTCAGTGCTTGTATTCAAATATAACAAATGTAATATATTTCTAATACTTAAATATTTTAAATTATATTACAGATATCATGTACTTTAATTTCACGGTTTATACTATTAAAAAAAAAGTTTTGTAGATAAAAAAAGAAGTTGACCTAATATTAAAAAAAATTGTTGAAGATTAGTATAGTTTGAGTTATATTTTGTAGTTGAAACACTTCATCAAACTTAAAACTGTGTTATTTGTCAACTTAATTTAAAGCTGAATTAGTCAACTTTGAAACTAATTTAAAACAACCTTTTAAAAACAAAGTTGTAGAAGCTAGTTATTTTATATAAGTCTTATATTTTATAAGAAGATTTTATATAATCTTAAGTATTTCATTTTGAGCAATAAGTGCATATATCCGCTATAACTTTGAATCTATTTGTTTTAAACTAAGTTGTTTTCTTAAGTTAATAAACTACGTTTTAAGAACTAAAAATACTAACCGTATAACAACTTTTAATTATCTTATTGTTATCCAATACATTAAAATATAAAGTTTTATTTCAAATTATATTTAATTTTTAAGAATTACTCACTAAGAATAGGATTAGTTTTCAAATATTCAAAAATTAGCTATGCTTAAAATCTCAAAACATGAATTGATATATAATGATATGATAGCACAGAGTGTCACTTTAGCACGGAATGACACTTTAGCACGGAGTGACATTTTAGCACAGAGTGACAGTTTGTCACAAAGTGACATTTTAGCACATAATTCATATTGCAATTATTTTTCTATGCTTAAATAACATAGGTACTGTTATGTTTAAAAATCTAAGAACGAACTATGCAACATGTAAACCAAAAATTAAGAAACTTTAAATGAGCTGCAAGTTTAAGCTTTAGTTAAAACAAAAACAAAAGTAAATTTAGAAACTTTATTTACTTGTATTACTATTCAATTTTAAATGAAAATATATTGATACTTTTACTTACTTTTCGACATAAAACTATTTTTATAAGGCTAGCAATGAATACAAGCTTTGAGATTATTAAAAATATTTCTATAAGGCTAAACTTTAAGCGTAAGTTTTAAAAAAAAGCTAAATAAATAAAAATTAAAAACTTACTTGTTTCATTTTAAGCTAATAGTAAAAACTTTATTAATGATTTTTTAGACAATATTTTTAAAAGTGTTAGAACTTATTTTCACATTTATTTATCTGTTAAGTTAATAATTTAAAACCATTTAAACATTATTTAAACGAACATTTTAAAAGATTTCAAATTATTACGTGCAAAAATGTCACTCCGTGCTAAAGTGACGCCGTGTCAAAGTGTCCGTCCGTGCTAAAGTGTCACTGCGTGCTAAAGTGACTCCGTGCTAAAGTGTCACTACGTGCTAAAGTTATGCTGTGCTTTCTGACACCTGCCCCAATTTAATGAAGGTACATTATAATTTTTACTTTACTGTTACACTACAAAAGACTATTCTTGTTTTCCAAGTTGTGGTCGAGAAATAAAAGTTTTTCACCGGTCTTTGGAAGCAATCGATTGCTCTTTTGCTCGTACAAATTCCCAGCTTCAGAAAATAATCTTTCAGGATACACAGAAGATGATGGTGCAGCACGATATTTCCTTGCAAAACTGGCAAGATGTGGGTATTTTGTTTTGTTAAAGTTCCACCATTTTAAGACTTTATCCTCTTCAGTTTCTGCATTCAAATTTTCTGTATTAAAAAAAGTCCTTTATTTCTGCTCCAATTTCTTCATCAATAGAATTCTGTTGCTCGTACTCCTATGTAGCTGTGTTTGATTCTATTTTAAACAAAGAATAGTAAGTTGAAAACTTCTTCGGATCAAAATTTACAGAGTGATGTGGTTTTGGTTTCTCTGGTGACAATATAGGAGAATCACCACCTTGACTAGCTTCGAAACAGATATCGAAACAGCGTTTTAACATTTAATTTTAGCAGCTATTTGACTTCATTTTTGAGGTAGGAAGGGAAATCGAAAAGACAATATCGCGGATCAACAGCTGCTGTGACTAACAGTAGTTTGTTGTCAATCAGGCTTAAGTTGTTATTGTTCATTCTTTCGCAAGCCTCTCCTATATTTTGACTAAAGTTTTACAAACATTTGATACTTCTTCTGAATTTTCATAAAAGTTAACAAACTTTGTCAGTGATTTTGCATGCGGGATCACGCTGTGCTTTTCTGACACCTACCCATAGAATATTGTCTTGTAAAAATTAGTACATTAACGTCATAGATAAAAATTCACAAGCCTTAAAAATTTAGTGCTTATCATAATTTATTTTAATTTAAGTTAAATATTTAGGATTGTATATAAATACATACATATTTAAGGAATTATTTAACTAGAAGTAAGTAGTTGTATAAAGGTGACAAAGAAGGTTGAATTTAATTAGGCATGGAAATAGCACTTAGTTTTTTTGATTACTATAAATGTTTATCTGGCATTCTAATAATGAATATTAAATGAAACAATAGTTCAGTTATCCATTTTTTCTGACAATGGGGTCTTTTTTGCAGTGATAAAGTTATATTAGATAATTTTACACAATGTTTCATAATAATAACTATCAATAAAGTACGAACGTTTTTTGTTATGAAACGCAAACTTTATATGTACAAAATTTTTTAAACTAAGCAATATTTACTTTTAAGTAATAAAATGAATATCATGTAAAACTTTGCAGCATATTTATATAATATATTGTTTATTGAACGACAAATAAAAGCCCTCAAAATGTTTGGTCCTAATACCTAGTGCACGAAAAAACCAGTCGGTTATCGAGTCTCATATATGATATATATGAAATAATTAGGAGTAAATGTATGGTATCACAGATATTCAAAATTTGAATATCAACAAGTTCTTTACTTGTTTAGCTATTCTTCATAATTTTGACATTTTAACCAAACATAAAACTTGGAAAATTAAACAAATTAATTAATGAAACTATTCTTAAAAACAGTCTTAATTAGTCTTTGTTAACTTAACATTTTTTTACAAGATTAGTGAGATAAAACGCAATTTTTCTTTGACAAATTACTATTTCTATCCGAGATCAAAAGCCCATTAAAAAAAATTAACCAGTAAAAGGTTTCAAAGAACTATAACCAGTAGCTTTTCTTTCATAGCCTCAAAAGTACGTTTCGATTGCTAATTTTTTGAGATTATGTCGTCAGCTTAATATTACGTTGAAAAAAGGATCACTCTTTGAGTTTGTGCCAGTTTTTTTTTCTGGGAGTTGAATCACCATAATTTTCCATGTCTCTGCTGCCGAAAGCATCTTTTTCACCTGATCTCAGCATTTTTTGTCAACATTGGAAGAAAAACTGTCCTGGTTGTACGAATTGTTCGTAATTGCGCTTTCTTTTTTGTTGAGAGGTGAACCGTCCGAACTGCTACTGCGAGCATATCCAAAATAATAATCAGAAAAGTTTGCCTTTCCTGACTGTACGTCTTCGCTCATTCCATCATGGAAGGTTCAATTGCGACCATATTCTCTTTAATTGTCTAAAATCTTTTTGACCTCCAGTGGCCTCACATTCGGTATTTGCAACGTCTTTATTCAGTTCTTTTGAGTTCAATTCGTCTCACTTTTAGTTCACCTTCTTTGACATTTGTCTTCCTTCTGATCCCAACTGATTACCATCGCTATCTTCCTCAATACGGTATGATGCTTTAAAATTTTCTTCATTCATGTTTAGCTGTGGCTACAAAAACAACTGTAAAAGAAAGTTGGTATACTGAACATTTTTGAGGTTTGTTTTGCATCAGTTTTTAGTTTGTCTTAAGTTTCAATATTGATACCAATAAATAATAAGAGACTAAAAATTGAATGAACAGTTTTTAAAAAGATATTTAATGCATGTAAAAAAAACTTACAGATAAATGTTTTAAAATAGGAAACATCATGTAAAACTTTTGTTTATTTGACTGGTTAAAGTTAATAAAAAAATCGATAACTAATTACTAAAGTTTATATGTGATCTCTTTCTAAACAATCATGATTTTTTTTCTTTTTAAATTATTATAACTGTAAAAATACTCGATCTAATTAGTAAAACGTTTTAGAAAGTGATTTCAAGTTAAAATTTTATTCTAACACTTATTTTTTTATTAACTTACTCATAAAGCAATTAACAAAACATCTACTACTCAAAACATTTTTAAGGAAAGTTTAATTAAAAGAATAACTGATTACTTTTAAAAAGTACATTTACTTACATTTCAAAAGTTGTGTTATATAATATAAATCAATGTTTTGTTTTTAATATAGCACAATTTCAAACACTTTTATGTATTAAGTTAAGTGGTCATTTTATCTTTATTTTCACCTTACCAACAAATAACTATTTTTTTTTTAAAGCTTTAGTTACTAATCTAAATATCACAATTTTGTTTAATTTTTTTTTTATCAAAAAAATTATGGATATCTTACGCAATCACTAGTTGTACTTAAAAATTAAGAAAATTGTTTACAGATCATAATAAAACTTATACTACAGGTATATAATAGTAAAGATTTTTAAGTAAACAATATTTTTATATAAATTTTTTTAATCATTCATTAAATAATAAGTACAAAAAGGATTAAAAAGAATAGGAACACACAGAAAATAATGTAAATAAATATCATTATAAACTATTTTCCCCCCCAAAAAAAAACTACTTTTTTTTCAACAAATATAAACACTTTTAATCACACATGGAAGTTGTAAAATACCATTATTAAGAAAAAAGTATAGCTAGCTTTAGGTAGGTGGAAAAAATTTAAAGTGTAAATTCAAATTTACGCTTGCTTAATCTTTTGAAAAGTTTTATTATAAAAATTAAAAGCTTAATTTCTAGAGGTAAAGTTTTAAAAGAATAAGCTTAATTAAAAAAAGTCTTCAAAAACTTTCGCGCAAGAGTCTACTTAATTTAGATTCATTCGCAATATGTTAAAGTTTTTTTAATAAAAAGTATTAAATTTCTATAAATTAATAAAACATTTGTAGTAGAGGTGAACTTTTAGTTGTAATTTATTTTTGTTATATTACTTTTTTACTGCATAAACATAGTTCAAAGCTTCTACTTGTTAATTTTGTAATTATCAAGTAGATTTTGGTTAGTCATTTTGTATGGGAAGTTTTTAATATATTTTTGACTAATAAATTACCACTTGGTTATTTTAATCTAGATTATTTTTTTCGGTTAAATGACTATTCAAACTCTGACAATTCAAATTCCGACAACTCACATTCCGACAATTCAAACTCCGACAACTCACATTCCGACAATTCAAATTCCGACAACTCGAATTCGGACAATTCAAATTCCGTCAGTTCAATTTCGGACAATTCAAATTCGGAAAACTCAAATTCCGACAAGTGAAATTCGGACAATTCAAATTCCGAAAACTCAAATTCGGACAATTCAAACTACGACAACTCGAACTACGACAACTCAAATTCAGACAACTCAAATCCCGACAATTCGAATTCTGACCACCTAAATTCCGACATTTGAAATTTTTAAACTCAAATTGTGACAATTTATATTTCGATAACTCTAATTAGAATAATTTAAATTCCAGCAACTTAAACTCCTACATTTCAAGCCCGACAACTTTAATTTTGATAATTCAAATGCCGACAACTAAAACTCCGATAAGTAAAAGCAACAACATAAAATAAAGTTTCAAGAATTATTTATTATTATAGCAAGTTACCTCTTTTCAGTTTTTGCTATCAAAGCTTTGACAGCATTAATTGTTTTATTTATTATTATCTAAAATTATATAATTTAATTTCAAATTAAATACATAAGATAATCAAAGTAAAATAATGTTTTATAAATGGGTTAACAATAAGAATTTATTTTTATTGTAATTTTTAATTGTATACCTCCATACTTGTCGTTTTTCAGCGATTTGTTTTAAATTTGTTAAGTTTTGTTCTGAAGTCTTCAATATGTAATGTAGACTTTTAATCTTATTTTCATAGAGTAGGGTTTGGCAGCGTACGGCCCGAGGGCCGGATCCGGCACGTCAAGGTCAATATTACAAAACTTTTATAAAACTTTGTATCTTAATTTTATAAAAAAAATGTAAGAGTTTGACTTTTATGTTTTGGAAAACATATTTTAGAAATTGAAAGTTTTAGAAATTTATATATATTGATAAAAGCACCATTTACTGTCGTAAAATTTGGTTTAGTTCAAAATCAGCGGTAATATCTTTACTTATATTAAACTTACATTAAATTTATATTAAACCAATCTAAGAGATATGTTTGGTTATATATACGCGGGCCTGGCGGTTACTGACTTTAACGCGCTACAAAATGATAACCTTAGGTAGTTATACGCTACTTTTGAGACTAATCTCGTTAATTACTAAAATAGGAATATAAAATAAAAATTTGACTTATACTATTATTCTAATAGATTATAAGTGTTGATTGAACCTAAACTGCTGTTTATAGAAATAGTTAGGTTACTTAAACTATTATTTATTGAAGTAGTTTTAAAAGATTGTTAAAAAGCTTAAAATACTTGTATAATGAAATCTAGTCATAAGTTTGGACTGTATTTACAATGAATAAATGTGCGATAAACTACAATAAACTGTACTAACAAAGTAGTTCGACATGAAATGTTTAAGATTTAATGAAATGTTTAAAATTTAATTTAATTTTATCTGTTGATAAAAATAATTATTTAAGTTTTATTTTCTAATTATGTTAGCCTAAAAAATAAAATAATAATAGTATGGTAAAAAAGGTTTATCAATTTAATCTATAAGATATCAAAATGCTGTATTGTAATACTCGTTTTAGTTTTTGCAATCAGAACACGGGCTTGTAACCGTGACTCGGTCCTTAATTTCTTGTTATTGACTACATTTAGTTAGTAATAAACTTAGCTTAAAAAAAATGATTTTTTTTTAATGAAATTTAATCTAAATAAATCAATTTATAGAACTACGCTTTACAAACAGTAAAATTGGTTCAATCGTTACATAAAAACTTAATGTTATTTTTTAATCGGTTTATTCTAATGATACTTTATATACTTAATAAAAAAAATATACATCTTTTAACATTACTTAATTTTTATGTCTAAAATTATTCTGAATATTTTAAAAAATTTCTTAATAGTCGTTTATTTCTATAAAATAATTTAAATTCTAATTTTTTTATTTTTTTAGTCAACTAAAAAAACAATTATATAAAAACTTTAATATCTCAAATCTAAATGCAACATTTAATAAAAATTATAACTCTCATTTTGTTATTTATTGTAACATATGTGTACATTTTAATCGCTTTAATTCAAAAATTCAATTGTCGTAGCTTGAATTGTCGTACTTTGAATTATCCGAATTTGAGTTGTCGAAATTTAAATTGTCCGAATTTGAGTTGTCGGAATTTGAATTGTCCGAATTTGAGTTGTCGGAATTTGAATTGTCTAAATTTGAGTTGTCGGATTTTGATTTGTCCAAATTTGAGTTGTCGGAATTGGAATTGTCGGAATTGGAATTGTCGGAATTTGAAGTGTCGGAATTTAAATTGTTGGAATTTGAGTTGTCGGAATTTGAATTGTTGGAATTTTAATTATCGAGTTTGAATTGTCGGAATTTGAATTCTCGGAATTTGAATTGTTGGAATTTGAATTGTCGAGTTTGAATTGTCGGAATTTGAATTGTCGGGACTTGAATTGTCGGAATATGAATTGTCAGAATTTGAATAGTCGTGCACCCAGTTTTTCCTCAGGCCATCCATGCTAATTCCGATTAGTATGACAATTTAAAAATAAATTTATGTCATGTTTTAGTTTATAATTTTTATTTTTTTATTAGAGTTCAAATCTGCTGACTTTATCAGTAATTGCTAAATTAATAGTAATATGTTGAAGTTCTTATTAAACGTGTTGCTTAGCACTTGCATTATTTTATTTGTCTTTGTTAATTTTGATATTAGAAAATAATAAAAATTATTTAAATTGAGTTAAGTCTATCTTAAAAAACGTCTAGTCCAACAATATGTGGATCAGTTCTTAACTAATCTAAGTAACTTTTTTCAAACTTACTTAGCTTAATTGCATATCTAATTGCTTGCAAGTTTAATCATTTATAATGCTAAGATGTATCTGTTAATACTTCTTTAAAATAATTTACCTCAAAAACTTCCTGATTAACGTAAAAAAAAAACAAAAGACTAGTCAACTAAACTAATTAAGAAAAATAAATACAAAGTTATTTACGTTTAAATAACAAAATAAACTTCAAGCAGAAACCATTTTGTTAGGTCGAAATCTGATGCTCCTAAAACAGCCCAGTTAGTATTAAAACCATTAAAAGTAAAGAAAAAAAATACATTTATAAAAGAAATAGTTTACTAGAGTACAAAAGAAAACAAAAGTTTAGCTTTGATAAACTTTATTGAAGTTTTTTAATTTCTTTTAGCTTTATAATAAATTTTTAGTTGATTTTTATAAAACTCAAAACTTATTTAGAGTGTTTATAAATGATAGCTATTTCTGTACCACATATGCACACATATCATTTAAAGTTAAACAGTTTGAAATTTTTCTATCTAAATGATTAAAATAATAACAAGTATAAAGTAAATGTTTTTTATAAACTCAAATTTGTTTAAAACACCTAACATAGACTTAAGATGTCTTTTGAACTTTAAAACCAATTATTTTTAAAAGGCCATACTTTTAGTCTTTTTTATAAACTACTCTTAAATTACTTTTTATAAGGTCATGATGGAAGTGTTTTTATTTTCGAATAAAATACTAAATAAAAAAGGTTTGTTCAGTTTTATTTAATTTATTAAAACGATTAGTAAAGAGTTGTTAAAATGAAATAGTAACGAATAAGAAAAAAATGCAATCAAAATACTAGTTAATTAAAAAAGTATGTTAAAAAGTCGTCTGATGTTATTTTATTTATTTTAATTTTGCTGCTTTAAACAAATATTATTAATAACGCTTAAAATCTGACCAAGTTAAGGGTTAAATTCAAAAAATTTTCATCATTATTTTCTCTCCACAGATCTTCATGTAAATAGAAATTAAGCTCAATCTTTCTTATCCCTTCATTTTTCACAACTTAGATTATTGAGAATTTAATATATCGTGTGATCACTATGTTATTAAGAAAACTTTAAAAAAGATTTAAACTCTTAAAAAAACAAAGTTGCTTTAACGTTTATTTTACCATAAAACTGTGAATCAATTAAAAAGATTACCCTAAAAAATTGAAAAGTAAAATATGAGCCCAGGGAAAATTTGGATCCAGTAAAGAAAAAGACCTTAGTTTTTAACAGGTAAAAATAATGACCCGGGATCAATTTTTTTACTTGATTCGTAATTTTGTTGTAAAACCAAAATTTTATAAAAAATCAGCAAATATTTTCTGACTTCATATTTGCTTAGATAAGTTTTTTATGAGATTAAAAAAATGCAACTATTCTAATTATTTTTTTAAAGTACTTAACTATTTAGTGATGGATGGGTAAGGATAGATTGATTTTACTACAACATTTGCTTAACTTTAAATGAATTGCTCCAAAAAGTATGTAAAAAAAAATTGTTATTAAATTCTTGTATAATCATAGTTAATAACCTATAAATTTTTTATATTATTTAAATCTATCTCGTTGAAATACTTTATTGTTGTTATAATAAAGATAATATGAAGTATTTGAATCTTTTGAAAAACATTCTGTAAGACAATTTTGTTTTAGTTAAAAAGCTTCTTCTTAATTCGTTATCTAAATAAGTTTGTTGTACGTATTTCAACGTCTAATACACTTATATATAGTATTTTTTTGTTCTAAAACAAAAATTTGAAGTAAGTTTATATTGTTTTATGCTAAAAAAAAGCACTTTTACCCCTAGCCCTTGGTCAGTAAGTGTTTCCTTCTGCCGGCTTGGTGAGCGGCGGTTGACGATTGTAGCAGTGACTTAACAAGTTATCCGTGCAAAAGTGACACCCTTACAAAAGTGTCTTCGCGCCAAAGTTAGTGAATTAAAAGAAAAAATAAATAAAATGTAACTATCATACAAGAGCCTAAAATATTTAAAAACCAAATTTTAAAATAAAGCGTTAAAGAAAAACTATAAAGATAAACTGTCTTTGTTTTACAATTTTATTTAAAAGCTTTTTATAAACGAAGATACATAAAGTATAGTATATTTTAGTTTAATTTAACGCAAATTAAACAAAAACCGTAGGTATGAGATCATCTTTCAGTAGATAGAAAGTATGATGTATCAATAGTTATATTTATAATTTTATAAATATATGTAAAAATTTAATACAAATTAAATAAAAACGTATGCAAGAGATCAGTTTACAGTAGATAAAAGTATTATTTATAAAATAAACAAAGTAAAATAGATTTTAGTTTCATTTATCAGTCTTGAAAATTTAATACAAATAAACAAACATCGTAAGCATGAGGTTAGCTTACATTAGATAAAAAGTAAAGTATGCTAATAAGAATAATAATACAAATAAAAAAAGCTTAAGATGCGATGATTTCAATGCTGAAACATGAAGCTTTTTAAAAATATTTCTAATATTGATTAGTAGTTCTTTCAAATAAACGAGTATAATACTTCTGCCAACCAAGACTATTTTTTGTTATTTGTTTGATATTTTTTTCTAAACAAGATAAATTCTAACTACAAAGGGAAATTGTTATGACATAAAACATTTTCCTATTTAGTTTAAAAGTAAAATGTATAGTTGATTTAGACCTATCTAAAATTATTTGTTAGTGTATTTACCTTCTAAACTGCATTTTCAAGCGTATTTTTTTTAATTTAAAAAAACTTACTTTTTTTTTACTAAAACTTTTATTAGTATCGTGGTTCTGTTTATCATAAAAGTAAAATTAAAAAAAAAATCATACAAAGTTTAAGATATCTTGAAATATTATACACACCATTATAACAAATATTCTAAAGTCTGAACTAAGTAACATTTTTTTTATATAAATTTTAAAATAATTTTGTTTTGTTTCTTATGTTGAAGGAATAAATCTTTTATTAATCTATCTGATTTAGTTTTCAAACTATATTTTAATATTTACAGTACATAGTTAAAAGAGTTTTTTCTTAATAAAACTAGATAATACTGCTTTCAATGTTTGCGTTTTAACTTATTTAAAACAAATTTTAATGTCTGTATAATATGTTTTTATATAAATGGTACACTACTAGTTTATCTATAAAACCTGTTTACGGTTGTTTCAAGGCAGAAGTACAACTTTTTCAAAAAAACTTTTACATCAGTAACAGTAAGTAGCTCTAAATTATAAAACTAAAAAAAGATTTTTTAAAGCACTTATCTTTAGGCGATCTATATTTTTTTCGAAACTTAACCATAAAACAAATTAAAAAATTAGTAGGCGTGCGTTTAAAGTATTAAATATCACACAAACCATTAATTTTACTAGTTTAAGACTTCTTTAAAAATAGCTTAGTGTTTAAATTATAGAAAAAAAAGGTATATATAAACAGAAAACTTTGTCTTTAAATTATTTAGGTTAAGTTTTGAACACTAGCTGTTTTATGTATTATCTAGCAAGTGATTTAATTCCGTTAATAATTGAAATTTAACTTTTCAAGTTCTGCCATCTAAAAGTTTACCTAAGGTTGTAACATGTCAATAAAAAAATCTTCATAATAACAAAATGGTGTTTTTTGAAACTGTTGCTGTAAATTATTTGCTATTGAAAAGTTACAACGTTTTGTAAACTTTAGGAAAACATGCTAAACAGTTCAAACTAAAATCGATTACAAAATTAAGTTAAATGGCTAGATAGTACAAAAAATAATAAATGATAATAAACATAAAACAAAAAGTAATTTCTTAAATAGTTAGATCGATTTCTAAAGTAGTACTGTCAACTAGTAAGAAACATAGAACCTTTTTTGGTTAGTTTTTAAAAAAAAGTTGAACATTATAATAAACTTATTCAATTGGTTAAAGTAATGGATTTATAAAATGTTTTTAAAAGTTATTCTAAATATTTGCTTTCGGAATAAAAGCACTTGCCTTTTAAATACGGTCTAGCTTCAAAATCAATATATATATATATATATGTGTGTTTAAACTACTTAGGTTATAAATCCAAAAGGTCTTTACTTAAACCAAGATAAAAATTATTTTCATAGCTTAAAGATAATAAACTTTTGAAGTTTTGCAACTAAAAAAATGCAATTAATAAGTTTTTAGAAACTATCTTATAACTGTTATAAGTAATGTATACAAGCTATAAAAATAAAGTGTTTGGTATTGTTTCGTGATAACTTTAATAACAAAAGCATAAAACTTTTGTGGTTGTTCAAAGAAAATTTAATCAATCTAATTCCACACACAACACAAACTCCTCAAATTTACTGTTCGGCTGTCAAAATGTCGAACGTCGTCGAGTGGGCCATATTCGCCTTGTCGTGCGTCAAAACTGCGTGCTGCCTGGTGTACATGCTGCGCAAGATCAAATCGAAGCAGCTGAAGGAGAACTGCGTGGTTCTCCTGTGCTCCGTGGCGGAGTGCGGCAACGCCTTCTTCTACTGCTACTACGATCTTTACTACCAGCAGCACTTGAAGTTGGGAGTGGGAGCCATATGCATTGTGATGCCGCTCGTGTACAAAATATCCATTGCTATCAACAGGTTTTTTTTTAATTTAATCAAAATAGAAATTTCTTTTTCAAACCTAAAAACACTAATCTGTTTTCAACTTGTGACTAACAAAACTTTCATTGGAACGTTTGAACATTTTGAACATTGCTTATCATAAAAAGACAAAATTGTTGTGTTTTCTAATAATTAAGTTAGTGTTTTATCAACAGTTTGTATCAAATCTTAAGATTTTTTCTCTTATTACCATTTAAACATTAAAAAAACAAGATTAATTATTTGTTTATAATCGTAATACTACAAATAACTTTTAAAATACTTTTTATATACAATACCGAATTTATTCAACAGGTGCTGTTGCAACCTAATATTCGCCTACCGCTACAAAACTATCAACAAAATAAGCTCGATTTTCGCAGCCAAGCGCGCCTACTGGTTCTCGATAGGCATCGTATTATTCTCAGTAGCTCATACGGTAGTCGACTGCGTATACTTCACCGTGATTAACCCTAAGCGGGTCGACTGCTTCAGCTTATACCTGGAAGTCAGCGAAAAGTACGGAGGTTACATTTACGCTGTGAACGGCAGCTACTTGGTGATTGCTGTTTTCCAAACCATCATATTGAAGGAAATAATTAAGCCCATTTACAACCACTGCACTAGATTGAGCAACTCAACCATTTCTAATGACAGTATTAGGTGATCGACGCTTCTAAACCAAAAATATTTATCAAGAATCTAAAAGTTATAATTCTAGAATAACTTATTTAAGCAATTATATTTCTACCCAATGTACTACTTGTACTATTTTTGTATTTATTTCCTTAAAAACCTTTAAAAGCCAAACAAAACTATTAAATCTTAATTACAAAAAGCTTTCATCACATCTACATGCTTTAAAATAATGTCTAATGTCATTGATAGGTCGTCGTTGTACAGAATTGTCCTCAGCACTCTGGTTTTCAGCCTCAGCGATTTCAGCGTCCTCTTAATCCACGTGATCCGAGCTGTGACGCTGCAAACCAGGTCGTTTATGACTTCATATCGACGTCTATGTGTATTTGAATAATTATTTTGAAAATTCGATAACCGTATCCGAACAGTTCGGCCTCAAAAATTACTAAATTACTGAGCTGTTTTCAAACTAGTATAAGAATTTATAAGTTTACGTTTGAATGAAAATGTTGTAGAAGTTGTTAAAAAAAGTAAACACATCAAAAGTTGAAAAAAGGAATTCAAGAAATATTAATAAGCGTTTAAATTCGGCTTTGAAAGCTTTTAAATTCTCAAGCTTAAATTCAATTAAACATATACTAACAAAAACAAACAATAAACACACCAAAGGTCGCCCATGACGTTTCTCATCAACCTGAGCGTCAACACCTTGTCGTTGATGTGTTCTTACGAGGACTACAAATTCAGGTTGTTCCCGTTCGTCGCATGCAAAGCAAAGGAGGATGCCAGTAGGACCAGGAGGAGTGGTAGAGAGGTGGTTGGTAGGGAGGCGCGAAAGGAGGAAGATAGAGTGGTGGAGTTGTGAGAGAGGAATAGTTAAAAAGCTCAAAAAACTGAGATTTTTTGAATGTTTTTTTCTTGTTTTTGTTTTAAGATACTTTAGTTCTGTTTCAGTTATTTTGTTTGAGATGATAACAATTTTTTGCAAAATTTTTCAGTTGAAACTGAAATAAAAATTGACCAGGTACTAGTAAAAGTTTTTGTAAAGGTGTAAATTGAAAAAAATTGTTACCAAAATTAATACTTTTAAGTTATGCGAAAAGATTTAAAATACATTAACATATACACCTGATTTTAATTAATTAAAGAATCATTTCAGCTCAGTTTCAATTATTTCTTTTTAGTTGTTAAACGTTTTGTGCAAAATTTTTCAGTTGAAACTGAAAAAACTGAGTAAAACTTAACTTTGATCTGTCCATGTATATGATTGATTTTTACGCTTGTACAGTTAATTTCTTAAGGTTTTTATATTACTTTCATAAGTTTTAATCTTAAAAATTTCTGCTAAAACAATAAATTAGTAGTCATAATTATACATAAACAAATAAGCTAAAGGTTAATTTAATTGGCTCTTTATTAATTTAAGAAAAACTTCACTATCTTAATAAGCTTAAATGAATTCTTTTTTAAATAAATTTCATCGATTTATTTATATATTTGTTTATTTGTTATTGAAATCTATTTTTAAAACAATATTAGATAGCGCTTGATTGCACCTTGACTAAAACGTAATGAAGTCGTTTATTTTTTTTATGGATGTTTTATATAGATTGTTATTAATTTTTACCTACGTAGATCTATTAATGTTACTACTAATAAAAAATGTCTAAAAGTAATTTCATTTGAAGAACTTAGCAAAAGTTCAAAATTTGCGAAGCGCGAAATTATGTTTAACTTTAAAACAAAATTAATTTTAGGAAGTTTTACAAACCTTTTCGCAAAATTGCCCCCGAAGCAAAATAGTAGGATATAATACTTCTGAACAGATATGCATTAATTACAACCAGTGGTTCAAAATACAAAATAACTATCATTTTTTTATGAAGAGGCAGTTTAACATAAAAATAAATTTACAGTCTAAGAACTCTCATAAAGCTTAACTACTTTGAATTTAAAATTCTTGTTTGTTTATTTCCGACGTTCTATGTTTTTTCGTTGCTAAAGAAAATACATTACAGATTCTTTTGGTTAAAAAAGTAATTTTGTCTCCTTTTATTTCGATAATATACGCAATAACTTAATAAAAACAAACGCCTTTTTGTATTTAAAAATAAATGCACCGTTTTTGTAGTGGTAAGGGTACATTTTTTTTTTTTAATTTCAAAGTAAATTTTTTGTTAATGTGTTAACTTTATGTTTTAAATGCTAAATTTTGTATCATGTTTACGTTTGAGTATAACTAAAACACTTTTACATTTACTTTTATTTTTTAAGCTTATACTATTTTAATTAAGTTGTAGTAATAGTCTGTTTAAATGAAACTTTATTATTATTGTTTTAAAGTTTAAAGCTAGGTATAAATGATACCATATAACTAAAATATATTTTTTAAGGATTGCAATATTTTTAAAACATGACATAGTAGAACTTTAATAGCTCATTTCATTTTGTATGATACTACTACAAAAAACTTGATCTTAAATAGTAAGACTCATAAACTATGACAACTTTTTAAATATTAGTTGAGTAGGTTGATTAGTAGATTCATTAGTAAACTAAAGTACAAAAATGTGTTATTCTGCGCTAAAACGCGGAAAAAGATAGTGGTTATTGAACAGTTTATAACTTATCAATTGTTAACAGTCTGCTTTTTTTAGTTATAACTTTAGTTTTTTCAACTATCAACATTTTTATACAAATCAAATTTATAAACAACACAGTAAATTTCCTTGACCCAGACGTTTTTTGTCACTTGGCTGCTGTTTGGATAGAAAGAAGCCGTTCACGCATTTGCAGTTCTTTCGGTTATTTCAGTTTTTCCGCTTAATTTTTTCGTGTTTTATGATTTTGGAATTAAGCTGCACTAATTTTTAATTTTCGAAGTCAGTAAAGTGTTTGTTATAAAAAAAACGCCTGTGCTTTTCTGACCCGTTCCCATTACAATAGTCACTGACTATAGTTTTTAAATAAGTTTTAGACGGAGTTGTAGGATATAAATGTAGGTACAGTATTAGGAACGAGTCAGAAAAGCACGGGCGTCACTTCAGCACAGAGTGACACTTTAGCACGGGGAAAAAATTAGCAGTTCCGTACTAAAGTGACGCTGTGCTTTTCTGACACCTACCCTGAAAGGACTGTTATAATATTTACCACCTAGCATGTACCGAAAAAAAAGGACTATTAACTACTTTATACATTTACTTGAAAAATTAAACCTAGCATTTATCTAATGTTTTATGTCAAATAAACATAGACTTTTGAATTTAATTTAAAACTTAGTGTTTTCTGGAAATTTGTCAATATCATTAAAAATTGATGGTAACTTTTTAGAATTGATTTTACATAAACTGATACTTTATTTATAAATACTGATATTAAAGAACTTATATTTAAAAAAAATATCTTGATATATTTTCAAGGAAATGGTAACATACCCGATTTACAGTTTATTTAAGAAAACGTAAAGTCAATGCAATTTCAATATTAAAATCGAGTTAGCAGATAAATGATTAAACAACTAACAAGTTTACAGATATGCCATTTCGATTTTTGGAAGTCTGTTTCAAACTAAATATTATCTAAAAAAATTATAAACATATATTTAAAACACTCACAGTTATTAGCAACAACACACATCTTGTTTAGGACTTCTGTTACTTATTCTATGTATTAAAACGCTCTAAGAAACTCTATACATATAGACCAACTTTTCCGCAAAACCACGAAAAAAAGGATGAAAAAGTTCCTCGAAATCGCCGTTTTTGTTTTGTTCTTGAGCGTTGCAGCTTGCTACGGGGACAGGTCGCAATATTCGCAGTGGTTGGATTATCATCATGTAGACGGTCACCCCAAAAGAAACTTCGAAGACGACCCTTTTCTGTTTCGCGGCGGCGTCAAAGTAGGAAAGACCGGACATTTCGGTTGACTGGTGTTAACCTGTTTAATGATATACAATAAAAACAATATTCTTTACATTGCAGGTACTACCAGCCAGTGGCGTCGCGTGGTATTTTTCCAAGGTGGTGCAGAAAAAAAAACCAATTGCCGGTGCTTGAGTTGCCTATGTTTGTGTCGCTTCAACTCGAGTTGCTTCTACTCGAGTTGCTTCTGCTCAAATTGCTTCTGCTCGAATCGCCTCTGCTTGTGTTGCTTCTACTCGAGTTACCTCTGCTCTGCTTAGCTTTGTTTTAATTTTTTGTTTACAATAGCTTCTAGAATGATACTTAAGTCTGTACTGTTTTAGGGAACTTTCAACTTAGCTTACTTACCGCAAGATATTGATTTTGCGGTAATTCTTGAATAAATTTTGCTTTTTTGAGTTCATTTGCGGCAGTCAGCTAAGAGTTTGCGGCAGTGAAGTGAGCAAAATGGTCGTTTTCTAAATTGGAGTTTTATAAGAGATTTTGTTCTAAAAAATAGCGAAAACGTTATATATACTTAACTTTTTCTTACAAAATTTTAAGGTGGTGCAACTGCGACAGTGCAACACCCCACTCACTCACGTCACCTGGACAGGGACTTTTACGGGGGATACAGACTGAGCGTGCTTCCGCTTTTGGGAAACAAAGCACACGAGAAAAAAGAACAGCTAATTAATATTACCGAGAAATGTGTGCTGGCGACAAAAAATCCCGCTCGAAATAAACACCCAACCAGAGTTACTAATATGTAAAAAATAATCAAACAATCAACGTTTCCGCGAAAAAAAGAAACGACCGAGTTGACAAACTGCGTTATTGTGGAAATAGTTTTCGGAGCAGTAGTGATTTTTTATTTGGTTTTAGCGAAATTTTTTTTAAATGCACTCTTCGAAAACTTGTCTCGTCGATCGGTACAAGCAGTTGTGAAAAAAAAACTCTAACTGTGTCTGAAAAAAGGCTTTGTCAAGTCTGATTACAATGTGCACGATGAAACTCCGAAATTTAGCAATTTAAAAATAACTGCTCGAGCAGAAGTGTTGACAACCGATCAAACGATTCAAACGGTGTTTATGTGACTCCGATTGGTTATCACGTTTACAATACTCCTTCGAACGACAAAAAGTCTGAATTTTTTTGAAAAGAACTTTGAAAAGAATTTATTACGTCTTAGAAAGCAATCCTGATGACGTACTTCAGTTGCATGGTGTTTATGACGTCATTGAAAGCAATCCAGAGGATGTTTAGTTGCAAAATATTTATGGTATTTCGTCAAATCATTACATCGTATACGACGAGATTACGTTTAGTGACTTACAATTTTTCTATTGTAAATGTAAATTTTTTTGAATCTCTAAAACTTTCTGATGTGCAGTTTTAGCGTTTTTGAACCTGAGTATGCTTTGGTATCTAAGCACTGTTAAAAGATTGTTATTTATAATCAAAGCATATTAAATAGAAATAATGAATTTTTTAAAGTCATTAATAATATTTCCATTTTTTGTTCGTCGCGATTAAATTATAATTTTTGTAAAGACTAAATAAGCTATTTAACATTAACCTTATTTCTTAATTTAACCAGTTTTAATGTGTATAAACTTTTACCTACAATTTAAACTTGTTTAATATTTTCGATTACTATGTGATTTTTTACTAATTAAAAAATAAGTTTAAAATTAGTGATCTACTACATCCAAAAAATTAAAATCCCGCTGTATCCGGATATAAAAAGACATAATCCGACCGGATACGAACCCGGATACTAGTTCCGGTAATTCCGAGTGTGAGAAAATGTTTAAAAAATACTTACCATTTATAAACAAACAATAAAACTATCATTGATGTTTATTACTGATATTAACATGTATATAAACAAATAATAACATACTTAATAACAAACCATGACTAGTATATTTATTATGTGCTTCTGAAATTTTATGTTTATTGTATTTTAAAGAACTACTTTTACATTTATCAAAAACACTTTGAAATATTTTTTTAAAGCCGACGAGCTGAGTGAAACTTTATTGAACTCTAGAAATTGTCTTAAGTTTTTAAATTTGAAAAGATCACGTGTTCAGTTTGGTGACTTTTAGAGTGAGCTTCGTTCATAATTACTTTTGATATTTCAAGCTAAAAGTAAATAAAATCTTTGGTAAACTTATAACGGACAAGAAAAACTAGTGTTTTTAAGAGTAAATTTAAAACAAGTTAATGTTGTAGAATATCAAATTCAATATTTGAAAAAAAATTTAGTTCTTTTAAAAAATATTGTGTAAAATTTATAAAAAAAATTATAAAAATTGGTAAAATTAATTGATTTTATTAAGGTTCTATTAATACTTAAAGGCTTTCTCAGTTTTATCAAACTTCCATGCCTAAAAAATATTTTAGTTTTGAATGCTGCAAATTATTTTAATATCTTAAGGTAAAAAGGAATTTGAAAAGTAAACATTAATTAAAAAATCAGTTAGTAATAATGAACTAAAAGTTTTAAAAAGTAGACTTTAATTTGTATTTAAGAAAGTTTTGCTGACTTGTATTGTAATTTTTTTTTTAGAGATATCAGCTTTGTTTAACATTTAAAATTTTCATAACTATATTATCGTATTGTTCAATTAGCTTAAAATGATTATGATTATTAAGTTAAAAACCTTAAAATTTTTAGCTTGATATTAAAAAAAAGTTAAAAAAGAGCAATTACAACTACAAAGTGATACTTAATATTTATTAATTCATGGTTATTAAAAATTTAGATATTCATTAGAAAAATAAATATAAAATATAGTTTTAATTGTTTGCTAATAAAAGATCCTAGTAAAGTAACTTCACTGGAATATAAATAAAAACAAATTATACAGTAATCTTCCTTTATTCTACCAACATATGTTTCTGTGTGTCAACGAATCAACACACTTCAACTGGGTTCTGTAAAAAAATAATTACTGTAATGAGAGAATAGAAGCATAGAATAAAGTAGGTGTATATATGTTTTCATTAAAATAAGATATATTCTACAGATAATAGTTATTAATAGGTGAAATACTTAACATTAAATCCGACTGTTATAAAATTATATGATATTTGTAATTATTAAGTCTAAAATAAATAAGTAAGCTAAATTACACAACAAAATATAATATAAACAAACAACTTACGTTAATAGGAAAGATAACTAAATCAAAATTTACGGTTGTTAACTAACGAAAAAAATACATTTTTACAACTAATAATTACGTCACAATGTAAATGAGGCCACCTAAACTATTCAATTTGTACTGCAAGAACATTAATTTTGTTTTTATGTAATCCATTCTGAACAAAAATAAAACATTAACCATCAGTTAGTAAATCAATAAAATTCAATAAAACTTAACGGCGCTGAAGGCAATAAAAGTCACAGAAACTCGGTGTAACATGTATATTATATATTGAATGTTAGTAATGATTGAATCAAAGTTATATAGAATTAGAAAGCAGATTTAGTTCAAATGTAAAAATCAAAGAGTGAAAAAATTAAACTTTAAGGAAAAAAATTAAACTTTAAGGAAAAACAAAGCACAAAAAAAATAATTATTACTAGGCTTACAATGTACTGACCGATAATTAATTTACAGCGACATACATAAAATCATAGTGACCTGAATTAAATATATATTGTATTTTATAATTAATAAAATAATTAATTGGTAAAGTAGGAGTCGGCTGTTTAATTTAAATATCCCTTACAGATATTTTATATATTTAATAAGTAAATTGTGTTATATGTGAAAGACTATAATTCTTCACACCTTTATATGTTAAGTTCCAAGTTTAATTGGAAGCCTGTATTCAAATCACAGATAAACCGTGCTTTTTTACCTACTACGCCCAAGAGAGCTAGTAGGTTTTTTACTGCAGGTTTATACTTAGCATATGACTACCTTGTTGTTTTACATTTTAACTTTCACATATAACACAATTTACTTATTAAATTAAAATATCTGTAAGGGATATTTAAATTAAACAGCCGACTCCTACTTGACCAATTAATTATTTTATTAATTATAAAATACAATATATATTTAATTCAGGTCACTATGATTTTATGTATGTCGCTGTAAATTAATTACCGGTCAGTACATTGTAAGCCTAGTAATAATTATTTTTTTTGTGCTTTGTTTTTCCTTAAAGTTTAATTTTTTTCCTTAAAGTTTAATTTTTTCACTCTTTGATTTTTACATTTGAACTAAATCTGCTTTCTAATTCTATATAACTTTGATTCAATCATTACTAACATTCAATATATAATATACATGTTACACCGAGTTTCTGTGACCTTTATTGCCTTCAGCGCCGTTAAGTTTTATTGAATTTTATTGATTTACTAACTGATGGTTAATGTTTTATTTTTGTTCAGAATGGATTACATAAAAACAAAATTAATGTTCTTGCAGTACAAATTGAATAGTTTAGGTGGCCTCATTTACATTGTGACGTAATTATTAGTTGTAAAAATGTATTTTTTTCGTTAGTTAACAACCGTAAATTTTGATTTAGTTATCTTTCCTATTAACGTAAGTTGTTTGTTTATATTATATTTTGTTGTGTAATTTAGCTTACTTATTTATTTTAGACTTAATAATTACAAATATCATATAATTTTATAACAGTCGGATTTAATGTTAAGTATTTCACCTATTAATAACTATTATCTGTAGAATATATCTTATTTTAATGAAAACATATATACACCTACTTTATTCTATGCTTCTATTCTCTCATTACAGTAATTATTTTTTTACAGAACCCAGTTGAAGTGTGTTGATTCGTTGACACACAGAAACATATGTTGGTAGAATAAAGGAAGATTACTGTATAATTTGTTTTTATTAAAAATAAATATACAAATTTTTAAAAAAAGTTTTAGTTCAAACTTAAACTTGTCTTATTGTTTTCTATTTTCTTTATTTTGTTTGAGTCATTATATTTAAACAACAAGTAATTTTGTTCTTACAATTATATCTTAGGCTTATATTCAATATAAATAAAGTTAAAGTAGCTAAAGTTCAATTTGGTTCTTATGACTCTTTTTTTCAATTATTCTTAAACTAACTCCGGTTAGTTTAATATGACTTATGTTTTTTTTTTCTAATTATAAACTGAATAGTCTCAGTAAAATTCTGAAAGTGTCTAAATACTGATATATAAAATATATTTTTTACCTCAAGTTTAGGAAAAAAAAGCAAATTGAATGTAATGGATTTGATTAAATTAAGTTAAACAAATACTTTTTTTCATCAAAGTTATCATGTTTAACCATATTTACGCAGATTGAAAACTTTCTCATTAAAAAATACAAATGATGGTTTTATACACTATGTGTTGTAAACAAGTAGTGTTCGTCTAATAAAATTAGTTAACTTGTTTTATATAAAGTACAAATATTTTCAGAAATTTTGCGTTTTCTACTTTATTATAAAAATAATCAGTCGCTTTATAATTTTTTAACTAGTACTTCACATATAAAGTAGTTTAATAGTAGTATTGAATATTGCTTTTTTAGTTTTAATTGTAAAATGACTTATAGAAAATTTTGAAACAGTACAACAATTATATTTTAATGAATTTAGATTTAATTCGCACTGTAAAGATATAAGTTATACTCAATGTAGGTTAGTAATATAAGTATTTTCAGTTAAGCAAACCAAGATGACGGCAAACTAGTTTCACAAATGAAGTTGTCCAAGTTTTTATTAAAAAACAAAGTGAGCCATAGAACTTGCGAAATAAACAAAGAAAACTTGTCTACTAAAAATTCTGCATTTTTGTACCCGTTAGCATGTCTTTTTAATTTAACTTGTCTCAAAAAAGCATCGTTTGAATATTTAGAACGCTTCTTTACTATCATAGTTGATGATAAAAACTTTATTGAATTAGAATATACTTATATTTTAAGTTACTTAAAAGTTCCGCACTTTTAATTACTACAGAAATTGAAGTTTATAATACTCTTAAATACTAAAATAGTTAAACCATAAAAATGATGAAAGTAGCAAGTATGCTAAAAATATTTTGTTAAAAGTTTGTCTTGAGTTGCTATTAAATGAAACAATACGGCATTTCCTAAGTGGATCGGCTTATTTTTCTAGAGACGATACTTGTTCTATGTTATTGAACTAATTTCTGGAGTGTAATAACAGTGTATACCTTAATAGTTTCAACATTCACAATTAAAGTAGACACTGCAGTTATAATAAATTTAAAATTTACACTTTCGGAGATTTAGACAGAAAACTAATGAGAAAATTCAATGATGTAAACTCCGTAGATGTTTAAAGTAACGTTATGTCTTTCTTACGGTGGGAACAGAACGAAGATTTTCGGGATCTTCGGGAGCGGTTTGTGTGAGCGGTGACCTGTATGTTTTTCGGTGGGTCGGATAAAAATGACCGTTAGGTAACGTCAGTTTAGAAATATTCAATTGCTTCTAAAACCTGGAGCCGAGTAGCTCAACCGTATGGTAATCGCCTGCGTTTCTGTGTATGTGCATTCATGGATAAAATTTTAATTTTTGCAGTTTTGAAAGAGCTGACAATATCTTTTGTTTATAATTCGATACAAATAGTTGCAGTTGGAAAAAAATTCCGGAATGGTTCACTATAGGTCCTGTGCAGCTTGTGCAGTTTTTAAGGACATAATTGTGATTTGTCGTGGTTATAATCATACGATGTTGAGGGGCGTGTTTTGACTGGTTTCCTGTTTCCTGTGAACCTCCTGAAAAAAGAAAAAAAAATTCTTAGAATATTACTAAAAACGTTGTTTATTGACTTTGTTTTGGTTATTAGATAAACTTTGAATAATGAATGTTGAATTTATAACACTTTTAATTTATAAGTTTGCGTAACAAAAAATGCTCGTTTTTGCCTAGCTGAAATAGATTTGAATTAAATTTTAATCGTGACGTAATTATAAGTAAAAGTTTTAAAGAAGTTTTTTTTCTAGGAAACTTTTTAATAATATGCTGTTAGTTCCCATTATAAATTATTACTTAGTGTAAATAACTGTTGATTAAATATTGTTTTTCATCTAGTAAGTACAATTTTACTTAAAAAATGTCCAATAAAATCACTAAAGTTTTGTTTTACTTAATTGATTGTATATAATAATGTTGTGTGAAGCTTTTTAACCTTGAAAAGTTCAATAGAAAGAAAATTTAGAGACATTCAAACATTCAATTATAATTTAAAGATATTTTAATTTAATTGTATAAGTCTAAACATTTTTTTAGTGAAATTTATTCTTTTATCATTTAAAGGTATTTTAATATTTTTATTTAAGTTATTTTATTTTTGTATATCTGTTAGCCACAAAGTTGATTCTTGATTTTTTGAAATTTTCAACTCAGTGAGATTCCAAAACCATCATTAGAATCCCTTTACCATCAGGCAAACGTTTAATTATAATTTAAAGATATTTTTATCTAATTGTATAAGTCTAAAGATTCAAATTTTATAGATTAAATTAATTGAAAAAATATTTTTATTGTAAATAGATATATAAATGTAAAAGGTTTAAAATTTAAAAGAAAAAATTTTAAATTATTTCTATACTAACATTTAAATTAAGATTGAAATTTTCTTAATAAAATTTTATTCTAGTTTTAATTTTTTTATAATATTGTTTGCTGATATAAAGGTTAATTTTTTATAGAGTATATCAGTTATGTCTGTAACAGTTGAAGAAATAAAAAACATTTGTTTTATAAACCTTGAATTGGAAGAAAATAAATCAAATATTTTGATATACAATTTGTAAGTTCATAATTTTTTCCTGGTTATTTTAGTTTTAGTTTACTTAAATTTTATAAAGTATAATAAATAAGAACATATAATATTTTTCAATTACTACTTATATGTCTTTTTATTTCTAAGCAGAAAAAACATTTTAAACAAAGTTTATCGGCTAAATATTGCGTAGTTCGCACAATGTGTACTTAACTAGCAGTGCATACCTAAGAAACGCGTACTTAAGCGGCAAGTTAAGAAAAAAAATTGTGAACTCCCTTTGAAAAATGTCTAGACACGCCCCTGCGATGTTCTAACAGATAAATGGTCACCAATACCTAATATTAACACTAAAAAGTTAGCCATAGTTTATTTGTTGCGAAGAATAAGTTGTTTGTGATTTCTAATTCACCACCTACCTGTGAGGTTTTTAACAACTTTTCTAATATCTTTATTGCTTTGAACCCCTCTCCGATATTGACAAGATTTATTAGAGCTACTGCTATCGGAAATAGAGTGCTTATCTTTCAATATAACAGCCGAAATTTAATATCTTATGACGTTGATAAAAATAAGTGGTCAGAAGAACTATGTGAACTTACAAAAAAATCTCCAGTTTTTTTCGTGTATTAAAGTACTATGTTTAAAGTATTTACTTTATTTTTGGAATTTTTTACAAACGTTACAAAGTATTTCTTTAAGAAACGGTTAGATCTACACAGTTATAAAGGATATTAAAAACCAAAGCATAAAAATATTAATATTAGTAAATTGTTTCTCAACCTCTAAACTAACATAAGCATCGAAATGTTTTTTCGTACAACAGGTTATTAGACCAAAATTTTTTGAGTATTTTTTTTTGTCGCTCAGTTATATGAGTTGTAAAGGTTTTTTTACAATTTATTTTATATGTTTTAGAGTGCTTCAATCTTATTGATCTATTAACATTGAAAATAAATTTTACTAGTCATACAATGTTTTTCTAGCATGAACTAAGTAGTTTATTCATGATTTATTGTATATTATTTCTTCAAAATTCATTGTACTATCGTTGCTCAATATTTTTTTTCCTATTAGCAAAGCTTTTTAAATACTTGTTACTTAAAAATCTCTGAAGATCCTTTTAGGAGAAACAGTGTTAGCTTAAGTGACAATCGTTGAATAAAAAGTACCTAGGTTGAAACCTACGAACATTTAATTTATATCCTGCACACAAACTGCAATAACTTTTATTTTTTCAATTTGTTCAGTTGCAAAGCAAAAAGTTTAACTAGTATAAGTTGAAAGTCAACTAAAGATGTCAACGAATTTTACATATCTTTACTTTTTATTCAAGTTACTTTATTTAAAAAGATTAGGAAAGGTAAAAAAAAAACATCATAAAATAGCAAATCAATACGGTAAAATGAAGTGTATTTATTATATATAGCAAACAAAAAGAGTAGTACTGTTCATTATAATAATTTAAAATACTTATATAAACATGAAATTAATGCTAAGTTTATAAGAACTAATTGTTTAAAAACTATACCTGATTTCTGAAAACCTGCTTTGTTCTACTTCAGTTTTACACCCTGAGCTGTTAAATCTAGCTCTGTTAGCTACAACTGATCCTTTTAATTGTCCTCTGCTAGAATTAGATTTCAAGTATAGTTCTTGTTATATAATTTCCAAATTAGTTCTAATTAGATAACAATTTAAAATACTTAAAATCAAGGAGAGCCATAGTTTTCTGCTTCATAGAAAGTGGAAACTTTGATGAAATACCATAAGAAAAACTATTCAGTACTACTTAATAATCGTATAAGTTTTTCTTATGGTATTTCATCAAAGTTTCCACTCTCTATGAAGCAGAAAACTATGGCTCTCCTTGATTTAAAACAAATGTTATCTTTTGTACAAACAAAAGTGACTATAGGTAGTAAAACTTTACTATAAAGTACATAGTATAATATAATAATGAAATATTTATAGTTGTATATTGTTGTATTACAAAGTATGTAAAAAATAGTTATACAAAATTGTTGTTTTGTAATATGAAAGAAAAATTTTCAAAAGCATTATTATTCATTAAAATGTTGTTATACTTTATTGATGCTAAGATTTGTCAAACACTACCATACGAATATGTCGAGTACTGGAGTCAAAATATAGCCATTTAAAAAAAAAGTATTAAAATAAAGTAGGTGTAAGTGATACCATAAAACTAAAATATATTTGTAAAGGTTTGTAGACTTTAGTTTTATACTCTTTGTAGTATTTTGTTACAAAAATAGATAAACATTAAAGTAATAATAACAAATTAAACAGTATTCATTCTTTATCACACTAACACATGTTTGAACACACAGAAACATGTATTAGTGTATTAAAGAAAGAATACTGTTTAATTTGTTATTGTCATATATTCCAGTGAACTTGTTTCGCTTGGTTCTTTCTTAACAAACGCTTAAGTTTATATTTTTGAGTAGTTAAACATTTAAGTACTATTTTAAAGTAGTAGTTGCTAATGAATATCAAAGTTAATTTCAAAATCTGTTCAAAAACTCATTTAAGTCTAAAAGTTATTAAATAGCTTTCAAACTGAGAGTATTAAAAAAGTCTGAAAAAAAGCAAGTTTTGTAATTTTCATTTCATTAAGTATTTTTTGATTTGAAGTCTAATATAATCATTTTAGTTTTATAGTTCTCGATACATACATCAAGCAGCTCAGTTATTAGTTATGTCTTAAAGTTACCTAATAGAACTTTTAGGACATGTAACGCATGTTAAAAAACTTTAAAAACATTGAAAAGTAGGCATATAATATATCTTAAAGATTAATTCACAATTCAATACTTAAGCTAAAAGCAGTTATAATTATTGTTTTAAATTTTACAAGCTTTGCTTAGAAGTTCAGAGCTTATCTTTCAGTTAAATACAAAAATTTTCTGTCTACATTTTTATGAGTAATTTTAGTTCAAATAATTATAAATCTTTGTATAAGGTATATTTTAAACACACGTCATACGTCTTGCTTTCAAGCTGTTATCACTTGCACCACGAAATCAAAATGCAAGCCCTTAAAAACCGATAAAAAACAATGTTTAATGAAAAAACTTTAGATTATAAAATTAATTAATTATAACCTTTTAAGATCTTGCAAAAGTGACGCTCCTTGTGTTTTTGACACTTATTCATTTTTATGATAAAATTACAGCTTACATAGAGGCATGACTCTACAACTTAAACACAAACACATTTACAGTTCCGAAGCTTTTTTAGTAAAACTTAACGATTAGTCCAACAAAATTGAATAGTGGTTTTGAAGTTAACCGCAGATAAAAAGTCAACTGAATGAACAAAAATTTACTTTATAACTAACACATTACTGACTTCGAAAATTAAAAATTAATGCAGCTTAATTCCACAATCATAAAATAAGAAAAAAACCAAGCAGGAAAACTGAAATAACCGAAAGAACTGGAAATGCGTGAACGGCTTCTTACTTTCCAAACAGCAGCCAAGTGACAGTAAACTTCTGGGTCAAGGAACTATACTATTGTATTTTTCTGTTACACAGTAAACTAAAAAAATTAATAAGAGTTTGTGTCAGAAAACAACCATGTATTTTGTTTATAAATTTGATTTGTACAAAATTCTTGATAGTTGAAAAAACTAAAACTGTAAGTCTAAAAAAAAATAGACTGTTAACAAAAAATAAGTTATAAATTATTCAATTACTATATTTTTGTACTTTAATTTACTAATGAATCTACTCTTCTGATATTTAAAAAAGTTTTCATAATTTATGAGTCTTACTTATTATTAGATCAAATTTTCTGTAGTTGTATCATACAAAGTGAAATTGGCTACTACAGTTATACTATGTCATGTTTTAAAACTAATATAATCTTTAAAAAATATATTTTAGTTGTATGGTATCGTTTATACCGACGTTTTAAACTTTATAATAATAATTATAAAGCTTCATTTAAAATTATAATAAAATTGATGACAAAATCAGTTTTACAGAACTAGTGACGCTAAGATAGTATAAGGTTATAAAATAAAAGTAACTGTAAAAGTGTTTTAGTTATACTTAAGCGTAAACATGATACAAAACTTAACATTTAATACATAAGTTAACACATAAACAAAAAAAAAAAACTTTGACAGAATTTCGTGGCATTTTATAAAAAAGGTGTGCCCTAACCACTACAAAAACGGTGCTACAAACTGGTTTCATGATTTGAAAAGGAAGATGGCAGTGAAAAAGAAACGGTATCAAAAGTCGAAATCAGTTTTTAAAGGCGTTTTTTTTTTTATGTTATTAGTTTATTAAACGACAAAACAAGACGCTCAAAATATTCGGTCTTAGGAGCTGGTGCACGAAAAACCTTTCGGTTATCGAGTCGCACACCACGTCTTTTCCAGGACATGCATATAATATTGAGATAAAAGAAGAAAAAAAAAATATTTTTATCGAAAGAATCTGTAATGTATTTTCTTTAGCAATGAAATAACATAGGACGTCGGAAATAGATAAATACGTTTTTGTAACAAGATCTTTTTAGATTGGAAGTAGTTCAACTTTATAAAACTTCTTAGACTGTGTATTTATAATTATATTTGACTATCTCTTCATCCAAAATGATAGTTATTTTGTATTTAAAACCAGTGGTTGTAATTAATATATATCTGTTTAGAGGTAGTATATCCTAATATTTTCCTTCGCGCGCAATTTTGTGAAAAAGTTTATAAAACTTTCTGAAAAGAGAAATATTAACTAAGAAAACTTCGCTATCTTCAAATTTTTTAATAAAAATGAAGTATAATTTTGCTTAGGTCTTCAAATGATAAATATTGCTTTTATAATTTTTTTAATGAGTAGCAATATTAGTAGATCTAGGTAAAAATTGATAACAATAAACGCTTTTCACTACGTTTTAATCGAGGTACAATCAAACGCTACCTAATATTGCTTTACAAATAGATTTCAATAACAAAAAAAAACAAATTTATAAATAAATTGATGAAATTTATTTGAAAAAAAATTAATTTAAGCTTATAAAGGTAGTCAATTTATCTAAAAGCAAATAAAGAGCCAATTAATTTAAACTTAAGTTTTTTGTTTTTATATAATTATAACTATTAACTTATTGTTGTTATTAAGTTCAAAACAATTGAGATAGAATATCGATTGTATATGCTTAACTTTGTGTATTTTTGGTTTAAAACTACTAGTAATAAATAAACTACCCCATTATAATAATTTAGTTCAAGAAATATAAAGCTTAACATGTTTTATTGAGAAAATTTTAAAGATATAAACTTATGAAAGCAATTTTAAAAGCTTAAAAAAATATTTGTACAAGCGTAGAAATTAAACCATAGGCATGGACAGATCGAAGCTAAGTTTAGTACAGTTTTATCAGTTTCAACTGAAAAATTTTACACAAAACTTTTAACAGCTAAAAAGAAATAATTGAAACTAAGCTGAAACAAACCTTTAATTAATTAAAATCAGGTGTATATGTTAATGTATTTTAAATCTTTTCGCATAACTTAAAAGTATTAATTTTGGTAACAATTTTTTTAAACTTACAGTTTACACCTTTACAAAAACTTTTACTAGTACCTGGTCAATTTTCATTTCAGTTTCAACTGAAAAATTTTGCAAAAAACAGGGTTGCCACTCGTTTTTTCAAATTATTTTCCAGGTTTTCCAAATTTCTTCCAGGTTTTTAAAAGTACACATTTTTGGGTCTATTTTTAGTTTTAAGTTAATTTCTATTTAAGAAACTGTGTTAAATAGTATAAAAGTATTGAAAAGATACTGTAAAGTTACTTTAATGTGTTTTTTAATGAAAGAATTTTTGATGATGACAAAAAATCTTAATTATATGATAGATTTTTTGTGTCAAATCAAAATTTTACAACTGAAAGTTTTAAAATTAATAAAAATTCCAGGGTTTTTCAGGTTTTTTTCAAAATTTCGCAAATTCCAGGTTTTTCCTGGTTTCCAGGTAAAGTGGCAACCCTGAAAAAATTGTTATCATCTCAAACAAAATATTCGAAACAGAACTAAAGTATCTTAAAACAAAAACAAGAAAAAAACATTCAAAAAATCTCAGTTTTTTGTGCTTTTTAACTACTCCTCTCTCACAACTCCACCACTCTATCTTCCTCCTCTCGCGCCTCCCTACCAACCACCTCTCTACCACTCCTCCTGGTCCTACTAGCATCCTCCTTTTCTTTGCATGCAACGAACGGGAACAACCTGAATTTGTAGTCCTCGTAAGAACACATCAACGACAAGGTGTTGACGCTCAGGTTGATGAGAAACGTCATGGGCGACCTTTGGTGTGTTTATTGTTTGTTTTTGTTATTATATGTTTAATTGAATTTAAGCTTGAGAATTTAAAAGCTTTCAAAGCCGAATTTAAACGCTTATTAATATTTTTTGAATTCCTTTTTTCAACTTTTAATGTGTTTACTTTTTTTAACAACTTCTACTACATTTTCATTTAAACGTAAACTTATAAATTCTTATACTAGTTTGAAAACAGCTCAGTAATTTTTGAGGCCGGACTGTTTGGATACGGTTATCGAATTTTCAAAATAATTATTCAAATACACATAGACGTCGATATGAAGTCATAAACGACCTGGTTTGCAGCGTCACAGCTCGGATCACGTGGAACAAGACGACGCCGAAATCGCTGAGGCTGAACACCAGAGTGCTGAGGACAATTCTGTACAACGACGACCTATCAATAACAATAGACATTATTTTATAGCATGTAGATGTGGCGGAGGCTTTGTGTAATTGTGATTTAATAGTTTTGTTTGGCTTTTAGAGGTTTTTTAAGGAAACTAAAGACAAAAATAGTGCAAGTAGTACATTGGGCAGAAATATATTTGTTTATATAAGTTACTTTAGAATTATATTTTTTAGTTTCTTGATCAACACTTTTGGTTTAGAAACGTCGATCACCTAATACTGTCATTTGAAATGGTTGAGTTGCTCAATCTGGTGCAGTGGTTGTAAATGGGCTTAATTATTTCCTTCAATATGATGGTTTGGAAAACAGCAATCACCAAGTAGCTGCCGTTCACAGCGTAAATGTAACCTCCGTACTTTTCGCTGACTTCAAGGTTGAAGCTGAAGCATTCGACCCGCTTAACGTCAATCACGGTGAAGTATACGCAGTCGACTACCGTATGAGCTACTGAGAATAATACGATGCCTATCGAGAACCAGTAGGCGCGCTTGGCTGCGAAAATCGAGCTTATTTTGTTGATAGTTTTGTAGCGGTAGGCGAATATTAGGTTGCAACAGCACCTGTTGAATAAATTCGGTTTTGTGTATAAAAAGTATTTTAAAAGTTATTTGTAGTATTACGATTATAAACAAATAATTAATCTTTTTTTTAATGTTTAAATGATAATAAGAGGAAAAGTCTTAAAATTTGATACAATCTGTTGATAAAACATTAACTTAATTATTAGAAATCACAACATTTTTGTCTTTTTATGATAAGCGATGTTTAAAAACTTTTACGCAATTGAAAAAAAAATTGCAACGAAAGTTTTGTTAGTCACAAGTTGAAAATCAATTAATGTTTTTTGGTTTAAAAAGAAAATAAATTTTGCATCAAATTAAGAAAAAAAAAGCAAAAAAAACCTGTTGATAGCAATGGATATTTTGTACACGAGCGGCATCACAATGCATATGGCTCCCACTCCCAACTTCAAGTGCTGCTGGTAGTAAAGATCGTAGTAGCAGTAGAAGAAGGCGTTGCCGCACTCCGCCACGGAGCACAGGAGAACCACGCAGTTCTCCTTCAGCTGCTTCGATTTGATTTTGCGCAGCATGTACACCAGGCAGCACGCAGTTTTGACGCACGACAAGGCGAATATGGCCCACTCGACGACGTTCGACATTTTGACAGCCGAACAGTAAATTTGAGGAGTTTGTGTTGTGTGTGGAATTAGATTGATTAAATTTTCTTTGAACAACCACAAAAGTTTTATGCTTTTGATATTAAGGTTATCATGAAGCAATACCGAACACTTTATTTTTATAGCTGGTGTACATTATTTATAACAGTTATAAGCTAGTTTCTAAAAACTTATTAATTGCATTATTTAAGTTGCAAAACTTCAAAAGTTAATTATCTTTATGCTATAGAAATATTTTTCATCTTAAAGAAAAGACCTTAATAATTTATAACCAAAGTATTTTTATTCATTAAATTATTTAAAAGCCCTAAAGTGGGCTCAGTAGAAGGTGTTTAAGTTTGAATATTAACCTTATTATATATATATATATATATATATATATATATATATATATATATATTTATTTATTTATTTATTTTGAACCTAGACCGTTTTTAAAAGGCAAGTCGTTTTATTCCGAAAGCAAATATTTAGAATAATTTCTAAAAACTTAACTTTTAACTTTTGATTTTAAATTTAACTAACGAAGTTTTCTATGTTTCTTATTAGACTGTTGACAGTACTACATTAGAAATCGATCTAACTATTCAACAAATAACTTTTTGTTTTGTATTTATTATCATTTGTTATTTTTTGTATTATCTAGCCTTTCAACTTAATTTTGTTATCGATTTTTATTTGAACTGTCTAGCAGGTTTTCCTAAAGTTTACAAAACGTTGTAACTTTTTAATAGCAAATAATTTGCTTAAACAGTTTCAAAAAACACTATTTTGTTATTATGAAGATTTTTTTATTAGCATAACCTTAGGTAAACTTTTGATGGCAGATTTTATAAGTTAAATTTCAATTATAAACGGAACTAAATTACTTGCTAGATAATACATCAACGAGCTAGTGTTCAAAACTTAGCCAAAATAAATTAAAAACAAAGTTTTCTGATTATATATACCTTTTTTTTTTTAATTTTATTATTAAACTTTCTTCAAAGAAATCTTAAACTGGTTAAATTAATGGTTTGTGTGCTATTTAATACTTTAAACGCACGCCTACTATTTTTTTTGTTTGTTTTATAGTTAAATTTCGAAAAAAAATATATATCACCCTAAATATTTAGCATTTCTTACATATTATAAAAACGAATATCTGAGTTTAATTAAACTATTATTAAACGAATATAAGTGTAGCAAAAACATTTTTTTTTTCGTTTAAATAAATGTTTTACGTAAAAAACTAAACATAATTGATTATTAACAAAAGATTAAATTTTATAGTAAAATTGTAAAAGTACTTTAAAAAAATCTTTTTTTAGTTTTATAATTTAGAGCGATTTACTGTTACTGATATAATAGTTTTTTTAGAAAAGTTGTACTTCTGCCTTAAAACAACCGTAAACAGGTTTTATAGATAAATTATTAGTGAACTATTTAGAAGAAAAAAAAACATATCATACAGACATTAAAACTTGTTTTAAATAAGGTAAAGCGCAAACATTAAAAGCACCATTATCTATTTTAATGAAGAAAAAACTCTTTTAATTATGTACTGTAAATGTTAAAATATAGTCAGAAAACAAAATTTGATAAATTAATAGAATAGTTATACAACATGAGAAATAAAACAAAATTGTTTTAAAGTTTATTGAAAAATGTTACTTAATTTTTAATTAAAAAACTTGTAATAACTTGTAGTAATGGTATATAACATTTCAAGATATCATAAAATTTATATGAGTTTTTTTTTTAGTTTTACTTTTATGAAAAGCAGAGGAAAACGTTACTAATAAAATTTTTAGTAAAAATAAAGTGAGCTTCCTTAAATTAAAAAAAAAATACGCTTGAAAATGCTGTTTAGAAGGTAAATATATAATTTATAACTTTTGATATCTCTAAAACAACGATTAAATTTTACTTTTAAATTAAACAGGAAAATGTTTTATGTCATAACAATTTCCTTATGTAGGTAGAGTTTATCTTATTCAGCAAAAATTATTCATCAAATAAATCACAAAAAATAGTCTTGGTTGACAGAAGTATTATACTCGTTTAATTGAAAGAACTACTAATCAATATTAGAAATACTTTAAAAAGCTTCATGTTTCAGCATTGAAATCATCGCATCTTAAGCCTTTTTTATTTATTTTATTATTTATATTATCATTAGTATACTTTACTTTTTATCTAATGTAAACTAACCTCATGCTTACGGTTTTTGTTTATTTGTATTAAATTTTCAAGGCTATCAAATGAAACTAAAATCTATTTTACTTTGTTTATTTTATAAGTATATTATACTTTTTATCCACTAAAAATGATCTCTTACTTACGATTTTTGTTTTACTTGTATGAAATAAAACTAAAATATACTATACTTTATTTATCTTAGTTAATAAAAATTTTAAATAAAATCTTAAAATAAAAACAGAAAGCTCAAATTGAAAAATAGTAGACCAACACCAGATATTTCTACTATATAAGACTGCAGTTCAAGTGGTATGAAGTTTTTATTTTTAATATTGTTTATATTTCAGATTTTCTTCATTTGTCAAGACTTATTTTTACAATTTTATATTTTAATATAGCTAAATAAATATAGTTTTAAGAAAAAAAAAAACTAGCATTTTTGATCTTTCAAAAACAATTTGAAACTTTCAATTGTAATACATTGTGTATATGCATTGCATTCCAAACTGAAAATTTTGCATTTTTGTTTAAAAAGTTAAGAATAAAGATATATAGGTATATATATTAAAAGCTACTTTAGATATTTATATTTTATTGTTAGATATTACCACATATAGTAGTTTGTTTTATAAATTTTATGCTTTGTCTTCTAAAATTACTTTTTATCTTGTTATTATCTTTAAACATATTTAGCTATTTTATATAGAAAAAAATCGCTTTCAAATATTAATAACTTTGGTATTGTTTTTCAAGTGAATTGCTATAGAAAATATTTTAAATAGAAAAATTTTTGTATTTTTTAATTCGTTAAAATTTTTTTTTTATGTTTTTTCCTCTATGTCTTAAATTTTAGATTTGTCGTATTAAATATGTTTTTTTTTGACAACTTTTGATTTTTATTTAATTGAAATTTAAAGATATGCAATATGCTAAGTTCATCTTGCTTTAACTCTGTTATAAATCAGTTTTATTTTCTAACATCAATACCTAACCTACATTAAATAAGCAAGCAATCTATTCTATGTATAACATTTTACTTTCTTTTATTCAAATCTAGTTTTGTGTAATATATATTATGTGCAATGAGGTGCTGTTATCACTGTTATATTGTATATTTAAGAGATTGATATTTTTTCGTTAATGAAACAGATATTTTCATTTATATTTATTTATACATATTTATTTTTATAGATATAAAGTCACTTTTGCACAAGTCATGAATTTTACACAGAATCACTTTTGAACGGGTATCACTTTTGCACGGTTAACTTGTTTAAGTCACTACTACAATCGTCAACCGCCGCTCACCAAGTAGGCAGAGAGAACCGCTTACTGACCAAGGGTTAGAGATAAAAGTTTTTTTTTACATATAGCAATATAAAAGTACTTCAAATTTTTGTTTTAGAACAAAAAACTGTTTTATATATTTAAGTTTATTAGACGTTAAAATACGTACAACAAACTTATTTAGATAACGAATTAAGAAGAATCTTTTTAAGTAAAACAAAATTGTCTTACAGAATGTTTTTCAAAAGATTCAAACACTTCTTTTTTTAAATTTTTTTATAACAACAATATAGTATTTCAACGAGATAATTTTAAATAATATAAAAAATGTAAAGCTTATAAGCTATAATTATACAATTCATTGACCCCGAGTCATTATTTCTACTTGTTAATAACTAAGGTCTTTTTCTTTACTGGATCAAATTTTTTCCTTGCTCCATATTTTTTACATTTTCAAACTTTTGGGGTAATCTTTTTAATTGATTCACAGTTTTATTGTAAAAAAACGCTAAAGCAACTTTGTTTTTTTAACTGTTTTAACCTTTTTTAAAGTGTTTTTAATAACGAAGTATAGATCACACGATAAATTTAATTCTCAATAATCTAAGCTGTAAAAAATGAAGAGATTAGAAAAATTGAGCCTAATTCCGATTTACATATAGATCTGTGGAGAGAAAATAATGATGAACAATTTTTGAATTCAACCCTTAACTTGGTCAGATTATAGGCGTTATTAAAAATATTTGTTTAAAGCAGCAAAATTAAACTATAACAAAATAACATTAGACGATTTTTTAACATACTTTTTAAATTAACTAGTATTTTGATTGCATTTTCTTTGTATTCGTTACTATCTCATTTTAACAACTCTTTACCAATCGTTTTAATAAATTAAATAAAGCTGAACAAACATTTTTTATTTAGTATTTTATTTCAAAATAAATAAACTACCATCATGACAGTTTTAAAAATAACTTACGAACAACTTATAAAGTAAACTAAAAGTATGGCCTTTAAAAATAACTTGTTTTTAAGTTCAAAAGTCATCAAAAGTTGTTAGGTGTTTTAAACAAATCTGAGTTTATAAAAAACATTTACTTTACACTTAACATTTTTTTAGTCGTTAAATAGAAAAAAATCAAACTGTTTAACTTTAAATGATGTGTGTGCTTATGTGGTACAAAAATAACTACTATTTATAAACACTCTAAATAAGTTTTGAGTTTTATAAAAATCAACTAAAACTTTATTTTAAAGCTGAAAGAAAACATCAAACAAATTTAGAAAAAAAAATATTTTTTTTTTTCTACTCTAGTAAACTATTTCTTTTATAAATGGTCAATTAAAATCATTGCAAACATGAAAAAGAAGATTTTTTTTATTTGATTTTCTCAAAAAGAGATTTTTTAACATAATTTTGCTTGAAACAGTTATCTTAGCTTATTATTTAAATATCTATTTTTCTGTTAATGTATATACATCTCTAACTTTCTTTTCTTACATTGGCATGCTTAAAATATAAAAAAAAATTGTAATTATTATGAAATTAATTCAAAACATTAATCTTAAAAAATAATCTAAAGAATAACCAGATAGAAATTTCTGCAATCTAGACTAAACCACTGTTATTGTAACCAAACAAATCAACTTTTGAAGAAAAAGACAAAAAAAATTAAAAATAAAACTTGGGTATTAAATTAAAATACTATAAACTTCTTAAACAAAAGTAAATAGATGGGTAGCAATGATCACTTGTGACTTTATAGTCATTATTTAACAGATAATTCATCCTGGAACTTTCCATTTTCTACATACATTAATAATGATATTTTACTACTTCCATGTGTGATTAAAAGTGTTTATATTTGTTCAAAAAAAGGTAGTATTTTTTAGGAAAAAATACTTTAGTATGGTATTTACACTATTTTCCCTGTGTTCCTATTCTTTTCAACCCTTTTTGTACTTATTATTTAATGAAAGATTAAAAAAAATTAAATAAAAGTATTGTTTACTTGAAAATATTTACTATAATATACCTATAGTATAAGCTTTATTATGATCTACTAACAACTTTTTCTTAACTTTTAACTACAACTAGTGATTGCAAAAGTTACCCATTATTTTTTTTGTTTAAACAAAATTATTTTTGGATCATTAAATAAAAGTATAAAAAAATTGTAAAAAGGTTACTTGTTGATAAGGTGAAAATAAAAATAAAATTACCACTTAATACAAAAAAATGTTTGAAATTGTGCTATATTAAAAACAAAACATTGATTTATTTATATTCTATAGCACAACTTTTGAAATGTAAGTAAATGTACTTTTAAAAGTAATGTAATTTCTATAAAAATATTTTGAGTAGTAGATATTTTGTTAATTGCCTTATAAGTAAGTTAATCAAAAAATAAGTGTTAGAATAAAGTTTTGATTTGCAATCTGAAACGTTTTACAAATTAGATATTTTGACAGTTGTAAAAATTGAAAAAAAATCTTGATAGCTCTTAAAAGAGATCACATATAAACTTTTGCAATTAGGTATTGAAATTTCTATTAATTTTAACCAGTCAAATAAACAAAATTTTATATGATGTCTCCCATTTTAAAACACTTTATCTCTAAATTTTATTTTTTCATTCCATCCATTAAATATACATTTAAAAAATGTTGATTATTTTTCACAGTTTTATCATTTATAGGTATCAATATTGAAACTTAAGACAAACTAAAAACTGATGCAAAACAAACCTCAAAAATGTTCAGTATACCAACTTTCTTTTACAGTTGTTTTTGTAGCCACAGCTAAACATGAATGAAAAAAATTTTAAAGCATCATACCGTATTGAGGAAGATAGCGATGGTAATCAGTTGGGGTCAGAAGGAAGACAAATGTCAAAGGAGGTGAACCTGAAGCGAGACGAATTGAACTCAAAAGAACTGAATAAAGACGTTGCAAATACCGAATGTGAGGCCACTGGAGGTCAAAAAGATTTCAGACAACCAAAGAGAATATGGTCGCAAACGAGCCTTTCATGATGGAAGATGTACAGTCAGAAAAGGTAATTTTTTTTGATTATTACTTTGGATATGCTCGCAGTGGCAGTTCGGACGATTCACCTCCAAACGAAAAAAAAGCGCAGTTACAAACAATTCGTACAATCAGGACAGTTTTGCTTCCAGTGTTGACAAGAAAATACTGAGATCAGGTAAAAAAGATGCTCCCTGCAGCAGAGACATGGAAAATTATGGTGATTAACCTCCCAGGAAAAAATGGCACAAACTCAAATATTGATCCACCTTTCAACGTAATAATAAGCTTACGTACGAACAGTTCGTTCAATCATTTCGTTTACAATGCCGACAAGAAAATGCCAAGATTAGGTAAAAAATCGAGGAGCAACCAAAACAAATTGCAATTGGAGCTCCACGTTATTCAAAAATTTTTGGTTCTTTTACACCAGATCCTGACAAAATTAAAATTAATATAAAAGAAGAAATAAGCACGAAAAAAAAGACTTACAAAAACAGCACCAGTAGTAATAAACGTAAGTTTTCCTTTTTCCGAATCAAAGCTGACGACATAATCTCTAAAAAATAGCAATTGAAACGTATTTTGGAGGCTATGAAAGAAAAACGACCGGTTAAAGTTTTTAAAACCTTTTATCAGTTTATTTATCAATGAACTTGTTGATTTGTATGCTTAAAGATTGATTATGTAAGCTTTGTATTACAGTACTCTTATCATAGTAGAACTGAAATGATTATTTTAAAATGTTATTTTTATTAAAATATTTTATAAATGAAATATTTTTGCTACTAAGTTTTTTTAACAGTTATTGATTTTGTATATAAATAGTAAATTGTCAAAGAAATCTTATGTTTTATCTTACTAATATTAAAAAGTTTAAACAAACTGACTCATTTTCGAAAGAAGTTTATTGATTAATTTCGTTTAGCCCTCTTCGGAATAAAATTGCTAAAAACTATGAATATTATAGAGTAATTTTAGTTATATATAATGAATTTGAAAAGTCTAACAAAAAATAGTTACGTCATAAAGTAAAAAAGTCTGTTTAGAAAAAGTTTGAAAAATAGAATAGAGTTGTACTGAACTAACTTGAAGTAATTTATAAGACAAAATTGCTAAAACAAAAACATTTAAAATAGTAGATTTTTTTTTACCTGAAACTAAATTAAATAAAAAGCACATTAAAAAATACGACAATAACGACAACAATAATACTACTAAAGACCCTATTTGTAAAGTTTTAAATTGTAAAAATCTCTTTGTTTGCAAATTTTTGGCTCGCGAGTTCTTATAAACAAAGATTCTAGAACTGAAAGATGGTAGGTGTTTCTAGCTCGGGATAGGATTTCGAACCTATTATCCAGGTAGTTTTCGGCGCAAACAGGGTTGTTGAGGAGGTGCTTGTGAATAGATGACTGTTCACCTTTAGGCTTCACGTCGTCATTAAAAATAAACCTTTTAAGCTTTTTCGTGACATGCTGCTCTCGCCTGACGTGGAAACGTTGAGATGTTCGACCTACGTAGTCAGTTCCGCAATGACATTTAAATATGTATACTACATTACTCAAATCATGGGTAGGTGTGGCATCTTTTACGATTCCGTTAAGCGGGCGGTTGGTGTTGTACACAACACGTAGCGAAACGCTGTTAAAGGTGGATTTTATAGCCAATGAAGCTTGCTTAGCCAGTCTTATTGAGTTTTCACCCATATAAGGAAGGCGGAGGTAGACTGGGCAAGGATGTGGGCCGAAAGAGGGTAAGCGATTCATTTTGGACTGAGTTGCCTTAATTGTCTTCTTAATAACTAATATTGTTAGTAAATACCAAGTTAACAAAGACTTATATGGACTGTTTTAAAGAACAGCTTCATTATTTAATATTTTTTAGTTTTTCAAGGTTCATGTTTGGTTAAAAAGTCAAAACGATGCAGAATAGTTAAATAAGTAAAGAATTTGTTCAAATCCAAACTTACAATCTCTGTAATATCATATATTTATTCCTAACTTATGTCATATAACTATGCAGCAAAGCTTTACATTATATTCTTTTTATTGCTTAGTAGTTACTTTGAAAACTGCTGTAAATCTAAAGTTTACGTTTTATAACAAAAACGTTTATACTTTATTGATAGTTATTATTATGAAACATTGTGTAAAATTTTATTACTGCTTGATATCACAATATCACTGCTAAATAGTCCTCATTGTCAGATAAAAATTTCTAACCGAACTACTGTTCCATTTATTTTATTTCATAATTAGTATGCAATATAAACATATATAGTAATCAAAAATACTAAGTGCTATTTCCATGCCTAATTAAATTCAACCTTCTTTGTCACCTTTATACAACTACTTACTTCTAGTTAAATAATTCCTTAAATATGTATGTATTTATATACAATCCTAAATATTTAACTTAAATTAAAATAAATTATGATAAGAACTAAATTTTAAGGCTTGTGAATTCATATCTATGACAATAATACATTTATCTTTACAAGATAAAATACTATACCTACATCTATATCCTACAACTCTGTCTTATTTTTTTTTTAATTTGTAGTTTGTGACTATTGTAATGTACATATATACATACTTTTGTGTAATAGAAACTAGAAATAAATCTTAAGAACGTCAAAATTGCAGTTTTAATCGTTCAACTGTAGTTTACTGCTACGGTTTTCAAATATTTATTAAAAGAAAGCCTAAATAAAACCTCAATTGTAATTTATTCAAACAATATAATACCTTTAGGGTTAGATCAAGTAGGATTGGAACTATTTTAAACAAATAAATATTTTTAATTAATATTATACACCTGGCAGTTGCACAGCTTAAATATGTTTGCAAACAGTTAGAAAGTACAACCAACAAAAAAAAAATAGAAAAAATATTTATCAATATGTTGTTGCATTACACTCCATTTTAAGCTAAACTTTAACCAAATTTAATAGAATTTTTAATTTAATAACTTTAAGTTATCACCTGTTTTATGTTTAATTAACAAAGATAAGTAATTTAAGCCTAGAAGCAACACATTTAAAACTTATTTCAAAAATACTGTTATTTTCATTGAAATTAGTTGTATTCTAATAAGTATTCGTTCAACCTAAATTTTATTTAGTCAATTGAAATACTTAAAATATATAAAATTAGTATTTATTTAACTGTTATACTAGCTAAAATTAGCATGGATGGTCTGAGCAAAAGGTCCAGACTAAAATTATTAATATGTTGTTGACAATTTAAAATGTTGACAATATTAATGTTGTATTTATGCTGTAAAAAGTCGTATGAAAAACAAAAAAAAATTATAATTTCATACAAAAATTTCATAATTCAATTTATAATCCAATTCATAATTAAATTTAAATATTAATAACTTCAAAAAATAATGATAAATTATTTAAGTTTAGTTGAAACACGTGCATATGTGTTTTTTTCAATAACAAGCCTTTTCTTTTACAACTATACCTCTAGATTAGAAGTTTTTATTTTTTGAAATACATTTTAGATTTATAAATCAGTAAATTAAACTAGAAAATCATAATTTTCCACTTAAAATATTGTCTTCTTTGTTATCTAATATTGGTATTTTACCATTTTAATGTTTAATCAAACTTTTTTTTTTACTTTTTCACAAAATCTAATAGGTTAAAAAAATATTTTTTAGCCAAACAGTTTTTTCCTGATCTTTTTTCGTTTTTTCTTTCTACTTAATCTTATTTTTGTACCTAATACTTAATAAATTTTTTTATAAATTAATTGACTATTTCATTTACTTAAGAATCAAGTTTATAAGTTTTATTTGTGATCTGCAACCAGTATTTTTCTAAATCATTTAGTACAACTCGTAGTTGCCAAAGTGAATATAAATATCTAACTAAAACCACTTTAATACACTTTCAAATTAGTAGGAAGGTTTTTGACCATCGTCGGCAAAGCCGCGATGTTCTGCCGCAATAATAAATAGCAGTAACCTAAACCAAACGACCATCAACCAAAAATCATGTGACATTCTGCGACCCGGTTTCATTCCTTGACACATACAACAATTCATCGTGACTGTGTATGTCTGATTTGGTTCTAATGAGGACGAAACCGTGTCGCAGAATGTAATATTGGTTTTTGTTGATGACCGTGCGGTGAAGTTTGTTGCCATTGTTAATACGAAAACTGAATATGCTCAAATAACAATAAAAGTTCAAGTAAAATTCCAAGTTTTTATTGCTTTGTTTTAGATTTATTTCATACTACAAGTGGATTTCTCAAAAACAATTCACAGTGATAAGTGATGATTTTCAGTAGATCACAGTCAGTAAAAATGAAAAAAAAAATACTTTGAGGTAAAACGCTAGTTTTCAAGCTTGAAACTTCTGTGACATGACATCGAGCAGACTCGAAACACGAACGGAACCAATCGCAAGCCCCAAATCGTTTCTTTGTGACGTAACAATCGAATTCCGTCGCCATACATTGGTTTCCCGCAACAATCGCAAGGAACGTGGCTGTAATAAAATTGAAAATTAAATTAAGATACTATCTTAATGCTGGTTATTATCATTTTTTGTAAATGTTATCTTAAATTTAACTTAAAATTCATTATTAATGTGAAGCTTTATAATTATCAAACTTTTACAAATAGTTTTTTTTAACAAAAACCAAGCTATGAAAACGGTCTGATACATGGTATCTAATGGAGTCAATAACAGAAATTTTGCTTTTAATGCGCTAAAAATCTGTTAGATAATGATTGAGATTAGGTAATTTGAATATATTTTGAGTACAAAATAAATTTTGTCTTTTAAAAGGGACAACTTGAGATTTTTTAATATGATGGCTATTTTTTATAAAAAAGACTACAATTTTTTTAAAGTGTAAAAATATTTTAATTGATATAAAAAACCACTTATTTTTTTTAATTACATAGAATAATTTAAATTTATAAACATATAAAGACAACTAATTGAGGTATGTTATAAATTTTTATCGTTTTTTGATTTAATTAAAACTCTTATGTTAAATTAAAATCAGCAAATGAAAACTATACTTTAATAACTTTTCAACTATATAATTTTAATATAAATTCTTTTGAAATAATACCATGTAAATCCCTTTACCAAGTTTCAGTAAATTACTTTTTAAGCCTGAAATGTCGAAACTTTATGATAAAAGAGGTAATTTACTTTCAATTTAAGGCAAACTTAAAACCAACATAGCGTTTTAATAACTAACAGTTATGTTTAAACTTAACAATTAACCATTTAGCTAAAAAAAAAGAACAAAAAGTAATAAAACAGTAAACTTTATTAAGTATTCAAACAGCTATTTTGTTACAAGGACATTAAAAGCAACACACTAATTTACAAACAAACTAACATTGATAGTTGCCATAATACCTTTTCTTCCTTGTCCTCGACCTCGACACGACTCCTCTGCAGTCGAGTCAGGCAAATTTCTTTGAGTGAAGGCAGGCGCGGGGGTATGCGAGATTCGGGAAAAAAGGCGGGACTCATAAAATTCCTGGTTATTCTCACCCGCTTCATACTGACCATTTCCATCATCGTGCAAGGCAATCCGACCAACTCGTTGCCTTCCAAGTTTAATATGCTGTGTGTTTGATAAGACTTATTCAACAGAACTTTTTTATACAAGCTGAAGTTAAGCTTGTTTTACAACCAAGGTTTTCCTTAAATGTTTCAAGTAACACCCCTTTCCATGTCAAACTTACAAAAAAGATCAATTTATAAATATTTTTCTAATTACAAAAGTATCAAAACAGAAATAAACCTCAACGAAACAAGATTTCGAATGTTCCTAGGAAGCTCTGTGAGGTTATTGTAAGAGACGTCTAAAAACTGCAGATTCTTTAACATGGAAAAATCCTTTGGCAAATCGGTGAGACAGCAAAAAGAAACAGCGAGACTTTTCAAATGTTTAAGCCTAAAAATAATAAAAAAAATATGTATCTAAAGTAATGCAAAAGCGTGCAATATAAAAAAAAACTTGTTTATTTGGACCGGCAGTTGAATAAGAGGATTGTTCCTCAGTTTCAAATATTGTAGCTTTTCAAAGCTTACTACTTCTTTAGGCAAAATTTTAAAGCTGTTGTAAGACAAGTCTAAATAAATGAGGGTTTTCAAAATAGGATTAGTGTCAGGAAGCTCCGTTAAAAAATGTCCCTGTAAATTAAAAGTTGTCGATTGCTGCGTCCATAAAACACAGTTAGATAAATAATTATAATGACATTGGAAAAAAGTAAAATTCAATAAATGTTTTTACATAAAATTCTAAAATCTATCTTCAAACAATCCAGAATAAGACGAGAAAAAAACTAAGAGCTAAAAAATAGTTACTATTTAAAAAATAGAGTTAGTTAGTTTGTAAATGGTCGTTAAATTAAATATTCCTAATCCTGTAACATAAAAAACCTTCAAACTCAGAACTTTTCCGCCCGCAATGAAAGACGCCACTACCTCGAGCTGAGCTTTGGAAAGCGCGCTGTCCTTGCTGAACTGCGACGTCAGAGAGCTTTTCTCAGCTTGCTTGGCCTCCACAGAAGCCAGATAGTTGAAATGATCTTCGGTAGCCGCGATGACTGCCTTTATTCTTTCCTTGTGGGAAATTCTGTGCACGGCTGAAAAAATTATACTTTCAAAGAAATAGATATTTTTTTACCATTGGTGGCATTTCAACCTTTAATACCACTTTGTTTAATATAGCTTGAAACCGTGATCATTGAAAAATATTTTCATGAAAGCATATTGAGTTAAAAAAATAACTTAGAAAGTTATTTAAATTTCTAAACAAATTTGCTTACAAGCAAGATTATCGATATCTCTCAATACTTCGTCCATAACTCCACTCGAAAAGATCATGTCAGGACTTTTGATTTCGTGTTTTTCCAAACTGTTGCGAAGTAATTTTTTGACACCTGTGTAGTTTTATATTAAAATTACACTTATTCCCTTAATGTAGACTGCATTGCTGCAAGTTATTATCTAGTATTTAACATAGAATCTTTGTACTTATTTGTTTAAACAGTGGAAAGTATAACTTTCTTATGTACATGGTAGCCTCAGTAAAAATAATAAATAGTAGACCTTTGAAAATACTCTGATTTTGTATTACAACTACACAGACTTTTATTTGGTAAACTTTTAGGACTTTCACGCAAAAATGATCTCTAAAAATTTGTAGTACATGAATAACTGATTCTCATATTGTGTTACTAAAAACTTTACTTGATGGCTCACGTTCACAAAGTGTTTCTTTATTAATTTAAAGATTATCTGCTAACTTTATTTTTACTGAAATGCTGAATTAATCCTAATTATGTTATTTTACTTTTCCACAAGTAGTTTGAGTTTTTTGTTTAGAGTTATAATAGTAAAGTTTTTTTTTTGTTTTATATAGCAAGTTTTTCTTATATATATGGTTTACGGTACTTGGTACTTACAAATTAAAATTACAAGTGTACTGTAGTTGTATACTAGTATGGATAGTGTTTAAAATGAGTGCAAAAGCAAGGTTTAAATTAACTATAACCACAGATTAATATATCCCAAGTAGAAATAATTAACTAAATGATTTTAATCTTTATTCTAATTTCTATTCGAGAAAATTTAATAAATAATTTTTTTAATTATGAGCTGTTTAAAATGTTCCTAAATGTAAAACAAAAACAACATTTATCTTTAAAAAATTAAATATTTTTTTGTTTTAACCAATTCCGAATGAAATTAATAGTATTTTTAAAGTGATATGTAAAGAGTTTTAACAAGAAAAATATTTAAACTTATAACAGGAATTTTTATATTTATAACAAATAAAATTCCGACCAGAAAATCCTTCTGCTGAATCTGAAAAACTGACTTTACTGATCAAGTTAAAAACGTGTACATAAGTACTGTTAATTGGATCCCTAAAATTGTTCTGAAGTATGATTATTTATTATTATGTGCTAACTAAAAATAATTAAACCAACACATGACAAAATAAATTAAGAATATGCTAAATCCTAAAAATCCAAAAAAGTAAAACCAATTGTAAGTCAAAGAAACTGCTCCAAAATAGACATTACTTAGCAAATTTGATCTATTTATTATTTTACTTTAACTTGAAAAACAATAAAAAAATGGACTAACCTAGTATAATCATATGCTTTGGCATTCTGTACTTCCTCTGAACAAGATAATTCAAATCTTGAGTCAACGTCACTATCTGTTTAAACGTGCGACGTGTAGGCACGTTTTTGCCTTCGATGTTCAAATCTACATTCGTAACCGTGAGTTCTTTAGGCAGCTGTAAGGTTTTTTTCGGGATTATGTTCGCACTCCCGCTCTTCTTCTCACCGCCTGCCGCCTTCTTTGAACTTCTTAAACCGGAACTACTCTGGTCGTCTATGGAGCCCTGAAGCTGCATGTTGACCCTGTTGACTGAACAATCGTCTTCCGGGTTGCCGCAGGTCAACGGCGGCGTGGCGGTCCTGGCCCTGTTTTCGGTGTAGCGGGAGACGAGCGCGGACTTGAAGGTTTCCTGGTTCGATATAAAGTCCTGCAGGTCGTACGTGCTGTCATCGGTGACAGTCTCATCTTCTGAACATCCGCGGGTTGCCTCGCATTTCATCTTGATCAACGGCTGGTCGCCTTGAGATTTGGGTCTCGCCACCGCCAGCTGATTGCTGGGGGGAGCTAGTTTTTCTCCTACTTCGGCTTCATTCTCGCTGCGTGGTTTTTTTTATTAGTTGTTTATAACTTAGTTAAAGAGTAATGTTTGAAAATTTGTACATATTTTTTTTTATTTTTGAAACATGAAAAGATACCTTAATTAAATACAAACATATAAAGAAAAAAAGTAGATTGTAAAAGTTAAAAAGAACGTAAATAGATAAATCGTATTTAGCATTCAAATATTAAGATCTGAGAGGTCTTACAATTTTTTCTTATAAAATTCACACTGGCCTTTTTGTAAATTTTAAGCATATACTATGAGATACTTTTTATAGATTGATTAAAGTTTAATTATTGAGATATAGTTAGTGTTTTTTGTTTTTTTTCTACTCAAACCTATAGAGGAAATTTTAATGTTGATTTTCTCATACCTTAAAAATATACTTTTTATTTATTTCCTACGTTTTTTAAACTTTAAGTAAGTGTTCCATGCAAAATTTAAAAGAATTTGCCAAAACCTTTTTTTTTAATGACCAGAGGCAGAAAACACCTTTTTTTGTTTATTTTTGAAATAAGATATTTTTAGTGAAACTTTTTTTTTCCCAAGGAACTATTAAAGTTTTAAGCGGTAAATAACTAGAAATTACAAAAAACTATTTTCTCTAACGTTTTTTGAGATAATTACCTCAAACTTTTTAGAAACGTTCCTTAAACTTTGTCTTAAAAAAATTAAAAATAGTAATTGATAAATAGACAAAAAAAAATATGTTTTTTTTCAATTTTGTTACGTCAGAATTTTATAAACATTTCCAGGAACATTTCCTAGAACTTTGAGATAAAAACCTCAAAAAACGTAGGAGGAGATTGTTTTCAATGAAACAGTCTTTTTTCGCCTGTTTAGTTTGCGCCTCCCATAAGGAACCTATTGAGGTCACCTACTTTGATTGCTCATATCTAAAAAATTACTTTGAATTTATAAAACCTATATAAAGCTAAGCTTAATGAAAACTAAACGAAATAAGATCAAATTGTGAAAAATTGTTTTACTCCCCCTATGCCCTTAATATTAGACAGATAATTATGAAAAGAAAGAGATAGGTTATTAAACAAATGCTAGTTTTTACTTTTTTATTTTTACTTTCACTAATAAATTTATAAAACTCTCAAAATCTGATTGATTTATGGCCATAGAGGGGTAAGCCATGTTTTTTACAAGTTTATCTTATTTTATAGAGTTTTTACGAAGCTTCAAGTTGCTTTTTACCGTTTTAAAAAATTCAAATTAGTTTTTGACATATGACCGGTTAAAGTCGGGCCGCATAATAGTTTCCTTATGAGGGAAAAACTAAAACAGCAAAAAAGGCTATTTAAATTAAAATCTATCTCCTCCTACATTTTTCAAGCAATTTTTTTCAAACTTTCACAGTCTAATATTTATACAATAACAAAAAAACGTTACTTTTGATTTTAAAAAATTTAAGTTAAAATACCTTCTTTTTTTTTAAACACCTTTTTTTTTGTCTAATTTTTTTTTGTAATTATCAAAATTCATTAGTAACGTTTTTTATTATAATGTAAGGAACATTTCTTGAAAATTTGAAGAAGATTGCTTGAAAAATGAAGTAGGAGGAGACAGATTTATAGGTATTTTTGAAATTTCTGAGAAAGTTGACCGCAAACAATTTGCGGTCCATACGTTTGTATTGGAAACTTTAAACAAAAAATAAAATATCTCGTGTTAAATGATATTTTTAAATTCTACAAAAGCTGGCTTGTAGTTTGTACTTAAAGCTTTCATACATATACCTAAAACATTTCTTGTAAAAAAAAATACTGTTGGATAACCCCCCTATGGCCTTAATTTTAAAAGTTATAAAGAATTAAAAAACTGTTTTAAAAATTGGTAGTGTTGTTATCAGTGTAAAAGATATTATTAATTTAAATATAAATTTTAAGTCATTTTGTAACTTGTATAGTGTACACTGTACTAAACTAGTTCTGTAAAAATATATATACTTTTTATATTTATTAAAATACATATAAAGACATTTATAACAATATTTATATTTATAATACCAATGTAATTTTAATTTTACTGTACTTAGATAAACTCTAACCAATATTTCTATTTGTCAGTGAAAAACTTAAGATTTTTGCAACTGATGGAAATTAGAGTGGCTAATAAAAATGTTATTTTTTTCAATTTCAAACTAAATAAAATTTACATGTGTGAAAAATCTTATAAACACTTCCTGCAATATATTTAGCGAGTTCAAAACAACTTTGATTGAGGTACTTATTGATATCTAAGACTAATTCAAGTCACCAAAAAGAAGACCCCCTATGTGAAATATAAGTAATTCTTATCACAAATAAAACCATTAAAGCCATAGCAAGTACAATATGGTTTTTTATAAAAAACAACATAGGCATTTATATGTAAGCTTTCAGTATAAACCACAAGCCAGTTTTAGATATTGCAATTTTTGTAACAAACGTATGGACAGCAAATTTTTCAGAGTCAATTTTCTTGGAAACTTAAAAATTCACTAAAAATCTATATTCTCCTTGATCTTTTGGCTAAAGACCTTAAACTTTTAGGAAACATTCCTTACACTTCATACCACAAAGGTACTCAGTGCATGAATAAATTTCAACCATGATAAATTTTAATTTCAGATTTTAATAAAATACAATGTTATTTTTAAAAATAGTAATAATTAGTCATGAAATAATCATTTGAAGTGAAAAAAACATGTTCTTGAACAAAATTGGTCGTGTAAAACAACAAAATATTGAAAATGGATTAACTAAATCTCAATCTAGATCTGGAAAAAATCAGTCTTAAATTTTTTTTTTTAATCTTAAAACTATTTTGAGATTTTTATAAAAAATCAAAATTGTTTTGATTCATCCTGAGTTTAAAAAAAAGTATCTGAGTTATCCAGAGACTTTCTAGAATTTCAAAATATCATGAGCTACCCTGAGTACTCTCGAGTGTGTGGCAACCATGCAAGTACTTACAAACATTTAGTGAAATTCTAAACAAACTTTGAGTTAACTGTCAATAGTAACTGTAAACATTAATTATATCAGTATTGACCTAGCAATACACATGTAAAGTGTGCTATGTACATGTTTAAGTGATAGCTGAAATAAAGTGATAGACTACACAAATGTCATAGCATAATGTAGTGCATAAGCGACTTTTTTTTTATAAATTAAAATAAAAAATTAAAACCAAATCTAATAGCGAAAATATGTAAGAGAAAAGCGCACTTTATCTTAGACGATAGTAAAAATATTTTGTTTTGTTACGTTTTTATTTGCGTCTTCAAAGTTTTGTAAACGTATACGAGTTATTGTTAAAATAAAAAATAAAACTGTACTTAAAAAAAAAGAAATGTTCTTTGGTTTCCATATAAAATAAACAGCGTTTTAAAAGTAGCGGCATTCGATATTCAGGTGGTAAGCTTAACAATTTGAAATACTTTAGAACGTGAATTTATAAAATGTAGTGCGTTTGATCTTCAAGTTTAAATATGTGCTTATAAGTTTATTTAACTGTATATTTGTGTTCATTTATATTGTTAGTAGTTACAGTACAGCTTCTGTTGTGTGCATTTATCTCATTTTTTACTTCGTAAATAAAATATAAATTCAATCTGTTTTTATAATAATCTATATAATTGAAAACCCCTTCTAACCGCTATTATCCATAAGCAACCTCTGTATTGAAACAATATAAAATAGTACATAAACTGGCAGTCGAGAATTTTTACAATGAAGTAATAAGGTAAGACAGCCTTGATCAAAAAATACAAATGAGACAGTTATTCCTATTAAGGCAAAGGAGATGGCACGCCATGCAATGATGCAACCTACTGTCACTATTTCAGTTTTTAATACAAATCATTTTAAAAATCTATAAAAAACCCAAAGGTTTAATTACTTATAATGTGTATGACAAATGTGATTTAAAATTTTTTGGGGGCAAAAAAACAACAAATGTATTGAACTTTCTGTCTGTATTGAATAGAGCATCTTGTTAATAAAAATAAATATGAGATTATTGGTCTTAAGGGCAAAGGAGATGGCACGCGGTGCAATGTTGCAACCTACTGTCAATGTCTCATTTTTTCATACAAATATTTAAAATTTATAAAACACCCAAGTGGTAAAATAACTTCTGGTGTGTGTGACAAATCTGCTGAAAAATGACAGGGTGACGAAACAAATGAACTTTTGATATATAAGGATTGTTAGTTGCTGTTTTTTTTTGTTTACATATGTCAATAAATTTTGAGCCAGCTAAATAAACTGTTATCAAAAAAGATGCTTATCAATTAATGATATATTGTTGAAAATTACTAACTACTCACAAGTTGTATGTTTTAAAATAGAAAAGAATGCAAAACATGAAACAAAGGCAGAAGGAATAAAGGAATTTTTTAGAAAAACTAACATTTGCTCTAATATATAAGCCTTAAGTATAAACTATAAATTAGTTTCAACTATCTAAAAAACAACAGGTAAAAAAATTACATTATTTATTTTAAAAACTATTTAAACTGTTAACATTTTGCATGATTATTATTAATACTTATTAGTAAATGATACAAGCTTCATATGTAAGACTTTGGTATAACAGTAAGCTTGCTAATCAAACTCACAAACAAATCAACCAGTATTTTTGTTTAATCTAACTCATGCAATAACAACTTGCTTAATCACAATCAAATTAGTAAAAACAGTACACAGCTACTTAAAACAGGTTTATTTGTAACTTTTTACTTTTGTACTTACTACTTGATTAAGTTGGAAAATTCATTCCATTTACTATTAACGAATCCCTTGTGAAGCTCAATTAAACTCTTAGGTTTTCTCAATGGAAACTTTTCAGGCTTGTATAACTTTGGACCATACTTTTTAAAACCTGTAGTTTAAATAGTCGAGCTAAATTCAGATAATTTTGTTAAACTGAAAGTAGTTTAATTAAGTGTTTTAGCTATACTGGAAAGTTTTGGATTATTAGTTCAGTTTATTTTAATTTAAACTCTACTTACTAAAAAATAACCAAAAGTGATATAAATAACCCATTAAATTTTAGTAAAATCTTCTGAAGTAGTTGTACTTAACTTTAGCTTTAAAATAGCTGAAATTAGTTGACTAAAAAAAATTAAACAACAAACATAAAAAAATTAAGACGAATAAACTTACTGGCTGACTTATTTGGATTACTTGGACCTTTACACTTCTTAATGGGAGGTAAAACTTGAACTTTCTTTTTTAAAATATCACTTTCATCTTGATGTTGTGAATCAGCTGATTTGAAAATAAAAATAAAATATATTTAATGTTGTATAGTAGTAAAATTTCTAACATTGTCTTATAGTTTACCATGCGGAAAGTTACTGCCAATATCATAAACACTTTCACTAACTTTATTTTTTGTTAGCCTAAAATAAATAAAAATATGATGATAATACTTGTAATGAAAAAAAGTAACTCTTTAAAACTTTAATAAGGACTTCTATGGTTTATTTATTTATTTAAAAGGAACTAATTTTATTTTCCTTACAACACTTTTTTAATCCTGTACAAATTTTTATATTATTTTTATTAAACTATTTTTAAATAGCATGTAAATAATTATAAAAAAATTAACTAAAAAAGTTGTGTAAAATTTTAACCTAAACCTAATTTAAATTTCCTTAAATAAGAAAATTTTTAAACTAAAAATTATAAATAACGATTTTCTACTAGATATATGCATTAAAATTTTGATTAATTGAGTTTGAAATTTAATACCTTATTGTACCTAAAAGCTAGGATTAGAACTAACAAACTGGGATGTATAAAAAATTAGTGTTCTAACCCCACCCAAAAAAATCAATACTTCAATATAAAGGAAACTTAGTTTTTGATTGAAAAAAATATTTAGTAAAAATTCATATAAACATAAACAAACTAGCGTCTACAGAGTTTTTATTTTGATAAACGAGATGCGTGTCCTCTAGGCTGTTTTTTGGAACAGGAGGTCTTCGAAAAAGTTTTCGTTTAATCATTACTTACCATTAGTATCATATTAGCATTTTTATAATACATTTATTTATAATTTTTCCTTGTGATAAAACCTAGTTTAGACTTAAAAACAAAACCTCATAAATCACTTGAAAGCACAATTAAAACTTATGAATTTAATATGCAACAAACTAAAACGTCTCATTTAAAAATTTTTATCAAAAAAAGGTCATGTTTTTCATAAAAAGAGTTTTTTTTGAAACATGGTATATGGTTTAAACAACTTTTTTTGTTTTAATAATGCACTCAAAGATTAATAAATAAAATTCTACTAACTGCTAAAGCCTAATTATAAAAGTTTGTAAAAGTAATTAGTCAGTAACAATTAGCATGATTGGAAAATCAAAACTTTAAACATAATTTATAACAATCAGACATATTCTCTGAAATTTCATTTAAAATTTTAACTTAAAATTCATTACTCAAAAAGCTAGCTCTAGCTAATAATATACTATTGTTCAATTAAAATAAAATCATTGTGGATAGAATTAGCTGATATCTTTGTAAAAAAAACATTTTTTTTCAAGATACAAATAGTTCTAACATGAACTTTTTTTAAACAAAAAGGCTTGAAAAACTATTATAAGTTCTAAAATTAACATGTTTTAATTCTAGAATAAACATTTTTTAAAAGGTATATTTAAAAACAAAGATTTAAACAAAACAAGAAGTTCAAAAGTACTAAAAAATTTAATTGTTTTAAACAAATAGAAAAAAAAAATTAAAATCCTTTGTCAGGAATTGTATAAAAACTAAAATACCGTTTTTACTTAGATGAGGTTAAAAAGATGGAATGCACACAAAACATAAAAACTATGACACTTACAGTAAATTGTTGTACTTCAAATAGCTAAATACTCTGTTTACCAAAATAGCATTTTATAATTAACTTAAATCGCATTTAAATTTAACATAAACAAACATAATTTCTATTTTTTTTCTTTATAAATTCAATGTACTTCATTCTTATGAACATTAAAACATTTTTAGAATCAAACTTAGTTAAAATTATTTTCTTTATATTAGTGTTTAAATACTTAAACAAAATATTTTTGTTTGAAATATAAAATTTTTATTTAAAAACACTATGTTTTAGTGAGTTAACAGTTTTCACAAAGAAAAAAACTAAATTAATAATTACACATTTAACTAAATAATGTGTAATTTAATAATTATAAGTGCTTACTGAAGTACAACATAATATTTTCAGAGAATGTTGTTTTATAATGTATTACCATTTCAGTTTAAATTTTTATTTAATTTACGAAGACAAGCAAAAATGTATCTAATAGCCCCAAAAAAAAAATTAAATAATGCAAACTCAAAATTATTATAAACATAATATTTCATTTTTACATAGTGCTAACAATAAAATCTTACACTTAATATTTTTAAGTAAAATGTTAGAACTTTAAAACTACTATTTTGTATCACCTAAATTTCATAGTTCATAGTAAAAATATTCTATTTTAGTTTAATTTTTTTTTCAAGTTTTTCATACTTTCTGTAAATGTTCTTAATGTGTTGTAACTTTTGGTACATGGAGTCAGCTTTAGCTTTACACAGTTTTTTCTCTTCATGCTTTTTTTCCCACAGCTGCATATTTTTGCTCTTTTCACTGCCTTTACTGTTTCTCACCATTTTTTCTTCTTTGTCAAGCATGTGTCTCATTTGATTACACATATCATTGTACTCAAGATACATTTGTTCAAAAAATTTATACACTTTACCTTTCTCCTCATCAGAATTTATTTTTGGAAAACTTCTTATAAAATCTTCAGCAGAACTAGAATAGTAAGACTGTTGCATCAGGCGTAGATTAATGGCTAGCATTTGTGCAGCATTTCTTTTCAAAACTAGATGGTTATGACTTAATTTTTGATCAGATGATTTATTTTCAGAATTTTTATCAAATTCTTTACTTTTTTGCAAACCAGTATGCTCTGAACTCATTAATTTCTGATTTGCGTTTAAATTTGTAACTATTTTGCTCTTATTAATTTCATTTTTACCATTAGCTGGTTGCTCAGTAGATAAAGCTTGTTTTTTAATAGAGGACTCGAAAATATTTTCAGAAAAAGTAATACAATCTTTTTTGTTTATATTATTTTCATATGAACTTTTTGGTAGTATTTGCTCATTACTAGGTTCAATGTTATTTCTAGAATTAAAAGGAAGAGTAACATTTATTTTAGCAGTAGTAGATTGTGTTGTGTTAAATAATAGTTTAAAATCATTGCTTTCAGATTTTTGTTTAGAATTCTGTCTATTGTTAATACTGTCTTTTTCATTTTTAGAAATTAAATTAGAATGGTCCGTATTATCACCTACAACATATCTAGATATCAAACTATGTTTCATTGAACACTCATTAACAGTTTGTTTTTGTTTAGGTTTCAAATCTAAATTAAGATCCGTATCTTTAGATTGGTTAAGGGATGTTTTCTTTATGACACAATTGTTTGCATCTTTAGGATTTAGATTAAGTCTTAGATTTTCCAGACTATTTTTTTGTATCTTTTCTGGCTCACCAATTTTATTGGTGTCATTAGCAGGGTGTTCAGTAGTTGTATTTGGTCTATTATTAGAGATTTTATCAAGACTTATAGACAATCTATTAATTTTTTCTTTGATTGGAGATTCTTCACCTGAAATTTTATCCGGAACAAATTCACTGTTGAGTGTTAAGCCATTAGTAGGTAAACTAGTATCCAAAAGATCACATTTAGCTGAAACAGTTTGTGAAGTTTTTGATACATTGCTTTCCAACTCTTGTTCAGAATGATGATTAATATTGTGGATAGTACTTAAATTTCCATCGTCCAGGCTTATAGGAACTTTTAAATTACTCATTTTATTTTTAGCTGGAATTGTAATTTTATTTGCTTCTTCAAAATTGTTTGAACTGGACTGTTCATTGCTTTCACTGTCTGAAAAGCTCATTGGTGAGGTTTTGTGAATCATGTCATATGCAATTTCTCTCTCTTGTGGAGTATAACCTAACCAATCGCTGTTTATAGAAGTGTTGAAAGAAATCTTCAATTTGTACAACTCAATTCCTTGACTTGACTGCTCCTTTGTTGAAAGAGCTAAGAGGATTTTACTTAGTTTTTTATTGTGAGCACCTCCAACAACTTGACTGAGCTTTTTGGAAATTTCATTGTAAGACAATGGTTTTAAAAACAATAAATGAGCTACTATGTATCTAATTGGATCATTATACAAAATTAAAGCTTTACCTTTGTCAAATTTTTTATGTATAAAGTTCTGAGATTTTCTCATCTTTTGTTTTTTAACTGATGGACCCTCTGACAAATGTTTTTGTTTTTCTTTAAAAATAGCTATCTTTTCATTTAGAGAAGGTGAATTTTTCTGAGAATTTTTTCTTTTATTAGTTTGATTGATTACACTTTTATGTTTTTTAGCAGGATTTTTTATTGAATCAATGTCAATTAGTTTAGTCACTACCTTTGATTCTTTTTCCTTTACAAGATTTTGGTTTTTTCTAAAGTTGGTAAAAGAATCCTGATTGGCTGTAACCTTAAAAATACTTTGAACCGCCCCATAACAGTATAGATGAGGGTGAGCAGAAGAGGAAAATCCAAGTTTGAAAGATTGAAGACAGCCTTTAGCTAACTGATTTGATACCATGTTTTTTTTCAGTCTGAATTTAAGATAACCTTGAGTTGTTTTCGGAATGCATATAAATAGTTCACCATTAATTACTGTTAATTTTATTTTTCTGTCACTTCCATTTTTTGAAAAATTTCTTATTTCTTTATCACAACTCTCTGTTAATTTGACACTAGTTATACTTTGCTTTGGATCAGGGTAAGTAACATACTTACCCTCTGGAATTAAGCTCTTCTTAGCTTCTTTTCTTTTACTGTCTTTTAATCTAGGCATCTAAGATTAAAACTAAAAGATTTTGTAACTATACTTTATATAAATAGCTATAACTAAAAATAAAGTAATATCTTAATCATTTTTTTACTGGTAAATAAACTTTTACAAATATGTGATTAAAACACAATAAACAAAGCAATCATTTTAAGATGAAAATTCATGTATTAAGAAATATTTATCAAAAAACTCAGACAGTACTGAGTTTCACAGCAAACAATTTTTTTTAACTGATATCCTGCAACAAAAAGATTAAGATAACAAGCAATTCAAAAAATGTAAATGAATTTATTTTCAAAAATTATTTGGAAAAACATGTTGTAAAAATCTTTAATACTAAATAATGGTTAAGTAAGTTACCTAATTAACTATTATTTAGTATTTAAGATTTTTACAACATGTTTTTCCAAATAATTTTCTTTAATAAACTTAACTACAATTTTTGCATTGTTTGTCATTTTAATCTTTTTATTGCAAAACTAAAGTTTAAAAACCCATTTGTTATAAAACTCAGTTACTGTCTGAAATTAGCAATAAACACTGTTAAATTATGTTAAACACAAAAACAATTTTTAAAATAAAGCTTTTAATGGACATACATTCTTTATATAAGCTAGTTTATCAAACATTCTACTATATATAAAAACTGTTATACTTTAAAAAATCAGCAAAGCTTTAATTTTAAACTCATTTTTAGAGCTTGAAGTACTTTCAAATGCGCCTTCAGCAAGCAAGTAGAATAATAATAAAAGCAAAAACATAGTTTTTTAAGTAGAAAAGTTATAAAGCATACTATGAGGTAATTATAAAAATTAGAAATGAAGCTTATGGTTTGAATATAACTTTTGAAATAAGTTTCAGTTTTAATTTTAATAGTTATCTCTTACTATGATATCAGGGTAAATCACATTTTTCTTATTGGAGACAAAAACAGCAAAAAAAAAGATTACTTTACTAAAAATTTACCCTTTCCTACGTTTTTGAAGATAAATACCTCAAACTTTTAAGAAATTTTCCTTGCTATATTTAAAAATTATGTTGTAAAAAAAAAAATTTCTGTCAAAAATAAAATGTAAATCACACTTTAGTTAAAAACTAAAATAAAGAGCACAAGGTTAGTTAGAATTTATAAAATGGATGACAGAATAAACTAAAAACAAAGTTTTTTAAATAACTTCAACTAGCCTGAGATAGTTTGAATGGCCAGAAAGGCCTTAGTATTTTGTATCCCTGTAGTAGTGTAAAAACAATGCACAAACTATTAACTTTCACATTATTCAAAAATAAAAGTTCAATTTTATTTATAAAAAAATAAATAATTGAAGTGACTAGAAAGATTGTAAACTTTAGCTAAAAGTGTTTTTTTTGAAAAAAACTGCCAGGCAGAGTTGCCAATCCATTAGAAAAACAAAAATTTCTCCAGCATAACAACTTAAAATAAAATAAACAAACTCTTAATAAGTTTTCAGGAGTATAAAATTCTGGCAACTATACATAATCAGGGTTGCCAAATGTGTTGGCCAAATTTTTTCCAGGTTTTCAAAATTTCCACCAGGTTTATAAAAGCACACATTTTTGGGTTCAACAAAAGTTCAACTCAGAATTTTTAAAAACCCATTTATTTTACCCCTTCAACATCAGACCACATTAGTGGTTTTCTGACATTCAAATTGTAACACCCACAGCTTAAAAAACTAAGGGTATTATAAAAAAAAGTTTTAGGACATTTAGAAATAAAAAAGCTTACATTATTAGTTCTAAAAATGTTCACATACAAATCAATTGTACCAGACATTTGTGCTACTAGGGGTAACTTGGCTTTAATATTAACCCTTCATTGAACTTAAAAAAGAAGTTATCTAAAGGAGAACTTGAATTATTTAAAAAGCTATCATTCTGCATTTAAAACATAACAAATATTAGCACAGCTCAATAAACTCAGGAAACCAGAAAGTTTAAAAAAAATAGAGTAAACTTATACGAAATCATTTAAATAAAAAGTTTAAAGTAAAAAATTTAAATAATTTAATTGTTCTACTTGATTAATATTTAACTGATTTTGAAAACGCTTATTTATTTTATATAGTTTATTGAACAACAATAGGTACACTCAAAATATTTGGTCCTAGGACCTGGTGCACAAAACACCTTTCGCTTACCAAGTTGCACACCACTGATACCTTTTAAAGTCTTGTCAAGGACCTTATTTTGTAACTTCGTTATCTACCTATTTTCATTTTTTAAGTAATATACTACATGCTTAGCTGTCTTATCGTTAACCTTACCAATATCTATATGTTATACTGAATCTTAATTTAAAGTTTTGGAGTATAAAATAAAGACTTTATTTTAAATTTTTTAATAATAGATGAAACGTTAAATTTTGAGTGGTTACTTTGATTTTTCTTTTAGGTTGTTAGCCCGAGTAACAAATTAAGCTATATCACCTGTTTGGATTTATTTCTAGCTCCTAAGGAGCTCAATTTTTTTTTGCAAAATAACGAAAAAAAAATATTTTTACTTTAAATAGCTTTTAGACTTTCTTGGTCGTTTTTTAGGGGCGTGTATTTACTTCATTTCTCGATATTTTGTTCAGAAGTCGATATTCAAATTCGAAAAAAAAAAACAACTTCACGCATAACGACTTTAGATTGTCTGAGTTGGATAACAGAAGTTGTTCAACAATCGACACTCGGCTACTCAGTGAATCTTTCCAAACTCGATTGTATCCTTTAATTTTACCTACGGTGAAATCGTGCAGAATACTCTTCAAATACAAACACGCCACAAATGCAAAGCGCACTTAATTAAAAATACTGTATCTACGTCTTTTTTATAAAGATATTAAAAAATGTCTTTTAAAGCCGGGCTTAATTTGTTATACAATTTTCGCTACAATACAGCTTTTTTTCTAACTCTCCAAAATGAGACAAAGAATCCAATGCTTACAGCGTTATTATAATACTTTATATTTAAGCTTCAAGTTTATTTATATGCAACGATAACTTTCAGCTCGCAGATATTCAAAATCAGATATTCGAATTTTTTAACACTTATTAGCTATAAACAAGTTTTCGTAAAAAATTAATGGAGCTTACAATTGTTATTCAATTAAGACAAAAAACATCTTAAACGATTTGTCTTGCTTTGTAGATGTCACATTTTGGTTTAGATTGAATAAAAACAACAAAAAATGTTTTTTTGACCTCAAAGTTTAACTGATTTTTTTTTGTTTGTTCTATATAAAACAACTAAGTTTCGTAAAAAGTTAATGGAGACTACAATTCTTATTAAAATTAGACAAAAAACTTCTTAAACGATTTGTCTTGCTTTGTAGATATTACATTTTTGGTTTAGATTGAATAACATCATCAAATCTATTTTTTTACCTAATGGTTCAACTTATTTTTTTCTTGTTTATTCTATATAAAAAAACTAAGTTTCGTAAAAAATTAATGGACTTTAAAGTTTTTATTAAACTTAGACAAAAAACATCTTAAACGATTCGTCATGATTTGTAGATTTTACATTTTTTATTTAGATTAAATAAAATATTTCTTTTTCTTCTAACTCTTAAATATTTTCTTTTAATAAAGAATTAAGTTTCTTTTAGCTTGCAATTCTTGTTTATTTTAAATAAAAACATCTTAAACGCTCGTAATTTTTGTTTATGACGTTTTTATTTAGATTAAAACATAACAACGAAATAATAAATTTTTAAATTAAACTTAAAGAATTTTTTTATTTCAATCAAAATGATAAGATTCTTTAAATCTAAATTTAATTTGCATAAAATTAATTATTAATATTTTGTTTTGTTTATTTTTTTGCTAAAATACTTTTTCAACTGATACAAACCTTCAGCTGCTAAAATAGAAATTCCAATTTCTACTCTTTGTTTATCCGATTTGTTCTCTGTATTGCTAAATTTTATATTTTTATTTGGTATTGTTAGAAACACTTTCAGCATCTCTTCAGCCATCTGCATAGAATTTAATAAAATATTGGAATTAAATTGAAATTCGAGCATTTTATGGTTTACTTAAAATTTTACGCTTTTTAACCTTAACTATATGAGTTCTAAACTTTTCCCGTCCATTTGTTGCTCATGCGAAATATAACTTTCTTTCCAATTATTTAGCTGTTCAATGCTCCCATAAGTTTTTTAAAAATAGCGCTAACAATATATAAAACTGTTAAAAAATCAATTCTTTATGATTAAAATACTTAAGATACAAAGAGCTTTACTTGAGTTTAACGGAGGTTTTTTTGTATTTCTAAGTTGACCAGACTCTTTAGTTATTAAGGGATCCAAAATGTAGACTTTTTTAGCATTTAAATTCTGAAAAAAAAAGTTTTATATTAAGAATTGTATATTAATATTTGTACAAAACTGTTTACTTACAAACAGTCTCCAGTGTTTGTCATTTAGTTGAAAAATGACAATATTGCCTCGTGCATGTAGAGTTTTTTCTGTGATTTTATGAATGTTTTTAGTTTATAATTTACATTTTTTACTTTTATTTTAAATAATTTCTTACATCAGTTATGAATTTAAGTTGATTTTAATCAAAAGGACGATCTAAAAAATTTTTTTGGAGAATAATCTTTTCAATAAACCCAATATTTTTTCCACTTTTTTTCTATTAAGCGAATAATCGTGTTGCCAATAATCTACAAACATTTTATCAGTAAACACTTATTTTAAAATACTTCACCAAATAAAAATAACCTACCGCGTTGTTTAGAAAATAACTTATTGTTCTAAGATCTTCTACCAAAATAATTTTCTATATATTTGGCATGTAGGCAAAACTCCGAACCTTTTCAAAAATACCTTTCTCTATCTCTTTTATCAACTGAATTTTAGAAAAGTTTAAGCTTATAAAGTTTAAAAAACTAACAAAAAACTAACCGAATTCAAATCTGCTAATTAACAATATAGAAAATAACTGATAAGCTAGTTAGTTTTTTTTTTGTAAATTAAACTTATAAAGTATGAAAACTATTAACTGATTGAAGGTTATAAATATTATTAACTTTAAATAAATGTTCTAAAAATTTAAAACTAAACTTTATATATTTAAAAACACTTATACAATTTATTTTTTTCACTTACTTTATCTATCATTGTAAACTTTTTTTTATTAAACTACTTGCACCTTTTTAGAAACATTTCAATTTCTTGCCTCTCAATCGTCTTAAAAAACTGTTTTGAAATAATATAAATTTATCTATCCTTATACTCAGAAGCTTTATTTTAAAGTTCTAATAAGCACAAAAATACGGAACGATAAATATTCCATAATAATGAAAACTACACCTTCTCAGCATTCCTTTCTGCTTTGTTTGTGTTGTTTAAATTGAAATTTATTTTTTCCTTTTTTTTAATTTCTATCTTTTTAATAAGTTTAACTTGGTTTTAATTGTAAGTTTTTGTACTTTGGCACAATTATATAAACAATATTGTTATATAAACTTTAACTATACAAAAATATACTTACTTTTGGAGTTATTTTTGAAACACTTGGTATGCTAAATTTATTTTTTAGGAGCTAATTTATCTTGCCATTGTTCTTTAGCAAGAAGTGTGTCTTTTTTTGTGGTAGGGAGAACGATTTTATTTAAAATCTGATATTTCTTAAACCTGCAATATATTATTAGTAAGTAAATATTGGTGATTTTAATATTTCTTAAGTATTTAAAAACATTACCTTGCTTTAATTGATGTACAAACAGTCTAAATAAACTGTTTCGCAGGCAGACTTTTTTCTCCCCTTAGAATTTGATGTTTTAATATTCTGAACCAAACTTCAGCATAAGAATTAGTATCATTGAAAGAAAACAATTTGAAAAATTATTTTTATGTTTGTTTTTACTTATAGTTGTACATTTAAATTAACCTTGTTTGTAAAAATGGCTTTAAAGGAAGTCCTGTCGACAATGTAGCATATGGGATGTAGTGAACTAATTTATATTCAGTAAAACTTGGAAGAAGGTATGCATTTTTTATAAGTCGATCTGTTCAAAATTTTTGTTTTAACTTTGTTTTTTATCTGAACGAAATGATTTTTGAATGGAGATAATTTTGTATTTTTTTTTTGCTTCTTTCTTGTCTTCTTCATAAAAGGAAGAGTCAAAATTGCATTCTTCTTCGCTTTCTTTTTGCTTTTTCTCATTTGTGATATGTTGGTTCAAAAAATCTCGGCTTTCCTTCAACAAATATTAATTTAAACTAATACTTTACCTGAAAAATGTTATGTTTATACACGAGACTAACTTCTTGCTCGCTACCATATTCTTCACTCAACAATAAGATGCACAAATTTTCAAAAATTTCATCTATTGTTTTAACATCATTTGCATTTAGCATCCTTGCAAAATAAAAGCAGCACAATTCCCTTAAGCCTGTGTCCTTTGTAAGATCACTTGCTTTATTGGCTACGTTATATATGACATGTGCCGCGCATAAGTGAATGACTGTTTTTTTAGTTTTCTAGGTTTATGTTTGTAGATATTTGGTACGCTCTAAATAATTTTTAAATGTTATCTTAAACTAAAAACGGTTACTTATGAATAATAACATTTGAAAAATGTATTTTAGTATTGTTACCTGCTTAAGTAGTCACTATGGCTTTCTTTATTTACTGCAAGCAAAACTGAATGGATTAGTACCCAACTAAAATCCATTTCAATTTAAAAAACGTTTTTTGTTGAATATTTTCTAAACTCTAGAAAAAATTCTAAAAGCCAGGAACACACATGTTTTATAGCATGACCAAAGGATATGAACTGGGTTTGTGGCAAGGGAGGGCGAACTTTTCCGTTTCTTTTATATTAAACATATAAGTTGTTAAGTTATCAAATTATTAAACTTTTTTACAAATAAAAGTTAACCTTTCACAGATAAACAGTAATAAAAAGGTTTTTTTTTGATATTCGGTATTTTGCTAATTACAGAACTAGTCGCATCAATGTAAAGACTTGGAAACTTTTTTTTATGATTTTATGTTTACAAAACAAAAAATGTGATATCTAAAAAGCAAGAAAAATCCTTCAAGATGTTTTTTGTCTAAGTAATATAAGAATTGTAAGCTCCATTATTTTTTTACGAAACTTAGTTGTTTTATATAGAATAAACAAGAAAAAAATTAGCTGAACTTTGAGGTCAAAAAATAGTAATCTATTTGATGTTTTTATTCAACCTAAATCAAAAATGTAATATCTAAAAATCAAGACAAACCGTTTAAGATGTTTTTTGTCTAATTTTAATAAGAATTGTAAGCTTCATTATTTTTCTAAGAAAATTAGGTGTTTTATATAGAATAAACAAGAAAAAAATAGTTGAACTTTTAGGTCAAAAAAGTAATTCTTGATGTTTTTATTCAATCTAAAACAGAAATTAAATATTTACAAAGCAAGACAATTCGTTTAAGATGTTTTTTGTCTAATTTTAATAAAAATTGTAAGCTTTATTAATTTTTTACGAAACTTAGTTGTTTTATATAGAACAAACAAGAGAAATATTATTTAAACTTTGAGGTCGAAAAATAAAAAACAATTTTTTGTTCTTTTTATTCAATCTAAACTAAAAATGTACTGTCTACAAAGCAAGACAAATTGTTTAAGATGTTTTTTGTCTAAATTGGATACGAATTGTAAGCTCCATTATTTTTTACTAAAACTTGTTTATTGCGAATAAGTGTTCAAAAATGCGAATATCTGATTTTGAATATCTGTGAAACTTCAGCTTACAGGATTCAGCAGTCTTTTATAAGTAAAGGGAGCCTTTTTTGAAGAAAAATTGCTGCTCTTTACTGACTCCTTGTTTATTTATTTATTTATTTATTTTAATTCAAACTACTATTTAGTTAAACAAATAATTTAACGACCTATGTTTATTCAGTAGAAATCAAAAATATGTTTTAAGTTCCTAATTTTATAACCTTCAAAAGCTTAACTTTGTACTTTTGTGGTTTGCATTTACAACAATTTAAACATATGCAAATTACGTCTGTCACATAAGTAAACTAAAAGGCAAGTCTGAGCTAAAAAAGTTTTTTTCATGTTATTTTTAGTTTTATTTTCTTAAAATTTATTTTTTGAATAATTACAATTAGTTTGGGTAAGGTGAGATAGGGTTAAGGGTGTAAATAAAAAATAGAAATAAAAGCTTTAAAAATTTGCTGACTCAGATTTTTTCAGCTAAGACTGACCATTAAGTATACTTTCTCGTCTGTCACTATTACTAAAGTTAACTAAATTGTATTTAAAATAATTATCACCTTTTAACCAGATCTTTTTTAGTTATATTATTTTAAAAAAAGCGAGGTGGTTTATAGTTTCTACAACTAGTTTTTAATGCTTAGAATTTAAACAAAATAAATGTTAGGAACAAAAATTATATTATGAACTAATTGGTTTTAAAGACCAAGTTGTATCACAAATGTAATTGTCTAAGGATTGAAACTATTAAGTAGTAATACCTTTTTTTTCTCTAATGAGTTTTATAAGTTTTTTATTAATTTAATATTAACAACATAGATTTTAGAATTTGTCTTTATTAGTTAATGTGCAATCTAATTTATTTTCTAACTTCTGTAGTTCTTTAAGATGTGTAGTAGGGTGCATCTGTTGCCGCTTAAAAATGAAAACTTATAAGAAGTCCAATGATTTTTTAGTGTGGGAAATGCCATAAAAAACAACAGAATAAAATTTAGCTTCCTAGTAATTAAGACGACTTCAAGAAAGATTCATAAGGCACTTCTTAATTTTCATAAAAAACTTAAAACTTAAGAAAAATAAAAAAACGACCATGTATCATCTTAATAACATAATCTTTTGTACATATAACTTAAAATGATTATTGCTTAATTTATTGATGTTTTACTTTGTAATTTAACATTTAAAAACTTATATGTACAAAAATTTGACTACAATGAAGTTTAAAAATATCATTACAAAAAGAAAATCAAAAACTTATTTATGTTTATTAATTCTAAGTTTTTATTGTTTTTATGTTTTTACTAAACTACTAAGAAATTTTTTGAGTAATAATAGAAAGTTTCAAATAGTGCTCAAAAGCGTTTTACTCTATAGTTTGTTATTTTATTTCTATTAATTCTGTATACTAAATAAAGTTCTGAATTAGACAGTACTCTGTATTTAAATAGTTTTTTGTTTATTTAAGTATGTTTTAAATCAACAAAGAAAAGATAAGGATTAACTTTATTATTAAACAACCTACTTAAACTTCTAGTTAGTTAACTAATTTACCTTGCACTGTAAATCACTTTGTTAGACTAAACTTTACTTCGAATAAATTTACTTAAACAAGTAAATAAACAAAAAAATGCAAATATGTAAATTAGTATAAAAGGATATTTTAGGACTGTTAAAAACTTTATGAAAATCTAACTAGTTTGTTATCAACATAAATGATCTGACTTGTTATAATAAATAAGTTTTCCAAAATAAGTTAGTTCACTGGTTATAAACAGCTAAAAAATTATTCTATACAATATATCAAGTTGTTTAATTAGCTTTTGTAATTTTTTTTGCTCTTATTTATCTAAGGTGTTACCAATGTTTTTAGTAAGCTATATTGTATATAAATTTTTTAATAGCTAGTTTACTTGTTTATTTTGATTTCTGAAGCTCTGGGTATTTTGGTATTAATTACATTTTATCGATACAATTCATCTTTATTTTCACTATATATTTTTGACTTCAATCTCTTAATCTTCATTTACGAAGTATAAAAAAATTGATTGAAATTAAATATAAGTGTTTGATCAAAAAACAACTTTAATACTCAGAATAAGTTTAATTCTTAAAACCACAAGGTTTGCGCAGTAGTAAGTATGGATTTTTTCGGCTGAATTCATAAAACTTGGTATATAAGACTTTTTAATTTGGTTGAACAATTATCTAAATTTGTATAAATTATAGTTTTCAAAAGGATTTGTTGGTTTGCTTTATGCATACTTTATACAAATACAGGCAGTAAAACTATAGTATGTGTTTGAAAAATGTGCAGTGCAAGAAAACAGAAACGTTTATTCAACGACTTTATGTAATGAACCTTAAAAAAGTAAGACAACCATTGATTTAAACACCAAAAACTTTATCAGTATAAAAATAGCAGTAAATAGTACTTATAGTTCTTATATTTATCGATTTAATTAAGCCGTTTTTTATTTCTGAAAAATGAAGTTACTAGAGATATTAAAAAAAATCTTTAAAAAAAATAAATTTATGACGTGGCCCATATAATAACTTAAAAATCCCACATAAGCAAGACTTAATTCTACGTTGAAATTTGGTACATTTGTGAAAACGATTTGCGCTAAAAAATAATGATTGTGTTTATTTCAAGTTATTGAACAAAAATAAAACAATGTTTTGTGCAATGTCTATTGGTTGTATATATACAGTTTTTTTTTGCTCAAATGTAATTGATTGTCTCAAAGTCGAGAAACTGAAAAAGTATACTACTTGTAAAGTTTTTTTTAACTAGAAATGGTTAATCAATTTTTTGTTGTTTTTTTAAGAGTTTACTAAGACAATGATTACGTTTAAATAATCAACGTAATTTTTTTTATAAAAATTAACATTCAAGAAGTATAGAATAAGTATGAAGTACGAATAACTACAAAGTTAAAAAAGACTAGTTTTGTTATTATTTTAAAAAAAGGTTAAAGTTAAATTTTTTCGTTATTTAAAGCTAAAAAAATGTTGTTAATTTTTTATTCAAATAAGCTAAAAGGTTATATAAAAACAGCTTTCGCTTTATTATATCTTTTTAAAAAGGTAAGTATGTAGTATAGACAATACAGTAGTTAAAAAGCATAATTTTATTTTGCTTTAAAATATTAACACAAAATAATAATATTTAATAAAAAAATAAGTTAATCCATACAGCATTTTAATGTAGATTTTAAATAGAAGCAGCTTTATTTAAGTGTTATTTTCTGCTTTTATCTACCAATAAGATAGGTTAGCTTAACGTTGTAGCTTTAAAAAAAACATTATAACAACTTTTTGACACTGGTTTAGCCAGAAAAGTACAAGTTATTGCGTTTTATTAAATTTTACACTGATTTCAAAAGTAAATGTCATTTTAAAAATACAAGCTGTATCTGTATGAACTAGAATATAAAAGTTACTGTACCTCCACAGTACTGTATCAAAATATTGCTACACTTTAGCAACTTTTCACATTTTATTTGTATTTTTATAAATATCTTCTAAATAACTTGGATAAAAGTCAAATTAAGTATTACTTGAGAATGTTAAACTTTAGAGGGAATTATTTGTTTTATAAAAGTAATGATTTAATTTCTAAGTATTGTTCATATACCTATTAATTTATAAATTTAATTACTTTTATAAATTTAGTGTATCGTAAAAGATAACAATACATAAAATAAAAACACAGATACACTTTTTAAGTTAAAAATTATAAAAGTTTTTTTTCTAGTAATGCATTATAACTGTATATTTTGTAAATATACACATTGACATATATAAAAATTTAGTTTAAAAATTATTATCTTAGTTTTAAAAAAAATTAACAAATTTATTTTTCTTCTATTTTTATAGTATTATATATATATAAACTTTTTTAGTTGTGCGTATTTTATGAAACTCATAAATTACTAAAATAACTTTTTTAGAATAAAATATACCAAACTGATTTAACTACTCGTTTTTAAAAGCTAAACCACCATGTAGCTTAAAAGAGTCTTTTAACATTCATACACAAATATTTTAACTATTTAAAAAATTCAAAGTAACTAGAAACACAAAAATAAAAACAATGAAACTCGCACTGCTTCTACTCACACTTTTGCTGATCGGCACGATGGCGCCATCCATCGAAGCGTGCATGCCGACGATAGTAGGCGCACTGGAGGAGGCGTTAACGGGCAGGGACAAGCAGGAGAGAATGGAGTGGAAGTGCCAGAACAGATGGCAGGTGGATATGGAGGCCCAATGGATGCTGGACTGCGACTAAAAATTTTGATTTTTTTTTTCTGTTGGTTATTTTCAACTTAGATTGCATTAAAAAAAGAAGATAATTTTTACGTTAATGCAAGCGTGTTTTTCTTTCAGTTCTCAATAGTTTTTGTTTGTGTTGTTGAAAACACTTTTATTCATAATAATGTCGCAAATAAAAAATACTTTTTTTATAAAAGAGTTGTAGCTTTGTATATTAAAAAAAATTAAGTGCTTACATTATTTTTTTGATAAACCTTGGTACATCTTAATATACATATTTTTTGTTAATAATAAAAATAAACGCAATGCTTTTATATGAAATTAAAGTAAGATTTTGCAACGAAATATCTTTAGCTGAATTCCTACTACTTTTATTGGTAGTAATCAAAAAAAACTATTTTATTCTGAGTCTTAGTAATATACATAAAATAAAAACCGAGCACTTAAATTTGTTTCTTTAAAATAATTAGAAAGTTTAAACTTTTTCCTAAATTAACTTATTGTTTAAAGTTTTGGCCATACACTGTCAAATAATGACCGTATTAATTATAAAAATTGTATAATCAATACGATCATTGTTTGATAATGTATAATATAATATGCCGACGATTGTGGAAGTATGTAATATGTATAATATGTATTGTATATGTAATGTGTAGTAAAATCTTACATAAAACAGTATAAGTTAAGCAAATAAAAAATATCAATGATTTGACGTTTTACAACGGCAGCCAGCAAACTTAAATATATATGCCCGCTAGCATGTTTTTATTAAAATTTGTATCTGGCTCGCTAAATATTTTTTTTAAATTTTTACTAGATACCCTTAGGCTTGTAATAAAGAGTAAAAACTAAATTTACAACTGAACTGCAATTATTTATATTTTCGAAATTTAGCCCTTGACCCCTAAATGTCTGCCGATACCCGTATTCGAATATGGTTTTCTAAAAACAAAATGTACAAAAATTTAAATCTAGTTCATTACCACAACAGAATATTTTTTAAAAATGAACAAGTTTTATAATTTTATAGTTTATTAAACGACAAAAAAAGCGCTCATAATATTTCGTCTTAGGACCTGGTGCACAAAAAAACTTTTCGGTTATCAAGTTGCACACCACTTGGATACCTTTTAACGTCTTATCCAGGACGGCAAACACTTAAAAGCATTTTTATTTTGTTTTAGGTTAAAAAGTACTTTGACTTATTTATTTAATTAGTTTTTTTTTTCACTACTACCACTAAAAAACTTTAAAAAATTGTATCTAAGAGTATTGTAACAAGCTAATAAAAATTTCAATCACATAAAGCAAACTTTATGTTTTTAACACTTTATTTAAGCTTTAAACTTAAAATAATAGCTTTAAAATATTTTGCTTAAACTTTTTAAAAAAACTTGTGGAAACGTATAATTCCAACATTAATTATAGCTATAATTAAACATATAAATAAAACTGTGTTTAATATTTAAATTAAATAATATTTAATATAAATTGAAAAAGGATAAGTTTTAAACACTGCGGTCGAGGTCCGAAGGAGCTCTTTAAAATTGTAATTCCATCCCTCTAGAACAGCGATTCTTAATATGGAGTAAATTTAACTTGTTTTAGGGGGTAAATTTTCTTTATTACATGTTATGTAAATTAATGTTTATTAATTGTATTTGTAGTTTATTCGTTAGTGTTTAACTGTAATTTTTTCAAAGTTAAATAAACTCTTTTATTTTTTATATTTAATAAGCTTAAAGTTCAAAACATCTAAAGTTTTTCCTCAAAATTGAAAATTATTTTGTAAGTTGGGGGTAAATTTAATAATAGTCTTCCAATAAGGAGTAAAAATGAAAAAAAGTTCAAGAACCGCTGCTCTAGAAGATGCAAAGCTCCGGTCAAAAAATCGTAATTTGAGCCTCGTAGGCGGTCTGATTATATATCCAATGTCATTCTGGTAGCTCCTGCATCAATGATATGTCTCGGTTGTATCATCTGTGCTCTTCTGCTGAGCTCTTCTCATTTGTGGGTGTGAGATCGTGATGCATGGGCAACAGCTGGAATCTCAATTTTTTATGCCCTAGCTTTGTGGTTGGAGAAGTTCGCTCCAGCTTCTTAAGTGCCGACTTGCTCCGTTATTGCAAGTTATGCTTAGTGCCTCAACTACATGACGTTTTTGTTATGTGTTGGATAAAGGGTATGATGCCACAAGATATGTGTGGTGCTAAGATCATAACATTATATAAAATCAAGGGTTCCGAGTCGACACAGGGAAATTTCTTTTCTTGCGATTGCTGGTAAAGCTTTTGCAAGAATAATTCTTCTGAGACTTCAGAAGCTGACCAAAAGACTAAATCCTGAGTCTCAATGTATATTTAAGTCTAAAAGATCTACTACTGACATGATCTTCTCTGTACGATAGTTACAAGAAGAATGTAATTAACAGAACATGCCTTCAAAAATTGCATTTATTGACCTCAAATTAGCCTTGGTAATAAGAAAAGGACTATTTGCTATACTTTGCGACGTAAAAATCTTGAGATAAGAACTGAGGAGTGGAAGCTTATTTGGATTCTTCTATGCACAATATGCGTAGCCAATTTCGGCTGGTAGCTGGCCGATTATTATCTTAATAGTGTACAACTCAAATAAAACTTCATACAAGAGGTATTAAATCGAAGATGACGAAACATAAAGACCACTTATCAGTTTGTAACTCTATTACTTTTATAAACAAATAATATTCAAATGCTTCAAGTCTTTTCTATGTGTTTTACAACACTTTATTTATATATAAAAAATAATTTAGAAACTTTTGTTGCTAAATAGAATAAAAAGTCAAAGTAATACAAACTAAGGTTTTAATAAAACTAAATGACATGGACGTTTGCAAGCGCAAACTAAAAAGCTGAAATACAGAAATGAATTATTAAGAAATGTTAAGAGTTGTTGGTTTAGGCTAAAAGCTGGTCACTGTCATAAGAGTTTAAATAGGATTTATAGTGGATACCTCAAAAAAGGTTTTCGAGAATTTGTTCTTCCTTTGGAGATGTCTAATTAACTTTCAAGTCAATATAATTAGTTAATGTATTAAAAAAAAATTTCTCTTTATAAAAAACTTATTATAAATGTACTATTTTCGTCTTTTAAATGGTTGTATATTTAAATGAAAATGGAAAAAAAAGCATGTTTTTTATTTTATTTTAAAACTTCTAGTATTTTTGGTGCTTTAACGTCAACAACGGGTTAATCACTTATTTTAATATTTCATAATCATGAAGTAAGTTAAAGGAAAAATAAATTACTGAAAATACGAAATTAAAACTTATGATGTTTATAAATAAAATGATAAAGTAGTAACACAAACTAAAATTTAAAAGCTATAAATTTTAAGAGACATTATACTTTCAATGATAAAATTTTTAAAATTTATCATTGATCATTCTCCTTTTATTTAAGTCGAGAACTTTGATTGCAACCTTTAAAGTAAAAAGTATGCGACATAATACTTTAATTACTTTGCTTCACTTTTTTCAAAAATTTAACTCAAATTTTTATTTGGGTAAATGAGATAAGCACATTTTATTATAAAAGTGTACATTGATCTGAGACACATTTTTATTAAAATATTATAAATAACTAAAGAACATGACTATTTTTATATACTGCTTGGCTAATACTTTTTTTTAAAGATTATGATAGATTACTTGTATTTTAATACCTACTATGTTAGTATTTGCACTGACAATTTTTCAACTTAAATTCATTAGAAAAAATAAACAAAAGTGTTTTTTATTACAGCAAAAAGTTCACTACTATAGTAAAGGTTTTTTGGTTATAGAATAATTTCGTTTTTAAAATTGGCATTAGGCATGATTGATCATTAAATAATTAAAACGTTTTACAAACATAACAAACTACATGGGATATTTAATAAAAACAATTAAAAAAAATAAAAGCTTTTAAATAATACCAATGACTTTGTAAAAAACAGCTTTAGTTAAGTATAAATTTATTTTTCAAATACCAGAAATTTTAAGAAAGTTTTGAAGTTACATAGCAATCAAAAAAATTATAAATAAAGAATAAACTAATGTCAGAAAGAAAAACGTTTAACTTAATTTAATAAAGTATTTAGAAAACTATATGAACTAGTTAGATAAAAAATAAATGTTTATGTAAAAATTTGATTTTGTACTGCTGTTGATATAAAAGTGTTATCGAATCATAAATAAATTTAAAAAAACACATTGTTTTAAAATCTGTATAAAAAAAAAACTTGCAAAAACATTCTTGATTGATAAAAAAATATAATTACGGCTTAAAATCAACTAAAATAATTAATAAAATTAAAAACTCTATTTAGTTGATGAAAGGGAAGGGAAAAAAAGCTTTTACTAAAAATACCGTAAAAACAAATTGTATTTTCAATTAATTAAAAATCAACTTTAGATCACTCTAAGTTTTCTATCATAAGTTAAAGATTAAATAAAATCATAAATTACTTAGGAGAAACATATTTTAAACAATTATAAAAAAGTTAAAAGATATATCAATTTTTAAACAATTTTTCATAAGCTACATGAATTACCAGTAAAAAATCAAACACTTCAAAAATTTTTTTATTAATTTTAAAGTTCTACCTAAAATAAAAGAGCAATCATTGCCTAAAAGTATTCTACATATATTAATGAAAGAGCATAAAATATAAATTTTTGATAGAAAGTCATCGAGTAAAATTTCCAAATAAAAATTCAGTAGATGCCATTACTAGGCAGAGGGCTGGGGATTAATGGTGAAATCCAAGAGAACTTCCAATTAGTGCCGAAAGCGTGCTGCAGGTTTTCGCATGTTGGCAAGTTGTACTCATCACCTTTCTTATGCTTGTACTCATATGAGGTTTTTCCTCTGTTATAAATTTAGTTGTTTGTACCGAGGGTAGATATTAATCGCAAGTTATTTATGATTAATATATTTATTTTATGTTATAAAATATGTTTTCAAAACTAAACAGCACTAGCTTGCTTGCTAGTTTCTGTTTTGTTTGAGAGTTTTTACAAACTTTTTTCAACATGAATTTGCATAAAAAGTCAAAAAACGTACTAATGAACTTATTAATATAAAATTACGATAAGCTTTAAAAATAAATGAATAAATAATATATAGGATTGCCAAATGTCTTTGAAAAAGTTTTTCCAGGTACAAAAGGTACAAAAAGTAAAATTTTTAAGGTTTATTTTTAATATTAAGTTAAGTTAAATGTTAAATTGTATTAAAAATATAACAACATTGAAAAGCAATTTTAAATGTGTTTAAAAAAAAAACTTATGATGACAAAAATCTTTATCTATATAATAGATTTTTCGTGTGAAATATAATTTTCATTGCGTTTCATGTAATTCTTATTTATTCAAGTTTTTTTATAGGTTTTTTAGTTATTTTTGATCAAAATTCAAGGTTTTTTTTTCTGAAATTCAAGGTTTTTCCAGAATTCCAGGTTTTTTGGCAACCCTAATTATAACAATTCTGATCATATGACAAACTAAAAAAACTTTTATAATTTGATAACATTAGTTACATTAATTCAATAACAAGAAACGACTAACATGAAAGCAAGATAAATATGACCAGAAAATGTTCGAATTGTAAACACAGATATCAAAAACACGCCCATTACAACTGCTACTCTGACGATGTATTTTTTGAACTCAATTCCAAGAATAAAAGCTAGACCAGGCAAAAAGCAAGCAATCGCTGTTCTAATAAATAAATCTAAAGTAATAAACAGAGTATAAATTTGTTTTATGTCATAAAAACAATAGTACTAATTTAAAACTTTTTCCCTTTTCAAATTTTAAAGATTAACAGTTTTTACTATGTTATATATAATATATATGTTATTTTCGCTAATCATGTAAAATTATCAATATTTAGTGAATTTAAAAAGTAACTAAAAATTTTTCAACATAAATATTATCTCCTAACTTTACTACGTAACAAAAATGTATAAAAACTTAATTTATAATTAATAAAAGCACTTCTTTGATATTTTTTTTAATATTAATTTACTGAGTTAAAAATATGTTTATACTTAAACTCTAAAAAAATTACAGATAGTTTTAAAGCTTCCAAAACAAGCTAGCTAAAAGTTTCTCACTAAATTATAATAAGGTAGTATTGTGCAATAAGAATACTGACTAATTGTTAAACTCTATTTGCTTTCTATAAATTTGAAACTATACAATTATAAAAACAGAAACACGTACTTACTTCCAAGTAGAAGTTTGATAAATTTCAATAACGTAATGTGCATTCAAAAAGTTTGTGTAAACAAGAGCCAAGTTAAAGTATAAGCCCCAGAGCAAAAAGTATCTTCTGTTTGCATAACCCATGCAATTCGGACTGAAGTAACAATGATGGTCTCTTAGTAAAACTACTTTTTCACATATGCTGCAAAAAAACGACCTGAAAAACTTACGGATGTAATTTGCTTTTTAATTTGTTTATAAAATTTGATTACAATGTACTTAGTTTTAAAACTTTTTCGAATTATTCCAAAGCTTCTGTATAAAACAAACTAGGGTGTTATTGAACAATCTAAAATATATAAAATTAGATATACAACATGTTAATTATTTTTATATTTTCTGTAATACTTAATGACTTTTAGGTTACAACACTTTCTGTCTATTTCGAAAGTAAATATTCAATAAAAGTTTTATAAATGACTTGTCAGTTTAAACTTACTTTAAAGATATAGTTATGTATGCTATATAAATTTTACTTTATTTATAAACTCTAATAACCTAACACTGAGAGCCATTGAAACTAAAAGTATAACAATTAACTAACTACTTTATAGTACACGATAATTACTTAATCTCAAAAATCTTAAAAATATAATAATATATGATTTACTTGCAGTTTAAAAGACTTTCATGTAAAGTTTTTAAAGAATATTTATAAGTAAGAATAAGAATTCACGCTATCATACTTTCGAAAATTATAAAATTCTTACCGATAGTAAAACTTATGATATTAATTTATTTAAAAACTAAAACCGATCAAAAAGTAAGACTTGATCAACATTTAGTACATCTTAAACACATAAAAACATAATTTGACAAGTATCAAAAAAATAAAATGGTTAGTTTTCAAACTAAAACCTTCAAAAAAATCATCAACATAAAAATACTGTATTTAATGGCTAGTATACTTAAATGTTAGTGTAGTTTGCATATTTGCTGAGTCAAATTTTTAATATAATTATAAAGGTAAGGTGGGTTAGGGATAAAGATAAAAATAAAATAAACTTGATAAAAATTTTCTAACTCAGCACTTAAACTTTATCGCTTGAACATAGTCTAAAACAGAACTTTAATTTTTTTTTCATATAACAAAACAGTTGCAAGAAGTTTCCAAAAATTGTTATAACAAAGTAACATAACATACTTTTGAAAATAAGCTATGTGAAATTTATACAAGTAGTTGTTCAAGAAATTAATTAGGTATAAATTTTTGACTACTTTGATTTAATTTTTTTTTTTAATCAAAAGCTAGTACTGTTTTAAAGCTTTCAATAAAACAAAAAAATCCTACTTAATTTAAGAGCATTACGAACTAAACAGAATTTAAAATTAATTTAATCAATTTTATAAAAATTAGACAAAAGAAGTTAAATAGTATTTATAAATAAACATAAATGGTTCGAAATAAATTTTGAGTGAAACTTGTTTAGCATTTAATGCTGAAACTAACTATTTTACTTCTTAATTTTTTAAAAATCTAATACTTCAGTTTGTTGTTTTTGTTTGATTAATTGTTTATTTTTCATAAACAACATATTTATAACTATTAACTCTTAAATGACACTACAAAACATACCTAGGAGGAATATTCATTTGACTTTTTTTACAAAAGTTCCATGACGAATTGTAATACTTTTGATGAACTAACTTTTTATAACTAGGATCTATAAGCAAAAAACTCCAATATGATATAAGCCAGTTTACCAAAAGATATGTACCTAAAAAAATTATAAATAACTTCAAAAAGAATAAACTTGAAAAACTAGTTATATACAAATTATTTAACTAATTAAATAATTATTGCTGTGTAATAAACTAAAAAACTTCTGAATAATGCTTTTAGTTTTCAATACACTTTAAAAAAAATTAAATATTAGTAAAAAAACCTATGCTTTTTTAATATATCATATAAAACTAAAAATTTATATTGATAAATTAGACTAATGTATAACATTTACAATGTTCTAATATGTCTCAATCTATTTTTGATTTGCTTTTCTTTTGATAATGTAAAAGCTTTGTTAATAAAAATTTTAAAAATATTTAAGGTTGTGTAAATTTCCTAAAATTAAACTTATTTCAATTATAACATGAAACTAAACTTAGTTGAAAAGTAAACTATTAAATAAAACATTTAATGATCGTTTTTACTTTATATAAAAAATAGTTTTATAAAGGCTAAAAAAAGAGTTTAAAATTTATGTGATAGAATAATTTTATTGTAGTAAACCTTTGCTTTTAGTGAAATAAAAGAGTCATACATTTCTTTTTAAACTGAATTAATACTCCTGTAGTTTTAAAAGTACTTAATACAGACAAAGTGAAGAACAATTTAAATGGTGTGTGTAGATAATATTCACTCACATAAATGATATTAAACTATTTTCCGTTCTGTGTAAACATATCATAAACCACTTGCACTTAATAAAGTAAACAAAAATTATCTTGGACTACGAAAAACAACGTTAGAAATCACACAACATAACTATATGAAAAAAAATTATGACTCAATAGTAAAAAACCAAAAAAATAAATGTTTACAAGTCAATTGTGAACTAACAAAAGGGTGGCAAAAAGTTTGTATAAAGTATTCAAGAAGTTTTTTAGGTGTTCAAATGGCTGATAAAATTGATTTATAGTAAATATAATTTTAAAAAAAGTCAATCTTAGTATTTTTTCTTAAAATCTTAGTTTTGCTTAAAAACAGTTAAGACTAGTAAAATTAAAAAATAATAATAATTTATTTCAGAGCTTTATCTCTTTCAATCTAAAATTTTATTTTTACTGTTTATTTAATACACTTTTTCTTTAATAGTTTAAAATATGGTACTTTAAAAAACCTAGTTTACATTCATAACCTATATAGTAATAAAACAAAAACTAATCTTATTTTAAATATTCAATAAAATTTAAAGTCATTTTTTACAACAACCAACTGTTCATTTCAAAAAAGATTAGAATTAAATTTTGATGTGGTAGTTTTCTAGTTTTATTTGCTATAGTATTTCACTTGATGTAAGCAATGTTTTTTACATCCGATATATGTAAAAGTAAATCTACAAAACATTGCTACTATTATTTTAGTGATAAAAATTTTAAAAAAACCTTTAACGACTTATATAATAACAAAATTGTAGTTTTTTGTAACAAAAATAAAAAATGTTAGCTTAAATTAACAAAAATTTTAGAACTTTTTTAAACTAACCTTGTTTAATCTAAATTTATGAATAAACCTAAAAATTTTTATTTAAATATTTTTTTAGTAACATTTTCTTTGTACAAAATTTAGTTAATAACTAACAATTGTACCTACTTCTAAAATTTATATTTGCATACTACTATAAAACATATGTCAAACAACTTATAAAAATTAAAAAGCTAAATTTTTTAATTTTAAGTTCCTTAGGGCAGGGGTTGGCAAACTGCGGCCCGCGGGCCACATTAAAATTTTTAATCAACTAGTTTAATATACTAATATTCTCAAAAACAAAAAAACAAAGTTTTAGTGTAATATTTAAAGAATATTCTATTGCCTAAATTTTTTTTGTTCAAAAAAATTGTCTTTAAATTAGTTTTTTAGAGCACATAAGAAAACGTTCATTTTTGAACTGCCAACCCCTGCCTTAGGGCATATAAATAACAGTATAAATCATATAAATTTTAGTCAGTATTATTCTTTATTAAATCTTATTAGTAACCCTTTATACTTAACAGTGTTTCTATGGATTTTTATAAGTTCAAAAAATTTCATTTTAATTTAACTTTAACACTTTAACAAATTTGTACTTTTAAATACACTAACTTTATTACAAATGTTAAAAAAAGGAGCTCAAAAAATGTACCTACTAATTAAAAACATGATTATGAATAAAAAAATATATATACTGAAATTTAACAGAAACAAAGACTACAATTTAAATTAGGAAATACTCTGCAAAACTGACACAAAACATAAAAATAGTAAAACATGTAATTTATGCAGCTTAGAAATATATGAAACTGAAAAAACTAAAAAATAATTGTTGCTAAACAAAAGAAAAGAAAGAGAGCAACCCTGTTTCCACAACCAAAATATGTACTTTTAAAGAACAAAACCTACTAAACAATGACAAAAATGGAAACCAACTTAAATAAAAAATAAGAACAAACAAGACAAAACAAAACATAAAAACTTGTACAAAAGTTGTTTTTAAGATAAGCTACTTAAAACTATCCAATTTATTTGACACATCATAGTGTGTATTTTTGTTCTTCTTAAAAAAAATTTGCTGTTTACTTTATTATTGTTCTGATGACACGCTTAAAACGTAGAAACTTTACTAAACAAAGTGAAAAATAATTGTTTTTTGTATAATCAATATATACTGAAATAGATTTATAGTAGTAATTTGTTTTGATTTATGTTCATTTTAAAATCTCTAAGGCTGCTTATTTGTATAAAAAATTAAACTAGAAGGTTATATGTAAAATTTTGCAGTTTAACAATGACATGCACTAATTTAGATTAACATTTTCCTAAATCATTGTGGGTCAGCGCCCGATTGGGCTTATAAACAGATGAAACTATGAAGCCTATTAGTTTTGTTGTAATGGTAACAAATTTTTATAGTAGGACATTTTAGTACAATCTTATTTCAATTTACCTTATTTTATTTTATATGGCCCCTGGAAAATATCATAAGAATATGGGTTATCAGAACTTGAATTATTTTGTAACCTCTACAAAAGTATTTAGTATTTTATTTTCAGAGTGCTTGGCTACAAAAAAAAATTGATTTTTAAAAAATCACAATTTATATTCAAAACAGTAATTGTACCTGATTTTTTAATTTTTTTAAAAATTCAAAAAATTTGAAATTATACTAACAAATCTTGACATTTTGGCAATATTGCCCTAGCTGTATTAAAACTAAGGGTAAAAAATCAATTTTTCATTTAAAAAAAAGTTCATTATTTGTGTTCTACCATATACAAATCTACCTGCCAAGGTCTGAACTTAATCAAATTGTATTTTTTTATAAATTTGTATTCAGTTTAATATTTAAGTATTCGTTCATAATTTAAGATGAAAGTTCAGGATAAAGCTAAGCTCAATATAAAAATAAGCTAAGTCAGGTCAATAAATTTAATCTAAATATATTTCTATTCATAACCAAATAGGAATATTACTTCAAATCAAGAACCAGCTGTAACACACTACAAATTTATTTTTCAAAAAATTTTTGGTTAATCTAAATTAGCCGTATATAGCGTTTAAATCCTGTAGAACAATAACTATTCATTATTTAATAATCTACTCAAAAAAACAGGTTATGGATTTTACTTTGTAAGCTCAAAAATGAATTAGACTGAAATTTGTAGGCTTTAAATCAAACTTATCACAATACTAAATTGATATTTTAAATTCATTATAATACAGGGTTGACACTTGTTTTTTCAAAAAAATTTTCAGGTTTTTCAAGTTTCTTCCAGGTTTTTAAAAGTAAACATTTTTAGGTTAAGTTTAAGGTAAGAAACTAAGTTAAATAGCATAAAAACATTGAAAAGATACTGTAAACCTACTTTAAATATGTTTTTTAATAAAATATTTTTTGATGATGACAAATGTTTTTTTACTTATATGATAGATTTTTTGAGTCAAATCAAAATTTTACTACCGAACAAATTGTTAAATAAATTGTTAAAATTCCAGGATACCAGGTAAAGTGGCAACCCTGATACTAGTAAATGACAACTTGAGTTATTTATATATCTAAATTATACAATACTAATTGAATTAAACTAAAAAGTATAAAAGTTTAATTTAAAGTAAAAATTTTCATAACCTGAAATTACATGGAGAACTTTAGTTTTGGAAGAGAATCCATCACCATAAAATCTTGGTAGAGTAACAAAAAGCTGAGAAAAGTAAAATAGAAGAGCACCAAAATGAATGAAAATACAAAGTACTTTTTCATTGGTTGATTTAAGAACTTGTGATTTTGTTCTATACATCTATTAAGTTACAAGGTGTTGAAGTTGTACTAAAAAATGTTGGCTTTATTGTTATTTGGATGCAACTTTTTCATCTATTCAAAATTTTATTTCGAAGTTATCTGTGAGTTTTTGTTAATTAGTCAATGCAATTATTGTTATCTATTTAATTTAACAATTACATAATTTATAATAATAAGCAATATTTACAAATTGGATGACTTTGGCAAAACCAAATCATTAGTATCAATTATAAATAAATCAGATAGTTAACTAAACACTATAAGATTAAAAAAAAAAAGGTAATTCCCTAGGATGATGTCACACCAATATCAAACTGAAAATATATTAAATTTGATGTCTTTGTTAACCATAATTATATGCTAAAAACTAATGTTTTAAGCCTAATATGCTTAATCTTAAAAAAAAAACTTTGTTTTATACGACCTTTATAAATACATAGTAAGAATTTAATTTAACTATGATAAACTAAAATATTTAATCAACTTAATTTTACAATACTATTATCATAATAAATTAATGTATTGATGTAATTGTTTTGTATTGTCAAATGAAGCGATCAAATACTAAAGTTTTGTTAGTTTATGAAGAAAAGTCTAATTTTATTTATGTATTTATAAAATACAAATTTTTAGCCAAAAATTGTAGTTGAAAATTAAATTGCTTATAATATATTTTCAGTTTGATTTTGGTGCAACATCATCCTCGGAAATTATTAAAATTTTGTTAGCTTATTAAACCACAAGATCTGAAAAAAGTTTCAAGTTATTTTGTATATGTGTTAGCCATACGTTTTGATCTTGCAACGTTTAAGTCAAAAAGTTATTAAGTTTTAAATCAGATCGTTGAAAGTTTTCTAACACAATTAAAATGCAATATTCTTTTTCTATTAAACTAGAATAGTGTTTAGTAAAATTTTATATAACTTTTAATATTTGTTTTAATGAAATTACACATAAGTTTTGGTGCTGCATGTACAATTTTGTATTTGATGTTGTATAAAAATGCTACTTGTTTGTAAAGCACACTTTGTTTGGGTACAAAATGGTTTTATATTTAAAAAGGGTCGATTAGGTTGCAGTAGTAAGGTTTCGAAAGTTTATTTATTTATAGTATTATACAATGAGATAGTCTAAATAAAACCACAGTAAGTTATTAATACTTAAACTTCAACCCCTAACAAGTTTTGATCAGAATTTTAAAATTAACCAATTACCCTAAACCTGCCTCACCCAAACAGGTAAGCATTAAAACAAAATAAAACGTTTTATAAATTAAAAACTAAAATAAAAACAAAGTAAAGTTTAAACCATTAAGAAGCGTCTTAAGTTTTCGAATTTAATTTTAAAATATAACTTGTAAAATAAATAATACGAACAATACTTTACTCCTTAAAATTTCAAAGTTAGTGTAAAAAAACTAACTTTAAAAAGTTTAAATTCGACGTGTACTTTTATTTAACTGTTATGGTTTTTTTTCGTTTGATAATTTTCAATTTTTTTAATCTGATTGGTATCTATTAATTACTTTTTTTATTTTATTTTATACCTTTATTTTTGTTTATACTTAATGTGTAACTACTTTTCGTGTTTTGCTTGCTTTTATTAGATGAAAGTCTTAATTCTCAATCAATGATTTATCCTATAAAAACGTTTGTTAACACTAGATGTTAATATTATAAATTACTAATGACTGTAAACTAAAAAATAATCTTTTTACTTAATCATGCAGCTGTTGTAACAAAAAAAAAGTATTTAGAATTCTAACTATTTCTGAGCAACCAACAAGCGCTAGTAAAAACAGAATTAAGTATAGTTTTTCTCAAAATAGAAAAATTTTAATACAAATTATTTGAAAAAAAAATTGGAACAAAAGTATAGAATGAGACTGCACGTTTTGTACGTTAAAACCATAACAACAAGTTTTTTACCGATAGCCAGATTTGAACAATAATGATTTCATAAAAGATTAAAAGAATAACCTTATGTTTTTAAATTCTATCAATAAGTTTCCAAAGCTAAATTTTGTAAAAAAAAATATAAATTATTAATACACTAAAAGTAAAATAGAAATAGACTGAAATTTGTAGGCTTTAAATAAAATTTACCACTAATGCTAAATTGATGTTTTAAAATTATTATACTAGTAAATCACAGCTTGGTATATTTTATTTTATTATATTGATATATTTACAATAAAAACAAATTTTACATTTATCTTCCTTTTTGTACCAACATAAGTTCCTGTGTGTAAACAAATCAACACAGTTCAACCAGTTGAATATTAGAAAAAAAGTAAACATTTAGGATCTAAACATTTATAATGTCAAATTTGTAAGTAAAATAAATAACAAAGATTTTTTTACACGACTTTTATAAACTTCTGGTGGCAGCATAAAAAAACAATAAATTAAGTTACAACTGAAATTAAACAGTTAGACTAAGAGAGAAGTTATATTACAAAATATTAGACAACAACACTCAAATTCACAAACTGATTGGTCACAATGGAATAAACTAATCTATGTTTCCGCATCACAACAAAATAAAGTAATAGCCGTGTCAATACAATAGTCAGCCTGTTGAATCATACTTAACGCAACGTCTTCAAGAGCAACAAATTCTTTCTTGAAACTTGAAAGGAGCTTGTCACTAATTTTGTTCAAATACTCGGCAGTTTTACTGACGTCAGTGTGCTTTTTTACCAGCAGAAGTTTTGTCAGTGTATATTGGAAGATAACACAAGACTACTAAATATTGTAGCTGTTGCACTGCAGTTTTGATGTCTTTTAAACTTTTGAAACTATTGCAACTAGTTTTCTCTACTTCTTGGCCTAATATTTTGTAACAGTCTGTTTTTGAAGACTGAAGGAACTGTAGAACAACTTGTGCGAAATATTGAATATGTTTAACTTTCTCTTCAGACAGGGAAATCAAAAAAAACATGAAATCAATTTTTTGCAACACTACTTCACTCCAATCGAATGAAACGGGCGTTATAGCTTTTTAAAATTGCTTTCAATGTACAGCATGGAGCATACTACCACATATTTGACCACAGCAATCAGCAAATTCTTTAATAAGAATATGTTATTCTTCTGCTCCTTTTACGTTAGTTAGGTTTTTAATATAGTTCTGAATTTGCATACTTAGATGGTCGGAACATTTTTGTAAATTGTCATTGGTATCACTTTCTGCTTCTAATAAAGTGTTTTGATCTTCTACTTGATTACCTAAATCATATACAATACTAGTACTTGCTTCAATGGACTTATTTCAGTATTTATAGACCGTCCTTAGCTTATTACAATCTTTCTTGTTTTAGTTTCTTCCCCGAGTGATGCTCTTTTAGTTTCAGCTTTATTTATAATTTACTTCAAAACCTGGATAGGCTTGTTAGCACGAACTAAATTAACACATTCACTTATTATTTTTTTATAAAACTAAATGGTACTTTGTTATCACTGGGTTTATCCAGACACTTTTCACTCTTATTATAATATTTTAGCACTTCATTAAGTGAGCTCACATTCATGTGGGTCTTATCAACATTTTCCTTATATTGCTCGTTAGCAGATTTCTTTTGTTGAAAAATTTCTAACTGGCTTTAATTTTTGTCTCACTGGCCATCCACTCTTCTGCTGAAAAAGGTCTTGTTAGCTGGAGTAAGCTCGCTACTGGTCTCCATGGTCTCGAAAATTGTCCTTAGTATATGACCTTTCACGAACTTTTTGTTATTTCAGACCACAAACTACCTTGAAAAATAAAGATAAATTTTTAAATGATCACATATATCATTTGAAGCCAGAAAATAAAAATATCACTTTTTAATAATTTTTTTTTTTTTTTCATTGAATAATTTAGAAAGAAATCTTTGTACAAATTATTACAGTTTTTAGTAAAAATGTTACAATATTTTTGTTTATTAAAATATTTTTATTTTAAATTTTGCATATATTTAGTTTGTGTTATTGTTTTGTTAAGCTATTTTTAACTTAACCCTAAAATATGAAATTTTTATCGTAATTTATTAGGATTTCATATCAAAACTGATCTAAAGTCACAAATTAACTTCAGTTAATTCCTATTTAAGTCAAAACCACTGTTTGTATTTTGTTTTAAACTATTAATCAAATTATACTTGTTTAATTATAGCTTTATTTATATTAAGTTTTATTTGTATATAAATTTAAACTTTTTTCGTTATCAAAATAAGTATAATAAAGGCATTTAGATAACATTGTTAATAAGTTAATAAGACAAATCAGAAATATTTCCCGATATTTTATGAATGTATTTTAAATGCTGCCAGTCTAAATTATTAATAATTCATTAGCAAAATGTTATATAATCAAATTAATACTTTTTTAGTCTAACTAGAAACTTTTAAGTTTACTAACTAGAAACTTTTAAGTTTTATAGTTTTTATTTTATTAAACCTAGCAGTTACTTTTCCAATTTTATTTTACTGGTACTAAACAAGTTTTTAACGTTTTTTTGTAGCTTAGCTTTAATTTTTGACAGTAAATATATGTTTTTCAAATTGTAACTACAACTGCTTAATGCAAACAAAACTATTCTTAAACTAATTGAATTTCGAATTAATGATAGATATGAAATAGCTTTTTTCACTTGTTTAAAAAGTACAACAGTTAAGTATACTATTTAAGGTAATATCTTAAGTCTATAACTTATGATGATAGTTAACTTAACACTCGCAAATGATTTCAAATTTTATTTAACCTGATCAAATGCTAAAGTTTTGATTCAGATAATTAACATTAGTAAAAAGTGTTTTTAAATGTATGTTTTTAATATGTACAATATTTACGAACATCATGTTTGATAAAATGTTTAGCCTTCTACATCATATACTCTTTTTGTAAAAACTGCACTAAATATACTTTTTAAACTGGTAGTTCGCATTTATCAAATTCGTGATTGTTAATAAAAATAAATAGGTTGTAATATTTTTTGTGGTTTTTGGTAGAAAAAGAGAAAGTATTACTTTAGAGAAGAAAATAGAAACACGAGCAAGTAAAATAATTTTTCATAAATGATTTAATTAAAACAGTAAAGAAAATTATTTTTTAAAATCTTATATTTAACCAGTACAATTTTTTTGATCTTAATATATTCAAACATTCTCAGACTTTTAGACTTTTGACATACTTTTCAGATATGTTTACACAGAACATATAAAAAAGTCTTCGATTTTAATTTTTAAACAGATCTAAGTAGAGAAGTGTAGAGTTGAAATTTTAAGAAAACTGTCTTTACCATTCTATATAAAAAAACATTACTAGCCAGGTTTCCTTTAAAGAAAGTAAAATAAGTATTTTAAATTCATAATAAACAGATAGCTGTAGATATTGATAAATCAACCAAAAATACAATTTTTTACTGCTTATTGCTTAATTAAACATATTTTGTAACAAACTGTTTTGAAAGGCGAACTAGTGAAGTTAATTGCACTAGTAACAAGTTTTAGCATTGCATTGAATAGTTTATTTATGAATTTATTCCTTCAAGAATTTATTTTTCAAACTAATAGTCATCTAATGATTTATTTATTAGTACACACTGATAACAAAAATGTTTTACAGAAAGGGTGTGTGTACGTTCAAAACAAGACTACTGAAACATTATCGTGGATAAAGTTATATTTGTTTTTTTATAAAAATTTTAGCTTTAAATGTTAGCAAAAACTTTTAGAATGTTTTTATTTATTTATACTTAATAACTTTTTTTTTAAAGATAGAGTAATGAAATACCCTAAAAAATACAAAACTCTAAATTAGTATAGAATAACACATGACAACTTTTTCAAAGTTTAAGTAAAAATGTTTTTTCTATAAGACTATATACTTTTTAAGTTTTTTTTAATCAGCTGGAAAAAAATCGTTTGAATACTAAAAAGTCAAAAGTACTTTTTAGAAAAAAACTAAATATACTTTTTTATTTTATGTATGTTACGGTTTTTTTTTTCGGTATATTAATTTATTAAAAAAAGTCATTCAAGTAAAGCAAAACTGTGTTATAATAAACAAACTTGTTTTAAATGCTTTACTACACAAAAACTTTAAACTTAATTAGTTTTGTCTTATTAGTATTTTTTTTTCATTAAATATAAGTTTTCTAAAAAAATTGATTCATGCTATAAGTCCATTAAATGAGCCATTCTCTCCCTGAACAAAAAGTAAAACATAATAAAAATTAAGTTACTAAAAATAGTTTGACTTATATTTGTTTTTTTCAACTGTAGGTTTTGGTGTCAGATTTGCATGGAATGTCACTTTTACACGGACTGCTAATGCTTAAGCCCAGATACAAAACCGCTAAATATTAGTATAAAGCCTTATATTAGTTCTTCACTTTTACTCCTGAAACAATTTCGATTTATTTTTAGTTCAAAAGTAACGATCAGGCAAAACTGAAACCCGCTTAATTCTAAAACGCTTCAATCTGTAATAGATAAAAAAAGTTTTTTTTTTTGATTGCTAATTGTGAGCTGATTTAGTACAATGTTTAATAAAAATTTTCATTAGTTATAATTATAAATAGCTTAGTTTATAAATTTTATTTTCCTGAACAAGACGTTAAAAGGTATCCGCATAGTGTAAAACTCGATAACCGAAAGATTCTTCGTGCACTAGGTCCGAGGACCAAATGTTTTGGGCTTTTTTGTTACTCAATAAACTAATTCCATAAAAAGTGTAGTTTTAGTAAATAATAATTAATATAATTTAGTTTTCATTTTCTTTATTGTTGTAGTAGTTCCAGCCATAAAAATAATTATTTGAATTTAAAGTATTCAGGACCATATTTTTTAACTTGATACAAGTAAAAGTTGTTGGTTTTTTGAAGACCACTCATTTATACAAAAGTCAACTTAAAAAAAGCAAACTATTTTTGACACAAGCCAAACAACATTTAAAAATAAATCTTAGAAAATTTATAATTTGATTTGTAGGAACTATTTTTGCCAAATCTAAGTATTTTTGGAATCGAGATATTTTGACTTATAAATAAAAGTAGTCTAACGTATGTTTAAATAAATTTTGAATATTAACTTTAAAAGCTGTTAACAAAGACTAACTGGTATTCACTTTTATAATTTGTACAAAGCTATAACTGATTTTGTTAAGTATTATTCAAATTCGATTTTCTATTTTATTCAAGTTAAAAATTAACTATATTGTATAACGGGCTTCAAATATTTATTTATTTTATAATAAGAATCATTCAAAGCTAACTTTTTCTTAAATCAGTTTAACTTTTTTGTAGTTTACTTAACTTAGCTTAAAATGCTTCAAATACTTTTAATTTTTACAAAATTGAGAAAATAGTTGTTTAAAGTAACAATACATTAAAGTAGAAACATTGTTCTAATTTTCTTAACTTAAAATTAAAGCTTTTAACTTAGCTTAAACTTAAAAACTCGTCTTTTGAATTAAAACAGCGTTTATTTGAGCAAAAGTTTTTACATTAAACATTCTTTTTTTTTAAGATTTAACGTCTCAAAAAATTTTTGTCAGTTGACCTCCTGTAAAATTAAATCGGGTACTTTTTGTGTTCAATACACAAAAACTTTAGCTAAACAAAATAAAACTAATTTATTTTACTTGAAGAAATAGTTTTATAAGTTTATTGAAGTCACCTTGCTTTTATGTTCTAGTTGTTGTAGCTTGAATAAATTGTCCTAAGTATAAATTTTTATAAGTAAAATATATAATCTCTCTGTAATGATTACTACAACAACTAATTCAATCAATCTTTTAGTTTTTAGGTTGTATAATACTAATTTGTAGTTAAAAAAAGACAACGATTTTCGACAAAACAAATTTTATTTTAGTAAAACTTTTTGTTTGTATAAACAGGCAAAATAAAAATCATCATAAAATTACACATAATTACTGACGTAAAATAAATATAAATTTTTTTTTTTAACAACAATGCATCATACTTTTATCAGTATTCTACAATATAAAATACAAAAGTATTTTTGAAAGGTAAAACTAAAACGTGTTTTATAAAAGTTTTTAATCTGAATATATATATTAATAAGCAATAGACATGTCAAAGATTCGAAACTTATCATCAACTAATTTTAAAGTCACTTTAACTGAAAAAAATATATATAATTAAACTTTTCAAAGCTGAGCAAAATTAATTGTTTCTGAAAATTGTTGCCTACACACATACTGTTTTACTTAAATTAATTTAAACTAAAAAGCGTATGCATTTTTGACCGAAATAATTTTCGTATTTTTTACACTTTTCATGAATAGAATGTCATTTTTAGTGTTCTAAATGAATATATTAATTTTACGGACATCGGATGCTTTTATATTGACTTCAAACTTACAAAAGTTAATTGCTATTTTTGATAAATTTAAATTGTTTAATCTAAGATGATAAGTAAGTTAGGAGTGTAATAGTTAAAAAAAATTCAAAAAAAAACGCCTAAATTTTAATAGTTTCTAAAAATTGTTCTGTAACTTCTAATTAATAAGGAATATTTCATTAGATCTTAAGCATGTATCCCTACATTTTGTGTAAAATTTTTTGTACAACTTCAAACATTTTTTCTACAACTTCTAAAATTTCGTATTCAGTACTTTTTCGTATTCCTATACCAGAAAGATAATCTGAAAAAAAAAAGTTTTAAAAAGTTAACTTTATTTACCATTTTTGTTTTTAAATTTACCAAACTTTACAGTGCTTTCAAATCACTCGATTTTTTAGATTAATAGACAAAACGGTTAGCTAGATTACAGATTGTATGAACTACTAAACTTAAATATGCTATAAAATAAAATGCACTATTTGTTATACCAAATAGCTTTTGAAAGTAGATTGAATTGCTCAAACAAGGAAAATATTTATAAAGTGGTTAAATGTTTATTTGTTTTTCAGTTATCCTGCTGATAAAAATATGATTGTTAATTTCGAACCATTTAAGTTGACACATCTAATATTAAAGATATCTTTTAAAGTTTTTTAAAAGTGTAGAAAGTTTAAACATGAGTCACTCATTTAAAAAAGGTTTATTAATCAGCTCGTTTAGCTCTTCATCAGAATAAACTTGCTAAAAACTGATACTAATATAGTGCAAATTTAGTTATAAACAGTAATTTTGAAATACATAGCTAAAAATTTTAATGTCATAAAGCATAAAAGTATGTTTAAAATATTTAAATTGTAGTTGAATTATACATAGCTCACTTGAAGTTCTTTGTAAAACAATGCTCTTAAAACAAAAACTTGTTTTACAAAGAATTTCAAGTCAGCTAATATAACTGTATTCAACTCTAATTTAAACATTTCAAACATACTTTTATGCTTAATGACGTAACATTTTTTAGCTATGTATTTCAAAATTTCTGTTTATAACTAAATCTGCACTATATTAGTATCATTTTTTAGCAAATTTAATCTGATAAAGAGCTAAACGAAATTAATTAGAAAACCTTTTTTAAGTATGTGACTTATGTTTAAACTTTTTAGTTAAAACCAGTTCCAAAACCAAACTATTCAAAAAGTATAGAAGCTTTTAATGAAAATATTTTTGAACACAACAATGGTAGTCTTACAGTGATCATCAACAAACAAAAACTAAGTAGTAACCGCGTTGTTTTAAACTAACATATATTAAAGCAATAAACATGTAAAGAGTATTATTGTTAAGTTTACTAAAAATATATCAGTATATAAGTTTAATTGCGTTTAATTTTGTACGCATATATTAAAAAGAGTTAAATATATTAATTGCAATAAACTAACTTTAAGTTACAATTAGTTGTATTGATTAATCAATCTATTTGCATAGTTTTTTTTTTATAACTACTATTAATTTTTTTAGGTTGTAATTTAAGTTTGATAACATATAAAAAAAGTATAAGGCCACAAAAAAATGTACAATTTAGTTTTTTGACGTCAAGCTTTATCAAACAGATGGCGTTGCGATGGGAAGACCTTAAGACCTTATTTTTGCTAATATTTTTGTCGGTTATTATAAAAACAGTTTTCTTTCAATAGATAACAGTAAGCCACTTGATATGGTATGTTGATAATGTTTATACTATTTTCCCTTCTAAAAGTGATGTCTATAACTTCTTTACTTCGCTAAATAATATGCATATATGCATAGATTTTACCTTCGAAGAAGAAACTTCCAGAAAAATTAACTTCTTAGACATAGACATTATAAAAAACAGCAACAATTCTTTTTTTTACTTCCATATCGAACAAAAGAAAGTTTTACAGCACATTACATTTCCTGAAATCAATTTTGTCCCACCAAAAATAATTGAAGATCATACAATGCATAACCAATAGAGCCATTTAAGAGCGGCCGACTGCTTAGATTTAGAACTGGACAATGTTTACAAAAATTTTTCTCGCATTAGGTTACCCCGAAACGACTCAGTTCAAAACCATATCCTTGCCCATTCTACCTCCGCCTTCCTTATATGGATGAAAACTCAATTAGGTTGGCTAAGCAAGCCTTATTAGCTATAAAATCCAAATATAAATGCAATTTGCAATTTGGTTGTGTACAACACCAACCTTCCGATTAATGAAGTAAAGAAAGATGCCACTTTTACCCTTAAATTAAGTAATTTAGTATCCATTTATAAATTTTATTGCAGTAATGACTACGTAGGTCGTATATTTTAAATTTTCCATTTCAGGCGAGAGCAGCATGTTACGAAAAAGTTAAAACAGTTTATCTTTAGTGGTGAATTGAAGCCTAAAGATTAACATTCGTCCATCCATAAACATCTCATCAACAATCCTAATTGTGGTGAAAATTACATGAATAGTAGATTTGAAATTCTATTTAAATCGAGAATTACTTAACATCTCTCAGTTATAGAATCATAGTAGAACTCGCGAGCCGAAAATTTTTAAACAATTAGAATTCTATAACTTAAAACTATACAATTGGTGAATTTTTAGTGTTTCTATTGTATCCGCTTTTTGTAAAGCTTTACTTTTAATTCTGTTTTAAGTAAAATTCACATAGTAACATTTCATTATACTAATTCTATCTTTAAAAAAAAACTTTAAATTCTTAAAGTACAACTTAATCCTTTTTTAACTTTCATGCAAACCTTTTATTTGTTCACAAATGTTTTGTTAGATTATAGCTCGTATGAACTACTAAACTTTCTTACAAAAACAATTTAATTATTACGTTACATTGGTGTTGCGTGGTATTTTCTTAGGTGGTGCAGAAGATTAAAAAATATTGCTGAGTTGCCGGTGCTCAAGTTGCCGGTGCTTAAGTTGCCTCAGCTCGAGTCGCCTCAGCTTAAGTTGTTACTTCTCGAGTCGCCTCAGCTCGAGTTGCCTCTGCTCGAGTTGCCTATGCTCAAGTCGCCTCTGCTTGAGTTGCCGGTGTTCGAGTCGCTTCTACTAGAGTTGCCTCTGCTCTGCTTAGCTTTACTTTATTTGTTTACAATCGCTTGTGGAATGATACTTAAGCCTGTACTGTTTTAGGAAATTTTCAACTTAGCTTACTTACCGCAAGATATTGGGTTTTTCGATAGTTCTTTAAGAAATTTTGCTTTTTTGAGTTCATTTGCGGCAGACAGCTAAGAGTTTGCGGCAGTGTAGTGAGCAACATGGTTGTGGTGTAAAATGGAGTTTTATAAGCTATTTTATTCTTAACAATAAATAAAACGTTATAGATACTTAGTTTTTTCATACAAACTTTTAAGGTGGTTCAATTGCGGCAGTGCAACACCCCACGCGACGCCCCTGTTACGTGATACAAAAAATATCTACCATTTTTGTAATTTTTCTCATCTTGATTTTCTTGATAATCTTCAATTCCTTCACTCGCATCAGCTAATTGAAGTAATGGAATTTGAATGGAATTCTTAAGAATATCTTTTAGGGATGAAGACTCCATTTCACTTAGCAGTCCATCGTCTTTAAAAGTTTTATTCGTTGAGTCAATATATAAATTTTAGTCAGATATTCTATATGAAAATGTTTGACTGTGTATGAAATTTTATTCTTTACATATTTATTAAACTCAGATCAAAAGTGATAAAAGTTTTAAACAGCATGTTTTGTTGTCAATTTTAATACAACGATTTTCATAATTTCAATAAAGTTAAATTTTTTTTCAACAATAACCAACCATTTTCGAAGTTTTCTTCATCTTGAACAGGTTTACCATTTGCAAACGCAAAATAAAAGGTCAAACTAAAAAGCAAGCACCAACAAAGCTTCATACTAAATGATATACTTATTCAATAACAAGTCTCAAGTATTGTGTGCTATCGAAGAAGTTTACTGGTAATGTATACTGCTCTCTAAACCTACGCATATAAAGGATAATAAAACCCACACAAATTAGTTTTAATTTTAGTAACACCACCTTCGTTTTCTTCCTGAAGTGTCTGCACGTGCAATTATACTAAAAAATTTAAAGTACACGTTTAAAAAGTAAGTAGTTTTAATGTTAAATAACTGATTTTTATATTTTTAAGAGTTGGTATTTTACATTTAAGTACAGATTACAGCCAAAAATTAAAAAATAAATCTGCTAAGAATAAAGAAGAATAAAATATAATTTTTTTTTTTTTGGTTTAAAGAAATAATATTTTTAAATTTAAACTTAATGGTACAAACTGTTATATTACAAGAAATAAGTAAGCCATTTAAATTTTCAACAAGCTAATGAACATATACAAAAATTTGAAATCTAATTAGCACTAAACTAAAGTTAAAGCTATATCTTTTACATTCAAAGCATTCGAAGTATTGTTAAGTTTTTAGCTAGTCTGTTATTTTAAAAACTTTTACCTAACAACTAAATTTTAAGGAATTTTACTCTTAAAATAAATTAGAAAATTTCGATAAATAAAACGAGAACAACAATTAATTAATGTATAAAAAAATAATTGTGCTTAAAAAACAGTGAATAAAAGCATACATCATATACTGTATAAAAGACAGTATAAGTTTATAATAAATGTATGATATACCCTATTTAACTTTTTGAAGATTTTTCAACATTTCTTGATGAAACAACATTCAACATTAGAACAAAAATTTATACTTACAGTAATAATTTTGTTATTGTTAAATTAATTTTGATATTTGGTTACTTAGTTTATTTTATCGGTAATTTATAGATTAAGCGTATTTTATGCGTTGAAGTACATATTAGTTTATTAGAATATAGTATATCAATAAATTTCAGATAAGTTACCAAACAAGCAGACATACTTTATCCTGAATTTGTTATAAAGCTGCTTCTCCTGTTAAATATTCTGTTTTTAAATGTTAAGGCCTAATAGGGAGGTCCATGAAAATTATTTTCAAAAATTAACATTGGTTATTTTTTGAAAGCTTAGAGTCTATACTTTAAATTTATTTTTATAGAACAAAAACAATAAATTAATTTTTGAGATATAACCAGCGTTGTATAAAAAGACCCGATATAATCATGTAGAACTAAAAAATTTCAAGGCCGATTTTTTTTGAACTTTTAAAAATTCACTAAAACTCTATCTCTCCTTCATTTATTAAGCTATTGACCTCAAGTTTTTAGCAAATCTTCTTTGCATTATAAGGAAAAACTGAATTGAAGCAATTTATAAAAGATTAAAAAATTAAAATTTTACGAAAAAAAAAATCAATACTTTTTTTAAGTTATAAGAAATAATTAATTTTAAATTTAAAAGTTTTTTTTTGTTTCTACAGTATTGTTAATTGAACAATAAAAAAGCGCTCAAAAAGTTTGGTCTAAGGACCTAGTGTAAATGCTTATAAAGTTTCTTACGAGCTATTACACATAATTTTTTTTTATCATTTAGATCAGGGGTCGGCAGGCAGTTGGTGGTCGCGGGCCAAATTTCAAGTTTTTAAAGTTTTCGCGGGCCTCAAATTTAGTTTTGGTGACATTTGAATAATATTTTGGTTTTAGTTTTAGTCACACTAGAGAAAAGTTTTACCTTTATTCACCTTACTATTTTAAATGACTTTTAGCTATACATAGAATGCCTATTTAAATTAATATTTATTAGAAATAAATTTAAATTGACTAATATACGTAAGTGTTAATAAACTATGTACTTTCATTAGCACTTAATTAGTTAAACTTAATACTTTTGTAATTTTAATTATAACCTAACTCTCTATAAAAACCTATTTTGAAAGACAATTTATGGGCTACTTTTATACATTTTTTATATTATCAACCTTTTTTCAATTTTCTAAGAATATTTACTTCAAAAAAGTTTTTGCGTGTTAAATAGTTTACACTCATTAAAAAATTTAGTAATTAGTTAACTTAATAAAATTAATACCTGTTTGTATTCAAGAAAGATAAAAGAGATTGTTTAACATAATTAATTTTCGAATACATTAATAAAATATCTTATTAGTAATAAGTTTTTTACATAGTTGCCACATAAAAAGCAAAAATGTCTGAGTTGTATCAAACCAGCCTAAGTTTATTATGATTGAAAAAGCTAATAAATAGTTGTTAATCAAGCTTAAATACCTATTTAAAATATCATCATTATCAAGAGTACAAAAATAGTAATTCTGAAATTTGGAAAATTTCTTTAAAGTGTTTGAAATAAAATTTTTACATGCATCTGAGTTTCAAGCTTTTAAAATAGCCTGTTTGCGTAGCAACCCATTTAAAATAAGATTCACAACATAAAGAAATAACGAAGGTTATTAACAGTAAATAAATTACATGCCAAAAAAAATACAAGTTAGCTGGAATGGACATTTAAATTTATTAAACAAATTTAACAAAAGTATAAAATTTTATTGAGTCATTAACGAAGTAGAAAAACTTATTTTTTATTAAGCATTATAGCAATTCTTTATCTGCAATAAGAATGTTGCATTTAAAAATAGTAATTGGAAAATATAAGACGAGAATCGAGATACGAGAATAAAAAAACGTTAGTTAGGAGTTATTGCGAGAAACGATAAAAAAACAAATCACTAAAGTCAGTTCCAACAAAGCACATGATTATCTTCAGGTAACTACAGAATGATCAAAAAAAATTGTTAAGGCAAGTTGTAAAGTAGCAAAATTTTTTACTGAAAATGAGATACCGTTTATAATTGAAAACTTTTTTAAAGAGTTAATGTTGGCGGTAATGAAAAACTTTTGTTTATTTCTTCAATGAGAACAAGAAGTCGTGTTTAGGAAATGCATTAAGGTTATAAAGTCGCATAAATCAAATTAGGACTTTAATCAATCTGTTTACATGATAGCACTGATAGAAAAACTATTGCTCATCTGATAATTTTTTAGAGATGTTTTTACTAACTTTTACATTTTAGTAGAATTTCTTGGTTTAGTTCCAACGCAAAGCACAACAATCGGTGAAATATAACAAGTATAAGTGCAATGCACCATTCCAAAGTTTTTTAAAGTACAATTCCTTCTTTTTTTTGTATAAAGTTTAACTAAAGTTAAAAAAATGTCTTAAAAAATATATCAATATTAAAAATTACTGTTAAGCTATTTTAAATATATTTTTTAATAAAAAAATATCTATTTGGTAAACTTTTTGTGTCAAATTGAAATTTCATTACTTTACATGTAAAAATTGTTTGAAATTCCAGGTTTTTTCAAAAATTCTCAAATTCAAGTTTTTTCCAGCATTTTTAAGCATAAATTTTCAAATTCAAAGCTTTTCCGGGGTTCAAGTTTTTTGGCAACACTGATTGTTTACACTTAAATGTACACAACAGTATAAATTATATTTTGAACTATATCAGCTGCAAGACTTAAAATTTAACATATATTATAACTCAAACTGACACTGTGGATTGAGCAAAACATACATCATAAGTTTAATTTGCCACTCTTTTAAACAAAAGAGCCAGCCTGAGTCAACAAAAACATTCCTGATATTATTGTACAAAAAAAGCAATTCTAGTCAAAAACCTAAAAATAACTTATTTGGCCTGAGATTTTTAGTCTTCAAACAGTGATATTCTGAGGGTGTGGCAATGTTTAGTTGTTTATTTGCTTGAGTTTAAACTATTTTGATTAACAATGTACAAACTTAATAAATTTACCATCCCTAAATCTAGTTTATATTAGTTAAGTAGCTCCAAAAAACAGCAATTGTGTGTATTGATATTCAAGGCATAAAAATTAACTTAGTTTGACAAAAACAATGTTTGAAAAATGAAAATGTATACCTAACAAAAACTATATTAGTTTATGTTACATATATTGTTTTCAATGTGTCTGTACAAATTTAGATATTACATGTAGAAACAACAATGTTAGAAAATTATGCATAAACTAAACTTAAACTAACAAAAGTATTAAATAAAAAGTGGTTTAAAATACGAGCATCTTTTTAAGTTGATGTGCATAGAAATTAATTTATAGTACAAAGAAAACTTCTAAAAAATTAAAATGTGTCGAAACAAAAATCAAAAAAGCCTTATTTCTTATTACTATGTTATTTTAAATGTTTTTACACTAAAATATAACATTTACAAACAAAATATGTATAAAAGAATCTTAAACATATAAAATATTGAAAAAGAATATATAAGTTATAAAGAAATGACACTTTAGTTAATTACTGTGCATTACTTTTGTACAAAATGGAAAACATTTGCATTTATTTTATTTAATAAATAGGTATTATATAACTAACTTATTTAATCCAAGAACTCTATACACTCTTTTTTCAGATAATAAATGCTGTTGTAAAAAAGAAGTTATTATGAAACTGAGAAAAATATCCTGTTAGAATGCTAATCTGCCTTTTATACATTTTTAAACTAAAGCAGTAATTTCTTCTAATTATTTTTAAATGTTATACAGAGACTTAAAACCAAACTAATCAAATTAAATCGAATTACCGAAAAAAATTTAACTTATAATATATTTTTATTCAGCGGGCCACATTTACATGCTCGCGGGCCACAAAATTTTCTTTCGCGGGCCGCATTCCATTCAAAAAAAATAACGTGCTTGCGGGCCGCAGATTGCCGACCCCTGGGCTAGAGATTAGTTCTCTTGGATAACCAAAACTGGGTTTGAACATTTCAATTAATCTAGTGTCAATAACCATACTCAAATTTTTTTTAATGTTGTTAAACGTAGAACTAGCATAACTTGAAGTTTAAACATTTAATCAAAAAAAGTTAGAAACTTTTTAAAAATATAAAAATACTGATGAAAACATTTAAACTTTCCCTTTTTTTTACAGATGTCTAAAATACCAAATTTGCGTGTAAACATTACAGCCGTTGTAGTGAAACTTACGAAATTCTGTTATGGTGTTCTAAAACGTACATATAAAATACTAAAAAAAGCTTCATCTAAATATTATTAAAAAATTTATTATAATAACTATTTATCGAAAAAAAATATTGAAATTTAAAAAAAACATAGTGATGACGATAAAATTAGTAATATATTTTGTATAGTAGTTTTTTTGTTAACACTATGTTTGATTGTAATTGTTAAAAAAATTATTAAAAAAGCTCAAAAGTAATCAAGCAATGAGGAATTTTTTGACTTGCAGCTTTTCGAATATTTCGATAAAAGAAAATTGATCGTTTTATAACACAAAAAAAAAAGATCACGAACAAATAAATTACAATTGTTCGTTTGAATCTTTTTAGTACAATGCTGCTTTCAACTTGTTCAAGTAATGCATCACATAATTATAAATAAATTTTATTATGTTCGTTTTAGCTGTCTTCCATGCAAGATACAGGTGCAGCGTTTACTGATAGTTCCGTTGCTATTTTCAAACCTTTAAGTTATAAGTTAGACGCTATAAGAATAAAAATTTGTTTAAAATCGTGTAGATAGTAGTTTACTACTATTAAATATACAGAAATAAATGTTTATGATTTTTATATATAAAAATTTAAAAGGAAGTAAAAATAATATTAAGTTTAAGTTTAAAAATATTAAATATATTTGTCTTGAATTAAAAATTATCATCACTTTTATATTTTTATCAACTAGTTAATAAAAGCAGCAGTCTACTAAGAACAAAATCTGACAATCCAAAATTTCAAATCAAATCAAATCAAAAATCGACATTTACCTTAAATTAAATTTCAGCATCATGCTTTGTTTACATGTTTTACGGTGCACAATGTACAATGTACATCACATTTATTTATACAAACATTGAAAAAAAACTTCTTGGTTCGCACTCAGTTACCTGGGTCGCCATCATCGTACCCTGGTCTTCGTCTCTGGTCAGGTGGTAATATATTATGACGTCACCGACATATTTGTCCGCTAAAAACCTCACCTGGATAAAATTGTTGTCATGTATGACATTTTTAATTTTTATGTTTAAAATTAATGAATACATTTTGAAATCTTAATGTTTATAAAATTGGGAGCGGATCAAAATAGCCCGGCGTCACTTTGGCACGGTGCGTCATTTTAGCACGGGGGGTCACTTTTGCATGGTGGGTCACTTTTTCACTATTTCTTTCTCTTTTCTTTTTGCTTGAAGCGTCTGTAGAATTTTATTTTTTTGACTGAGCGTTATTTTGCACAAACCAAATCTTTTTAAACCTTCATTTGTTATTTTTCGATACCACATTTTTATTTTTAAATATTTAAAACTCTTTAATACATAAAACACATGTTTAGAAACTAAATTGAAAATCAAAAGTAAACACGCATTAGTATCGTAAAAAATTCAAACTTAAGTTGCAACTTTATTTTAGAAGTGTTTAAACAACTTTTTTTAATGTAGTACAAAGTAAAATTTAATCTAAAACAAGTTTATGTTGTATGAAACTAAATTCAATACTAAAATAATATAGTTGTTCCAAAAAAATAAAAGTTTTCAAGTTTTTTAGTCACTTAAATTAAATTTATAGGTATAATTTAATTGAATAGGGTTAGTACTTAAAAGCTTTTCTAGGTTTTACTAAACTTTCTAGTCTAAAAAAATGAAAACGAAAACTTTAGAATGTTAAGATTATTATATTACTACTTGGTATGAAGAATTAAAGAACATTATACATTAAATAGAAAGTCAGTAAATAATAATACACTAAAAGTCTCTAAAAGTAGACTTTAATTTTTTTCAACAGTTTTGCTACTTTATACTCTTTGGTTTTTTATACAAAGTTTTAAAAAATCTCAGCTTTCTTTTGATTTAAAAAATATATATTATCGTACAGATTATTTATTATCTTTACTATTTTATCGTATTATTTTTTATTTATTAGTTTAAAATGCATGTGATTATTAAGTAACAAGCTTAAACATTTTTAGGCTTGATATTAAATAGTGTTAAAATATTTAATAATATCACATCTAAAATGTACTAAAAAATATAAAACCGAGTTGTCCTTCAAAAAAATAATAGAAAAACTGATAAAATAAATGTTTTATTTCAAGCTTAAATTCTTATAAATTTAGAGTGTTTTTTTCATCAATTAACTAAAAAGTTTTAAAAATTCCCTAATTAAAAGACTTTAGTTCTTGCAAAAATAAAGCTCCGTGCAAAATTGACCCACAGTGCTAAAGTGACACCGTGCAAAAGTGACCCCCCGTGCTAAAGTAACGCTGTGCAAAAGTGACCCCCCGTGCTAAAGTAACGCTGTGCAAAAGTGACCCTCCGTGCTAAAGTGACGCACCGTACTAAAATGACGCCGTGCAAAAGTGACGCACCGTGCTAAAGTGACACCGTGCAAAAGTTACCCTCCGTGCTAAAATGACGCCGTGCAAAAGTGACGCATCGTGCTAAAATTACGACCAGTACTAAAGTGTCGCTGTGCCAGCCTGACATCCACCCTATAAAATTTAGTGACATTTTTATTTACTTGCAAGAACTTTTGGAATGTTTTTAAATACATAGTAAAGCTTTTTTAGAGTACTTCTATCGGCTAAAATCTTACCTGGGTATTTTTTTTATAACCAGTATCTTAATATTCAAACTTTTCTTTTTCAAATTAACTGTTACATTGAAAAATTTCTATGTTTTTTTAACTAGCGACATTTTCAGTAACTTGTTAGAATTTTTTTAATTTGTTCAAAATTAAATGTTTATAGGTTATTTTGAATACGCTTTAAATAAAAAAAGGATTAGTTAAAAAAATTTATGTTGTAATTAACTTTTTAGTAGAAACTTCTTCGTAAAACTTTCAGAAATTTAATCAGTTTACTTTTATTGAACTAACTTTTATTATTATTTTATTATTTAAGTTTTTTTTTTTTACAGTAAATTAACTGTTTTTTAATTGTAACTGTAACTGCTTAACGCAAACAAAACTATTCTTAAATTTATTCAACTTCGAAATTCACTGATAGATAAAAAGTAGTTTTGTCTCACTTTTTATTTAACAAATAGAACAGATAAGTATGTTTTTAAAATAGTTGCATAAATTTTTAACTTACTATGTTGCTTAACTTTCTGATCAAAAATTTTTAAAAATTATAACAAACTTGATTTTAATTTTTAAAAGCTTTAATTCAAAATAAATAAATTCTAAGTTTTAATCACGTATAAATTTTAAAAATATTAGAATTAAAACATGCTTAGTTTTTTAAATCATGAGTTACATCTTGTGTAAAAACTTCACTATACTTATTTTTCTTGTAATTCCTATGTATTAAATTGTTAGTACATATAAAAAACTAAAACATATTTTAATATTTTCTGCAGTCCACTAACAAAGTGGAAGTTCGTTTAAGTCATCCAAAAGATTGATAAAAGTATATCCCTAGAGACATTTTAAATAAGAAAAGAACGACCTTAAAGTTTAACTTTTTTCAAACACTATCTACGTAAAACCGTAAAGAGTATAGTGAAACAAACAATCATTCTAAATTTAATGAAATTTTTCTGATTAGAACTCGTATAGTTAAATCGAAATTTTTATACTTTAAATGTTTTTTAATATCTTTAGACAGAAAACATATAACAAGGGCTTGACATTATACAACACAGTTAAGTAGGGACGTGTTTAAAATAACTAATTAAGATAATTTCTCAACCAAGAATAAAACAACATTAATAGCTTACCTGTCATTGTTTTGTTAGGTCAAGTTTCTATTAAGACGAATATAATAAGTATTTTAAAAATATAAAAACAATAAAAATTTTTGGAAACAATAAGTTTAAGAAAATAGACATCAAATTATTTAGATTACTAAAACCATAGCGTTGAAAAGTTAACTTTTTTTTTCTAAGATAGCTATCTTAAATTATAACCAAAAAACCTTTGAAATATTTTATACTTTAGTCTTTAAAGTTACTACTTTTTAAGCAACAACAGATTATGATTTCTAAGTTAGTGTGTTATTGTATATTATTTTTTTAACCTTTATTTTTGTTGTAGATATTCTGTGATCAGACCCAAACAATTTTTTTTTAAATTTTTTCTTTGACAGCTAGAAACTCACTAAATAAAAAATAAAAACGTAAAACTAGGTTTTTTATACTGAAAAGTTTCCTAACTTCAAATAAAGATGAGTTTAAGTAACCTTAAATAAGTTTCTATCGCGGTTAAAACCTAATAAAACATTTTTACTCAAGTGCATTGCTAATCTTTTTACAATTTTCTTTAACAACTTATAGGATTTAAAGAAGAACTGAATATATTTATTCAACTACTTATTGTGCATACTTTTTTGTTTAAGCTCATTCCCTCAAAGCATAAAATAATAATTAAAGAACAACAGTCGTTTATTTTGAAAATATTAACATTCTTACAGTACCATGTAGATTTGGGCACACTATCAAAATCTACCCGCGTTCAAAATCCAACTGATTTTTTTTTCTAACTATTAATTAATTTTATATATTTTTAAATTTTTTTTTATTTATTTATTAATTATTTTTTACTATCACTGTTACCCCTAACCCTTACCCTCGATCGGTAAGCGGTTCTCGAATTTGACCGGGTGGATTTTGATCGGGTTGATTTTGAACGCGGGTGGGTTTTGATCGCGGATGGACATTGAACGTGTCCCGTAGATTTGATCTTATATTGATAATATTTTTACTAATAAAATTTATGTTTATCAGGGGTCGGCAGATGTTGGACACTTATGCAAAATTTTATTTTCCCTTATGTGTCCAAATTTTGATAGTTTAAAGAAATGAATGTTTTTCACTTGATATTATGTTTTTTCTTTAAAAAACAACAAATAAATATAGTAACATTAATTCCCAAAAAATTATTTTTCACAAACAAAATAAGTGTTAATTTATAATGAGTGTGTTTCTGATTTCTTGATTAGTTGTGGAATTAAGTTAACTTGTTAGCTAAAGGAAAATGAGAGAATTAATGAGAGATCGCGTGATCTACAAGTCCAAAGTTCATCGAAAATTTCAGAAAGAGAATCGAAAAACTACAAATACGCCCAATCAGAGCGTGAATTAGGTCATTTACCTCGAAACAAGCACGAAGCGACACTCTGCTGCTCTCATATTTGAGCGTTAGCCACCATCTTGGAAAAGCTAGCTGATCTCCGGGAAAACCCTCTCTTGGCGCTCTGAACATAAGTCGCCATCTTGTAAAAGCTAAATGACCTCCGGGAAAACCTTCTTATTCAACAACGTCGACGGGGCGAACAACTCGATTTGAGTTGTTAACGTGCCATACTCATAAGCCTACGCATATTGTAGCAGACAACTTCTTTGGATCAATTTGAACATTGAACTCCACGCATTCGGTGGCATAACTTATTACTTTTATTTTTAATTTACTTTATTTCATTATTGTATCTTTTTATCTTGCGCGCTCTACATCCGGTGTCAACGAGGAAGTATAAGTCCCTACGTTCTGAACCAGTAAACTTTACGAGCAACCATTTGTTGCAGTACAACCAGAATTGTTAACTGCAAAAAGCATTCTCAAGTAGTAAACCTTTGTTATTGTTCTTTCATTTTATTGTATAATAAAGCATATAGATATTTGTTAGTCTATATTTAAACTTAAGTTAAAAGTAAATGTATAGGTATTTAGCTCTTAAACCCTCTCACACTCGGTCGCAGACCGAGGTAGCAACTAAAGATAAAGGTGGCCCCGAAGCTACTGCTAATTCGACTCCAGTCGAAACTGCCGAACCTGTTACAGAGGCGCTTTCACATAAAGTTAGAGACCCTAGTAGTTCGTAGTATATCACAGACATTTGGTGGTCGTAAGCCAAAATTCAGAAACAAAAGTATTCGCGTGATGCAGTTTTACTTTTTACTCTATATAACAGACCCGAATACCCAGTATTAGTCTTTATTTCTCGTTAAATGTACCTAAGACCTTATGCCTTTTATTTTAAACCCCTGAATATCTAGTGCAAGTTTTAAAAATATCATTTGGAGGCAAAACTTGCATGTTTACGGGCAGCATGGTTTACCTTTTATGGGTTGCAATCCACTTAGAATAAAAACATACTCGTGGACCGTAATTTCCATACCCCTTGTGTATATTCAGTTGAACTAAAAAGTATTTAAGAATAAAAAATGTTTTTTAAATTGTCTTACGGTTACTATTTTACGTGATTAAAAAACATAAATTTTAATAAAAAAGCAACTTTTGCGTCTTTCCAAATTTGAGAAAAGAAAACTTAAAAGACCTAATGCTGTCTTAAACGTTAGTAGTACGAAATAAGGTTATTGTTTACTTTTATAATTGGTGCATAAAAAAGTACAACTGCTAAATTAATATAAATGTTTCTTCTAGCTGATAAAAGTTAAATAAATATATTTTTATAAGGACGAGTATGTGTGGTTCAATAAAATGTATAATCGCTTTAAAATTATTTTCAATTTACTTATAAACCATGTTTTGTTAATTAGATGTGTTCTAAATAATCCAATAAATAACCAGTTTCAGTTGATTTAATGAGGTATGTCAAACTATTATTTTCATGTGTTGCTAGTTTTTAGCTTATCTGTTATATCTGTTTAACTGTTTTTTATCACGTTTTTGAAACAAACCTATGTTTTAAAAAATAAAGTAAAAGTTTAAAAGTTTTTTGACTTTATTATATGTAAAATATACGTATATTACGGCAGTTTTAGACTAGTTTCCTGAACAATGTGCCACCCCTGAAAATAATTAAGTTACTTGCTAGTAACGTTTGAACTATGCTAAGTCATATGTTGAAAATAAGTTTAAGAGCAGAAACTTTACACTTTTATGAAAATTTGGTTATATCAAATTAGATTTCCTTACGTTTTTTAAAACTTTATTTTTTTAACATTTCTATTTAATGTTTTTTCTTATATAGTTTACTAAAAATTAACAACCATGTTATTTCAACTACATAAACAAGACATCGGTATAAGGCCATTTCAACAGTTTTATTAAACTTTACATATTACTCAAACTAAAATAAATTAACTAAGATGTATTAACTATAATAAATTAAATTAACTAAAATTATAATACTATTAGTTCTAATTTCATTAAAGTGATAATAAAGGTTTTTAAAGTAAGTTAAGCATATTTATTTATTTATTTAATCTTTAATCCAAAACTAAATATTTTAATTCACCTAAAATATTTTACTATATATGAATGCATAATTTATATCAAGTTTAAAGAAAAAGTTTGATACTAAAGTAAACAAATTGTTAATACGAGAAGTAGTACAAGTTATAAAAAAAATCAGTATAAGTTTAAGAGGCATTAGCTTATAATTTTTCTATTTATGAAGAAAGTGTATTCTGTGTTTGTGTTTTACTTAAGCCTAAATATAGTAGTTTATCTTTTTAATGACATTTTAAAGTTTTAGATACAGATTGTCTCCCTGATATTTGAAAAGTACTTTACTTAGCAATCTTTTTTAAATTTCTTAATAAATTTAGCCTGTAAATTCTTTTTTTTATGATAAAATGTCGTATTTTTCATTGAATTTAAAGTAAATAAATATTTATTGAGTTAATGAAATTTAAATTTATAACAAGTTTTAGAAATTTGAATCAGATTTTTAGTTTTTTTGAGCAGTTTAAAACTCTAAAATTTTCCAATTAAATATATTCAATATGCTTGATTTCTATAAAACTAAAAAATCAGGTCCTGGACAAGACGTTAAAAGGTATCCGAGCGGTGCAAGACTCGATAACCGAAAGGTTTTTTCGTGCTGAAGGTCCTAGGACCAATTGTTTGAGCGCTTTTTTGTCGTTCAATAAAATATGTATAGTAGAAAAAGTTCTTTTACAAATGATTACAAATGAAATATTATATAAAATTAACTAATTTGCAGCCCAACCAAGACCTGTTTGAGTTTTTTACAAGTCATTTTTAAAACTTAAGCTTGTTTGAATTTTTAAGCAGAACTAAGGCTAAACAACATGTTTTCTAAATCTAAAGCTAGTTTTAATAAGACATTTTTTCATAACTTTTATTTTTTAGATAAAAAGTCACTTTATTAGTTTATTATGTTTTCTCAGTATTCGAGCTTGATTAAAAATATTTTTTTTAATTGTTTGGCATTACAATTTAGATTTTTGATTTCATGCATATCAACCTGTTTTAAAGAGTAGAAGTTTCGATTAAAAACATTTAAAACTACTAAATACTGTATTTATACATTTGACTACGAATTTTAAAAACAGCTCAAAAATCAGCAGTAAATAAGAAATACCCACGAACTGAGTACTGAAAAGAAAGATTACTAGAAACCTTTCAGAGTTGGAATCTTTTGAAAATTTTAATCAGGGATATTATGTAAAAAAAAGGTATTTTAGCTGAAGGAAATCAATAAAGTCAGTTGTAGCTAGTGATCTACTAGATCTAGGATGTAATTTTAGACCACTTAAAAACTTTAGTTAAACTCAGGTTTGTTTAATTTTTAGCAAAACTCACTTTGGTTTTTTTTCCAAAAATCTCAGCCTAGTTTTTATGACTTCTAAAACAGCTATTTTAACTTAAAATTTACTTTTTTTTTTAAGTATCAAGTCTTTTTACTGTTATTAATTTTTTTTATAAATATCCAAGCTTAGATAAAAATATTTTTTTTTATATTTTAGCTCTTACAACTAGTTTTCAAACTTTATTATAAACTTAGGCGGACTCTAGCTAGCTGTTGGTCACTAAAACTGATGTTTTTGCTTCAAAGAATAACAAAATCAGTTTTTAATGAACTATAAAGAATTTTTTTGTTCCATATACAATGAAGGTTTATAACTAAATTATATATTATCAATAAAATAACACAAATTTTATCAACACTTAAGTATACTTGCATTATGTTAAACAACTGCTATATCAAAACAGTTCTTCATTTAAAAAAATTCTTATTAGTAATTATAAAATTCTCATTTTTTTAACAAAAGATTTCTGTGATACCACACCTAAAAACGCCTAGAGTTACCCCTGTGTTACTACATGTGCCTAATTTAGGGTTTCCCAAAGTGGGTCATATGTTCCATTTGGAAGCCACAAGCAGCAAAATGGCCCTAGTGGTGCCATGAGGCCATAATATAGTTTTTTGAACGACAGAAAAAGGCTTAAGCTATTTGATCCTAGGACTTGGTGCACGAAGGAACCTCTCGGTTATCGAGTCGCACACCACTCGGATACCTAAAGGGGTCTTGTCAAAGACATAGTTTAAAACTTACTTTAGATATTCTGGATTTTATAGAGAAGAGCAAAAAAAGTCTTAGGTGAATTTAAGGTTAGTTTTGAAACTTATACCAGATATTCTGACGTCGATGGTGAAGATCAAAAAAACGTTTTAGGCTTATTTAAGGGATTTTTTTTTGAGAAGTCTTGTCAAGTGGGGCCATAGCTTTTATTATTTCTTTAAAGGGGGCCTTATAAAAAAAGTTAAGGAATCCTGGTCTAGGCTAACATATCCAAAGTTTTCAAGCTTTTCCTTGGCTTAAAAAGCTATAGTTAGCAGGCAGCTTCATGTTTGCTTACAGAAAGTAATTGGTGTTAGTTTTTGGTATTATATATTGTTTATTGTACGACAAAAATAAAAGCGCTCAAAGTATTTTGTTCTGAGACTTGGTACACCAAAAAAACTTTCGTTTATCGAGTCGCACACCACTAATACCTTTTAATGTCTTGTCCAGGACTTATACTTAAAACATTGAGGCAAATTATTTAAACTAAGTATAACTGTACAAACTTTTAAAAGATCAGTATTTCAACCAGGGGCGACTCGTTGAGTGTGGGCATTGGCGCAGTTTCCCAGCTAAGATATTTAAATGATAAATGTTTTTGGTTTTTGTTTTTGAAGTGACCTTCTTATAAAACTTCAATTTAGATTATGACCATTTTGGTTAAAGTTGAACGTATTTATTTTACAATTTGGCGAACTTTTAGATAAAAAAATACATATCAATGTAAAATCATTCAAATTATCAAGCAACAAACTCAAGTTATTCAGACTAGTTTCTATAACTATAAAGTTTGTTTTTTTCTATTATAATAATATTTTTCTGTTAAGTATTAAAACCTTTTGTTATTTTATGTCGTTTTAGATAATCAAGCTACACACCATTTTTCGTTATACTGCTTTGACCAAAATCAGTTTCAAAACAAGGGTTGCCACTTTACCTGTAATCCTGAAAAAACCTAGAAAAACCTGGAATTTGACAATTTAGTCAAAAAATACCTGGAAAAATCTGGAAATTGAGAAATTTTGAAAAAAACCTTGAAAAACCTGGAATTTTGAACAAAAGTCACTAAAAAAAAACTGGAAGAATCTAGATTTTTAACAATTTTCACATGTTCAGTGGTAAAATTTCGATTTGACTCAAAACATCTATCATATAAATTAAAAGTTTTTGTCATTTTCAAATTTTTTTTTTATTAAAAACATACTTAAAGTAGCTTTACAGTATCTTTTCAATGTTTTTATACTATTTAACACAGTTTCTTACCTTAAACTTAACTTTAAACCAAAAATAGACCTTAATTATGTATTTTGAAAACCTGGAAGAAATTTGGAAAACATAGAAAAAGTTTTGAAAAAACGAGTGGCAACCCTGTCAAAAATAATAAGATTAAAAACTTTATGTTTATTGAAGCATATTGATTAAACACTTTTAATATTCTTAATTAGCTAAGTTTATATTCAAAAATATAATATTTCCACTTAAGTTAAGAGTTACCACACACTCTGGCTATTAAGAATAACTCAGACCTAGTTCAAAATTGTTGAAAAACCTAGGTTAATTCAATCTAGTTTGAGGGTTTTTTTCAAATTCAGACTTGTTTAAAACTTTTTCTTCAAAATCAGGCTAGTTTGGATGATTTTTGTAAATCTCAGCCTAGTTTTACAAAATTAAATCTGTCTTTATTCTATAATTTTGTTTTTGTAAGTTCATTTTACTAGTACTTCCGACTCCGTGTCTTTATAAATTTAAGCTGGATCAATAGTAGGTACTATGTTTTTTAACTTATGTGCTCTTAAATAGTTTTTTTTTTATTGTTTCACAAACTCAAGCTGACTCATGAAAGTTTGAAATAGCTGTGACTGATTTACGATTTTTCAAACTGGTTTTTATTTGAAAAAGTTTAAAATCATTATATTAGCCCTAAGTTGTAAATTGATACTGAATAAATTAGGAAAACTGGTTGTTTGAGAAATCAAAGAAATATTACTAAACCTGTAGTATACTGGTTTTACAATTTCAATGTGCTTGTATTGAAGAAGTCAGTATATCTTGTTATGCACAGGGTTGTTTCACAATAAGGCTACTCAGGATAGCTCAAACTAGTTCAAATATTTTTTAAACTCAGGCTGATAAAAAAAAATTATCAAAACTCAGGCTAGTTTTAAAAATGTTTTATCTGTCAGGCTAGTTTTGAGTTTTTTTTTTTAATTATTTTTCTATTTAATTATTTTCTAACTATTTTGGTGCTTCTAGGTAGTTATGACTGATTGATAATGTTTTTCAGTTTTTACTTCGACTTTTTAATTATTTTGTAAACTCAGGCTAGATTAATGTAACCCAGGCTTTGACACTCAGGCTTGCGCACCCCCTAACAAAATTACCACGCATCTCCACTTAGTTCTATCAACAATTAAATAAAAAAACATTCAGATTTTATAAATAACAGACTCTGTCAGTTTAAAAACTATGTATAATGTTTTTTTTAATATTTTAGGCAGCTCGCGTCTGGTTTTTAATATTTTCAGTTTCATTTAACACTTGCTTGTTTTACACATTTTATCATCTTAGTAAACTCTTTAATATTATCTAAAAATATCAAAATTATTAGCTAAAAGTCTGAAGTGGTTGTTCATAACTTTTTTAGAACATTTTTTTGCTTTGTAAAATTTGCCAAAGGTGTTTAAAGTTTGTAAATAGTTTTACATCATGCAAAAATAATACTATTTTTTTAGAAATTTGTCTGGCATGAAGTGTACATTAGTAAGGTCTAAAAAACAATTTAAATCATTTTTTTAGTTATCAAACCTTATTATAAAGTTTAAATAATGTTACTATTAGTAGTCTATGTTCAAGATATTTCAAGCTTTGTAATGCAGCAACTTTTGCTATTATGCATTGTTTAAAAATTTTACCCTATAAAACTATAAATAACTTTTTTTAACGTATAAATAAACATAAATGTAATGTTTCACATAATTCTGCTATAAAACAATGTTTCACTCTATTAAACATATCAAGTTATAATTAAGTTCTTTTTTGTTAGAATGAACATTCTTATAAGTGGTGCGAATAGATAAAAAACAATATTGTTTAGTTCAACAATTTTTTTTTCTTTAGATTCTTTATTAGCAAACTTTTAGAAATGAGTTTTTGAATATTTTTAAATAAGAACTTGATTATAACTGAAAATTTTTAATAGAGTGAAACATTGTTTTATAAACATTTATTTGTATGAAACATTATACTTGTATTATCTCCTTGAGTTAAAATTAAGAATTTGAATTTTTTAACTTAAAACTAAAATCTTTTAAATAAATAAATCATAAAAATATTTGAATTAGCACAAAAAAATTTTTAAGTGGTAAATAAGAAAGACTGTTTTTTATAGTGGTAAAGATTTACAGCAACTAAACTGCTTAAATAATTGAGTTTTTAAACTTTTTCAGTTTGTTTTAGAAAATATAAACAAACTATTATTTTTAGCCTTTAGTTAAGTAATTTTTATAATGAAGCTTGTTATACAAAAAAATACTATTGAAATAAAATTAACATTTTACAACCACAGTTTGTGAAAATGCTATTTATGGCTTTTAAAGCAGTCGTAACTTTTTCTAGATAGTTTTATAGAAAAAAATTGGTGTTTTCTTTTTTGTTGAGTAGGCAACAAGGTTTTAACCATACAAAAAGTTGAGAAAAAGTTCATAATACTTTTGACTATCACGGTAGTCATTTTAAGAATTTTTGAACAGTAAATATGTTATTACACAACGTAAAAAACTTCGCAGGTTTTATAACTTGGTAGGTATAATTTTTTTATTAAGTATTGTATATATATATAAAAAATAAGTAATAATAATGTATATAATAAATATAATAAGCTATTGTAATTTGGAAATTTCATTAATTTAAAAATTAAAAACTGTTTGCTAACTTTTAGTTATCACTGTAAGTTAGAAACTAAGAACTAAAACCAAGTTCGCATACAATTCGTATTTCACGTATGACATATTTATTGTTTATATCAGGTGTACAGTACGTGATCAGCTTTGTATTTTAAAACGCTTTTGCTATTTGCTTAATTTTTTGTTTTTAATATCATGATTTACTGGAACTTTTGTTAGATGCATCAACCGTACTTTTTTTTGACATTTCTATATAAATAGCCTTTAAAATCAAAAGTTTGTAAACTTTTTATTATCAGATACATGCCTTAGCTTAATTGTTATAAAGCTGTTTTTTATTTTTTGGCTGAAAAAAACTAAACAGTATGATTATTTATACTTGAAAAGTTTTTGAGCTCATAAACTTTTCACTCTGTATGAAAATGTTATTTAAACTTGTCTTTTTAAACGCGAGTTTTAAGAGCAATTTAGTTACATGAAGAGGTTTGCAGTTACTATAGTTCAAATGACGTGTGTCAAACAAAACAACTGGAGCGTATAATTTGAGGTTACTCTGGCACATTTCATGGTATGATTTTCTCTTGCCTTCAAAGCGAGCCCTTTCATTTTACGAATCTGCCGAGTGAGGATGTTCTGGTTTCAAAATAGCTACGTTTGTTATTTTTTTACAGATTTTGAGAATCTTAGTTTGTCCACGTAGCATTCCTGTTTTCTTCGGACAACATTGAATATATTCAGCGAAGAGACAGAAACATAAATTAAAAAAAAGTTGATTTTAGAATAAACCAATTGAGTTAACTAATCTTTATTGTACAAATTATATTATTATTTAAATTTTTCATCAAAATAACTAATTTGTACAATTTTATTTGTTTGTAGTTATTTTGTTTTAGATCATATTTTGTTTAATCTTCAAAATAGATTTGATAGTTATTACAAGCTCACTTTTTATGCATAAAACGGTTTAATAAACTATAATTATAATTGCTTCTAAGTAAGCTTTTTTAACTAATTAAAGTATTAATTCTACTGCTAAATCTACTCACAGATTATAAATAATACACTAATGAAATTGTCTATTTGCTTAGAAGTATAAAAAACTAAGAATTAAAAATCAAAACACTAAAGGTTTATATAAACTTTATTTAACTTACACTGCGCTTAGAATTTCAAAAATGTTATACAACTTTTGCATTTTACAGTCTGCAAAGCTTTGCAGCGTTTGAGTTTATAGTAGTTTGAATAAAGCGGCATTATTACAAAACGAAGAATTCTCAAAACATTTCGGATACAAAGACATGGCTGTGTTCCTAATACTACTCTACTCCTAAATTTTCAAGTCTGCAATTAATATGTAGACATTTCAACTAAAATGCTTAAATTTCAGAACTTTGGTTATACTAAAATGGAAGAAGCACAAAAAAGCTGCACACACAACCGTAGAGTGAGTTCAGATGACAAAACGTCAGACAAACCTTACAAAATGGAAATTGTCTGGTCAAACGTGGTACGGTTCACTATTTTGCATCTAATTGCGATCGTCGGTGTTTATCAGTGCTTTTTCGCCAAGTCTCAAACCAACTGGTTCCGTGAGTTTTGCTGTTATCTCATTAAATTTCAAAACTTTTTTGAGTTCTTTTACTTAACAGTTAGAAATTAAAGGTTTCAAGTATGCCGTTTTGAAAGTTCTCTTGTTACAGCTGTATAAAAGTAGTATATTTTACAATTACAGTAACTAATAAAAAAGAAATGTGTTAATTTTCTGTGTTTATTGACTTATATGAGCCATAATTTAAATATATGATAATAAATTCTTAATTTAATTTAAATTCCGCGTTTTTGCATGCTTTTTTGTTATAATCACTATACTCAATTCACAAAGTTGTAAGGTTTCTGCTCAGTTCATAAACATCTTAAAATGTAACATTTCAATACAAATGTTAATGACCTCATTAGGTAATTTTAAACAATTTGCGCAATCGGATGCATTAATCGCAAATTTTTACTTCGTTCCAACAGACATGGGATATTATTGGATAAGTGCCCTCGGGATTACTGCAGGCGCTCACAGGTTGTGGTCTCACAAGTCATACAAAGCCAGTTTGCCATTGAAAGTCATCCTGGCTTGCTTGGGTTCAATGGCTTATGAGGTTGGTATGGTAATTAAAAAGTCGTTTACCGTTGTTTATCTAATTAAAAGTAATTAACTATGTGTTTCGTTGTAAAGAGTGTTTTTGCGTAGTTACGTTTAGTTTAGTTCGTTAAAAGTATTGCTTTAATATTTGGAAAAAATAAAACTTTATTAGAATTAGAACTCTTAAAAAATTAGTTTCTTAAAACTATTTTTCTTGTTGTTATTGTTTTAAAGAAAGAACTAAATACTTCAAAACTTATAGTACATATGTGTTTATTTGATACGTGCAACTTTCTCATATTTATCTTAATTATACGTACATAAATTATTTTGTTCTTACAATTATTATACTTGCTTGCTGGCAACGGTATTTAAAACACTTCAAGCAGTAATAATGAGTTGAAATTAAAACTTTTGTTGATTTTTTAGAAGTATAATTTTCAATATACACTAGGACAATCATTAAATAATGGCTTAAAAATGTATATATATTTTTTATTAACCATAAAAGCTTATCATCATTTTTTCCTTTGTACTGATTAAGTATTTGATAAAAACAACAATATAATGCGAGTTTTGCTACTTCACTTGTCATTAATGAAATTTAATCTACAAAACGCTCATACTTCATTTAAGAATGAATTTATTTTAAAAAATTATTAAGACGTTTTAAACAAAGAAATTAGTTTAAGCTTAAAATTTTTTGTTATAAACTCTTCAAATACAACATATAAATAACACAACGCTCACACTTTATATAAAAACGTTACCAGTAGTCAGAACTTACACTTTTTTCCACAGAACTCAGTGTACGAGTGGGCCAGGGACCACAGGGTGCACCACAAGTTCTCAGACACGGACGCAGACCCGCACAACTGCAACAGGGGCTTTTTCTTTAGCCACATCGGCTGGCTGCTGTGCAGAAAACATCCCCAGGTAATCATTCAGGGAAGGAAGATCGACCTGAGCGATCTGCACAACGACCCGGTGGTCATGTTCCAGCACAAGTGAGTATGAATGTCGTTTTAACTTTGTTTAATTGGAGAAATAAGTAATAAAAGCCATTAAATGAATAACTTTACTGTTAATCAACTTTGAATGCTGACTTTTTAGAAGGAAAAGTTTTTAACTATTTTTGATACTTTTATACCTGTTGATCTTATAATATTTTGATTTGTTAATACTATATAATCTGTTTTATCATTTAACATTGCTAAAATTTGAAAGGAAAAACTATACAAGCAAGCCATGACAGAAATAAGCTTAAGTTATACAGTCAAGCAAAGTCTAGATATAATTACAATTACATTTAAGTTTTGTTCTAAAATATAACTTTTAAAAACTATTAAGAACCAAAAACACGTAAAATACAAAATTAGCTTTAAAGCTAGAGTAAAATTAATAAAAACGAGACAAGTTAGCTTTAAAACGGTCAAATTTTACATTAAATCCAGTCACCGATTGTGTTAGACTATTAATAGTTGTATAAATTGTCAATCATTTCATTAAGAAAAACATAACTTCATAAAACTTTTAGCTTTATATGCGAACAAATATAAAAAGTACTGGTACTGTATATTTAATAACAGTAAACGATAAATTAAACAATTAATAATTTGTGTGAACAGTAAAGGTTTTATGAACTTTTTTGTGTAGAGAAAAGTTTTTTTAGAGATGAACTGATTGTTTAAACAAATAATATTTTTACAGGCACAAGTACACTTTCATGGCAATATTCACCTTCCTACTTCCTTCTGGTTAGTTGATTAGTAATAGGAGTTTTAATTAAGAGTATATATCGTAATTTTAACTGTTATAATATTTAAATAAGGCAAAAAAAGATCAAGTATTTTGCTTAATGCGCTAGTTCAAAAACTAAAAAGAGTTGCTGCTTAGTTTAGTTTTTTTTTAAGTAAACGTTTCTAAACTTTTTTAAGGAATAAGTTTCCATAATTTGAATTACAAAAGAACAACAGTTAAAAAAGTTAATAAACGAAGGTTTTGTAGTTTTAATTTATTTAAAATTTAAAATTCCCGATCACATTTTTAAATGTATTTTTCATTATTATTTTATATGGCTAGTCCTAAAAAAAATTATTGAAGGAAGCTAAATAGTGCAACAGATATTACAATTTTTTTTGTAATCATTAAAAAAGACTTTTTTGTTTTGTATTACCAATTTTCTTGAGAATGTATGAAACAAACTTCTAACATATGGCTATCTTTAAACTAAAAAAATAAATCTTAGAACTAAACTTAAGTATTATTGTTAACTAAGTTATAAAATATAGTTCTATGGTCAGTAAGTTGAGGGAAATTATACAGATAAGTTATAGTTGTGCACACGAAAATTTAACTGATTAACTATAGTTAGACTGCTTTAATTACTCAAGAAGTAAAAAAATAAGTTTAACTGATCACGAGCTATTTCAACATTTAGGAGCCAGTTTTTTTTTAAGTTACACATATATTTCACTTTTTATACTATTTATTTTTATTTACAGGAAATTTGAATCTTATTAACACTATTTTATGTATATAAAAACTCGATTTAAAATTTACGTACTAATATTCATGCATCTAAAGTAGCATTACTGTAAAAGTATTAATTTTTTAGGAGTAAAAGTTTATGTAAAGTTTTGTAGAACAAAAGCTACTTTAACAGACAATAAAGTATATAAATAATTTTAATTTCTAAAAAACTACTTTTTTAAACGTCATGAACAAACTTTATTTAGAATTTTTTACGTGAAAAAACAACGAAATGCTATTCAAAAAAAATTACTACAGGAAGATAGTGATAATTTCTAAAAATAGCAAAATAATACACAATATTTAAGTTGCTTGCCTCTCCTATAAAAATAATGAGTTTTTTGAAATATGATAAGTTAAAATCGAGAAACAATAACTCGAAAATATTGAATAAATAGGAGTATGTATTTGAAATTTTTATTAAAATTTAAAGATTAGTAATAAAGTTTTGATGCCAACAGTCTTTTATTCTTCTTCCAGTAATAACTTAAAAAAGTATTTTGTTTCATTTCTTTCTAAAGTTTTTTGCTTTTGAAACAGTTTGTTTTATAATTTTTTGTATTTTAGTGCTAAAACGTTCACATCAAATAATATAAGATGAGATAATATATGATAATATAAAAATACTTAAGGATATTAGTTTTACTAAATAAATTCATTAGAGTTGTAAAAATATATTTGTAAACACTGAAAAATAGGTGTATTTTAAAAGCTAAAAACTTTTTTTATCAATAGTCAAAAAGCAACTTGTTTTTTATTCAATTATAAAATTTCAACAAAGACGCTTTTTAAGAGAGTTAATTGCACTACTTATTTCTTACATTTAAAGCATATTAAAGGTATACTTTAGAGATATTTTTACAATTAGATAAATAGAATCTTTACTATATATGTACTTTAAAGTCATCGATTTTTAGTAAACGTAAAGGTTTTTTTAGTTAAAACCATTTTCTTAGTATTAACTTTTGCATCAAAGCCTTAATGCGCTTAGACTAGTCGTGCGTAAATGTTCCAGTGATAACAAAAGTATTTGTTTTTGCTATTGCTTAAAAAAAACTTTTTTTTAATAAATCTAAAGTGTTTCATAAAACGAAATGAAAAAGTGGTATCTATATACTTTATTTTACTTTTGGTACAAATATTTTGGTATCTGATGTAAACAATTTGAAAAAGATGTTTTTATTTATAAACATGAAATTAATTGTAGTAAAGATCTTATTTTCTCGTTAAATTATTTTACTCATTGGGATCTTGTGATTGCTATTTTAATAGAAGCAGTACTCGAAATAAAAATAAAATAAAAAAAATTTTATTGGATAGAATTCCGTAAAGTCAATTTAGCTTTAAAAATCAATATATTTAAAGCATACATATAAACAGTATATAGAAAAAAATTTTAGGATTTAAATATACTTTTGATACCCAATTACTTAAATATTTTTTACATATGTAAAATGACTAATCATTATACAACGATGTGAATTTTAACAAATAAAATTAACTCCAAAGTAAGAATATCTTTAAATGATCTCCAATTAAATTATAGTCAAATAGTTTTTACTTCTAAAAATAATAACATTTTAACGACTCTAAATGTTTTTACTAAGTAGTAGTACTGATATTTCGATAATATTTTGCTATCTAAAACACTTTACATACAGAAGTTAAATTAAAATTACAATGTTTATTAACACTGAAAATATCGATCACATGAACAATAATTTTATTTGTTAGAAAAAAAAGCATTGATTAATCACTTTATTTCAGTACTACCTGTTTTACTTTGGAACGAGAGTTTGTGGGCTTCGTACTGCGTGTGCGTGTTGAGGTACGTGTTGGTGCTCCATGCAACTTGGTCGGTCAACAGTTTTGCCCATTACTTTGGTGATAAGCCCTACGACAAGAGCATCAAGCCGGCAGAAAACCCGTTTGTTGCGTTTTTTGCAGTGGGTAAGTTGTTTCAGCGCTGTATTATGTTTTTATTTTCAACCGTTAAAAAGTTTTGATTTAAACGAGTACCTATTTTTTAATATTAAAATTAATTTTTCTACTGAAATTACCTTCAAAACTAAATATTTTTTTAGTTCTCTAATAAATATCATTTCATTCTGACGATAAGTTCATAACAAGTACAAATATTACATTTAGCTATGTTTTTTTAACAGACTAAGTACTGTCATTATTTGCAATACAGTGTCATAAGACCTATGTGCTTAAAACACTAAAAAAGCTCGTAAAAGCATTTTGGCCTAACTTGTTATAAAAATTCTACTGTTATTTTTATATTTTTTTCAACTTTATCGGTTTATAGTCATGGGATTTTGTTAGCTCACAATAGTTTGATTTTCTACATAGCTTCAATATTTTTATGACAAACACCTTGACTATTAGCTTGTTTTAAATTTTTCTAAAAACGTTAAAGCTAAAATCCTAGTTTGTTTGATAATAGTTTTATAACTTCAAATATTTATTTTATTATCAATAAAATGTTTCACAGAAACGATATCTTCAGACGTCAGTTTAATCTGTAAAATAAGTAAATATATAAAAAAACATAATAAAATCAAGTACATAAAATAACAGTTTTAAAACGATTTCATGAAACAGGTGAAGGTTTCCACAACTACCACCACACATTTCCAATGGACTACTCAACGAGCGAATTCGGGTTGAAGCTGAACTTCACCACATTTTTCATCGATGCCATGTCCTTCCTCGGGCTTGCTTCTGGCCGTAAGAAGATGTCAGAGCAGGTGGTCGAAGCGAGATCTAAGAGGACCGGAGACCATTCCAGAAAAAATAAATAATTTGTTTTTCACAGGCGGCCGACCTGACCATTTTTTAGTTGTCTTTCATAGATTTGCAATAATTGAACTAAGTTTCTTGTTGCAATGTGTTGAATTTAGTATGATACTATGGTTTTCAATAACACAATATACTTTGCTACTAGACATGACCATTTTGTACACAAAATTTTTTTAGACTCTTATTTATTTAGAAAATACTTTTTTACTTAAATTTTTTAAAATATCCTTCATGAATGAATGAGGTTAAATTGTTTAAATTTTTCTCCGTTACTGTTTTTGATTTAACTAAATAGTTATGTCTTAAATAAACATCTACCTTTAAACGCATGCTTGTTTTCTATATTATACTTTATATTATTATTCTTAAAATTTAAGTATTTACTTTTGTTAATTAACTAAAAAACTTCAATTATTTAGGTAAAATTTGGATTAATACTTATACATTTAAATGTTTGCTCTTCATTTATAATATTTTTAAAATATACCTGTAAAAATACTTTCGTCCCAATATCTAATTTTATATATTAATAATTAGTTATTTAAATAGTTAAGTTTAAAGTATTTAAGTAAATAGCTACCGTGTTTAAAAGGTAAGGTGAAACTAGCAGACAATTAACGAACGCGTTACATAGACTAAGACATTTTTAGTAGTTAAAGTGTTTACTGAATGATATGTCTCTAATTACAAACACTTTTTGTTATTGAGGTTACTAATCATTCTGGCCGTTCATACTAATCAAAGTGGTAAAGGTAAAAGCAACTTTACTTACACAAAGCGTAATTTGTTTAAAAATAGAAATACGTTTGTTTTTATATTATTTTTAGGTTTTTTGTTCTAGTCTACTTATATATATTTTAAAGCTTATAAAGTACTTAATATATATTTTAAGTTATAAGTTAAAATTGTGTACCATTGAATTATAGAACAAAATATATAAAAAAAGATTCAGCTATAAATACTTTCGATCAAGGGTCCTTTTTAATCTGAAAAGTGGGTGATCTAGTAGATTACATTAAGAATCTCTGACTTGTTGAGACTAAAATCAGTTAAAACATTTTTTAACAAAGTTTAAAGTAGTTAATTACAATCTCATCTTTTTCTGTTATTGATATGAAAATTAAAATGACAATAAAAACATAAGAAAAAAGTTAAGAAACTTTAACATCATAACAAAGTTTTATCTTTAGATACCTATCTACGTTGACTTTGTAAATATTTTAAAAAAATATTAACTACAACAAGACCTACATTTTAAATTGATAAAAATGGATATGTATATGATTAAAATTGAAAAAATATATATTATTTTTTTTTATATTTGATTGATTGTTTTCTTTCTATTAAGTTGTAAATTCAAATCAATTAAAGATAATTACTAAAACTATTAAAAAACTTAAAGTTTTCAGTATGAAATTTCACTTGTACAACAAGAAAATAACATGAAATTCTAACATAAGATAAAGTATTCTTTCATTATTAGTTTAAATTAAAAACAATGTTTCTAATTAAATTTTTTAACTTTTTCAAATGCAAGTACAAAATTTTTAAGGTTAAATTAAGATTTTTTCTTGGATGTAAACGATTGCTCTCGAAGACGTTATGTCGTCTGAACTTGAATTTAACAACTTGGTTGAACAGGCTGGATGTTGTATAGAAACGGCTATTTCTAAGTTGCGTTATGAAGCGAAAGTATAAACTGGTTTACTTTATTTGTAGTTAATTAGTTTTTGAATTGGAGTTATTTTTTTGTCTGATCTTGTACAGTTGAATTTATCTGTTTTTGTTTATACGATGAAATATAGTTGGTATATATTGCGTTTTTTTTTTACAATTACAGTTAGTACATAAATTCATAGCACTTGAGCCAGAAATCCCTCGAATAAAGTAAATTTATGTAAAACTTGCATAGGTCATATAATAAAAACAAATAAAAGAATTAATATTTCCTTAATATAAAACTCAAGAGTATTGAAAATGAAAATTATTTGAAAAATACTTATGTATTTGCAGTAAAGCCATTATAAACTTGAATATTTTGGAAAATTTTATTTGGGGATATCTTAAAAAAATAAAGAAAAAAATTCATAATAAAAATTTAGTATAGTAAGTAACTTAAAAAAAGAAATTATTATTTAATTTTTGGAGAAAAACCAAAACAAGTAAAAAAATTGAAAAAAACGTTAAATTTTAAAGGGGCCCCACTACTAAAGTCTAACCCCAATTCGATGGGAATTATTGTGAAGAGCAAAGCAAAAGAAGGACCTTTAGAATAAAAAAAAATTCCAAGCTAGCATTAAAGAAATTAAAAATATTGGGCTTCAAAGTTTGGTAAAAAAAAAGTTATAAAAAAAACTTTAGAGCCAAAGTAACCCTCGTGTTTCTGACAAGTAACTTATGAATACTAGATTCGACCAGAAAATTTTGAATTCTTTCATGTGAATTTTCGCTAATAAACAGTTAATAGTAACTTGTTTCATTTTAAGTACTTTCAAAAAACAGATACTTCTGACACAATGAAGTAGTTCTATTTATACTGAATGTTAACTTTAATGGAAACTAACTTTTTATACAAATAAAAGTATATTTACCTAAAGTTTTAATTAAATAACTATAATTGAATCTGTAGTTTAAAATAAAATATGAATAGTAGTTTTTAATTTAAAGAGGAAGTAACTAAAGTTAGTTTGTGACTTTAGATCAGTTTCGATACGAAAACTAAATGAGGTACTAAACAACTTATAAGAGTTTGGGGTTAAGTTAATTTAAAGTTTAAAAAAACTTTTGAAATAAATTAAACATATTAAAGAGTATAACAAAACAATTTAAAAAAACGAAGCATTACTGCTTTGAACTGATAAATTGTACATAAATTTCTTACTAAGTGATTTATTTTACATAAAAAACTAATTGTTGTTATAAAAATGTTATTTGTTTATTTTCTGTTATGAAATGATATAAAACATTAATTAAATATATATATCTAAATTTTTCAGCACAGTTTGTGATAAAATTGTTCTGAAATGCCAAAAAAACTCAGGGGTGCTCATAAACTAAGGTCAATCTTTGAGGGCAAAGAAACTAGTACTGATCCAAATTGCCCCAACCAACATGACCTTTTTCAACAGAAGAGTGGATTGGCAGTGGAAGAAAAATTAAAGCCAGTGAGACAATTTTCAGAAAAACAAAAGGAACTTGAAAGCGAATAATTCAAGGAAAGTAGTGCGTTGATGCATATAAAAAATACCAATGATGGAAACAAGACAAATAAAAAATCTACTGTTCTGGTAAAAGGTTGTGTTAAAATGACCTACACGAATGTTAGCCCACATGATGAAGTGCTGAAAAACAGCAACAAAATTTTTGTAAATAAATCCAGTGATAAGAAAGAACTAAGTGATGTTGTTGAACAGTTAAAAAATGAATGTGTAAATTTTAAGGTGCTGCAAGTTTTATCAAGCTATTGAAGGACGTAATAACTAATAAGAAAATGAGACTAGGTAAGGTAGAATTTCCTAACGAGACTGACGATGATATGTCAAGGACGGTAGAAAAATATGAAAATAAATCCATTAAAACAGCGACGGGCGTTGCAAGCGATTCGGAAGACCAAGGACAAGATCAAAACACTTCATCAGAAGCAGAAAGTGTTGCTAATCAAAACTTACCAAAATGTTCCGATCATCAAAGTATGCAATTACAGAACTATATTGTTAAGCTAAATAATGCTAAAAGTAAGCAAGAAAAATACATTGTCATTCTTGAAGAGTTTTTAGATTGCTGTTGTCAGATAAGTGGTAGTATGCTGTACATCGAAGGCACGTTTAAAAAACTAAAATGCTCGTCATGTTGCAAATACGTAGACGTAACTGATTGGAATGATCTCCTTTTGAAGGAAATTGAATCCATAAATAGTTTGATTTCTTTGTTTGAAGAGAAAGCTAAACATCATCGAGGTTTAGCAGAATTTGTTCTACAGTTCCTCCGGTTTTTAGACATAATGGTTTCTGAAGTTGTGGAATTAGAACTAGAGAAAATCAGTTGCGATGAATCCCAACTTATAAACATTACAAAGCTACAGTGCAAAATCTGTATCATTTAGGCGCCTTGTGTAGGATTATCTATCATATATTGATGAAGCTTCTGGTTTTAAAAAAGCTCACTGTTGACCGAAAAACTGATACATCTTGGAAAAAATAAGTGACAAGCTCCTTTCAAACTTCCAAGAAGAATTGATTGCACTCGAAGACGTTATGTTGCCCGAACTTGCTGAACTGAAACGTAGCTTGGTTGAACAGGCTGGATGTTGTATAGAAACGGCTATTTCTAAGTTGCGTTATGAAACGGAAGTATAAACTAGTTTACTTTATTTGTGGTTAATTAGTTTTTGAATTGGATTTTTTTTTTTCGATCTTGTACAGTTTAATTTATCTGTTTTTGTTATGATGAAATTTAGTTGGTGTTTTTTTTTTTTTTTTTTGTTTATCCGATGGAATAAATATTGCATTAAATAATTTTTGTCTTTAATTAAACTAAAAAACTTGATTATTTAACTTTTAAAAATGTATTTTTCAAGCATTTTTAATAAAATGCTGTATAAACTTTATTTTCTACGGAAAAGTGTATCAAAAAAAAATTACATCAATGTTACAATATATTATAAATATAAACAATTTAAAACATAGTTAAAGTTTTTAAAATCATCTTAACAGTAAAATAAAAATCTAAAAAAAAATGTAAAAGATTAGGTGCACCGTTAAAGTTTCATTAAAAATTTCCAGCAATAAACAACACAATTTGTTTCAATGTGGTCTCCTCACAAAATATCTACTATTTAATTTAGGTTTGAAAATTAGTATATTATAGCAGATTAATTAACTTTTATAAAAGCTTATCTTTTTCTTTTCTTTAACAAAAGTAATTAAACATAAAAACAAAAATATAAAACTGTCTTAATTTATATTGATTACAATTAAAACAAAACTGACTTAAAAATTTTGAACATAAAACTCAAAGTAAGCATCGGCAAGTGTCATCACAGCTAAGGCTTGGACTTTAAAATGCCACGAGGCAAGTTTAGTCTTGATCATACAACTTAAATCGTCAGACCACAAGTTCCAAGCTAGGTAGACTGAGACTACTGACAGCTTGTATGTATAAGTATAAAAAAAGCTAATAGTCGAAAAATTAGATAGTTGTTCAAAAACTTAAATTTTAGAACCTATTTTCTTGAATTGCTTTGTTTTACAACCAATGAGTATCCTTTATATTTTGATTTTAAAAAACCTAAAAATTAGTCTTGTGTCTAAAAATCAAAACTCCAGAAATGTTTTTTGTAGAGACTGTACTTTATGTACTCTAGCTTAAAAAAAATTAAGAAAGGTCTTTTTATTTTTATTCTTTTAGTTATTTAGACTTCTATTTAATGTTTGTAAAGGAGTGTAAATTTTAAAATAAGCTGGTATAAGTTTGACATGCTAGCACTCGATAAAACAGTTTCATAACACAAAATTTTTACTTCTGTAGAACCAATTCTTACGAACAAGTTTAATACATTTATTATAAAATATGGTATTGGTTTCGGTAGGAAACTAAATTATGCTTTAAAAAGACTAATCTTTTTAAAAAAAAATAATTTTATTTTCACTCTTAAATGTTTATTAAGTTAGCAATATTCTATTTAATCAACATTCTATAGAATAATGTTGGTCAGCATACGGTCTTCAGGTAAAATCCGGCTTGCGAATGTATATTAAAAGATAAAAGTTTGTACTAAACAAATATATGAAAAAAATTGATAACAGTTTCTTTTTTTTTGGTTGAACGAAAAACCAATATTTGCAAAAAAAAATTAATTCTTGTTCACAAATTTTACTAAAAATGTGGTCAATTGAATAAAATCCTTTTGCCAGTATAAACCTTTAATATTATTGACTAAATTTAACGTATAACTTGAAAGCTTATAATCTTTACGAATCTTAGAAAGTTATTTTTGTTGTTATTATAAAAAATCTGCCAATTTACAAATTTAAAAAGCTTTAAGCATAGTAGTCTATGTCTCCTTTACTGAACTCATCGAAATTACTTAATGTTATGTTACATAAATTCATCATTATTGTGAGTCTACAGTAACCTGCCGCTTAGGTACACATTTCTTAAGTACGCACTGCCAGTTGGATAAGCACTTTTAAGCCGGAAAATGCTGTGTAATTTTTTTTTTACTAATAAATTCAAAAAACAAACTTAAAACTAGTAATTAAAAAGTATTGTATTTTTAAAAATATTTTGTATAAATTTCAATATAGTTAAAATAATAAGCTAAAAAAAAAAGTTATAAATTTTCAATAGTTATTGTCCTAGACATGACGTTAAAATGTTCTGGTGTATGAATCGATAACCGAAAGGTTTTTTCGTGCACCAGGTCCTTGGACTAAACTTTTTGAGCGTTTTTTGTCGTTCAATAAACAATATATTAAATCTAGTATGCAAAACAACATAATAAATTTTATTTATTTAACAAAAAATAAAACTTAAATTAGCATACCCCATTGCAAAATATAAGAGTAAAAAGTGTGTGAAAGGTCATATAAAACTTTATGTAACTGACGTTTACATACCTTGTGATTTACACACATATTTATAAAGCATATAAAAAAGTAATACAAACAAAAGTTAATATGTGTTTAGCTTCTGGACAAGACATAAAAAGGTATCCGTGGTATGCAACTCAAAAACCAAAAGGTTTTACGTGCACAAGGTCCTAAGACCAAGTATTTTGAGCATCTTTCTTTTTATTTAGTAGACTATATACAATATAGGTAATGATATATCAAAAAATTTTAGGTACACACTGCCGGTTTTGAGCTAAAAATTTTGAGCTGCGTTTAAACTTTAAAATGTGTACCTAAGCGGTAGATTACTGTATTTTATACAAGTAGGTGTCAAATATGAACCAAGGGTCAATTTTGCACGAAGACACTTTTGAATGGGTTTGATTTATTTTTCTTGTTATTACTATCACTGTTACTCCTAACCTTGGTCGGTAGCTTTGTTTTAATTTTTTTTTACTATCACTTGTCCTGGATATAACATTTTTCTATTATCTATTAATCTGTATGTGCGACTCGATAACCGAAAGGATCTTCGTGCACCAGGATGTATTACCAAACATTTTGGGCGTATTTTTTTGTTTTTATTTTATTTTCTTAATCTTAATTTGGTAACTGTTGCCCCTAACCCTTAATTTTTGTTTCTCAATTTTTTTCTCATTTTACGCTCATAAAAAAAGTCTTTATACATAATTGACCCGTTCCCATTTCGTACAGTATTATTACGTCTATAAAAGTTAACTGTAAAACTTTTAATTTGTTATCATATTTAAATTTTCATTTTGCAATTTTCAACATGTTTTCAATACTGTAAGTTATACACGATAACTTGAGTGTTAAACATAACGCTTAATACCTGTTCAGTAATTATCAAAATCCGTTTGTATAATTTAGAATTATAGCTTGTGATCTACCTGATGCGCAAGTTTCTGATCCAAAAAATTTTTAAATATTATTTTACTGTAGTTTACTATTAGAAAGCAGAAATATTTCATGTCACTACAAAGAAAATTACACCTTAAAAAACAGTTGTATTTATTTTAATGAACTTAAATACCTCTTTGGGACATTTTTTATAATTGATTCACAGTGAATTTTTTTGATGATCCACTGTGCACATTTTCAAGATGTTGAGAACGAGTTCTTACTAATAAATTCAAGTTTTTATCACTGGAACAACTGTTAAGTATATGTTTTCATACTTAATGTTTACAAAAATCAATGAAAAACACCCTGGTTATATTTAAGTAGCCGCCAAGTAAAAAAAGTACTTAATTGAAATATTGACAGTAAAGGCAACAAAAATAGATAAGTATAAATTTATCAAAAAATATTTGATAACACATCGACTCACTTTCTCAAAAAGATTTAAAACAGCCTGATTTTGCAGACTTTTCAAATTTGATAAATGTGTTAACCCAAATGCGTGACAATCACGTATTTATCAATATTTGATGTATGGTAAAAAGTTATGGTCGTTTACAAACTAGTTAACACTGTCAAGTCAAATTTATAACATAAATTATAACATTTTGCTTAAATATTTATACAGCTTCAGAAAAAATCGCTTTGGAGTTATTTGGTTTTGTATTCATAATTAATTTATCGTTATATAATTAGAAAACTGCATTAAATGCACTCAGTTACAACAGTTGAACAACTGACGTTTTTTATTCTTTGTTCTTACATTTTTAGGTTTTTATAACAACTTCTACAACTTTAATTAAAAATGGTGAAATACAGTAAAATTTGTTAACAAGCAAATACTGTTCTAGTCTAGGCTAACTACTCGGGTTATTTTTTTAGGATTAGCTCAAAAATATTAGAAATGTAAATAAAACGTTATTTTTAAGTTAAGAATATAATAATTTTAAGACTTGTAGATGAATTATTTACAGTGAATTTATTTTGCATCTTATATACAGGAATTATTTAACTACAAACTTTTATCTCAGAGTGAGCATTTTTTCAAACTGTATAAGGTATCTTGTATTATAAATAATTTAGTTTAAAATTTTTTAACCTTAGAAAATTTAGGTAAAGGCCGGTAATATCCTATTATGGTAATTAATTTCATTAGTTAGAATTAAACAAAAAGTTTTGATAAAACAGTCAACTTACTGAAGCATATTTTTATAAAATTTAAAATATCTTTTAGAGTTTTGTTCGGCTTTCAAAGTTAATTATTTATTCTTAAAAATCATTTTTTTTATTCATCTTTTAAAATCCATGATTTCTAGCCAACCTGGCAAACCAGTTTATCCTTTATTCTCTATAGTTCATTCTAATGCTATAAAAATAATTTAGTTACAAACTTCTATTTCCACTGGTTTTGAGAATTTTTTTTAGGTTTTCTGAAAATCTTTCAGATTTTTGAAAGAATACGTTTTCGGGTCTAAGTTTAAAGTTGAGATTAAGGTTAAAAACCGTGTTAGTACAACATTATTGAAAAGATACTTTTAAGCTACTATAAAAAAACTATGATGACAATTTTTTTTTACCCATATGATAAATTTTTTGTGTCAAATCAAAACTTTACCATTTCCGAATTTTTTCAGTGATTTTTGTTCAAAATTCCAGGTCTTTTTAACTCTGGTCTTTTTTAGCCTGAATTGTCTAGTTTCATATTTTTTCAGGATTCCAGGTTTTGTGGCCATGCCACCCTGTATTTCAAATTAACATAGTAAATAAAAAATTTTAACTTTATTTCAATCATTAGATCTTTTTAACCTATTTAAGTATATTAAGGTAACTAACAAAATACGGTTGTCACTAATACATTTATTGGTATCTATTTTCAGAAATCATCATAACCTGTAATAACATTATTTCACAAGAATACAATATTTTTAAATAAAATACGCAACATTTGCGCTAAAACAAACCGAACTTTAGTTCGCATCCAAATGAAACTGTTTCAAAATAAACTCAGTCAAAGCTATGCTAAAATTTCACATAAAACTTACAAAATTTCATAAAATAAATTTTAAGGTTTCAAGAGAAAGTTCTGATAATTTTTTCAACATCCAATCAAAAATTACTGGGGAGGGGGAGGCGGAGGGGGCATGTTTCCATAGAAACCTCCTCCGGCAGCGGATGCTCCGTAGTTACCAGCGGAATTTGCCGATTCGCTTGATGGGGGCGGGGGCGGCACGGGACCCGGGGGTCCGCTGGGCATTGGGGGATTTCCCCAGTTTCCGTAGCTGCCCTGCTGGTTGCTTGCATCTGAAAATACAACTTTTTAATTGATAATCTGTTTAAAATTAATTGTAACATCATTGTAAATCACCTGTTTTGTAAATGTAATAGTCAAGTAAGTATAATAATAACTACAATCATTTTTTTTATAAATAAATAAAAGTTTAAAACAACACTTCCGGAAAAACTTATACGGGTGCACATATAAAAGGTATTTATAAAAACTAAAATCAAAAAAAGTTTAGTCTGAAGTATGAAATTTTTTAATTTGTGCTAACTAACCTCCTTGCCCTCCACCATATTGTTGCTGCTGACCGCTCCACTGCTGCTGCTGCTGGTTACCGCCGTAATACTGTGACGTCACATCAGCCCCGCTGGTGGGGGGCGGAGGGGGCTGCTGATTGCTACCAGCTGGGGGTGGCGGCGGGGGATTGAACCCGCTTCCGAAATTTCCGTAGCCCCCTTGCTGCTGTTGGTAACCAGATTGCTGGTACCCGGGTTGCTGCTGGTAACCGCCCTGTTGCTGACCGCCCGGTTGCCACTGACCACCCTGCTGCTGGTTGTTCTGCTGCATCCATGGGGGTGGGGGACGATTGCCGCGTCCCATAGCTCCTGGAGGCGGAGGTCTGCATATATTTAATTCTTAGTCAGTGGTATATATTTTTTATTTCGAACTGGATACAGATACAATATGTAAATATTTATTTTAAAGATAGTTTTATCAGCTACAATTAACTTATATCTCATTTATAAAACTCCAGAACACTTTTTAATAAAACTTTTAATTTTATCTACCTCCAAAACTTTTTATAACTACTCATCTATTTTCACTATTTACTTAAACTAGTAAATTCTTTTTTACTATTGAACTAATAACAAATATAATCAACTTTGCAAAACTTACCCGTTGTTGAAACCACCGGGTCCGTCGTGTCTGAACCTTGGCGGCCCATTGAAGCCTCTCGGACCCCCCCTTCCCATCCACGGTGGTCTCGGGCCGCCGAATCCGGGTCTTGGAGGTCCGAACATTCCTGGTCTCGGACCTCTAGGGCCGCTTTGCTGCTGTGAAGGGTTGTTGTTGCTATTGGCAGCCGGGGCAGATCCCTCACCGAGTTCTCTCATCAACGAATCGTACTGAAATTTGTCACAGTTTAAATTAAATGTTTACAAGGTTTGCAAAAACAAAAAACTTTATTAAATTTTTTTGTTAAATTCAATTGATTTTAAAATGAATTATACATTGTACTATTACTATTTAAATACTTTAGATATCAAGATTAAACTTCTCAACGTGAATTTAAATTTTTCAAATACTATCAAAACAACTCAAACCTCACTGTCCATTTTAGCCCTGTCCATGCCAACGGCAGGTGGACCGCCCATTCGAGGACCACCTCCCATGGGCGGGCCGCCGTTGTAATTGACCATCTGACCGCCTGAGAGGCAATCCTGAGCCAAGTGGCCCCTGCCCCCGCACTTCTGGCAAATAGTCGTGTTAGTGATGTTCTGGTTCTCCGGCTTCAACCACTGGCGCTCTCTGATTATTTTTAATTTAGTTTTTTTCATGCGATTCGATTTAAAATCATGTTTTTTTATTCAAACTTTTACAAAACATTTAGTTAATCGAACATCATAAAAATCTCTTTTTAAAAATAAAATATTTTTAAATATAAAAAATTTACAGTCTGATTCGATTTTTGAAGATATATTTTTCTTTTGTTAAAATTAAGGTACAGGTTTCGCATAATTAGCACCTTAAATAAAAATTAATTCCTAATGTCAAGGTAAGCTCTTATGAAAATTTTTGAAACTTTCATAGATAAAACTGTTTCATAGTTAAATGTTAAAACATTTATATTATAATGAACTGTTTTTATTTATAAAAAAATTAACAATCTAATTTGATTGTGATGACATGCTCTTATACATCTACAACAATTACCAAAAACTTGGTTTAAACATGTTTGTGTTTTAAATATGCAATTGAAAAATATATAATGGTAAAATAATATTAACAAACCTTGGCATGAGATCTTCGCGAAGAGTTCCGTTCAGCTTGGCAAGTTCTTGAAGCTGAAGCTTTCTCAATCCGTTGTCTTGTTCTGGCTGTTCGATGCCCTGTAACATACAACAGTGAATTAACTCATTTGTGACGTTTGTAAATAGAAGTTAATTAACACTAATGAAAAAATTATCTAAAAAGACTTATCAAAATGAAATAATAACTAAAAATAAGTCTTTAAATTGAGTTTCCAGCTTTTACATCGTTTAATTTTTTAACAAATAAAAATTACACATTCAAACTATTGGGAAATACTTGTAGTTTTTATCTAATTTTACAATTTCCACAATGACAAGGTAATTGAGTGAAAAATAGTTTATATTATAATTTCAAATATGTGGTACAGAAGGTTTTGCACCAATTCGCACCTAGAATGAAAAATAATTTTTAGTTTCAAGCTAAGCTATCTAAAAAAAATCAAACTGGTAGTTATTAAGAAAATTTATTTTGAGTGTTAGTTATTTATATGATGCAAGAGCAAATAAACGATATTCTTGAAAGAAAAAAGCTGGTCTTATATATTGCTAAATTAATCTTATTTGTTATATATAACTTAATTATAGACTTTTAATCGATTGACGTTTTTATCTTAAGTTTTAACATAAAAAGTTGGATACTTTTTTAGAAAAATTATTTTTCTACAACACAAAAATTAATTTCGCTTAGTAGTGCTTTTGTTTCAAATCCAATTAGAAAATTATAATTAAAACACAAACTTTGAAAAGTAAACATTTTTTATTTCTTTAATTGTGTTAAATATAAGTGAAACTAACAGCTTTGATGATCTGTTGAATTTGCGCCACGGCCTTCTTCACGTTCTCGATCTTGGTGGAGGAGACGAGCGCATGGAGGGGCTCGTCCTCGCCAGGAAGCGGGTTTCCGTCCTTCCTGAACACTTTGCCTTCCTTCACCGATCCCTTTCCCCTTATCATGATCTTGCAGTCGCTCTGCAAAAATATTTATGGGTTAATACTGACTTTAAACGCTGTGGAACCATCGATTGCTGACATTTAAATTAACAAACTAATGGTTAAAATAAATATAACCTCTTTTTCAATCTTCTTCAAAGTGTTGCCTCTTGGCCCAATGAGCAAACCTACAAAATTTATGGCCGGGTTGCCATCAACTGGAATTGCAACTCTTTCAGAAACTCTCTGCAACATTGGCCTACAAACATTTAAATATTTTTATTACTTATATTATTAGCTAATTACAAAACATAAAAAGAGATACCAAATATTTTCATATATACATTACACTAAAACATTTAACTTCAGTAAAACCGTTTTTATAAGGAACGTTTTGTAAATATGCAACTTCTTAAAACTTTTATTAAACTTATTGGTTCTACTGCTTAATTTTTTAGTATTTTAAACTGTACTTGTATATTCATATTTTATAAAATCAACTACTTAAACAACTTTAATAACATTTTCTTGTGACTTATTTCTAATGATCAAAACATGTATGTACTGTACTCAACTATGATGAAAATAAATGACTTTGTAATCGGTGTTGTTATTAATAAAAACTTCAAAATTTTAACTATAAACCATAACAATCAGATACTTAGTTTAATTTAAAAGTAAAACAATTTGTAAAAACTTTCAAAATCAAAAACTAAGATTCAAACTTATAGTCCATGGGAGGAGAATAATCTGGGTTAATCTCTTGCATTTGATTGATTAAATCGTGTCTCAGTTCTTCTAATTTCTTTCTTGTTCTGTACTCTCTGGTATTCATTCTTTTACCATCTCCATTGTAAATTGGCTCGGGGGAAGGAGACCTGTTTTACAACAAAATATCAAGCTAAACTGAACTCAGCAAATAATGATCTTTATTTAATGATTATAAAAAAATGTAGTAGTTTACTATTCTTTATAATAACCTTATAATTATTTTGAATAATTAAATTTTGTAAAAAAATATTAAACTAAAATTGCAGAATATAATTTAATACTAAATCTATTTAAAACATTTGTTATAATTCTCCTGTAAATTTAGTTAGATTTATACAAAAAAAAAATCATAATTTATTATTTTTAAAACAAGTATTTTTTTCATTATTCTGAGATGATCTTTAGAAAAAACTCCACATTTACATCAGTGATTTCCTTCTTGCTAATCAAAAATGTTGTAAATCTTTATATAAAGAATTATTATACTTAAGTTATGAACAATTAGCGAGAATAGAGTTTATTATATTTGATTTCCATATTAGGACCTTGTTTGCTGATTTGAAATTGTGAATCGTTTTAATAAATCGAAACTATTAGTAAATAAATTAAGTAAATTTTTAATAAATTATAACAAAAAGATCATTTAACACTTAATAATTCTACTCATGTACCTATTTTAAATATAATTGCTACTTCGCAGAACTAAAATTTAATCTGAAAAAAAAATCAACTTCCTCACTTCAATAAGTGACCAGCCTATAAGTAATCTTAAGATAAGGTTTTTATTAACTTTAAAAAAAGATCTTTGTTACTTCTACAAATTATTTATATAACTCAAGGTAACAAAAAGTTTCATAAAACTAATAGGTAAACCAATTAATTTGTTACTATATGTTATTTGAAAAAAATATTTGTTATTTAGTAAAAAAGATGAAATATAAAAAAAAAATTATCTGTTTTAAATTTCATTAAAAATAATATTATTTGTACAACAATCATGTGTAACATTTTAAACAAAACTTATTTGAAAACCAGACAAGAGCAGAAATCTCTTGATGAAATATTTGCACAAGAGATTTCTTCATAACAATTCCCGTTCATACCTGTCATCAGGGTTCTCCGGAATTCCCAACAATCCTGACTTCAGCTTCCTGGAAGTGTCTTCAATCTGTAGCTGTACTGTGTTGTTTTCCGCAAGTCATGCACAAGACACAACCAAGTCGGATTACACAAGGGAGAAAAAGTTGTGGTTAGGTTAATCATATTTGTTACTTTAAATAATGTACTACATTTTGAACCAGAAAACTTTTTCACAAGCTTCCTTGAAAGATTAATTGTAACTAAAATCATTAGAGTTAAATAATAAAACTTACAGATAAAAAACTATTATGATTTAACATTTTTTAAATTTTAAAAACTTAATATGAAATCTTACTACATACTTATATAGGCTTTTTGTTGCTGAGGCGTCAAATTAGTGGGCATAGTGGTAGGCATGCCTGGCACGACAGTTTTAATTGGATCAGAAGCCCATCTGCTTTTTCTTTTGCGAGGCCTCCCATCCCTTTCACCCGAATTCGTATTCGGCTGCTCTACATGTTTCTGTGCATCCCAAGATTCCTTGCCTGTAATAATTATGAACTGAATATAAATAAAACTACAAAAGCAGAACTAATAACTCAGTTTTGGTCAAATGAACATTTGTAAACTTATTATTTATTTTAAATAAATACAGTGTGTTTAACAAAGAAATAATTATTTTATCAAGAGTATATCACAAACTTAAATTAATTTAACTGCTAGTTTATTTATATGCTTGTTTCTGTTATAACAGGATTGCCACTCTTTGCAGAAAGAAATTCATCTGAGTGACAACCAAAAACTAGCCTGAGTTACAACAAGCTAGCCGGAGTTTTTGAAAATTTTCAAAAAGATCATTAATAGGCAAAAAATGAAAAACTTACTGTTAATTATGCTTAAATACTAAACAAAAACAAAAGAACTTAAATAACCACAACTTTTTAGAAAAATATATGTCAAATAAATTAGTAAGAGATGTAGGAAAACATCTGAACTAGCCTTTTTTATGCAATAAAAAAACCAAGCTGAGTCAGACTGTTTTTTTTAATTTCATACCAGCGTGAGTTATCTTGAATAGAGTGTTTGAAAATCTTGTTGTAATTGTATTAAAATGTAACTAAAAACTTGTAAAAACAATTACCAAATTATTTTATTCGAAAATATCTAATCACAACTAAAAGGATTTAGAAGATTACTATTATACCTTTATATTTACTCAATATTTATTACATATTTATAAGTAACCTATTAAAAGAGTAAATTATTGTAACTTTTAATTTCCTAAAACTGTTATTTTTAAGCTAGACAAGAGCTTTAATTTTAAGCGTGTATTTTAACTTTTTCAATACACTGTCAGTAAGACAAACATATTATTTTTTTAATGTTTTTTTTGCGAATTGTAGAAAAGTTTATAACCTTATTATTTTTAAGACAGCCATAAACATTTTTATAAAGTTTAAATTTTTATTTTAAAGATAACACTAACCAGGGTTGCCACTCTTTGAGCCAAAAAAAAACTCTCCTGAGTGATCTTAAACTGTTTTGAGTCCAAGTTTTTCAAAGTTGTAAAAACATATTTTCTAACTTAACAAAATCAATAATAAATGAGGTTCTTCAAAAAAAAGTTAAAAAATAACAAAACATTGAAACTAATCCAACTAAATCTTATTTAAAATTAAAAAAACAGGCCTGCAATTTTCATATATATTAAAACTGTCTTAAGTTTTCTATAAAAAAACTACACTGGCCTGAGTTATCCTGAGATTTTCATAATTTAAATATCCTGAGGGTCCTGAATACCTTGAGTGTGTGGCAACCTTGATTAACTTAATCTGATTTTAATGAGAATCAACAGAGCTTAACTTCAGTAAGTAATTCTTAAATTTAAAAATTGCTGCACATACTAAAACCTCAAAGATCAATTAAGTTAACAACAGGGTTGAGTGAGAAAAAAAAAGGAACTAAGTTTGTCAAGATAGCTTTGTCAGTACAAATTAAAAAAAAAAAAAAAAAAATCAACATGAATTAAGGCCATAGGGGGGTCCAACATTTTTTTTTACTAAAATTAACTTTGGCTTTTATATGAAAGCTTAGAGTACAAACTATAAGCCAGTTTTTATAGAATTCAAAAATATCATTTATCTTTTGAGATATTTAATTTTTTGTAAAAATTTTCCAATATAAACGTATGGACCGCAAATTTTTTGGGGTCAATTTTCTCGGAAATTTTAAAATTCACTAAAAACCTATCTCCTCCTTCATTTTTTGACCTAGAGACTTCAAATTTTCAGGAAATGTTCCTTTTAATATTTTGAACAATCTGAATGTTGGAATTTTTGAAATTTTGAAAAATAAAAATTTTATCCACAAAAAACTAAAAAAAAAGGTAGTTTTTTGACAATAATTTTTTTTTACTCAAAATTAAAAAAATTCCTACAATAGATCTCTTTAAAGTTTAATGATACACATTCTATAAAAATTTGAGAAAGATTACTCAAAAAATGAAGGAGGAGATAGATTTTTAGTGAAATAGTCTTTTTTCGCATTTTTAGTTTTTGCCTTCAATAAGGAACCTATTGAACGCCCTTTCTTTGATCGCTTATATCTCAAAAGTTACTTTGAGTTTTTTTAAGTGGTTAAAAGTGTCTGATAGCTCAGATTAAATTCTACAAAATAAGATCAAGTTGTAAAAAACAAAGTGGACCCCCCCCCCTATGGCCTTAATATACATATATATATCACCTTTTTACAATATATTTTTATTTTATTTAGTTTTAAATAAGCTACAAGTTGCTTTTTAAAGACTTTTTAAACTCAATATAATTTTTGACTACAAAGACTACAATAGGTTCCTTATGGAAGGCGTAAACTAAAACAGCAAATAAATAGAGATCACTAAAAATCTATCTTCTCCTACGTATTTTTGAGATAACTACCTCAAACTTTCAGGTAATGTTCCTTGCAATATTTAGAAAATACTGTTGCAAGGAATTTAAAAAAGATTAAAAGTCAAAATTTTATGATAAAAAACAAAAAAAAAAACTGTTTATCTAGTAAGGAACCTATTATAGCCTCTGACTTTGACCTGCTATATCTCAAAAACTATTTTGAATTTTTGAAATCTGTAAAAAGCCTCTTGTAGCTTACTTAAAACTCTATAAAGTAAGATCAAATTGTGAAAAAAGTGATTTACTATGCCCTTATTAATAAACATATTTAAAGTAATTAAATTTAGTCTGGGATTTATTTTTCTAATATAGAACATTCTTTAAATTTGAAACAAAACACAGGGTTGCAACTCAAAAAATTTTCTCTGACCAGAAACTTCCCTGAGTAACCTTAAACTTCCCTGAGTATTTTTCTAAATCTTCCGGCGAAAAATTAATAATACCTCCTGCTTATTTTTCTAAATTAGTGATAAAAGGAAGGTTGTATGTGTAGGCTTCTGCATTAGGTGCTTACTAAACTTACAAAAAAAACTTTTTTTTTTAATTCAATGTTAAAGATTAATCAATAGAGATTAAAAACAAAATTTGTGCACAATTTTGTGTAAACTTGTTAGTTAACTTTATAGATAATATAAAACAGTTTAATTATATTGACATTTGATTACAAATAAAAATTTAACCTCTAATGTACAAGTAAGACAACACTAATCTATACTTATTTTTGATTTTTTCACTGAAAACAAGTAGTTGTAAAGAAATAACTTTATTAAAAAAATAAGGACTTATAGTACAACATAGTTTTATTAATTATTTTATTAATAGTTTTTATTAATTTAAGTAACTAGAAATAAAAGGTCTATTATTAGAACTTTTCAATGCATAGTTAACCACAACTTCTATATCTCTAAACCTGTTTGTTTTTGTTTAACTTTAGTCATGATAAATATAAATTTACAGCTTTAAAAAAAAACTACAATGTTAATTCAAAGAATACTTAAGAACTAGCCGCAAGGCTAAAAAATTTCTAAATAAGCACCAAAATTAGTTTTTTTTTTCAAAATATTGAAGCTGGATTAACAAAATCTTTTTCTAGATGTAGCAAAAATTTTCCCTGAGATTTTTTTAAATCTTAAACCTTCCCTGAAATTTTTAGAAAAAATCAAAACTGCCCTGAGTTTCCCGGAGTTTAAAAAAAATCAAAATTCTCTGAGTTTCCCTGAGATTTTTTATTATTTAAAAATTCCCTGAGTTTCCTAAGTGTGTGACAACCCTGAAAACATTTTAATTTTCAATTTTAAATAATTTTGAAAACATTTATAACCTGGTTTTTTTTATAGCATTATATTTTTCTAATATTTGTACAATTTTAATACTAGAAATTGGTTATACTTTTAAAAGTATGTTTTCTGAAAATGTTTAGTCTTCTTTAAAAAAAAATTACAAAAAAGATTGACTAAGTTGTTTTTTAATTCTGAGATCTCAAAATGTGATGGATATTTTTATATTCTATAAAAACAAACTTATACACAGTGACCAGTTATTTTTTTAATTCCACAGGCTTTCTTATGTGGTTCATGTTTTACTGTAACTTTTAAAATGAATTAAACTTGAGAAAAAGTGTTTCCATAAACTGAATTTAACAAAGTAGATAACATACTGTATTTCTACTTAATTATTAAAACCTTATAAATCTTTTTATTAAGTTGTATGAAGTCATTGTTAAAAGACTGTTTTAAAATCACAGCAGTAATGAAATACAAACATTTTTGGTAGCTATGTACAATATCTTTTTTTTAAGTAATTTTTTTTTTAAGTTTCTGTTTGAGTTTTTGAATTTTACAAACTAACTAGACTAGATAGTTATTTAAAAAAAAATTTAATGAATGTTAATACTTGAACACTGAAGATTTAAATGAAAACTTAAACTTAATTTTTTACACAAAAACCAATAAATTAAAAAGGAAAAATACAGTATTTCACTAAAAATGTATCTCCTTTATTTTTTGAGCAATTCTTTTAAAACTTTCTAGTCTGATTTATAATAAATTTTGAACAACAAGAAATCGATGTTTTTTTTTTCTATAAAACTACAAACAAGAATTGTTTTTTTGTTTTAATTTAAGAGATTTTTTAATCAGCTTTCTACAAATTGTTCATTCAAATAAAATTAACATAAAGTAAATTGCTCCAAAAATAAGGGAGGAGATAGTTTTATAGTTTTAGTCAGCAACAAAAAAATATATACAATTGTACTATTATAAGTAACTTTTTACAAAACTGGTTATATTCCAAAGATCAATATAAATTTTGTTGTTCTATAAAAATGATCTTGTGGTTTATACTAGTTTTAACAAAGATTAAATGGAATGACAGTGTGTGACAACCCTGAAAACATTTCAACTTTCAATTTTTTTATAAAAACAAAATGTTGGTCGCCCCTGCTAATACAAGTATTATAACATCAGCAAGTTTATATGTTATAGTAAAAACAAAATGACTTGCATAGTACTAAAATTAGTCTTTTTTTACTTAAATTATATTATAATTCAAGGCAATTTCACTTGTTTATATACCTTCAGATCAAAACAAAAAACTTAATACACTTTGTTGACTTAGGATATGTTTGTAATATGTTTTACTTTTAAGATATTTTTTTATTCCTAAATTGTTAAGGTATTAACTTTTTAATTCACAGTTATTAAAAACTAACCAAATAATATTAATTAAAATATAAGTGTCAAATAATAAAAATGAAATTTTAATGCAGGATAAGTTTGTTGTAATTTTTAGGCTTATTTAGGTTTTTTTTTTGAAAATTTAAAAAAATGTAAATTTCCAGGATAAGTGGTCACCCTGGTTACAAAAAATACTTGTAGCTTTCTTACATAAATTAATGTTTTTTGTAAAAACTTTTCCAAGCCCCTAAATGCCTTAAAACTAACTCCTTTTACACTCTTAAACTACAGTAGAAATAATTTTAATCTTCCAATATAAAATGTTTTAGTCATTTCAACTATATATCACAAAATTTTAATTACTAGAACATGTTTGCATAGCATTATTTTTATTATTTTATTTTTTATACATATTTTTTAATTAGTTTCTTGTATATAAACGTTAATAGTGCTGTTTCGTCCTCATTGACAGTGTGATTTAACAAGTAGATGTATTATTTTTTCTTTCTTAATTCTATTTTGTAGGTTTTTGTTTACTAGTTATTAAGTGTTTATCTGTTTCAGAAGATAGAGATTCTAAATTTAGGTGTATAAACTTGATTTTATTTAGATATTCTGGTTATTTAATTTTATTTGTTAAAATTTAGTTTTAGGTTTACAAACAGTTTATTTAACTCAATTAAAACACTTTTATTAGTAATTTATTTTTTAGAGTATTTGTTAAGTTTTATTTTTTTTTTTTTTAAGTTTAGCTGTTTAGTGTTAGGAGTGATTTTATTATAAGTAGTTTAAACAAGTTTAACCAATTATTAGTGTCAGATTTTAATCATTAAAACTGAATTGTTTACAAATCTATAAAACAGTTTTTTTTTTGCTCTAATTTTCATTTACCTACAAACACATATACTAGAAACTCAAAGACACTATTTTAAAACACATGGTGCTCTTAACAGTTTTATGACTATACTAAATATTTTATGTATACTGACATTACTAACTCTCCTTTTATTCAATTTTGAGATATTTGTTGCATTTTTTGTGGTTGCTCTTGTAGAGAGGGCAACAAGAAAAATGTGAATAGACATGATGATAAAAATCAAAATCTAGGGGAGGAGACGATGTGGTAGACTATGGTTTCCATGGTCAATATTGGCAGTAATGGGTTAAAAAAGGGTGCTTACCACTTTAAAACTTAAAAAAAAAATTCAATGTATATATAATTAATACTTAAGTTTTTTGTTTTTATTTTTTCGTTATTGTTTCAAAATTTCAAAATAAGTATTAGTTGCAAGGGGTAGAGTTTGAGACTGATGTTTTTTTTACAAGTAAATGGTGTGCAGCTGGATGACCAAAAGGTCTTTTTCCACACCAATTCATTGACCTCAGTTGGGAGTGTTCACATTTTTCACATTTAGCTATGAAAATTGTATATAGTTCTTAGAACTTGACTAATGTAAATCAGGGTTTTATAAAGTGGGCCAAATGGTCCTTTAGAGTCATGAATAAAATTTAGGGGGGCAATGTGATCATAATAGGAAACTAGATATTCTGGAGTTGATGGTGAAGAGCAAAAAAAGGTGTTAGGTGATTTTAATGGTAGTTTTTAGAGTAATCTTGTTAGAGGGAGTCATACCTTTTTTTGTCTCTTTGAAGGAAGCTTTTTGAAAAGCTAGTTTGGGAAACCCTGATGTAAACACTTTCTTAAACATAATGCTAAAATAAAATCAGACTGATGAAGAAATTTTTTTTTTATATAACCATAAGACAGGAGTAAATAAAAATAACATTTTTATACAAAACTACAATTATTGTTGAAAAAATACAAAGCCAACTATATATCTACATTGTGAAAAAATAATTAAAATATATAAATATACTTAGGAAAAGTAAATTTACTTGTTTAGGTATAAATAAACTAAACAAACCAGTTTTTTTTTTATTCATTAGAGAAAAATTAAAATATATAATAACCTCTTGGTAATTTGTGACTTTTAGAAATTGCTTCAGCAGCCCTTCGAGCAGCTTCTGCTGCTTCAGACACATTTCTGGGCATCTTAGAAGCATCTGAAAAATTTGAATCCCTTGGGGGAGAAGAAAAGCTACGTTTTTGACCAACTGTTCTTCTATTGCCTAATGGAATGGCATTTGCCCCAGTCATTCCACTAGAGGACTTGTAAGGCATGGTGGGTGCAGTTTTTACTAAAAACCTTAAAAATACAATGCAAAATTTTGTAAGGGCCAACAATTATAAAATGTCTTTAAAATAACAGAAACAGCAAACAACATTTGTTTGCTAAGAGGTAGAAAAGTATCAAAAGACAAAACTATTTAAACAGTTCTTATTAACATAAAAGTACAAAACAAAAATATACTTAAAAAAAAATTAAATAGTGTTAAAAAAAAACTTTGGCTAATCTTCACTTTGTATAAATATTTTTTAATTTTGTTTTTATTACTTGTCCTTGGGTATTTCAAAATTCTTTTTATCAATTCACGTTATAGTTTATGCTATCTTCATCTACAAAATTTATTTTTAAACAGTTTCAGATTCAGTGTTTTACTTGTTTTTTTTTACAGTTATTTCTTAAACTTTTTTCAACAGTTTACTGAAATTATTACATAAAACTAATTGTTTTAGTTTTATAATTTTTTTTAATTGAATTTTAAAACTATAAGAACTATTTTGAATTTGACAACGTAAAATCTCAGTAGAAAGAAAAAAATTATAGTGTTTATAGATAAACATTGAAACAAAACAAAGTTACCGGAAGTAAAGAATTCTGAACTATAAATACTTTAAAACGGTTGTTTTGTCTTAATTTATAATGCTCGACTAATTTTCTTATTTAAATACAATTAAAACTTTACGAATAATTTTGCTTTAAAATCAAAAATGACATAAAACTGGTTTTTATTTTACTATGAAAATTGTATTACGCATATAATACACTTTTGCATTGAATAATAACAGCACGCCAGGTTTTACAGCTTTATTATTTTGTAAACTAAACATTAGTTTATGAAAGTAATAAAACTTTATCAGTTTTAAGAATTCTAAGACATCCCTTTTTAAAAAAGCATAATAAATATAAGTATTGTTTAACAGCTATAAACTAAAACATAGTGTTATTGTATACTTTTTACTAACTTTACTAAATGTCAATTTTATTGTGGCAGTTTTAGAACCTTTAGATTATATTAGTTAAGTTAACCCGTTTGTTTTTACTTTTGTTTATATCAACACTCCCTTTGCAAAAAAATTGATAGATTTATTCTAATTTATTAGATATCTCCCATTTACTAGTTGACTACTAATTTACTTTTTCGCCTTAATAGCCAAAATCGCTAATAACAAGGGATATGACCAACTTTGGAAAACCCTGGTTTAAAAGTTGAACTAGATTGTGTTTTATTGTGTAAAAGTTTTTTCTGTAAAGTATTTATCATTAATTTAAGTTTTTTTTTTGTTATCTAGTAAAATTGTGATTGAAGTACCACTACCACCATTACGGAAGAAATAAACGTTTAACTATTATAATTAAAATTATAATTTAACTATTAAATAAACTAAATTTTAGCTTAAAAGTTAATCTTATTAAAGCTAAGATTTAATTAGTGTAATAATTATTACTATAATAATATAATAACTTTATTAATCTTTTTTTTTTCAAAGGGAGTGATTTTGTTAAAGAGTTTAAGAAATATGTTCTATAGAAATTATGAATTCATAAAACTATTAAGTTAATTTTATTAATGTCAATATTCATCAAAAAAATAATGAAACATAATAAAAAATACTAGGATTATATTCATAAATATTTAAATAAAGCAATTTTTAAAGCTCCTTGAAATATATTTTTTATTCAAACTATATAAAAATGGCTAATGAATTATTTAAATTGTCTTTTAATACTAGTTCATCAAACAAATTACTAACAAACGTATTTAAAAAAAAATCGATTACTTTATAATTTTCACTATTTTTAAAATAAGGCATTTATATATTTTTTTAATCTTCAATTTTTTTATCAATCATCACTTTTCCTACAGAGCAGCTTTAAATATTTTACGCATATCAATATAGACTTGTCTATATTAAAATGGCACAAACAACACAACAATCCTACCGATTCCGAAAAGGAGAGAATAATTCTGATGTTACTGCTCTTCCGAAAATGCGCAAAGAAAATCTAGCTGATTATTTTAAGAATAAAACAATACAAAGAAAAATATATAAACTGAGTAAGTATTTATTAAAAATATTTCAAATTATTAAAATGTAAAGGCATATTATTTCTAAATTATATAGTAGTATTCTCAGTTTACTTTAATATATAGATCAAACAAACTTGTTTTATTGTAAATTTAAGAGCTTTAAATACCTGAAGAGTAACAAGTATTTAGATATGGCCCCTTAGTGACGTTTTAAGAAATTTAGTAGCTTTAAAAAGCCCCACGAGGCCGGAGTTTTAAACTTACACTAGATATTCTGGGTTTATTGATAAAGAGAAAAAAAAATCTTAGGCGTTTTTAAGGGGAGTTTTGAAATTTATACTAGATATAAAGGAAAAATTTTTGACATACATGGGGCCATAAGCTGTAAAAGGGGTGGCTACGTAGCCATAATTTAAAATTTAGACTAGATATTCTGGAGTCGATGATAAAGAACAAAAAATAAAACGTCTTAGGAGTAATTAAGTGTAGTTTTAGAGAAATATTATCTGACGGGGCTGTAGCGTTTTTTTACAAAGTGGGTTTTATGAAAGAAATTTTCGGAAACCCTGATTTAGATGTTGAGAAAAAGGGGTGCCAAAAAAAAACGGAATCATGGAAAAACCTGGAATTTGACAATTTAGGCTAAAAAAACTAGGAATTTGAGAAATATTGAAAAAAAACCCTAGAATTTTGAACAAAAATCGCTAAAAGAACCTTGAAACTTTAACAATATTACATCTTAATTAGTAAAATTCTAAATGCACACGAAAAATCTACCATAAAGATAAAAATATTTTGTCATCATCAAAATTTTACAAGTGCGCCGTCTACAAGGGCGCGGTGGTGGTGTCGGGTGGCACGAATCTGAAGTCGGTCGAGCAGCACGAGAGCGGAGGTTGGATAACATGGGGGGCGAGCATGAACGAGTGTAGATGCGGCCGAGGTCTGTTGGCAGTCGGAAACAAGCTGTTCGCCGTCGGGTGCACGCTCACTGACTTCACGTGCAAAGTTTTCGACGACGATTTGAAAAAGTTCGTTTTCGTCAAGCAGCGCGCGAAAATGAATGTTGCCACGTTCTGCAGGTCGTTTCTGTTGGAAGCAAGCTGTACGTGTTTTGTATAGATGTTGTGTTTTGATTTAACGTTGACCTGGGCAAATGGTCCGAAGAGCACTGTGGAGCGTTTTAAAGCTGGGATGGTTATCATTGCGTCAAACTGCCCTTGGGTATTGGACACGGAGCACAAAAACCACATATGTCAAAAAATTTTTTTTACTAAAGTTTTAAGAATTTTTTCAAAGTAATAAATGTATATATTAAATATATTTTAATGTAACATTTATCTAAGTTAACAAAGGGTGTAAGCCTTTGAATTTTTTTATTATTTAAAACAATATTAGTACTTTACTTGGTGTAAGCGATACAGTTTGTTATACTAAAACAAGTTTTTAACCATTAAACAATAGCTTTTTTTTAAAGATAAATTTGATTCTTTATAACAATTTATTCAAAACGATAAAAGTTCTTCATATTGCTTAAAACCTCTGGCGTGCGACGTATTTTTTAGGTTGAAACAAACAAAAATTGGGCTTTAAAATAAAAAACATGCTGTTGTTTTGCGTTCACAGCAGTGGCGACACATGGTGCTACAGATTAGTAAATTAAAAAAGTTCTTAGGTCAAAATTTATGTATTAAGCCAACAATAGTTATACACTAGTGGTCAATACTCTGTGCTCCTCAAATATTTTAGAGTAAATCAGGGACGTGCCTAGACTTTTCAAATTAGTGTAGCACAATATTTTTTTTGTTCAACAAAAAAGTATTATCTGTAGTAGCTTTAAATAATAACTTTATAAAATTACATAAATACCTGAAACATAACTGTCAAAAGTTTTCTCAGAAGTATAAAAACTATAAACTTTAAAAAATTTAAAAACATCAGTAAACAAGATTGCAAACTCTAAATGACAAAATCTAATTTTTAGTTAAGTAATTAAAATTTAAACCTAAGTTCTGTTTTTGTTGACAATGCAAAAATTTTGCCTTACATTGTGAGGCTCACATTCACATCAAAAGTTATATGCATAAGAAACTAAAAGCGAAGAACTAATCTAAAGAAGTTATTAACTTGTTTTAATAGCATAAAAACGTATTCAATGATATTTTAATTAATTACTTTGTCGAACGGCTCAAGTTAAAATAGTATAACTAAATATCAAATTTAAATAAAAACTAATTATATTTTATAAAAAAACTAGTAACAGACGTGAACAACTATTCAACAACTTGATGAAATAAAAACGTAAACTACGGTTTTTCTAATGTTGTAAAAACAAAAACAATATGCGAGCTGATTAATGGCTTTCTAATTAAAAAAGGAAACCCTTAGAGGTGTAAAATCATTCAAAAATAGTTTCTTTAACACTTTTGATTGGCTAATATTGAATCAAAAGTTTCCTTTTCCAGATGTGTTCGCTTCCGTTGTTCTAAATTCTTTATTACAATGAAATTAATAAAACAACGTCATTTTTGCAAAAAAAAATTACTTGATAGTAAAATGCTAAATGATAGATATTTTCAAAAGAGTACCATATTTAATTGATTTTTTATTACGTTTATATCAATTTTTTCAAGAAACGCACTGGAAAAAATTAATGAGGCAAAACACGTAACAGCCCTAGAGTAAATATCAAAAATATACAACACTTTATTAGTCTAAGGACTTAAGAAAAATTGAAAAATATTACAATATTTAGGTAACTACCACAGTTGCCATATATGCTTTTTTTTGCTCTTATGTTTTGTTATAGTTCTAACATATAAAATTAAATAAGCTTAATTTTATCAATTTTTATAAATTCTTTTATAAGGCAAAAAGTTATAACCTAAACAAGCAAGTAAAAACTATTAAAAAATTACATTATTAAACTAAGAAACCTTGTTGATATAATGATAAAGCTAAAAATGCAATAACAGTTTGTTATTGTGGTATTAAATTTACTATAGACCTTATAGAAGTTTAACATTCGTGTAAGAATCATCATGGTCATCAAGAATGTGGTTGCGAAACAAAAACATTGTTTGTAATACTCAGTATAACTTTTTTTGGTATGAGTGATACGAGTGATGTCATAAATTTTAATCCGACTTAATTTTTTTTTTATTATAGGCCGTGTAGTCGTTAAAAAGAGGTAAACAAACTTTTATAACTAACAAGTGAGTGGTTGTAAAATAAAAAGTTTGATTATAATATTCCTTTTTTTAGTTGTGACGTCATAATTACTGTATTGAACTACTTTAAAGTATTCACTGTAGGCTTCTTAGTTATCTAAAATACATAAACAAGTTTTCATAACTTTCTAATGCAGGGAAAGTATGTCCCCTTCGTTGCAATTTCAGAAATTTATGGGGCCATAAGTTGCAAAGGGGCCAAGGGAGGGGCGTGAGTAGTAAAGTGGCCATAGGGCCATAGTTTAAAATATAAACCAGGTATTCTGGAGTTGACAGTGAAGAGCAAAAAAGAAGTCGTAAGCGTATTTAAGGGTGGTTTTTTGAGGAATTTTGTTGAAGGGCCGTAGCTTTTAAATTTCTTCAAAAGGGCCTTATAAAAAAAAAAGTTTGGAAACTCCTGTTCTAGTGAGTAGTTTTTTACACCTGTACTGCACTATTTCATTTTATTTTGTTTGTGACGCAATAGTTTTTGTATGGATTGTTTTAATGTTTTTACTATAAGCCTTGTAGTCTTTTAAAAGATACGTTATTATAAGTCATTTTTGTTTAACTGTACTGCACATGCATAAATTTATAACCTTTTTTGTCTTTTTCAATACTTAGCTCTTATGAGTGACAGATATGTTGATTTTTTGAATTTTGGTTTTTAAATCAAAAACATAGAAAGTAAAGTTTTGTTTGGTTTACTCAAATAACATTGAATTTTTTGCTATTCAGTTTTATTTGAATTTAAGTTTTCATTAAGTAAAAAAATGTCCCCGAAAGTTTGATCGAGTATGAATAATTACCCCAGATATATTTGAGCAAAAAAAAGAAGAATTATTATCAAATAAAATAATCAACATTTTGCACAAAGGGCAGTTTTGCATGAGAGTAAAAAAAAATAGATAAAAAAAAAAACCGATCAAGGGTAAGGGTTAGGGGTAACATAATAGTAAAAAAAAACAATTAAACGAAAAACAAAAAACAAAAAAATACCGACCAAGGTTAAGGGAGTAATAGTGAAATTAAAAATAAAATGAACAAATACTAAAAAAAAAAAAGGTTTGTTAACTTGATTAAATAAAAAATATAACCCCAGTTTTAAATAAGTAACCTAATGACTCCGGAGTCATTTTTTTAACTTGATCCAAATTTAAAATGTTTAAATTTATAAATACCTAACAAGGGTGTTATAAGGCGTCCCCTCAAGTTAAACTGTCGTTTTTAATGTTTAAAATAGACAAATTGATAAAGGTAATAAAATAAAAGTGCTAACAGTTAATTTTATTGCCAATTTAAAAAGGTCTATTTATGTGCTAAAAAAATAACGATGTGTGTCTGTCAATCATGTTTGAAAAATATGTTTTACTTGTTGTTAGTCATAAATATAAAATTAAAACCTCTGCTCCTAATATCATTTCAAGATATGATGTAATTCGGTAGAACTTTAATTTTTGCTGTTTTTTACAAAAAAACTAGCCTTTCAGTAAAGTAAAATATATTTTAAAAACAACTCAAAAAAAGCTTTCATATTATTATAGACGCACGTTTGTAACCTTTTTAACATGTTTTATATAACTTTTTTTTTATGTTTGTTATTTTATAATCTATTATAATTTGTGTTATCTTTATGTTCTACCTTTTGCTTAACTTTGTATAAAATTATTTAGTTTGTAATAACTTTTAAATCTAACATATTGGTTAGTAATTTATTAAAATACATACTTTTTATGATTTTATATTGTTGCAATAGAATCAAATAATCAAGAGAAATATTTTAATATTTGAATTAAATTTTTTAATTTTTGAATTTCTTTTTATAATTTTTGAAATATCAGTTGCCATTGATACTATGAACTCTTTGAAAATGTTTACTGAAATAAGCAAAAAAGTTTTTATTGTAAGCCTTTTAAATGCTTTGTTACATACTTTAGTATAAAAGTATAGTTTTGTGATTTATAATGTTAAACCAAAATTATGTCTAATACTTTTGTATAAGATGAGTTATATGCTTATATTTGGTAAATTTAAAAATCTTAAAAGCAACACTTTAATCAGAAAATAATACCCTTATTTATTTTAACTATATACCGAAAGCTTATTTTATCTTATAAATCTAATTTAAAATTAAACTAGAAAACTTTCTTAAAAATTTAAAACAAACTAGCAATTTATTAATTAATTTTATATATAGATACAAAATGTTTGATAAGGCTTTTCATGAACAGTCATTATTTTTTTTTGTTTTAACATTATGTTGGTATTGGTATTTTTATTTTAATTACAAATTTATTTTATAGTAAGGATAGGCAACGTTTTCAGTCGGCGGGCTAGACGAGGAAAAGTTAGTCGTTAGCCGGAACATTGCAGTTTCGTTTAATTCACAAAAGTTACTCAATTACCTAATTCATTCTGAAAAAATACTAACTTAATATAATTATTTTTAATTTAATATACTTAATGTAAGTTTAAAATCATTCGTAAATTGCACCAAAGACCTTTTTTATTGTTTTTCATTTCAAATCTTAGAAAATCTTGTGTAAGTTTTAAAGTAAGGTTTAGTGGACCAGATCAACATGCTTGCTGGCCGCAGTTTAAACTTTTCCGAGCCAGATTCCACTTATATTTTGAAAACATTGATGATATTTTTCATTCCTCGGGCCGTACGTTGCTCACCCATATTCTAGATTAATGTTTTAATAAAACCTGCTTAACTTACGATATCAATATAGAAGTTTAGTGCTAAAATATTACTATTTCTTGCTTTAAATTGTTTATGTTAACTTTAAGCTTAAGACTTATAAAGAAAAAACAACTTAAAATAAAAAAGTAAACTATTTAGTCAAAAAGATAGGTTAGAAGTGCGTAAATAAAAGACGAAAAACTATCATTTTAAGAAATATTAAAATAACTAACAACTTAATTTAAAACTATTAGTATTTCTCTTAATAAGGTCTCTTTATCTAAAGTCATTCAAACAACTTCACATAAGGCTAAACTCAAGATAACTTTAAAAAAAATTTATCTACTTGTTTATGAAAAGAATACATACTATAAATTATTTAGTCGATACTGATCACAAAATTAAAAGTTAAAATTTAGTTTAGTTTAGATTATGGAATATAGGTTATAAATAAAAAGGGTACTAAAATATTTTGTTGAAAAAGAAAGTTAAATTTTCTAGTTTAAAAAAGCTGATATAGTAAATGCAAATTAAGTTATTTTGTTTTACTATTAACTACTTTGATTGCAACCAAAATATATTTGGAACTATTTTGACTAGATTTAACTAAAGTTCTAACTTTTTCAACTAATTTATAATGTTTTAATACTTACATATTATTTTTATTCGAAAATTACAATTATTTTGATTTAACCAATTTCAAAATGCATGAAAAGTAAAGTTTTTAAACAAAATTTTATAGATTTTAAGATTTTGATTAGTATTTAAAACTTTTAATATATAAATTACATTTTAATATTTTAAGTTTACATAAGTATAAAACTAGAAATTAAGTTTAACAATCTAAAAAAATATAATAGTAATAAATTGTATTTTTCCTATAAGCTTAATAATTTGAAAGAATATAAACAATAAACATTGTATTTATAATTGTTTTTAAGCTCTGATTTTTAAATGAACTTGTTAACTTTAAAAGATTAGGTACAAAAAGTAAATAGTTTTCTATTTGCATAAAGAAGGGAGTGTATCAAAACTTTTGTTCTGCTTAAAAGCTTACAAAAACAGTTAATAAAAACACTAAATAAAGCTTTAAGATTACAAACAAGTTCTATATTTTATTTATTTTGTAAATTTGAAGTATTAGGAACATTAGGTAAAAACTAGTGATTGAAGCTGTGTTTTAAATATGAGTTGTGAAGTGTATAACAAAATATATTACTAAAACTCTGTATGTACTTTTTATAAAACTAGTTCTTAATTTGGAATATATATTGCTTTTTATGTAAAATTAATAAATTTTAGTATTCTAAACATCTAATTATAATACTTAAGTTGAGTAGTTAAACTTACACTAAATCATGTACCAATGAATGTATTTATTAAACAACAAACTGTTATTTTTTTAAAACTAAATCAGACTAATTTCTTCGTTTAAAAAGGTTATAACTTCATTAAAAGTTATTAATATATACACTCAAGAGTTTACTTGTAAAATGTATTTCTATTTGTTGTTGTTGATAACTGACAAGTTATCAAACTTAAAATACTAAGAGCAGAAATTTATTGAGCTTATTAGATAAAAAATATCGGTAAGCCTGTTAGAAAAAAAATTATTGAATAAATATTATATTTAAATAAACTACTTTTAATTTAATACACAATATATAGTACAGACTAAAACAATTACCAAAAATGTAAGCAATTTTAGCTTGCTTGGTATACTATTTTAGTTTATATAGTTTTATGTGTTTTTTCAAAATTAATAAGTTTGTTTTAGGTACTTAAAAAATCTATCTAAAATAATATTTAACTAAAGTACTACTAAAAGATTATACATAAATATGGTAGTTTTGTTTACTGTTAAAATACTTCTCTAGCACAAGTATTTTTTTACGACTTACTTTTAAATTATATGTTGAATTTTTTACATTTAAAGATTAACATTCTAAAAAAAAGATTTGTTTTTTTCTATTAATATTTTTTCCAATCATACTAAAAGAAAACTTTAATTTAACTTCTTTTTTAATTATGCCAATGCAAGCAGAAATAATTTATAAACAGTTATTTTTTCTAGTTACTCACTTTAAAGTAGTAATTTTTGATCATGCAAAATAAACATACATAAAGTCTTAAACCAAGGTAGACGAATTCGTATTCTTATCTGAAGAAAAACAATGAGCTACACCCGTCCGTCTTTCACAAACCCCTACGTCAACGATCCATCAAAATTCGAAACCCCTCCTTCAACTGCCTACTCAGTGAGAAGGCATCGTAGTTCAACCACCAGGAGTCCCTACAACGCAGAAAACAAATCTAATAAATTACACAACGCCCACGTATTCCGCAAGCATGCGAGCAAGAGAGTTCCGGGCGAGCTGATAATCGGCGCTTCAGGCGAAGAAAGAGTCGTCGTCACGCGTTCCATTAAGCAAAGAGTGTCGAGCGCTAAGAGCAGCAGACCGAAAACTTCTACGACAAGCAACATACTGCTGGACAGACCTGACTTTAATCAGAGACCGAAAACAATGCAGACGTTGCCATTTAAGCCGTATAACGAAAAATTTATTCGACCAAAAACTGCCAATTTCGATTCTTCTATTTTAAAGCGGTCTAGCTTCAAAATAAAAAGTAATCAACGAAGACCATCTTCAAGTACAAAAAGTAATGACCAAAGTACTTTAGAAATACCTACAACAACTTTAAAAACTATTAATGATCGAAACGAACTGACAAGAGATAAAAAAGAAACAACGTATGATAAAAATACAAAGGTATTTTTTGTTGATACAGAAAGTTCTAATTTAGGTCAAACACACTTTGAACAGTTCCAAAAAAAGTTAAATTTTAAACAAACAAATCAAGAGACCAGAAACAGTTTTTTTGATCAATGTCGCGATACAAACTATAATACTCTTTCAAAAGTAGAAAATAAGAAACTGAGAAGACAATTAATAGAAAAAGAAAACAAAGAAAGCTTTACAGATTTTAAAAAGACTGAGGCTATAACTGACAAAAGTTTACCAAATAGAAAAGGTATCACAAATGAACATTTTAAAACGTTAAATTTTTCAAGAGGAAATAATACTTTAAGAGCAACTTCCAGCAACGAAAGTTTCATAACTGAAAGCGATATACTGAAAATTTTGGACGTTGACACTCGCAACAAAACTCGACATTTTTCATTTGACAATTTTCAACAAACATCTATACTACCTAATGACATCATAGTCATATCTTCGCCACCGACCCGGCAAAACAACGAAGTCGTAAGTGAATAGTTGAAGTATTTTTGTAATAAATTGATATTTAATAGTTTTTGTAACTACATACATAGTTAAAAGAGCTTTAAAAGTTTCTAAATCTAGTGTAACACTAAATATGTTAAAACTTTATATTTTTAAGTATTTTTCATAAAAAAATCACTAATTATTTGCGTTGAAAAAGCTGAATTTAGTATTAAGTTTTTTATAAAATAATATACTTTTTGTATTTTTTGTACACCTTACGTATAAACATGTGTATAATATAAACATTTTATAATTTTTTGCAGGCTTTAAAAAATAATTCAACAGTAAAAAATAAATTTAAGACGTTATAATTTTTTTTTTTAATTTTTACAAAACTTTTACCTTTATAACTGTGTTACAAAACCCAAAGTACAACAAAATATAGTTTTTAGTTATAGTAAAAGGTTCATAAAGTGTATATAAAAAAAACAACTTTAATATGTGATAACTTTTTTTAGAGTGTATCAAGATCAAAGCCAGAAAATCGTCGGAGAAAAATAATTTTTTACCTTTTAGTTTTTCTTATTGTTGCTGGAATAGTTACCACAGTTGTGGTAGTTATAAGTAACGCATAGAAAAGTAACATATATTTTCACTGATGGTTTTTTATACCCAACATTTTAAAGCTAACAACGTTTAAAGTGATGTTTTAAATTAAACTGTTTTTAGACTGTCATTTTTTTGTTAATTTTAACTATAATACGTTTAAACTTTACTAAAAACATTTTAATCAGGGGCTAGGACAATTTATAAGTCTCAGCCAACTTTATCTAAAAAAAACCGGGTAGCACTGTATAGGAAAACTGCATTTATTTCAAAATGGTTGTTGTAATCTAAAAAACTTGTTTTTAGCTAAAAATTACCTCGCGGGCCGCAGAATTTTGCTTTACGGGCTGAAGTTTGCCGACACTTTTTAAAAGTAATAAGTATAAAAAGTATAGTTTGAAGTATTTGAACAATTCCTTTTGTATAATTTGTGTATTTTAAGCAAAGTTTTTTTAAAATCATTTTTTATAAAACTCAGCAATACTTTGTCGAAAAACATTTTTTAATGGTAAAACATTGATTTTAAAATTTATTTGAACATTTGTTGTACTAGAATTTATTGCATATTATGACTTCATTTTTGTCTTCTTTTGGATTTTGTGTTCACTTTGATGATGCTAACTTTAAGATATCTTTATTTTTAGATAAAAACACTTTATTTTAGTAAACAATGTCTTTAATATCAAAATAGTTGTTTATCAATACAAACTAGTCTTAAGTATATCGTTTAATTAAATTACAGTTTAAATACTAATAAAACAAATAAGAAGTTATTACCTCAAGTTTTATTTTTAATAAGATAACTCTAAGTTATTTAACAATATTCTTTGTAAAGTGAAAAAAAAAAGATGATTTTGTTTTTAAACTAACTTATTTTGAAATGTTGTGCTACTTTTATTGAATCTCAATTATTTTATCTAAGCTTTTTGTTATAGTCTGATATTTCAAAATAAACGGAAATTGAAAAAAAAAAGTTACATAGAGCAAATTAAACTTCTAAGATACTCTTTTATTTCGGTTTTAAATTATTGGTAATAGATAATGGGGTCTCCATGAATTTGTTTAAGATTAAAAAGTATACATTAATATTAGAATTTAATTTTTAACTGTTTCAAATAGTTATTAAACAATCTAATATTTTCAACTGACAGTTTTTATTAAATTTCAATTTTATATCAAGCCTTTTATATCAACACTGTTATGTAGTGATTAGCTTCTAAATTTTTGAAACGATTTACTTCGAAAGTACTCAAATAAATCTAAGAAAAAGTTTAATGTGTTTTATTATATATTTTATTTGTTTCATTTCTAAAAAGTGCTAATTCTTTAATAATTTTTTACTATATTTAGAATAAGTTTAAAATCTTCCATAAATTGTACACATACTGGATTTTAATGTTAAGTCCTAAAAATTCTAGTGTATATTTAAAAATTGATTTTGCAAACAGATTTATATGCTTGCGGGCCGCAGTTATATCTTTAGCAGGCCAGATTCCAATTAAATTTAAACATCTGCAGAATGAATCCGGCCCGTGGACGGTACGTTGCCTACCCTTATTTTATACTTTTATTTGACTCAGAAAAGATGCTTGATTTAAAAAACCAAAAAATAAATTTATTAACTTAAATAAGTAAGCGTCATTAGAAGTAAATTTTTTCATAAAATAAAATCTGTTATAAGATTTTATGCTCGAAAACCTAAAGATTTTTCGTATTCAAGGACCTTCAACAAAAATTTTTGAGACTTTTTTTTTGTTTTTTATTAAACAATATGTTGTTTTAGAACAAAATTTAACCTTAAAATACTTTTAGTTTAGTTTGTTAGTCAAAAAAATATAAATTTAATTCATTATAGCAACTAAACCTTAGAATTAGTTTTTATATGTTTGGTATTTAGAATAAAGTTATTGTACAAATTACTTGAATCAAAAATAAGTCTTAAAACTTTCAAGCAAAGTCTTATATTTTTCTTATAAAGTAAAAGTAACAAATTAATAAAAAAACTGTTAGTTTTAAAAACTTTTAATTTTTGAAAGTGTATACCTCTTGTAATATACACATACAAATAAAAACAATATCTTAAAATTTCAAGAAAATTATTTTACAAAAATTCTAACAAAATGGAAACACTAAAACATTTAAGATAATGGAACTGTTTCTTGAACTTTTATTTATTATGTTCTTCACTACTATATTTCGTTTCAACTTAATTCTTACAAAATCTTTAATTTATTTTTTATAAGCTTTAACATAATCTAAAAATAACAATATTTTAGTAGACTTTCATTTATTAAATTGTTTGTTTTTGCTAGTTAATATCAGTTTGATAGTTTAAAATAAGTTGTTAACTTAAGAGTAATTTTCACTAATCTAGAAAAACTTTTTTAAAGTTTTATGTAGTTAATAATTAAGCAAAAAACTTTTATTAAACCTTTATAAAATTAAATTTACGAAAACGTTACATAAATATTATTATTTTTGAAGGCGCATTAGTTTTCGAAGAACTCAATTTAATTCCTTTCAATCAAAAGTCTCAGCCAGTATTTATTTCGGCCATCATCAACAAGTTGAGATGTTTTATGCCATCGATAATAAACAATGAACTTTACCGCAAGATCAACAACAACAGCATCCGAGACAATCCTACGACCGGTTTCGTCCTTATTAGGATTCCTATTCCTGCCTGATGAGTCCTAATAAGGACGAAACCGGTCGTAGGATTGTCTCGGATGCTGTTGTTGTTGATCTTGCGGTAAAGTTCATTGTTTATAATCAAAAGTCTCAAAATCATATTATACTTTTCATCATTTGTTTTTAAAGATAAGTTTTGGCTTACATTTACTGAACAACAGCAGTCATTTTCAGCATTGTCCTTTACCTTTTGATTATTTTCAGCCCTATTTGCTAACTATCTTGATCTTCTACTAGACGTTTTTTAACCACAACTGATTCTTTCACCTTTTTTTTTCAGCAGCCCGTCGTCTTTTAAAAGGTAACTTTTCATCTTCTATCATACCTTTTTGAAGTTTAGATTTTTCTATTTTTTTATTTGTTCTTTTAAAGGTAGTAGAGTTCTTGACGGTAACTAAACATTTATCGCTGTAGAGGAAGTCTGATGTTTTTAACATTTGCGTTTGGTGAATAAGGTTTTAATAAAATTTATGGTGAAGAGCATTTCCAATTACATTTATCCAATCTTGTAAACTTTAAAACAAATTTATCACTACCTGGTTGGTTATAAGCTTCTTTGCATTGGTTTGGAAACTGTAGAGGTTCTTACTGATCGTGCATTCTTTCAAGAATTTTGTTTGTATACCTCACAAAACTAAAATAAATAAACATTTTATATAGATTTTTTTCTTTGTAACATGAGTATAAATATACAAGCTTTAACTGTTTCATTATGTTTTGGATTTCGTCTTTTAATCTGACGTCAAAGACAAGTTTACCAGATAATTTTAAATTTTCTGGTTACAAAAATATTAGTTAATTGCATATACTTTAATATTTTGCATGTCATGTAGACTTCTATTGTCAAGCTTCAACACTTATTAACTTGCTTTTTTTTTTGAAACTCATTAATTTTTTTTATCAACGTGTATCATGATAATGGTCCTTTTTCATTTCACTTAGAGTAGTAATGTTTTAAATAAAAGTAAAATTTTTTTACTTCTTATGTTTGAAGTTATACTGAATGCTAATACTTTGGTCTTCAATTGAATCATTCCGTTCAGTTAAACGCTTCAAAATTAGGTTGCATTCTGTTTCAATTGGTTTCAAAGATACATAATGGCTGACAATCACAAAATGATAGAAGTTGGTTTCATTATTATGTTCGACCTTCAGTTTATTTTCAACTAACATTTTTGATCCTCTAATTAAAGCTTTAAAGGTACAACTGATTCTTTAACTCTTTTTTGCTAAACCTGTTTTTTTTTCAGCAACCTGTCGTTTTTTGAATGGTAATTTTGCATTTATGTTTTAATTCTTCAAAGCTGTAAGTTCTAATTTTTTAGCTTCTTTTTTATGAAAGTAGAGTTTTTAGTGCTTTTAAAAGTAGTAGGAGTTATGTAAATCATGGGATTTGTTTTCTTATCATCTAGTGTTAAAGAGTATCTCCTTTTACATTTATCCACTCTAAAAGACTTTTAAATAATCTTTTTACTACTTAGTTGGTTAAGTTTTTTTTTGCTTTCAAGTTTTGGTTTGGTATCTGTAAAGGTAAACACTGATTTTGCAACTCTTGCAAGTATTTGGTTCACCACTCTAATGGAACTGAAATAATCAAACATTTTTTACTTTGTAATAACAGTTTGAATAATAACCTTTGACTATGTTTTGGATTTATGAAGGTATTTTTATGACATCTTTCAAACCGTTTTTGTTAATATTGTTCTTTTCTTTAGCAGCCCGTCAATTTTTGAAAAGTACTTTTTGCATCTTCTATTCTACCTTTTTGAAACTGAAAATTTATATCATTTAGCTTTCTTTTCAAGCCAGTATAGTTTTTGTTAGTAACAATTGCGTTTTTAATTGGATTACAATTGCTGCAAACTTTGCAGTGCAAAATATAGCTTGTTTTTTTTTTCTACTGCAAAAGTTGATCTTAAGAACTTTCTTGTTTTGGTTTCTGCTTACTTTTTTGAAGCCAACCATGTTCCTTTTTTTGTAATTGTTTGAGCAAGGAATACTGGCAGCAGGTTTAAAAAGTTCAGAACTACTCGATTTGATCTTAGACTTGCACAAACCCACTTCCATCTTTTGTTGTTTTTACACTTTCATCTTTTCTTCGACTTAGAACAAAAATTAATAACGTTCAAGTAAAGTTTAAATTTTTAAAACTATTTTAATACTATTATATGTTTTGATTGTTTGAATACAAATAAAAAGATCTCAAGTTCTAGAGGAGAAATATTATAAATTTTTATTCTTTCAAGACTTTTTAATGCAAACTCGGTTTAGGTCAAAGACCTCGTCAGTGCTTATATAAAAAACTTATTCAATACTATTTTACTACGTTAAGTATGTATAAAAAGTCTTAATATCTTCTTTAACATAGTTATTGATTAGATTGAAGATATTTTTATTTTTTATAGCATCATATCAACGTTTAAATTCTATGATTAGTTTCAACTAAAGTTTTAGATAAAAAAATGTCTTATTAAGTCTTAAGTAGACTAAGAGTTATAAGAAATAAATACACTTCTAATAAAAAAATAGCTTGAAAATTTCGAACTCGATCTTATGTTTTGAATTAGTTTGTGAGATTTTGAAGAAGCTTTAGTTTTTAAAGAACTCCTATCTTTAATTGAGTTTTTTTGAACCCTTTCAATCAAATGTTTCAAAATCAGGTTATACTTTTCAGCATTCGGTTTTTAAGATAAGTTTTGACTGATAATTGCTGAATAGTAGAAGTAGGTTTCCAGTAAACTTTAAAATGATCTTATCAATACATAGTTTAGCAGAAGTTTTCAAGCACTGGTTTGGTAGCTGTAAATCTATTTACTGATCGTGCAACTCTTAGAAAGATTTGGTCATCATACCTTGTAGAATTAAAATAGTCTAACAATTTAAATAATTTTTTGTTTGTAATACAAGTATAAATATACAAGTTTAACTGTTTGATTATGTTTTGGATTTCAAAATCAATTTTCAATGTCATTTATGAAGCTGGTGTCATAAATTATGACATCAGCTTTTCACAAATAAAACATATTTTAATATCAATTTATATATATATATATATATATAAATTATGTTGTTTTTAATAGATAGTAGAAACCGCAACCCGTGAATAATATAATTTTTGTAATTGTACCCGCGAAATGCCCGCCGACTACTGCATTAATATTAACATTTGCTTAAATATTTTTGTATGATATGTTGCAAATACTTAGACCAAGGATGGACTAACTGCGGCCCTCGAGCATGACTTTATTATAAATGGAATGCAGCCCGCGAAAAGTTAAATGCGGCTTAAATTTTTTAAACGTACACTAGGTATTTTAGGATCTGAAATGAAGAGCAAAATGAAAAGTTACCAGGTACAATTTACTGGAGATTTTTTGAAATTTACACTGCATTTTTTGGGTCTGGTATTTTCAAAAGCTACAGCAGATATTCTGGGGTGTGAAATGAGAGTAAAAAAGGTGACGTTGTAATTAAAACCACAACGGCGGCCCACGAAGATTTTTGGTTTTGAATTATGGCTAACGACTACTAAATGTCTGCCAATACCTGACTTGGAATATCAACGATGTGTATTTATACTACCAGTATAGTAGTCTAACTTTAACACTAGATAAACTTTTTGTTTTCGAAAATCAATAAAGTTTTTACATTGTTTTTAGTATTAAGTTTTTGTCATTAATTTTCATAATCAGACTTACACTTGTATTGTTATTACAATAAAAAAGTTGTAAAAAGTGGGACATATTACAACTTATGTTTGTAGTAACTCTGCTCATACAATGTTAAACTGTTCTTGTAACTTTTACTGATACCGTTATATGGTGGTTATCAAACTACCTTTAAAATAAACACAGTCGATAGATTAAAAATATCAGTTCTACTAGATCAGGGGTCGGCAAGCTGCGACCGGCGATGTACTTTTCAGTTAAGAACATAATTTTCAAAACAAAAAAATTGTAGCTTTTTTGGTTAAAATTTACAGATAAAATTAAAGTATTTCTAAAAGTTAATACAAATAATTTGAAAAACTGAGACCTACGGAAGACTTTTTCTATACAGTGCAATCCGCGAGCAACTTTTTCTAGAAAGACTGGACTGTTACTTATATAAGGCTGCCAACCCCGGTACTAGATCGTAACAAATATGGTTATTTTGTCGAAAAATACTCTTTTGATGGTAGTACTTCATAAAAAACATTCTAAAATAGATTTGAAACTAGTAAATAAGCAGTCTTCATACTAAGATTGATTACAATACTACATTTTGTACATATTTTAAAAACAGCTAAACTGCTCACAAAAATTCATATGCGCATTAAAAAAAGTCTAAAGTGCTCATTTTGAAGAAAAAAATTGACTGCCGTTGTACTATCCTATTTCTTTAATATTTGAAAACTTCTAATACAAAACTTTCTATAAAATTGATTAAATTAGAGTAAAACTTAAATAATGAAATTAAGTTTTTAGTGATTGCTTTTACTTTTTATTTCTTTATAGGGTATGTCTGTTTATGTATCAAAGTTATTCAATTTAATTTTTCTAATAAAATGACTAAAAATTCAAATTTATATTTTTAACTCGATAAGGTACGCACCTTGAATCAAGGCAAAAGTACGTCCTTAACATGAAGTGCGTACTTTTCAGTTTTGATAAAAATATATTTTTTTCACACCAAATAACGTTTAATTTCTTTTTGTGATAAAATACGGTCATTTCTAATTTTTTAACTTAAAATCAGTGTAATTATTGATTAAGTATTTTTTCCATTTTTAAAGATTTGATGAAAGTGTAAAAAGCAAAAAAAAAAACGAAAAAGTTAATGAATGTTTAAAACTAATTTAAATATAAGCTAGGTATCTTTATGTGTAAATTTAAATTCGAGTTTTTACCATTTAGTTTCAAATGTTTATTTTTGATATAGATAAAGTACATAACCACTTAACAAGACCTTTCGAAAAAATTTTAATCTGTACCAAACTGTAACAGACATGTGCGTAAATGTCTAGCTTGTCAGCATAGTAATATAAGGACATGACATGACTACCAAATGACTTAAAATACCAAGGTCATCTTGAAAGTTATTAGGCTGATCTGAGGGATTTTTACTCAAATAAAAATTAAGTTAATGTAGTATAAGTAGGTTGCAGTATGAATATTAATTTCGGGGACGGGTCAAATATGCACAAAGTCACTTTTGCACGAGAGTAGAAAGAAAAAAAAAGTAGTAACAATAAAATTATTAGAAAATATCGACCAAGGGGTAGGTGTACAAGTAATAATAAAAAATAAATTAATAAAAAAAAAAACTAATAAAAGGAAAAAAAAAAGCTGACGAAGGGTAAAAGGGTAACATTAATAATTAAAAAAAGAATAACAAAGATTAGATGTGTAGTGACAACTAAAAAAATAAGAAGAAAAAATAAAGTTACCGACCAAGGGTAACAGTGGTAGTAATAAAAAACAGTAATTAATAAACAAAAAAAATTTAAGCCGTGGTAAAATGACCCCTCGTGCAAAATTTTATATTTTACACATACTCCGTAGTTTCACAAATTCTTAAGTATACTTATAATTGCTTTATACTTAAGCATGGTTGCCACTGATCAAGCTGAGAAAAATTTCCTGACTTTTCCTGACTTTTTACAAAAATTTTCCTGACTTTTCTTAATCAAACTCTTAAATTAAACTTATTCTAAAATACATAACCTAACACTTTAAACTGTATAAAGCTTTCAATCTAATTCTAATACAGGTTAAAAACAACAGTTTTTTGCTGAATTCCATCATCAAACTTCCAGTACATCACTTAAACCATCTGTGTATGATTGATGTTTGTAATAAACAGCTCTATCAGCAAAATACTTGTATTATCACTTTATAAACACAGCTTGTCTTAAAAAAGGCACAATTTTTTAGCTTTTCCTAGCATAAATATATCTAGATAAATAAACGACATATAAGGAACTTTACAATTAAAATCTTAAATCAATAAGGAACTTTCACAACTCAAACCTTAAAACAATAACGAACTTATACAGTTAAAACATTTAAACAATTAAGAACTAAATCAAATACTGTTTTTTTTAATGTATGTCCTAGAAATTATTTTCTCCGCTTTTTTATTAGCACTTCAACCTCTTCATCTAATGAAGATATGGTTTCCTTCATCTAGTCTGCATTCCGCTTCAATATACACATTAACTTGTTACATAAAATACTAAACTAACTGCTTTGTTATAAAGAACTCAATTATTTACTTAAACAAAAAAACACTTTGATTCTAAAATGATGCTAGATAAACTTTTGTTTATATATCACAGTTTCACTATGGAAGTGTCCTTGCTACAGATCATCAATACTAAAAAGCTTACAAAATCTGCTTGTTCAAGTAGGGTACTTGTTCAATATTTTAATAGAAAATTTTTGCAGTTTTATAAAGGATATTTTACTAATTTATACCAGATGAAGGCATTGGAAATAAAATTAAATATTTTTGTAAATTTCTAGGAAAATTTTGGAATTTTTTCCTGACTTTAAAGGAATTTTAATTAATTTTTAACATTTGAAGGCTTTGGAAAACAAGGAATTTTGTAAATTTAAACTGACAAAATCTGACTTTTTTGTAATTTTTTTGAAATTTCTTGACTTTTTTTCAAAACCCCCCATTTTTTCCTGACTTTTGTCATTTTTAAAAATTTTTCCTGACTATTCCTGATTTCCTGACCGAGTGTCAACCCTGCTTAAGGGTAGTCCTGAGTGTGCTAATTGGGTTCTAACGACTTTGGTCCGATCTAGATTGTAGCAATTAGTATTAATTCTTAGTACATTTGGACTATTAGCAAATTTTCATTAACTAGTTAATATTTGTTTTGTGTAAATGCTTAAAAGTGTTTAGTAGCTAAATTGTCAATTAAAATTGAGGCTAAAATGTAAAATCTTAGATGATCTTAGCTAATTTTTTTGTTCATTTTCTTCTTATTAAGAATTTACTATAGTGAACAGTCTACGATTATCTCTATATCGAATCGAAAGGTGTAACTACATTTTTTAGTTGTAAAAATCATAAATAGGTTTTAGTTTATACTACCTTTTTTTTATGTTAAGCTATTCTGAAATAAATGTCGTATACTGTTTTGTTCTTTATGTATACTTTTTTTCCTATATCTTCATTAATATAAATAAACATTTGTTTTATCTTAAAATATTTTTTTTTCTTTATATTTTAGCTCAAAACTGTTTAAGTAAAAAAGCGGTGTGTAGCTTGATTACCAGGAGATATTTATATACACAAATCTTTTGACCAAATTATTATGCTTCAATTTCATTTAATAAAATTACTTAAGAAAAATTTGCTCGAAAACAAACGGGTTATATTTGTTTTGGTCATATTCTGGTTATGTTTTTGCAATTTTTCGTTTAAATTATACTTCATTAGTTTAATAAAATAACAAAGCATTTATTAAACTATTTTTAAACTATTATCAATTTTAATATTCAAAATAAAAAGTTTTTACCAGAACTTTAAAAGTTCAATTTAATTTTAAAAATAAAATATATGTGATACAACCTACTATAAAGATTGCAGCATTTAAAAAATTGATAAATAATAAAAACACAACAAAAGTCACTCAAATGTCATGCCTATTCCTAAAAGTTTTCAGCATTTTACTGTTTTTGTGTCATAGTTATTAATAAACAGAGCCCTACATGAAATTTTACATGTCTCACTGGGACTTAAAATTTGTCACCACTTTTTAAGACTAATTTATACTAATAAATTGTCAGTTTTACTATGACTTTGTGTACTAAATTTTTTAGATTTAGTGCGTAGCTTATCGAGGTCCCTACTGTACTTAGCGAAAAACTGATAACTTTGCTTTTAAAGAAAACAGTTTAGTTAAATTTTCAATTTAATTTATCTTTTAAATGTTAACATCAATCGTATTGTATAAATTAGTTAACTTAAAAATTGCGGTGTAGTACTAAAATGTTAGAAATCTTTAAATATTCATTAATACTGAATTATCACCTTATAGCTCTAACGATATTATATCTAAATAGTTTAAAAAAGTATAAGACAAATAAATTTAAAAAAACTGGTATCAATTTTCATGCTTTTAATAGAGTTCAAGTCAAATTAAATTTACTAAGCATTTTTAAGGCTTGCTACGAAATCATTTAAACTGATCTATACATGCAACAAATTTTTTACAACTTATGGTTAATCTATTATAAATTATTCACAAAAACAAAATCAACTTATACAAAAACAGTTCGTGCACAAAGTAACTAAGACATTGTAATTCAATTTGTTTAAACAAAATTTATATTAACTTAAAGCTTGAAAATTTTATTCTTTTATCAAAAGCTTCAGTTTTTCTCGACGATGTAAATCACTATTTTCGAATGTTGTTTCCAAGTTTTTATCTGAAAATAAATAATTCTTTTAATAAGATTCTGCACATCTAAACTTCTTTTAAGTAATCTGTGCGTTTTACTTACATCAACTTACGATTAAACTTAAGTTATACACTTACCAGATATGTTTTCTTTAGGAAACAGCCTCCAAATAGCAAACTTTCCAATTAGAAAGCCTTTCGAGGCGACGAAGTCTTCCAGCGATTGCAGCGTATCGAATTTCGAAAATCTTCTTTCCAGCTCACTACCGTCCGGCACTTGTATTTTCACGATGAACGCTTCTTTGTTTTCGGCGCTCGGCTCTTCCTTGAGTTTACTGTTGAACTCTTCCATCTGCTTTAGCCGCTTTACATCGTCACTCTTCGCGATCTCAGCTTCCATTTCCTTTTTCTTTTGAAAATCTTCCATTTCTTTTTTCTTTTGAAGATCTTCCCTTTCTTTTTTCTTTTGGAGATCTTCCATTTCCTTCTTCTTTTGGAGATCTTTTAATTCTTCTTCCTTTTGGAGCTCGAGAACTTTTCGACTTTTTTCCTGATCTTTTTTCAGCGAGTCCTCGTACGCTTTCCTCTGATCGTCCCTGATCAGCTGATTCCGCATGGAGTCCTTTGAAATTTCCTGCAGGTCCCGGGCCTGGGAAATCACCTCGAGAAAGTTATCGCACATCTTTTCGCATGCGTACGAAGTGACCTGGAAGTGCGGGCCATTCTTTCGGACTACGACCACAGAAGGGCAAGATTCTATGTTAACTTTGCTCAAGACGGCCGCTGCGGAAGGTACTTCACTTTGTATTGTCTGAAACGCCTCATCCCTGGTTTCCTTCTCAGTGATATCAAAGCAAATGGGAACAAAGTTGTTGTGGATGAATTCCAAAACTTCCGCCTTCGACATGGAATGCAACGCAAAAGTGAACTTGAACGAGCTGTTCTCGTTGTTCAAATAAACGAGCAGCGGCTTCCAATGCTCAAAGTCACCACCGAAGCATTTGTGCACGGCAAGTTTGATGCCCTCTTTGAAAAAGTCAGGAAATTTTGCCCTTGGTTTTTTGGCTTGGAGGCTTTGAAAAAACTCGAGACATTTCTTTTGAGACGCTGGACTGTCGTAATTTGTTGCAGATTTTCGCTTTTTATGACACGGCTCAGTATCGTTGCCCATAGCTGTATTAACTTTTTAGAACTAGTACCTTTCAAATGTATGATTTTTGTTATTTGTTTAAATTTTGTAAAATTATTCATACTCAGATATCTTTAACTTATGTAAAAAAAAATCAAAGCTGTGTAATTCACATTTTAAGATTTTTTTTACTAATTAAATTAATAAATTGTGCACTATACATACGAATATTAGAGAGAAAATACTCTAGATATTTTTTTTTAGTTCAAAAAGTAGATAATTTTCTAACTAAAAAGATAAAACTTTTATAATAAAATATTTATATATAAAAAAGACTCATGTTTCTAAATAATAAACAAAACACCGCGTTAGTCAAATTTAGTCGTATATATGTTATCAAATGAAGTACTTATCATTAGTTATAAAAATCTACAATAATGCATTAAATTTTAGTCTAGTTAAACCAACAAGATTTGTTATCTTATGCTAACCTTGTCTAAGTAAACTACAAGTGTAACCATACAACTGCAAAACTTAACTATATATTAGTTTATTAATTTTTATTTTAGTTTATATTTACTTGAACTTTATTTTTAGAAGTTATAACAGGCTACATTTAAAAGGTTTTATATTTTTTGCTAAAACAATACGGACTTTTGTCTTGCATTTAGTTTTTTAAATATACTTTTTGTAAGATTTATTTTCTTAATTTTTTTTTATATTACATAAAAAATTAACATAATTTTTTAACTATTCGAAGTCTTTTTCCAAACATATTCGATGAATATTACTACTAAAATTTACTAACATTTCTAGATAAAGTGAGTTCTAATAATGATAAATTTAAATAGTTTTTGTTGAAAAACTATTTTTGAATTAAGATTAATTATTAGGTAGTTATAATTAGCTAATAAAAAAAAGTTTAAAGACTATAAGTTTGGAAACAACACATAGTTTTACTACAAAAAAAAAACGAAATAAAAACTTTTAGAATGATAGTATTTTAATAAGTTATTAATTAAGCACTCAAATCATTGAGTAAGAAGTTTTAAAATATTTATTCAGTATAATACACTAGCTAGTTTAACCTTAAGTTAAGAGCCCTTTTGTTCTAAATATAATAAAAATAGTAACTATAGTTAGTTCGATAAGACAATTAAAATCTAAGTATATATAACTTTTATAGTATTTTACCATCTAATTATTTTTCAAGTATATTTGTAAAATATGATATATAAAGAGTATTTGTATAATAAATTTTTATTAAGTAAATAATCAATAACAAAATTTACATATATCTATATATAAAAAGATGTACAAAACTGAGCAAGTAATATTTAACATATGTTTTTTTTTGTAGTACAATATCACTAAATATGATACAACTTAAAAAAAAAATTAGATTTAAATTACAAGCATCCAGCTTAATATAAAAATACAATAAAATAATAGGAAACTGTCAAATTTAATTTTTTATAAAATTATACTAATTATTATACTTATAACCTACAGTGTTGTGTGGGTTACTTAAGATGGTTGTACTTTAAACCTACACTATAACCCAAAATAAATAAATAATAATATCAACCTAACTAATACTGATTTAAAAATAATACTTAGGGCTACTCTAGTTACTTCTAGGCATGACATGAATGAACATTTTTTATATTAAACAACAATTTCAAACACTAACAAATATATAAAAAAGCACCATACTTTAGAAAATACTTTAAATGTGGTCAAAACTTTTACATAAGAATAAAATCTAACAAGAATATACTTTAAGAAGTATAAAATAAGATTTAACTACTTTAATTTTCATAAAAAGTACTTATAGAAAGTATCATTACTAAAAAACTACTTTATTTAACACAAGAAAACAATATAAATGTCAATTTTTGAATAACATGTATACTGCAGTAGGCTGTAGCTAGAATGAATTCCTGCTTCAACAGATGAAATTCTTTATATGGCTGTAATAATGAAATGCAAACTTGCATCAGTTAAACTTGTGACTGCTCTTTATTTTCTCCTTATCTAAAATTTATCAAAATTTCATCAGTAAAACACGTGACCTTGCGAGCTTTCTCTTAAATGCTTAACTCAAAACTTTCCATAACATTAAAACAGTTATCAAGTGCAGTTTGGTATCCTGTTAGAGTTGTTCTTCTTCTACTTTTGAAAAAAAATCTTCTTTATACTTCTCCTCTGCTTTTTTGTTGGAAGAAAAAACTACCCTTCTTTATAAACAAGAAAGAAAAAGTACCACATGTCAAAATGTAACTTGGTCTCAAAACTATTGTTAATGTTTTTCAAAAAAAGCTTTAGGGTATATTAGAAAATTGAATAACTAAACAATTTTGTTTAAATAGTCTTTTATTTCTAAACTTTTATTTTATGTTAATAATCAATAAAAAAGATTTACCAGAACTTCAAAACTTCATTTTAGTTTCAAAAATGTTATTAAATGTCTTACAACCTACTATAAGGTTGCAGCATTTAAAAAACAGATAGATAATAAAAAAACAATAAAATTACCCAAATGTCATATATAAACCCCTAATACACCTAATATACCTAATATACAATGTTGTGTGGGTTACTTGAGATAGTGTTTTCTAAACCTACACTATAAGCCACAATAATAAATAATAAGATTAACCTAACTAATATTTATTTAAAAATAATACTACTCTATATATTTCTAGGCATGACATGAAGGAACATATTTTATAATAAATAACAACTACAAACACTAACAAATATATAAAAAAAAACACTTGACTTTAGAAAATACTTTAAATGTGGTCCAAACTTTTACATAAGAATCAAATCTAACAAGAATAAACTCAAAAAATGTATAAAATAAGATTTAAATACTTGAAATTTAAATAAAAAGTACTTATAAAAAGTATCACTGCTAAAAAACTACTTTATTTAACACAAGAAAACCATATAAATGTCAATTCTTGAATAACATGTATACTGCAGCAGGCTGTGACTAGAATGAATTCCTGCTCCAACAGATGAAATTCTTTACATTGCTGTAATAATGAAATGCAAACTTGCATCAGTTAAGCTTGTGACTGCTCTTTATTTTCTCCTTATCTAAAATAAATCGAAATTTCAACAGTAAAAGAGTAAATCTTAAGCGCTTGGATGAACAAGAACTTTAGCTCAAAATTTTCCATTAAATTAAAACAGATTTTAAATGCAGTTTGATATCATGTTAATAACTTTATAAAATGTTCACCTCTTCTTTACTAATTAATGGAACATAACTGACCAGTAGGGTGCATCTGCTGCCCCTCAAAAATTAAAACTTTAAAATTTCGCTTGGTAACATCATTTGACGATGGGAAATCACATAAATAGACAGCACACAAAAAGTTAGCTTCCTAGCTTTAAGCCTGTTGGAGCAAATTAATTTTGAAAATTTTGCTTAATATCGGTATAATAAAAAAGGGGAAAAAAGACTATTTCACTAAAAGTTTATTTTCTCCTACGTTTTTTGAGATAATTACCTGAAACGGTTAGGAAATGTTCCTAGTCATATTTAAAAGATTCTGTATAAACAAAGTTTAAAAAAATAAAAGTGTTATGCAAAAATAACGATAAGAAATCTTTTTTTTTTTATATTTTATTGATAATTATTTAATTTTTCAATTTTTTAAATTTAACGTTTATATGAGTTTAAAACTTTGACCGGTATACCATCCTAATGACATCCTTCTTTTTTAAAAAGTAAAAATTCTCTTCACTCTTTAGGACATGCTCTTTTATCCTTTTCCTTAGATGTCTTGTTGTCAATCCGATAAAGCTTGCTTTACTACAGCAGCTGAATTGGTAAATTAACATACTTTTATTTATGTTTGATATAGGATTTTTACTACCTGGTGTTAATAGTGGATTATAACGCTGCAGAAATATATTGAAAAATGAAGAACATTTAAGTGTAATGGGTTAAAAACAACACCTATATAAACAACAATTGTTAATAAACGTGGTGCAGGGAACAATCTTTTGGTTATCGAGCTACATCGTAAAATTGATACCGCTACTTATTCATTTTAACTGTTGTATGTAACTTGTAAGTCAAACAAAAAGATTTAAACAACAAAATATTAAACTTTTAAAAACACAACTAACATATATTAAATAAGTTCTTTTTATTAATTTAAAAATGATAATTACTTTTTTTATACTCATTGCTGCCAAATTGACTAAGAGCACCAAAATGTTTTTACCATGTATTAACATTTTTACTTTTTTCTACGCTAAATTAACTTTACGCTTTGCTGTTGGCCTTTTTATACGAGCAAAAAAAAAAAGAAGCGAAACTCATAATAATAGCTTAGTAGTAGGAGAAAAACGATATATGAAAATTATTTACGAAAAATGAAATAGTAAAACTAATTTATTATGTAGTGTTTATAAATTATACACTATTTTAGATAAACGTCATTTTACTAACCAGTAATCTTTATAAAATATATATCGTTTTCAAAAAATGCAAGAAAAAACATAAAAACTTACATTTTTTAAAACTATTCATTTGTGATGACATTGATTTTTAATCAATACACCATAAGTCTAACTAATTAAAAAAAGTTTATTTTGATATAAATTACTGCTTAGTTGTTACACGGCAAAATGATTTATCATACATAAAACTATGTTTTAAGCTTTAAAAAATAAGTATACATTTTTTAAAACTCAATGTACAAAAATAAGTTTTCTAAAGAATATTCTTGTTGAAAATTTAAATGATAGCTAATAACTAATAAATATTTTTTGAATATTTCTTTTTTTTTGACCATATTTCAGCGTCGATATTCTATCGTGTTTAATAAAGAAATACATTTTTCTAATCTCAAAAAAAAAAACTACTCGATGTAAGGTAAAGTGATTTGCAAAGAATAATTTTTTTACTAAAAGGGTAAAATTGCAATATTTAAACTTTATAATAAATAATAAAATCAAGTAAAAATAACTTTACCTATTCGAAAAAAAAAACTTATAAAACAGTACACCAGTTAGAAAAAAAAAACATTAACTGGAATCTAATACTAAGTAAAAAAACCCATATAGTTTCAAGTTTTGCTATAAGTTGCCAGATTCCTATCAATCAGTCGTCATATTACTACTTGAGCATAACATTTTATAATGTTTGAAAACTAAAATTTTTTTAGTTTTAAGCACTCTTTATTTTTGGAACTTTGGCAGCACTTGTTTTGCTTATCAGTTGTAAAATAGACTGATAACTTTTGTTTAAAATTTATATCCAAAAAAACTAAATTATTATTTTAGATTTTTAGGATTATACACTAAAGATAAATTAAACGGTTTAGTTTTTAAATTAAGATTTAATACTTTGTTTTTATGTGCAAATATTTTACCCTTAAAATATTACATCTACCGATTTATTTAGGGAAAGCCTGTGCTAAAAAAGTCTACTAGAGCTTCTATTCGAAGGATTTGTCTAAAATGGACTTTATACTAGAAACCCTTTTCAAATGTTTGCTATTTGAATGCAAATTTTTATGCAGTTTCTTGAGATAAAAACCAGAGTCTTACAAGAGTTTTCGAAAATATAAAATTGTAATACATTTCCATATTTAACCATCTAAAAAATCAATACTATAAACTTTTATTGCTTTATTGTGTTCTATTTATTTGAAAACAGTGTTATTATTATTATTTAGACTGGCTATTTGTGTTCTTTTTAGTGAAAAATATTATTCTTACTCTCCCTTCTTCAAAGATATGTTATGCCAAAGTCAACCAAGTAACTTTCATCAAGCATTACTTTAACTACTCTTTTAATGACTTGAACTTAATTACTCAAGAAAAAAAACTATTGAAAAAAGGAAACTTATTGAGGCTAGTTATTTGGTAAAGAACCACAAGCTGAAATATCAACACTGAATTATAATTTTGAAGCAGATTCCCTATAATTTTCAATTAACAATGAAATTCAACCACCTTTTTTAAATATTTGTTTCTTTTTAGTATTTTTATGGAAATATAATTATGGTGTTCGTTTTTTATTGTTTTGTAAAAATTTTCATCAGAAACAAAAACAATATTTTACCATAAAATTTCAATGTTACTGTGATATAATATAAAAAATTTGTTTAACTCCTGGTATCATTTAATAAAAATACAAAAGAAAAAGTTAAAATGTTATTTTACATTGGTAGTAATGTTGAGGTTTGTATAATGTTAATTGTTGACATGAAATTACCACTATCTATCGAACATAAACAGAAAGAACACAAAAAGACAAAAAAATATTAACAAATACAAAAAAAAAATTGAAGCTTTTAAATGTGCTAGAACATGTTCAATTTTGTGAAAATATCTGAACCTCAATTTTCCAATTTTGGTTACATTGAAACCATTAACAGGGTGGTTATTTATCCTGAAATTTGGCAAAAATAATCTGGAGTTAAAAAGTTTTTGAAAAGTAAATGGAAAAACCTGTAACTTTCAACACTTTTTATAAGTAAACTTATAAAATGTGAATAAAATAAGAATTAACTGTTTTTACCAAAAAAAAAACAATTTGCTTAGAATTTTTTATAAAACACTGTGTAACTAGCATTATAATATGGTTTCATAAGCTTGATATTATTAAATACATCTTTAATTTTTTTACCAAAAATACAACAAAAGTTTTTTATTCAACAATCTAGAAGAAATTTATTAACTGAACAGTGACCATCTTGCAATAAATAAACTAAAAATCTAACTCTGAACACTCCCATCAAAATGGTACCACAATCAGCTGTTGTATGTTAATTTTAAACAAATAGAATACTCCAATCCCAAAATGCTTAATTATAAGTTAGATAAAAGAGACTGGCATTTAAAATAAGGCACAATAAATATTGTAAAAAGTTTTTAAGTTTTTTTAGGACAAAATTGTAAAAAAGATGACTATATAAACTATAAAAAAACTTTTTATAATATAAAAAAAGGACTTTGAACTAAGTACCATATGATCAAGGCAACATAATCAGAACATACAGTCAGAAAAGTTCTAGGCTTTAACTATACAGTGATTTAATAGAAAATTCTATAAAAATGTTTAAAGCTTTCTTTTTTAAGCTTGAATGCAAGTTTAAAATTTTTTAAATACATAAATTTCTTAAATACATAAAAGTCTTGTTAAGCTATGAACTTTTTTACTAATTTTTTAAACTTATAATTTCTATTTAAAGTTGGTTTCTGTAATAAAAATACTAAATGAAATTTACTCAAAAGCAGCTTTAACTTTGTATACATAAATTATAAATAATTGGTACTAACTTTTAAAACAATACTTTGTCAGTGCTTTAATTAACTGAAATGAAACAAATTTTGTTTTGTAATTTAGCTTACTTTACTTATTTTAGACTTAATAATCACAAATATTATATAGTTTTATAACAGTCGGATTTAATATTAAGTATTTTACCTATTAATAACTATTATCTGTAGAAAATATCTTATTATATTGAAAACATGTATACACCTACTTTATTCTATGCTTCTATTCTCTCATTACAGTAATTATTTTTTTACAGAACCCAGTTGAAGTGTGTTGATTCGTTGACACACAGAAACATATGTTGGTAGAATAAAGGAAGATTACTATCTAAAAGATATTAAGGGTGTTTATTTACCACAATATCATTTAAATTTATAAGTGTAAGTAGTCATTTCAACAATAATTACCCAATAAATTGTTCAATAGTGTTTAGAAACAAGGTGTACATTTAACATGGAATCCTTGAAAAACATCTTATAACGTAGAATTAAAAAAAACAGACAAATTAAAGCCTGAAATTTTGAAAATTGTTCATATGGAAGATAATGAAGTTTTTATAATATAAGAAATAACTATAACACTCAGTTTAAAATAAATATTCCAGAGTTTTAGTTACATTAAAACATATTTAAAGTAGCTTTACAGTATAACTTCAGTAATTTTATACTAATAAAAACACTTTTTACATTCGATTTGATTTTGTACTAAAGAGAGACAACAAAACTTGTACTTAAAAATACCAGGCAGAAAACAACAAAACCTAGAATTAACTTTTAAAAATTCAGTGACCACCTTGTAAAAACCTTAAGGGCCAAAACATTAGAATTTTACTTATTTTCTTTTAAATTTGTTATTTGAATATTACCTTGGTAATGTTGTGGTTATTAAAAAGTTGATTTAGAACTTACATAACTCATTTTAAAAAAGATTCAGTATAAATGACTTAGTGTTAAAAAGTATAAAGTCAATTTAAAAATAACATACTAAAAAAGGTGGGGGACTCTGCTTAAATACAGCATAAATGTTTTAAAAACTCTTCATTACTAAATCAGTAGATAAAGGTTGCTAAAAAACCTAGAATTTGAGAAAAAAAAATTTAGAATAACCCGTAATTTCAAACAAAAATCACTAAAAAACCAGGAAAACCTAGAATCTTAACGAACTTTACATGTTAAATAATGAAGTTTTGCTCACATATCATTAAAAAACACATCTTAGTAGCTTTAAAGTATATTTTAAATGTTATTGTATGTTGTGTAAACAATTATTTACCTTTAATTTAATTGAAAATTAAAGATGGATAGAAATAAACTATATTTTTTAAAAGTCTGGAATAGATTTAGAAAACATGAAAAAGTTTTTCAAAATAACTTTGGCAACCCTTCAGGTAATTATTTTGTACTTGCAAAAGAACTGCTTTAATTTGGAATTTTAGTCATATTTGAAATCTAGTTAGTTTTTAATTCATAAATGTATAATGAGTAAATCTGAAATAAGTGATTTTATTAACTCTGTTGCTATAAATGCTACATGATACTACTAATAAAATGAAAAAAAAGTAAAACAGTACACCAGTATTTTAAATAATTTTTTGTATTGTATTCAGTTTAAAAATCATGGAAAACTTTCATTTTTAAAATGTTAACAATACCCTAATAAAAGTTTAGAATTATTGGTATAATAACTAGATATGTTAGGTCCATTTTGAGCCTTTGTTCATTTCAAAATTCAATTAAATATAATACATTTGCAAGCAAGGAAGTCAAAATTCATTAATTGAAAAAAAAATCTGTATCTTCACAAAAACAAAAATAAATATTTGTAATTATGTTCTACCCTAAAAAACCAATTGAGTTTCAAATTTTAATTGTTCTAAAATTAAAATTGATAAATATAAATAAAATTAGTGTTAAATAACAGTTAAAAACAACTTATAACTTAAAAATTAAAAAAAGTAAACTAACTTGTAAAAAGAATGACAATAACCCCCCTTCATTAAACTTATAACAATAGTGTTTAAAACCTAATTATTAAATATAATTAGCTAAGTTTTGTAAAAGCTGAAAAGCTAGTTTTTTTTCTGTTTTTTTTTACATAATTTGCTAAGCTAGGAAAACTTTCACCATAATATTCCAAGATTAGGGCACCAGATGTACCCTACTGGTCATATGTATACAATCCAGTCCTTTAATAATAACTACTATAGAAGTCCTAAAATAGAGTTTACAGATATTAAATGCTAATGACAAAAAAACCTCATTTGTTTTTTCTATATGGCTATTTTACTTGGAGTTTTATTTAAAAAAAACCTGGAACTTTAAACAATTTTTAAGCGTAAAATACTAAAATTATGATTATACAAGAGATGACTATTATATACTGAATAAAATATATTGTTCAGAGTTGTTTTTATAATATCAAATTGAAGCAACATAACTATCTTTTCAGTAGTTTTACCTTTTTAAAAACATATTTTTATCTTTTAATTTAAATTTTTATTAAAAACAGACAAGAAAACTTCTACCAGGGTTACCACTTTACCTGGAAACCTAAAATTTGACAATTTAGGCAAAAAAAAAAAACTGAAAAAACCTAGAATATTAACAATTTTCACATGTTGAGTAGTAAAATTTCGATTTTACTCAAAAAATCAGTCATATAGATAAAAAATTTTGGTCATCATCAAAAAAAACATATTTACAGTAGCTTTACAGTATCTTTCCAATGTTTTTATACTATTTAACACAGTTTTTTACCTAAAACTTAACTTTAAACTGAAAATAGACCCAAAAATGTGTACTTTTAAAAACCTGAAAGAAAATTAGAAAACCTGGAAAATTTTTTGAAAAAACTAGTGGCAACCCTGTTCTACTCTTAAAAACTAAAAAAAAATCAGGAAACCTAAAACAAATTAATTTCAAACTAATGACCAACCTTATATTTTTTGACTTTAATCTGGGTTACCACCAACCAAAATGATTTTTTATTTTTCAATAGATTACTTGAGTTTTATATTATTTCTTTTGTTGATAATGATAACAATCCTAGTCGAAACAAGAGTACCAGCTGCCTTGCCTAGTTGAAAGTGTATTAAACATTGCACAGCAAAGAGAAAAACCTGAGTTCACTGATCATACCAGCAAACTTCATTGTTAAACATGATTAACAGTTTGTAGATTGAATTTTTGGTTGCAGCTGACTGACTAGTTATAATAATAACAAAACCCGGGTTTCAGTATACAGAAAGCTTGTGGTCTGATAATCAAGGTGGTATGATCAAATCTTTATGTTAACTTGAGCTTATCTCATGACATACTTAGGCTCTGTTAGTTGTTATGAATCAACAACATAAGGTGTAAAGTTTTGTATCTAATAAATAATTGTAAATCTTGTTAATTTTTTTTTTAATATAGGAAAGATTGTATCAATTAAGTTTTTCTAACTAAATAGAAATATCTTAAAAAAAAAACAGACTTAATCTAATAGCTTCTTGAAATGTTTTTGCTGTTCAAATTTAAAAAATCAAAACTAGGTTTATTTAGACTTTAAAATAAAACAAATAAGACTTATTTTTTAATATATTTTGTAACAGCTTAAAAAAGAAAATATTTGTACATGTCAAATGTAAAGCTTTGATAATAAAAAAAAATTCTATAGGGTAATTTTAAAAATTGAATAAAAAAGATAAAAAAAGTGATTTAAATAGAAATGTTTTTGAAACTTAATTAAACTGTAATTAGTTTTAAGATTTTAAAAGATATACACATATTATATCTTCACCCTATCCCCAAAATACCTTATTTAAAAAAGTTTTACTAGATTATCTACAAAAACAAGTCAGAAGTATCTGATAAAATTAATAACTTGATAAAACTTTAAAGTACCTTTTTTAAGTTAAAAATAAACAAAGTACAAGTATTTTTTAAAGTTTTTTTTTTTGGATATTAGTTTAAAATTCTAAGATAACAAAATTTGACCTATGCAAAAATCATTCAAATTGTCTTGCGCCAACTGGCATAACTTCTGATCTAAATTGATCTTTGAAATTTTGTTTGAAGTTTAAATGCGCTAAGGTCTTGGCTTTCTTCCTACGTATTTTTAACAAAATATTCATAAAAAAGTTATTTTCATATGTCAAGTTGCTAGTATACTCTGTGACATAAATTTAGTCAAAGTTACATCAAACTAACCATAGTCAGCGTGAGTTTAAAAAAAAAGACTAATTAAACTTACTAATTACTAACCTAAGTAACAAGACTCAAAAACTAAAAAAATACTATTAATCAAGCTTGATTTTTTAGTAAAATAACATTAGAACTTAACAAGGTTGTCATTCCTTATTGCACAAAAGCTACCCTGAGTGACCAAAAAAGACTAGCCAGAGTTACAGCATGCTAGCCTGTTTTGGCCTTTGATTCTAATTAAATTTAATATAACAGTTAGTTTGAGCCATAAACTGAAAAAAAAAACTGTTTGCCAAATTTTATATACATAAAAATAACAAAATAGTTATAAAGATTCTTGTAAAAGCAAAAAAAAACTTTGTGGTTTGATTTATTTTTTGGAATATTTAATCAAGCCTGAGTTGTAATGTAAAATATATTAAGTTTAGATACTGATAATTTTAATTAGACTTTATATTTTATTGACACATACTTTTCTTTTGTAAGTATTAAGTGTGTTAGAAAATAATGCTAGTGCTACATATATATCAGTATGTTGCAGCGTTTTATAATCATTAACTCCAGCTAACTTAAATTATTTATTTGAAGAAAATGATTGTACAGCTAAATGTTTTACATTTCATAAATTTTTACTACATAACATCAAATTTTTTAAAATGTACAAGAATTGTTAAATATATTAATAAGTAATACCCTATGTATGTATTTATATTTTAAAACAGTTATATTTCAGAATTATTTTACCTCTAGAAGTCATACAAAATGCCTAGAAAATCAAAAAGAGATCAGAATGTTTCTGATGATACAGCTAACCCTTACTCAAAGCAATATAACAGTCGCAGAGGTCAACGGTATTATGCTTATTTGATAAGCAAGAAAGATGGGTTGACAACTAGCGGCCTTCGCAATGACATGTATCTTGTTAATCATGAAAAACTAGAAATAAATTCCTTCAACAAAAACGCCAGACAAATGAAAAACTATGATGCAGTGGAAAAGTTTAATCATTTTACTATTGAGCGCACAATGATAGAAAAGAGTGACAATTATCAATTGCACTTGCACAACCACAGTTATTCACAAGTTTTCGTTGATCATGAATTGATTGGAAAAGACGAAAAGTGCGAACTGAGGAGCTTGAAGAGAATAGCCATTGAAAATGAAGACAATCAGCTTTGCCTTTTTGTTGACACTCGCCCTGATCAAGATTATATAAATGATGATTTCATTAAGAAAAGTTTTAGAATTAAAGACACAATAGGAACAGGTTACTCTGGAGTTGTAAACTATGCATTTAGTATGGATAGAAAAGACATATGTGCTTTAAAAAGAGTTAACAAAGAAAAGTTCTCTCATTATGAAGGCTTAGATTGTACAGATGAGCTTGATATGCTTAAATCTCTAAAGCATCCTAATGTTATTCAGCTATTTAGTTTTTATGACACAGACAAATATTTATACTTAGAACTTGAATATGCAGCAGGAGGAAATTTGTTTGATCGTCTCTATGACAATGATTACGGCAAAGCTCTCAATGAGTTTCAGGCAAAGTGTATCATCTTTCAAATGCTCAAAGCAGTTGAGTATATGCATAAAAACGGAGTTACCCATAGGGATATTAAGCCAGAGAACATGTTGCTCATGAGTAAAGAGTACATTCCTTTAATGAAACTCTCAGACTTTGGAACTTCCCATCAAAAACGTCCTGAAAAACTAGACAAAAAAAGACCGGAAAACCAAATGACAATGAGCCATTGCACTGTTGAGCATGCTGCTCCCGAAATAATTAAGATCAAGATGAGCGCAGAGGAAGTTGATGAAGAAGAAAGCTACACAAGTGCAGTTGATTTATGGAGCACGGGAGTGGTTTCTTATGAGACGTTGACTGCCCGCCAGCCATTTGAAGAAGATGAAAATGTTCCTAACAGCATTGAAAACAAAATTTTGGATGTTGCTCTAAATTTTTCTGGAGATGAATGGAAGTATGTCTCGCCTTATCCCAAAGAGTTTATTAAAAAAGTCATGAAGTTTGAACCGAAAGAGCGCTTAACTGCTAAAGAAGCTTTGGAAGATGAATGGTTTTCCAATGATGAAGAATTAGTAAAAGAGTACAGCCGTCTGACCAGTTCGTGGAAAAAGTCACAGCAGATCAAAGAGCACAATTTGTAAACTGTTATTGTTGTAAACACAATGATGCTGTGAAGTAATTTTAGTTGATGCAAAGAACAGTTTTAAAAGAGCAGTCGAAAAACAACTTATTACTTGATTCCATTAATATCAATTACAGTAGATTCTGCAGTAGTTATAATTTTTACAATGCATTTTAAGTTAAGTATTTTTTTGATGTAATTTCAAAATATTGTTACATACAAACATATATTTTATTGAAGTTTTGAATACTATAATTAATGCATTTTATTATATAATGAGTGTAATAAAGTTAAGTAATTAGAAAATTACTCTAATTTGAAGTATATTGAATTAAGTTAATACAAATTATAGTTGAGTACAAGTAAAATTTTTCAAATTTAATTCATAAAAATCTTTTTTTTTCTTGGTTTCGAAATTAGGAACTACTAAGATTTTTAGTACATTATAATCCTCGAGAATACTTATAATGTGCCTTATTTTTTCTTTCTTTTCTGTTCATTTTAAAATTGTACAGTGTTACTTCACACAACAGATTGTAATAGTATCTTCTCATAATCTGTTTTCAAACAACTTCTATGATACAGTTATCATGGTTTCGTTTGGTATCTGTTTAAAATGTTAAAGGAGTACTTTGGTCTGGTAGTTTATTGATTAAAGCTATTTTAAGCAGCTTTTTTGACCAAGTAAAGTTATTAACAAACAATAGAGATAAATTAAAAATCAATCATAGCTAAGTTCTATGTTAAAACTTTTTGATTATTTAAAGCTCTCTATAAGACTAATTTCTTCAATGTACGTGCATGAACATATTTGAATAAAAAAAAATTCTAAGCTATTTTTTTTTAAATTTCGAAACTAAGTCAAAAATTGAGTAATGTACAATTCTAATTAGACTTTTAAAACTTATCTACAAATACTATTGTTTCTAGCTGCTTTAATGTTACTTATTTTGTTGTAGGTTTACAAAAGTAAGACACTATTTAAAAAAAAATTCTCAAATAATTTTAAATTAATAACATAACCCAAATAATGTTAAATGTTATATTTAGACTATGTTCAGTGAACAAAGATGTGTAAATTAATTTGTTTTAGATTTAATTATGTATTTATCTACACGAACAATTTTGATTATGAACTTATTTAGTTGTGTGTTTTGAATTAACAATCTGACATCTTAGCTCCCACCTCAAATTTTTTTGATTATTTTAATTATTAGGTGTGTTTGTCAGTTGTATTTAAGTTTTACTCAGATTTTTTTTTATCTCGTTTCATGTTAAACATAAATAGTGATTGAATTTTTGTGTAAATATATTTTGAAAGATCGTGTTTTTTTGGTGTTTAGAAATAGTTCTTTTTTCGTTATTTCAGTTTAATAAAATGTGACAACTTGTTTATGTTAGCTTATGAGATTATGAAACTAAACCATAATATACTTATGTTCAATTTACTCAAACATTAAACCAAGTATTTTTTACAAATAAATTTCTTTGGTCATTATGACAGAATTAATATCAACATCTACATGATAAAAACATAATTATTACTATATATTTTTTTAAACTAATTAAATGAAATTTAATAAACAATATCGGACTCTAGCAATCTTTTCTATTTTGAAATTTTGAGGTTTATGAAAAACTTGGCTTTTTAAAAGATAAAAAAGGGTTTTATGTTGAAATTTAAGTTATAGCTATGGTATGAATTGTTTGTGTCCAAATAGTTCCCTACCATTACTTTTTGGGTTGATTTCAATTGTTAATTGAGATTTTCTACCTTTCTCCAGCTCTGCTTAACAAAATATTCAAATTTTTATTTGAGTTCTAAGTTTAAGATTTCAAATGATAACAAAAATTGTTTGATTAAAAATAATGTTTAGTTTAACAACTTTAACTTAGCTTACTATATTGTACCTTAAGTTAAATTATTTGTATATTTGTTATTTTTCGTTTACTAAGAGTGATAAGTTTATATAACACTTTTTCAAAACTAAGGATTGAACTTAAATAAATTAAGAATAAACATTTTTGCTACCAGTTCTACATAAATACTTAGAAAAAAAGTTTTATAAAAAGCAAGTTTTGTTAAACTTTTTCAATATAAAAGGTACAAAAATATATTTACAATAGTGCTGTTAGTGATTATAAATAATATACAGTACAGTTTGAAAGTCTGATGAAAAGTAAATTGTGTTGGAGACAAATTTTTTTTTCAACAATCTAATGTTAATCTATAGTGACTCGGTTTTTTTTCTCTAACCGAATTGCAGCTTTGTTTAGAACAATATAAATCTAGAAGTTAATTTAGAATATAATAATGAAACTTTAGGGAGTTCATAAACAGCAGGATTGTTTAATTGGAAGAAATACCAAACCAAATCGAAACTTAGTAAGCAGTCATAAGTTAATTAATACGATAAACGAATAAGAACTTTTTTTACGTGACAATTTTTACTTAACTTATTTGTATAGTAATATAAACTCATACTTATTTGCATATATTTAATAATCCCTACAGTTTTAAAAAATTTTTCAACAATAATTGTAAACTTGTAAAAAAAGTACTTAAAGTTATTTCTTACTTATTCCAATAAAACACTTTCTGTTTTATTTTATAGAAATAAGAACGTTAAATTTTTTTCAGTAGTGGCATTTGGGTTTCAGGCTAACCAAATTCGAAATCCGACTTTTCAAAATCTTAGTTATTATAGATTATCTTCTGTAACTTATATAATTTTTTCAATTATTCAACAAATATCATAATCTTAAATAACTGAAACCCTGTGTTTTTTAAACTTTTATAAATCAAAATAAATTTTTGATGTATTGCTAAAATAAATATAAAAACTTACTTACATAGCTATTTTTTATGCATTTATAAATTAATTCTTCCAATAATTTATTTTTACCAATGTGATCTTTTTTAGTTGACCTTTTGGTACATTTTAGCCTTTTATAATTTTTAAGTTATCTTTTTGAGATATGTACCCTTATATTTTTTTTTATGAATTTGGATTGTAAGGAAACGATAAAAATGATTTAATATTTAATTTTTTTTTTAAATTAAAACTATCTAACTATTCAAAATAAAGAGGTGTAACAGAGACTGCATATACTGATCTTAAGTTTCTAAACTGTGAGCAACAAATGTTAATACTTAGCTTTTAAAAGATTTACATTAAAGTTTTAAAATAGTTGTAACATAAAAATAAAATAGTGTTAGATGACATAGCTAAATTTATTTATCATTAAAGTAAAGTCCAAAATATCTTTTTTTACTTATTATGTTTTCTATTTTATTTAAAGGTCAAAAATACCTTATTTTAAACACTTTAAAATAAAATAAAATTACTTATATGCATAACTTTCGCTAGGGTAACTGATTTTTTTAGTAGCTTTGTAAAATTCAAAGAAAAGTGATTTTCTATTATAATAAATATTTAGTATCTGCATATCTAAGAAATTTAATCTAGATAGTTAAAGTAAATTTCAACTCGTGTCGAATAATATCCAATTTTTAGACAGTAATCAAAACTTAACTATCTTTATTTACAAAATTCCTTAAAGTTAAGTTTTACTTAAGTAAACAAATAAGAAATATGAAGAGAAAAAAGTTATAAGTTACATATTTTTCAACTATATAGTCTTTAAAATTTTGATTGTATGTTTGAAAAGCAATCAAAAAAAACAAAATAACTTTAATTATCTCTGCTTTACTTTAATTTTAAAGCATTGAAAAACTGTAAAACTCAAATACTTAAATCTCTAATGTTATTTACAATACATATACATATAGTATATAATAAAATGTATAGGTTTAACAAAAATACCTATAAAAAAGTTTGATAGTTTTATCTATATATTGTACCAGTAAGTTTTTTCACATACAAAAGCAAATAAAGTTAGAAGCAAAACAAAAAAAATTTTTTCTCTTGTTTCAAACTTTAAGCTTAGCTGACTCTTAAAATTTTGTAATTTATACACATTTAAGTCTTATAGTTTTTAAAATCTTATACGTTTTTATATAAACTATAACGTAAAAATTTATAGAAAATTACCATCAGACTAGAAAGAATCAAGTAGTTTTGTTCTTAGTATTAAAAAGAAATTGTTCATACTGTTTATTAAACGACAAAAATGCTTAAAATATTTGGTTTAAAGACCTGGTGTACTAAGGAACTTTTCGGTTATCCAGTCGTACACCATTTTATTACAGTTTAACGTCATTGTCCAGAACTGTTCTAATCTTGAAATAAATTGCAAGATTAGACTACATGTTTATCGAAATGTTTACTATAACAATGCGAATAAAATACTGAAAAAAATTTAAAATAAAATAAAAATTCAAAGTTAGTAGATAAAAATATTTTTAAAATCCACAATTTTATGAATTTTTACTTAACAAAATTAATTTTTTTGTAAATTTAATAACAAAATCTCATTGATAAATTTAGAAGTTTCGCAAACTTATTTTATAATGTTTTAAAATGGAAATGTAGTATTGAAAAAAGCATTATTCGAACAAAAAAAAAAAACGGGATTTATCAAAATAATCCAGCAAATTAGGAAATTAAAAGTGCAAAATCGCAAAATTTTACTGTGTAAAAAAATATATGCTGCAGTTCTGTTTAGTTTTTACATTTCGTTTATTTTTTTTATACAAAGAATTCATTAGCCAAACAACTTTTAATAAATAATTTAATTGTATTTTTATTACTAGATTTTAATCTAACTTAAAATGACATAAATAATTACACAGTATTCATATTTTAGATAACCTTACTATCGCAGCTTTTTGAATTTAACTAATTAATTTCATAAAAAAAATATTTCATAGGCTGCTGTACTAAAAAAACAACTCCAGTAGTTTAATTAAACAGTTATGTAGTAATAAATATTTTTACTCACAATCAAACCCAAACAATGTTTTAGAAACTCAGTTTAAGCAAGTTTATTTTAATAGGTAGTTTGTGTACGAGCTTTTAAATCAAGTCGCCTATGGTAGTTTGATAACCACTCAGAATTAAAAATATTTTTACAAGTACTTTGTGTTATCTGTTAGTAGTTCACAAACGTAGCTACATTACTTGTCAAATTAGATTTGTAGTTTGTCCTAAAAAATTTAAAATTACTTTTTTTGTCCTTTCTTAATTGTTTTTCTATTCAAAATTTTTACTTATAAACAACTATACTTTTTTCTAATACCTTTTTTTGTTGTGTTACATTAAAAAACTTGGTATTAATTTGAAAAGCCTATAATTTTCAAGTAAATACCAAGTTTTTGAAAATACTTCAAGTAAAAGTATTGTAGACTTCGTTAAAAAAAAAACTTGATCTAAAAAAAAATATTGAACTTTTTATCTAATTACCTTTCATTGCTAATTTTATGTACACTTTTTAAAGTAGGTAAACTTTTTTAAAGCCTAATCGTTTAAATAATGGTAACCATCATCTAAATAGTTTTATTACAAAATTACTAACGTATCACTTTATTCAGGCCTAATTTAATGGTAAGTTCTGTTTCTGACGAATTCTAAATATTTCTATTTGATAAAAAAATCATAAAATTATGAAGAATATTTAAATTGGAAAATGATAAACTTTTTAGTTAGTTTTGTTAGAATGAGTTAATTCTGATAACAAAGTATTAACGTACCTTGTTGTCACTTTTTGTTATTATGTGTTTGTTCTCAGCTAAATACTGTATTGACCAAAAAACTACTGGTCAATTTAAATTTAGCTAAACTAATTAAAAGTTTAAATAAAATAATATCTTAAAGTACTTTTATTAAAGGTAAGTGTTGTGTTTACAACTCAGCCGAAAAGCAATCATGTTTTAATTTTGTTTTTCAAAAACCTACTTAAACTTTATACCAAAACTTAATGCACTTAATAAAAACTTATTTATTTTACATGAAAATTTAACATATAACTAAAAAAAATTTATTATGAGAAGAAAATAAGCTATTAAAAGTTTAAAAACTGTATTTGGATTTTGAAGTACTAGGAAAAAAACAAAACAAATAACCTCTGTAAAACAGTTTCAATGTGATATCATTTAACTTTTATCTGTACTTTCAATTTTTTTTTTACTTTCGTTTTACACTGATGTATATAAATTTTCTACAATAAGTTTTTTTCAAGATAAAAAGAGAACCCAATCAAGTTTTTATATTCAAAGCTTAAAAAAATATTACTAAAAATGGTTTTTAATAATTTTAGTTAAACTTGTTTTAAGATAAAAAGTTGTAGTTGTATGTCTTTTGTTTTTTAACTCAATAACTAAATATCTTTACTTAAAAGTTTAGTTTTTTAATAGGTCTTACAAAATAAAAATCATAATTTTATCTATTAAATTTATGAATGTATTCAATTTAAACTTTATAGATAAGGTAATCTGTTTAAACTGTTTTTAAGAAACCAGTTAAGTAAACCTTAAAAGTACAGATTTCTTTCGGAAACAGTTTTTCCACAAATATATCGTTCATTTATTTTATAATTAATACTTTATAACAGCTCATTCAAATTGAGTAAACTAAATTCGTGAGAATTAAAAGAGTAAACTAAATTAAAATATATTTTTTTTGTTAACATCAGGTTAAGACTTTTTAAGTTTAAATATCTCAATTAGAAAAATAATAATAGGAGTCCTACAAAACATGAAGTATGTTTGCTCCTAAATATTAAAAAAAAGACAAACTTCACTAAAAAATTAGTTTTTAAACTCTTTAAGTTTTAGTAAATAAATGAATGTATGGTTAAACAGAGTAATTTATAAAATTTAAAACAAACCATGTGCTTTATTATTTTTTTTTCACGTTAAGTTTTACATGTAAAAATAAACTAATATATCGTTAAGTATTCTTAGGAAGATAAAGTTATCCCACACATAAAAAAAACTTAAATTAAAAACAACTATTTAAAATCAAAAGAATACATTTTGTATATTAACATTTCTTCAAGATTTAAAATAATTTAAGCTTGTTTAAATAAATCAGTTACTAATTGAGGGTCAATGAAGTTTTTCTGTGCTGTAGTAGTTTTCAAACAATTAGATGCTAATGTAAAATTAACATACAAATAAATTAATTTAACTGTTATTATATCACAAAACATTTTTTATGTTAAAACTAAGTTAATATTTTGATATCTATAATAGTTGTGTAGAGCCTTATATGGAAATTATAAAATAATTAACTGTATAACTAAAAAGTAAACTCGTTTTAGATTGCAGCACATTAAACTGTTTTTTAATAACAAAATTGATTTGAATTTAAACATGCAAAGACTTTTTTAACATAATAAACTTTCCGAAAATTTTTGAATCATGAGTACGGTTTAAAACATATTTTGTTATACTTGATGTAACAAAGTTTACTCTTTTTACAATGTTGAAAAATTAAATTTATTTAAGTAAATTAAGACTGAAGAAAAGAAATAAGAGTACAAAAGAAAACAAAAAAGAAAAATACGACACTAAAAAAGTACTAGGGAATTATTGATGTATTTGGCAGCTTTAAATTGATTTAATGATTGTCAATAAGTTTTGGAGAGCTTTTGTTTAAAAGTGATGAACTTTCAACTCTTTCTTCTGTGTTATTAACTTCGTTCGTTTTCAAACTATCTGCTGGGTTTTACTGGTTTAATTAAAGAAAAATACTGCACAATAGTTTGTTAACTTTTTTAATGCAAATATTTGTTTGATTAAATTAATCTTTTATAATTAAAATGCAAGTCCAAATGTCTTTAAATGTGTAGTTCATAACTGTTTTACAACGATGTTTACCGAATGGTTTGTTTATTGAACGATAAAAAAAGCGCTTAAAAATTTTGATCTAAGGACCTGGTTTACAAAGGAACCTTTCGGTTATCGAGTCGTAAACCACATGCTTTTACAGACACTAAAGAATTAAGACATTTAAGTTTTTACTTTCAGTTTTACAAAATCAAGTTTTAAAAAGATGACACATATATACTATTCTTCTAATAGTCTGATAAAGTTTTACTTTAACTTAAAAACTATTTTGAACTAACAAATATTAAAAAATTTAGTTAAATTTAATTAACAGAAGTTTAGATAAAGCTTAGGTTAAATATATCAAAATTATTTAAAAATAAATACTTTTTGATCATTTGACTTTATATATATTGTAGTTTGTATGTACTTTTACAGTTACATCGTGAATAAAGTATAATAAATTACAATTACGACGTTATAGTAAAAAAAAAACTACATAAGAATATAAAACTAAAAGTTTTCAAATTGTTAATTTATTTATCTAGAGGCCTAGTTGTCTAACGGCTGTTTTATATCTGATAACATTAAATAGTTTTTTAACTAAGAAATAATTCTTTTGTGTATAGTTCATACTAAAAACAAAACAATTAACATGATTAAGTACTTTTTTTATTAGTTGAAAAAAATACTAAGAGTTTTTTTATAAAAAAAAAACTTAATCAAACAATAGCTTACAGTTTGTTAATAAAATATAAGTTACTTATGTGACAATAAAAGATTTATTGACGACTATTTCTAAAAGTTTTACAAGATGTAATTTTCTTTATTCACAATAAAAATGAGAACTTCTTATTCGTAGTTTACAGTTTTAAAAGTTTTTAACAGTCATATAATAGTTATCTGTATTTAAATGTATAAATCAGTTAAAATAAGTGTTCAACTAGTTGTAAAATTCTTAAAAGTGGATTAAAAAATTTAACGAATATATGCTTAACGTTTCTTTACTATAATCTAATAGCGTTAATAAAACAGTATTAGATGTATAATGTTTAAGTTTGAGTGGTCATAATGATTTTGTGAACATTAAACTAAACAATATTTAATCAGTTTTAAGAAATTTAAAACTAAAAACAACTATAATGTTTTTTATTTTATTTTATTTTAGGAACTTGTTTACCCTAATTTTTACATACTAAAGTTTTTTACGTCTTAAGTGTTTTGTTTGATTCTACTTGTTTTTATTTAATAGTTTAATGCTTTGGAATCTATTTAATTTACAACAAAGATATAAAACTACATATTAATTTAACGCAACCAAAAAGTTACAATGCAAAAAATAATAATTTAAAACATCTATCATCAATTATTTATCACCTATACTTTTATGCTTCAGAATTTAATATTTAACTTATGTACTTGTTAGGTAAATTTATCTGTGTTGTTATTCATTTATAAAGTTAGTTTATTTTTTTGAAAAATATTTGAAAAAAAACAAATCTTAAGTGTATTAGCTAACAGTTTTTTATTTATATAAAAATAAACTAAATCTTTATTTATACAATATAGCAAACCATTTTAAAGCTATTAAATAAGTTTTAAAAACTGTAGTACTGTAATTAAAAAATCCTTACTAAAAATAATCACGATTAAGTAAAACTAAGTAAAACTTCCAAACGCCAACTGTTTTTAAGCCTAAAAAATACGCATTAGGTGTAAAAATATGTATGTTTGAATTTGATTAACATTCAGGAAAATTTGTTATAAAAATAAATCATGTGAAATAGTATCAAAGTTGAGTTTTTTAAAGTTAGTTTTATTAGATAATTTTAGTGTATCTAAATGTACCTTATCTTACAAACACTTTTTTTGACAAACAAAACTTAGTTTTGATAAATTTCTATAAAATCTTACTTATAATATACTTACTTATAATAATAATATACAACTTAAATATAAAACAGTGTAGACTACATTTGAAATAAAACTGCTAATAAACCAACCTATCAAGTCATCATAGTTTCTCATAGGTAGTGTTTCATGTTCACTTTTGCTTACTAACGTAAAGTTTGTTTGGGCAGTAGTCGACAGCATAGATCTGTCGTATGCAGAAGTACTCAGTTTGTTAGTAGCTCGTGTGACTCGTTTTATTTCTTTTTTTGTGTTCCATTTCCTTTTTAGCTTTGCTAACTCATCTTGGACCTTTTAAATTATAATTTTTTAATTTAAAGTATATTAAAAAAACTAAAATTTAAAAAAGCTTTACTTAAAAAAAGTTTTATAACATTTAAAACTTCCAAAATTTATCCATAATACCTTAATACCAAATAAAACTAAACCACAAAGTCTGATTGAAATTAAGTAGTTTGTTGTGTTTGATAATTGTAGACTATAAAAACGGCAATAAAACATTTAATTTCGTCATTATCAGTTAAGTTTAAAAAAAAAATAACTTAAGCTTTGTTTACTCAACAGTAACATGTTCTGATACTTGAAATTAAAAACTTACTTTTAAGTTGTCTCGAGCAACAATTTAAACTTAGCATATTATAGATTTCAAAAATTTAAACAAATATTCAAACATTTTATACCGAGTATTTAGTGATTTAATATATAAACTACTTGTTTTCCAGATAAAAACTTTAAGCTTACTTTGTAAAAAATTGTAATACATATCGTTTATAATTTGAATACTTTAAAAAACATTGACTTTAAGTTTTTCATCTTGAAGACAAACATACACTATTTTAGTTTTACTGTAGCATATAGTGACTTGAACTTTTATCCTTGTTACTCTTTTTTTTGACAACGATGAAGTAGCAAAGGCTCACTTTCAAAATACAATTGTTTAATTTTAAAGTATTGTCAAAGTTAATTTTTTTTTGTATTTTAGATAACTAGATTTAAAATGAAATAAAAGTATCAGGTAGTTAATTTTTGCTTTGGTATACTGTATTTGTTTATTTTCAAGTAATCTACTTTTAAATTATAATTCAAAACAAAGTTTTAAAAAGTAAATTTTGAACAAAGTTTTCCAATACAATTAAAAACAAACTAATACTTACTTCTGAGTTGCAAAAACAGTAGATGATCGATACGAAAAAACCCTATAAAAACAACTAAGTTTTTATAATAGTTAGATTAAAGTTTTTATATTAAACTAAAAAATAAGAATATATTTTTGCATTAATTTTATTGTTGTTATAACTTTAGCATACACATTAATTTGTTAAAAGTATAGTCTAATAATTTCAAGTTTTATAATAATACTAGTAGCAGTAAATCATCGAATATAAAAATTAAAAGTTCTTACACATGAAAAAGTCAATTGATTAAAACATATTTATCTGCAAAAACGTAAAGTTTAATTTTCTTGAAAACTTTTAAAAAATAACCGCAACAACAATTTATAAGTATACATATGAAATTTTTTATATTTACTTATAACATCAACATGGGTTTTTAGCTTTTAAATAAAACAAAACTTTTCTTCAAAACACTTATAAGCTAAACTAAGTATACTATTGCTTTTTAAACTTTAATAGAGTGTCCTACCATTCAATTTTTTTTTCTAAAAGTTTAACATAAAATTTTAAGCACTAATATAAATAAACAAAGCTGCTCAAAAACAGCGATTGCTTAAACAGAAAAACTAAATAATTTAATATAATTTGTTTGATACTTTACCTTAGTTATAGCTTTAAATGTGGAATATCATCATAATTAATGTTCATAACATAAGAGTAATAAAATAGATATTTCTTTAGAACTTATATAAATAATTTTCTAACCATAAAAAAGAGATTGTACAGCTTAAAGTAAATAAAAAAGATAGAACTGTGTAGCAACCAACATATAGCTGAAATTAGTATTTGTTTTAAAGGTACTAAGCACAAGTGAATTAGTGCACCTATGTAACCTATGTAACGTTAACATCACTGTTTTTCAATTTATAAATTTGTTTAATTAGATACTGTTTTAATGTGTACAGAAACTTAAAAAAGGTGTAGTACAACTTTGTTCTTCTTAGGTGTTTACTAGTTCAGTATTTGATTTACTATAAACTTAGATAAGATTATTTTTAGTAGTGAAAAAGTATGTACTAAGTTTCGTAGTGTGCACAAAATTTATCTCAGTAAATAGTTGTGCACAACTTTAAATTTTGAGAACGCCTGGTCTACTTAAGATTTTATGATGGTAAGTTTAATATAATTAAACTCTATTATGGTTTAATTTTTAATTGTTAATGAGTTTTAAACTTTAGCTTTATACTTAAAAAAAATTTAAAAAAATCCAAAAAAAGTAAAAGGAAATATTTAGCCAATTTAGATTTACTAGTTGTACTCTTTCAATACAAACTTTTAAATTTATATTCAGACATTACTAGGTAAATAAAGTGAAAATTTAATCATAATTTTTGAATATATGTTAAAAAATTAAAACAAAAATTTATAAGTGAATTACTGTTGTTAATTATAAAAATCTATAGATATCTATCATTGAAATACTTTAGGTATTGTCTATACAACTGTAGTCTTATTTTTAGTCTGCCAAACCTGTAAAGATTGAAGTGACTGTTCGAAAAACTTAAGTGCGATAACAAATGTACTCTTGTAGTTTGTGCATTGTAAAAAAATGGTAGTTAAGTAAGAAATTCCCAAAAGTGGAAGAAGTGACAATGTAGCTTTGGCCAATCTAATAAAAATTTACTGAATTGTAGTAAACGTAAAGAAAAATGTAAAAAACAATTTACCTCCATTTGATGCGATTGTTACTGGTCGTTGATGTCAGACTGTGTGTAAATTTAAGTTTTGAGGCCACCATTTTTATAACCAAAACAAAAAACACCAAGTTCGCCTACAAAACACAAACAAGTGTTTTTAAATTATACAACTGAATTTCAGTCGTTCTCAATAAAAACTTAATAATTTATCACACAATTGAACATTATATTCTTTTTAATTAAATTGACTTCAAAAATATAGAAATATTTAAACTGATAATTTGTTTTTAATAAGGTAGTTATCTGTTGTATATCACTTTAAACTAAGATACCCGCTAAAAAGTTTAGTTCTTTTAATAAGTTGTAATGTAATTAGCAGAAATAGCAAGAGGAAAAGCTACTTATTGAGAAACTATTAAACACTTTTTGCGTTATGTTATATAAAAATATCCTTTTAAAGAATGTTAAAGTTAAGACCATATGCATTGCTTTAAAACTGTTTTTCTTTTCTGAAATATATATTTGAACTTTTTCAACGTTTGAGTTATAAATTTTTTTTAATACATTTTCCAAAAACTCATCGAAAAGTATAAAGAACAAAAACTAAAAGATAAAATATCAAAGCGAAAATACGCACTATCATTGTAATTTAAACTTTATAATACTTACAACCAGGCAAAAAGCTTGGGGAGCCAAGATAATCCAGTATAGACCAAAATTGCACGATGTCACACCAAGACACCTGGAGTAACGTTTAACTATGAAAAATGTATAAAACTACAAGTTTTCAGTAAACTTTATTTTCATTTAATGCTAGGTCATTGCTAATCCTTCTTTTATTTCAAACAGTTGTGTTAAAGCTACAAAAAAAAATACGCAAAGGTAAAATAATATCAGTATGTATACGAAAGTGTTATGTGACAAAATTTACTTAAGTTATAATATTTAAAACTGTTTTTATAAAAAGAGCGTAACTTGCACACATTTTTAAGCGAACAATGAAAAGTCTTTATTTTTTTTTGAAATGCAGTTTGTTTATAGAAGTTAAATAAAAACATTAATTTTTAGTTTAGACTACATATATTTATCTAATTTGAAACATAATTAAGCGAACAACAAAAAATCAAAAGGTTTAATAAAACAAAGTTTTTTTTATTAAAAATCAAATTTTTTTTTTATTTAAACTATACAAGATTAACTAACTCTCCTTTATCATAGTACATGTAGCTATAGAAAGACACTGGAAATAGAGGTCCAACTAAAACAAAACAAACGTGTTTTTACAGATAGATCGTTTATAATTTTCAACAGTATTAAAAAAAAAAGTAAAAAATGGACTACTTACAATCAAGTTAAAAATGTTTAAGAATTTATGTCATATAAACTATGAACTAAGTTTAGAAATTTAATATTTAAATAGAAATAAACTAGTCTTAAAATATTTTAAACTCTAAACATTATAATGATTATGTAGAATGCCATTTATAACAAAAAAAAAACTAACCCCAACCAAACAAAGTAAAGCAGATCAAAGTTTTTCTTCCAAGGTTAGTGTTAGCTCGAAGTAAAATCCATAAGTAAAAACCTTCGATTAAAATCCAAAAGTAGTTTGCTAAAGTTATGTAGTGCATTATAACTGTATATGCTCTGCAGGTAGCCTGTTATGTTTTTGTCGTTTTTTATCCTTATCAAAGTACAACAACAGCACTATTGAAAACTTGAAGTTATAATTTTAACTAGTTGACAACAAAAGCCTCAAGAGTATAACCAAATTTACAAAAATAACTGATATTTTCATGGTATACTGTAATTTAATTGTTGTTTAAGTTTTTTAAGCTGTTAGTTATCTTTTAGTATCGTCTTTAATAAATGTTTTAAACTAGTAATTAAAAGAAATTAATGAAAAATGTTGGGTGTTATTTTGGTATTTCGTTTTTAATTATTTCATGAAAACAAAAATAAAGAAAGTTATTTAGAATTTTAGACCTTTTACCCACGTTTAAAAATTAAGTTAAATACAAAAGTATACTGTTATAAGCTCTTCTAAAAAACTTTTTATTGTAAAAGTAAAAATCATAAAATTACACTGAGTGTAATTAAGAGTTTAAGTTAAGAAAATTAATGTGTTTATTAAGAACAATTTGATCTCAAAAAAATGATACGCATAGTTATTATTGTTAGTAAAAACTCTTATACAAACATTTTACTTTTTTTGTTGTTGATGTTGAAATTTTGATTTTTATCATTAATATTAACTTTAATATTTTGTTTACTTTAAGAAAGTAAGTAAATGTAACTTAATATTTTTATGAGGGTGTAGTGTATATATTAAGAAAAGTTATGCTAAAATAATAAGAATAAAGCAAAGTGTAAAAAAAATATTTAAAAAGTTTGGTAAACTTTACAACTTGATATTTTGTTTTTAAGACTATTAATTTTTAGTTAAAATTCATGCACATAATTAAATTTTTATAATGTTGACTCAGCTAAATAACATGTATTTTTAACGCATGCTTAATATACGAGGCTTATATAATTTTGCTTATTTTATGGGACTTAATTGTGCTTGCGGTCAATACTTAATTGAACCGTTTAATAATTACACCAGTACTATCTGCCTAAGCTCAATCACTTGTAACGTCTAAAATACCAAAGACTACCTTTACAGTCATAAGGAAAGTTTTAAAAAATTATAGAATTTAAAAAAGTACTTTTAGTTACATATTTTATGTAAGACAGTTGGTAACAGTTTTGCAAGGTATTTAAATTAGATTTAAATCAATATAAGTAATGGTTTAAAATCTAAAATTAAACGGCAAAACCTTTCATATAGTAAATTTGTGTATACAATTTTTTAGTTTAACAGTAATTAACTAATGAAAGCTGCTTGTTTGATAATTTTGTTCTTCTATAATTTTACCATGATAGGTTTAAGTTAAAATAAACTATATAAAGTTCTATTTGATTACTTGCTAGTAAAATATTTGGAACGCTTTTGGTTTAGAAACTGTTAAATATTTCAACACTCTTATATACTTATGTCAATAATGTATTTTAGAAAGTTCTACTTGGTGATAATAGTTTTAATAAAGTTTTTAATATCTTAAAAATTTAAAAGATAAACTTCATAAATAGTTTTTTTTAAATTATAAACTATGATTTTAAACTGTTCTTGATTTTATACTTTATGCTATAGTAACTCAAATTACGTTTTTGATTTTTTCAAGTAGTTCTAACAAGAAACCAAACATTCTATCACGAGTTTCGTGTAAAGATATTGATTTTATAAAATTATACTAAAACGAAGTTAATATAAAGGAAGTAGTTTAATATTTTAAGCTCTTTTAATTTCATTAGTTTTATTCCAATTAAACAGAAAGTCGCAATTACTATATAATTGGAATTTTGTAAAAAAATAATAGGTTTGACTTTGGAAGTTAACATTTGACGGTACTCTAAGAATATTACAAAATACGTATTACCTAAATATTTCTACAATTTCAACCAAGGAAAATGGTTTTATAAAGTGACATCGTTACTCAAATACCGATACTAAGAAAGTACCTTTTCAAAAATGAGCTGTAAAGTTCAGAGTACATCGAACTTAATACTATTTTTTTATTAAAAAACTAAGTCATTAAATAAATGATAACTATTTATTTAAATTAGAGTAATTTAAAATCGGATACAAGTATTGGTAATAAACAAACTTGGCTTTAATGGATAAATACTTTTTGTTTAAACATTCCTTTAGAGTCTAGACCATATAAAAAAAAGTTAACTTACAGAAAAAAAAGTAGATTTACTAGAAAAAAAGGAGTTTTTTTAATAGAGACAAATACACTAAAGATCTCATTGATTTTATTGACCTGTTTAACATCAATGCGTGTTTTCCTGACTAAAATGTCTTAAAAAGTCGCATTCAGGTAAATATAATTTGTTTATACTAAGCTTAAGCTTGATTGATAAGAACTTTTCTTGCTTTTTTAAAGGTATTTACTGAAATACTTGTTTACTAGATCGCTTTATACAAACGCTTTTGTACAGAGACAATATAAAGTTCAAGCTTTCTAATTCAAATATATTTTTCGGCTTAAAAACTAATTCAAATTTTTTTGACCATAAGTTAGCTAAGGTAAATTGTGTTTTGAAAAGTTTAGTAAACAATTAAAAGTTATACCTACATGACTCTTTGTGAGGCAAATTGAATTGTACATATTTTGTATGTCGTGCAAGTCTTCTCCATGCTGATGTTCAGCCAAGATGCGAACAACTTCGTCAGGATCATTCAGTCGTTCGGCTATTAAATAGAACATTATTTAAAATAAATTTTTTTTTTTTTTTACTTAAGCCGATTATGTACTTAAGTACGTTTGGTGTGTTATAAGCTTGTAAATGTTTTTTGACCGTCTAAATATAAAAATAAATTTGTCTATAATAAAAGAAATGTTTTTAGAATAAACTTAAGCTCTTAATGAATTAATCGGTTTTTTAGTCGAAACCCTTTACTAAAATATTCTATGTATCACACAACTTTTATTTATTGTAAAAATAATTACTAATTTGACTATATAAAGCTAATCAAACTTATAACATTTTGTTTTAGAAAAAAAAGTTTGTTTATTTGATACTTTGTCTTTTTATAGCTAAAAATTTCTAAAAGTCTTTAAGGAATTAAATTATTCCGGTTCATTAAAAACTGCTAAGTAAGATTAAATAACTTCGATTGCAGTGACATTGCTAAGGGAAACTAAATTTATATTTAAAGTTTGTTTATTTTGGCATGAATTTTTATTATGATATCTAAAGCTATCAACTACTTTAGTTAAAAACCCTTTTTTATTTATTTCATACATATAACTCTTAAAATAGAACCTAATTCTTTGATAAAAAACTTGTAAAGAAAAATAAATTAATATTTACTTTTGTTTATTGTCTCGAATTTTTTTTTAGTCCTTAATTTAAACTACATTAAGTATAGTATAATTCTTAAAGACAATAGTAATCATTAAAATTACTAGATATCAATATTTTTTGCTCTTGTTTCAAAAAAAATCTACAAAACAAAAACCTAAAGTTACTAAGTTTATAAAACTTTATTAAATAAAAGGTAAGCTACTAAATAACTATCATAATTTTTTATTATTTACATTTGTTTTATTTATAAATTTTGTTTGCTAACTGATAAAAAATACGTTTAATTCAGCATAAAATGTGTAGTATGAGTTTCTAAATAAGTACTTAAACAGTTAGTTTTGACAAAGTATAAGTTTATGACAACTTAAATTTCTAAACGGTAAACAACGTCTTTGTCAAGTAAGATCAATTTAAGTAAACTTAAAATTTAATCTAAGCTCTATAATAACTATTAAAACGAAGTTATTCTTTTACTAAAAAAGAACGATACTTTTAGATATTAATATCAGGCGAAGTACTTACTTTAAAATTGGAAAGTAAGCTAAAACATCAAGCTATTTTTATTTTTTGAATTTCTATAATTCTTTAGTTTTTCTACAAACAATTTTAAATTATTTAGTTTAAAGTTAATTCTTATTTAATTACAAATAATTTAAAGTAACTTATTTGTTTTTGTTTAATAAAATATAATTTATCATTTGTTGTTTTAAAATTTATGTATATGTTTTTTCTTAAAGAAAAAAGTTTCTGGATTAATTGAAATATTAAAATTAAACAATTACTATTAATTAGAAAAAAAAGACAGTCAGAAGTTCTTTCAATTAGTTTTTTTAAAGCTACAAAATCACAAAATCACCCTGGAAAACTTGAAACGTTATATGTTTCAAATTTTCTAAAAATTGTTTTTATAGACAAGCTCATTAAGTTTTAACTTTAAATTGAGTTAAGTACCAAATCAAGAAAGTAACCAAAGTTACCAGAAGTATATAAATTTTCGAATTTACGCCTTTTACTATTCTGATAACAACAATTGTTAATAATTGTACTGTTGATTGATTACGGCTTACCTGTTTTCTTAATTGTACTGTTGTATTAAAGTAAGTTCGTGGTAATAGTTTGTAGTATCGGTTTTAGACTTTATTGTATGAAATACTTGTCGATGCTGTAATAAGACTATACATGCCACTTTGCATACTTTAGAAATTCACAGCTTACACACTTTTATACAAAAATATGTGCAGTAACTGTTTTTGTTTGCAACGAGACATATAAATTTTCAAAAATCAGTTGTTTAAAAGTTTCTTTTTAATTTGTTTTCAAAAACTACTTGTGACGTAAACATACTTTTAAAAGCCGGAATGTGTAGAAACCATAGAACAGTTCTCAACAAAAAGCTAATCATCAGGTTAAGGTGGATTCTCACTCGCATACAGTGTAGTCGACTGTTAAAGAAGATTGTTTTGAATATACTGCAGTGCATTAATTGTTATAAATATTGTAAAAATTATTGTATAAAATATTCGTTAAAAATTTATTATATGAAAAACAAGCTTAAGTCTACTCCTAAATTTAACAATCGTTAAAACATTAGTTAAAAAGTTTTTACTAAATATAAGAACGAATACTAATTCATATTCTTCAGACTGAACACTTACAATGCACGTATGCGAAGAAACTTAGATGACGTAAGTATTACCAAAATTTTGAAAAAGCTGCATAACTTCACCATAATTGAATTAGAGCAAAAGTATTTTTAGGCTTAAAACAGTTGTGCTAGTAATGTAAGTTTTCGTATGGTAGGAAAATTTTTTTTTTTAATACTTTATAAGTTAAAGCTAAGCAAAAATAATTGTAAAAAAAGTAACAAAATAACCAACAAAGTTATAAACAGAGTTTTATATATTGAAAAAAACTGTACTTTTTAGCGTTAATACCAAAAGTAATATCATTGTGCTTTAATTGTCCTTATCGACATAATTTATATTTAAACAGTACTTAAGTATTTAAGTTTATTAGGGTTTAAAAAGTTAAAATTGTTGTATAAAACGTAAGTATTATACTTGATTTAGTTCCACCACATTAGTTATAATTTTTGAAGCAAACTTATTACCAAGTAACAAGCTTTTTTCTTTTATTCACATAGACAATCAAAATAATTTGACTTTTTTATTTTGTAAATTTATTTTTCTATGTATATTTATATATTTATTAAAAAGCGTACTTTTGCTTCATATTTTTAAATTTCTATATTTTGGATAAGAAAATAAAACATACCGTAATGTAGACAAAAGAAAGATAGCTATTACAAGAGATACGAGCGAAAACGACATTCCAACTCTACTGATGAGACCCATAATATTGTAGGCTTTCTGTTATGAATGAATTATATTCTAGTGACATAAATTATGAACACATACTTGATAAATAATTAAACAAACATTATTAAACAATTTTTGTTTAGCAAATGAAGTTTTGTATTTGAGTTGTATAAAAAACAGATACTACTGTGCGTTTAATTTACATCGCAACAAAATGTAAACAAAAAGCCAAATTTGGTTATAGAATTAATTTCAAAACAAGTTTGTCTAATACACACAAATTTATTTGTTAATAATATTTATTTGATAAAATAACATAAGAATAAATACTACTGTAATTAATAAATTTTAATTATTACAAGTATATTTTTAGTTAGACTAATCTAATTAACAGCTCAAAAATACGGTAAAAGTATATAACAAAGTTTATATATAAAAAAAAAGAACTTTTAAAGTACTTCAACCTATATTTAACAATGTTTTTTAATAACTTAATAATCAAGAATCGAATATAAATTAAAAGCTGAACTAAAAAAATTTAAAGAGATTTAAAATTATTAATTTAAAGATAGTACTAAATTTTATAAAAAATCATAATTTTATACCATTGTTTATTGAAAATCAAATATTGTTTACTTATAATCGTAAAATGCTTATATGTATTTATTAAACAATAATTATAAACTTCTATTAAACAAAATTTTAAGCTAAAAAATATAGATAAAACTTTAGGTGTTAATAGTAACTTTTTTTTTTGTAAAACAAGTGTAAGCTATTCAAAAACCAATATAACACTTATAAAAAAAAAACAAGTTCATAAAATTATATAAATGTTAAAAATGAAATAAAAAAAAGATTAGTAAATAAAAAAACAGTTCTACCTTCACTCCGGTGACTTCAATGTCGTAATCGGTTGTTGTATTTTTCTTGGAAGTGTCCACGCAGTACTGGTGGACTTTCAATGTTGATGTCATCGGGTCGCAATACGTTGTGACGTTGTGAAGCGAAATGTTCTGCTGCATGTTGTCCACGTGACCTGATGACGTCAGTTTAAATTAACTATTGATTTTCGGTTAAACTTAAGTTCGGAGAAGTTTATTTTGATTTATTATTTTTTCCTTTTTTTTTGTACTGCCAATTTGGCAGTGCCAATAACATTTAAAAAAACTAACCACGAAACTATGCAAAATATAAACTAGTTAATAAAATTTACTTTTTGATGCCAGGATTTTTCAGAAAATTCTAGTCGATTTTAGATTTTCAACTTAAATAATAATACAAGTGCAAATTAACTAATCTATTTATTACCAGAATTGAGTGCGAAAAAATTTCGACCCTCTCAAATATTAGTAAAATAAATTGAGCAATTTTTTTAGCCAACACAAATAGTTATATATTTTTTACTTTAGAAAAAAATAGTTTCTCATTAAAATATTCCGTTAAAGCTTACAAAGTACTAAAAATCTATACAAAATATAACGAAAAATAAAAGAAGTTATTTAACTAACATGCAATTTTTACGAAAATTATACACCCAACAAAAAATTCAAAGTTATACTGTTAGGTTATGAATTTAAAAAAGATCTTTTCCTTTTTATACGTAGAAAAGTTATAATCGTATCATGTAACTTAAAAAGAATAATTTATTTGTTGACGTAATTAAGCTAACTTATTTCAAATTTGCATAGCAAAGCTAACTTTCATTAAATCCCGATCGTATGACCATTGGACACTGGTAAGTTTTAGTTCCACCGAAGGGTAATCTTTGAAAACACTGTAAAAGACCATACATGGTTGGACAGTAATTTTCATCATCTAAAACATTAAAAAAATGTTAAATTTAGTTTAGTGTTGACATAAAAAGTTCGACTTACTTTTATTTGTTGTAGCATTGTTTGTAGCATTTGTTTGTAAAAACTCCGAAGAAAGACAACTGATAATAAATTGTAAGGGAAAACAATAGTCCTTGAAAAATAAAATATTTAAAAAATATATAAATGTATATGTTAAGATAAGAAAAAAACTGGTATAAAAATAAATTTTTAGCAGAAAGAGTTTATAAATTTTGCCTTACCAAGGTAAGAAAAACATTTTTGATGAGCAAGTTAATACTTGGAACTAACATTTTCTAGGATTTTGATCTATAAACTGTTAAAAATAAAAGTTGTTGTGTTTGATAAAGAAATTTGAAATCCCTGTTGTTTTTATTGTTCAATAAAAGATCTTTTTTATAATTCATTTTTTAAAAGAAATATATTGTTTAAAATTCTTAATTTTGATACACAAAATAAGTCTTTAAAACTTATTAAACTTTTACCCCATCTTATTTTTTATACTAATAAAGTGTAACTTTAAACAGATAGTTAACTGCATGATAAAAAAACTTCTAAACTATAGGTCAAGTATTAAATTAATAAATCCTTAATTTTTATACAGGTTATTTATACTTCAAAAAAATATCGATACATACTTTACTAAAGTTTTTTTCTTTGCTTTAAATTTTCAGTATCAGACAAAAATACAAAGTAAAGCGAAGTGATTTGACTTTTTTAATAACTTAAATAATAATCCTTACGTCGAATATTAAGAAAAAAAAGAAATTAAAAGCTTTTGTAATTTTTCTTTGTTTTTCTTAACTAGCAAAAATTTTAGTAATTTCTGATTTACGTGCAATTTACAACTTTTTTTCTGAAAATAGTTATACGTTTCATTCTTTAAAAGTAAATTCAATATTCAAGTAGCAAAATATCCGATGTTTAAAGCGCATAAAAAAATGGTTTAACCGTGTCTAAAAAGAATTAAATTTTATGCGCAAAAGTAACAAAAATCATTACTAACTTTATTTCGTTTATATGTTTTTCTTTTGCACAAAGTTAAACAGGTTTTATTTTGATTTTATTAGTTTGAAACTTTAAATTATAACTGAAATTTTATTCTTTCTACTTTTATAGCGGTTGAAAATGATGTTATTTAACTTTAGTTTAGAGTTTTCTACTTATTATATTAATTTATTTTAAATGCTTTTATGACTTAAAATACTATAAGTAGTATTTTATGGGTATTCTTCAAAAAAAAGCAAGGTTCGGTTTTTTAGTAAGTTATTTAAGAGTATTTTTGTCGGTTCAATGAAAAAAATTAAAAGTTAATATTTTATAATTGAATAGTTTTGTTTCTAGCTAATAATTAAAAATTAGTTTTATGGTTCTCTGTATTTTGTTTTATTAAATAATCTATCTAAATATATTGTAGACCGTCTAATATTTTATAGGTAAATGTAAATATCAGTATATACTTATAACTGTGTTAAACAAAGTTTATACTGTTTAACTGAAGTTATTTTTTGTTGAAATATTTAATAGCTCGAACTATGATGCTTAGTTTAGTTTAGTTTGTTGAACAAAAACAAAAAAAAATTGCTCAAAAATTTTTTGGTTCAATGATCTGGATAGCAAAAAGACCTCTCGGTCATCGAGTTGCATACCCAAACTTAATCAAAATTATAATGAGCTAAAAATGAAAAAGACTTAGCTTAAACAAATACTATTGTTTGTTTTATATAGTTTTAAGTAAAAATTTCGAATATTTCGACACAGACAATGCTACTTACCTATAGTATTTTCTGAAAAATAATTGTTTAAATTGTTTAAAGTACAACATTTATTGTAGTAAAAAACTAGCTATAACGCGTTACTTTACTTTTTTTTATTTTAATTAGTTTTAAACTGCTTTAAGAACTTGTTGTAACTATAAAATGTTTTGATTGATAAGTTTTTTATTTTATATTAAAAATTTGATTTCAAATTACAAAATGTTCTAATAGAATTTGCAAATTATCACTAAATTTATAGCAGTTAAAATTAAAACAATTTTTTTGTTTAGTACGTACAGTGAACATTTATAGCTTAAAAAAGACAATACTGTATTTGTTGATATTTTACTGTACTTATAATGTTTTATAAATGGGCATAAACTTAAGATTTTTAAGGTTTAAAAGACTATAAAAAGTTTAAAAAACAACTTTATCACTTATATTTTTATCAGTTTTAGAATATTTTTTTTAACTCGTTTTATTAAGCAAAAGTTAAAAAGGAATCTGAACAGGATTCCTTTTATGATGTAAAATTTATTTGATTTAGTTAAGAATTAAATTATTTTGAAAGTATAAAAGTTTCAAAATCACGCTCTTAAACTCATTTTATAAACTTTATATCTGAATAAACTAAACTGAATAAATTTTTAACAAAAAAACATTTGTAACAATCTACTAAAACTTAAAAATTTTCGACAAAGTTTAAAAAGCTTTACTTTTTAATCTGTATTTCTCACCTTTACTTGTATAAATAACTTGAATTTTATTTTTAAACTCTCTTGAAAATTATCTAAAAATTTGAACTTTATTATTATATAAAATTCTTTAATCACAAAATTAATTTTTTCTTAGTCTTTGTTTAATATACTATCAAGCTTCACAAAAATTTAAACGTTTATATACAATCTAAAATTGCATTTAATTATATAAAAAGTTACTTTCAGCAACTAAGGTTTTTATTGTGTAAACGGTTGTTTTTAATTTATTTTAAGAATTAAATAAGCTTCTAGAGTTTTAAACTAATATTGCACCATAAAATAAAACTATACAATAATTAAATAGTTCCTTAATAATAGTTCGTTTGTAAAAGAAAAGTTTTTTTACAAAAATGACAAATTTCTATTTTTTACATTGTATCCTAAAATGTTTAACTTTTATCTAAAAATATAAATTTTCAAATATAACATTAAAAATAGAAAATTATCTCAGACATAAGAACATATAAACGAACTATTTAAATTTACCACAGTTTAAAAGTTTAAAGTATTAATTACTAATATTTTAGCGTACAGTAACATTAAAAAATGTATATAAGTCTATAACTTGTTATATAAACCAACAGACTAAAATAACTCAATTTCAAAAGTTACATTGAGTCAAAATATTTCTTTTAATTTTCGTGCTATTGAAATTAAACTTTTAAAACTGGTAGTTTTTGTAAAAGTTTTTACGTTATCATAGTACTTCAGAGAAAAAACTTTTAAATTACGAAAATGTACACATTAAATTAAAATAAATATATAAAATTATCAAAACAAAAAAGCTTAAAAATATCCAGTTACTTAGTTTGCATACAAGCTTTTAGAATATTTGTAAAGGTGAGAAAGTTACTTATATAGTTTATTTTTTGTTCAAGTTACAACAACTTTTCTATATAAAAATAATACAATCTGCTTCAATTGTAATACTTAATAATTAAGTTTTCAATTTTATAATGTGTTATTTATATCTTAAGAGATAAATTCAAGGATATAGAATTTATACTTTGCCTACTTAAAATAAAATCTTTCCAAGTAAGTTAATAGATATTATTTACAAAGCATTATCAATCAAAATACTAAACTAAGAAATCACCTGAAATTTAGGATTAAAAATGACAAAAATATTTAATGAATTTTTGTTTAAAAAATAAACTTAGTTTTTTATAAACTATTAAAACTGCAAAATTTTGGTCGATTATAGTAAAAAGTAACACTGCTTTAATTTCTTTTTGTCATAAATTGTTTTACTTAGCGTAAAATTTTGGCATATGTTTTAAAGTACCTTAAAATTTCGAAGATTAAAAAAGCTTCGTTGTTTGGTCGACTAAAACAAATCAACTAAACGCTAAAAGCATTTCATTGGCAAAATAAGCGTTTTTATTATTTTTCCTAATCAGTCTACTATAAAAAAATACGTATATATTAGTATTTAATAGTTGGAAGCAATTAACTTTCAACTATTAACGTGTTTAAGTAGTTCTTAATACTATACAAGTGTATAATAAAACTATCAAAATTAAAAACAGGTGAATAACTGAAGTTTCTAACCGCAATAAGATCAGAGCTGCTTTCCATGTTTTGTCTTCATAAACATCTAGTCAATTTATTTCTTGTTAATTTGTACAGCAATTGATATTTTGGTGTTTATAAGAGTAAGTATCTATACTTAAAATTTATATCAAAAGATGGAATTTGAAAATAAGTTGAAAATATAGAAAGTTATAGCAAATTCACTAAATTTTTAAGAAAAGTTGAACACTCTAATTGTTTACTTGAGGCAGTTTTTATAATTGTTAATACAAACTAAAATTTATAATCGTATAGAGGTATTATAAGAGGTAAACATTTTAAAAGGTAGTGAGAAAGAGTAGTTTTAAAGTTTAAATTAAAGTAATAAAACAGTTTTACTAGCCACTACTATAAAAAGAAAATTACTAAAAATATACTTTACAATATATTTTTTATTTATCCTAATAAAAAAATTTGTAATAATAATAGTATAGTTCGTTTTATTTTTACTCATATATTAAAACATAAATTAGGAATATAAAATACGTTTTAGAATTTGAATATTGATCACCTTAATGTCTTAAACCTAAAAAGAAAACTTTGTTGTCTCTTAGATCATATTTTAGCTCGTGAAGTATTTTAGATTGATCTGTACTATTTTTAAAATACACTTCCACAGAAAATAAAAAATAAACTAACTTGATCGATCTTAACTTGTGCAGTGTTACTATTCTTATTTGTTTACAAAATACAAAAATTGTAGCTTACTTTCACTTTTTAGTACTCAATTTTAAATTAATTTACATATGCCAAGTTGTTTAAATTTTTAACCAATTTTTTTAAATGTGTTTTACAGTTGGTAGACATATAGATAAATAAAAAATACTTTTTCAAGAACTCAGCTACCTTTTTTATTTTTATGTTCGAATTTTAATAGTACTGATTAAAAAAGCGTTAATATCGATAAACTTTAAGAAAATAAAGCTTCTTGTTATAAGTAAATTAGTTAAAATGTTGATTTAAAAATAAGTAAAAGTGTGAATGCTATTTTGATAATAATTTAGTTACTTTAAAATGTATAGTAATGTGTAAAAAGCACAAATCACGTTTGAAATAAAGAATTATATACCATATTTTTAAAGTCTAACTGTTATCTTATAAAAAAATAGACTTTTGTATCACAGTCTACTTTTACATAGAAAATTAATAGTAAACTAGATAATAGTAAACTTAAAGATAAGTGATAATACACTCATATACTTGACATATTTATTTATAATAAAGTAATTGAAGCTAGCGTTCATTTTTTTTTTAAATTAATTTACATATGCCAAATTATTAGATTTTTCAAACCATATTATTTATTTTTGGTAACAAACTTATTAGTTCACGAACTTATTTACAAAACAATGTTTTACTCATTTAATCTATGAGAAGTACGTCATCTTTATTTAAATTAACCTCCTTGATTAATTGAGTTAAACGTTGTTTTATGAATAAATTTGTGAATTAATAAGTTTGTATTTATCTCGTTGAAATTTAAGTTGAGAAATTTAATTGTTACTATTAAAGTAAGCTTATAGTATATTTCTCTTTAAATATAAAAAATATATATTTCTAGAACCTAACTACATGTTTGTAAAGTTTAAAATATTTATATTTTTTAAATTATAAAAACTCTAAATCATGACCTGTTAAAATGAAATGAAAACATTTTAAATTTAATAAACTTTAAGAAACATTTTTAGTAGTCATTTTTTTTTACCGTAAATTTTTATAAACTATATTATTTTTAAACTTGGGTAAAGTTTTAATGCAGTAAAAACTACAATAGCCTTTAAAAAATTTTAAATATACAATCTCGTGTACAAAACAAAAACTTTGTTTAAAACAAGCACTTTATTAAAATTTTCTCAAAGTCGAAAAATTTTCTCAAAAACTTAATTTTTTTTCAGCAATTTACTGTTATTAAGCAGTAATGATGAAGTTGATAAACTATAAACTTAAAATATAAGTTAATTTACATTAAGATATTTAAAACATTTATTAATCTTTACACAGACAAAACATTTATTAATCTTTACACAGACAAAACATAATTTAGTACTGTACTAAGTAGTTTCCGATCTTTCTAAAAACTAAAAAAAAAACGTCTTGACTTGAAATACTTTTTTAAGGTTTGAAAAAACTTTAAGTTTTTTATTTAAATAAAAGTATATTTAGCTCCGAGTTTAAAGGTATTATACATCTTGGTAAAACTGCTGTTCAACACATTAACTTGATGTGCCTTGACACCAATTATAGCAATAAACTACAATTAAATAAGAAATCTACACCAATTTAGCTTGGCAACTTTGCGTTTTTCAAGGTTTTGAATTCCAAGTAAAGTGCGCAAACGTCTCACATTGTGATTAACGAAAGCATCGGCTTCAAAACTGTAATTGTTTGCAAATTTAAAATAATATTTTGAACAAAGGAGTGATTGTTCTAAGATATACTACTACTGAAAACTACAAAAAGTTAAAGAAAGTTTAAAAACATAGTTCAGCTTGTTTGAAATCTTAGCAAGTTTTTGTAACTAAATTGCTTCGCGACGATCAACTCACTTATTAAACTAATTTCTTTGCTTTATAGAAAAAAATGCAAGTATAATACTTTAAAACTAAAAGTAATAATAAACAAAACAAAAAAATTAAACAAAAACACATTATAGTAAATCAAATAAAAAAACAACATTAAGTTTTACGAGCTCGTAAAGCTGTTGTCTTACAGTTATTTTTGCCTGGAACGTCGGCCAAAACTAATTTATACGGAAATGTTTTACTTTGCAGTCTAAGCTCTCTAAAATCTCTCACTAATGCATCTAACACTAGATAATTTTGATTTACTGTGGGTTTAAAGTTAATAGAACTGAATATTCGTACAAAAGTTTTTGTTGGTTAAAACAACAAGTTAAACAACAATGGTTCACTAGATATACCACGCATATTTAATTAAAACGCAAAACAACGCAAATCTAATGCTTTCGTAATCACACGACATATTTTTGCTTTTTTCGAAATTTATCAATAAGTTACGTAAATTACAAAATAGTTTTAGGTAATGGGAATTATTATAACAAGCATATAACTTTTCATAAACTTTTAAATAACTTAGTTACTATTTTCTCAGAAACTTATTAACACTATAAAGTTGTGCATAGTATTTTTTTAAGTTCATATTTCTAAAAGTACAAAAACTGTGATTAAAATTTCTTAATAATAAAACATACTAGATGTATAGCAAAATTTTATGCAAAATACTTTTTAAACGTTTAATCATGTCTTAAATGTTTATCTAAAAGAATACGAGGTCAAGGATATTAAAACCCAACATTTGAAACGCAATAAAATCTTGTTCAAAACCGCTACTTAAATAAAATAAAAAGTTGTTTTAGTCTTTGTTTTTAAGAAGATTCAAAAGTGACCGCAAATCCACCTTTGTTAATACTGAAGTCAGAGATAAAGTCAAATTTTACGTTTTTTTGTTCTTCTGCTCTAATGTCAATTGTAATGTCGTTGATCTTTTCATTTCCACAGAATGTTCCTAAAATTTATTTAGTGCTCTTTATAGATTTATGTTTAGAAATATTTTAAAACTTTTTATTTTTTTTTACTGTTTGGTTTTAATGCAAATGTATAAGTTAAAGGTAAAAAATGAAACCAAATTAAATTTATGCTTAAAATTACGTTTTAATAATAATTTAGAAAAAAAGTGGTTTGTTTATTTAATTCTGACAGCTACAATATTTTATTATTATCAATGTACGCATGCAAAATTCCAATTAAGTCAGTTTTTTATAATATATTTTTTTTTTTTTATTCTAGCACTAAATTTTTAATCACAATTTTTAATTCAAAATTAAATTTGTTTACCTAACGGTTTGTTATAGTACTTTCCGCTGAAAATACTCAAGTAGTCTTGTGAACAGATTCCGTTTATTTTATTTTCTAAATCGAAGTAGATAAATCTTATAACTACTTTGCTCACATTGAATTTTTCCAGCTGTTTAAATAATTTATCAGCTGAAAAGAAATTAGCAGCTATCAAAAAAACTTTTTTTGCAAGAAGCTTGTAACTACAGTGCTGAAACAAGTAAATGCTTGAAAGTATAATATAAGGTTAAAAAAGAAAGTATAAATTGTAATAAGTATTAAAGTTACCTTAAAAGCTCTAGAATTAAGCAGTATATACAATACATAATAATAAAAAGTCAATTGTTTTTTTTTTTAACTTTCTAATCTAAACCGGTTTAATTTTCAACATTTAATAATAAAACTAAGATTTAAAGGTTTTAAAAAATTAAATCTCTAAAACTATCAAGTTTTTATCTAAATTAAGTTTATAAAAGAAATTACTTTATCGAACGTAAAAAAATTAATAAGTATTAATGTACATAAATCCTTACCAAAAAATCGTTAGATTGTTTTCTATTATGTGTTTATTTAGTAATTATAACATTGATGTCGCCGATTAGTTTAGAAGTTATACTGTAGTACTTTAATTTGAAACGTGACACTTCTATATTAAAAAATAATTACTAATTCTTAATTTAGTTATTCGTTTTCGCTGTTTTTATGTTGTTTCATAATTGTTTTTTATGGTAGTTATTATTTGAATATTTACATTGTACTTCCATGAGCATTTCCTGTTTGGTAAGTAGTCTCCACTTCCAAAGTTTGGGTTCCTTATCTCATCACTAGATCTATCGAGATAAGTTATGCCTCTCATTTTGCAAGGATCTGAATTCACCGTTGGTTTCTGACCTGATGTAATGTTAATGAAAGATTATTTTTCGATGTTTGTACGTACATTATTTAGTATTTTTCATTAAATCTTGTTGTTTTTTTTTAATATTAAAAAATTTACAGTTATATTTTCTAAAACTAAAAATAAATCGATTGATTATATTATAAACAACTTACTAAACAGTTTTAATTAATTTTAAAGTTATTTTAAAAGCATCAAAATATCATTATTATATAAATAATTGATAAACTGGTGAAAATAAAGTAGTTTTAGTAAGTTTACTATGTATTTTATTCTTTATTTAGTTGACTTAGATATGGAGTTTGAGCCAACAAAAGCTCTAAAACTATAAAAATAGCTCAAAATGCTAATATTAGTTTGTAATGGTACTTTTTATTTTCTTAAAAGTCATAAACATTGTAGCTCCTGTAAACGATTTAATAACTTAAAATAGTAAAGTATCGTTTATTTATTCTACAAGGTATTTGGTTTAAAACAAGTACACTCAAAAAATTACTTCTTAAATAAAGCCATGGGAATATTTTTTTAAGTATAAATTTAATACAAAAAGTTCAAATATCAAAATACAATTAAGTTATTAAAAAACTATAAAAAATATATTTTATTACTACTTTTTAGTTTGAACTATATTTAAAAATGTCTTTTTTGAAAATCTATACAGTTGAGCTTAAAATAATTTATATGGAGTATTTATTTCACATATCTCTTTTATTCTACTTTAAGTGTTAAAAAAGCATAAAAAAAATATATAAAAAGCTATTTATTTTGTTAAACTAGAGAACGGGTCTAAATTGCACAAATACAAAATTGCACGAGAACAAAATTACACGAAGCAAAATTTGCACTAGGGCACACAACTGCACGAGGGAACAAAATTGCACGAAGACGATTTTGCACCAAGGGTCAATTTCGCACGAGAGTAAAAAAGTACAGAAAAACATTTTAAAAAATTACTGACTGAGGGTAAGGGTTAGAGGTAACAAAGATAGTAAAAAAAACCTAACAAAAATTATTATAATAAAAAAAATTAATTAAAAATAATCTTACCGACCGAGGGTAAGGGTTAGGGATAACAGTGAAAAAAAAAAGCTAAATTAAAAAAACCAATAATAAAGCTAAAAAAATAAATAAAAAAACTAAAAAAAAATTAAACCGTGCAAAGTTGTCTCCGTGCAAAATGTTCTGCTCGTGCAAAAGTATCTTCGTGCAATTTTGTCCCCTCGTGCAATAATGTACGCTCGTGCAATTTAGACAGCTACCAAGTTTAATTACCCTTTAAAGTATAATAAAAAGCTGGTATAACTTTAAACGTTAAATCTATGGTTTGTTTTTAAAATGTTCCTCAACATACTCATCATGGTTTGGATCCACTCGACGTAACTTTCCACTCGAGTGAACACCGGAAAGGTGTTTTTTCCTCCCTCCTCGCACTTCGCAGTCGTCCATGATGTCAAACCAGTCACCACTTGCTGGTGCTTGTTTGACCTCGCACACATGAGTGGGCCACCACTGTCACCCTAAAAAGTTTTAAAATAAAAATATAGTTTTTTATGTTGCTTAAAAATGTGTTAATGTCTTAAAGTACGATGTCTTAGTGAGTAAATAAATATGTATTATACATTTTTTTAGGATTTAAGTGTTTCTCTTTTAGTTAATTGAGCTTACTTACTTGAACCAAATTTATAATGAAACATGTTTTAGTCACAACACAAAGTTTCAATGAGCAAAAACTTTAACGCTTTATTTTATCTATAATAATTATTGTTATTTTCAAAACGGTGGATTAATCTATTTTTAAGTTTGAAATTGTACATTTAAAACTTTAAAACAGAATATAAAAGAGAAAAAATGTTTGAAGTTAAAAAAATCTTTATTGATTAAAAAATACTCTTTTAAAAATTATTTATTAGAACAACTTATGATTTTCTTAAAGCTCGCGACAGTAAGTTTTAAAATAGTAAGGCAGTTAAACTTACTAGTACAGATCTTTTATATGTTTTTTTAAGATTTGTTCTTAAACATAATCAAGTACCAAGTACATAACACATTTCGAAATTTTTTGCTAAGCGATACTTGTTTTATAGTTTTTGAAACTTTTGTTTTGTTATCAAAGCTGTAAAATTAAATTTGTTTTTGTGTGTGTTTTAAAACTTAGTTTTATTTTTTACAGAAGTTTTAAATTATTTTTTGTTGTAAAAGCTATAAAACTAAATTTTTATTTGCGTGTATTTTAAACTTAGTTTTATTTTTTTAAAGAAATTTTCAGCTATTTTTAGAAAACAAAAGAACCTTAAAATCTTATATATTAATTATAGTAACTTGTCCTTAATTATTTTAGCTCCTAGTTTAGGTTTGAATTATAAAGTCTTTATTATGGTTTTAGCTTAATATTTATAACAGTAATGTTTTAAAACTATTTCTAACTAAATAAATTGTTTTAGTTAATTTTAATACATCAAAAAATATATAAATCAAAATAACAGTAAACTTTAATATAAGTGTTACAAGCAAAAGTATTTTTTAATTTTAATCAGTCTTAATCTTATAAAAAATTAAGATTGATATTGTACATTAAAAAAGTATACATTAATAACTACTGTAAAATTGTGTAAAAAAAAATATAGTATACATTTATGTTTAATGTTTTTAGTTGTATGATAACATTTTTTAACTTTTTTTATAACTAAAAAAAATGTAGTGAAAATTATTGTTTTAAAAGTTTTAACATTCTTCTTAATTCTTTAGCTGTTTGATAACAAGTTTTTATTTTTTATAAAACTAAAAAATAAAATAAATTGAAAACTAATACTTTACAAGACATCAGTTTTTTTTTTAGTTTCAGTTTATAAAACAATAGTATTTTAATCAGCATTTAATCAAGCTTTTGGAAATTATATTGAAAAAGTAAAGTTACAAATTAAAACATTTCCATAGTTGAAAACACCAGATAACAATTACAAATGTAGCGCACGCGCAAGAAAAACTTTAACAAAAAGTCAAAAGAGCGGCCAAATTCAAACGCAAGCTGCTTTTTGACATTTTGACGTAACTAACCGCGCAAACCCCGCCTTCCTGCAAACTGGCACACATCATCTCGTGAGAGAACTTGCTCGCGAGGCCAACATGCGGATAAAATTTCGCCTCACAGTGCTTGTGTGGCCGGCTGGCGAGTTGCAGCTTCTGAAGTTCGTTTGCTTTGATTTTTGAAGTAATGAAGCCCCAGCCTTAGTTGTGATTAAAAAAGCGTTATAAGTTTTTTTCTTTATGTTAGCTTATTTTTCATGTGATAAGTATATATTGAATAGTTTGAATACTAACTAAACTACATTAAACATATGTGAAAAATTTTGAACACAGTACACATACGCTTAAAAATTTTAGTTTAAATAATGAAACGTAAAACATATTTGGACTATAGCTTATAAATCAAAAGTTAATAAATTAACTTGAAAAAAAAATTAAGCATAATTATAAACAAGGGTCGGTAAGCTGCGGTATACAGGTCGGTAAGCTGCAACAAAACTTTTATTTTTAATAACTCTTAAGAACATGCTTTGAAAGTTTGTTTTTCAGTTAAATTCAATACTTTAGAACTAATTTGCCCTATAAAAAACTTTCTCACAAAATAGCCACAACAAAGTAAAAGTTTTAAAAAATATTTCGCAGTTTAAGTTAATTTTAGAAACAGCCGACCACTAGAAAATATATTTAGCAATGTTGCTATTTAAAAAAAGTTATAGCAATTTTGTAAAACTTTTTGTTGAGTTTAACGAGATCTTTTTTAAATAGAAAAAGTAATTGTACTTTTTTTATTTAAACACCCTTATAAGCACCTTTTAAAGTTTAAGTAATTAAAGAAAAACATTTTCATTATTAACTTTCATTGTTTTCGCATATTCTTGATTTTAAATTCATTTAATGAAAATTAAACAAAATTAAGTATAATTTTACGTCATTTAGTTAACTTCTAGCTTTTCGAATAAGATTATATTAAAATATTTAATTTAGTTCTAACCAAATACTGTGCACTGTTCAAATGGGAACGGGGTTTCATCGTGTTTAGGCAAACAAGCCGGTCTAATGTAATCATTTAATATAAATGCTTCATCAGTTTCTGGTAAATTAAAAAACAAGTTTACAATTAGTTTTCTTATATTTATAAGAACAATTAAGTATAAAGTTATTTTTAAAGAGGGAATTTTCACAACTATGCTACTAACCAAGCAAAGCAATGTCGTTTTCTAAAGTCACGTGGTTGTAGCCTGGGTGAATAGTAGTTTTTATTACGTAAGCAGATGTTTCGTATTTGTCAGTATATAATGCTAAATGGTCACCTGCCACTAATTTGTACTCATATTCCATGTTAGGGTTCATGTAACTAGAAATTAAGTTATGGTTAGCATAAAAAAACGCCCAGTGTTATTTACCAATTGTAGTAGAACATCATAGTGTACTTTGATAAATACTTAAAATAAGCAACGGGGAAACACTTAAACATTCTGACAAATAAATTTATGTTTTGTTTAAAAGATCTAACATTTTAGTCGTGGCGCATTTACATTAAAATATTTTTCAAAACTAAACAAACATTATGTTTGATCTTAAAATTGATATTGCTTACAAAAAAATTGTTAAAAGCATCAGACGACACAAAATTTTGTTTATCAAAAAAAAATCAAAAAATTTATAAAATATATTTATTAATTTATTATGTTTATATTAATTTTTAACTTATCATGAACCTCTTATCAACGCAGTGTGCAACGGTGATTACCCAACGAGAGGAGACCAGCACAGCCCCACATGTCCGTACACTGTGTAAATTTATCGATTTTCGAACAGGTTACGCAAATTTTAGTTATAGAAAAATTACTTGTTCACTAGTAAAGAGAGCATCCATGGTGCTTCCCCATAATAGCAGCTGGAGCCTTTTGATACTCTTTTAGTTCTTCGGTTCGGTTGAATTTTTACTAAACCGCATTCTTCTTCTGCGCCTGTGAAAGTTATGCGTGATGAGTAATACTTTTGTATGATTATCGTACTTTTAAGTCGAAGACTTTGTTTGAATTTTAATAAAAAAATTCAGGATGATATAAAAAAAATCCATCTGATTTTTAAGTTTATAAACTTTGCTAAACTTAATTAAGCTAAAGTTCTTATCAAAACTTCAAAAGGTGTTTGTTTATAGTTACAGCTTTTAAAAGATTAAGTGTGTACATATAATCAAAAATAAGTCAAGAAAAAATAAAGCAAAAATTTGTATGAAGAAACATTTCAAAACTTAAAATGTTGTATATAATACTGTTTCATACAATCTACAGTTATGGTGTAATAAAAAATATAAATAGTATTACACAGTAACAGTAAAATAGTATTTATGCAACTAAATGTTTTAATACAAATGCAGAACAACTTGTTTAAAAAATTTATGTTTATACTTTATATAGACTTATTTTTGTATAAAATGTTGTATGTCCGCACTTAGTCTTAATTAGTGATGTACCGGACTCACTATCCGGGTCCGGGTCCGGCCGGATAATGCCATTTTTGTCTGATATCCGGATCCGGCCGGACTCTAATTTGAAAAAAAAGTCCGGATCCGGTTCCGGCCGGATTCTAATTTGAAAAAAAAGTCCGGATCCGGGTCCGGCCGGATCCTAACAGAGATCCGGCCGGACCCGGATCTAGTTAGTAAAAAAGAGCATACTGAAAAGTATTTTTTCAAAAACAAACCCTGTGAAAATTAATAAGATTCATTTTCATCAGTTAAAATTAAACACCTACCGTGATTGGCTCATTTTGTACACGTGACTAATTTACATTTGTTTACATTTAAACTATAAATACACATTTCATGAAATGTAACTCTTTACATATGTTGTAAAATTGAAAACTTTGGAATGAATACTTGCATTATTTATTGTTTAAAGTCGAGCTCAGAGAATATTTAGAGTTAATACGGTTGAATGTACGAGTCAATGAGAATCATATGACGAAATGTTTCAAACTAAATACTGATGCAGCAAAACATCAGAACATGACAGGCAGTTTATATGTAAGCAGTTAGTTAGTTTGGTGTGTAGCTTGAAGCAACAAAATATCTTGAACGTTTTTGTGAGTGCTTATTGTAAGTAGTGGTGTTTTGTCTTAAAAGTGAATATTTCAACAGGTGTTTAGTTGTTTAAATATTTAAGCCAGGTTTATAGATTAATTGTTTATTAAAAATTTTACAGTTATTTGTTTACTAAAAGTTTTATTTAATTTTTAGTTTTTTGTTTTAAGTCTTTTGATATAGATTTAAATAGCTTCCAGTTTTTAAAGTGTTACCAAAGTAATTAATAATTTTGTATATGCTAGTATTTCTTGTTGTGTTTTATATAAAAGATTCATCACTCAAAACTGTCGTGTCTGATTATAGAAAGCAGTCTCAGTTAGAATTTAGTATTTGTTAGATATTAATTAAATAAGGTAGGATTTAATTATGATGGGTAGTACTAATAAGTTAAGTGTACTACAATCAGTCCACAACTTTACTACCAAATTGTCAACCTTTGCTAGCTGTTCTACTGATTATTAGAATAAAGTAATTTTTCAGTTTTTAAAAACCTCATTCTGACTCAGGCTTGTTTATACTCACTCTAGCTAGTTTTATTGACTTAAACAGTGGCAACCCTGCTAGTTTGAAATTTTTTGGGAATTTTAGAAAATCTTTGACTGCCTCAGGCTAGTTAAGTTTTTTATAAAAACTCAGGCTAGTTTTCTTTTAGATTTTGAATGAGTTTGAGCTGATCCAGTTTTCAATATTTTGTAATTTTCTAGTGTATTTTGTTCATGAACTTGATTTCAGATTTTTAATTGTAAATAACATCTAAATTTGTAAACCTTGTGGCTAGCTGTTCTACTTATTATTAGATTAAAGTTCTTTACTTCAGTTTTTAAAAACCTCATTCTGACTCAGGCTAGTTTATTCTAGTGATGTACCGGACTCACTATCCGGGTCCGGCCGGATATTGCCATTTTTGTCTGATATCCGGATCCGGCCGGATTCTAATTTGAAAAAAAAGTCCGGATCCGGTTCCGGCCGGATTCTAATTTGAAAAAAAAGTCCGGGTCCGGTTCCGGCCGGATTCTAATTTGAAAAAAAAGTCCGGATCCGGTTCCGGTCGGATTCTAGTTTGAAAAAAAAGTCCGGATCCGGGTCCGGCCGGACCCGAAATTGTGGGTCCGGTACATCACTAGTCTTAATTATAAATCACTCAAATTTTAACAACTACTTAACCCTAAATTGTTACCTATAACTAAAACAAAGTCAGTTAAGTTTTATAAACTATACTTTTTAGTTTTTATAAAACTTAAACTACATCTTATGTAACCCAATATTACAAAACACTTATTACTTTTTTGTTTTATAAAAACTGATAAGCTAGTAAATTAGGTTAAGATATAATACAACTAATTCACGCAAACAAGCATCATTGGTAATTTTTGAGACTGTCAAAGTACAAGCTATCAAACACTTATTAAAGCAATATGAAAAAAAAAGTTTTAGTGTTAAATGATGTAGCAAACCTACTGAACTCTTTATAAATGCTATCTAAACAACTGTTTTTTAGACAGTTAAAATAAAACAATTAAGTTTTAATGTTTATCTTTGTTTGTAAGCATATATGTATATATATATATAAATATCTGTGTTAAGTAAAAAGATAAACTGTTGTCTATTTACATATAAACAAATTACTTTCAAAACAGTTAATCATAAAGTAAATAAGAAAAACTTTTAATTTTGTTAACTTTAAACAAAGATACAAGTGAAGATAAATAAAAAGTATACAGCTCTTTTTTTTTTTTAATGAATAATATATAAACTTAAACATGATGAATAGCTAAAAACTAAAAATTTTGTAACTTAAAAAGTTATCTATAAGACTAAAACTTAATAAAGTTATAGTATACATTAAGTTACTTTTTATATGGCATCTTATTTTTTAACAAAATAGTGAGTGTTTAACTTAATATCAAACATTGTTTAGTATTTTTTTATTATAACCACAAATTAATTTACTTAAAATAAAATATTTTCAAATAATCAAGTTTTGAATATTTTACGTCAGTTTTTAACTTTTTAAGTTATTTTTCTGATAGAACACTATCATATAAAACTTTATCTAATTAAAGAAAAGCGTTAGTGTCAAACTTTAAACAACTCTTCTTAATGACAAATAATAGTAATTATGAACATAACAATAAAAATTGCTAAAAAAAATTGTTTAATACAAACTCGTTAAAAACTTCTAACTAAAATGTTATTTTCAAAAACTGATTGTTTTATTATTTAAAATTAAGTTTATTGTACAAAAACAAAACGAAGCTTAAAACTTTGGTCTAAAGACATTGCTACACGAAAAGTTATATCGGTCATAGATTCGCACACCGAAAAAAACTTTAAACAGAAATATTTGTCATTAGTTTACTTTAACAAACTCCTACTTAGCTAAGACGACTAATAAACTACAACTGTATAGCTTTCTTAAGTTTAGGCAAGTATTTAAGAGTTCTATGTTAGTTAATTTAATTAGTAAAAAAAAATCGTTGATTTACAAACTTGCGTAATTTTTAACTGATTTTTGATATGCATATTTTGACAAAAAATTTAATAAACAAATATTTTATCAGAAATTTTTCAATCAGTAAAAAGAAAAATTTTCTGCAAATGTTTATAAAATATATCAGCTACAGTAAAACTTGAAACCATATTAACAATAAAACTTACCTATGCATTCTTTAATTTCATGCAACACCAAATTAAACACAATAAAATTAACTAGTTTCATAGTTTAATGAACAATTTTAAATAATATATTTTTCTTTATTAGATAAAGGAAATATGAGTAGTATAAAAATTTTACATACGTTATTGATGATTTCATGATCTACTTACTTTGTTCATTTGATAACATTTGTTTAGTTTTATTGTCAAAAAAAATTACAATTATTAACAAAATAGTTTACACAAAAAATTAAATAAATAGATAAAAACTTTCCTAATCCGTAGAGTCAAAAATCCAAGGTTCTTATACTAATTTTTGTTTTTAAGCATCTTTTAATTATGTTTTTGTTGAATAAACTTACTAACTAACTAACTAAACTTGAATAAAATTAAGCTGTATAGATTATAAATACAAGTTAAAGTTTTAGTGTAATTTATTTTTAAAAGATGAAAATCAAATAAATGTGAAATGCTTTATTTAAACGTTTGTTTAATAATTTTAGTATTATACTTTTCTACAGTCAAAAATAATTGTATAGTTTTATTATCTTCAAATTAAAAAATATTTTTCTTAAAATAGTTAACAATTTACGCATAGTTTTATATTTTAATTGGTAATTGATGCTTTTTAATTTTATAAAAACAACAAAGCAGCTATGTAAAGAAATTCACTAATATAATTTCTCTGAAAAAGTTAAAAACAAATTAATCAAATTTTGTTGTATTTAAGTACAACTTGCAACTTAACATAAACATATTTTTCATTTTTGAAAATTTTACAAAAGTTAAATCTTTACAAATCTTATATATGATTCTTTTTCGAAACTGTTTAAAATTTCATTTAACTTTTGAAAAATATTCAGAGATAAGATTCGAAAAGCTTTAAGTTTTACAATATTTTTGAAAATGAAAAGTATATTTGTGTTAAGATGCAAGTAGTAATTAAATTAATGTAAAATATTCAACAATTTTAGAATAAATTATAACCTCTTTTTTAATCTCTAAAAATTTGAAAGTTAATTGAACCATTTGGTTTTTAGATTTTTAAATGTTTGTATAACGGACGATAAAAAAGTTTTTGACTAATTTATTTAAAAACAATTTCTTAAATTTTTGCTGAAATATTGTGTAAAAAGCTTCACTCAGCAAAAAAAGGTTCTTCACTTAAACTACCGTTTTTCTTCATTTTAACTTCTTTATTATTGAAATATTGGTATAAGCTTTGTAAGAAAAGTATTTTGTTTTGTTTCAATTAGCTAATAGACCTTACCTTCATTGCAATTTTTATCTTAGGATACAATTTTTTTTTATAGTAACACTAAGTATTTGAAATAACCAAACTTTTCAGTTAAATTGCTTCCATGATTTTTTGGGGAGATTTAGTTTTTTTAACTATTTTTTATTAAGAGGTTTACGTTGATTTATGTTTAATTTTTTTTTACATACGTAATGTTCACTCTTTTGAAAAGTATAACCTAGTCTGTAATCTAAATGTCAATTTTTTGTTCAGAAATTTAACTTTTAGCAATCTTTAAAAAACCTATTAACAAAATGTTTTCAGCTTCATCCTTTTCTTTATATCTATAGCTTGCTTAAGCATTTTAGAACTTAAGTTTTATAAACTGTTCAATGAAAAAAAAAAAATAATCTGTAAAAATAACTCATAATTTTAGATTTTTTCAATCAATATATTATCGAAAAAAACGTAAATATATATCAAACTGTTGCTTACAAAACCATCAAATTAAATAAGTGTTTTTTACAAGCTCAAATTTACTGAAATTTTTTAAAAAGCTTCTCTATTATATATCCTTTAGCGTGAAAAAATTATAACTGTTAAATCTTATAACTGTCCTCAATATTCTCTAAAGTTGCCCTAAAGCAGGTGGTGTTCACGGGCCAAAATTCAAGTTTCAAAAATCTTCGCAGGCCGCAGTTTTAGTTTTAGTGTTATTAAAGGAATCTTTTGGTTTTACTTTTAGTCACACAAGAGAAAGTTCTACTTTTATTCACTTTATTATTTTAAATGACTTTTAGCTACACATAGAATACCTATTTAAATTATAAATATTTTTTAGAATAAAATTTACACTGACTAGTAATATACTTAAGTCTTAATGAACTATGTTTTTTCTTAAACACTTAATAGTTTAAACTTAACATTTCTATTAATTTACTTCTACCCTAACTTTCTATAAAAACCGAGCTTAAAAACCTTTTTGGGTCACTTTTGTACGTTTTTTTTATGTGAACCAATTTTTCATATTCTTAAAGATATTAACCTTTGAAAATAATTTTTGCGTCTAAAATAGTTTGCACTCTTTAAGTAGTTCAGTAGCTAGTTAAATAAATTATTAATACCTTTTTGTATAGTAGAAAAGCTAAAACGAATTCTTTAACATAACTAATGCTCGAATACTTTAACAAAATATATTATTAGTAACTAACTAGTCTTTTACATGGTTGCCACTTTAAAAGCAAAAATGTCTGAGTTATAACAAACCAACCTAAGTTTATTAAAAATTCAAAAAGCTAAAAAATTGCTGTTAATCAAGCTTGGATACCTAACTAAAATATCATCATTATAAAAAAAATCACAATATGTAAGTAGACAAGCAAAAAAATTACAACTAGTAAACTACACCACAGTCATAAATAATATTCTGAGATTTCGAAGATTTATTCAAAGCTTTTGAAATAAAACTTTCACACACCTGAGTTGTTAAAAAGTGTTTCAAACAGGTTTAATCTAGTCTGAATTTTTCAAAACTTTAAACTAGCCTGTTGTTTGGAAATCCTGTTTAAAATTAAGTTTACAAAATAATGAAATAACGAAGTTTATTTACAGTGAATTTAAACATATAGCCAAAAAAATTATTATAAGTCAGCTTGAATGGACAAGTAAGTTTCTAAAGTATTTTTAACAAAAGTATAAAAAAATTGAAGTCAGTAGTGAAGAAGAAAAACTTATTTTTATTGATATTTATAGCAGTTCTTTATGAGCAATAAAATATTGCATTTAAAAAGAGTAAGTTTGAAATATAAGACGAGCTACAAGAATTAAAAAACATTAGTTAGGAGTTATTGCGAGAAAAGAAAAAAACAAATCGCTTAAGTCAGTTCCAATAAAGCACATAACTTTTTTCAGTAACTACAGACTAGACAAAAAAAATTGTTAATGTAGGTTATAAAGTAGCAAAATTAAAATTACTAAAAAGAAGATACCGTTTAGAATTTTAAACTTTCAATATAATTTGTGTTGGCGGTAGTAAAAGTGTTTTGTTTATTCCTTCAATGATAACAAGAAGTCGTGTTTAGGAAATTTCTGAAGATTATAAAGCCGAATAAATCAAATTAGGACTTTAATGAATCTGTTGAGATGAAAGCACTGATCCAACAAACATTGCTCATCTAAGAATTTTTAATAGAGATACTTTTATTAACTTTGACATATTAGAAAAACTTCTAGGTTTAGTTCCAATGCAAAGCACAGCAATAGGCAAAGACATTTTAAAAGCAAAGTTGCAGTGCACCAATATAAAGTTTTTGAAAGTAAAAGCTTTACTTCTATTTATAGTATAAATTAAGTTAAAGATAAAAAAACGATCTTCAATAATATAGAACTATAAAAAGGCTACTTTAGATGTGTTTTTTGTTATAAAATACTTTACGGTAGATTCTTTTTGTCAAATCGAAGTTTCATTACTTTACATGTAAAAACAGTTTGGAATTCCAGGATTTTTCAAAAATTCTCAAACTCAAGGTTTTTGCAGGTTTTTTAAGTATAAATTGTCAAATTACAATTACAAATTTTCCGAGATTCAATGTTTTTGGTAACACTGATTGTTCATTTTTATATGTATACAATTAATATAAATAATATTTCAAATTGTATCAGCTGCATATCAACTTGACATTTATTATAATTAAAATCAACACTGTGAATTCAACAAAACAGAAATTATAAGTTTGATATGCCATTCTTTAAAGGAAAAAAGCCAGCCTGAGTGATCAAAAACTAGCCTGATATTTTAGTATACAAAAAACAATTCAAGCCAAAAATTGAAAAAAATGACTAAAATTGCCTGAGATTTTAAGTCTTCAAATAGTCATAGTCTTAGTGTGTGGCAATGTTTAGTTGTTTATTTGCTTGAATTTGAATTATTTTGATTAACAATGTGCAAGCTCAATAGATTTATCATCCCTTAATCTAGTTTGCGTTAAATAGGTAGTTCCAAAAAACACCAACTGTGTATATTAGGATGCAACGCATAAAAATTAACTTAATTTGTTAAAAACATTTTTTGAAAAATGAAATTGTACACCTAACAAAAACTATTTAAATTTATGTCATATTTATTGATTAAAAAGTGTCTGTAGTGTGTACACAATTATGTTTTACAGGACATGAAAAAAAAAATCCTTGTGGAATGCAAATCTGTGTTTTTAACTTTTATAAGCTAAAACAGTAAAGTCTTTTAATTGTTTAAAATGTTATACAGGGACTTAAAACGAATTTAATCAAATTAAATCAAGTTATCGAACAAATTTATCGAACTTGAAATTTATTTTTGCTAAGCGGGCCACATTTAAATGCTCGTGGGCCGCAAATTTAACCTTTGCCCGCTGGTTTGCGCAGTTTACCCGCGGGCCGCATTTTGCCGACCCTGCTCTAAAGCTACCTTGAAGTTTTAAATAAAACAGCAGTTTTACTATTTTTCAGTGGGAACTATACCATACAATTTAAAAACGTAAGAAGGATAAATCCATATAAGTTTTTCAAGAATTTTGGTATATTTGTTGCAAACAATTCTTACGTAAAATTAAGAGTTAGTTCGAGTAATTTTTCAACTGTATTTTGTTCTTTAAATGTTCTAATTTAAACTAATAAATCTTAAAAAAATACTTAAAGCAGAAATGAAGTAAAAGCAGTTGTAAAAAGAATGCACCTAGTTCTTTTCAACAAAGTAGAACTTTTTAAGTTTAATTATCTGGTTATCATAATAGTCAACTACCGCTTGCCAGCCCACTGTTTATTAAACTTTGGAAACTTTATTTTGGCATCACGCAACTTTTATTCAAACAAAACTTGTCATAAATTTCCAACCTTGTAAAAGTGTTTATAAATGTTCTCTTGGAGACTTTTATTTTCCATGCATAATTATCACTTATAAATATTTAAAATTCATTAAGAGGATAGGGTTAAGTATTTTGGATTTATCTCTAAAAATCGAAATTATACAAATATTTTAATTTTTTTTTTCTTTTTAATTTCTGTCATGCCTACAGGCACTTTCTAATACTAGTATATAAGATTTGATTTGAATTTTCAGCGACATCTGTTGTTAGACTTTCTTTGAACATGTATATATTATACAACAGTATTATTAATTTGTATAAAATTTACATGAACAAGTTTGCGCAGTTCGTTAATGTTTCAACAGTAAACAAAAACAGTTTTATACAACATAACAGTTTAAATAAACATAAAAAAAGTTTTATTGAAGGTACACAACAAAGTCAAACAAAACTCGTTTAATCTCAAAAAAAAAAAGAATTCGATCACCTTTAATTTTCTTCACTGTAGATTTTATGCATTCGAATTCATCAAAATCAAACTTCTCAACTTTGAAAACAAAGCCACACACAAATCTTTCAGCAACATTGAAGCTTCAGTCAAATTCCTCGAAATCACCTTGATCATTTTCTCATGTAAAAACAAAGAAGACTACCTTGACCAGTCCGGAAAACGCCGCGGAGACCTTCAAGAGGAGATGCTTTTGCCAAAAAATATAAACTAGTTAAGCGGATATGCTTTGGTTAAATATTGGAAAAAACTAATATTTCACCTTTATGGAAATCAAGTTCCGCACCCTTTATTGCGATCTTTTCTAAAAGACGGTTGTCTTACAAGTCCGCCGCGAAATCAGTGACAAACCTTCTGACGTAACAACCCTACGTGCGTGCGACCTGGAAAGATATGTAAAGAGGAAAGTTCCAACCTTTTGATTGGTCTATGTTAGCCATATCAACGTCACAAAAACTCGTCATGGCTTTGTAATAACTCGCATGTAAACTCTGAAAATAAGTTGATATTTTCACGCGATCTTCTGGGGTGAGATGTCGCTTCTTGTTTTTTTGACGCGCTCTTCTTTACTTACTTGCGGTTAAATATTGTCCAGTGTCCTGCTTTTTTTCTGAAGATGATGAAAATCAAAAGTGCAAAGATTGAAGCAATTTCGAGCCATCCGAATTTGGTATTCAACTTAAAGAGAACCATGAATGCAGAAAGAGTTTACACAATGATGTTAAAACATTCTTATTGTAGTTATTCATATTTTTGAAAGTAGAAAAACTCAAGTATGTTCTAATAAATGTAAGAAAACTAATTTTAACATGTTCCATTCGTATTTTTTTAATAAATTATTCAAAACGGAGATTATAAACTAGTTTGTTAATAATAAGCATAAAAAGTTTTTCTTACATTTTATAGCCATTATAGATGAAAAAATTTCTATTAAAACCCATAAGGCTAAATAAACAAAGAATGCTAGTTGCATGTATTTAAGACAACTATTATAAAAATAATAAAAAACATAACGTAATCTAAGCAAACAACTGGAAATCATTCGAGAAGAAATAAAATTAGTAAATCAGATACTTAATGAAACTTTAGTATATTTTGTTTCAGATCAACTAATTTTAACAAACCTGAGTTTATAGTCTAACCTCTAAATACTAGTACTGATTACACAGTGCAAAGGCTACAATTAAGACATTGTAGTTATAACTTATTATGTTGTAATAATTTCTTCAAGTTAGGTTAGATTTAGTAAGGCTTCAAATATTACGATTTAATTAAGAGATTGTAGAGTACATACCACAGCATTACCGTCGTATTCAAAACATTAATAATTTACATTTCAAAAGTTTTTATTAAATTTTTATGAAGTGCAACAACATTTTAAAATTTAATTTTAAGATTTAAACAAACTAGAACTATTCCATTTTATTTAACTTTTTGACAACTAAATAAAAAAAATCTATTCAAAAGTCTTAAGATTATATGGTGATTTTTTCAGAAATTATAACTTTGGTAAGCACAAAAACTTTTATCTATAATAGTCAAAATAACTCAATTTTTTATAAAAAAGCCAAGGTGTGTATATATTTTTATTTAAACTTGTTTAAAAACACTTTAAAGTCGTTATCTTCATAAATTTTATATAGTATAGACTATAGATCATGAATTTTTAACAAGTTTTAGAAGGTTCTATTAAAATATCACGAAGATTTGTACTTTAATTAGAATAATTTCATGTATTTTTTAATAAAGTTTTAGATTATTTATATAAAATTGTAATGTTATAAGATGTTTATCTTTTAACTTATTTCATAAAATTTATTTTTTTAACACTTCAAAACAATACTCGATTTTATTTTACGTAAAAGTATAACTTATTTTAAAAGTTTTTTTTAGTATCGTTAAAAAGTGAAAAAAGTCAAATACGCTTTAATCTAGTAGTTTTCTTTATATTATTAATATTTTAAATGTGTGACATTTTACTTTAGATGCTGGTTAATTAGTTTTCTTAAGCGTCAATCGAAACTTTAAAAATAAAATATTAAGCCTTAAAACTTGATTTAAAAAAAAAAACTTTTAATTTTTAGAATTTGAAAGTAAAAGAAATATAATACTATTTATTAATTGAAATTTTTTATTTGTAATTAATACTATTTTCAAAAAGTTTTACTTATTTTAAATTCTACCTAAAAAGTAAGAACTTTAAAAAAAATATTCTGGACTATAAAACGAGCCATCAGGCCATAAGTTGAAACTTACACTAGAAATTCTAGAGTTGGTTATGAAGAGCAAAAAATAAATCTTATGCATATTCATGAGTAGTTTTGAAGCTTAGTTTTTTATATTAACAAGAAAAACAAAATTTACCTTAGATTTTTACAAAAATTTTGAGGAGACTCTTAGGCTTATTTAAAGGTAGTTTTAATGCTTATACAAGACTCTATGGGAAATTTTGAAACTTACACTGGACCAGGGCTCCGCAAAGTGGGCTAATTTAGAAGCATAATCTGCAAAAGGTATGAGACCATAATTTGAAAGTTTCACTAGATATTCTGAAGCTTGTGATGAAGAGCAAAAAAGGTATTAGGATAGTTTTGAGAAATTATAGAAGGGGGCCGTTTGCTTTTTCAGTTTGGAAAAACCTAGTACACTATATAATAAGATTGATAAATTTTATAGTAAACAGTTGAACACATCAAAACGATTTCTTACTTTAGATTTCCCAAGTAGTTAGACCCTATTTTTTATATTTCAAGAGTCAAAATATTTTATAACATTGTATCTTAACGAACGAAGTAGAGTTTATAGGTATTTTGTAAACCAGTCATTGTATATCCTTTTTCGAAACATTTTTTGAGAATAAGCTATTTTCCAAGGTAATTAGACTACTGTATAAAATCTTATATTTGTTAGCAAATAGGTTAAAAAAAAGAAAGCAATTAACCGTTTTAAAACTATCACATTTAAAAGTCACTTTATAAACGTTAAAGATTTTGTTTTTATAGCAGTTTAAAATCCGTAATAAAAAAACTTACAAAATTTCCAAGTACCGTTCAAACGTTGTTGTTATAGACAACAACAATCTAAAACATTTGTTTTTTGACGGTCAAAGCTTGGTGACTTTTAGAACTTTCTTAAGAATAGAGATAAAGCATTGCTGTTCTGGACAGTACTATAACACCAGTATTAAGTAATTAATTTATAAATGGAGCAATAGCCTGATTTAAGGTCATATGTTTATTTAGATCGAATATTGTGAAAAGTAGGGTTGTCAAACGCTTTTCAGAAATTTCTTCAAGGTTTATAAAAGTACCAGTTTTGGTAAAAAAAAAATTTAAGGTAGAAAGCGGTCTCAAACAGTATAAAAACATTGAAAAGTTACTGTATAACTAAATTAAATGTATTTTTTATAACTTTTTATATGTTATTAAAAAAATTTCATGCATATATTGTTTGTGTCAAATCAAAATTTCATTGCTCTAAATAAAAAAAATAGTTAAAAATTATGTTTTGTTTTTCTGACTCCATGTTTTTTAGCAACTCTGTAATTAGGTCATTGAGATAACATTTCGTTGCTCAAATCATTATAAATATTACAATTATACGACTGTTCATAAATTTGAGAAAAAACAAAATTTTAAACTATTCATGAACAAGTTTCTGATTATTCAGAACTGTTTTTAGCAATTATTTTTGAATTTATCAAAAAGCTCAACTTTCAATAATTTGCCTCAAAATATCAGTAGAAACATTATCAAAATAATTTATTTAAAAATATCTTATTTAACTAACTTATTTAAGTTTATATGGAGCTTTTACTAAATTATATTCAATATTTCAACTTCTAATAGTCAAATGCACAAAAACTACAGTGCTGTGCCGAAGGCATGCAATAACTTGAAGTTTTTAAATTGAATTAGTTTTTGAATAAGAAATAGATAGAAAAACCTCTCAAAATGTTTTTTTCAATGACGGAAAAACAAATAAACTTTTTATGATAAGTTGATTTTTTTAATTGGGTATAAAACGTTAACTGACTCGCGAAAAGGGCACTTCGTAGTAAACTGATGTCGGAACGTTCACTGAAGATACTTTTTACGTGAAAGAATTATTTACAAAAGTTATTTCTGTTATTCCGCAAGAAGGGAACATTTACGAACCGCGAAGTAGTCGTACTTATCAGCCAACAGTAAGAAATTTTTACTAATTTAGTACTTTAAATTGGTTCTTAAGCAGGGTTGCCACAGATCAAGCTGAGAAAATTTTCTGGGCCTTTTTACTAAAATTTTCCTGACTTTTTAAAATCAAAATCTTAATTTAAAGTTATTGTAAAATACCTAATTAAACATTTGAAACTATATAAAGCTTTCAATCTTATTTTTATACAGGTTAAAACAAGTTTTTTTTTTTGCTGAATTCAATCATCTAACTTCCATTACATCACTTTAACCATCTGTGTATGATTGGTGTATTTGCGATAAACCCTTTAGCTCAATCAACAATATAATTGTAATTTCAAACTTATTAACACAATTGTTCTGAAAAAGAAAGAATATTTTAGCATTTCCTAACAGAAATGTATCTAAATAAACGAAAAGACATATAAGGAACTTTTACAATTAAAACCTTAAAACAATAACTAAATTTTACAACTAAAACCATAACGAACTTAATCAAACAGTTTTTTTTACTAAATGTACTAAAGTTTATTTTCTCTATTCTTTATTACCACTTCAACCTCTTCATCTGGTATGTATACGGCTTAATTTTCTTTGCAGTTATAACTATTTTACCCATTTTATTTAAATCGTTCTTATCTGCTGTCTCTACACTTGTCGAAGATAATCTTTTCTCTAAATCTAGCCTCAGTTTGTGGGCTTCATTTCTTTTCGCCCCTATTTTATTAATTTTTTACCAGATGAAGGCATTAGAAATTAAGTAATTTCTAGGAAAATTTTGCAATTTCAGTTTGACTTTTATAGATTTTTTATTCTTTTTTTACCATTTGAATGCTTTGAAACTTAAGGAATTTTGAACTAACAAAATCTGACGTTTTTTTCAAATTTTCGGACATTTGTCTTTTTATTTTAGTTTTTCCTGACCTTGTGGCAACCCTGCTTAAGTGTGTTTTATAAGTTACTTAAAGTAAGACACAAGATTTGTAATTTTAGCATTGTAAACTACTTGTAAGACACGTAGTTTAGCTAAAATGCTTGGAGACCGCATATTTTAGAGCTCCGTACTATTTAACATCATAGTCATAATAAGTAACTACATTATATACTTTCTGTGTTTATAGTGTTACAAGAACGACTGATTTAACCAGTGGTGAAAATTGCAAAAATTACGATTGAAATATTAACTTAAGAACTCAATCTTGAAATTAAATATTGGAATAAGAGTGACTGCGGATTACTTTAGTTACAAAAAGTTTTATAGTAAATATTTAACGTATTTATCTTACTCTTTTTTTGGTATGGATTTGACAAGCTTAGTATTTAATCTAATAAAAATAAAGAAAGAATTGCCAAGGATTAACCTAAATTATCATTAACTAACTATTATTAAGATTAAATCTGTCATATCATTTTACATATTGAATTTATTTGAACTTTTTTTTCTTATTTGTAACTATTAAATTCAAAGTTATACTAATATAAATATGTTAACTTTTCAAGAAAATATTCTAATTAAATTATTCTATAACGTCTACTAGGTTTGTAGTGTTTAAGTAATCATACTTAAGCCGATAAAACTGATAAGGTATGGATTTGCTCTAAAAAAGAGCTTTCATTAAAATAAGCGTAATAAATATCTAACATAACATATTACTGTAATAAAATGTAAGTTTAGGACCAAAGTTGCCTGCACACAAAATTAAGACAATGACATCATACTTTTTTTTATACACTTCTAGCACTGAAGCTTGGTTTATAAATCATTTTACTACAAAACTTCTGCTCCGAATTATTAAAAAAAAAAGACTATAAAAAACTTACAATTAATGTAGTACCTTACTTAAGCAGATTTTATCTGATTTATTTCAAAAAAAACGCTAAATAAATCTCAATAATTAAAAATATCAAAAATTAATTAGAATATTATATTACAATTACAATATTTGTGTTGTATTGTCTATTACTTTGGAAGTTTTCATGTTTGATTTAGAACAAATGTACTGTCAAAAAATTAACTAAGGATTTCTAAAAAATATAAATGATTGAAACAAAAATGATAGTAGATCAACAAAAGGTAATGAAAAAACGCAGCCGAGAGCAAAGCTTAACAAAAAATGCAATCGAAGACACTGGAAATGCATAGCTAGAGTAAATATAAATATAGAAAAGTGTTTGACAGATTTTACTCATTAGCAAACATTTGGCATAAACTTTGATGTTTTGATTTCACTCTAAATCTCTAATTAGAACAGCAGCGAATGAAGAAACTTAACTTGTAAATACTTAACTCCAAACGTAGCTGTACAAGTCGTCGGAGTTTGCGGATGAGTTGACGGAATCGAAGGAGGCAGCGTGATGCGCGGTTTGACCGGAGGACGAATATTGTTGGAAAGGTCGGTGTTTGTTGCAAGCTTGCTGTTCGTTCTTCTCCGCTTGCGAATCTTCGTTAAAAAGCCTGCAGGTTTTAAGTGGTTTGTTTTTCATTAGAGCATTTAATTTTTTTAATTTGATCATTAAAAAAAAAAATTAAAATATATTATATTATAATGCTTTAATTTTTTAAAGAATCATTTAGTTAAAATTTGAATTTATAACCAGGATGAAGCTTCAATAATTTCAAATATAATTAAAACAAAGAAAAAACATATATAATAAATACTATTATTAATAGCTTGATAAACTTGCAAATAGATTATTTGTACTGTGAAGCAATACTTCAGATCAATCTTATGCAGAAAGCTTATTTAGAATTAAGATACTAAAAAAAACTGATTCGGTGGATATGGTATTTAACATAAAGTGTAAATAATTAACTGTTTCAAATTTCTATTTATAACTACTTTTACTAACAAAAAAGTTATGGATCAATTCTTTACTTCATTTTATATATTTATGTAACCATATAAACGAAATTTTCAATTTGTAGTTGAGTATTAATAAATGAACTTTCTTAACAATTTTTTGTGTAATTGAAATAAACTATTTTAAATAGTCTTTAATCCCATATTTTTAAATAGACTGTTGTAAAAATTAGCAATATTTAGCGTTTTATCTCTTTTTATTTTTCTACAATTTCAAAACTATGATTTAGCTATTTAGTTCATATTATTCAATATCTAATTATGTATATACCCCTTATTAAGTCCTTAAAATGTAAATTTACTTCACAGGCTAACTACAAGAAAATGAAGAAGGTTGTTCAACTTTAAACGTAAAGTTTGAAATAAACCAAATTAGACGTTGGCAAGCAACACGATGTATATTTACAAACAAAATGTTTCATAGCTCCAAACCATCTAAGACTTCTAATCGTTTACCAACCACCACTTACGTTATGAGTATTGAAACGTAAGGTTGCAGATGCTGGTGAGTGTACTTGGTGATGCGCTGCAAGTGATTGTGCCAAACAGGCGACATTTGAAGGACTACTCTCAGGGCACAGGCGCAACTGGCAGTCACCATGGACTTTTGCAGCTTGACAAACTCTGCATCTGTGAAGAAAGATCGGCTAAATCTTAGTAGTAATAAAAAACTAACTTTTTAAGCACATTTATACTTACTACTAAATACAAAACTGGGGTTATAATTTTCATATAGTACATTTTACTTGTTTAACATGGAAAATATCAAAAAAATAAACGTCAATTAGTTATTGTTTGAAGACGGTTAGTATATACTCAGTGTTATAGAAAGTGCAAAGTTAAAATCTAACTTTGAAGCGATACTTCCAAGAAATAGTTCATAAACTTATCCAGTAACTTGTAAGCATCGTCTTTTGAAGAACTTTGTAAATAAATATGTTGCAAGTCACTTTGAATCAGGATAGCCTGTAGTTTATTAAATAAAATTGCTTTAAACACAGTAACACAAAAAATATCTAGTATTCTGGTAGTTATATATAAACGATTACATAAATACTTCAAGTGTAAAAGATATAATTTTTGTACTTCACTATTTAATGGTTTACCTTCATGTAGTAGTCTTTAAAGTCGTGAGAAGTTGGAATACAAATTTTCCAGTCTAATTTCTTTAGTAATTTTTGTTCCATTTTCATAAACTCTCTAGCCTAAATTTATTTAAGCTTAGGTTTACATAAACACAACCAATAAAAATAATATTGACATACTAAATGCCAATAAATACTTTAACAAAAAAAAAAATTTAAATTGAAAATTATAAAAATTTTACAGGTAAAAAAATACTTGTCGAATTCAACGAACTTTGAAAACGATTATTCTCCTGTTCTAAAAACAGTTTAGACAGAGATTTTAAATATTATAAATTTCTTAAGGACACATAAGAACATTCTTTTTACATAAACTAATTTTAGATATAAAGCTATAAGTATAAAATATAAGTTAATTTTTTAACATAATATTTTTAATTGAATTTTGAGATAAAGTCATATTTATAAGCTTCTGATACAAAGGTATAAACTACTATTTTAATGTCAATTAAAATTAAATAAACCTTACCAACTGTTATCTACTTTTTTTTTTTTTTGAGCTAAAAACCTCAAAATGTCCAAAAAAAAAACTTTAAAATATAAGTATTGACAAGTTGGAATTTTTTAAATATAAATAGCTAAATCCTTACAAGATAAAAAAAAATATTCAATAGTTTTCTTTTAATTTAGTTGTTAAAGTATTAGTGATGGACAGATTGTAAAAATTCGATGATTGGTTTAAAATCAAGAAGATAGACTTATAGCAAAGTTGTATTTTTTTAATATTTTTGGTTTGCGCCTTCCACAAGGAAACTGTTGAACTCAACTACTTAAATCCTTTATACATTGAATTTTTTAAGCATTAAAAAATATCTTATGTTATACCTTAGATAAAACTCTACAAAACAAAAATAACTTGTCAAAAACAAGGATTAATCCCCTATGCCATTAATTTTTTTTATCTGGCAATTATTTAAAGTTTTTCTGATTAATGTAATTAAAAATACAAACTTAAATGACAAACATTAGAATAATTTAAGTATAGGTTAATAAATATCGTGCCTGATCTTGCACACAAAGCCGCAATTAAAAGTCATTTATGTAATTTTAATCTTGAAAAAACATTCGTGAAAATCAACCAAAGTTAAGGTTTTTATTCTTTAATAAATACTAATAAACATGATCTTGATTTGATTTTGAGTATACAGGAGCGCATATCAACTTTTTACTATATTAAAATTTAAGATTTTTTTCATATTGCTTCATTTTTCAAACAAATTTGGCCAACAAAGATTTTCTCTAGTAAATTTGGACTATTAATTATACAAGGCTACCAACTACTGCTCTAATAATTTTTACTTTAATTTTACAGCTTAAATTTAGTATGTAAAAATTAACATTAACCAAATAAAATCAAATGATTTGGGTGAACTTTAATCTTTAAATTTAAAAAACAATGCACTTAAAAAATGTAAAAATTTCATTTTATATACTTTAAAATTTTGCCTAAAAACATACCTGAACTTCAATACTAGCCAATGAGTTTAAAGATTTTAAAGTTGGCACTTTGTCTTCGGTTTCTTGAAATTTACCTACATACCATACTGTTGTAATTTTTAATAGCCAGTTTTAAGTTTAAATTTTAACTAATACGGTAATAATCAAATAAAATTTAACCAAAACTTTAAAAACATTGTTTACTTCATTATTGAAATTACAAGTTTGATAAACTCTTCACAAGTATGAAAATTGATAATTTCAAAACTACTTTCTAGAAGTATTTAGTTTAACTTATTGCAAAAGTTTTATTAGTCATTGAATAACTTCTCATTAACATTTGAACATTAAATCTAATTAAATGTGGTGTTTTAATCTCAAATCAACAAGATCACATATGCTCTATTTATATTCTTTCCAATTTAATAATCACAACTAAATTATACTGCACTTACAAGCTACTGTCAGGCAGCAAATGAGCAAAAGCTGAACTTCTGAACAAATGACTTTTGTACTATTAACGAACTGATCATACAATGCAATAGCCAGGTGTTGAGACGATTTGCTTACACTTGTTTTCTCGCTCATCACAGCAACAAAGTCAACAGCACTTCTTCTCAACTCCAACACATTGTTTTTGCAAGACAACAACTTGACTTCTCTTTCCTGGTAAAATAAATCAAGTGTGTAGACTGTTTTTTAAGTATGTCTACATTGTGGTGGTTATAAAAAATTCTACTTTTGAGTTTTCAGCTTTGTAAAGTTTTGATTTTGGAAGTATTAAAAAAACACCTTGTGAAAAATTTTAGCTGATTTGAAAAACATTCACAGATGCTATTTTTGATTTAAAAAAAGCCAAAGTGTATACTGTATGAGACCCAAATATGCAACCTTGAGTTTTTTGCTGAAAATTGTTTTACATGTGGCAATTATCACAAAAATTTTATTACAATTTGAAGAAATTTTAATGAAAGCACTTCTTAATTATTGATTAAAAAAAACATTAAATTGAAGAAAATTTACAAAAATAAAATTAAAATACATAAATTAATAAAGGTTTCTGTGAAACTTTCTTCAAATAGTATTAAATTCTGCACTAAATGCTTTTGTTATATTTCCCAAATATAAAAATCTGTATGGCTTTTCTATTATAATTTATTGTTTGTGTTTAAACTTAGTCAGCAATAACTTTTTACGGTTTTCAAAATTCAAAACCCTTTTTAAGACATTAGAGTGCTAAGTAGGGGAGCTCAATAGGTTTCATATGGATGGGAGAAATATAAGAGCAAAATAAACAAAATTATTTCATCTTTTTTCTTTCCTTAAAACTTTTAAGTCATCATTCTCAATTATCTTGAACTAATTTAAATTAATGATAATAAATCATATAAAGAATTTTTTTAAATATTTGGTAAAAATGTTTTTTAGTATGATCATTTTACTTTTAGTCATAAATGCTTAGTTTTTATTTATTTTGAATGCAGGGTTGCCAGCCGTTTTTTCAAAATTTTTTCTAGGTTTTCAAACTTTCTTCCAGATTTTTATAAGTACACATTTTTGGGTCTACTTTTAGTTTAAAGTTAAGTTTTAAGTAAGAAACTGTGTTAAATAGTATAAAAACATTGAAAAGATACTGTTAAGCTACTTTAAATATGTTTTTTAATAAAAAAAATTTGATGATGACAAATTTTTTTTACTTATATGACAGACTTTTTAAAGTCAAATTTTTATACTGAACATGTGAAAATTGTTAAAACTTTAGGTTTTTTTTTGCCTAAATTGTCAAATTCCAGGTTTCCAAGTAAAGTGGCAACCCTATTAATGGTTACAATATAAACTTTTGTGTAATGCAATGAATGTTTCCTGAGAATTTTAGGTTGACTGCCCAAGAAATGAACAAAAATTTAGACTTTTAAACAATACCAAGGTTATTGACAATGAAAATTTATATTGAAAACAAGCCAAGTCAGTATAAGGTTATTAAACAATATTGTCAAATATTCACATAGGTTAACTTTTTCACTAAGACACTTAGACACAGGTTTAATTTTTTTGCAGTTTATAAAAGTGACCCCTTGTGCTAAAGTGTCTTCATGCATAATTGACCCGTTCCCTAATAAAAAACCTTTGAAAACCCTATTAGCTCTTATTTCTAACTTTTAAATTACAAAGGGCATCCCTGTAAATATGTAATTGCACACTATGTTTGCAAATTGCTTTAAAACACTTTAATTTAATTGTTATGAAACTTAAATAAATTTTTTCCTAATATTTTGTGTTGTTCTAACTTAGTTGGAATATCTTTATGCCAAATTACCCCACGCAAAGTGTTTCTTTAAGTACAATATTTGTCAGTTACAATGTCAATTCTATTTATAGACATTATTTAAACATCTGACACGTCTCAATCTACATCTTAAGTTTTTAGACTTAAGAAAGTTTGGTGAATTTGAAGGATTCAAAAAAGTGATCAACTGTATCTAAAAAATTAGAATCTGACCAAATCCAAAACTTTTTTTAAATTAAAATCTGACCAGATCTGGATCTCAACTTAAAATAAGTATCCAGTCCGATTCGGACCTAAAAAGTCATATTTCGTCTGGATCCAGATATTGGATCCGGTAAACCACTAATTTGAAATGCTCCGGCCCGCAAAAGACTTAAATTTCCGGACCCGGCCCGTTGATTGAAAAACGTTGCCCTCCTATAGTTTTAGGGGATCAAAGCTATTTTTTAATTAGTATAAGTTCATTTATAAAAGCTTAAAATGTTAACTGAATATATAAACTATTTTACTTTTGATATATACAAGGTGGTCATTAGTTTTAATGAAATTGAATCATTTTTTATCTATGTTTTTCTTATGCTTTTGAAATAAGAAAATAGTTTAAGGTTAAAAGTAATTTAAGTTACTAAAAAGATACTGCTTTGCTTTTTTAACTTTTTTCTTATAAATAAAGGTTTGAATAATATTAAGTTTTTAAATTAATAGTTATTTCTTTTTTGTAAAATAATAAAACTTAGATCAAATTTTACAGTAATCTTCCTTTATTGTACCAACTTAGGTTTCTGTGTGTTTAACACACTTCAACTGAGTTCTGTAACAAAATAGTTACTGTAATGAAAGAATAGAAGCTAAATTAAATTTATCCTACTTTAGCTTCTATTCTTTCATTACAGTATTTATTTTTTACAGCGCCCAGTTGAAGTGTGTTGATTTGTTAACACACAGAAACATATGGTGGTACAATAAAGGAAGATTACTGTATAATTTGTTTTTATTTTTATACAATGAACTTGTTTCACTAGGATCTTTTGTTAGCAAACGATTAAATCAATATTTTGAAGCAGTTAAAATTTAGATCAATACTTTTAAAAATTAAAGGTTTTTTTTAGTATCAGTTTCAAGACTGAACCAGATTTTTTAGATTAAATTTTCAAACTCCAGGTTTTTTTAGGTGAAATTAAAATTTCTGGATATAGTAACTTCATATACTTTAAGTTTTTTATACAAACATATAGACATGAAGTTTTTTATTGCTTGTTTTTTAAGACGTTTAAAACTTTATAGTTTTTTTTTGTAATTTAAGCTGAAGAAAATAATTGCAAAATAGTCTGTAAACAAAGTTGCCACTTTGAGTCAAAAAATCTATTCTGAGTGACAAATAACTGTTTTAAGACTTCCTGAGTTTTTTATTAGATTTAATTTATATTTATTAAATCTTCCAAGATATTTTTAAGCAGACTCAGTTTTGGACAAAGACCTTTCCAGTGCTTATTTTTAAAAATCTTATTTAAAAAAATCTTATTCAAATGGAATTCTACTTGAATGAGCACTGAAGAGACCAAAACTGAGTCTGCTTTAAAATATCTTAAAAGAATTTAATAAATATAATTTCTTTTCTAGAAGTTGAGATCTTTTTATCAGTTTTCGAAAAATCAAAACATATAATATTTAATTTATATTAAAATTAGTAACAATAACTAGCATTAAAATTATTTCCATTTGTTTTCAAATTTAATTTTAACCTCTCATAACATAAAAAGTAAGACAGCACTAGTCTACACTCATATTTTAGCTTTGTTTACTGAAAACGACAGTACTTATAGAATATAACAAACAACTTTATCTGAAAATTTAACATATTTAAAACAATATAGTCTTACTAATTTTTAAAATTTAATAAAATTTGAAAGTTTTTATAAATTTAAAATAAATAGCTAAATTTTTATATCTCTAGATAGTTACTGTTTCACATAAAATCGAAACATAACAAATATTAACTTCAGACTTAAAACATAACTACAATGCTATTTCTAAGAGTCTAAAGAGCTAACTGCAAGGCTAAAAACATTTTGAAGAAGCGTTAAAATCAAAAAAAAAATTTCTTGAACAAAATAGGTTATTTAAATAAAAAGTATTGAAACTAAAGCAAATAAATCTCATTCAAAATCTAAAAACATATTGGTCCTGAGATTTTTAACAAATCTTAAAACTATCTGGATTTTTTATTAAAAAAAAACAACTATCATGAGTAGTATTTGTAATATATGGAGTTATCCTGGGATTTTCAATTGTTATTATGAGTATATAAGTTAGTGGCAACCCTGTTCTAAAGATTTTTGAAAGTTTACATGTAGGTATTATTATTAAGCAAAGATTTTGCAACAAAAATTATCAAAAAATTTGGTAAGATGTTTTGAGAAAATTACAAAAAGTCCTTAGTCTGAATAAAATTAATAAGAATCAATAATTGCAATATTAGAATTAAAAGTAGTAGAGCTCAAAATTGGGGGATATGTTTAAACTATTTGTAGTTCTTTAAGTTTTCACCTCATAGTAAGAACCTATTGAATAGTATTAAGCCCCTTATGGCAATATACCCTAGAAATAAGTGAAACATAAAAGTATGTTAAAATATTTGGTATCAGAGATAAAAATTCACTAAACAAAACAAACTGGTAAAGTTATATTAATTATGGTTTGAAGTAGTATTAGACTTGTTAAATACACCAAAATGTCAATACTAAATATCTAATGAGTTTTAATGGTTTAAAATATTGTAGTGTAAAAAATAATATTAATTACATTCAACAATTTTATTAGTTTATTCATTAACTACGTAGTGAAGGTGAGAAAAAGGTCTTGTTTAATAAGTTTAATTTTTTTTTTCTGTTCTTAAAATTCCTTGGTATTCCAAGCTTTTTACACAATTATAAAACTTTACTTTATATCATTATTATTGGCTAACTTTTAAAATTGACAATGATATTTAGAATTTCATGGCTTTAAGCTACCCTGTCTTGTATTTTGACTTGACAAAAAAAACTAAATTTCAAAATAAAGCAGATATTATGTCAACTTATATTAAGTTTCAAATTTTTCTTATAATACAATTAATATAATAGTCTTACAATTGTAGTACTACATACAAAGCCCTGTAAATTAAACTATACAAATTTTCATACATTACACACAGTGTAGAAACTACCTTTTTCCTGAGGTAATTGTGAATAATTTTAGACAAATCATCCTCAAAAATATTCTGTTTAAAGGCTAGGTTCATAATACAAAGTTGTTAGAACTGGCAAGAATTTTCCTTACAACAGAGCAATTTTAGATTGAGAAAAGTCAATTTTGCAGAATTTAAAATTAGTTGCAGAATCTGTAAAATTGATTGCTCACAACTTACTTTTTTTAAATTTTATAATGCGATCAGTATCAACGGTGATAAATTAAACAGTAATATTTTTGAATGCTTGCGAAAGGTGCGTTAAACTGGTTAGAAATTTTACATATCTCCTTAGTTTAAAAAATTTATATATATATATTCATATTTTTTTTTGAAAAATTAAACTATTAATGATCTTTGATTAACATTTTTACAGAATACATATTAGTATTTAAATATTTATAAATTCTTAATATCTGTACAATATATAAAGGAAATTTTTCAAAGTTTATATAAATATTTTCATAAAAAAAATTTTTGTTAGGCGTATCACGTTTTTACTTAGCGATAGACAGCCTTATGTAAATTGCGGTCCTACTTTTATTCAAAAAATTACTTGCGAGTCTCACTGTCTAAAAATGACTGTTCCGCGGGCCGCGTTTTAAGAAAAAATTGCAGCAATCAATAAAATAAAATCATTTTGAAACAGGTATATGATAACACAAACATTAACTGAGCACTAGTAATAATTGTTTCATAAATTAGTCCTATAACTATCTTTTATCCCAAAGATTTACTTCTTTCGCTTTAAAAACTATTTTTTAGCTGAAATACATATTTCGGGTCACATATTTTTGTTTGCGGGCCGTATTTTTCCGATTAACTATAGCTTGTTTACACATACTTTATAAAAACAAAGATTTATATAATTTAAGATGACATAAAAATGTTTTATTATAAATTTAAAAAACTATAATTAAACCAAGGGCGCTTAAGTTTAAATGCTGATCAGTGTTTACTAACTATGTTTATTGTTAATTAAATCATAATTTAAAAAAGTTTGTTTTTTTCTGTTTTTTACTAAAAAAAAAGTTTAAATATATATCTTTCATTTAAAATAAGTATATTGATTAATTTCGTTTAGCACTTCGTCAGATTAAGCTTGCAAAAAACTGATAAGAATATGGTGAAAGTTTAGTTGTATATAATGAATTTTAAATGTCTAGCTAAAAATAGTTACGTCATAAAGACTTAAGTGTAAAAATCTGTTTAAGAGGTTTAAACTAGAGTTAAGTTATACTTTACTGATTTGAAATTGTTTTTTTTTTTAAATCGTTACAAATAAAAGCATAATATTGTAGAAATTTTACTTGAAACCAAATTAAAAAGTATATTACAAAAAACGACAATAATAATACTATAAACACGCTATTTATAAACTTTTAAGTTGTAGAAATTTCGTTGTTTACAAATTTTCGGCTCACGAGTTCTTATAAATAGTTATTTTAGAACACAGAGGTGGTAAGAGTTTCTCGCTCTGTACAGAATTTCAAACCTACTATCCAGGTAGTTCTCAGCAAAACTAGGATTATTTAGGAGATGTTCATGGATGGATGATTGTTCACCTTTTGGCTTAAAGTCGTCATTGAGAACCTTTTTAGCTTTATTGTGACATGCTGCTCTCGCCTGACGTGGAAACGGTGAGATGTTCGACTTACGTATTAATTTCCGCAATGACATTTAAATATGTATACTACATTACTTAATTCATAGGTAGGTGTGGCATCTTTCGCGATTCCGTTGAGCGGGCGGTCGGTGTTGTACACAACACGTAGTGAAACGCTTTTAGAGGTGAATTTTATAGTTAATGAAGCTTGCTGAGCCAACCTCATTGAGTTTTCACCCATATAAGGAAGGCAGAAATAGACTGGGCAAGGATGTGGGCCGAAAGAGGGTAAGCGATTCATTTTGGACTGAGCTCCCTTAATTGTCTTATTGATGACTGTTACAGGGTAACTTACAGAGAGAAAATTTTTGTAAATATTGACCAATTCTATACCCAAGTAGTCGGCCGTGCAAATTTTAATAGCTCTATTGGTTATGCATTGTTAGATCTTAAATTTTCGTTTGGTGGGGCAAAACGAATACTAAGAAATGTAGTGTGGACTAAAATTTTCTTTTCTGTAGACTGAAATAAAAAGGTGTTGTTGCTGTTTCTAGCAACGTTTATGTCTAATAAGTGATTTTTTACAGAAATTTTTTCTTTAACAATATAAACTATGAACTTGTGCTTCTCATTTAGCAAAGTAAAAAAGTTATTGACATTGTCTTTAGAAGGGAAAATAGCATAAACATAATCGACATCCTATAATACGCAAGTGGCTTACTGTTATCTAATGAAAGAAGACTATTTTCAGGTTAAAGACAAAAATTTAGCAAGAATAAGGCCTGAGGGGCTTACCATCGCTTCGTCGTCAACTTGACAAAACATTAGATCATTAAAACTAAATTGTGCATTTTTCTTGGCCATACATAACATATTATTATAAACAAATCTTGGAAAAAGAGGCGGAAGTAAGTCAGAACTGCACACATTCTTGCCCAGTCTATCTCCGCCTTCCTTATATGGGTGAAAACTCAATGAGGTTGGCTCAGCAAGCTTCATTAACTATAAAATTCACCTTTAAAAGCGTTTCACTACGTGTTGTGTACAACACCGACCGCTCGCTCAACGGAATCGCGAAAGATGCCACACCTACCTATGAATTAAGTAATGTAGTATACATATTTAAATGTCATTGCGGAAATGAATACGTAAGTCGAACATCTCAACGTTTCCTCGTCAGGCGAGAGCAGCATGTCAAAATAAAGCTAAAAAGGTTCTCAATGACGACTTTAAGCCAAAAGGTGAACAATCATCCATCCATGAACATCTCCTAAATAATCCTAGTTTTGCTGAGAACTACCTGGATAGTAGGTTTGAAATTCTGTACAGAGCGAGAAACTCTTACCACCTCTTTGTTCTAAAATAATTGTTTATTAGAACTCGCGAGCCGAAAATTTGTAAACAACAAGATTTCTACAAAATGAAAGTTTATAAATAGCATGTTTTTAGTATTATTATTGTCGTTTTTTGTAATGTACTTTTTTATTTAGTTTAAGGTAAATTTTCTACAATCTTAGTGCTTTTATTTTAACATTTTTGTCTTAAAAACTATTTCAAATCAGTAAAGTATAACTTAACTCTAGTTTAAACCTTTTAAACAGATTTTCACACTTAAGTCTTTATGCAGTAAGTATTTTTCGATAGACATATATAAATCATTATATATAACTAAATTTACACCATGTTTTTATCAGTTTTCAATATATTCGTGTTCTTTTTTTTTATTCAGTTTGTTCTTAATTTTTGAGATTTGATCTATACTAGTTTCATGACTTAGCCTAAAAATTGATTAACTACTCAAGTTTATATATGAGATTTGACGTTAAAAAAAATAAATTAGTGTGATCTCTCTACGAAAATCTTTTTATAATCATTTTTTTTTAGTTTAACAAATTTTTTACTATTTTGACCGTTTAAAATTTACTATTAGCTAAATTTTAAATTTGTTATCGTTAAGTAAAGAATTTAGCACTATGGTTAAAACGTTATATATTTCTATATACTTCTATAAATTACAAAATAGTTTTCTACAAGAACTTACTACTATTAAAAGCATATAGATTACTAAAATAGCCTTTGCAAACTAATATTTAAAAAAATATATATGTTTAGAATACTTAGTTATTGTGAAAAAACTAACTAAAAAACTAAAATATAAGTAAAAAAAATTGTTTTCTCATTTTATTCGTTTTTACTTAAGGTTAAGATTTCTCTCAAAATTTTAAAAACACCAAAAAGATGATGTAAAAAAATATACGAAAAAAAAGTTACTTATTTAGATAAAAAAAAGGATAAAGCGTTAAACTTTTAAACAAGTATCTATCAAAACACGCTTCTAAATACAATCAGTTGTTTTTTATAAAACTTTCAAAATTATAACTAATAAACTTGTTTACAAAACTCTATACATCTTAAAAACGAATTCTGTCTAAGTGTGGAACATAATATGTACTGCATATTAAAAATTTTCTATTATTGCCTATAAACATTTTTATTTAAAAAAAGTACTTACAAAAAACAAAAAATAATATTTCACAGACTTAAATTGTTAGTAATAAAAATCTCTATGGTAGTCATTTGTGCTTATCTGTAAAAATGGTTCTTTTACAGAATGTGTAAATGGGTATACTATTACACTTAAAGTAATAAAATAATGCAAAAAATTTTATCGATGTCTAAAATCCCAATAGAAAAATTTTATTTTATGTTTTATTGCTTTTTCACAAAAAATGTCTTTGCAGAAGATTATGAACCAAAAATAAGGTACGTACATCGAGCTAAAAATTTCACTACACTATAATTTTCAAAATGATATAGTTTTATTTTATAAATCTAAACGAGCAAAATTTGTTTTCTGGATTATTATATTACCAATTTTTAACATCTATTAATCATATTGTTAATATTTACTAAAAAACTAACGCCAAAACACATAAAAATTAAAAGTTTAGTGTAAAAAATTGACTATTTAATTGTCTAGGAATTAACATAAAATACAAACACTAGATCTATAAAAAATTATCGTGTAAGAAATATTTACACAAACTACAAGCAATATTTACATAAAAAATTAAAATCTACAAGTTGTTGAAATTAAAGTTATAAAAGATTTAAGTAATTAATGCAGTTATAACTAAATTTAAAAATAAACATTTTTGCAATCTTTCTTATCAGTATTTGGTTTAACATTTTTCTGGAAATCATAGCTTGTTGAATTTTAAATTTAAAATAAAGTTTTAAACAACAGTATGAACATCAATAAATGAAGCAGCTAAGCTTTATTCCTTGGCATAGTATCGTGAGAAATATTGATAGAAGTCGGTGTACTAAATGCAGTGTGTGTACTTCTAATGTTGTTTTTGTTTGAAAAACAAAATATTTTAAGTTTAGACTTTGAGAAGGCAATTTGTATGGCTAAGAATTGTAGCACTAGACAAAAATCAAAGAGCAAGTGTTTACTATTATCAGAAAAATCATCTCCAACTGCTAAAACGATTGAAAACATCAAAATGTCTGACAGCGCATAAAAAACGAAAACTGCCAGAGTTGTGAATAATTTGTACTTGATTTTTTCTCGAGTTCTTTGAACGTTTTTTATGCTTACATTTTTCGTCGATCTGAAATGACAGCAGAGCGGGTAAAAGCAAAGGAAGAACATAAGCGCTCCTAAAACGGAGTAGAGTGAGTTGAGTGTTGTATCAAAGTTGGGGTGAGAGGTCCGTCTACTTGTGTCAACGCAACCGTAGTCTTCTACTACCACGTGACCAGATTCCAAGACGTAAGATACGCAGTGGAGTATTTTGGCAGCAGTGTGAAAAAGCAAAACTAAAACCGAGCCGGTTTTGACGAGTTTCGAGTTGTACGCGCTGAACGCCCGGCTGGTAATAATTTTTTTGTGAATGACGAAAATCAAAGAAAACAAAAGTATTTCTGCGCTGTAAAAAGAGCACAAGGCTACGGAGTCAACCACATCGCATGCAATAGGACTGAACCACGTAGAGTATTTCACCAAGTTCAGTGTTAGTGACGTTGTTGTTCTAATCACGAAAAAAAAAGATGATGTCATACCTAAGTTGATTTGAATTCCTTTGAGAAAACATAGCTTGTTTGGTAACATTGTACTGTTGCTTTGAATGTATCTTTTTACATAACTTACGAAAACCGCAAAACTGAAAAGTATGCATAAAAAGCTCAGCACACAAAAAACTGTGTTGTTGTTGAATTTCTTTTTAATTATTGAGTAACCAATATTTTCAAGTTTGTTAGTGTTAACTTCATAAGTCCTCGAAAATCGAAATTCTTTTACTGTAGCATTTTCCTCTTCAAAAAGTATATTCAACTTGTCAAAACCAGAAAAATCCATTTTAAACGAAGAATAATTAATATATAATTAACTAATAAGGCTATCTGTTAATATTGTTCGCTAAGAAGTACTTCAACTTTTAAAATTTACTCATAGTGTTTAAATATACAAAAAATATTTGATACTTATAAAAATGTTCCAATACAATACGAATATAACAAAAACTTTTTAACCACATCTAATCAGTAGTACTTTAATTAGATTTGTATTATAAATGTTAAACTGAATAAGAATATGAGTATAAAACTATATGATCATTTAATTTACTATAAAAGTATATGTAGAAGATACGTTTGCTATCATCGAAATGAATAGAAAAAGAAATAAAAACTTGGTTCTAAGAAAACTAAAATACTTACATTGAAACATATGGTTTATTATCAAAAACTCAATTAAAAACAGTTTGATATTTTTAGACGTTATTTTTAACATGAACAACTTTTTAAAAACAGTATTTACAAAAAAAAGTTCATTTATTGTATTTTTCACTCCATTCAACTCTTTAAGTCCTAGTTAATAAAAAACAAAAAAATACATGATATCTCGCTTTAAAATCTATGTGGTATTTAGAAAGGAAACTTTTAACTATTAAAATTTTTTTTTTAGTTTTTGTAATTGATTTGATAAAATTTACTTTCTTAAACTAAAAAAAACCAATTGAATTAAGTTCTAAATCCCAAGTTTATCTAAAAAACCTTACACCAATAAGCAGGTCTTACAAAAAGACTTAAAGAGAGTAGTTGGTTAATGTTATCATGATGTAACAACAAAATAAGTTTCGAGTTGAAGAATTTATTTTCAGTGAAAAAAAAGGTCGACTTTCTACCTATAATGAAATAAAGTCATCTATAAATAAGTATGAGCATGTAAAGTTAAGTATGTGGGATCAAATAAATCAAATAAACTAATGCTTGCCGAAAATTTACTAAAAATTTAAAAAAAATGAAAAAAGCGACATAAATAGTAGTTTTAACAATAAAATTTCCAGTATATGTTCTATTGGACAACGTTTAAAATAAAATTCAATTGACCAAAAATGTTAAAAGAGCTATAACCTGGATAGGTTTACAATATTATCGATCGGTAGAACAGATTATAATTTTAAACTTTAGAAGCAGTTTATATTGTAAGCCTTTAACATGACTTGTGTAAACAAAAAAAAATTACTATCTTTCTGTATCATTTTTAAATTTGTTATTGTTTTCGTTGCACTTATCATTTATAGTTTTAATTGCATTAATCTAACCGTTATAACCAGCTTAAGTTTCTAAATTACGTAATATAAGTTTATTATCTAACTATTTTTCAGCAATATGCTTGTTTATTATTTATTTTGTTTAAATATGTTTAAATTGTTATGACTTTGTTTAGTTTCGTAATTATAGTATAGTTCTACTCACTGATAAATTATGGTGAAAAACTATGTATTCATCTTTGCGTTCTATTGAAATAAAACATCTCATTTAATAAAGTTTTGTAAATTAAGCTGTATTGAAGTTTTTGAGCTAATAAACAACAAGTTGTTTAATTTAAAAAAAACATTTCACACTGTACTTTTCAACAAGTAAACATGTTTGTTTAAATTTTCGTTTTTAGTTGTCAACTTTTTTTTTAGAAGAAAATCAAAAATTATTATAACGAAATGTGTACAAAACTGTAGAAAAAAACCAAACTTAAGAACAAAACCAAATTCTATGATTTTTATCTACATAGCTAAAACGTGTTCTTTATTTTATCGAAAATGAATGTAGCAGCAACAAAAAAAACTTGAGTTAAACTCAATTGTTTTAGTTTTTACATAATATGAAAAAGAACTTAATAAAATTTAAGTATACTAACCAAAAAACAATTGTAGTGACAGACCTAGCAGTTTTTATAAATAACTTCAAAACAAACAATATAAAAAACATCTAGTAAACTATTTTTTTTACAAAACAAAGTTCTAGTAAAAAATAAGGGTGAATTACTTAAAAAAAAACTAGTTAAATAATTTAATTTCTAAAATATAATTTTTGTTTAAATAGTTTTTTTTAAGAACATAGCAGGAACTTAATATAACATCAAATGTTTTAACAGTTCTTTTTACAAATAAGAATATAAACAAAAAAGCTCAACGAACACTTTATTTTCTTTTCAATGTTTGAAACATTTGTTATAAAGTTATAAACTTTTAAGTAAGTATTACTAAATTAGACTTATGGTTGTTTTTCATTAATATAAGATGAGAAAAGTAAGTGATTAATTACTTAGCTAATAAATTTTACTGAACAATATGGGTGACTAACTCTTTAAAACTAAATTTTTAATTAAATGTAATTTTTTTCACTTACCTATAAAGTTTAATAGGCATAATAAAAGTTTAGTTATTGTTATTTATAATTACTAAACCGAAACAGTAATTATATCAAGTTAAATTTACTATTAAACTTTGATATAAAATTCAAAAATATTTTTTTTAATTAGCGTAGCGTTCATCATAACTTTTTAACAGTTTTGTAGAATTTTAATTTCTGTAGAAATAATCAAAGTGTAATTTAATCTTAGAAAGTTAATTCTAAGAAAAATCGAATACACTCGTACTGTTGTAAATTGTTGTATCTTCGTTTATTAGTAGAGTTTAAGAAAAAAAGATAGGCTGTTAGGTTAACTAATTTTGAAACTACTTCAGCTTTTGATAAAGACATAAATTGAAAAACTTTTTCAAAATTTTGTAATTTTTAATGATTTAAGATAAAAACAAACTATTCATTTTAATTTAGTTCAACCAAGATACTAATAAACAATTCTAACAAATAGATACACTTTTAAAAATTAAAAATAAATTTTAACATGAGATAAGATACTTCTAGATGTTTTGTCAATTATTCTAAAAAGTTAGTTATACTTTATAAACTACTAGCTTATTCTTTAGTAGAAATAACTTGAGTTAAACTTTTTCTCCTAAGTATTTAGAGATTGTATAAGTTATCCAATAAATTTAATAAAAAATATAATAGTAAAAATTAACATTTAAAATCTACAAATTTTACAAAATACATTTGGTAAAACTTCAACTTTTTTAAAACTTTCAACAAGAGTAAAAAACTTAAAAGCGTAAAATTTTTTATCTAAAAAACTAGATAGTTTTAAAAGTGCAATGTGAATGATTAAAAAAAATCAAGACTGAACATTATTTTCTGTACTAAACAATAGGGAACTTGAATCTTAAACTTGACTGGGAATACCAAATTGGATTTATTCCTAAAAACTTTTCAATGTTTATTCAAAAAATAACCTCAAATATAAACCTAAAAACTGGTTTAAGAAAATAGGTCGAAAAAACCAAGCATTAAGTAAAGTATAAGAATAAAATAGTAAGATGAATTCCAATTACAATCACAAAAATACTATTAACAACAAAAAAAGGTATTTAACGAGTTGAAAATGCTATTAGAGAATTATACCAACATTATTTTAAAATATTAAGTTTATATCTAAAAAATACTTTAAAGTTTTGATAGTTGTATTTGGAAAAACTTCAAAACTTTATATTTGTGCACGAATAAGTATCAATACATAAGTTCAAAGTTGTTTCGGTAAAATTAGAAGCAAAAATGAGTTTTTAATAAAATATTTATACGAAAAGAATAAATTTGAGGATAAACTTGTACTCTATAGTGATAGTCTACATTATCAGTAAGGACAAAAACTAAAAATCTATAACAAAAAACCATACCTATCATAATATATTTTTCAATAGTGAGTTAGACCATGCGTAACATTTTTTTAAATTTAGAACTAAAAAACAACTTCAATTTAGTATAAAAAACTTCAAAAATATACCAACTGGCAGAGTTGCTATTGTTTATTCATTTGATTGAAAAAATTATTCGAGTTAAAAATTTCAAAGTATAACAAACATCTAATAAGTAATCACTGTTTAGATGGTACTATTTCTATGTACTCTGGAAACTAAACTAAACTGCTTTAACACATTGTTATTATGTGAATAATTAAAATTGAGCTTACTGTTGTAAGTTTGTTGTTTTGTAGCTAAAGTTTTGTATTTTAAACAATATTTTTAATTTCTAAAGTCAATAGTTTTTTGTTCTCATAATGTAAACTTTATAATACTAATAAAATTTTACAACCAGTTTTTATATTTTAAGAAACTCAAAATATATTTGAAATATAGTTATGAAAAAAAAAGAATTTTTTTAGGTACAAAATGTAAATAAAAAATGTCGACAAATACATTGCATTTTTTATTAAGTAGTAAGTTTTTCAAAACACACTTATCAACTACTGTTGTGTTTAACTAAGCCATATAATATAATATTAATATGTATAAAAGCTAGATAATGGAAACGTCATAATGTGTCTAAAAAAGTGGAATAAATACTGTTTGGATAAGAATTTGGTAAAAATTAAATACACAAGATTTTTAAGCATAAGTAAGTAAATAGAAAACTTAAGACGGTAAAAGTATATTACAAAGTTGTTGACATTATAATCTTTGGAGCATTCCGGGTACTTAAGTAAGTGATATCCAATTGCCGAATGACTTTTGGTCGGTTTATCACCTTTATTAGCCATTCATTTATAATAAACCGACCGAAATCCTTCGGCAATTAGAGATCACTTACTTAACTAACCGAAAAACTCCAAAAAATATAACTACAAAAAATTTACAATTTTAACTAAAGGACGTAGCATATATCATTTAAGTGTTTTAGAATCTCTTTGTATAAAAACCTATAAGCCAAAGCTTTGTAAACAAAAGTTAGTTTACAATACTTACTTGTACAAAGTTTTATATATTTTTTATTTAATTTAGTTTTAATATTTTTTTAGTTTACTTTAAGTACTGTTTTTAAGTGCGCAAGTATATTTTAGTATAAATGTTCTGAAACTTAAATATTTAATACTATAGCTTTATTCCTTTTAAATAGTTGCATTAACTAAATTCTGATAATTATTTTTTACTTCAAACGTTTTCACAGCTTTATTATTATTGTTAATTACTTTTACATAGTTTTAAAACTTATATGTATATACTTTATTGTGATATCCTTTTATCATCTTAAGTTATCTATTTACTTATTTATGCTTAAAAGTCTTGTGCATTTAATTTTTAATAATTTCTTATCTTATCAGTATCTATTCCACTTTTTGTTATTTAAACTCATTATGACGAATTCATTATCTAGTTTTTATACGTTTTAATATTATACTTTATAGCTTGGTTAAACACAATAGTAGTTGATAAGTTTATTTTGAAAATTTTTCTACTTAATAAAAATAATTTTTGTTTAACCAGTTAAAAAAAGCCTAAAATTTTTAATGTAGCAAGTTATCTACAATACTGCACTTTATAGATTGAGATAAACCTTAAACTTTGTAAGATAAATTAATAAAGTGCGTGGTACAACAACTTAAGTTTTGTTGCACTCGATATAGATAGTTTTATAAGTACCGATAAAACAATTGTTTTATAATTTTTGGACCAATGCAATTGTACAGCTGAAATTATTTTATAAGGCAACATCTTTCTTAATTAAAAATTCTGAGCCAAGCGGTTTTGAAACTTATGTATTTCATTTATTTATCTCAAACAGAGCGGGTAATAAAGAATATGTCAGATACGTTAGCATTTACAATTTCTATTTTTGCAAAAGTTTATTTCGTTGTATTTATAACCGTAAAAAACCTTTTATTTGAGACTAAAGACTTATTTAAGAAATAAAAAATTTAAATGTGCAGTTATTTTTGAAACAGGGACTGATTTGCTAAGCTTCAGAGCTAAGAAAAAGCCTAAGATATGTTTATGAATAACTGAACTTCATTTTTAGTAAAACTTGTGTTATTTAAATAGAAAGTTTTAATTAATAATTATTTTTATAGCTGCTAAGAGCGGGTAATCATTTTTATGAGTATGGCAATTTTAACTTAGTTTTAAATGAGAGTTGTGTATATATATAAAATAAACAATGAAATATGTAGTTTAAATATAGTATTTCTACTAACAATTGAATGACGGTTAAAAAGTAAGAACTACTTGTTTTTGTTTAAAATATTTGCTTTTCTTAATTGTTCTATAAGTAAACTGCATTGTAACCTGTTAAGTTTTTAGATTATGTAGTAAGTTTTTTGTTTAAATTTTGGTGTTGGGAGATTCCCATTGATCTCAACACACATAACAAACATGAATACAATGCTTATGTCTGTTTTATTGTAATAATTATAGCATTGTATAATTATTAAACTTGTTGTAGAGATTCTTCAACCTTTTAATACACATGACTGTTTTTGGAGTTAAATTTAGGTTTGATGGTAAAGTGAACAAGAAGTTAAATGGGAGGGCAATTGGTTAACCTCTTGGTCAAAATCATGTATATTATGGTAAAAAAACATCAGTCTCAAACTCCACCCCTTGCAACAATAAACATTTTCTGGGGATCATCAAAAGAGTTTCCAACCGTTTCAAAAGTTTCATCAACATATGAAATAACTCCTGATGATAACATAATTTTTGGTAATTACCTAGGATGATGTTGCACCGTTATAAAGCTGAAATTATTTTATATTAGATGTCTTTTTTAACCATAATTTTAGGCTTCATAATTAAAGTTTTTTTCCCATTTTTAAATATACTGGTATAAAGCAAAAGTTTTAAAAGTAATTTGTTCCAACAGGCTTTAAGCTAGGAAGCTATTTTTTATTGTGCTTTCTAGTTATGTGATTTCCCAACTTCAAAAAATTTTACTAAGCAAAATTCAAACATTTTAATCTTTGAGGGGAAACAGATGCAATCGACAAACTTGTCATTTATTGTATGTTTGGCTTTAGTTATTGCAAATACAGAATTAAAATAAGCAGTTTGATTATAAAAATGTATTGTAGTTTTTTTTCATAAAACAATGATAATTACTACTTTTTTTCTCTAATAAAACTTGTTATTAATAATAGAAGAAAATAAAAACCAGAAGACAAAAAATTTGTTTTTTTTTAATTTAAATTATCATATAGTGTAAATAAAGACTTTTTGGTCATCAAGGTAAACAAATATGAAATAATTATTTGAAAATCTTTTTCTAGTCCATAACTTGTTCAAAAAGTATAACAAAACACATTTCATCATTATTTATTTCTTACCAAAAATTGTATCTTACTAAATTAAACTGAATGTAAACTGAAATAAAATTATACTGTAGTAAAAAATTTAAGTTTTATAAAAAAGTAACAATTTTGACGTGAGAATCAAGTTTAAATTTAAAAATTATTTAATTATTATGCTAAACAATTTTGCTGTACAATTAAAACTTGTTAGAACCACAACTTGATCAGAATGCAGTCAAAATAACTAATAAGTTTATTTTAGAGATATTTTGTCTGAGTCTCAAGTTAGATACAATGACTTCTTGCATATTTACACATATTTAGTCCACAAAAAAAAGTTTGTAATTAAACAAGATAACACATTTTTTTTTTGTTGTTTTTGTAGATTTGTAGAGGTTTTCTGAGTAATTGCTTTTGACCTTAGTCTAATCTGAGTATTTTGAAATACTTCAGTAAGTCTTTTTGCCTCTGGCTCAAACTTTATTTATACTTCATGTTCATTTTTTCTTTTTTAATAAAGCTGAATGTATATACTTCTAGGTTTATATACTTCTAAATTTAAAGTTTAAGCAAATATAATTATACAAAATCAGAAAATATTGAAACTGGATAAACCAAATCTTATTAAAGATTATTAAAAACAAACTATCCTGAGATCTTATTAAGACCTTGAAACCAATTATTAAAAATTAATATGATTTTAACACTAATTTATGCAACAGCAGAAATTGTATAAATAGTTGAACTTTGTCTTGTATATTGGAGTTAATACCAACTATTTTTGAAATTTGGTTATGTCCCAAATCATAGCTGACAATGTAGATTTAGCTTGTTACTATGCTACAAAACACTCATGGAGAGGAAAGTAAGTTGAAGAGTTTTCGGTTGTTAGGTGCATAAGTCATCCAGTTAACTTTATTATTGTATGAAAGATATGAAAAAAAAACTTATGATAACATTTTAATTTTTTTATTTAAGAATAAAACTATAAAAAATTAAATAACTCACTATAAAATTTTCAGATACAAGCGACTATTTGCAGTTGGTACAAAAGCTGTTACAACTTACAATCCTAATTCTCTAGAAATTACAAACCAGGTACTTTAGAATTTTTTCTGTTTTTACTATTCCAAAAATATACTACTTGGTAATTGGAAACAATATTACTTAGTTATTAAAGATAACTAAGTAAGAATACTTTTAGATCTAACTTTTATTATAAAAGTTTATGCCTAGTTTATACAGATTGATTTTTTACAAAAGTTTTATCACAGCTATCAAAAACTTTAAATCTCTTAATGAAATTCGATGTAGCTTTTTAGATATAAATGACTAAAATTGACAGGCTAAGTAAATCCATTTAAAGGGAAAAAAAAACTTTCTGTTTAAAGTTTAAATTTCCATTTATGTTTTAACTAATCTTTCTTTTTCATTAATTGAAATAAACTAACTAAAATTTTTTATATTAAAAAAAAATGTTTCTTTATTTTTTCAAAAATGGGTATTGTTTTGAAAATTTAGAAACTAAAAATTAAAAAATTTAAAAGTTTAATTGATTTTTAACTATTTAAGGATTGCTTCCTAACAATTTAGAGTATTTAGCTTCCAAAAAAAGTAAATAATTTTTCAGTAAATTTTGATTTATTTTAAAATTGGAAATTATTAAACTGTTGCCCATAGTTTTGTATTAGAAATTTTACATAAAATTGACTGTATTGCAAAACTTTATTTAAATTTTTATATTTTAAATGAGTTACCTAAAGTTATTGTATTATACTTTCATCTAAAAGCCAATGTCATTGTTTGAATAGAAATACACTTTAACTCGCCTAAGGCCTTAAATTTTTATTTGTAATCATTTTATTCTTTTAATATATTTTTCACTATTTATAAAAATTCAAGTATTTCAATATCTATTATACTGTTTAGACAAGGTTTCACTTTAATTCAAGTTCAGCCACTCAGGTAAAGAGGCTAGTTGGAAACTTTTTGAAGTTTTTGTTCTTGGACTAACTTGAACGTTTTTTCAAATTTAGACTAATTTTAATTTTTGAAACTATGACTCAAGTTATGATATGTTATTGAAATACATGTTGTTTAGTTTTTGTTAAATTTTATGGCTAAATTTTTCACTTTATGGCTAAGTACTAAAAAATACTTTGTTATTGTTGTATAAGCATTACTATAAAGATTGACTGATTTAGACTTGTTTTTCATTACTCAGAAAAGTTTAAAGTTAAATAAATATATCTTTCTTTGTTGAGTTTATTCACAAACTAATACAAGAATGATAAAGTCTGTAATACAAAACATAATTAAAATTAGGTAAATACTTCTACATCTCCCCCCAGATTTTATCTACTAAGGAGATAAAACTATAAATTTACCTAGCAAAACAAATTTTTTTTAAACAATTTGTTACAACTTAAACACTTTTTTCAGGTCTTAAATTCAACGAAATTAAACTTAAAAAGGCAAAAACATTTCAAAAATTATGATTAACTTAGTTCACTAATAAATGATTTGTTAAAACAAACTACAACTTAAACAAACAAACTGTAACAAAAAATTTGAGACTTAATCTTTACTTTTCTTCACTCAGTTGCTGAATACAAGCATTTAAAAACTTAATTGCTTCACCAATTTGAACTTTTCAGCTTTGAAGAACAAAACCACACGTCATTCATCTAACCACCTTGAAACTTCACTTATTTTGCTGATAAACATCTTTATCATATTTTCGACTTTAAACAAAGTAGAAGGTGCATTACTGATAGCATTAAACACTGACGAAATACTGCTACACTTATTTTCCATATACTCGATACCAACCAACAGTTCGAGTTTTTGAAAGTCAATCTCTGCGTCCTTATCCAAGATCACTTTGAACAGATGGCTGTTAGACTAGTCTGCTGCAAAGTCAACTACAAACTTTAGGACGTCACCATTAGACTGAAACTCATTCATTAGACCATAAAACATTAATTTAGTGAACATTCCAACTTGACAATAAATGAATAAAAGCAACATCAGTGTTACAAAATTTTTTGAAAAGCATCGTAAAGTCTTACACGGAAACGCTGCAAATAATCCAATAATTTCACACACTCATCCCGGACACATTGTTGTTCGCAGTAAACTTTGGCGATCTGTTTGCTTTTCTGTAGAACATATAAGTCAAGAAAATATTGGTCAAAGCAAATCCGAGCCATTCCAGTTCAACATAAATTTTGAAGAAAACCATTAGTACAGAGGGAAATTACACAATGCTTATTCAAAAAGCATCTTCCTTCTATAAAAACACAGAACATTAAAACTTTTCTTGACATATTTTCCTCAACCTAACAGAAAAGACAAACTTTTACATTGGTATGTTTGCTTTTCTCAGATAAGGGATAATAAGGGATAAGGGACCTGATCCATCAACCTTGACAACAGTCCTTCACTTCCACCACCACTCCACTATTCCCCCACTTGCTAGAAAAGTTACCTGTTTGATTTAGTATCACAACATGATCACCGCAATTCAGTGGTGGCAACAATTTTGTGTTCTCACTTATATTTTCCAGAGACTTAACAAAACAAATATTGAGAGATTCTTCCTTTTTATTCCAAATGTCACGCCACATTTTTGAGATCTGCGGGTTATTGTAAGTCATAACACTCTTTCTGAAGTAAGGTAATGACTTCTTTAAATTTTGTCGCGATCCAGTGTGTAAAAGTACGTTTTTCTGTCCCTGTACCTCCTTTTTCTTCTTCGCGTTTTTCCACTCGAACATATTTTTTCTACAACCTCGGCTGAAAAGCATCAAATTTTTTTGTATACAATCCACCAACTAGAATTGTATTTGACTCATCAGCATAATTTTGATGACTTTGATAAACTTTTTTATGGAACTTTATCCAGCATTGTTTACAGGCAAAACACTCAATATACCTAATATTTTTACTGCTCCACACAAATTTATCAGTTGATTTATTACATATGCTACAAGTTGTTTTACCACTTGGTTTTTGTGTGGTTTTCTTTAAGGATTTGTATACATTTAGTGTATACAATCCACCAACTAGAAGTGCATTTGACTCATCAGCAAAGTTTTGGTGACTTTGATAAACTTTTTTACAGGACTTTTTCCAGTATTTTTTACAGGCAGAACACTCAATATACCTCATATCTTTACTGCTCCAAACAAATTTATCAGTTAATTTATTACATATGCCACAATATATTTTACCAATTGGCTTTTGTGTGGTTTTCTTTGAGGATTTTTATGAGAAAACTTATGCTGTAACAGCGGGTTTTGACATTGCATCACGTGCCATCTCTTTTCCTTCAATAAAACCAATTGTCTCATTGACATTTTTCTCATCTAGATTTTCCCATCCTAGCACCTCTTTACGGATATCCTCATCGGCTAAACCTATTACCATGACATCTTTTAGGATTATGTCTGTAAAATCTATCATTTGATTACAGCCATTGTTTGGGCATTTACATGTGTATGAGCATGTACTGGCTTTTCCCTTTAAACGGGCAGTAAATGATCTTTAAAGTGTTTTCAGTCAAATCCTGTCTTGCACTAAGAAAGTCTGATCATTGTACAACAACTGAAACAGGAATAACTGCAAGCTGCTTGATCATCCTTAAAAGCTCTTGCTCACTCAAATTTACTACATCTTCATGTCCCTTCAGAATAGCATCGCCTAAATCTTCCTCACAGCACTGGTACAGTTGACGGCGTTTTTCTACATCTGTCATCTCCATGCTATCTTTAAAAATAGTCCACTTTTGTACAAATATGTTCCAACCCTCTTCATTGCATCTGTCCCTATTTGAGGACGGTCCATCTTTAGAAGCTTTGGTTTTGAAGAATTTGCATTAATGTGTACATTGTTGTGAATGATAAGCAAAGAGGCAACTACAGATGCATTGACGTCTGGTGTTTCATATGTGCAACTCTCAAGAGGGCATTTAATCACAGGCATTGTTGATTCAATTCAGCTTGACTTTATCATAAATAAATATATCTTTCTTTGTTGAGTTTATTCACAAATTAATACAAAAAAGATAAAGTCTGTAATACAAAACATAACTAAAATTAGGTAAATACTTCTACAAAAGTGAGTTTCTAAGTATGTTTTTTTGCATTTAAGTAACTTTTTTTAATATAAATTTTTTTATAAGTATTTGTAGTATCAATTTTTAATTTATTCAATTTTTAAATTTTCGTTAGTAGAAATAACTCATTTCATTAATTATTTAAAGTTTTACAAAAATTGTATACTTAGTCTAGAATGTTATGAATATATGCAGACATAAAATAGTTATTTTTTTTAAATACGTTGAAAAACTTACTTAAAAAAAAGTTTTAGTTATATACTAACATAAGTTTATAAAAAGGAATTTATACACTGCTTTGTTTTTGATTTATTTATATAATTAATAAGTTGTGTTTTAAACTAAGTACTAATGTATACTTTTATTGAAGCTGTGATTTATGCAATACTTTTTTGTGTATATTTTTAATTAAAGGTCATATAAATGTTATTTTATTTGTAAAAACATAACTTATCAAAATTTTAGTGGTCCTATAATGATTTTGCTGGTATTCTTCCTGACAATAAATCAAAAAATCAAAATGAGTTTGTCATATCATTGAGAAAATTGGGCAAGAAAAATGAAACAATGAAGTTTTCTTGTGATTACAGAGAAAGAGTAATTACTGAAACCCTTGTAAGTTTGTTATTGTGTACCATAAACTGTATTTTAAACTTTGTATTTAATTTTTTGTGATTGAAATAAATTTATTATTAATAAGTATGGTTAATTAGTCGAATTAGTTTTGTCTTACAACTATAAGCTTTTTAAAACTAATTTAAGTTGCATTTCTTAATTTATATATTAAATTATTTTTATTCTTTTCTATCTTTTTTGTAAAACTTAAAGTAAACTATTGTTGTTGTAATCAAGATCAAATAGTTCTAATTTATATAAATGCATCAATGTTGTCAGTACCGTTTTAAATTATGAAATACACTTTTAAATGAAAAAATGTTAAGATAATTTTATTTGATGTAAAGTAACTTTTTTTTACTTACACCAAAATTGTTTATAAATTTTACAGTATGCATTGTACTTTCAAAAAATTTCAAATTCAAAACGTATTTGAATAATATTGTAAGTATATATACCACTTGAATAATATTGAAATTCTGTGTAATATTAATGTATTAAAAACTTATACAACTTGTTATGTTTTATGTCAACTGCTAGTTTTTTGACTTTGAAATACGTAAATTTTTTGTTTGTCATAAAACATTAATTGTAGTATACATTGAAGCTTATTAAATTTTGCTGAAACAGTTTTACTTTATTTTTGTAATAAGTTGAAGTAAAAGAATTTCGTAGATTTAATTTTTATTTTAGTTCTTAATTTTGGATAAATATTTGAGTTAATAAGTTTTTGATGTTTTAGTAAATAGTACATTAAATGTAATTTTATACTTGTGTCCGTATTAAAAGTTTATAAATTTAACATTTTACTTGATTGAAAATCAATATGTAAGGAAAAAATAAGAATTATACAATTATCTTTGACTGCATGTTTTATTTTTGTTTACACCTGCAAGGGTAAATAGTTAATTATTAACACTAATGCTGCGTTCTGATTTTATATAAAAATATTTTTGTAATCAAATTTTTATAGAAGTAAAACACTAGTATATTAATAAAAAAAATAAAAAAATAAAAATATCCGATTGTTGTACAATTGCTTCTTAATTTTTAGACTATAGTGTAAATAGGTTTAAAACAATCCAAAATTTAAATTCTCCAAATATACTTTACTTATTTCAATGATTACATTAAGAGTATGATGTTCCAATAAAATAAAACATTATTATGGGTTTTCAAATAATATAAAAAAATATGTCAGAAGAGTAAAAAATAAAATGTATATGTTATCTTTTAATAAAGAACGTGAACAAACAATTTAGGTGAAAAATAGTTTTATGAAATTTAATGCTATTGCTTAAGACAGAATTTTATTAAGATAAAGCTGAAACTTTTATTAATTTTTTTTTCAAATAGATTTTACTACTTTCATGTACATTTTTCTTTGAATATTTAGATTTTATGCTCAAAAAGGTGTTTTCAAGCTAACAAGTAACAAATTTTCATCTTTTCCATCTATCAACATGTATTCTTTTTTTTGTTTTATATAAGTTATATATTGGAATTCAAAACGTTTATTACAGAGACATTGCAAATTTGGTTCTGACTCGTACCACAAAATAAAGCAATTCAACGCTCGAAAGCACCACTGGAGCGACTCTCAAAAGTCTGTTTTACTAGAGGTTAGTTTTTGTTACTAGCTTGGTAATCATGAAATTAAAAACATACTTACAAAGCAAAAAAAATCTAATTCAAAAAGTGTGTTTTTTATTTATAAAAATACGTGCACATAAACTCTTGTTTGTGAAAATTTAAAATTATTATGAAAATATCTATATAATGTGTTTAACATTTATTTTTTGTCATACTTAAAATTCATAAGTTAGTCGTACTTAGCAGAAGTTATCAGTTTTTAGATAGCTTTTTTCTTCGATTTGACTATATATGATTGATCCAACAATATAAACCTTGGAAAAAACCTGTTTAAATCTAGCTTTTGTCTTACCGGATGCTTTTACACATAACAAAACTTACTAATTAAGTTACTAATAATAACTTCACGATTAACTAGCGAAAGTGTTAATAAATACAATTTTTATATTTAATGTTTTACATCTACAAAAAAAAAAACAAGTATAATGTTTACAAAAATAAACGGAATACATTTGTTTTTTTATTTTTAATAACAATCAATTATTTTACACATATTAAAGCAAACTCATTAATTTAATATTATCATTATCTTCAGAGAATAATTTAATAATTTGTAATAAGGATGACTCTATTAAATTATCTAGATTTTTTACGAGAATTGATAATAAACGTTAAGTAAGGTGTTTACAACACAAAGTCCTATAGATATTTTTATCATTGTTTCAAAAAAAAAGCTGTTAACAACAATCATCAGGTGCATGCTGCATCCATCAGGCAGGTCCATCCCGCCACCAAGAGAATTCTATCCACTTATGACTACATGGACATTGAATTTTTCGCTTCAGTAAGTTTGAAATAGTTTTGCTCGTCAATGTTGTAATGTGTTTTCAATTTATGTATTAATGAAATTTATTTATTAGATTCTAATTTTGTTCATACTACACTTTAATGAGATGTCTGTTTGAAACTTTTTAACAAAAAAGTTTTTTTTAAAAAGTGTTTAAAGTTTTGTTTAATAATTGCCTAGTAGTCAGTTTAATACTGAAATTTTATATTTATTTTTAAAATATAGCATTATCTCCTTAAAACGAAGATTAGACTATTTATTGGAACTTCTGTTTTTTATTATAGTTATTGAATTTGTTATACCAAAACAACGTTATTTAATTTGTGGTTCTATTTATTAAAATACCTGAAACTTTTAAAAATTGCAACAAAAGTTTTCATTAAGCTTAATAAATATATGAGTTTAAAGTATATATAGACTGCACCTCATATCATTTTGTACGTGAAATTTATTAGCATAAAGTTTTTAGTAATTACATATAAAAAAAAACTTTTTGTAAAAGTTTAAAATAATAAAGTTTTCAAAGAAAGTTTAGTCTAATATGTTTTAGTTATTATAACAAATGTTTTGAATTTTTTTTAAGTTGTTTGTAGCTAAACAGTTAGTAAATCAAAAACTTTACTTCGTAATACTTTTTTTGTATTCTCTTTTATTTTTAAATTATACAGTTTATTATATTAAACAATTTATTTTGATTTAATTATCAAGTTATATATAAAAAAAGTAATTTAGATTTAGTATTTATTCATAATCTTTAAAAATAGGTGAAACTTAAAAATAAGAATTTACTACTTAAATTTTTACTTTTAAAATCCATAAACATTTTTGCACTATATCCCCAAAAAACAACACCACCTCCGTCAAAAGCACTTTTGTTTATCTATTATCATTTAAAAGTTCATTGAAAAAAAGTAATTTATTTGTTATAATCAGTTATAAAAACATTTTGAAAGTTTTTTTCATAATAAAGTGTAGTACTATGTTTTAAAAATTTCGCATATTTTAGGTTTTTGTAAAGTTGTGAATAACTAAAAAAGTCAAAAAAACTACTTTACTGATAAAGCTTAGAATTATTTATTATTTTTTTTAAGTTGACAGTTTTTATTTTAAATATTTTCATAATAAAACATAGTAATACATTTTGTACTTTTCAGGTTTCCGATTTACCCGGCGGAGTTGTCATCATAAACAAGTTCGGCAGAATGGTAAGAATTGTATCAAAATAATAATGTTTTTCAAATCAAACTACAGATCTGTGTACTTTTTAAATTTATACAAATTAATAATTACTAGTACTTGTATGAAAAATTGTGTCGTGTTTTCTTGAAGTATTTTTTATTCATATTATATTTTAATGTTTTTGTACTTGAAATTTTATGTTATTTTTGTGTAGAGTTTAATTATTATTTTTGAATTATTTTACTTTCTTCATTTAACTCAGTTTTCTACACAATTGTAATTAAAAAAACCCATGTTTCTTTACTATTTACTTCATGTGCTTTTACTCCTCGTGTGTCATCTGTCTGAAACGTTGTTTTGTAATCAAAAAAAAGTTTCACTCAAACGAGATCTTAGTTGTTAATAAAGTTTGGAAAAATACGTTAGTCATGTAAAAAAACATTTAGAATATTATAAAAAGATGTTGTATAATTTCAGCACATGTTCGCGTGCGCGCAAGCCAAGGAGCTCACCGAGGCGGCTTTCGAGGCGGCGGTGAGGAACGTGGGCAACAGGACGATGAGGAGGAAGCAGCAACCGATGACGATCGACCAGTTCCACCGGTACAAGTTCGGCGAGTACTCGGACGACGTCCACATAACCAGCCTGGCCGAGTTCACCGTGCAGAAGATCGCCCCCAAGCACGACGTATGTGCCACGATGTGTATTATTAAATATTTTATTAAGTTTATTTCTTGTATAATATATGTCTTACATTCTGTACATACATTAACAAAAGTCGCGCAAAAGCACGATGCATGTGTACAGTTTTTGATTAAAATTTTGATTTTTTTTTACATTCTTGTAAATTATTTTATTTTGTAATATTTTCTGTGTGGTTTTATAACACATTTTTGATTAAGTTTTTTTTAAACTTTACTGTTAATGCTGTGTTTTTTTATATTTGTCTATTTATACAAAGAGGTGCTGTAAACAAGAATCAATGTAGTTTTTTTTAATAATGCTTAGCTTTTTTGGTTTTAGTTAGGTTTTTAAAAATTTTAGTAATTATCAGTTTTGGTTGTAATAAGTAATCATTATCAATGTACTAAACTCAAGCTATTAATTAATAGTTTTGAAATTAATTAGTAATTCAGGTAAATAGTTATTAATCATAGTTAATAAGAGCAACTTTATAAAAATCTATTTAGAAGAAAACTTGTTAATATACAGTTTATGTTAACTAATACAAACATTTACAAATATTTCTTTGTTAATTTTATAACTACCACGTATAGGATCCGGTTAGAAGAACGCTGTGTCTCACTGAAACTTGCATATTAGAAAGAGACCCCGCAACTTACTCCATTGTAACTTTGCGACCACAATCCGAAGTATGTGCTACTTATTTACGTATTTTAAGGAAGGAAGTATTTTTTTATAACATCTACATTAGTAACTGTTTAAAAAATTAAATTAGAAATTACTATTGACTAAAGCTTTTAAAGATGTTGACAACTCTGCTTATTTATACTAAGTTTTTATTGTCAGTATTTAAATTGACATCACTAGTTAAATAATGTTTTTTAACTTAAATTATTTGAAGAAACTGTTTTTTCTTTTTTTAAAACGAAAATATGCTTATCTACGTTTATTTTCGCTATGTAATTTTTTTTGACTTAAAACAGATATATCTTTTTGATCATTTTCTATTTACGTACTTAGTTAATGAAAAAACTATTGATTAAGTTCTTTTTTAAAACGTTCGATCAAATTATTATAAGTCAGAAGCTCACAATAAATAAAACATTTTAAATATCACGTAAGTGCAAATTTTTTACGTCAACATATTATTGAGAAAGTAGAAGAAAAAGGAGTTTTTGTATTCGTATATTTGCACTGCTTTATAAGCAAGCATTCTTTGATATCAAACTGTGCTTAACGTCTAAATATTATTGTATTGGTAAAAGTGTAAGTAAAATTTCTAAAGTATGGTTTTTTTATTGAACTTTATAATATTATTATATTATACCAATCGTTGTTATTATCAAAACATTTATAGTTTATTGTCGTTTGCGACAATATGTTAAGATGCGGGTGCTACTATGCATAGCAAATGATCCTTAGCATAAGGCTATTAGTCAAATTAACTAAATTTATGTATTGCTTTTTTTCAGTAACTAGCAATAAGTAAGTAATATTCGCACTACTATATAAGGATGAAAAATAAATACTTTTGAGTATCCACTCTTTTTTTCTTGATTTGAAATTTTTTTTTGCTTGTTAATAATTTTTAGGGACTTTGTTTAATGGTATGAATTTTGGAACTAATGTGAAAATTAAATGACACGATAACTTTTGTTAGTTCTAATTATAGACTCAAATAATTATTTTTATTTCAGTTTAACAGTCACAACACTAATAGAAACTTCACACTTAATAGAAATATATTATAATTATGTAAAAGTAAGTATTTAGCTTAAGGTTTCCCAAAGTGGGCCATGACAGATACTCAGCGGGCCATGAGCAGCAAAGGGGCTAAAGGGGGGCCATGTGCAGTTAAAGAGCCACAGAGGGGCCGTGAGGTCATAATTTGAAACTTACGCTAGATATTCTGAAGTTATTAATGTAAAGCAAAAAAAAAAGGTCTTATGTGCTTTTAATGGTAGTTTTTTGAGAAGTCTTGTTGAAGGGGGTCCATAGCTTTTTTAATTTCTTTAAAGGGGGCCATTTGAAAATAAGTTTAAGATACCCTGATTTAGTTTAACACTGTTAAACTAAATTTTTTTCTAATAGGTAGAAAAATAATAATTAAATCAGATTAGAGTATAAACTAATTTTCGAATCTAAAACTATTTAATGACACTTATTAAATACTTATTTTATTTCTTATAAAACAAGTCTATTTTTAAATAGTTACGTGTGTTAAAACCTGACTATTTAATTTTAGAATTCCGTTAAAAATTCATTAAACTAAAATGCACTAATGGCTGTTTAATGTTTTGATATAATACAATATGTAATAAATACTATACTAGAAGTTACGATAGTTAAAGAAAATATCAGTAAGTGCACTAACTGGACTGTTGTAAAACATTTTGATATCATACAACATTAAATACAAAATTAAATCTTTAAAATTTTGATTATAAAGTAACACATTCATATAAACATCGACAATGGTTTGATAAATTTAGACTTTAACTTTAGAATTCTGTGAAATAATTATTAAACTATAATGCACTAATAAATTGTCGTTTAGTGTTTTCATATAATATAATAAGTCTCACTAGTTCGTTTCATACATAGCACATATATTTAAACGTTGAACAATTTGTTAGATATTTTCGCTGGTGAGGTGTCCGAAGAACCCTCAGTTGTTCACAATAGAGTACTGCAGGGGTGGCAACCGGCAGTACCTGAGCACAAACCGGGATTCACTGCTCGCCACTTTGTTGGACGGCGTCAGGGCGTCCGGAAACAGAGACGTCTGTGTCAAGGTTTTTATTTATATTTTTTCTTTTTGAGTATACCAGAATTAAGTCCCTTTTTTTCAATAACTGTAAGTGAACTATTGTTACGTGTTCGAATTAAAGGTCAAACAAGTATAATGAAAAACTGTGCTTTTTATTTTCTTGAAACTTTTTAGCTACAAAAACAAGCTTGGCGCTAGAAACACAACCTTTTACGGATTTTTTATATACGGAGTTTTTATTATTTTATTGTTCATGTTTTTTGTTGTCATTAAACTTTTCAGCTGCTGAAACAAGCTTAGCACTAAATGTAGAGCGTATGTTATAATATTTTTTTACACTAGAAATATTTTTTGAAACTGAAATATAAACAAAACTATTTTATTTAACACACAGAGTGTACCGACGAACCTGGGTCAGAGGTTGGGGCCGCAGGACGTCCACATGGATGAAGACGTGGAAAGCATGCACTTGAAATTCTTCACTCAACCACCAAACGGCAACTTTAACGAGGCGATCTCCAGATTCAACAGCTGCGTCCAGTACAGGTGCATAAATTTGTTTGGGTAGATACAAGCACGGTTTTCAAAGATTGTCCTTGTTGTAGACACTAACCTTAGCTAAGATGTTTACGAAGTTAGGAATAAGAAATTTATTTAAAAACTATTATTAAATTAGATTAAATATATTTTGAAATATAGAAATAGTTTAATATCTTATTATCATTTTAAATTATAACACAATTTTCAGATTTTCTCATTTTTTCAATATATTTAGTTGTCAGTTGGTTTCTATAAAGACAAAATAACTTAGTTTTCATCATTTGGATTACTAATAGTTACTTTTTAATACTCAATAGTTTTGAAAAAAAAAAAAACTTTAACAAGTAAAATTCTTTGAAATGATAATTATATTTTACTTTTAAAAATAACTAAAATTGTTTTAGTAGAGTTAATAAAAAGAAAATAAGAAGTTATTATATAATCAATAGTTATTTAGAAGCTGTAAGTTTCTTTTTTTGTGCTATTAAGTGAAGTTTTTTTTTTTAATTAGTCTCAAGACCTATCTTATAAAAATCTCAGTTTTTAGATTTATATGTCTAAAAGCATTATAATGTCAATAATATTATGACTAATTTTAATTTTAATATACAATTTGCATTCATTTGTTTTATTTACTTTTTTACTATTTTTTAGTGGACTGTTATGGACTGTAAAACAAGACGGTTTCTTTTCAGAAAACAAAGAAAAGCTAATAAATCAAGCATTATCTGCTTTGATGCAACATAATGGTATAAATTTTTAAGTTTTTGTTTGAAATATTAAAATCATTATTTTAATTGAATAGCTTTGTTTATAAATCGTTCGAAAAGTGTTAACTAAGTTTCATTGTATAAATATTTTCTCGATTGAAAACTGCAAGTGTTGAATTTAATAATTTAGAACATGTCATTTTACCAATAATTGCATGTTTATTAGTGTGGAAATGTAATAAAAACATTTTTAAATTGTGTATTTAAGTTTTTCTCAAATGTAGATAAGTTCAATTGTTTTGTTTAAGTATTGAAAGTTTATGCTTGTTTAATTTTCGTTTAATTAGAAAAAAAGTAACAAAAAAATGCAATAGATATTGTGAAAGAATTTTTTTGAAGTAACTAGTTCCCTTTTCTAAACATGATCATTATCAAAAATATCAAATTTGGAAACGTTATATTAAAGTGTGTAAAAGTTAATTAAACAATACACTTTACTTAGAAAAACTATTAATGAAAAAGGTAAAATAAGAAGTTTAAACAAATGTGGTAAGTAACAACACAAACAGACAATGAAAAGAACTACACGGACGAGCAGTTGGAGCTTAAGTTTCACGCATTACGCAGACTGGTGGCTTCTAAAGCCGGATTTGCCGCCTTCACCGGACTTCCTGGGTATTTTGTCGACTCATTCGTACTAGTTTTCTATTGCTAATGCTGTTTTTAAATAAAATTAAATATTATATATACGTCAATTTTAATTTTTATGAAAAATATTGCAAAACTTTTTTATAGTTACAACTGTATAAGCTTATTCTAATTAAAAATTACTTTTTGTTGATATTTCGAGTATTAAATACATTATAAAACTAAATATGTTTTAGTATGAAATGAAATTTAAATTTTACTATAAAATTTAGTTTCCGCGAGAATTTCGGAGTGATGGTGATCAAAGCGCTGAAGAGAAACAGTGATTCCGTGTCTCACGCTGCAATCGACGTTTTGTCCACCCTGCTGTGTGTTAGTAATTTTTATTAGAATAATTATTTTGCTGTTACAAGTCGTTTAAATAATGTTCTATTTTTTTTTTGGGCACTTTAATTTAATCAAGTCCTTTTTTACCAGCCGATGCATGAGAACCACGACATGCGACAGGAGCAGTTGAATAAGCAGTCACTGCTGTCCAGCAAAAAATTTCTCAACGAATTGCTTTCCATGTTTGCAGACAAAGTGGTTAGTTGAATTAGTACAGTCAATGAATATGCTGTTTAATTTATTTTGTATGTCAAAATTTAGATAAATTTAAGTGTGCTAGTTTTGTTTGCAAAAGTTTGACTAACTTGTTTATTAATAACTATAAAATTTTCATATTAGTTTGTAACACAATAAAAAAAAACCATCAATTCAATGTTTCTTACAAATAATACTTTTGAACTAACTCAAAAATCTTAAAATGTATTTAATTCTGTGTAGTCAAATAATTTGCGCACAAATAAACTCAGAGGAAAAACTGTGGAGCGTTGTACATATCCGCAATGTTGGATTTTCTCAACTTTTCACTCTGCTACCCATACAGCGAAACTACAGACGGAAAATCCTTCGATCAACTGCTGCAGCTTGTAGCCGATCTCGGCAGGTCTTTCTACCGACTTTTCCAAGTTTGTTTCACGAATTATACTGTTTTTTTAGATTAGGTACATCAGTTTACAGTTTGAAGTTTGTTATTTTAAAATGAAATTTTGTTTAATGTTAAATTTATTAAAGCTTAGTATTTTATATTCTTAATGCATAAATTAGATTAAAAAAGTTGTACTTTTAAATTTAAAAAAACTCATATAAAATTTAAGTAAAACAAGTATAATTAACTATATTTTTTAGTTATAAAACACTTAATTGTTCATGTTAATAATGATTTACGTATTTGAAATGTTACATTTTTGTAACAATGAAGCATAAGCGACCTTTTGATATTCAAAAGTACCAATCCTCTAAAATCAAGTGCCATTCATTCGTGTGTAGTGTTTGAACATGTCATATCTGTGCAAAAAATGATTTACTGCTGCATGAAGCTTAAGCTTCAATATTTATTTAAAAAAAAGAACTTATTATATACTCGATTACTCAATTTTTGTTTAAAAATAAAATTTTCTAGGACTAAAATTATTGACCTAATTTTAATTAAATAAGTTAGACTTTAGTTTTATAATAGTTCTAATTGTCAAAGATGTTTTACAAAAAAAAAAGTTTATAAATAGGAAAATAAGTATGCAAATTTACTAAAAGAAACGTCAAGTGCAAATTACATTAAATACTTTCATGTAATAAGCGACGTTGCGTGATGCAACAGGTTATATCCCCTATTATAATATTTATTGTAGTATATTTAAACTCAAAAAAAGTTTATTTTTACCCAGTGGCGCAGTCTAGCGGTAATTTAGTGGTTTATTTTCATTGCTTATATGTTTTCTTATTTATTTTTTTTGATTATAATGTTTTTACATAAATTGTTTTTATAATTAAAAAATAGATAACTTTTTTTTCTATTAATTATTGAACAAATGTTTTATTTACGTTAGCGATGCATTTATAAAATTACTTACTAAACTAAAAGATTTTTTTCAAAATAACAACCGAATAAATTAGGTGTTATTTGAAAACACATAAAACGATTCTTTCTTACTAAATTGACAAGAAACTCGGTGCAATTTACAACTGATAAAGTGAAACTTTTTTCGTACAGTAAAAATAATTCTGTTTTTATCTGCAGCATCCTTCACTGGCCATTGTGAAAGGAGCAGGGTTGGTGATGAAGGCAATTATTGAGGAAGCCGATTCGGAAACTGCCGCTAAAATGCAAGAGCTTGCACTTGCGGAAGTTAGTTTACAAATAATAATTTGTCATCTAATAAATTTAAAGTATATGATTTTATGTAGCATCAGATAGCAGGTTCTATCATATTCTGCTCAACAGCGTGTCGGATTGTCTATGTTAAAAGTAATGTTAATTTTTTTTTCTATTAACTTTTTATCCGATTTATATACGTACATTTAATTTGGTTAGATGGTAACGATAGTTCATAAAGTTTTCAATTTAATCACTAACATTTTTTATCTATTTTAAGTATTAAAGAATAGACTCTGTAAATATAGTATGTATATTTTTTTGTCTTCATAACTTGTTATCATAAAAGTTTTGATACGAAAAACTTCGTAATTAGAGTATTTAGATGATATAATATGCAATAAGGTATTATGAAGATAAGTTGTAAAAAACAACTTAAGTGAGAAAAAAAGTTTTGATTAGCTGATTTTAATTTAAATGCTTTGTTAGTGATGTTCAAATTTATCAGAAAATTTGTATAGTATACTTAACCACCATTTTAATTAATATTATTTTTTGTTTGATGTTTTTTAAATAGTTATGAGAATACAAAAAACTAAGATATAATTATACCAAACAAATATCGAGTCTGTGGTTTACTCGTTACTTTTTTTCAAAAACTACACACCTAAAGTCTAAATAAAATCCGAGATACAACGACAAAATTTCGTACTTAGCAACCATTTAAGGTGTTTTGTTTATCTTTTAAGCATTTAATTATATTTTATCCGCTCAAGGGCGCACTACCTCTACATCTTCAAACGGCCATGTTCCTGCAGTCCGACGACACGAGACTGCAGACGAACCGGCAACTTTCCAGGCATCTGGTCGGTTTGTGGGTCACCGGCCACCCGCCTGCCATGACCCTCCTCAGAAGGATCATTGTGAGTTTTTAATAAAAGTTTGAATTACTGAAAGTTGTTTATAAGTTGTTTATTTTAAGTTGTCAAGTTAAAAAAGTGTACATCACGTTATTATATTTATATACCATTAGTTATATATGTTAAATTTTTTACTAATTGTTTGTATAAACTTATTTTTTATTTAGTATTTAACTTTCATGTAAAAACAGCCCGCTGGACTACTAAGCTATTTAGATTCTGAGGATAAAGTACCAGTGAAAGAAACAGACCACCTCAACACAAGAGACAATCTCAAATCTGCCATTGTAAGACTTAAGTACATAATTTTAGTTTAAAATAAGTTCACAGACTAAAAATAAATGCTTTTCAGGATCAAAGCCAGTCCAATTCCCAGTTTAAGAAAATCGACAGACAACTTAAACAAGTATATTTTAAACATATATGTATATAAATATGTGTCATTATTCAAATGCTTTAGTTTCAAAAAAAAAAAAATTATATAAACAGTCATTACTTTGTACTATTACTCTCCACAGATAGAACAAACAGTGAAAAAGAACACGGAAGTCCTCATCGCTCACTGGGCCGACCGTATGGGCATGAGGAAGCGAGAAAACGAAACCAACCAGCAATTACCCATTGTTTTGAGGAAGGCGAGGAAAAATATTAAAACCGAAGCCAACTGGTCCCTTTTCTATTACCAGTAAATTTTTAATTTGAATTTTTGGAATAATTTTCATTTGAAACTTAAATAAACTTTTTTAATGCTGTTTTTTTCTCTATTTAGTCAAAGTTAAACTGGTTTGTAATATTACAGATTTAACAAAGACCACGCAAAACCAAACCTCATCTGGAATCACAAAGTAGGGCTGTTGTTAAATTTAGAAAACAATTAATAATAAAAAATATTTACGAGTAAAAAGCTTTAAGATTATATAATCGTTATGTCAAGTTTATATATATTTAATAAATTTTAATAAAATTTTCAGTTGTGAAAAAAAAAATTGATAATTAAAATTAAATTTTAACTTTTATAATAAGAAAATAAATATTTAATTTGTATTTATCTTGATGTCTGTATGTAACCTGATACAAATGTTTTAATTATTTAGACAAGTTATAATAATTTTTATTAGAAAAAAACTAAAATAAATCAAGTTATCTTTTTTTTTTAACTGTTTACTCGTTCTTAATTCAAATATGTTTATTATTAAGACGAGGGAAGAACTGAGAGGCGCTCTCGAAAATCAAATGAGAAGTTTTCACCAAATCAAAGAAATCGGATCTGCTGTTGAAATTGCATGGAATCACGCTGAATTCGAGGTTTTAATGTGCTTCAATACTTAAGTTAAAAGCATCTTCTTGAGTTTAAATATGTTATGGTTTAGAAACAAGCAATCTTATAACAGTTTAAACTACAAAAACTAAAGTTAAGTCAGATTAGCTCAGGCTAGTTTTTTAAATTAAATAATTTTAGTTAGTTTTTTCAGGTTTTATCATATCAAAAAATGGTTTGAATATTAATAAAAATGTTTGTAAAAAACGTCAATCATAATTTTAAATTTTATCAAATACCTTCAAATAACAACGCAGCATTTTAATTTTGTTAGTCTTATGTTATTGATATTCAACTAATACCTTTTTTTGCCATGTGGCTTTTTCTACATAGTTTTATAGTTTTAAAGTCTTACAAGAGTTTCGATATGTACTTGAGTGAAATGTATATTGTTAACTTTAGAAGTTAAGGTTAGTTGAAAATGGCTAAAAATTCAGGTTTGTTAAAACTCCTGTTTATTCAGATAATTTTAGGCTAGTTTTATACTAAATTTCATACTAAAAATCTTTCATTAGGTTGCAGTTTTTACAAAGTTTAATTAAGTTAAATAATTAATGATTCTGTATTTTATTTTTATGTATATTAGGATCCTACCTTTTGGTAAGGTTTAAAAAATGTTAAAATAGTATTGCTATAAAAAGTTTGGAACAAATCTTTGCAAAACAATTTTTTATAGATGCAGTATCAATGTTTGTCTGAAGAGATAAAAATAGGAGATTATTACCTACGGTTGCTGCTTGAAGAAGATCTCGATCACGAAAGTCTTATAATCAAAAGATCGTTCGTTTTCAATAAAATTGAATGTGTATAAAAATCTATGGTGTTTAGGTGTTTTTTAAAGTTTAAAAAAAATTCAGTAGCTAGTATTATGTATAATTACCATTATACCATTTACTGTAAGTAGTTTTTAAATTTTATTTTTAACCAGTTAGTTTATACATTTGTTAATAAGCTTTTATGATAAATGATACAAAAAGGTTCTTTATTTTATTCTAAAATATTATTACTTAAAATGAACATTCGAACAACTTTTTAACCAAAAAAATAATATTCTATACAAAAAATGAAAAAAATAGCATATAGGAATGTTTCAAAGACTTGTTTTTTAATATTTAGTTATAACGACTATTCTATGGCTTAGTTACTTATTAACATGACTTTTTTTACTTAATACCAGGTCATAGTAAAGTTTATCATTAAACTACTATAACTAATAAAAAAGTCCATTTTTTACTATTTTTATCCATACTAATTAACTAGTTTCTAATCAATAAACGATAAAAACAGGTGCGAAACAATAAAAAGGTTCTTTTTATGCTAAAATTTTATTTTTTTAAACGAACACTCAAACAACTTTCTAACCTAAATTTTTTTTTTTCTAGTCGACTAATAATAACACAAAATTAACAGTAACTTTTGCTTTATATAGTTTAAAGTTTTTGTTTATAAGCAGCTAATAATAACGTAAATGATAAAAAAGCTGTTAATTTTATACTAAATTTTCTGATCTAATAAGTTATTTCTGTTTAATAACAATAACAGGCTCGAGTTTTCAAATATTTGTAATCATCTATTGAATATAAAACTATTTTTCATACATTAATTTACAACCTTTTAGTAACTGAAAATAACAACAGGTACGAGTTTTTCAACGACCTGTACCACCGCTTCCTGCTCACCCCCAAGGTTGAGTTCAAGTGCATGTGCCTGCAAGCGATGACCATCGTGTACGGGAAGTGCTGGGAAGATATAGGGGCTTTCAACGACACCAGGTACATTGTCATGATGCTGAACAGGTGCAAGGACAGGTTGGAACGTGACAGGCTGCTGCTCTTCATCGAGAAACTTCTCAAACACAAGGTATGCTGAACTAGTAGTGAGAAGATTTATATTTGAAAACAATTGTTATGAAACTAATTTCAAAAGTTGTTATTTTAAACCTTCCCTCCCTTTAGATAATTTTTTGTCAAAGTGTTTTATTTTTGTTTCAATAACAAATTTTTCATGGTTTAAAAACAGTTTTTATACCATTTTATCTTTAATACTGTAATAAATTTGATAAATTTAGAAGGTAGTGTTGACTAGCATAAATTATATTTTACGGTTGTAACAATAAACAACAATCTATCATTCAAGCTTTAACTTAATATAGTCTGTATAAACGTAAAAAAAAAAGTTGTTTAGTATATAAGTATTTTTTTAAAGTTGGTTTATTCATGACAGTGTTTTAAAATTTCATACAGCAAAAGCAAAACGAATTTAGGCCAAAATGAGACTACGTTTCACTTTTGGCCCTAATTCGTTTATTCATTTAAATTCGTTTTTCTTCACACGTCATATGGAAATAAACGAGAACAAATACGACTTTTAACTCATGCATATAATTCTTGAAAATATTTTCTATATAAATAAAAGTTAAGTTATAGAATTCAAAAAACCTTCATAAAACAGCAAAACGTCAAAGAAGTGATTGATGCGGGCGGCGTGAAGTTTCTGGTCAACCTGGTAAGCCTGGCCCACTTGCACGTGTCCAGGGCTCACGTGCCCACGCAGACCAACGTGATTGAGGCGAGCCAGGAGATGATGAGCCAGATGGGAGGGTTGAAGGAGTGGAGCTTCAGGAACAAGCAGGGCGAGAGGCTGGGACCTTTCAGCTTGAAAGAGGTTCGTTGCGTTTCTATGGAAAATAACAGTTTCATGTTAAAAAAATGTTACATGTTTAATTTTATTATCTAAAGCATTTCAGTTATCTTTTGTTCCACTTAGTGACAACCTATATTTTATTTATTACTTTTTCCAACAATTCGTCATAAAATAATTTTTTGTTTAAAATCCTTTTTAAAACTAATAAAATACTTTTTTTGATCTCTTTTATAAACAAGCTAAAGTAAAATCATATAGTTTAAACACGTTTATTTCCGTTAGATGGAGGAGTACTGGGCGGACGGTGTGCTGACCGAGCAGAGCCGGGTGCGGACCAGGGACAGTTCGGAGGCGCTCATGCCCAGGTTCGTGCAGCTGAAGTGGGGGCTGATGGCGACCGGGAAGGGGGTGATGAACGAGACTGATTTGGCTAGTACCATACTCAACATGCTCATCACAATTTGCAGATTCTACCCCAGCAGGTTTGTGTTTTTTTGCTAATGATTAAATAAATAAAAAAGTTTACTTTCAACTTAATTGTACATATATACAATATATTATTTTTTTTTTAGTTTTGGTCAAGTGCTCGACATGTAAAATTGGAGCTAAATATTTATTTAATAATATAATAAACAACAGTTTTATACAGCTGTTTCATACATGAAATATTTCTATCTTATATAATCTTCAGTAAACATTAGTTTCTTAAACATGTTTGCAGAAATTTAGAATTTATAAATTTTGTAAATATTATGACTTAGTAATAGTGAAGGTTTTGGTGCAGTATTATTATTGTACTATTATACTATCATTTAATTAGGTTATATATATTAAGCAGCGTACTTTTCAAACTTAACTTACTGCACAAAAACCTTTATTATTACTACGTCATAGTATTTATAAAAATTTTCAATTCTAAATTACTGCAAAACATGTTTAATAAACTAAAGCTTTACTAAGGGTTATATGAGGTAGAAATATTTCAGGTTTTTGGGTGGTAGCAAATGACAGGGTTGCCAAAAAACCTGAAATTTGACAGTTTGTGGTAAAATAACATAAAAAAACCTGGAATTTGAGAAATTTTGAAAAAATACTTCTAATTTTGAACAAAAATCACTATATAAACCTGGAAATACCTGGAACTTAAAACAACTTTTACATATTAAGTAGTAAAATTTCGATTTGATACGAAAAATCTATCGTAAAGATATTTTTTTTTGCCATCATGAAAATTTTATATGTAAAAAAAAACACATTTAAAGATGCATTAAGACATCTTTTCAATGTCGTTATACTATTTAACACAGTTGAATACCTTAAACTTAATTTAACACTAAAATTAGACCCTAAAACGTGTAATTTAAAACCTGGAAGAAAATTTGAAAACCTAAAGAAAATTTGCTAAAAATATTTGGCAACCCTGAAATGAACTTTTATGATTAAAAGTTTTTAAAAGCGTTTAAGTAAAAAAATGTTGGCCATAAACATCTAAAAGTTTAATTAAGTATGATGAGATATATTGTTTTTAATTTGCATTTAACTTTTGTACTTTTAGTTAAAAGCACCTGAATAGAAGTAAAGCTGACACTTATACAAATCGAATAATAAATACCTAAAAAGTAGTACATTTGAAAATTAGACATGTAAGATTTTATTTAAAGTTATACTACAAAAAATGCGAAATAGTTAATAAATAGTTTATACTTTCTAAAGAGACGTGAACGATGCGGTGATTCGGCCATTGCCGCGAGTCAAGAGCATTCTCGGCGAGAGGCAGCAACTGCAACATGTAGTGCAGGTTTGAAATAAACATTAAAAAAAGACATTAAAAATATAATATATTGATCTCATATTACGTAACTAAAAGGAGCTTTTACTTACTCCCATATTTGAAATATTCAATTTTTTTAGAGATGCAAAACTAATGCAAATAAAACTGATTTATAGCCTCAATTTTAGTCAAGAGTGATGTTTTCGTTTTAATATGTTCCTTATCTGTATCTAATATTCTATTACGTATTGTAATTAAGTACAAAATGTGTATAGCTACTTCTAACGTTCGATCCTATCTTGGTTGAAAAAGTCGCCGTGTTGTTAATGGAAATTATGAAGGACAATCACAATTTGTCACAGGCTTTCTTAACAGGTCAATAGTATTACTTGAATTAACTACAGTTTCAACTTTTACACAGATCAGAATAAAACTATGTAGTGTTATATTCCTTTTTTTATGTGATAAATTAAGTTACATATTTTATACTTGAAAAAAAGTTTTGATAAAAACAAAGTTTGTTTTTACAATCTTAACATTGGTTTTGTATACAGTTTTATAATTTTTATATTGATTATCCTACTCTACACAGGTGTTTTCTATTTCATATTAATGTACAACGGTTCAAATGTTCTTCCAATCGGCGAATTTCTCAAATACATGCACCTCAAACAAGCGTTTCGCTCAAACGAGGAAGTTAGTGTTTTAAAAGCTAATTAAAACCTGCAAACTCACTTATTTTTATGTTTTTAAGTAATTTAAAACTGGAAAATATTGGGGAATTTTCGTATTATAAACTTATTTTGTATTTTGTTTTAAATACCTTTTATTTTTAAAAAATAGTTATTAAATTTAAACATGCAAACAACTTTTGTATGGATGCATTTTAGTTACTTATATCTACAATTAAGATTTTTAAGTTAAAAAAAAGTATACAATAAACATTTTATAAACAAAAAGTGTGAACAATTGTTTCAAATTAAGAGATTGATTAAAAATATCTATATATTTTTTTAACAGCGTCTAAATGCTTCGGACACAGTGCAAAGATCGGTGCTTGGTTCCATATTCCCCCAAGCGATGGTGCATTACCTGGAAAATTACGGGCCGGAAAAGTTTTCAGAAATATACTTGGGCGAGTTTGACACGCCAGAAGCCATTTGGAATGCTGAGATGAGGTTTTTTTAATTGATAAGTGTACTGTCGCTGTAAAAATAAATGTGTTTATTGCACCTATGTAGAGTAGCTCGTGTTTTTATCATGAATAATTAAATTGTGTACTTTTAACTTTTAAGATTAAAGATATAGTTTTCAACTTGTGATTATGGAGAATAATATAACGTTTCTTTTTTAAAACAATTGAGATCTCTTGTTGTTAAAATCTTATCCTATGTAGTTTGATAACAATAATAGTAATGACATAAGATTTTATTATGAAAATTTTGTTTAAATTGTTTTGATAATAAAATTTAAAAATTTAATTTTAAATGACTAAACAAATGAAAATTAGATGCATTTTAATAATGAACCATTTTTCAAATGAAGGAGATACATGATAGAGAAGATAGCGTCTCACATTGCAAGCTTCACACCGAGGCTGCTGGCAAACGTGAAGGCGACTTACACCTACTTCCCCATACCCATCATCAACTACCCGCAGCTGGAAGACGAACTCTTCTGCAACATCTACTACCTCAGGCATCTCTGCAACGAAACAAAGTTCCCCGAATGGGAGATAAAGAACCCTGTGAGTTGAATGTATTATTGTTTTGTGAAGTGTTATTTATTTGTTTGAGTTTGAATCTACGATTAGTGACTTTTTATTGTTTGGTGTTAAAATTTTATGAAAAAAAGTTTCCAATGTTTTAAAAATCTTTATTAGTTAAATTCCAGCCATGGACAATTGAGTTAAAAGGTTTTTCGTTTTAAAAGTTTTATCGATTAAAATATAAGCAATTTTGATAATATTGCTACAATAGACATGACATAATTTTAATTGAATTTTGTACAAATAAAGCATTCTGACAAAAAAAGGTACTTTTTCAACAAAAAGCTTATTTAAATTAATACTGTTTTGCAGAAGCAAAGTATCATGACATCATAATATGTGCAACGACGCAAAAAACTATCTTATATAGTTCTCTCACCTAAAATATTCTAATTTATTCTGTATATAAAGAAAAACTTTTGTATGCTTAATTGCAATATTAAATAAAATTTGAGGTAGTTAAATTTGCTCTACACTGAAATTATGACGTCATCACGCGTCGCCCAGCTTTTATGTACTATACTTTTTTACTGCTCGTGCTGTAAAACGTCTAACGCAAAGTTTAATCAATTGTATGTTTTTCAATAGCAAACCAGCTAGACGCCTTGAAATTTATAGAAAACAAACAAACATTTCGTATAACTCTCATTTTTACCAGGTGCCGTTCTTGAAAGATGTTTTGATAATGTGGAAGAAAGAAGTGGAGAAGAAGGGAAGCAAAATGTCGTACGAAGACGCTTACTACACGCTCGGTCTTAACAAAGACGACGCTCCGTTAGTTATTTATTTTTAAATTGTTGTTTTTAAATTAAAACGAAAACCACATCACATTATTTTGACTATAGTCTTAAATAAAATGCGCTTTTCATTGCATATTTTTGCTATTAAATTTGGGTTTTAATAATCTTTTCAATCGCGGTATAATTTGCTTGCTGATTTAAACAATAGTTTTTTTTCAGGTTCAACGAAAACCAGATCAGAAAAGCGTACTTTAAAATGGCCAAGAAATACCATCCTGACAAAAATCCAGACGGTCAAGTAAGTTGCTGGATGATAAACAGTTATTGAGCAAAGCAATATAATGTTTTTTTATACTAGATTTAATTATAAGATATTATTTTGTCATACTTTTTGCTGGACATGCTTCTACTACTGAACTTGATTGTAATCAATGGTCTTCTCTATGCAGAATTTTATTAAATATTTTCCGATTATGTACTTAACTGAAACCCTAACTTTTCTGTATAACTGAAGTTTTAAACTTAAATGTAAAGTGGTAACAATTAGATTAAGATTATTTATTGCTTGTACTGCAGGAAATGTTTGATGAATGTCACAAGGCTCAAGCTCTTCTATTGAGCTCATTGAAAGAAAACAAGGTTACAGACGGTCCCGATCCACAAAATATATTGCTTATATTGAAAACACAAAGCATTTTGTTTAGGAGGTGTAAAGAAGGTAACTTTAAAAAACTAAAACTTTTATTTTAAGAAGACAAAAATAATATTAATAAAAATTACAAAATAAAACGCATTGCTGAACTTTTATTTAAATGTGTTTAAGTTCATAACGTAAATTTAAAATGGAATAAACTTAAATATATACTAAAATATACTTTCATAAATCTGGATGAAATTTAAAATGCCTGGATTTTTTTTTGAACTTATTTTTCTGGTTAAATAATTTAGTTCTAAGTGCATAACATAAGTTTCACACAGATATAGTGCTGATAAAAGTTTCTTTTTACTACTTTTTAAGTTTTCTAGAACTGGAACCTTTCAAGTACGCGGGATACCCGGCCCTGATAAAAACGATCACATCTGAAAATGTTGACGACTCACTGTTCAAAAAAGACGAACCTTTATTGGTGTGCGCCACCGAACTCGCTTACCACACCGTCAACTGCTCTGCGTTGAACGCGAAAGAACTCACCAGGGAGAATGGCATCGAAGTTAGTTTGTGAAATTAACACATATAAGTTTTCTACTCTGTAAAAATATTTTTTTGAAGAACTTTGTTGCATTGATCGGGTATTGTTTAGCAAAAAAAGCTTTAGAAATTAAAAACAACAATTGTCATCCATGAAGTAGAGATGTCTTAAGCAAAACTGTAAAAACTTCTCACAGGTACTGCAAACGTCGTACTCGAGGTGCGTCTCCATGCTAGGAAGCATGTCTCAGTGTGACGACGTCCAGGTGCAGGTGTGCACGCACGTGAGCAGGTGCTACACCGTGGCAGCAGCGTTTGAAGAATGCAGGGAGAAGTTCATGCAGGACAGGACTGTTGTGAGGGATCTGTGCCGCATCCTCAACTACTCCCACCTCCCCCATCTCTGCTCGGTTAATTTTTGCTTGTGCTGGACTTTGTTTGTTTCAAGTTTTATTTAGCAATGAGTAAACCTTATCGAAACAGCCTGATCAGTTAAGAAACTATAAGTTGTTTATTCTTATAGATTAACATCACTATATCATAACTAACGTCGTACGTTTCCCACCTTATTCTAAGTCATGATCTTTTTAATATTATTTATTATTATTCTATCTTATAACCTAATATAATTTTACCAAGGTGGCAGTGGAGTGTGTTTCTGCGTTCGCGATGGACGTGGCGCTGCAATCCATCTTGTACCAGCAGGGAGTGATGTGGCACCTCCTCATTTACTTGTTCAACTACGACTTCACTCTAGAGGAGGGAGGAGTGAGGAAAAGCGAGGAGAGCAACCAGCAGGAAGTCGCTAACAGGCTTGCCAGGTTACTAGTGTGTTTTATGAAGTCAAAATTAAATTTGTTAGTGTCTGTGCTCTAACACATTTTTATGTGAGCGAAATTGTTTAATTTGGCATTTCTAGTACTTCAAATAAATGAAATATAAAGTTAAAAAATATAAAGGCTCGCCAGGTTCTTAGTATGTTTTGTTATTTTTTTTTGAAAAACGTCCTAATTTAACTTTTAAGTAGTTTGGTGATTTATGCTTTATTATATTTCTTTGTGGGCAAGAGTGTTCAAACAAATGGAATATAAGAAAATATGGCATGGATCAAAACAGTTTTTTTTTAGCATTGTTACAACATTACTGGTTTTAATAGCTTAGCAATGTAAATTTGTTGCAGATTGTCGGTGAATGCGATCGCGTGCATGGGAGGATTTCTTCACAAAGACGGAGACAAGAACGAAATGATGATGAAGACGCTGAACGCGCTCATAACTCCTTACCTCACCAAACAACTCATTGCCGGCTGCTATGCTGAGGTTTGAATTTGATTAAAATGGTTGTTGCAAAAATAAAATGTTAGATTAAAAGGCTACAAGAACATTAATTGTTACAAAGATAGTGATGTAAAATTGCGGTTAAAAATGTTTACTATTTCTTCAATTAAGTATTAATTATCAGTTTCAAAGCGTTTCATTTTTAATTATAATTTTTCTTTATCACTTAGTAACTTTCTAATTTCTTTAATTGCAAAACAGGTTTTGAAGATACTAAACAGCAACACGCAGACGCCTTATCTTATGTGGGATAACGCTACAAGAATGGAACTGATGGAGTATTTGAAAGATCAACAAAAGCAGAGTGTTACAACTGTTAGTTCTTTGAAAACATAAAATAAAAAAAACCTTCAAAACTCTTCAAGATTTATCAGTTATTAACCAATATAAGGTTTAAACTAAAAAAAAAGTGATTCAAATTTTAGGTATTTTTTTCTGTACAAACTTGTATAAATATTTTCGTCTAGAACAAATAAGTTTTAAGTATTAAAAAACTATACTTTTTGTAATTTAAATACAGGGACGTTGTGACGAGGATTATGGAGCGAATTTTGTGTATTCTCTTCACCAGAAGGAGCTGATTGTCGGGGACATATTTGTCAGAATTTACAACGAACAGCCCACATATCCCATCGAAGTTGGTTGCTTTTTTTTGTTTAAGATTAAGAAATTGGAGTTTAAATTTTTCTCAATTAGTTTTTAAAATTTGTAAGCTAAACGTTTTAAAATGCTTACTTTAATACTAGGTAAATTATAAGCTTTTGAATTTTTATAATTTGTACCAAAATTCATGGTTTATCTGTTTTTGATACCTAATGCTTAATAACAAGATTCAAACACTTTAATTTATTTTCGGAAAAGATCTACTTACCTAATTAATCAAAAACAAAAAAATTCAATTAGTATAATTTCTTTTAACATGCATAATATTTAGGAGCCTACAAAGTTCGCTCAGGCTTTGCTTGACTATCTAGGATCAACAGCTGAGGTTTGTTTTATCATATTTTGTACTAAGTTTGTTCATTTTTTTGCGTGTAAAATTCTTTAATTTATTTTACGTTATAACTGCGAATTAGCTTTAACCAAAAGTTAAACAAAACTCGCGTAATTTAGCGTTTTTAGATTTTATACGTCTTATATTATTTTTGAAATAATTGCATATTAATTTTAAACCTGACATACTTTAATATTACTTTCTCAATTGAATATAATTTTTATTTAGTTACACTGTTTTAATTTTCCTGTTGTTTTGAATCATGTTGTGTTTGTTTAGTCTTTTTGTTTTCTGAGTAGATGGCTTGAGTATTATTTGAAAGTGTGATTTAGACTAATAATAAAAAAAATGTTGTTTGTTCCAATAAACCAAAGTAATTAAGACTAATTGGGTGAGATGTAATTGAATTGTAGAATGATCTGTGATTTGTTTTGTGTTATTTGCATAGGTGTCTGTCTACTATTTAAAAATTATAAACTATGTTTTCAAAAACTTTTAAAACGTGATTTTGGTTTGCATGAATGTCTGAATTTGTGCTAACTTGCTAGTATTTTTAACAAGTTTCGAATTTATTTTTTATTAAATAATTTTTAAACAATTTAACAAATATATATGACTTTTGCATGTACTAATTTTACCACTGAGTTTAACCATCTAGTTGACTAGTTTATATACTAACCAGTAGCATTGAGAATCGTTACTAAACATTACATTTCATTAAACATTTTATATATTAAAGTCTATATATTTCTGCTTAATGAAACTGTTAGAAGATATTTTGATGCTTTGTATAATTTATTTTATAAGCTTTTAAGTATGTTTTAATAAAACTGTGTATTTTTAGATTGTAAGAGAAGTTTTGTTATGCTATTTTACAAAATAGAAATACATTTTAAATCTTAAAAATATCTTTACAAAAAACGTTTAACTTAATAAAATATTTTTTGAAATATTTTTTATTTTTATAATTTGTTATTTTGAATATTAATTGTTTAAGGGTGTTTTTTTTTACCAGTCGTTGACTTTTTTTAGTTTCTAAAACATAGACTGAAAAAAATAATTTAGCATGCAAATATATTAAGTTTTATATTAACCTATCTTAATAGTCATCTAAATAACATTTATATAGTATTTAACACAAGATCTTTCAAGTAAGTTATTTATGTTATTAAAAAAAAATAATTATTTAAAGTTTTATGTGTTATTCTAAAATTTCAGTTACTTAAAACCTTTTTATCAATTTTTTTTAAAATTAGATAAAAGTGTTTGCTTAAGTAAATTTATGGCTAATATTTCTTACTTTTTCACTAACCATAAGAATGAAAAACCTAAAAATTCCTAAAACGTTCTTTACCTAAAAAAAACCTTAAAAATTTTCAATTAAAAAACTATCATAAACTTTACAATTTTGTTCACAGTATCAAACTAAAATTTTATTCAAAGTTAATTTTTAAAACTTATCTCACAATACTTATACTAAAATGCATTTAAAATACACGTTTTTAGTTTGCAATTAACAATAGTAATTAGCTAGTTAGAGTGCACAAATCAACATTGATTAATTTGAATTTTTTTTTCTCTACATGCAACTCGCTGCTGTGAAAAATCTGCCGTGACAAAAATCGAAATTGGAACGAAAAATTCTTGTCTTGATTCTTTCTTCTGCTGCTGATCGAAAAAAAAATGGTGACGGTTATTGTGTGGTTTGCGCTTTTTTGTGTTTATGACGTCATATGCAGTACGTGTTCAGCTACTACGCGCTGAAGAGGCAGAACAGTCGACAGCTGTCCCAGCCTGTCGAGCCTATTAAGGTTCAAAACCATCAGGTCGACTTGCTGGGAAGCATCGAAAGTGCTGACTCGGCAAAATTGTCTAATCAAGCGCTGTTATCATGTGTATTCAATTCAAAGGCTCCCGTGGGCGGCGTGATCAAAGCGAAGTGTCTGGAGGGAGACAAGCTGAAGAACTGCAAGCTGGCGTTGAAGGGACTTTCCAACGTAATGAAGAACTACTCGTGTTAGTTTTTCAGTTGTAAGATTTATTTCCGGTGTTAGGAAGTATACTGAGAATAAGTATTGTAAAAAAACATTTATAAAATAATAATATTAATTTCCAAATTGTAGTTTTTATTGTTACATTCCAACGAATTTGTTTCGATCGGATCTCTTTTAACCACCGTTTAGCATTTTTCTGTAAAAAATTATATTTATTCTCTAAATAGAGCATGATCTTTGGATAAACAAAAACAAACGAACCAGTGATTTAAAAAATACTAAAAAGTAGTAGAATCTTTTCTTAAGCACTTTAAATTTAGTTTTTAAATTTATTCTCGCAGTTGTTTAAAAAAATTATCTAGTTTATTTTGAAATTTAAATTTTGATAATCTAGAAAATAACTAAAGAAAAAAAAATTAAACACAAATAACCAAGGGTGTAGCTTGTTCACTAATTTCTACTACGAAAAATTTATATCAGTATAAAAACAGATTCTCCTCTAGAACGTGAAGGGGACATAGGTAAAATTTGATATCGTAAAATGTAGCATGTAACTTGTAGATACTAACATTCAGAATACTTTTTGTATGTAAAGTTAAAAAAAAAGATTTGAGTGTTAAAAAGTTATTATTCTGAGTTTATGAAATGCAAATGTTCTAATGTGGTACAAAAAACTAGATACTCATTTGATTCGGTGTACTTATTGTTTCTAGTTTAACTGATTAAATAAAACATCTAGATTTTTTCAAATATAGTGTTTTGTTCTACAAAAGTTTAATTTGATGGTTAAATTAAACATTAAAAAAGAGGAATAGTTAAGTATTTACGTTCTTGATTTTGTATTTGCTTTTAAACTTATAGTTTATAAATGTTTTTCCTATATTAGATTTACTTATAGTACATCCCTATTTATAAGTATGCTTTAGGATTATAATCAAAAAAATTATTGTTGTTAGCTCATTGCAGTTTTATAAAATTATCTTGCATTAAAACTTCTAAAGATTTTTTTGATGTAAGATACATAAATAACAAAGCGTTGTGACTTCAGGTATTTTAATTAGTTGCATTAGCATGGCTTTCATCGTATAAAATAGAACATTGTACGTATTAAGATGAGTTTAATTAAAGTATACTTTTAGTTAAAAGTAAACAATTTCATTTCAATATTTATTAGTAGTTTAATGCGTTTAAAAACAAATTAGTGTTAAGTTTTTACTATTTACAAGTGCATCTTAATGACTAAGTGAACCAAAAATAAAAATAAATATACAAATTATTAGAAGAAAATATTTTTTAAACTTTTGTTTTAACCAGCTGTACAAGTCAACTGCATTGGCCACTTCAAGATGCTTTTCTCATTTCTGCAACATAAAATTGATTCCGATATCCGCTTGCTAGCACTAGAGGTTTGATTTTTATTGTAGCTGTTTAAATTAATTTAAGTATAATTGGTTTTGCGTTAAGTGTTTAACCTTACTTTTTGTGTATTATAAGTAAGTAAAAGGCTTGTAAAATCACGTAAAAATTTTGAAATTGTTTTTGAAGAAGTTGTGCAAAAAATAAATTTTTGTAAGCAACAGTCTAATTATAGACCAAAACTTATAAAATGAAATATATTGATGATAATTATACTTCCTAAGATAACGTTTCTCGTTTTTTTAATTGTTTTATGTAGAATAAATCATATTTTAAATACGATATATTTTAAGTTCTTATGTTTACTTTTTTTTCAGAAATGGTTTTAGAATATACGTCCACAAAACTGAGTTCTCTCTTTTTGAGTTTCATTTAGTATGTAAATAAGCATAAACTATTTAACTTTCCTACCTTTAAACTTATTTAAATATTTCATATAATCTGTCAATGAAACAAACAAATTTTTTAAAATATTTTTCCAGGCAATTTCAACTGTGGTAGGGAACAACACATGTGTGGAGAACATAGCTGACAGTTCAGTGTTGCCCTTCCTATTGTCAGTACTTCACACCCTTCCCAATGGTCACGCGCTCGCCATTGAAATACTGGAAAATCTGTCATCCAACACCAAAATAATCAAGCAAATTATGTCGCAAGGTTTGAGTTCCTTTAGTTTATATTGCTGATATAGATAATTTTTAGGTAAAGTTGACAAATCAGATTTTAATAATTTTAAGTACTTTGAAAATATTAAGAAAACAATTAAATACTATTTTCCAAAAATAGTTCTGTTTAAATAATCTGAGTATTCTATACATAAACTGTCTATTTCAAAACCTAAAGTTAATAAATTGACTTACTAACAGGAGGTCTTTTGTACTTGTTGAATGTTTTTTGCAACGACAACAGCATGGAAAGCCGCACGAAAGTCGCTGAATTATTTTCCAAATTATTGTCTGATAAACTTGTTGGACCGAGGGTGAGATTTACTTATCTTGTTGATAAAATGTAAAAACGATCTATTTCGTTATTTATTTCAAATGAAATCAGTTTATATGTAGATAATTCTATTTTATAATGGAGTATAAAGTAAGTAATGTTATAGTTTCTACAGTATTTTTTTCAATAAAATCCACACAGTAACTTTTCTATTGATACTATTTAGAAATGTATTTTTTTTCAGGTATTAATAACATTGACCAAATTTTTACCCACAACATTTTTGGACGTTTCTTTAGTTATTTCAAATGATAACAGTTTATATTCAAATTTTATATTTATAATAATTTATATTTAAAACAAATAACGTTACAAAGTTTTTTTCAATTGAGCGTTCTTTGCACTCTCCCTATCTTTACCAAGTAGTTAACTGCTGTATTTTTCCTCAGGTACTAATAACAGTGACCAAATTTTTGCCCACAATATTCTTGGACGCGATGCGGGACAGTGCGGAGAACTCAGTGCACATGTTCGATAGCGAACACGAGAACCCAGAACTTATGTGGAAGGACGAGACGAGAGACATGGTGCAAATGACCGTGAGGAATATGACCCAGGAGTGAGTTGTTTTATAAATATAAAAAATATTTGAGATTCTGTTTGGATACGATTTAACTATCAAGTTAAGATATAATAAAATTTAAAGTTAAATACTCTCTCTAAATATTTTTAATGTTTTATAAGTTAAGAACTGTAATTGTGATCTTTGAAGTCAAACGTATGTAACATATAATGATTTTGCTCGTTTAGTTTTTAAACAATATTAACTTTAAAGTTTTAAGAACAATATGCTAATATATATTTGTTTTCGAAAAATTAACAGCAAAGTCATTGTTTAAAGTTTTGCCTTCACTATTTATAAGTTTGGGAAAGTCTACTTTAGTAAACATTTAGCCTAGTTTTTTATTGCCTCTGCGCAAAAGTTTGATTAGCTCCAACATAGGGAGTATGTTAAGTTTTATATTATATGTACTTAACACAATTTTTTTTTAATCAATTTTTTTTAAATATTAAACAAGTTATCAGTTTTTTCACCAAACTTTTGTGCTACTATAAGTTTAAGTATTTGTGTAATGAATGATAGTATTAAATAAAGAGAAACTTATTGAATGCTAGATGCTTATAATACAACTTTTAATAAAAAATTCTTACTATAAATAGAAACATAAATATTCATTCATAAAAAAGTTAAAACTTAACTTTCTTAACTAACTTAAAATCAATTGATGTTGCAGATTTTTCACCAAACAATCAGAAAATATAGAAGCAAGCTGGTCAGTTCCCAGGGACTTTATAACTGCGTATGAAAGGACCGGAGACAACACGCAAGAGATCATTGTAAGATTTTATTGGTTTAAAAATTTAATCATGTGTCTTCTAAAGTTAAAGCATGTTTGTTTATAACTGATAAAACAATTTCGCGATCTATGTGTTTTCTTCATAATTTTTTAATATTAAATCATTTAGAATGTTTTATTATTAACTTTATATACTTTTAATTGATTTTAAAGAGTAACATACAAAGTTTTCGACTTGTATACAAGGAAAAGAGTTACAAGTTTAATGATTCGTCATAAATGTTTATTTTAATTTTTTAGATATTCATTATAAGTAAGGAAATCATAATACTAATTTTTAATTGAATGAAACATCATTTAAGATAGAAATTCATGCGTTAGTAAATCTTAAATTAATATTTTTACAAAGATGAAATGTTCTTTTATGTAACTTTGAGAAAACACATTCACGTTTAATGTACTTTTTTCATAACTTTTAAATTCTTCATTCTTCCTTTATCAAAAGCTCTCGTGCTGCTTTTTCATCTCTTCTAAATGTTTTATCAACTTGTGCGCCAAAATATGTTTATACAATATATCAACTCAGTTCATGAAAAAAATTTAATAATTCAGGTGGGAGGAGTTTACTTGAGGTTGTTCATCGACCAGCCGGGCTGGGTTCTTCGCAAACCTCGCGAGTTCACCGTCGACATTCTCGACAAGTTCACCGAACTCATCAAATCTCCCAAACCAGATGTCAGTTTTATTTTTGCTTTTTTTATAGAGTTTGTTGAGAAACAACAGAGTTTTTATTGACAATACAATATCTATTTGATATATCGTGCGGACAGCTAGAGTTTGTTATTATTCTTACATGCTTACAACTTGTTTTATAAAGTGATTAAATTTCAAGGAGAAGTGAAAAAAGTGATAATTAATGTAATACTTATAATAGCTATTGCATTTATTTTAGCGTAGCAATAACACAAAATATATTACACAAGTAAAAATAATTAAATATACCATGGAGAAATGCTAGAACCAGGGTTGCCAAAAAACCTTGAAACCTGAAAAAACCTGGAATTTTGAACAAAAATCACTAAAAAAACCTGCAAAAGCCTGGAATTTTTAACAATTTTAACATGTTAAGTAGTAAAATTTCGATTTGACTCAAAAAATCTTACATATAAGTAATTTTTTTTTGTCATCATCAATTTTTTTTTAAACACATTTAAAGTAGCTTTAGATTATCTTTTCAATGTTTTTATAATTTTTAACAAAGTTTACTACCTTAAACTTAACTTTAAACTAATAATAGACCCAAAAATGTGTACATTTAAAAACCTGGAGTAAATTTTCCATAAACATTTGGCAACCCTGTGGAACAGTCACATACTGTAACACTTATAACTATTCTAACACGGCAATTTAATCACAAACCAAAATAACAAAACAATGAACCACCAGGGAGAAGTGTTGGAAACGGTGACGCAGGCGGTGTGCTGCTTGTTCGCCGCGCAGCCGCTTCAGTGCGAGCAGGTTCCAACGCTGGGATACCTGCCCACCGTGTTCAAGTGCATGAGCAACACCTCCAACGACTCCATTCCCAAGTCCGCCCTCTCACTAGTACACGTCCTCTCTAAAAACGAGGTTTGCGTTCTGAATAAAAAAATTTGTTTGAAGAGCCGTTTTTTTCGATAGTTTTTAAAATATTCACAAGTTATTTTTATAATTTAATTGTTTGTGTTTTAACAAGAAAAACAAGCAGTTATAAATAAAGTTTAATAAAATTAATATTGTAATATCTGCGAACATTTACAGTTTTAAATATCCACAAGGTTATTCATACGAGTTTTATTACTAATTTCAAATAAATAATTATTTAAAGCTTTAATATCATTTAAACTATATTATTAAAAAAAATCAAACAGTCATGTGCATCGAGCTTCAGCGGGTGCGAGTGCATTAAATCAATGATGTCGGCGATGAAGAGCCGCCCCGATCAAATTGCGCTTGCGTGCGAGGCCTTCCACAGAATATTCACAAACAACAAATCTCCCGCTCTCATGGCACAAGTATGACTAGTTTGGAATATTTTAAAAATAAAGTAGTAATAACGATTTTCTACCTTTAAAATAACTTAGACCAACGTTTGCAAATATTCTTCATTCTTTTACTACCTTACCTTAGTAATATTTCAAGGTTTTAAAAAATAAATTCAGTATTTGTATCATAGGAGAGTTTCTTTTTTCGAAAGTATGTGTAAACTTTTTCGTTTAATTATTTTTCATTTGTAAGGAAAAATAATAGTGTAAAGTCTTTTAAACGATCCATTACAAAAGTCAACTAACTGATAAAAAAGATAAACAACAAAGTAAAAATTTGCAGGTAATAAAATGCAGATTAGTAGCATATTTGCTCAACGTGCTGGATACAGGTTTGCACGGAGTGGAAAATGTTGGTTCAACCCGCGCACAAATCGTTAAAACGTTGAAGTCAATGACTACGAGTCTCGAGTATGGAGAAGAAGTTAGTTTTATTCAGTTTCATAATTTTTTTTTTCTTTTGTTATCGATTTTTTTTTAATGTCCAGGTGAATCCTATATTTAAGCATTAATGTTTTTTTTTTCAATATTTTTAAACTTATGATTAGCTTCTTTTAAATAATCGTACTTCATGTTTGATAACAGATATTGTTAATAATATATTGTTAATAATAGATAGTTTACTAACATAATTTTGTATATTCATTTTAAAGCTAAATTATGTAATTTTTTTAGTTCAAAAATAAAAACACAAATAAAGTACTTTATTAAGTTTACTCTTTATTATTTAAATAATATCTATATATGTATAGTATATTTAGTACACAACATTAATATAATTTTTTTTAAACTTTAAAAGTATGCAAATTGTTTTAACAGATTGAAAAAGAGTTGAATGAGTCAACAGTGTGGGCAGCATACAAAGATCAGATGCATGATTTGTTCATTGCTAACGATTCTGTTGCCGGATACCTTACTGGTTTGTTTTAATTTATTTATATAAAAAGTATTCAGTTGATGTCATTAATTGTAGTTTTGTTTGCTGGTGATTGTATGTTTAAATCAATAAACTTAGTTAAAACTAAACTTTCAAACATACATGTGTACTACAATGATATAATATTAAAGAGTTGTGCTTGATAAAAAGCACTTTCGTTAATTTCACTTTTTAATGTTAAAAATTTTGATACTGTTCTACTTTTAACTACAAATTTAACTGTGGTATATTTTAAATTAAAAGTTGTTAGAGCTGCAGTAAATAGTTTAAGTTGTTTACACCAACATTTTTTTTATATTATAAAGTTCTTATATTTATATTCCAACTTACAGGTGGACCTCAAGTTGCCGGTTATTTAACAGCTTCAAAGGGAAGCTAACAACACAGGATTTTTATAATTTAATAATCGTGCAATCTATTTAGTCGTTTCTATTTAAAAATCTGCTAATTTATAACAATCTAAACTTTGCGGTTTTTTGTCCGAATACTTTTGTTTTTACACTTTTGTTCGTTTTTTATCTCATTTGAGTATACCATCATATTTTATAGTGTATCTTTTTTTAAACCTTATTTTATTGTTCAACTCAGCTATGAATTTTCAAACATCAGCAATTACGCCTGAAGCTTGTGAGTGATTGTTGCCGGCAAGCTCAATTTCATATGTCTAATTTAAAGCCTTCTGTTAGACAATTGTTTTCTGTTTTCTTTCACTCCATTATTCACTTTTAAAATAAAACTCAGTTTCTTTCGTACTAGCTTGCAGTGAACCTCTTGTTAGTAGCTTGGATTTCAATAATTATATTTACGAGCGTTAACTTAGCTCGACTAGCATTTTTTTTGCAATTTTTAAAAAATGTACAAACTTTATATCCAATTATTTTCCTTATCTTTAAAGCTCCTTTGCATTTAATTATAAAAAAATCCATAGGATTAGGGTTTGACTTTTTAAGTGGGGCTCCTTAAAGAATTTTTTTTTGTATATTTTTACTTTAACCTATGTTTTAGCTAGAAAATATTAACTTTTATTATTATTATTATTTTTTTTAATATTCTTACTTTGCTGTGTTTTCAAGGGTTGGTGTTTTTTTTTCAAACTCCTAATTTTTTAATAATATATATAAACATGTCCGATTGTAAATTTTGAAGACCCTCAATTTTTCAAAGGTCACTGTAGCAAAAAAGAAAAACTTTTTTCAATACACTTAATTATGACTATTTTAAAAGGTTTACGATTTTTTTTTTATCTAAACTGTTTTTATGTAAGACATGACCTATGTACGTTTTACTAAAATTATCATTATTTGAACATGAAATTACTCATAAAAGAAATATGAGAGACTGCATGTACAAATAATAAAACTAAATAATTAAATTGCAGAAATCTTAAAAAAACAAGTAGTTTATATTTCAATTTGTTTTTATTATTCTCTAACAGTCCCTGAAAACAATTGCTGTTTTTCAAAATTTTTAAAAATTTAACATAAATTAAGTGATGAATCTACTTCAACAGATAAAAAATTAAAGGTTTCTGTACTTACGCTTAGTTTCGTCAGGTTATTTTCTCATAAATAATACTATTCTAACAACGAAAATATGTTGGACGGTTTTTAATTAATTTCTGCGCACACAGCCATGCAAATTTTGAGAAACACTAGCGTAAAACACAAAGAAGAAAGAACTTAACAGTTTAACTACTCCCTTGCAAGTATTTTTTGGCAGCTACTAGGGTCTTTTAGCAGATAAATAAACAAATTGTAGATAATTGTAAATAATATTTTTATTTTAAAAGATAAATTTGTTTCTATGACTTATTTAAATTTTTATATTGTAAACAAATGTTATTAGTATGTCTGTTTTTTTTAAATCTTTAATTTGTGTTGTAGCACGTAAACAACCTAAATTTTTATCAAGTTCAATTATAAAACCAAAGATTTGTTTAAATATTAAAGTTTGTTAAGCTATAACTTGCAGAAATAGGTAAAAATAACCAAATTTTGAAAATACTAACTAAAATATTAATTTTTTTTAGTCTGTTTTTTTTTCTTTATCATCACAGGTAGTAGAGTATAACATTTACTGCTCAAAGAATCACCTATTTTAGTTACTTAACCAGTTTAAAATGTATAAAATTTCAACGAACAATCGAGCCATGACTACAGAAGATAGTAAGAAAGACAAAAACAAAACAGTAGGTGGTGTTTGTCAAAAACAACTCAGCTTGTTTAAAAGTAAAACAAAGTTTAAAGGTCTTAGAATTTTAAAGTTAGAAAATTTTCTACATAAAACATACTTTTATGTCAGCAGTAAAATGTAAGAGCTCTTTTTTAAGAATTTAATCTTAAACTATTTTTATGTAATTGTAATTTGAGTGTTTAGTTGTACTGTTTGAGAAATTTAATTGTTTTTATAGTCATTCAGTTTACATAAAAATTTAATTTTACTACTATGGCAAAGGATAAAAAAAAAGGCTCTGCACAGTAGCTAATTATTAGTTTATACAGTCACCTCTCACGAATGTATACACTCGTTTGATTACGCACTCTTGTTTAGTTACGCATTAAAGAGGTCTAAAAAATACAAAACACCGAAAAAAAACTTTTTAGGTTTTTACAGAACTCCAGACTTTTTAGCAACAAAAATGAAAAGTAAGTTTCAAGAAAATTCAAAGTAAGTATTGTCAAAATAAATATTTTGCAATTTTAGTTTGTGCCTTTTATAAAGAACATATTGAACTCTATGGCTTCGGCTCTTTTTATTTTCGATATCTTAGTTTCTTTTTATACCTTTAAATCAAACAAGGTACAATATTTACGGCATGAAGTTTTATTTCAACTCAATAGATGTTTTATTTTTAGTTAATTTGTTCCTTGCACACCAAAAATTGAACTTGTCTCTCATGGTATTAGAGAAAATTGCTCTCTAAAGACAAATTTAATCTTAGGAGGGCAAGGAACAAAGTTAAAAAAAAAACTCATCACATTTATGTCTAACATGAATGTAAACTATTTGTTTAAACAAATAAAGTTGGAAAGTTGCCAATCTGTATTTTATTTAATACATTATAAGAAAACAGCCAATATAGTTGGTATAGTTGCTACATCTTGTTTAGTTACGTTCTCTCTTTTAGTTACGCACTTTTGCTGTTGACACAATATAAGAGGTTTAATTCGTGATAGGTGAATGTACTGAAATACTATTAAAAAGTGAAATTAGTCTTGATATAATGTAAATCTGGCACTACACTAATTGAAAGCTAACGTAAGTTTTTTTTTAAACAATTTAAGATCTAGTTAAATTTTCCTTGTTACTCACCTCACCAAAAGTACGCACCTCTTAGTTACGCATTTTTGTAGAGTACGCACTCAGATACTAAATAATTATGTGTTGTTCAAATTAAATTCTCGTTTGTTGAATGTTTACTTTGTTGAGTATTCATAGTGGAAAGCGCGTACTCAAACGGTAGATTGTTAAATCATACATTTAAAAAAAATAGTTTTTTGCACAGCAGAAAAATTTTTAAATACGCTACAAAGCATGAGTTTAAACTTAAAGAACCACTAGATAGTAGTGATACCATTTTAATCAAATTTGATATTTTCTTTAAATAAAAGTAATTAGAAAACTTGTAATTTTAAAACTAAAAACTGCTATTATTAATACACATTATTTGCATAATAAGAGGTAAATTAAATTTAGCATATAGTAACAGTAACTAAAGAAAAAACTATAAAAAGTACTTTTTTTACATTTCAGGTAATTTTCTGCAAGAAAACAATGAGCTGGTTCTAAATTTGAGAATGAACAAAATTGTTTTAAATGAAGAATAACAAATCGAAGTTTTTAAACTAATCAAATCGAAATAGATTACAATAATACCAAAATAGTTATAAATCAAGCTAGCATTTTCAGTCTCCGAAAATCTTTTACGTTAGAAAACCTTTCTTATTAAAACTTCAAAGTTTTCTGTCGGTTTTAAACAAGATGAGCCTAGAAAATAAAAAGAAAAATGTTAAAAGACAAAGTTGTTCCAAATACGAAAACTTCAAATCAAAAATCACAATTGAAAACGTAGCTTACTACCATGCCCTTGCAGTTATATTCAGCTTCAAGCAGATCATCACACAAACGTTCAGCTTTATCGAACGATTCTTTCTGCCGGTAGCTGAAACTGAGGGCTTTTTACAGCTGGACTACGAAACTTTATTTGAGATACTTAACAGTTATGATGTACATGCTTCGGAAATTGAAGTAGTACGAGCAGCTGATGCGTGGTTGAGTCACGATGCTCAAAAGCGTGAGAAATGCGGATACAAACTATTGAGTGCAGCCCGCCTTTATTCATGTCAGATGAAGAAATAAGGTATGTACGATTTAAAATCAGTTTTTACAGTAAAAATAAGGACTGTCTTGTGAGATGTACATACTTCAGTCTTCGATGATTATTGAGAATAATTAAAAAGATGTATGAAAATTTTGACCAAGCAGTATGATTTAGTCTTTACTTTAATATAGATGAATGACATGGATCTTCTTTGGTAAACATTGCTTTAATTATTACCGTTTTTCACCAGTGTCCAATAAAAGTGTGGTCTTTTTGTTCATACAGTAAACTAATAATATTAGTAGAAATTAAACACGCTTTTTGTTACAAGTAATTTCGTTTATTTACAGAACATTCTTATGTAAAAACAGCTGCAAATTATAAAATTAAGAGTGATGCATTTCTAAAGTATACAAAATAAATTAAAAAATTAAATTAGATGTACTTTGACATAATTTTTCTTAGGATTTACCTTTAAGACTTTTAGATTTTTTCTATATATTCTTAAAAACTCTAATTATTGTTATTTTTTGTTCCTATAAATTAAAACTACTATTATTTTAATTAACTTGTATGAATAACTTAAAAGCAAAAACTGAAACTTTGTTTTGTATGGTATACTTTTGTATTAAACGTTTGCAATAAACCGTATCACACGACCATCAACAACTACTCACGCATTATTATGTGATTTAGTTTCGTCTTAATGAGTCAAAATTAGTCTCAGGTAACCGTAAAACTAGTATAAACAAGTGGTATTGAATATTAATAAAAATTATGTATTATTTAATGGTTACAAATGTTGTACGTTAAATTTCAAAAGTAACACAATTTTTTTTGATAATTTTGATCACAAAAAAAAACCAACAGATGTCTTACCATTTACCACTAAAACAAAATTTGTATTTATAGCAGAAAAAAGGCGAGTTTCGACTTATTTCCTGTTTCCTGGGCGACCTCTGAAAGCAAAAAAAAAAAAAGAATTTTAAATTAGACACTAAACACTTTGTTTATAGATTTGGTTTCGCTAGTTTGCTAAATTTTTAAATAATGAATGTTGGATTTATTACATAGTAAAATTAGAACTAGAAAGTTTCACTTTTACCTTAGGTATCTCCTCAAGTCAGCTAAAATTTATATAGATTTAAAATTTAGTTGTGATGTCACAAAGAACTAATGTTTTAAAGTTTAAATTTGTTTCAACGAAATTTTTTAATAAATTGATCAATTTTTTTTTATTAAATAGTATTTAATGTAAAAACGTAAGTGTAACCCAATGTTCAATAGCTAGTAAAGACAATTTTACTTATAAAATGTTTAAAGTAATTAATAAAGTTTAATTACATTTAGTTTATTGTATAAAATAGTTTTTTTATGAACTACATAATAAAAATTGAGTTGAATATTTCAAGGTCTCACGTATACATTAATTTTTTAAGTTCTTATAGCTCATTAAAAACTGAAGATGTCAATTAAACAATTAAACCACGACACTAACTTAGTGAAACTAAACTTTTTCTTAAAAGTATTTTTAAACTTAGTATCTTTTACTTATGTATTTTTTTGTATATTTGCCAGCTACTGGGTTTGGATCTTGTACTGCTACTGCTTTAACTCAGAGAGTTGACAAAACCATTAAGCTCCTTACACCACCAGGCTAAACATATATTTATCATTTGATGATAATTTAACATTATTACTTAAGTTAATTTATTTTTTATATGTGTCGACCACAGGGTTTAGATCTAAAAAGGTTTAACTCGGAGCGTTTTCAAAACCACCATTAAGACCGTTACACCATCAGGCTACATTTTTAATTACCATATAAGTATATTCTGATGTGTTTTACAAGTTTAATATTATTTTGAAGTGAAATTTTAACTTTTTAAAATTGAGTTACTTAATAAATGATAGTTTTAAAAAAATGATATTTAAATATAAGGAAGTAAAAATTCAAACTTAAATAAGATATTTGAAAGGAAATTATATATAGTAATATGATAAAGTATTCAATAAATAATTTTTTATTCTGAAAGTTTATTACGACTTTAAATATTTTATAAAACTATTTCCTAACTAAAAGGCTAACTAAATTAGTATAGATTAAATAAAGTGTAATATATGTTTGTTTCCAATATTGGATTTGATACACAATTTTTAACTTCATAATTCTTTCATATGACTTCTTTAGTTTTAATTTATTAAGGTATAATTTACTTTATAATATAATACGTTTTTTTTACCAATTTTTAGGTATATTTTTAATTTAGAAGTAAAATAAAATTATAAACACAGCGTTTTTCGGATAAAAAGTGGTTACCTAAGAAATGCGCTATACGGAATACTGTGATCTATTATTAAATATGAAATTTTCTCAACAAAAAAGTTTTAAAAGCAATGATGTTGTGTCAAATATTAAACAATTTTTCAACAGAACTGAAAAAAATTGTAAGCTAAGTTTGTGAAACTAAAATTTAAATTATATTTTGTAAACTTGTTAAAAACATGTGTCAATACAGTGGTACTTGCATATAAAATTCAACAAGTATATTTATGTACTAAGCACTAAATGGAGTTACAATTTTTAAACTTTTTCTGTTTTCATATGTTCGCTAAAGTTAAGTAATAAAGCATGTGGATTCATTTTGTTTAAAAAAAGTGCAAAAAAGACAAGTAAATATTTAAAAAAATTTAAGTTTGTGAAAAGTATAAAGTTAATAAATTAAACTAAAACTTTTATAGAAAGTGAAATACTTTGATTTAATTTAAAACGTTATTCCTTTAGAATTTTTTTTCAGTAAATTTATTTTAAAGCTTTAAAATTATTTAAAAAAGAGGTTTTAGTTTTTTCAATCTATTAAAAGGCGTTTTTTCAAATTAGTTGAATTCAAATTTATTGATTAAGACCTTTTTATGAAAATTAAAGTGTTTTCTTTTAAATTTAGTTTGTTTAATTTTTAATACACCTACTCTATAGATGTCTTGGTTTTAGTTTTGTTTATGATTTCAAAGTCATATACTTCACTAATAAAAATTGATATTTATATATTTAGAAAATTAAGGTTTTTTAAATAAAATTTTTAATTAGTAAGAACGCTTTAAGTATAATCAGATAAGGTTTTCAAAAGTCATTTAAAAAGACTTTTGAACTATACCTTAGAAGTTGATTGTTGTCTAAACAAGCTTATTTATTATAAATACTTATAGTACTTAATTTTAACTTCAGTGTACTCCTTTTATAACGCATGTATCAATATTAACTTTTTTTTTTTAAATAAAAAACCGTAACTTTTGCTGAGAATTTAACACGCTTTTTTAGTAAACAAGAGCCATTTTTTTATAAAATGTTACAGCAGGTTTTAACGCAAATTATATTAATTAATTTTTATTTAAGAAAGATTTGAAGTTGAAAATCGCTAAAATTTTAGTTTTTACGATTAGTTCATTAAACATTTGATTAGTCTGATCACAATTAAGTGTCTTGAAAACATTCTAATTAGGAAATTTCGATATACCTTTGTTCTAAATACTAACAACGAAATATTTATAAATTTTTTCATTTAATCTGTAAACAGTAGTTTCAATAAATTAAAAACTTGTTTTTTCGTAAAACTGTTTAGGAGCCTTGGGAGTTTTTTAGTAAACTATTTCATTTAATCTGTAAACAGTAGTTTTAATAAATTGAAAATTTGTTTTTTCGTAAAAATGTTTATGAGCTTTGGAGTTTTTTAGTAAATTTTATTTTACATAACACTTTAGTTAATCAAAATCAGAGTGAACACTTTTTGAGTGTAATAGACTATCTTTATATTATAGATAATGTCAAAAATTATTTATAACAGTAATTAATTATATCTTCTTATAAAACTATTTGAAAATGGTATATAGACTCTGTTTGCCATAAAATGCTTCAAAAATATTGCATTAGAAGTTATAAAATATTATGTAAGTTAGAAAGTTAACTGATCATATTTGTAAAATAATTTATTGGGATCATAATCAAATTTTTTAAACTATGATTATTACCTTTGCAGTTAAATAATAAAATATAGTTACATAAAAAATATTATAAAATGTTATAAAGTAAAAAGAAAACAATTTTAATAGAGATTCAAAGCACCTTTTAAGTAGATAATTTTAATGCTTTAAAATATTTTTTTTAGAAACTCAACAACTTTTTGTTAAACTTATTAAACTGATTAAACAGAGTGTTAACTCTGAAAAATACAAGCTTACAAGAATTTCATAAATCTTTGAAAAGCAAATAAAATAAGAGGTATCAATACATAAATTATAAAAAATACTATTGTTTAAAAATAGGAAGTCTTGCTTGAGTTTAACATTCACTTAAAAAAGTAATATAAATACAAGAATAACAACACATACATAAAAACTATCTAAAGAACTTGACCAAAATAACCATTTATTTATATCTTAAAATATTTTTATTGTGTATTGCATTAGTAAGGTACTTCAATGCTAATTGAAAAATATAAATAAATATTGTTTTTTAAGTAAACTAAAGTTTTATTTAGTGTTTACTTTCGAGAGCTGTAAAGTTTTAATCCACCAGTCAACGACGACCTGGAGTGTTTGGTCAAAAGCGAGGAAATCTTCTGCCCGGGCAAACACAAATCCTCCAGATAAGGGCTTATCTCTTCCAGTGTCCACTTTTCCTTCGCCTTGAACAGTGCCTCAAACCTCTTTTCAACGTTCAGGGGTAAGTCCCTATTATAAAACCTGGTGATGGTGTGCGGCTTGGAGCGGCGGTCGATCAGGGACAGTCCAGACAGGTGCTCGAGTTTCGGCTCCATGCCACCAGGCATCGTCTCGCCCAAGACCTGCAGAAACTCTGACAGCTCGTAAGTCTCACCGTCGTTGAGCAGCATTTGAACGAAGAACTTGCTGAGCTTGTCCATGAGGAACTCGCAGGTGCCATCGTCCGAAACTCGCCCGTAAACCTGCATCAGGTGAGCCACGATGTAGCCGGGCATGATCTCGCCACTGTCGTTTATTTTATCCGTCAGCTGGTGCAAGTCGAGCTCGTCGAACGACCACGATTCCGCGTCAACACATTTGAATATTTCTTCCATGCACTTGATCACGTAGTTGAAGTCCAGACTTCGCCAAAACCCTGTTAAAAATAGTGTTGTTTCCAAAAAAAAATTGTTGAGCAACAATTTTTAAGAGTTTTTCATTCTACAATTAGTATTTTACAATGTCCGTTTTACAATTAGTGTTTTCAAACTATGAATAATCAATTAAAATATAATAAAAGCACAATTTTTTTAGATAAATACTTCAAGTATATATCAAAGGAAAGAAAATATTATTTAACAGAAATATTTACAAAAAATTGCATTTGATTAAAAGCTGAACATACAAAAATATGAATAAAAACTGTTATTTGTATATATATTTTTAAAAATTTAATAAATATCAGCATAAATTTGAAAATAGATAATAAAAACTAAATAAATGAAAAAGGGACGAACATATCTAGTAAAACATTATACATATTAGTATAAAAATATAAAAAACAATTCTTATTTCAGTAATGCTTGTTAATTAACAATGGAATTTGACATATAAATTAAAGTCTTTGTTTAATTAATAAACAACTAGCCTAGAATTTAGAAAAATATCCAAACTAGCTTGAATTTTTCAAAAAAAAATAAAAACAAATTGGCCTAAATTTAGCTGAGTTAGCCTAAGTTTTTCAAAAAATTTAAACTAGTCTGAGTAATACTGAGTGTGGGGCAAGCCTAATATAACCTGAATTATATAATATAAACTTTCTATAACAACACCATAAATGTTTATTTTAGGACTCAAATAAAAATTTTAATATAGCTTTATATTACACATATGTTTCTAGAGTAGAACTGGTCACAAGGTTTAAGACTATACTAACAATATAAAAGTATCAAAAAATAGTACAGCATAAATTGACTAGAAAAAAGTAAAATTTTATAACTAAATATAAAAAATCTCAACCAAGTTCAAACAACAAAAAAAGAGTGAGTTAGCCTCAGTGAGTGGCAAATCCGTACCTAGTTGCAATTTAAAGTTAGTTTTGAAGCTTCTTTTTTTTTTGAAACAAAAATAACCTTATGAGTTTTATTTTAAAACAATCTTCAACAAGTCACTATACTTTCAGTAGCTTTTATTTTTCTAAATGATAATATAATAAATTATTTCTATTATTGAACTACAAAAAGTTCTTAAGTTGTGCATATAAGATGACAAATAATATTTTTACTTAACAGATTTTCAATAACAATAAATATTTCACTCCTGTAGTGACCTATAACAGATCTTCAATTGTTTGTTAAATCTGAATAAAAAAGTTTACACAAAAAATAGAGGATGTAAGTCAAAATTAAAAAACATTAAGAATAAAACGAAAAAGTCATTAGTATTGTGACAGGGTTGTCACTTTTTTATTCTAAAAAGTCTTTAGTGACCAAAAATTGTATTGAGTGACCTTAAACTATTTTGAGTCATCATGAGTTTAAAAAAAATTTAACTCTTAATCAAACCAATCATACCTCATGCTCATTTTTCTTTTTAAATAATATAAAGAAAAGCAGTTTATGTATCAGGGTTGCATAAGTTTTCTTGAAATTTATCCAGGCTTTCTAAATTTCTTCTAGGTCATCCAAATTACTAGTTTTTTTGTTCATTTTTAGTATACATTAAGTAATAGTAAAAAACGGTCTTAAATTGTATAAAAATATTGAAAAGATGCTATATGTTTTATAATAATTTAAACTCAAAACAATACAGAAAAATATTGTATATGATAATTGTACCTACTCGAAATTTCATCATTTTCAATATAAAAATTATTTAAAACTACAGGCTTTTTTTTTTAGGAAATTTAGTGATTATCGTTCAAAATTCAAGGTTTTTAGTGATTTTTGATCAAAATTAAAAAGTTTCAATTTTTTTTTAAATTCCAAGATTCAAGGTTTTTTTTGCTGCCGTGATATATTCTTTAAAATTTTATGTTTAAATAAATATAGTTACATAAAATAATAAAAAATTGAAACTGGATTGAGTAAATTTCATTCTAGATTTAGAAAAACAACTATCCTGATATAAAAAAAAACTTTCCTGAGTCTTAAAAAAATTCATATTATTCTGAGTTATTGTGAGAATTTCAAAAGTTTCAAAATATCATGAGTGTGTGACAACCATGTTGTGGAAATTAAAAATTACTTAGATTAGTTGGTATCTAATTACAGGGTTGCCATCCTGAGTTTTTTTCAAATTACTAATCAAGTTTTTTAAACTTTTCAAAAAAAAAAATCAAGTTTTTAAACAAAATTAGTTATAAATAAACAAAAAAAAATCAACTAAACCTCTACCAAAATCTGTTCTGAACTAGAAAGAAATTAAACTATCCTGAGTTTTTTTTTATAAAAAAACAAAATTAACCTGAGTCAGCCTTAGTTTAAATAAAAAATTCAAAATATATTATGACTCATCCTGAGATTTTCAAAAACTTCAAAACATCCTAAGTTTTTTTGAGTGTGTGGCAAACCTATTAATATCTTAAATTTCTTGTATAATTATATCAATTAACATTTATATTAGTTACATCGGATACAAAAAAAATTCTAGATACTAGACACAGACTAATCTAAGCAGTGTTCGTGCACAAAATTTTTTTCATTTAGCTTGACTGAAACCAATTTAGCATGACATTTTTTCAAAGTAAGGAAAATCTCCTTTAGAAGTCATTTTAGGTATTGGGGGTCTTGATTAGTACTATTGTAGTCTCCGACTTCAACCAGCTTTATCTCAAAAACATTTTGAGCTTTAAAAATCTGTAAAAAGCAACTCATAGCTTAGTTACAACTCAATAAAATAAGATTAAATTGTGAAAAAGGTTATTTACCCCCTTATGCCCTTAAAATAACAAATTCAGTGATAAGTATTAAAATAAGTGTTATATCTAATCTATGACTAGTGTAAAAATTTAATATATATTACTAAACACAATTGTTCAATTTAATTAAGCACTAAGTAAAAACATTGTAACCAGAAGATTTATTATAAAACAACGTGCATTGTCGTGTTTTATTATAAATTTAAAATAAACCGGTTACAAGAGTTACAAAATAAGTAAAAAATGTTTATCATAGTATTTTGACTAATACTTAAAGTTGATACATAATTATAAAACCTAAACTCTAAATAAATATAGTGATTGTTGATGTCATATCAGATTAAAAAAGCTTACACTTAAATTAAAAAAAAAAACTTTAATATTTTGTTCTTGTATAGAAAAATGAATTGTACCTAAAATTTGTACTCCCACAAAACTTTACACAAAACCCTATTTATATTTTAAAGCTAAGTTTTAGTGTTGTGAATATCTCTAATAAATTTAAACAAACAGTAAAATATATGAATAAACTGCTAAGAATTTAAATCTAATGAGTATTTGGTATAAAGCCTTTAAATTGGAAATTAAAACAGTTCAACCAACTAAGCTCTGAAAAACATATGTAAACAAATTCAAACAAACAGCTAAGTTGTTGAACTAAACTGTAATGTTTAAACTTTATTTTTTTTATGAACTTTCACAATTATGACGTATATAATCTACTCAATTCTACTAAATATTTTTTAGAGATTGAACAAAAGGTTTTAAACATTTATTTTTACAACTACTGACTTATTTGGTCTTTAATAACTAAATCTATATTTAGAAATTAATTCACATCTCAATTTGATCTTAAAATGATTCTCAATTTTTTTTAATCAAAAATTTTCAAGCATTTGAACTGAGAAAAATTGAGATTCTCAAATTTTTAAATAAAAAAACTGATTTAGCCTGACGCTTTTCAACTTTTTTCAAAAAAACTGATTTAGCCTGACTTAGCATGACGCGCACAAACCCTGTCTAAGTCATTTTTTAATTTTTTATTACACAAAGGCAAAAATACTAACATAAAAACTGCCAAAATATTATTTTGTCTAATAGTTCCTGAAAGTAATTATAAAGTTTAAATTGTAAAATTTAAAATGCTTGGTAATAAACTGAATAAAAAGACAGATTTGTAACATTTTTATAAAATTTTAATTTTGAACTGATATACAGAACATATTTAACTTATAAACATTGATCTCTTATACCTCAAAAATTTTATAAAAGTATAGTCAAATTTAGTTTATCTGAAAAAACTAAATGTTATATAAGACAAAAAACATTTTTTGCAAGCTAAAATTCTAGAAATTAAAAATTGTTCATAATTCTATAACATTTAAAAACTATCAAGATCTTTAACAAAAGATCACTCTTTGAAAAAATTTTGTTGTTGAAGGTCATTAAAAAATATATATACAAAACATAACAAAGTTATTTAACTTTTAAATTTGTTATCAAAATCTCTTGTAAAATTGACTTAAACTTTAATTCAATTAAACTTGGTAAACAATTAAAACTAACTTATAATTATACCAAACAAACAGAGCAGCTACATAATTTTTCTTTTCATTTTAGTATAAAAATATTAATGTAAACTTGAAGTATACTATGTTTTTCAGAAGCATAGTAATTTATAAAACTTAGTATGGTAACTTTAATCTTTATTCTATAACAAAAAAATAATATATAAAAAAAACAAACCTTTCACACAACAAACTTCAAGATCTTTAAGGCTTTTCATCAATTCTGCTTCACTAGCAGGAATAATGTTAAGAAGGTCACAAGTTGAATAAAAGCTAGTATTTTCATCTATTATATCTTCTTCAACTTCTCCTTTGTATGGAGCCTTAGAAAGCATATCTCTTAACCTTAGAGTATGTGGAACTTTCCGCTTGAGCTCTAAATACCTTGATTTTTCACAAAAAGCTTTTTGGGTAATCACAGTTGCTTGAAGACCAGTATCACTAACCATATATTCAGACATATTGTTCTTAGATGTAATCAAATCTTCTACTAGAACAAGAATGTTTGAGGTTTTACACTCTTTTACATCATATGTTTCTTTGTTAGTACAAAACACAGCAGAATCTTTTTCACATCCCCTGATAACAAGCTCTTTACCTGACTCTATATATTCCAACGTACTTTTATCAAGCTCTACAAGAATTACCTCATCATCATTTTCCAGCTCGTTATTGAATTTAATTACTTGGGATGGATTTAGAACTGATTCAACTTCCAACTTGGCTGCAAGAAGCCTAGCAGTCACATTATTGTCAGCCATGGTACTAATGAAGTTGAAAACTTAAGCATTGCATGGTTATATTTATGGCGCTAAACAACTTAGGGAGTTTTCATTAAAATCTCACCAAAGCTAAAACTTGAAAGCAAAAACAAATGTTTGACCAAAAAGGAAATAAATTATTTATCATAGTTTACTAAAATATAAAATTTTGATACGAAATCGATAACTTAAACCTTTATATTTTATAAAATAATTACGGTTTTCTATTTCTAAAAATTTTACATAAATAGTAAAGTAACGGATGATTTAACTTCTTGTGACTTAAAATATTTAGATAAAGTTTAAAAAAAACAAGTTTTTACTCACACTGTTTTTGTTTCTTTTTTTACTTATTTTATTTAATGTAGTAATAATATTAAATAAAACATTTTTTTACAAACTAATTAGAGTTTTTACGTTGTGATCACTAAATTTGTTACTAAAAAGTAAAACAGCTAAAAAACTTTGGCTTTTTACATTTGCTAATAAAACAAATACTTATAAACTTTTTATTTATTTTTTTTACAAAACTTAAAAAAATTATTTTTTCTTATTCTTTTTTAAGTTTGTATAAATTTTAACACCATACTTAAGGCTGAAATTAATATTTTGAAAGGTTTAAAGTTTGGAATAGTTTTAATATTTGAATTATTTCAAGGTTCTTAGAACTTTTGAGTTATAAATGTTACAAAAGATAATATTTCTACATTAAAACAAAGCTAAAGGTCAATCCTGTATTAATAAGAAATAAAAATTATTGAATTTTTCTGAATTAACAACAAATAATAAATCTTTTTCAAACAAATAATTAAAAATTTATCGCTCAACGTACATAAAAATAATAAAAAGAACTTTATATGTTATTTAACAACAACTATTTGATATACATACAGACTCGTATGACATATACAGTAAACAAAACTAAAAATTATATTTTTATTTTAATTATACTAATAAAACCAATACGTTTAAACATTTTCAAAGTGTACAATAACATATTTATCGTGAAATTGCAAACAAAAATGAGGTTGATTTGTATAAAAGTATAGAATAAAGAACTAAAACAAAAAATAGTATTGAAAATGTTAGCTAAATTTTTACTAAGAGTATCTAAACTACATATAAATGTCTAAAAACCTTAAATAATAAATATGTTTCGGTCATATTTGTAAAAAGTTTGTGTAATTTTTGTGAGTGGTTCATTTAATAAAAAAATCATCATTATTTTTCAGTTTTTATTTTAAAAAACTTAAGGATAAAAGTTTTATCACCAACCATTGAACAACTTATTTTGTAACAGCAAAATAAGTTTCAACAGAGCTCAAAATAGAGATAAAAGTTTATCAAAGTACTGATCGAATAAAAAAAAACAAAACAAAAGACATTAGATATTCATACCTTAAAATAAAATAAGTTATTTTTAAAAACTTCTTTAAATCGTTTGAAACAAATACAAACAACTAAAAATGTTTTAATTAGTTTTGTTAAGTATTAAAAAAAGATATATTTTTTAAGAAGCATTATTGTATAGTTTTTTTATACAGTGCATAGACAATCTTTAAACAAAACTAAAATGTTTTTGAAGTTTTGTTCTAAATTACATTATTTTTTTAAAGAAAGTTAAAACCTCAAAATCCTTATTATTTACTTCATAAAAATTTTAAAGTATTCAAGTTTCATTTACAAAATAATTTAAAGAAATAGAACACTCTGGTACCAAATTAAATTAAACAAAAATCAGTATAATTGATTAAACAATTACGTGTTCATTAATTTTATCGAAAAATTTAAAAAATAAATTTTGTAATTTACCTACACAACCAAACTTAAAACTTGTTTTTGATTTGATAATTTAAAATATCCTATTTTCAATTGATAAATATTCTTTTAGTATGAGACAGTTCCAAATTGTTTATTTATTATATTATATCCAGTGATATTATAGGAACATTTTATTTATTAAAAATATGTTTACTTTTTTTTATGCGTTTACATTTACACTATATATTTTTTATACCTTAAAACAATATTCTACTGCTTATGTTTTTTAGTCTGTCTAAAAAAAATGAAACCGTATTGAAACACAAATCAACATTTAACAAATCGATATTTTCAACAATATTTGAAAAACACACATTGAACAAGTTAGTTTGTTAAAAAATAACTTTAATTGTTACATTTAAATTTTTTAAAAATTTCTATACATAGAAAATACTTTATATTTGTTTAGTTAGTTTTGTTTATCTGACAAAGACATAGTCGAACGAAGTAATTACAACCAAAAAAGCAAAACCAAAGTTTGTCAGTATTTGTTATAACGTTTTATATAAATACTAAATTAAGTTCATATAAATCTGGGAAAATATATTAAACTGTATTTGTGGTGAATGAATTGATAACTGAAAGGTTTTTTCGTACACCATGTCCTCAGACAAATCTTTTTGAGAAATTTTTTTTATAACATGATTAAATGTATATTTAATTTTTTGAGATAGTAAAGGATATATTAATGTTTAAAAAAGATATAAATGTAAACTAGAATAAAAACTCTTCCTAAACGAAAAAAGTAAAAATTAATAATGCAACAAATGTATAAATAATTGTAGTTGAAAATGGTTAACTTTTTATAAACATTTATTTTTAGCTTATCCTTCTTTTTGTTAGAAATTAGTCTACTACATTTTTGTTTTAAAAATACTTAAATAAAAAATAGTATAAAACTTTAACCTTAATAAATTTATTTACACTAACTATATATAACAAAGTTAAAACAAAATGTTTATTTAGACCGTAAAAATGTTCTGTTTTTGTAGTGTACTAAGCGTTTTGAAACTTTGACTTAATAAAGTTTTAAAAATTGTTTTAAACAAATTTTAAACCTCAGTTTTATCATATTGTGAATTATAAAGCACAACTATAATTTTGCAGCAAAGATATATCTTAGATTTGTAATATGTTTTTTAGAGAAAATATTTATGTTATTTAAAAAATATATAGTTACAACTTATAGAATTTTTTCATTAAAATAGTTTCTAATGAACAATACTTAAAAACAAAATTATGTTCATATTCAAAAATACTTTTAATTTTTATTGTTCAAATTAGAGGTTATGTTTCAAAGTATCAAAGTTTAAAAACTTCTTTAAAAAAGTTTCAAATACTAAATACATTGTTTATACAAAAAAAAAACGTAAAAGATAAAGTAAAGTAAAAACTTCTTTTATAATAAATCGTCATTATTTTGAAAATTAAAAAAAGATTCAAACTTTAGTTGATCGTTAAAACTTAGAAATTTTAATGATATTTTGTTCATAATAATTTGATAAATATTGCTATATTCTGTTAAAAAGTAATTGATAGAATTATTTCTTTTAATTTTCTACAAGCATGACTACAGAACGCTTTAATAAAATTGATAACTTGTAATGTACTTCAAAAATAGTACCAAGCAGAACTGTTTCAGTATATTTAATATCTTCTAGTCAAACAAGAATAACTAGTAGCAATTATTTGATATAATTTTAGGGCTTGGTACTATTTATCTTTATCATTATAAGCCAGCAATAAGCACTGATCTTTACATAATTGTTATCGTAAAATTTATTTACCTAAAAAAAGTTCTCGAAAGTTAAGTTCCACAACCACCTTTAAATATTTAAAAAACTTGTTTTGTTTCTTTTAAAAGTAAAAACTACAAATTTGATTTTAATTTATGTTGAATTACATCCCAAGCATTACATACACTTACTGTAACTTAGTTATACCTAAAAGTTGTTCGAAAAAATCTTTAATAATTTTGTTGATTATTTTATTTCATACCATTCGAATAAGATTAAAACTTAAATAAAGAGTACTGTTGTCAAGTATTTGTTTGAAACTCATTGTTTTAAAACTGAACTACGTAAATGTATTTTTGGAAAACAATGTATAAACACGAAATAAGTAGAACAATCTCAATGTAACAATTTTTTTCAAGTAAGTATTAGTTGCTCAGTGTTTTGTTTATACTTAAAGTTAGTTAAGCTGTCAAATAGTTGAAATAGCTAGTATAAAGCCAGTTACGTTCTTATTGCAACATACTATTTACACCAAGCTGCACCTGGAATTTTCGATTAGACACTCCTCTTTGCTAGTTCTTTAGCCTTTTTGTATAACTTTTTAAATACTTAAAATTTTTAATAAATAAAACTACACGAATATTCCTGAATGACTTGTAAATACACTTTAAACTACTTAATTTTAAAGAAATACTAAGTTCTGTGAAAAATTTCAGAAGAATATTGCATTAGTTGTTATAAAACATGTCAAATAAAGTTGTACAAGTTGTAGAACTACAGCACACAAAATATACTTAAAACTTTGAAAGCATACAGTTGTATAAGTATTGACGTTTTAAAACTATCAAAGAATATATTTTAAGTTTTGTAATGTAAAAAATAGTTTTAAGTAAAACATTTGTATAGGCCTTATGTACAAATCAAGTTAGTTTAGTTTTATAATACTTTAAATACAACATTTCAAATATGTCATAAATATGTGTATCGATATTCCATAAGTTATACAATTGATAAGTTTAAACTTTTAAGACAAGTGATCTAACTTAATTCAAAAAATTTAAATATATTTATATATAGTCAATACATAGTGGTAATTACAAAGTGGTAATATATTGCTGTTTGGTAAATTTATTTAAATGTACAATAGAAGTATTCGAACAAACAAAGCTTAGACTGACAGTTCATAAACTAAAAAGATTAACCCATAAAAGTTTTGAAATTACTTAAGTTGTTTTTGGTTTTATTTTAGGTATGTGAGCTAGTAATCTTAAGATGCTTTTAATTAAGACAAAATTGAAATTTTAGAAACTGAATGACTCATAAGCTTAAGTAGTACCTAGATTTTCGTACAAAAGTCAAAAACTTTTAAAAGTTTAACAATTTTTTTAAAAAACTAAAAATATTTCTTTTAAAACGTTATATTTTACTTGCAGTGCTTAGCTCGAAGCTAGATAGCTACTATTATAATTAATTATCTAATTGATAATTTTTACTTTGACAAGCTTTTATATTAACTAATACGTAGGACTTACTTGAATTTATTTATAAAGTTTAACAGTCATTTAACTAAAAACTTATGTAGTTTTTATGTCTGCAAAAAACTCAAGTTTAAAGCTAAAGACTAAACAAGCTACTTCTACCAATTACCACTAAACTTCAAAAATACGACTAATAAAATAGAAGTTTGCTTATTGCTTTCAGTAAATCAAATTATTTCTTATTGCAATACAAACTATTTATTATTTAAAGATTAATCTTTTTAAAAAGTCTACTTTCAATTATCAACAGAAAATATATTATTTTCTCTTTTTACAGACTAAATATAAGTAAAACACTTATAAGAAATTTAAGAAATAACAAAAACAAAACAACTTTTTTTTATAATCTTCTGAAAAGCGTATATAAACAAGACAAAAATATAAGACGATACTTACAGAAGTTTGAATTTTTTTAAATAAATTATGTTTTAAAACATATAATTTGATATTTAAGAATTTTTGAGTAATAGACCTATAAATACCAAATTTTAATGTTTGTAAACAAAAATAAATGTAATTTTTAGAAGACTAAAAACATTTAAAAGTGATACCTTTATTACAAATACTGATAAAAATTACTTATATAATAAAAAATAAACTATAAATAAATCCGTAATTATTATTTTTAACGTCTTTTAAAATAACTTGCACTTAATCACATAAAAGAATTTATAAATTAAGCTGTTTTAAGTAATAACTTTATGGATAGTCTTAAAACTTATAAAAGCTATCAATGTTAAAGTACAGCATGAATGACCTTTTTGTTTAAACATATTTATAATTAAACTTCTGTAACTACTTGCACTTAACACTAAAGCAAAAAAAAAAAAAAACGATTTAAAAACTCATTGGTATTAAGGTATATCTGGAACATTACGAATTCTCGTGGTCAATACTTCAAATTTCCGATGTTTTATCTAAACAACCAGTATTGAATTTGCCACAAAAATTTAACGTTTTTAAACAGATTTTATTGTTTTGTGAACAATAGAAACAACAGTACGCGTGTAGATAATTTGTCAAAAAACTTTGAATTATTTATTTTGAGCTAAATATAACCAATATCTATTATTTTTTATCGTTGTTGACTACAATGCGATAACTTTCTGCGTTTTTCCTTACATGAAGTATCTTGACAGAGTTGTCACTTTTTTCTGTACTAGGAACTTCAATACCTGAATTATTATGTATTTAAAATTACAAATGTTTAATGTTAAGTTATAATGATGTACAAACTTTACTTTTATCTTTCGCATTTTAAAACATATTTTTTGTTATACTATTCATAAGAAATGAATAAATTTTTTGCCATAATTTTTTTTATCAACTTACCGTATATTTGTGTTAGTTGTGAAAGATAAAGCTATGTTGGCATATTATTTATTCTAGCTACTACTTTTTGGTTTTGATTGTACTTATTTGTATATAAAATCAAGGCAAAAAAAATCAGTTAAAACAAAATTATTTTTGTAAACGAAACAAGGTCATTTTTCATTAAATACTATTTTTTAAATGGTTTAGAATTTAGATCATGAAAATCACTGTGTACTTCTATTTACAAAGTATAGTTGTTAGAAATTACAATGTTGCTAAGACTAAAATACTAAAATGAAGTACTATGAATACTAAAATATTTACTTTTTAAAACTCACTACTTACTTGTTATACTTTTTTTAACACTTTCTTCGTTCGGAACTAAAACACGGGCTTCTGATTCTGAATATTTTTTGTCCAGTTTGCTTTTTTTGCTTTTAATTTCTTTCTGTTGATCACTGGAGAACGTTTTTTTATTACTTTAAAATTTTCAGTATATCTTTTTAAATAAAAACAAAACTTTTGTATTTTTCATAATGCATTAAATCTTAATTTTATAACTAAATGTAATGCATCTTTTTATTTATCAAAGCATAATCAATCGTGCTAATCTTTCAAATTAGTTTTGCCTTTGAAACAAACCGCTGTAATGCTTATAACCATGACTTAACAAAAAAAAATAGCGTGTTTTTGTATTACTTTAAAGTACTTTTTTACTTTATTTTTTTTAAAGCACCTTTTACTTAATAATTTAGGCTGAATGCTAGTTCAGAAACAGCTTATGTCGATAAAAATTACTTTAGCAAATACCTCGATGGTTCGTAGTAGGGAGAGGTCTTGGGGAAGGTGCGGTGGAAGTAGCCTTCCTTGAACTGGTGCCTCCTGGCCCTCCTGATCCACCCGCACTTTCCTGTTTCGGGCCGGATCATGCAAGCCGAAGTTGAAATCGGAAACTCGTAGTTGGTCCTGCACTCGTTGTCCTTTAGCTGGATTTTATAAATAAACAAGTTCTTATAAATGTTTAAAAAATATCTGATTTTTTTTAATGCAAGCTTCGTTAAAACGAATGTTAACTTAACAAACAGTTTGTTTTTAATCTTTTTTGGTAGGTTGAAGTGTATTTAAATAATAATTTGTTATTTTTGGAATTCGCTCAATGATTTTGTCAAACAACTTGAAAAGTAAAGTTATTGCGGGTAGAAAATTTCATTAAAAGTGGATCAATTAAAAAATAGGTAAATCATAAATCTTTTTTCAAAAGTATTTTATTTGTTCTTAACGAGCTTTAAAATATTTTTTTATTAAAACTACAAAAAAAAACTACAATTGATAGCTTTTGTATGACAAAAATATTTACTAAATTACCTAATGTGAACATAACTCATTTGCTGGGCACAGATTTCTAAATTTACGAAGCACTACCTTAAATTAAAAAACTAAAATTGGTTATAAAAAGTTTAAAGTTAAATCCAACCTAAAAACACTAATAGAAAACAGTTGTACAAATATTCTATAATTTAAGCGAAGTACTATACGTTTTTTAAAAGTTATGTTATTTGAAGCAAAAACTAATGAGCTGTCATACTAGTTAAACAGCTGATTTGTACTGGAAAACTTCATCTACTTAGTTTTTTAAAGTTTTTATAAATATTCTTTAAGATAAAATGTTTAAAACAAACATTTATAAATTGAGCTTTCAAGTTGTATTATATAAAGCCGTATTTTTAAGTAGCCTGGTTTGTAGGAAAACTTGCTGAAAATTTCAAAACAGTTAAATTATTCAAAAACAACAAAAAAAGAGTCGTTTTTTGAGTTTTCGGTTGGATTAGTGGTTGGACGAAAAGTTTTATAATACAGAGAAAACTTAAACAACAAGATTTGTTTTTTTAGATAAGAATAATTTAAATTCTTTTATTAGTAACGCTATGTAATAGATTTTGTGGGCTGCAGCAAAAGGTATTTGTTTTTTGCTTGGAAAAAAAAGTAACTTGTAAATTATTCAAAGAAAAAAAAAAACTGGTTTTTAAAATAATTGAACAAGTTTTAATGTTTAGTAAAGTTTTTCATTAAAGTTTTTTCAAGGGTTCTTTTTGAATAAATATTATTAAACACTTCTGCAAATTTGACATGTTTTTATACAAACTTACGTGAATTATAAAAACGTGACTGTATTTTTCCACAAAGCATATTATACTAAAAATATTTCTTTAGTAATTATTAAATGTCGAAATGGCGTAAATTTACTACATTTCCTGTATTATAACTAAAAAAATAATTTATAATATGCATTTGTAAGTTTAGATAAATGTAATTTAATGAACACGGTGACATAAAACAGCATGATAAACCAGCCAATTTGATGAAGTTTATAGAAAAACCATCGTTTTTTTTTTCAAAAAGTTCTATGTCCTACACGACTATAAAAATTAATTCAATTCTTTAAATTAATGCACATTGTTTATCTATCAGTATTCTAATAGTATCCACAAAACTTCAAAAAACCAACGTATGAGTAGTCGTATTCCTTCCTAATCTTGCACATCTCGCACCCCTTCAAGTACGCCCTGTTCTTGATGTTGTGCTGAATGGTGTTCATTTGAGACGTGGATAGGGATTTCTCCACCACACTGCATTGGTCCACCACTACCACACCGGGTTCTATCGCGTACCCTGGGAATGATTGTGGTTGAAAAAGGTAGAAATTTTAATAAACTAAAAAAAAAATATAATTTTATAGTTATTTTGTCTTGAATTGTCTGTGCAAAAGCTATCCGTATAAATTTTTTGTTAAGACTACCCGGTCATGAAGTTTTGTAATCAATGGTTGTTTTCTTGACTCTGCTTGTTTATTAGTGTACCTTATTTTAAACGACTTAAAGGATATATTTAGAATTTAAAACTGAATTAAGTTTTGCTAATGAACTATTAGTGCTCGTATTAGTAATTAAAAAAATAGTTAAGAAATAATTATAATTAAGATAAACAACAAAAATGTTGAAACACGTTTAAGAGTTTTTTCTGTTACTATAAATGTTCTTTGAGTGTTTTAATCAAGATGTGTTTAGTCTGTTTGATTAAAACTTTTACTAGAAAATCTGATTACGTTCTCAGTTTATAGTTTTTAACCTATAGTAGTTATAGTGTTATTAGTATAGTGTATTTGTTAAATAAAGAAAATAAACAGTTATTATGATTTTTACTAGTAAAACAAAACAGATTTGAAGAATTTTTAAAAACTGATAATTAAAAAAAAAATTTAAATTTTTCTCAAAGTGTAAAAGCAGTACCTTTTAATTGTATTTATTTGTAGGCAAATTTTTATTTTAGGCATTAATCTTTGGTGCAAGTGTAGAAAAAATAATTTAAAACGATTTAATGAAAGCTTATTTATGTCATTTTTTTCACGTTTTAGTAATTTGGCAACTCTTCTTTGATCTAGAAAACTAAATTGAATGAAAAGAAAAATACCATAAAACTTTTTATGATTATCTTTTAATTTTAGAGATTATTTAAACTTTAAACTTTAAGTTTTTCAAACTTAAAAACTATTGCAGTCTTAAATATTGCCAAAGTTACAACAAGTTTTGCGGTAAGCTAAATTTTTTTCATCAAAACTACTAGAAAACTTCTTAAGCAAAGTTTGAACTTTGTATTTGTTATGTGAAGAATGTTGTTTAACATATTCTTTTTATGGGTACAAAGTTAAACACAATAATTTTGTAAATTTAATTTGATGGGTACTAAAAGAGATCACAGTAATTAATAACAGTTTACATTTATTAATTTAATTTATAGTACAATTATTGTCATTCTAAGCAACAATCATAGTTTTACAACTTTATTAAATTTTAAATTAAATTGTATAGTCGTTGGCTTTTTTTCCCACAACTTTAAAGTTACTTTATTAAAAACAGTTGACACTAAAAGCGGTGTTTTACTCGATTTTTTTTTACATTTTATAAATACTCTTATATACGATAAAAAAGTAAATAAGCTTATAACATACAGCTTAAATTTAATAGCTTTACTTAAGCTTTTAACTTGTAAGCCAAAAAGATAAATTTTAGCATGAAACCCAAAGTTCTTTTAATAGCAATTCAAGTTCATTTATTTAGTTTTCACTTTTAAATATTTATGTACTTGATTTTTTTTTTTCAGTTTTGTGTTTTGGTAAAAAAATACTAGCTTTTTTCAACAACATAAGTATTCTAAGACCAAGTTTAAATAAACTAAGTAAGTATTAAATAAAAACTTAAACAAAAAAATTAAAAGAGTAAAATTACATACACTTTGTGTTTTAGTACATAACAACTTATTTGTATCGAAAACTTAAAAATTAGTATTGCTTTATATTTACAGTAAAGAAATATCTCAAAACCTAGTTACATCACTATCCATAAAAATAATAAAACTAAAATAACTAGTTGACAAACAAAATATATTTGCATAAAAATTATTATTAAATATTAAAATTTAGCAACCGGCAATAAGCATGTATCCTGGCTGAAGAGTTGTGTTGCATTCGTTGTTTGGAGTAACTAAAGTGACTGCAAGACCCTCGTTGAAGTCCTGATAGTTTCCCTTCATAATCTGTTTGTGAATAGATCGTCGTTGTTTATGGTAAAACATATAAAAGCAAAACTTAGACTTACAATGTTAACATCTACATTTACGTCTGTTTTCATATTGGTGCTTAACAAACAGTTTTAGTAGTATTGATTGTTAAATTAAATATTTATAGTTTAAAGTTTTGTTTTTGGAAAATTAAGTAGGCCAAAAAATACCGTCTTTTAATTAAGTTAGGGACTTTAAAGCATATTCTGGTTAAAAATTATTCTGCTTATAGTAAATAAGTAATGAAAAAATGTCATCAGTTTTAGTTAAGAGATATGTCATCGTTGATAAACATTATATAAAACTTTTATAATTAAAGTTAAGAAAACTATGTACACCTTAGTATGGTGTTTCTATATGAATAATCTTAAAATGTTGAATCAGCAACAAATGATTTTAAATTTTTAGTAAAACTTCTAATTTCACATTTTGGTATTTTCGACTTTTAAGTGAAAATTATATTATTCGATTTGTAGCTAATATTACAAAAATTGTATACAGCAACAAAAAACAATCAAGAATTGTTAAAAACTTAAAAAACTTTTCAAATATTACTGTATTTTGTATTACAGTTTTTAAAATAACTTGTTTTATCTTAAGGATGCTTTAATCAATATAAGTGAGAAAATAAGTACCTCTGTTATATTACTTGTTAAAAGCAGTATTTAAATACTCATATAAAAATCACAATACTTGACTTAGATTTAAAAAAAAATAGTTTGCCCAATTTTATCTCATTAAAAAAAAAAAAAAAATCAACAAACCTTATACACATGTGCTTTTGTTAACCCGTTGAATCTATCATCATCGTATTCAATTCCATGTATCACTTGTGATGCGAAAATATGAACAGTTGCAACTAAAAATATAAAAAAAGTATATATTTTATTATAATTTTAGAAGCTTATCAGTACATGTTTATAATTAGTTTTTTAACTCGAAAAAGTTCAGTAAATATATGATTTAATCGTTTAAACTTTTTTTAGATAAAATTGCACACATGATCAGATGATGCGTGGGAATGTTTTCATTGAGCGCATTAGCTTACTTTAAGTACAAAGTTTCAAACCATAAGTACAATTCCACAAACCAACCGTAAAATTGATTACCTTCATAATTTCAAATAATTATTTCATAATACATAATTGATTTTAAGAACTATTATTCAAAATATTAGATATCCAAAGTTTATGATAACATCTTATCTCTTTTCGAGAACAAACTTTGTATACTGCTAATTTAAATTCGTGCCGATAATAAGCATTTAGGTTTATCTTAATTTTACAAACTTTGTTTTTGTTTTTAAGGTTTAGCTTAAATAGCCGCTGGCGAGCTTATTCTATTTAAACACTTTAATATTTTAAAAGCGATCTCAAATCTAACGAATATTTTAATTTTAATGTGTAGTTTTCTGAGACATTTAAATACTTTAACTAAAAAAAAAACTCTAATAAAGTTTAATTAACATACTTTTACTTTAAAATACATAAAACTTAAACCACTTTTTTCAAGCTTTACATTTTAATTATGTAAGGTCCTTGATCAAGCGACTTAAATAAAGTTTTTTTATGATCTCAAAAAAAGTATTACTTTGTATCTAATATACGGTAAGTGTATTGATAAGCTTAAATACTATGAAAATGATTTTCAGGAAATTTGTAAACAACACTAAAGAGAATTTAAACTGATTAGTTTTGATAACAAATTTTTACACAACCAATAAGATAGTTAAAAAACAACGTATTTTCTCTTTTATTACAAAAGTTTAGTAACAATTTTTAAACATTTTATTAAACCGGAAAAGTAACTTGTTTTAAAGTTAAATGAAGAGAATTTTAATGATTTTTTTTTATTTTAATGTGATTTTAAGTATCGCATAGAAGTTTCTTGAAAAACACTGTGTACTGAGTTTTAATATTCTTATGAGAAAAAAGCTGTTATATACTACTAATTTATGTTAAAACGAAGTTTTAGACAGTTTTATTTTTTTTTAATTTAAGTGATGTGCTTATCACTATACACCGAGCATAAACTCTTAATTTGAACTAATTTATTCTTTCTGGGGAAGGTTTTACAAACTGGCGGTTAACCTGACCAAATGTATTCCAAAATCAGGTATTTTAAATGAAATTTCATTACATTTTCTCATATCCTTGTAATCCTCACATGATTTTGAAAGTTGTTTTTCCGTAGTTTAGTATTAGAGATAGAGGTTTTAAATAGTCTTTAATTAAAACTGTCTTGTTTTTGTGTGTGTTTAATTAATTGAAATAAGCGGATAATCGATAATATACAAATAGTTCAACAAATACATACAATTTCCTAATTCTTACTCTTTTGCCATCGTCTACTGGTGTAACTAATTAGTTTTTTTTTAAACTAACTAAGTAACTTATAAACAATGTAAGAAAAACAAAAACAACTAATTCTAGATTTGTTCATTAATTTATTCTTTTTAAGGGTCAGTTTTTGATTAAAACAGCTACAAATGATCTTAAAACAATTGTTTGGAAACAAATTTAAATTTTAAGCTGTTAATTGCATTTTATTTACAGTGATAGAACTAGTCATCTACTAGACTAGATGGACAAATAAGAATCCGTGTATTAATAATTCACAACTTCCAAAATGAGAAGTTGCGTATTTATTGTATTTTTATTTGACATTAGTCATCTATTTTATAGGAATGGGAAAATTTATAACTCGTCGGGCCGGATTTACCAGAAAAGTCTTTTACTGGGTTTACAAAAATTAAATATTTACGGGCCATGTATTTTTGGAAAGTAATACTCTTTTTTTTTTAATAAAGTTTGTACAAAAATAAATGTTTAATAAGCATAACCATTGTGTACGAACAATCAAACAAATAGCAAGTTATAAAATAATTGTTATAAAAATATTTATTCTTTGTTTTTTGAGAAAATAATATTCAAGCTAGTATACAAGTCGCCCGCTAAAATATTTTCTGGTTTCTTATTTTACTTTCATGTTTTTATTTTATTTTAGGGGTAGACAACACACGACCTACGGATAGGATCTGGTCCGCAACTAAACTTATTAATGAAAATTTGTTCTAAACAAAAATAAATAAAATTTTTGAAGTTAGTAACAATAAATTTGAATTAAAATTTTAGTATTAATTTCATTGTTCTATAGTTTTATCATTGTGCTTATAAAAAAGTCGAACAACCTTTATCTGTTATACACGAAAAACTAAAACGTCGTGTCCACTAACTAGAGAAGTTGCCCTAATATGGTTAGAAAAACAAAAAGTATACAACGTTTAAGTTATTTATAGTCAGAAAATACATTGAAATTCAAAATAATACTGAAAAAACTGAATTTCAAGAAAAGAAAGATGACTACAAGTCAGTCAACATCCTTTTATTTATTAAATAAGGGTAAACAATTGCCAGTAAAATGCAATTTTTTTCCGTTTTTTGTCAAACATTTTTCTAACATTCTATAGCAAAAAAAATGGATTTATAAGTGTTTGAAAACCTACAATATACTACATTTAAAATTCGTAAAGGTATCTAATAATGTTGATTTTTAATGACTATTTATTTATTTGTGTCTTTTCAGAGAGCTTTTTATTATATATTTATGGTAGTTGTTTTTAAAATATAGACACCTTGTTTCTTCAAAAAAAATATAACTTTTTTTTTCAATTAGATAGATCTGGTCGGATCAAGTAGATCACTAATTAAAACGCCACAAAGGTGTAGTTATTTTATAAATCTTGCCAAACAAATTTTGCTAGTATAAATGTTACCAAATTAATTTGTATATAAGTAACTAAAAATACGTTTGCCACAAAAATTGTTTTCAAAATGTTTTTTTAAAATTTGTTTCTTTATAAAAAAAATATCAATGAAGCAGAAATGGCATAACAGAAAGTTTTGCAAGTATAAACTAAATATAAATGTATTTAATTACCTTTGAAAGTAAACATATTTCTAACTAAAGATAGTATCCCCATAAAGAACTTTTAAATCTAAAAAGGTTTTGAAATTATTATAAACCTTTACATTGTTTTATTATAAAAGTTTTACATAAAAGTTGTTCACATTTCATTTCAACTGTTTTTAAATAACTTGATCTTTTTATTATTTTTATTTAAAGGTGAATTGTTTGTTTTTTCAATATTTATTAATTGCTTAGCTTGCTTCTGATTAAAAAGTTAACTAAGTATTTTCCAAAAAATTTACTATATTTCGATTCAGACTTAAATAAAAATTTTATTTAATCTATATTATCTGTTTTTTTTTTGATAACTAAAGCTAAGAAAAAACAATGAAAAGAGAAAATTAAAAAAACTTACTAAAATTAGAATTGCAAAATCTTTCTTGAGGGTGGTAAACTGCACATTGACAAGCAGCTGATGATTTTTTTGTAAAAACCACTAAAAAGATAAGAAACAAACTGAGAGTTTGCTTCATGTCAGAGTAGTGACGTTTTATTGATATATTTAGCAAAGTTATTTACTAAAATAATATTAGTTGTTAGTTTATTGTTAAAAACTACATTGAAAAAAAAAAAACTTTTTTTATTCTTTAAACAGCACTTTTTAAAAATAAAAATTTCTAGTGTTTTTAAACGTATTAGTTTTTTTTCTGTTTGAATGCTTGTATTAACAAAAAAGGTTGTTTGTCAACTTTGCGAGCTACTTACTTCGGAAACTGAATTAAGTGTGTGAAAAACGATATGGTTATACAAAATTGCAGTGTTTTTCACATATAAGTTCTCTCGATAAACTTAGAACGCTGCTTCTAATGAAGTCTTCTTTTTCTCGTTATTTCAGAAAACGAAGAATGATTATCTTAATTATATTGATGAAAAAGAAACGATTGTGATAAGAAAATTAAATTCACATGACAGTATTGAGACTATGTAATTTAGGAAAAATCAATTAAATAAAAATATATATGCGTTTTAACAGAAGGTTAATGAGGTTTTTAAATATAATAGAACTTTTGTTTTGACATAGCTTCCTTATATAAAAGCGAAGACAATATACGTATTACGATATTTTAGACTTAAGAAACAAGTGATAGTTTTTACAAAATATGTCAACCATCAAGTAGAATTACTTTAATTTTCTTAAATGCTTGTATTTTGAAAATTAGTCTATTAAATTATTGAAAACTGTTGGTTTTGTTAAAAGTTTAAAAAGTAATCAAACAGTTATTATATATTAAACTTGTTAAATATAGTATTGACCAAACTTTTAAATAATTTAAACAAAAATATTTTTGTAAAACAGATTTTAAATACTATTTGTTAATTATTTTTGAAGTTTTTCATTATTTTTAATTTTACTTTTTGTTGACACAACTTACTGACGTAAAATAATTATATTTCATAATGTTCTAGTTTTTCTGGTTTACAAACTTTCATGCTATATATCACATTTCCAAGTAAAAAAAGCAAAACTGAAATTTCCAGAAAAAGTGTCAACCAATTCAATTTCAGACCATAAAGTTCACATGAAGCTTTCTACATTCATTATTTTTTAGTACGCTTTAGTAAGTCAACTATTTAATTATAAACTGTAATAGCTTGAATAAATTTCATTTTTAAAACTAAAAAGTAACAGTTTTATCTAAAACTATAAAACTCTTATATATATATTTTTTTTCTCCTAAGAAATAAAATAAACTTAACCCAACTTAAAATCGAATATGAACATTAAAAAAGGAAACAGTTAATGATAGTTGTCGTTAATTTAAATAAGAAAAATACCTTTAAAAAAGTATAAATATTTTTGAAATTTAAATGACTTAATTTTTTCCATTAAAAGCGTTGTATTCAAATTTGAACTGATATCTTAGAGAGTAGTTTCTTGTCCAGTCATTAGTAGTAGCTCAATACTCATAACTGGTAGCTTAATCTACTTTCTACAACAAACAGCGGTTTACGAACAATGGATAAATGAACCTTAATTATGTGTAATTTCAGTATTAAGTCTCTTACTTAATTTCTCAGGAATTAACATTTAAATTTACAAATGTCAAAATGTCTATGTTTTGAAGAAACAAACCTATACTGGCACCTTAGTTTGAAAGCATTAATAAAGTAAAAGTCTTAATATCAACAAAATACAGTGTGGAAAAAAGTTGCTAATTGAAAATTCACTAAAGTTAATTAAAAAGTGATATAACCAAATTAAATATACGACCTCTTAAATTATTCTATATAATTAAAGCATAAAATATTTATAAGTGAGTATTTACTATTCAAAAAAATAATTAACAGAGATTAAATGTTTTCTAGTAAAAAAGTTTTTATATTAAACTATTTTAGTCCTTATAAGTAAAGCTTATGTGTTTATTATTATTGTTTATCATAATAATCAGACTCGATTTTGAAAAAGAATTCTGATTAAGATTTTTATATTTAAAATATTTTGATTCAATTTTACATATAAAAGCGAGTTATTAGTATGACTGTAGCTAGAAACAATAAGAAAACTGCTGCATATAAGCTAAAAAGTTTGAAATTTTGTACAAATTTACATCATTGTATAAATTATATATTGTATAAATCACACATTTTAACTTACACATTTTTCAGGTTTGTTGTTTTACGAAAAAGTTGTAAACTAGTTTTTGTTTTATATAATATGTATGTTGCTCTTACTTGTCTATACGGTGCAGAAATAAAAATTAAAATAAACTACGTATTACATATATTATATTTGAGTAATTGATATTAAGAAATTTGTTAACAGTTGTGTAAAATACTAGTTTGATTTATTTTGATGCATTCATTTACTTAAGTTCAAACATTAAAAAAAGGAATGTGAAATTATTTTCTGCTCTTAAATAAGTAAAACTAAAAAAAGAAACGATTGTTCATCTGTTTTGTTTAAATAACTTTTTTTTCTTCTATCAATATTTTAATTATAAAATTTTTGTTCAAAGAAACTATATTACAGAACATCATTTATGTCAGGTTTTACATTTTAAGGTCGTTAAAACTTTGTCACTTTGAATATATCGTTGAAAAGGCTTTTACTGTAAAACACTTACAGCACAACTATTTTTAAGCATTTCACAAAGTTAAATAGACTTTCAAAACTAATTGCTCTCTATTTGTTTTATTTACTGTCAAACAAACCGTTTTGTTGTGTACTAATAACCTTCACCGCAGTAATAACAATATACCTTTTTGTTATGAATAAAAAAATAATAATGGGACTTGAGTTTGTTGTGGTTAAAATAGAAAACTTGTATATGTTTCATACAAATTATCTGATTTGTATATCATTTATTTGGTTTTAAAAGACTAATAAATAATAAAAAGAGAACTAAGCGTTTATTTAATACGGTTTGATACATTTAATGAAAAACAGATAGTAAAATTGTTCATAATTTTTATTTTACTTTAAAGACAATATTGTCAAACAGCTCTAACATTTTATTTCGATAGATTTTTTGTTTTTAATACACTTTAAACCTCAGAAAACATATTTTCACTATATTTACAATAAAAATAATACTAATTTGTTTTAAAAGTCTCGGACATAATTATATATTAATGAAGACTACAAAAACACTATTTTACCATAAAATTATCTTGACTGGATATATTTATTTTTTTGTTAAGTAAAGTTTAAAATTAGTTTTGTATGTTCAAATGTTGGTTTTTAAAATGGTTTAAGTTTATTCAAATACAATAAAACCCTTGAAAACGACCATAAAGTATGCGACGGAATTTTTTGTAGTACACAGAATTTTCGGCATAAATGTTATTGCATCGAAGTTTTTTTGTTGCAAAATGGTTTTTTAAACTGCGATTGCCGCAGGATACGATATCATTTTGTGTCAAATGTTTTTCATTAAACTGGAATGTTTTGCATTTAACTTGTTAGACATACAGCAATTATACGTAATGAGTTTGGAATTTTTATAGTCTAAAATAAAATAACTAATAAAATAAGTCGTCAAAGTTAGAACAAAAAAAATTATCTGGTAATTATTTTTTATATATTTAACTTAAAATTCTTACTAAAAATAGTAAAAAATATCTATGTTTAAGATCAATGTATGATTGTTTTTATTTTTATTCTGACTTTAAATTGATTTTCAAGACCAATTTTTAGGGCTTCTATAAAAGTTAAACAAAACGTAAAAGTTTAGACTCAAGTTTGCTTACAAGATATTCAGTAATTCAAGATTAATATGAAGTTAAAACACAAATAAAAGTTCGGTAAAATATATAAAAAAAGAAAAATTTCGGTAATATAATTTAAAGTTGCACGAGACATCTTAAATAATCATTTACGTGTTTTTAAATCAAACAAACCACATTAAAAAAATCAAAAATAGACTTCTTAAAAATAATAAAAATCAAACTTACCTTTATAAATTTGTTAAGTTAAAACTTTTCGAACGTTTTATAGTCACTAGGTTAAACTTTGTAAACTTGACGTGTGTGTGTAAAAACATGTATGTTTTTACATTAAATTGCATAAGGCATCTTTATAATGAAATCATATATGTTTTTTTTTGTATATATACGTTTATAAATAAAACAGCTATTTAATTTATCTGTTTATTTTCTTTTACTAAACTAAATATAGAAATTTCTTAGTTGTAGCTTTACTTATAATAGTTGTAAATAAGATACATATTACAGGTATTTAGTAATTAAACTTAACGATTAAACTGAACAAAATTATAAATTTTACTTAGACTTATTTTTTTTATTTATAAACTTAAATTGATAAAAACTATCTTTTTCATATAGTTCAAAGTGTTTAATAGTGGCTGCTATATATACTAAATTAATTTAGCATATATTTTTGATAAAAAGTGCTGATAGAAATAAAAGCGTTTTTTTTGGTAGATCCCAAAAATTCACAAAGAGACACTTTTGCACGAAGATACTTTAGCAATAAAGGTCACTTTTGCACAAGGGGTTACTTTTGCACTAAGGCTCATTTATGCACGAAGACACTTTTGCACAGGTTGAACCTTTTTTTGTATAATTTTAATTTTTTCATGTTTATTAATTTATTTTTGTTTTACTATCACTCTTACCCCTAACCCTTACTCATGGTTGATAAAATTTTTATTTTTCATTTTATTATATTTTTTTAACTTAATATATTTTTATTTTTCTAAATATCACTGTTACCCCTAACCCTTAACACTTATTATTCATATAATTAAAAATTTTCTGTGCTACCCCGAATCAAATTCTTATAGCTACAGCTGGTTAGATAGGTTGAGTTTATTATCTATTATTGTATGCAAATTTAAGGTTTGTTAGTCTTAAAGAGTAAAACATAAACATTCATTCATAAAATATGCTTCATAGTTATCTACTGTTTGTGTTTTTGGTAGGCAAACTCCTCGGTTAGTAGGATTTTGCCCGTCCAGTTGAAATCTACAGTCCGAGATTTATCATTTAACCAAGGTATGAAGTTTAACAAACAACCAAACTTTTATCTACAAAAATTAGAAACTGCATAGCTGACTTCAGAACGTTACTAAGTTCAAGATCAGAATTAATTAGCGGATAGAGGCATTTTGCAGACATCTGAAACCATATCAATAACTTATTACAATGCTTTTATTTTACAGGCCCTTTAAATCTTGAAACCATTTTTTTTGCAATTTGTATAAATTTTTCAAACATTTATTCGTAATTATATTTTTAACAATGTTTAGTTTTTAAGTAAATTAGAAAAATTTGAATGCTTGAAAGTAAAATAAACAAGTATAATACAAATTATGAATAAACTGTTTGTCATTGTGTTTTGTAGTGTTTAATGTTTGTAAACATTTTCAAATGCATAAAAACTATGTGTTTTAATAAGCGAAAAGTTTAAAATTGTAGTTCTTATCAATTGGCTCCTTTAAGTGAAGCTATCTTTGTTGACATAACTAACATGAAAAAGATTCTTAGTTTTATAAAAGTAAAGCTTTTCGCTAAATTTTAAGTCCAACAAATCTGACATGTACAAAATGCACATCTGAACCATCGACTAGACCTAGAGAAGTTGACCAATATAGAGTACTAAAAAAGTGCACAATAATTGATAAATTTAGAATTTATAACAACAAATAGTAGTAAAAACTAATGATTTGCCATTAGAAAAATAAATTAAATTACTATGAATCAATCAACTAACTTGCTTTTATTTATCTAAACGATTTCCAAAAAAAAGTAATTAAAACTATTAATTTGCGTTTTTTTATGTAATAGTAAGTTTTAAAGCAAAGAAAAAACGATCTATAAAAATTTGCAACCTACATTAAACACCAACTAAAGTTTTATAAGTACTTTTACTGATAATATGTTTATGCTTTATGGCTTGCTTTAATCTTTTGAATGAAGTTTTTGTTGTAATTTTAGTGTATTTGTTTATCGTAATAAAGACGTTTTGTTTCAATAAAAAATGACTGCTGTTTTTTTAAATAAATATATCTAGATTTTTTTTAGGTAGATTACTTCTTTTAACTCAAAAAATAAAGATAAACAGATTTCAGACTAACCAGGACGTTTATAAATTCTTATTATTACAATAAATCAGTGGTTTAAGCTTGACTAGAGACATGTATTATACTTTTTCAAAAACTTCACAAATACCGTGCTAGTTAACTGTTAAAATTTAAAATAGACAAAAAAACGAATGTTAAAGATACTTATATAGTTATTCCTTTGGGTGCAAGATAGTCTAACATTTTATATACTATACATTAAGCTGCAAATTTATATTAAAAACGCTTTTTTTCTACTAAATACTTAATTGCTTCTACGAAATGTTTTATTTGAGTTTTTTGTTTTCTATTGGTTGTAACCTAGCCCATTTAAAAATAGTTTTAAAACTTAATTCTTACTTAAAAATAGTTAAATTAGTATTCTATATGTTTTAGAATTAATCTTTGAACCTTACTTATGTCTTATTTTTTTAAAAAAAGTAAACTTTTATTAGTAGATTTAAGTAAAAACACTAAGTTCATTCGTTTTTGTTTTATAAATTTTGTTTATGCTAAGCATTCACAAAATATTTAAGGAAACAAAAAATAATATCTTATTAAAACATTATATTTCACTTTCATCTGGATTGCTGGTTTTAAAACTAACCTTTTTTTTTAAGTATACGCTCAATTAGACTATAAGGTTGTTATTTAATATATTATTGTTTACATAAAAGCTTGTAATTACTAAATGTGTTTAATAATGTATTTTGAATAAACTTTAACGTAAAGCTTAGTAAATTTTTAAAAATTTTTAATAACTCATATTAAAAAAGAATATTTTTGTTTTTTTTTACTTTATCATAAAAAGTTACGTTTAAAGTTTAAATAAACTGATTATATACTTACTTGATTAAAGCTTCTCTTTAATTAAATTACATCAAATTATGAAAGTTTTAATTTTCATAAAAACCTTTGCATTTGATAGTTAGAAACATCTATTTTGTGATTAATTTGTAATTAGAGGTTTTTGTTTAATCACTGTATTATAAAAATAACATCTAATTAAAAAACATTAATTTTAATTTAAAATAGCTATTTTTTATTGTTGTGCTTAGCAATGTATTGTGTAAAGCTTATACAATTAAAATAAATTTAAAACACAAAAATTAGTGTTTAAATAAAGAAATTATTACTAATTAGTAATTATGTTCAGTTAATTTGTACCTGGCTTAGCATTGAATTAAACATAAAAAAAGTTTCATTTTAGTGAGTAAGAAGTAATAGACGTACTTGTTATAAAATATTTTTGTTAAAAATGGTTAGAAGTAGTGGAAAGTTTGGTTTGAAACACAGAAAGAACGAAAAGAGTAAGAACTACAAAATTCTTGTCAAAAGCAAAAAGGACCTGAAAGTAGTTATTGATATGTTTAAAAAAGTTTTACATAGTTATACCAACTTTATTTTGGCAATTGCCCTAGAAGCCTACGAAGCTAATGCAGATCTAGAAAGGATAAATAGGAAACTGATTGAAGAATATTCCAGTTTTCTTCACTTTTTTATGAAAAATGACCCGAATTTTGGTTTTTTAAATACATTTAAAGCAGCCGTATTTGTGAACATTATGAATGCCGCAAAAAAAGGAAAAATACTTTGGAAAGAAGATATGTTTAGTGACAAAAGTTTATTCGCTGAAGTCCAAAATAACTTAAATGAACTTCTGAAAAGAAACTCAGAGGGTGACGCAAGTTGTGAAGAGTTGTGCAAAGTATCAAAAAACGTCGCTGAAGTAAGCGACGAAATCAATGAATTAAAAAACAATTTCATTCATGAGTGGAAGGAGGAGAGTAAGTTGCTTTTAGAAAGACGAAAGGCCTCACTGTCAAACAAGTTTACAAAAAAGCTACTGAAAAGTTTGAAGTACAAAACGGTCGATCTTAACGATGTTGAAAACGAGAGCTGTCCGATATGCCTCGACAAATTCGTCCAGCCAATCGGAGTTGCTTGTGACCACGTGTTTTGCAGAAAATGTGTCAGTAAATCTTTACTGCACGCCAAACTTTGTCCACTGTGCAAGTCAGACCTGGTATGAAAAACTAACTTAGTTTAAAAAATAACTTATAAATAACTTAAATACATACTAACATATGTTATTTTACTATAGAAAATTTCGTGCATAACGATTTAAAAAATAAATGTTTTGTTTTTTACTTAAATTATGATTTCAGGAAAAACGTTTGTGATAATAAGTTCTTATTATAAAAATGATTTTTTTTTAATTAGTATAATTAAGTAAAAAAGGTTTGAAAATTCTCCTTAAGTTGATATTAAACTAGCATTTAAATTAAAACGCATTTTTTTATAATAAAATGTTTATAAAGTTAAAAATACTATTTTCTAAAAAAAAAAACAAACAAGCAGTTGTTGTTAAAAATAGTACATTTATTCCCCTTTTTGTTCACAGCTTAATACTTTATAAAAGATTATTCACATTATAAAACTAATTTTTGGATTTATATAAACATTTAATTTAAATTTAAAAAAGGCATATTAGAACTACGCATTTTATTTTTTACTATACTAAAAGATCCTTTCTTTTTATTATTTTTTTTGTTGCATATTGTTTTTTTTTCCTTAACTTTTACGTTATTAAACACAATTTCTTTACATGTTAGACAAAAAAGGGTAATTAACTAAAAGGTGTGCAGCTCGATGACCAATAGCATTAGTTCATTTTTGATCGTCAACTTCTTGCTTGTGTTCATTTAACTTTTAAAAATCACATTTATGTTGTAAGATAAGTTGACATAACCTAAACTACGTTTTGAAGGTTATAAGAGTAAAACGTAAACTTAAGCTATATTTATTGAAAATAAAACGAAAGTTTTAAAATGAGGTTTTAATAAAACAACTAAGTTTAGGTAAAAAGTTAACTAAAACAATATCAAACTTTGTTCGTATAAAATAGTTTTTCAACCAAGTTGTTTTTCATAAAGAAGCCCTAAAATACTGTTTTACAAAGTATATAAATGTAAAAGTATATAAACTCTAAAAGTATTAAAATGTAGAGAGAGCTTAAGTGTTAAATAAATTAATTTGATTTTCTTTTTCTGATCCTTCTTAATAAAAAAAGCATTTCAATCAAGACAATTCAGTCACAAGATTAGTGGTTTTTGATAAAGTAAAAGACAGTTGTAATTTTCTGTAAATATTTTTTTATTTGATTCTGTGACTTGTACAGACATTTTAAGCTTTGAGACTACTAATTTAAGCTTTTAAATATGATTTACTAGCAAATAAGTACTTGGTTTTAATTAGTGTGGTTAAAAAGTAGTTCATATATAAAAGTTAAAAAGGTTATTTTTAAAGATTTTTGAAACTATTACATAAAACGTCTTTTAGATAAAAAATGTTTTGTTTGTTGTTATTTGATTTGTTAAGTTATTTTCGAAACCTTAAAAATTTCAATTTATTGCAATACATTATACTTTTAGAATTATTAAAAAGATCAATTTTATAGTCTAAAAGTTTATGTGTTTATAGTTCAACAACTATAATGTAAAAATTATATCTTATTGCTAAATGATAAAAACTAGTTAAGTTTTAGAAGGTTTGATTATACCTTTTCGACTTTCGCCAATGCTTTTGTTGATACTTAAGTTTTAGATACATGTTTTATTTTTATTAATACAAACATTTGAAGTCGTTATTAACTTTAAATAATACACAAAAAATACTCAACTCAAAAATCCAGACTTGTTTTGCGCTATTTTTATCAGTGGAAACATAACAATAAATAAAAGATAAATTTAGTTTATATAATAACAGTAGTTATAACCATAAACAAATACTGATTAAATAAAAATAAATTATACCAAAAATTAATCAAAATACTTATTATTAGAACTGATTAATTACAAACATATAAACACCAAAATGAGCATTTAGTAAATAACGTAACACTATAATAAAAAAAAAATGCCTACAAAAGGTAGATTTTCTATTCAAAAATTATTATTATTTTTATGCAATTAGATTATGAAAAAGTTTAAAAAAAAATCGATTTAGTTATCTTTAAATTTTACTCAAGTTAATATAAAGTTATTAATTAAAGTTTTGCGACATCCTTAAATAAAACTCTTTTGAATGACATAGAAGTAAATTAAAAAAAGTGTTAGTTTAAAAAAGTTTTTGTAAATTTTCATATTGTTTATCAGTTTGTGAATCTGGTTTAAAATGATTTTTAGTTTTAAAAATTCTACTAATGTTATAGCTAACACCAACCTTTTTAATAAAAAAAAAAACTTTTTACTTACATTTTTATTTTTCATTAGTTACTATTACACAGTTTTACAACTTATGATTGTTTACCGTTTTAAGTCACTACATCCCATACTCTTAATAACTTTTGCTACTTCAATTAAGTATAAATTTACCGGATCCAGCTAGATCCAGATGTTTTATTTTAATTTAAAATCCGGTTAGATCAGGATATTTTTTTAAAATAGAACCCGGTCAGACTCTAATCCGGATTCTATTTTCAAACTAGGATCCGGCCGGATCCGGATCTTAAACTTTTTGAGTTTATTTAGTTTCAATAGAAACAAACTCATAAAAATTAATTATAATAATACCACTAGTTTAGTGAAAAGTATTTAAAAAATCTTTCTTATTTAAAAAATTAATGTTAATGTTAAAATATTTTATTTTGAAGCTACTTATACGACTGAACTTTAATTTTTTACATTGTATAATGTAAAAAAAATATAAGTTAAAATGATTTATTAATAGAAATTAATAGAAATTTTTATGACAAGCTAAAACTTAAACTTTAATATTGAAAAGTTTTAATTAAAGATGAGCATTACATTTTTTAACAACTACTTAAATATATAAAACTGAATATTTTAATAAATAACGTTTAAAGTAACTCATATCCATCTATTAAGCTACAAATAAACTTAGTCTAGCTGTTTCAAATTGTAATGAAGAAATAAACTTTTTCATTGGTCTTTGAAAGCAACCAATTTCGCTTTTGCTCCAACAAGTTACCAGTTTAAGAAGAGAACCTTTTAGAATAAACAGTAGAAAGTGGTGCCGAAAAATACTTCTTTGGAAAACTGGCGAGATGTAGGTATCTTTTCTTGCTTGAGTTTCACTAAGATAAGACTTCAGTTTCTTTATTTGTTGAGGTAAATTTTCTTCAGTAAAAAAATCTTAAAATTATATATCAATCTTTTGATATACTTTATCTTTTTACTCGCTTTCGTGAGTGGCTGTACTTGTTTCTGTTTTAAACGCGGAAGAGAACGACGAAAAATCATTTGGTTCTTCATGATTTGTAGATAGTTGAGTTTTAGGATTAATAGGCGGTGCTAGAGAAACGTGATCACTTTGACCAGTCTCACGACAACTATGCTTTTTTACTTATTGTTTACTATGCTTGACTAATTTTATATTTACTCAATACTACAACAGTTTATATTTTTTACACAAAAAATAAAGATGCTTATTTACAACACGAAATCTAGAATATATGATTAACTTTTTTTAGTTCATTAATAGTAAATAACTGACAAAAAATATTTAACTATTCAATGATAAAATGGGGTATGCTTTAGGAAAATTTAATTATTAACTTCAATGTTAATACTTTTAATTTTATTATCATTTTAACCAAATAAGTAATTGATATGTTTATGTAATACTAGAAAGTTTTATTTTACGTTTATTTCGAAAATTTATAAAGTTTTTTTCATATATGCATTCTTCTTTAAAGTTTCTACTTAATAATATAAGTATAATGCATATATATAATTCTAAAGCTATCGAAAACAACAACCTCAATTAATTTATTTTAAGTTTAAAAGGCCTTAAAGAGCAGTAAAGATTTATAAAGTAGAAAGTTTTCTAAGCACAAACACAATAGTCTAACTATAAAACTGAAATAAGGTGATCGCAGGAAGAAAAGTTTTTCTAATAAACTAGATCCCGATAATTTTTTGAAATCTAAGTTAAGTTTAAAATAATACATGATTCAACAAATCGTAATTAAGCATTCATTAGAATTACTACTAAAACTATACTTATTTTTCCTTACCATATACAATTTGTGGGTAGCTGTCAAATTTGTTTTCTTGCAAAAATGCAACTCGTACAAAATTGACTCTAAGTGTAAAATTCTCTTCGTGCAATTATATTCCCTCGAGCAACTTTGTGCCTTCGTGCAAATTTGTCTTCGTGCAAAAGTATCTTCATGCAATTTTGTGCACTCGTGCAATTTTGTTCTCGTGCAATTTTGACCCGTTCCCACAAAATGTATTAGCATAGTATTAGTTATCTTAATTTTAAGGTGATAATTTAATATATTTTTAATAACTAAGTGAGTCAATTCAACATGAAAAAATACTTTATTTATGTAAAATGTTGTAAGTATATCTATTTTTTTGTACTGTCTTTTTTTTACTTTCTTTGGTAAACTTAACAAAATAGTTGAATTATATGTTAAGGTCAGTTGTTGTTTTAATTTTACTATAAGCTTAAAAGTTAAAAGTCAGTTGTGTAACAAATATAGATAAGCTTTCTTTTGGTTATAACAATTTTTGGCTAAAAAAGTCTTTAATCTTGTTTACAGACTGTTTTAATTTTCATCTAAAGTTTATTTATTAAAATTTAAAGTTTGTTAGTTTTTAAAAAAGTCAAAGTTGTTAGTTTAGTAGAAAAACCTTCGATGTCTGTCTTATAAATATCATCAATCATCTGAACAATTTTTAAATTTCTTACTATACTCAAAACTTATATGTTTTGTATATGTTGTTTTAGTTGATCAATAAAACAAATATAACGAACTTTGGTTGATACTATATTATAGAATTTTTTGACTTTTGATAAACTTTTTTTCAGTAAAGTTGTTGAAAAATTTGCAAGAAACATATTTAAAACAGTACAAGTTCTTTAAAAGTAACAAAGTTGTATGGACACTGTGATTACGAAGCTTTATCATATGATAAGTATTGTTTAAAAAATAAAAAGTAGTTAAAAACAAAATAAAATCTTAGTCAACAAAATAATCCAGCTAGACTAACCTAGGACGGGTCAAATATACACGAAGGGTCACTTTGGCACGAAGATGCATTTTTTCACGTAGACATATTTGCACGAAGGGTCACTTTTGCATAAAGGATCACTTTTGTAAGAAAAGACTATTGCACGAAGAGTCAGTTTTGGACGAGTGACAACTTTGAACGAGAGTAAAAAAAAGATATAAAAAAAAAATTGCGATAACAAAAACAGAAAACCAACCAAGGGTAAGGGGTAACAGTGAAAGTAAATAATAGTTTAAAAAAACAGAAAACCATTCAAGATTTAGGTTAAGGGTAACAGTTAAAGTCAAAAAATAAAGTCATAAAATAAAATAAAAACCTATAAAAAATTATTATAGAAAATAGAAAATCAACTAAGTGTAAGGGTTAGGGGTAACAGTGATAGTTAAAAAAAGTGCATAGCGTATAAATGTTACAATGCTTATTTATATATTATTATCAATCAAAAAAGTTAAGATGAGTTTATGGTTTAATTCACTTCTTTAAAAAGTACTAAAAGTTATATATATTTTTATTTAATTAATTCAAGTATATACTTATTTTAGTGTTTCAACAAAATTATTAAAAAAAGATAAACTTTGGCACAAAATTCTGATAAAATACAACGTAAAAATATTTCAGACTATTACAATTTTACCTTTTTTAAAAAATTTGTGACCTATAATTTAAGTATTTTCATGTCTGCTATTAGTATTGTTTATCTTGTTGTATAAACTAAGTTTAAATTGTTTTTTTAGGTCTAAAAATATTCTCTACTTCTATTTTTATTCTTTTAAGTTTTAAACGTAGACTGTATTTTCATTTTTATGTTGTTAGAAAACTTTTTGAGTACATTATAAATAAAACTTTTGAAAGTGAACTTATAACTTACTTAATTTTCGTTTAACTTTTTTCTTTAATTTTATTATTTTTTAAATTTCTTAATGTTTAAAAGTTCAGATTAAAAATTTTAGCTTTTAAGAAATTATAAAAGCTTGTGGTGTACGACTCTATACCGGAAGGTTTTTTCGTGCACCAGCTCCTTAGAACGACAACCGTTCTAAAATAAGGGAAAATTTGAGTCTTTTTTCTTGACTTAAAAGTTTCAAAACACAATAACTTCTTTGTTTTTTATTTTAAAGCATATTTTTTACAGAATTTAATAGATAAATGATAGGGCTAAAATAATTTTTATTTTTAAGATTGGGTTGGTGCTAGAGCCTAAAGAAAAAGTGGGACATTTTGGTCTTTTTTAGTCTTCGGAATATATCTCAAAAAATACATATAATTTTTAATTTTTTTTTTAAATATTCTCTGTGAATTAACTCTAAAACTCAGTGTCTTTGTTTCTTATATAAACTTAATATTGCCTGAGATTTGTTTAAGCCAATTTTGTTTGTTTTTCAACTTCTGGTCTTTAATAGTGGTCTTCCTGGTTAGTCAAAAATAAAAAAGTTGAAGAAAATCTAAATTCACTGAGTAAATAAAAAATTTATGTTAAAATCTTAAAATAGTTTAAACTGATTTTTTTAATCTTTTTATTAAATGTTTAACAAATATGTTCATAACTCAGTTAATTTAGATTTTATTTAAAAACTTTTTTTATACTAAGCAGGAAGACCATAATTAAAGTTAAAAAAACCTGCTTGCTTCGAATTAAAAACTAATTTTTTCAACAAACAAACGTATTCTTGTACAATAATTCAAATAAATTATGGTATCATAAGTAACTATATATGTTAAGTATTATGTAGAGCTCTAAACATCTTGAATATTTATAAAATATCTAAGTTGTCAATTAATAACTGTAAATTATTTTTACTGTCCGTTTTCAAACTGTTGAAGTATTTCAAAGTTTTTTTTTATAAATAAAACATTAGTTTACATTTCAACTTAAGAAAGCTGCTTTGCTATAACATAAAAAAGCTTAGATTAAATTTTCAAGGTTTAATCCAGTTTTATATATATACTAAAGTTTTAACTAAACTTTACAAACTAAATATGTGATACCAAATCCAAAAGCCACAACCAAATAGCTTGTTAAAACAATCAGACTGTAGATCAATCTCATATTTGAAACAACAAAATATTTTAAAATAATAAACTCTTAAATTTTTGTCCTACTTAAAGTTAGTTGCAAACTATTAACTTACTTAGAACTAATAACTTTGATTCAAAGTTTATACACTACGTATGAGGTTATTTAATCAGCAACAAGTTGAAATTGTTAGCTGATAGTTTTAGTTAAGCTTTAAAAACAAAAAAGTAATTAACCAGAGGGCGTTTATTTGTTTTGAATTTTGTTTATAGTACTTTTCATTTTTGTGTTTTTTAATTTTAGATTATTGAAAATATACACATCATAAATTTCTAGTTTAAACTTATTTAAGACGGTAAAACACTTTTAACTTATTATTAGCACAAGTTTCAGTTTAAAAACAGTGGTATGCTCTTTTTTTTATTACAATAGTTAGTCTAAAAGATAGAAATTTTAAAACACTTTTATTTCTATTTATACAAGGTAACAATTAACTTAATAAGTATATTTTAAGTTTTACACTTATCTTATAAACATTGTTTTTTTTCGTAAAATTTTAAATATGAAACAACCGATTTTGAAAAAAACAAAAATATATATATAGAATTAAGTTATTTAACTTGATAAATTAAATCTTTCACACTGAGCCCACCTTAAGGACTTTATTAATAAAAAAGTTTGACAAAGCGGCATTGACTTTGAAATATCCTGGGAAGTTATAAAAAGAGCACAGCCTATAGCTGACTGCAATAGCCCAATATGTAGGCTGTGTCTCAAAGAAGCAACAGCCGTTGTATATGCATTGAAAAACAAAAATATAACGAATTTTTCTAATTTTAAAACTTTAAGATACAATTATTTAAAGTTAATAAGAATTAATAAGGCTCTTAAAAACAGTAAAGAGTTTTAAATCTTAGAGTTTTCTAAGCTATAAAAAAATAACTAAGGTATACAAAGTCTAGTGATCTGTAAGATCCGGATAGTATTTTCAAAATTGATTCCGATCGAATCCAAATTTGGATAATATTTTCAAGTTAGGATCCGGCCGGATTTGGACTCAAATTCAAAAAGGCATAATCAGCCGGATCCGAATTCGGATTTTTGGATCCCGTAGAACACTAATGGTATTTTATAAGAAAAATGTTTATAAAAAGTCATATACAAAAACATCTGATTAATTGATGTGAACAAAATTAAACCTTTAACATTCTTTCGCAGTACCTTAATGCAGTCAAAATGTAAAAGTATAACTAAAAAAATAAACTTAAGAAACTTTTGTGTAAACTCTAAAAACTTAGATCAAAAGTTATCACGTCTATAAAGCGAAATTTCTAGAAATTTAATTGTTATTTTGTTTATATTATTCTGTATTTAAAAAGCTAGAACGTTTTAAAACCATTAAGAAAAATTACCGCTACCGAAAAAATCTAATATTGATGTGATTATTGAGCTAAAAATAATTTAATGAAGAAAAAAAAGTTCTGAGTATTAAACTCCTTCTTAGCACTAAAATATCCTACAAAGACCAGGTTTTTTTTTCTTATAACACTGCTTTCTTAAAACAAGAAAAAAATTTCAACTTTTATTTTAAACATTTAACCTATATTTTCTGCTAGCTCTTACAATTTAAGCAAACGTTTGCTAAAAATATGTTTTAGACAAAAAAATAAATAACAGTTATTTTAATTTTATTACTAGCAAATATCTGTAAACAAATTTGTAAAATACTTTAATTAGATGACAATACTTTTAAAGCTAAAATGAAGCAGAGTTAAGTTGTTGTTTGCGTACTACTCATGTTATGTTTTAACCAAGCAGCTTTAACATAAAAGTTTTTGGAACTATACAGAACCACTAAACATAACTTTGAAAATTCTATAAATTTAAAAACAAAAAAATAAACAGATAGACTTTATTATTTAAAACTGTAAGAAATCAAAAAAAAATTAGCACATGCTTCCTCCCCATAAACAGCTTTGAGTAATGCATTCAAAGAACGGTTTTTCCCTGCAAGCTTCAGACAAACCGACCATCACCATAGCAGCTACTAAAAAGTAAAAATTTATTCTTGTTGACATACTCATGTTTTTATACTGGAATTTTTTTCAATGTGTTTTTATTATTGTATTAGTCTATATTCAAAACTATTGGTTGTTTTTGTAGTTTCAAATTAACTTTAAATTTTGATACAGTCAAGTTTTTGTCATTACTTATTGAATACTATAAATCGAAAATGCAAAATAAAGCTTTTAACTTTTGATATATTTCGTTTAGTATAATCAATTCTGAGTTAAAGTTATCAAAATAAAAGGCTACAAAATAAATTTAAAGAAAAAAAATTTAAAAGTTGTCCAAAAAATATTTTTTTAAGCAATAAAATATTTACTTTTTATCATAAGTTTTCAAACTAAGCATTTGTTTTACTTTTACGATATATAAAAATTCTATCTAAGTTTGAAAACAACTATAAGCTTAATATTGTTTGAAAGTTTTAATGAAAATGCTATGTCTCCTAAAAAAAAATTAAAACAGCATTTGAAATATTGTCGTTTCTAAAAAACAACTTTCTAAACACTTCATTAATAAAATTATTGAGTATTTAACCTAACGTTTAGTTTACAAATATTATTTTCTGCAGTTCATTTTTATTTCATTAATAAAAAAAAGTTTTTATTTTCAAAATTCATTAATTACAAACTGACTTTTTCTAACTCTAAAAATAATATATAACTTTTAAACAAAACAGCTTGTAATAAGTTTATTTAAGTTCTAAACATAAAGACGGTTTAATTTATAGTTTTGTTTTGTTTTGTTTTTCTTTGTTATAATAGTTTTAAACACGGAAATACTTAACTGTATAAAACAACAACAAAATACTTAGCTTAATTATAAAAATGAATGTACTTACACTTTGTATTTATTAAAAACAAATAACTTTGTTTTTAAACAATAATTATTACTTTTATTTTGAAACAAAAATACGGTTTTTATACAAAAATGGCTGACTTTACATTCTGAAAAAAACTTAAAAACAAAGATATAAAACTAGAATATTTTTTTATGATAAAATTAGCCTTTTCAATTTATTATTTCTAAATTTATACAAAGTAGTTTAGTTTACAAGTTATTCGCTTTAAGTATTTTATGTTAATGTCGCTCTAAAAGTGTTCAACTTACATGAGTTCAACAAAAAAACTATGTAAAGTATCAAAAATGTAAATATTAAATTATTTTTAGTGGAGAATTCGTAATCTGTTTTCTCTATTTATAAATATTACAATAACAACGGTTTGTTTCAATTTGAATTCATTAACTGTTTATCTTAATTCTGTTCATTACGTTTTTCATTTCAAATAATTGAGTTTTTATTTGTACTAATAAAATCCTCACACATTTCACCACTCATCCTCGCTGCCCACCTCATTCTCGAGCTCCCACAACTAATTTATTTCAGCAAAGTTTGCTTCACTGTAAATATCAAACACAGGTGGTTGTAATGATGACAACAAACTTATCACTATTACTCACACTTTTACAACCACTCGTGCTATTACTATCTGTTTCATCAACTTTTATCTCAAATAGATCACAAGAACTCTCGCAAGAATCTTGAATATTATTTGAACCCTCGCACGCATCTAAACATGTCCTCTCAATGTATCTCTCAGTTTCCACTAAAAACGAGGTTTTGTGGAAAAACTTTCACTCTCATTGCTTTCCTTTTTATTAAAGTTCTCTGCTTGAAAGTGAGTTTATACTAAACCCAATATTTCACTAGTTTCTTCACTACCATCAACACAGCTCCTGTGACTTTTCATCTCATCACCTTCATCATCATCTGAGTTTTCACCTTTATCATTGCAACTTTCACTATCATCATCGTTACTCTCTTCCTCTGAACTTAAAAAAACTGTCGCTCAAACAAAGATCTGTGTAAGTTAAAACAACAATAATTTTACATACACACGATATTTTTCTTACAACAAAACAGCGAATTGTATAAGTTTAGTTGTTTTAGAAAAAACATAAAAAAAAAATGTTTAATTTTTGTTAATATTTACCATGAAACGTAAAGTGAGGGATTTCACCTACATAAATCGTCGTAGTATCTGTTGACTCTGCTAATCTTATTCTGTAAAAACATAAAATATAATAGTTTTCAGTTTTCTTAAAACAGTACTTTAAAATTCATGTTCTTTTATTTACAAAAAGTTATGCAAACAAAGTCTAAAAGCTAAATACTTATAGAATAAAAAAAAGTTTAATAAAGTCAATTTTTAATCTAAATGCAGGATTTTTTTAATGATTTTAGTCTGTTTTCGCATCGTATTTTCTATTCTAAATAAACATGTAGAAGCAAGCTTTAAATTAAAACCGATTATTGTTAAAATTTTTGAATCACAATTGCAAAAATTTATTCAATTTTTTTTAATAGATGAGAATTTAATAAACAGAACATTTAAACACTTTAAATCTAAAATCTAACTTTTGATAATTCGTTATTAATTTCTTAAGAAATTCCAGTTTACTCTTCGTTTTCTTCAGTAAAATTATAAGTATCAATTTATCTAGTTGCACTTTTAATAGCCATGATCAATTTTCTGAAAACGCTATTATTAATAAATATACTTAGAAAATATTTTTTTGTTCTAAAAATAAATTAGATTTGTTTATTTTTTTTTCAGCAAATCTAGATTTAACAGCTAATTTTTTAAATAAAATATCATTATTTATGTAATTTAGTTTTTTTGATTTTATTGAAAACATTTTACAGAGAGTTAGTTTTGTTATGTTATTGTAAAAAAAACTAAGTTGTCTAATGTTGATATAAACAAGTTAATTAGCTTTTATAACTTATTGAAAACAATTATTAACGAATACAATAAATAAGTTGTATATATTAGTGTTAAACTTTAAAAGTGGCAAAACATTTTAAAACACGAAAGTACATTTCAAAATTTTGAAACTAATCATACTGAAGTATCTTAATTTGGGCGTATTTTTATTAATAGAATTTCAATAAAAGTGTACCCTAAAATTTTAAAGCGATTATAAAGACAAGCGTACAGTATATTATAACATTATACCGTATTGGTTTAAATTGCTATAAATGATTTATTTAAAAAAAATTTAAGCAGCTAATAACCACAGCAGTGAACATTTAAATTCGCTATCGTATTTGCAAATCGAGCTGTAAAAAGTTGTTAAATCTTATTTAACAAGGTGTAAGAAAAACAAACCTAAGTTGGAAACAGTAATCTACTAGACCCGTATGTATTCTAAATCAGGATCCAGTTAAAAAAATAACTAGTTAAAAACTTTTAAAGTAATAATGCTATACTCCGAAGGGGTAGGTGTCAGAAAAGCAAAACGTCGCTTTAGCACGGGTCGTCACTTTAGCACAGAGTGACAATTTAGCATGGAGTGACACTTTAGCACGGAGTTTAGTTTTTGCACGTAGCTTCACTTAGGCACGATCGAATAAAAACAATAACAAATTAAATAGATAGAAAATATATTGAATTAACTTTTTCAATCCTTTTTAGTAGTTTTTATAAAAATTTTATAACACGTAGATGAATATCTAAAAAACGAGATGCGTACATGAACAAATGAGAGGAACTTAAAAACATTTTGTATTACGATATTTAAAGCGATATGTTTTTTTAAATATGAATTAAGTAACTTTTTGATAGTCTATCAAGACATCAGAGATTTAAAAAAACAAAGTTTAATTCTTTATTTATATACCAATTTCACAATTTTTATTAAAAGTTTAAGCTTTCAAAAAAAAAAATCTAGAGCTTGTATATATTGCTAGGTTTGAAAAATATTTTTTTGTTGAAAATATAAAGGTAAAAGTATTAAAACATTTTCGTTAAAATTGTAGAATAAAATGAGCTAATAAAATTTGTAAACTTACTTTTATCTTACTAGTATGAAGCTAATGTTTTCTTTAAATCACTAAAAGTATAATTCAAACATTATGTTTTAGTTGAAGCTTAAATTTGCAACATGTTAAATGCTTGTTAACTTTTAGTTTACATGTCGCATATTTCGTTTTTAGGTTTTGAAACGTAATAGAACAAATTTTATATAAGCATAATAAAAGAATCATTCATGCTAAAGTGACACTTTGTGTTAAAATGTCACTCCGTGCTAAAGTGTCACTCTGTGCTAAAGTGTCACTCTGTACTAAAGTTACGCCGTGCTTTTCTGACTTGTTCCCACTCCGAAGTTTACTAATACGTTTAGTATATGAAAACCAGTTTAAACAACTAGAGCTAAACTTAGGTTCAATTTTTAATTATATCGCTTAATATAAATAAGTATTGAATAAAAACCTCCTTTTTTCTGTAAATCATAAAAAATGTTTGCACACCTTAATGAGTTTCGTTGACACTAAAAATTTCGTTCACCCCAAAATAAATTTTGTTCACACCTTATAGACAGCTGGTTTTATTTTACTAACAATACGTTAAAGTTTGTTTATAGCTTATATTTACGTCAGTTAGAAATAGTATTATTAAAGTATGAAAATATACTTTGTGTTAATAAAAAACTTTTTTTTGCTCACTGTAATAAATAGACAATAAGATAAACTAAGACAACTATTCCTTAATTGTACTTTTATTTTTTCTGTTAAAAATATATAAATACTTGAAAACTACGTATTTAAACTACGTATTTACACGACGTAAGAATGTAAAAATAATTCCAGTATGTACCATTAAAATTTATATTATTTAAATTCTACAACTTATATTAAGTTACAGATTATAGAATATAGATAAATTAAACAAACATACTTATTAGAAAAAAAAAGGTATGAAAAAAAAGTTGTTAAAATATTTAAATTGAAACATTTCGTCATTTTTTAGTTGTTTTAAAACGAATCATTATAGTAATACAAAAAAGCTATAAGTTATTTTTTTGCCTTAATTTACTTTATAATTTCCCTTTATTTTGATACTCTCAGAGAATGCTCGAAAAACCGTACCATATAAAAACATTAGTAGTCATTTTCAGGTTAGATAAATTATTTTTTTAATAATCAAAATATAATACAAGTTTTATGCTGCACAAGAGCTAAAACAATTAGTTGGATTAAAAAAATCAGCTTTATTATTTATATTTAAAAAGAATAAAACAAGAGAATAAACTTAAGCTTTGTTAATTTGATAAAACTAAAGCTTTTTAAATAAAGTACCTTATATAGTATGTCTGCTCTAATGAATATTGCCAAAGCTATGTATAATTAAAACCGGTTGGTAGTAGTGCTGGTAAAATTTAACAATTGTTAAACAATCTAAACTTATTTATTTCTGTTGTTTTGAAATGAACGAATTATTATGATTGCTAGATATTTTTACTGATTTGTTTTTGTTATAATTGTTTTCTTAGTTTGTCAATTAAAACTATTTATATTGTTAAAGTATACTTTATCATCATTAAGTATATCCTACAGATAGACTATTTTCATGATTAGACCCATTGATTATGTTACATATAAATTATATGTACTTAGTTTAAGAAATATTTTTTGGAAAAGTTTTCAACTTGTTTAACTGTTACTGTTGAATATAATATAGGGTTGTTTAATACGAAAAAAGACAAAGTATGTAAGTGCAAAGAATACAACAAATAACTAAAAGATGGTAACTACCAGTTTAAGAGCTTTTATTTCCAAACCGTAAAAGCATTGTAAAAGACAAGATAGGTTTGCCAACAGAAAAATTAAAATGTGTCTTTACAAACTTACACTTTCCATACCGTACAAGACAATAAAAAACGAAAAGCTGTACCAACAAGCTCGCAAACTACTTGAGAAAGCTAGCAGATTAGGAAACTCAGTACATGACTTAGTTGAATATTCAACTCCTACAATTATAGCCACTTAGTGTATGTACCTTATGCAACTTTATATTTTTAAAATGAAAAATCGACTAACTATAACCACTGAACAAACAAATAGCACTAGTTACTAAATGTACCCATTGTTGAACGAGATTTTTCTAAAACCTGTTGGCTTTTTTTCTTTATCTACTTTTACTTGCATAGTTTATAAGCTCATATTGTACACTGTTTATTTTTTTTATGCTTAAGTTTTACGTATTAAAGGAAATTAAGAATTTTTAATGTTAAATGCAATAGGGACACCAATAAAGTACGCACGTTGAGCTCCGACAAAAGCTTATAATGGTCACCTTACAGTTTTGAGACCAGTTTTGTATCTTTCACACAGAATTAAAGCTAATTTTGTGTTTAAAAAATACAATCTAATTAAACTTTGCAACTTTTTCAAATTTTTTGAAAATAATTTTAGGTTAGTTTAATTTCATTCGTTTAGTAAACCTTTTTTTAAATTAAACTTTTTTTTTTTTGAGATTCAGTTTGCAATTCACCTAAAGCGGGTGCTTACCTCTTAAAATGGGTATCGATGTCCCTACAGTAAATTTTCTGTTGCATTTGTTATACCTAAAAAAAAATCTAAAAAAAGTAAGTTCATCAAAAGTAAGTTCATTAAGTTTATGTGTAAAAGAGTTATTAATATTGCTTAATGTACCTTAATGCTCTAGCAACTTACAGTCTTACATTTCAAGCAGCTAAGTTTTTAAAACTATAGTTCTACGAAAACAATTTTACCAATTAAAACTAAATCAAAAGACAACAGTATTTAATTCAGAACTGTAAATGTTTAATTATTAGGTAACTAGTATAAATAAAAAATAATGATATTTTTAAAGCTTGTATTTTCATGTACTAGCTTGTTTTTATAACCTATTTTAGTTTATCTTTTTCTGCATAGACCGCTTTCTAAACCCAGTTTTAACTTAACTACTGTATCTACTTTTACCATTTAAAACAACTACTATATAGTTTAAAAAAGCTGTTTTTATAAATTTTAAAATACGTGTTGTTGCTTAACTGCGTAAAATTCTTAATGACTTCTTTGAAAGCTTTTCTATTTAAACGTTAAAAGGCCGAAACCTAATATACGACATATATGCATAAAAAATGTGTACATACATGTGTGTGAATACTTAACCGATAATTTATTTTCCAAAATACAATTTTATTATTAATGTCATGACCAAAAAAACCTGGTAAAACTAAAAATTGAACAAAAAAAATTGATAACTAAATAACTACAAAAAGTTGTAAAAAACATTTTTTTGATATTTAAAACTATAAAATGACAGGCGCTTCAGGAAAATCAAAAAAGAAAACACTCTTGATTTAAATTAAAAAAAAACTACACAAACATTATAAAGTGATGTATAATTTTCTCTAAGTTGCACGATATTAAGTATGCTAAAATAAAAGTTAAAACTGATGACTTTTCTCATATACAGACCGCTGATAACCTGTAATGATAAATAGAAACAATCTTAAATGTTTAGCAAATAAAACGGTAACCCAAACTTAAAACTTATTAAGCTATATTTTAAACGAAATTTGTTATTTTTCCTGTATTTTTGTTAAGACTTAATTGACTTAATTTGAATGAATTTGTGTACGACTTTTTACATTAGTATAAAAAAACAATAATCAAAACGGTTTTATTTAGTTTCTAAATAATGATTCTGTTTTGTACTTTTTGTTGATTCAGAGTTTTTGTAAATAATCAAACTTAAATTTCCAAAAACTGCCTTAAGTTTGGTTTTACTTTGAATTGCGTTGAAAACTTTGAAAGATTCTCGCCGATATAATAGATGGCATTTGAATGCAAAATATTTTTTTATAAACTCAAACCTTTCAAAACAAAATTTTTATGGCTTTATTGACTGTTTATTCCCAGCAGTAGTTTTTGATGGAGCTACTTTATTTTGTTCGCTTCCTATTCAGTTTGCTGCTTTATTGATTTCATAGTACAACAAAAAGAAGAATTGAGGGGCTCAAAGAGCCCAAGCAAAATCTGTCACTCTCTTCTGATATTATCGTGACTTTTTAATGCGGCCCCAGATTTCGTGGTAGTTGAACGAAAAAAATGAAAAATTGAAAACAAAAGAGCTTCGCGCTGATAAGGCTAAAAAGTCTGACAGCAATTCGCCGCTTGATAAAAGTTTCGACTCCGCTGCTGCTGCTGTGGTGCAAATTAATTTTACTACGCAACGAAATCGACCGCCGCTTCGGTTATCCTTTAATTAATCTCTGAAACTAAGTTTTGAGTTTTATTCTCTATCATTGCGAAGGCAAAAGTTTTTTTTTTGAAAAGAAAATTGAAGACACTGTAAAAGAAAAAAGGTCGATAAATAAAAAGCCGACTCGATCAGGCTCTTGTGCGATTGAGATGAAAGTGTTTTGTAATAAACATCGGTTTTGTTTTCACTTCAGTGGACGTTTGCGAGTGAAATATCAGCTTTGTTTTATAATCAAGGAATGAATTCTTAGGAGAATTAGTGAAGCTCAGTAAAAAAAGCATAATGTAGGCTCATTTTTAGATTTTTTTATTTTATTTAAACTTATTTGTTTGTAAAAGAATGTAAGTGAAGTTTTTAGATAAATTGATTTGTTTTTTTTAGCTGTAAAGAGATAAATACTTAATTTAGCAATGTTTGATTAGTTTAGAAAATTATTAAGTTTGTTTTTTTCAATAAAAGCTAAGTTTCATTATTACTAAAAAACAATTTTTTTTTATTTAACTTTTGTTAATTCTCATAATAAATTTAAAGACTACCAAAATTTAAAAAAAGGCAATAAAATAATAGTATAGATATATATATATATATATGTACTATGTTGTTAACTAACAATTTAGTAAATTTTAAAGTTTTGTTAAAAGTCTGTATAAAAGTGTACATACTTTTTATATACTTTAACACATAAAATATTTTTTATTATACGTTCAAATTTAAAAAGATTATGCGTTTTGTTAATATCATGTTCCAAAACTATGTTAACTTATCGATATATTTTTTACTATAGTAATTAAAGTCAACTGTATATCATAGTCTGATATATTTAGTTTTATTTTATATATTTTTGTATAATATGTTATGCTTTAATACTATTACCCAATTTAATAATTTTTTTATACTAATAACTGAGCTTTTTGGAAATTTAATAAAATCTTTTTAGTTTAAATTTTACTTTTAAGTTTTAGGAGTGAGCTTAAATATTAATTATTTACAAACAAAAGCTTCAAAACTTTAAAGTTAATATTTTCATTTTAGGTTAATGTTACAAAAATCATTATTTTTTTATTATCACTATGGTCAAGTCTTAGGCTATTTTTCGGACTAATCTGCTACTTAAATTTTATGAAAACTGCAGAAAGTAACGTCAAAAGCACGAAAAGCATGCAAACAAATGAACTATAATCAATAAAAAATGACAATGTATGATTGGAAAAGCAGCATGTTTTTGGCTGAAATCGAATTTTCATTTTCTTTTACCGTTGGCAAGAAAATTCATTGTTTTTTCTTTTTTTTTTTATTGTTAATTGTTTAGAAAGCAGAATTAATATTTTACATAAAGCTTTTGCTAAAAACTCATTCGTGTTTTAAATGGCCAGCGAAAGTAGTACTCAACTAAAAATTTCCATCATAATTAAACAATCAGTTTCAAACGCTATCAGTTAACCAGTTTTTAACGCTGTTTACAAAACCAGAAATTTGTTCACAGATTTATAAAACCTAACATTGTTTTATGTCGCAGGAAATTCAGGGGAAGGCAACAGCATGCATAATGCATAATAGCTGTTGATGTTTACTTGTTTCGCGAGGTTATTTGATTCACACTTACGTTCCGTGCAATAATCACTTTGCTAATTGAAATTAAAGTGAAATTTGTTGAGATTCTTCCCAGCTTTCCATTGCTGGCTCGCAATGGAGCTCGCATTGCTGCTTTATCTTTCTTGATCAACGCACACTCAACTTTTATTGATTTATTGTCTCAAAGTAAAACTCTCTATAAATTTGAGTTTCATTGTGTCAGCTATATACGTTTAAACAGTTACGAAATTGCTTCCTTTCAGTTTTTATCTGAGATTTTGACTGTTTTTACACAGCGAGGGTTTTTGAACTTTGTACATGAATTTAAAAACATGTATTGCCTTTGATATCAATTTTATCGATGTTTTTGAAGCATCAACAGCATATAAACTTATTTTTTAAACGCTTGCCGAAAATTAGAGTTATGAATAACACTTTGCTTAAGTTATTAAATCAGTAATATACATGCTTTAGTTTGTTGTTGTTCATTAAACTGTTACTATAAAAATCTACTAAAATAAAAACTGTTTTGAAAAGTTTAAACCACTAAATAAGTTTATAAAATGTTTTTCAATAATAAAATATAACTTTATTTAAGATAACTTAAAAATATTGAAAAAACTTCAGTTTAAAAGTTAACAGTATAAATTGAATTCAGTATAATTTCAAAAAAAAAAAACGCTTATCCAAAATCATTTCCAAAATTTTTAAGAAATAGTGCCTAAAACAAAATTTTAAAGAAAGTCTAAGAAAAATTTTCGAATGTTTCTAAAACTAAATGTTTTTTAGCGAGGATCTAAATAATTTTAAAGGTTAAAGTTTTGATTGCGCGAATTCATCAGACCAATCAAAATCCAAAACTGTAATTTGATCGATAATGACGTAACGGTAAGATGACTTGTATCCGGGTTCGATAATTTTTTGACAAAAGTTTAAATTACGAGGATTTGAGAAAGTTTTTGAGAAAGCTTCTTCCGACAAGCATGATCTCTCATGTCACTTGTTCGTCTTAGAAATTGTTGTTACCAGTTTTGTTGTGATTAGAAACGTATCATCTACCTGCAAACGTTTATAGGTCGAAGAAAGCTTTTTTTCTTTGAATTATATGTGAAAATGTGAGCATTAAAAAAATACATGGCCTTTTTGTATTATATTAATGAATTTATAAACTATTAGGAATAACTAAGAAAACATTTCAATAAATAACGAAAAAATTAAGATTAAACAAAATAACTAAAACTTCCTGATGGGTATGTAAAGTTATAGTTTTTTTTGATGATTTTTATTAAGTTTTTAATTTTAGTATTTTACAAATTTTTGATATTTGTATGTTTCTATGTAAGTTATTAACTTGATTTATCATAGTCCAAAAGTCTATTCAACTTAAATTCAAGCGTGGAATTACTAAGGAAAGTTTGATTCAACAAAAAGTTTCAACAAAAAAGTCCTCTATAAATTATTCTATACAGCAAAAGAGTGTTGAGGATTTTGCATTAATAAAAAAGGCTGTGCGGTAGTTTAGATTTCACGGTTATCACAATTTCCAAGCGAATAAACAATAAAGCATCGCAGTTTGACATGACAATTTATATATTTCATTGCCGTGACAAGTCGTTCTTAGTTTGTATATATATTTATTATTAACAGTAGAGCAAACAGTTGTTAGAGATTTTGTTGTTATAAAACTCCTTGAGTTAGTCTTTGTTATAAAAATATTTCATTACCTAGTATAAATAAACTAAAGTAGATAAATATGACTAAAGAAAAACGAAGTTTTGAAAATGAGTTTTACCAGCATTACACAAGTACTTTTTTTTAAGCAATAAAAGCTTTGATTTTAAAAGGTTTTTATTCTAAACCAGTTACGTTTTATATATTTTTTAGTTTTTCAAAGTTATTAAGTACTTGTTTTTAGCTTCTCTCTGTTTTTTTTGTTATTATTGATACTAAATACTTACATAAGTTGTTTCTTTTGTTAACTAGATAGCTGAAGATGTTTTAATCATTAAAAATTTCTAAAATAAACAAAAGTATAACATTAAAGTACATTTTTTTACGACAAAACAATCTTTATATAAATTTAGTAGATAGACGGAGCACTAATCTGTATTAATATATAAACTACTAAAATGTTAAGAAAGAAGTTTTTTTTCTAACTATATAAAAATATACATATAAATAACTAAATATAATACAGTATTTATCTACAATCATTGATTAATTATATTCAAAAATTAATAATGTTTAAAAGTGTTTGTTTTTTTAGAACAATCTATTTTTGTTAATAACTTAGATGTAGAAACATTTCAACAACTAATAATTAGCCTTTTACAAACTAGCTTAGAATAAAGTTGATTTCAAATAACACGAAAGTATTTATAGTTTTTATCATATTAATTTTAAGAAAATTAAATATTTAGAAAGCTGTCAGGATATCTATAAATTGCATTTCATAGCTGTCAAAGATTGTTTTAATATAGATTAAATTTATTTCTTATATTCAAAACTTATATACAGTAACCTCTCGCTTATTTACGCACATTGTGTCCACAGAAAAAGTGCGTAGAGATATGAGAGATCGTAAAGATACGAGAGGTACCAAATATACTTACTATAATGGCTGTTTTTTGATATTGCTTCTAGTTAAAAGCAGACTGGGGACTTTCTAACTATTAACAATTGTTTACTTTATCTATAAATATGAAAACAAAAGATAAAACTAAACAAATATCTAAAAAAATATTCAATTCATATAAAATAATAATACTTGTAGAATAACTTTACTTATTTTAACAATAAGTAGATCTTATCTTTATCTTTATTTATATGTTACATATTTGATACTTTACATTTATATTCTATTCTATTTAGCAAATTCAATTTATAATTAAGCACTTGTTTCCATTTAAAAACCGGTGTGTTGTCTATATTTAAATTTGTTTCTATAGCCTTTTACAAAAATATGCTTTTGGTGCTCTGTAAGAGATTTCTTTTTTTGAACAAAAATATATAACATATATTAAAAAATTTTGATAAAAATTATTTATGTTTTTACAACTTTTTTCTAATTTAATCTCTTATTGTTAACAAAATTTCTGATATACTGAAGTATAACTAAATATTCATTAATTAGTCAAGGAACAGAAGTTTACAAAGTCTAAAGATATAGAGAGGTGAGTTAGCATTTAAAAACATATTTTAAATAAAAAATATACAATTAACCTAGTATGTGCAATTATAAAAAAAAAAATTTTTACTTTTTGAATTTTTTAGAACTCTAAAATGCGTAACTAAAACGAGAGTGCGTAACGTCACGAGTGCGTAAAGATACGAGAGGTTACTGTAATTAATTTTGTATGAAGTTTCAAATCTAACCTAGTAATGAAAACTATATTCTACAAAAGTAATCCTAAAATCAAAAATTAAAATTTACTTCCTAAATTTTATATATTTAAAAGTAAAAGCGAGTAACTTTACTATCGTTTATTACGTAGTGATATCATTTTAAATTTTACTTTTTATAAATATTTGGAAATTTGTTTAGAATATAACTACTTTTGAATAAAAAATCTAAAAAACAATTTTAATTAAAAGTAAAAAAAAAATAATTACAAAAGTAAAGACTTTTTTAAAACGAATTATGTAATTAGTTAAAAACAGTGGTATAAAAATCATTAGTTATCAAATTATTTAAGTAAAGTGTCTTTATTTAATTTAGAAACTGATTATAAAAATTCCATTGTTAGTTTTTTAGTTAATCACACAACTCGGTAACTTGTGATTTTTTCTAAAAGACTTAAAAACTTGTTGGTAGAAACCGATTAAAAAATATTTAATGTTGAGATATTTATTAGATTAGCATTTTTAAGACATTTACATAAAATAATAATAATTTAAAAGATTTTTTCAGCTAGTTTGTATATTCTTTAAACAGTTTTAATTTTTCTAAGAAAACATTTGAATATGTATACCGCAAAAATGTTTTTTTGATAAAAGTTTATTTTTTTAAAATAATAACAGTTTTTTACTAAAAAGTTATTTAGTTAAATGGATAATAAACATTCAATTGCAAAATGTAAAAAGAAGCCAAGTAGTGATAAATTCAGTATAAGGTACAAAAATCAAATTATTTTTTGTTAACTATAAATTAATTTAACATTTTATCACAATAATATAAATAACAATTTCTTTTTCACGTTTTATAAGTAATAAAAATATTTTTTTTCATATTAAACTTTACTTCTTCAACCGTTTTTTGGTAAAGTGTCTAAAACATAGTATTTGTACAGTCTATAGATTTTGTTTTAAAATATTTCTTTATTAGTACAACATTGCATAAAAAATTTATTTCAAATTTCTACTCAAACAACAGATTTGACTGTAAAGATAACGATTCTAGTAGATCTTCGTCTAAAACGTCATTATACAGTGGTTAGTTTACATTTTTATTTAGTATTTAAAAGGATTTTTTTCAATTATTTCATTTAGCTGTTTATTTATCATTTAAGGCTTCAATTTTATTAAGCTTTGTTTTTGAACTTATTTTAAGCCGTAAAAAGATGTCTTATAGGAAGTTTTTATACTATAAAAATATTATTTTTAATTGATGTATTGTGTAACAAAAAATATAATGATATATAATAACTAAGTATGTAGTATAAAATTTATGAATGAGCTTAATGTTCGTGATCAAAATGAATTTGCGCACTTTTTCTTTTTTTATTATAAAAACTCTTAGCTCTACTACTTTATAAGTATGCAGACTGCCTACGTAAAAATAAGATAAACTGGATTTATCTGCTATTAAAAGAATAATTTTTGTTTTTATGAAGTATTTAAAAATACTAACTTACAAAGGATAACAACTTATGCGTTGTTTTACAATTATAAACTTTGTTGTATTTTTCTATTCACAAATAAAAAAAAGCTTAATAATCAAACTAAGTTATAAATGGATTTTTTGTTTTCTCAAAAGATTTAATTTCCTACATAGTAAAAAATGTGCGTTAAAAGTTTCATATTAAAAATTTATAATTGATTAAAATACTTAGTTTAATACTAATACATAAGTTTTGACTGCATTAGCCATTTGTTTACTAAAATACAACAAAAAATTCACGTACTATTCTTAGAAAAAAAAAACAGTAAGGAAAAACAAAATTAAATTTAAAACGATTTGATTTATCTAATTTATTTAAATACTCGAGTTTGTTTGACTGAAGCATACGGCGCTTTAACCTTAACGAGCTTCAGTGAATGCCAAGGCAACAGCTTTAAAATTTATGATGTAAAATTAGAAAATCTAGCATATTTTGCAATGTTTGCTAATTAACAAAACAACCCAAGTCACTAGTTTAACTATTTTATTTACAGCTAAAAGCAGTTTTTGACAACGTTATAATAAGTAAAAAAAAATTAATAACATCCAAATTTATTGTTCAATTTAAATCAAATTTCAAAAAATCTAATAGAATTACAACTTAAAAGTTTAAAGCTGTTTTAGTTATTTTTTGTGGAAAAGTCGTCCGTAACATAATCTTACAAAATACATTGATAAATTTTATATTAAAAGTTAAAAATATAGTTTTTCAAGTATAAATAGTTACAGTCTTATATAAGGAATATCATATAGATATGGATTATGGAAACAAAACATCGAAAAACTTTGAAAAAAGAAAAACAGTTGCTGAGCTGTTTAAAAGAGACGATCATAGTGTTAGTAGCAAAATTATTTTTTTTGTATCAAAACTACTAGTTTAATCAAGGTTTCGAACATATTTATTGTTCAGTAAATGAAATTATGAATAACTAATTTTGAAATTAAACTTAATTTTTTGTTACAAAAGTTATGCGAAACAAACTGATATTTAAACTTATGTATTGAATGTGTTAACAATGTAGTAACATTTTGTAAAATTTTGAGCAAAAAAAAAAAGCGTTGGACTTTTATAGAATTGTATTTAGTTGTTTAAAAATATTGTCATACAAAGTAGGAATTTGATTACTAACTTTTTATTTTCATTTTAGAAAAACTCAAGTTAAAACTGAAGATGTTTAAAATTTTAAGATACTTTCCGACGTTTTTTTTACATAATAAATACTGCCTAATAAAACTGATTTTCTAGAATACAGTATAACCTTTTTTAAATTGCGAATTTAATGACAAAAAAATAAATAAAACGATTTATTATGTTATAATTTTTGAAGATACTAAAAGTTTTACTTGGGACGAATGAAATGAAAAGTACAAAAAAAAATTCTTTAAAGTTTTTTTGGTTCATATGTGTATTTAAAGTATTATTTTAGTTTAAAAATGTTGTTTACTTTTAGAATTATTAAAAGCTTCTGTATTTTATTTTTGTTAGAGAATTTATAAGTCGGCCAGTGTTGTGAAACAATTAATATTTAATTGTAAAAAAATACCGGCAACTTAGCTTAGAATAACTATGTGTCTTTCATTAAAGCATATTTAAATCTTCACTACTTACTTAGAGTATGGGCGTCTAGAATAGAGGTGGTCAACTTTTATAGTCGGCGGGCCATATTTGCCAAAAAATAAAAACATTATGCTGGCCGCGTATTTAATAAAAAAGTTGTACTTTAAAAGCTTCAAAAACGCTTTAAAAGCAAAATTGTATTGAAACAGTTTTTAAATAAGCATTGTTGCAGTCTAAAGATCAAATTGAAAGTATATATGTTAAAATTTCTTATTAGTAAGATAAACTTTAATCGGTCCTCCTATAATATTTTCCACCAAGTATCACATCGCTGACCAATAACTTTTGTTTGTAGGGGCCAAGTCGTTGCCCACCGCTAGTCTAGAACAACAATCTAATACAACAAAGTCCATTTTAAATTACTTTACTACTTGAAATTTTATACTAATTTTGACAACTACCAATAAACTTTACAAACGTTTAAAAAAACACTTTTCAGCATGGTTCTTCTTCCCCGAGGGCCAACAGCGAAGGCGATCTTTTGGGCTACGACCCGGCAAGTGCGAGCAAGCCGGCCCGGAAGTCGTGGCTGAGCAGGGCGAGCACGAAGAACGACAACCGATCGGGAATTACACATCACCATGGTAACAAGAGCAGCTTCTTCAACCGCTTCGACCTCATGATGAGCAAGAGGGGGTCCAACGGAACCAACTCGCCAAAGTAAGCGACGTTTTGAGCTAAAAATTTATGATTAGTGATTTCGTGTGGGATAACTGCTAGTGTTTGCAGGACGGAAGACGAGCTCGAGTCGTACGAGTTGAACATCAAAAATCAAAGTTTGGAAGACGTGCTTTCTTCAAAAGGTAGGTGTTTTGGCTTGAAAAAGCTAAGGTGTGGTCTGGTTTTGTTTTTGCTCAATATATTTTAACTGAAAGCTTATTTTAACAATTCAATTTCTTCCAAATATGTCTTTTCAGAATTTTTTTATTTATTTTGACCACTGATGAGCTCTTTGAGTGAAGCTTAGTTTTCCAAGGAAAGTTTTCAAAAAAAAAAAGTACATTGTTCTTCTTTTATAAAGTAGAGATCTTTTATTGTTTTAAAAACATTCAGAGCTATAGTATTACTTGTAAAAGTTTGTTGAAAAACTGAAAAAACTTAACAGTGTTTATAAAACTGTAAAGTATGAAACGATCTTTTTTAAAAAACAATCATTATTCAATATATTTTTTAGTATAAGTAATAAAATAAGTAGCTTAAACATAAAACTTACAGCAAAAAAAGTTGATATTTGAAAAATTACTTATTTATTTTTTGCTAACAGTTTATATTTTTTATTAATTTAGTAAAACACTAAAAGAAGCTAAAACTTTTTCAGATCTTTTACCTCTTTTTCGCAACTTTCTCCAAAGCGAGCACAGTGACGAAAACCTGGACTTCTGGGAGAGCATCCAGGACTTTAAAGATCTGGCTTCCATGGATAAGTGCAACGAAATATACGACATGTTCCTTAAAGAAGGAGCAGAAAAAGAAGTTTGTTAAAAGCGTGTATTTTTCGAAAACAATTTAAGTTTTTTTTTTTTTTTTTGTAGATAGTTTTGTATAACTACCTGGTATCTTACGTATCGTTAAGCTTTTGACTTTTTTACTGTTCAAACCCTCATAAGATTCACTTAACGTTTCGGAAACAGATAAACGTGAGCTTGGAGATCAAAAAAGTGGTCGAGAAGAACCTGCCATTTCCGACGTACCGGGTGTTCGAAGCGGCGGAAGAGAGCATCTTCCAGCTGATGAAAACGGATAGCTTCCAGCGGTTCAAGACCAAGCTGCTCCACAATATGGCGTCGGGAAACTCCTCGCTGGTCGGAAGGAGCAGGTTTCGGTCGATCAAAACCCACGACAGCTGATCCTCACAGTTGCTTTGACAAAGTAGAGTGTTCTACAGTATTTTTGCGTTTAAATTAGAACATTTTTTTGTAAGTTTTTGTCGGAAACAGAAAAGAGAATTTTTTTGAGATGTTGAACTTAAACTTTTGAACCAATTGAAATCAAACTGGTGTTTTTGAGTGTTGGATATTACTTTAATGGAACAGTTCCTTTAATCTTAGGTATCTCCTTTAAAATTTACCTTAAAAACAATCTTTATAAAACGCTTTAAGTTTGAAAGTGTTTGTTATAATTTTTCTAAAACTTAACCACTGTTGAGAGTTTTTCAATTCAAAATAATAACCCTGTGTTACGCTTCTTTTTAAAATTCATATAAAACATCGCTCTAAAGTACGTTTCTGCTGCTTTTTTATTTAAAATCAGTCCTAACACACATTCCTCACTACCAGTTAAAAGTTAGTAATGACTTGAAACTGTTTTTAATACACTGAACAGTTTTCTTAAACACATCTTTCATACGTACTTTATGTTTTTTTTAAATATTCATTTCAATATTGCTTCGACTTTTTTGACTTTTTTAACTTAAACTAAAAAGTTTTTGTTGCTTTTTTATACAACGTAAAGTATCCTGTGTGTTTTTGTATAATTTGAAACAAAAAAATATAAACGAAGTTTTTTATTAATTAAAAAGTATGAAGAAAATTATTTAGAAAAAAAATTAACAAAACATTTTTTAAATTTATTTTATTAATAGATCTTTCCACTTAAAACACTTTATAGCTAGCTTAAGTATATATTATAGCTTTTTTAAAACTAGTGAAATGTTATTACTAACAAAACTCTAAAAACGTTCTTAAATGCTAAAAGTTAGATAAAACAAACTTTGTCCTTTTATAAAGTAATACACAAATAATTTTTGAAAAAAAAGTAAAGTTTCTACAACTACTGTTTTTGTTTATACATTTATGATGAGTTATTCAACACCTTATTGTGTTTTTTCTTTAATACATGTAGTAGTATAGCAAACGTAAACTTTGTAGTTTTTTTCTAAGTACATGAACAAACAAAAAACAAAGCTTTTTTGGCATTAAACAGTTCTTTTTAATTAAAATTGTAATGACTTTTTAAAGTAAACATAAACACATTTTTCTATTAAAATTATCTTAAAGTAGAATTTAGCTGAACAAATAAATTTTACAGAAATAACTATTTATTTATTTTTTTCAAGTTTTAATGTTTTATCAAAAACTTATTTTTTATCAAAGACTTATAATATAACATACATTTTATCAAAAATTATTATTATAAACTAGCTTCAATGTGCAAAAGTAGTAAGTTTTGTGTTTCTGCGTTTGTAAAAACTAAAAACCAAAATAAAATGAACTAATACGTAGTATAGTAATACTAAAGTCATTGATAGCAGTTTAGTTACTTTATTTAATAAAACTATCACACACAGATGATTTCCCAACCAAATAACTGCTATATTTATTTTTTAAAGTAAACGAAGTATTTTGTTGTTTTTAACCGTAATGTTTTTAAATAAGGCTCAATTGATCTAAAATTGTTTAAAACAAGGCTATAAAACTTGTTTTGCTAATAATCAACTTGCTCAATAGGTGTTGTTTAAGGTTAAAAAAACTTCAGAGAGTGAAAACTTTTACAAATACAAGCACAAATACTTCTTAATATAGATTTAATGCAACACTGTAATAAACCGTAAATATATTTTTTTAAAGAAAACACTAGTTTGACATAAACACAACAAACACTAAAAGAATGATAATAAGACTATCGTTATCTTTTTTGTCAATTTTTTTTTCTTTTGCTTAGCAACTAAAAAAAAGTTTAGAAATCTTGGCCTGAATCAAAAAATAACTTTTACAAACTTTTGAAAAGTAGTACCGAAAACAACAACCAAGACAAGGCAAAAGTGTGTCAGTTTGTATAATGTTATACTATATACTATTTATGTTACTATTCTTATATTACTATGAATATTTTTTATATGTATGACACAAAATAATTGAAAAAACTTAAATAATTTATTAAAATCTTAAAATATACTTTATATTACAATTAAATTTAGGTAAAAATTGTTAAGACGCTTACTTTCAGTATAATTTAACTAACTAAAGAAAAGCGTATTACATAACTGTACTAATTTGAAAAAAAAAGTTTAATGGTAGAAAAAAATCAGTTTTACTCTTCCCTCTACAACGATAAACGTAGACTGTTTCAAAATTTATCCGTAATATCTAGGGTAGCTTTCACAACTCCCCTCAAACATTTGTAAGACCTTTTTTGCTGTTTAACAGAAACTCCGGAACAACTCGTGTAAGTTTCAAATTTTTTTTCGGAATATATAATGTGTTTTTCAAAAATATTCCAGAGTATCTAGTGTAATTTTAGAAAAAGTTCAGAATATCTAGTGTGAGTTTTGAAATTAATTTCGTGTACCCGAAAATATTTTTCTACACACTAAAATACTCAAAATTCGCACCAAAATGCACCACGATAGACTAATGCTCTAAACGTTTGCGCTTTAACCAAAACTATTTTTTATAAATTAAAACTGACAACTTCTAAAGTATACTAACTCAATGAACTTTGTGTATCTTTTTTTTTGTAGAAATATTGACACTTTTTTTTATCTCAAACTTATTATTACTTGTACAATTAACTATTCAAAATAAAAATCTAAGCGTTTGCTAATAAAGATCCTAGCGAAACAAGTTCACTGGAATATATTATAATAACAAATTTAAACAGTACTTTTTCTTTATTACACTAAGACATGTTTCTGTGTGTGAACTTGTTAACACACAAAAATATGTCTTAGTGTAATAAAGAAAAGAACTGTTTAAATTTATTATCATTTTATGTACAACTATAAATGTTTTAACATATACTGTTACTCTTTTATCATTTGACAGAGCTTTAGAAAACTAAGAGTAAATGTGGCAGAAATTAAAAAGGTTATAAACATGATTTCACAAAAGTTAAGTACATCAAAAGTTGCTAAAGTATATAAAGATTTAGAACAGTTGCAACTTTACGAGTAAAATAGGCTAATATATTTATTATTTTAATATTTTAATAAAAAAAAGTTTTTACTTTAAAACTTTTATTAAAAAAAAATTTTGGTATCGATAAACAAATTATACTTAATTAATATATTCTATCGTAAGGCATATAGCTCGATGACTGAAAAGTCATTGTGTCATGGTGTACTGACAAAACTTTTAGGGTCAGTTTAATTTTCGTCTTCAATAAACTACATACATACAGCTTGGTATTTTTTTAGAATATTCATCACATAAGACAAAATCTAGTAACTTTCGAACCTAGACGCAAAAAAACTTTCGATCTAGAAATTTATTTTAATTGTACAAAATATAGGGATAATATAATGTTTTGGTTTAGTTAAAATCAAAGTTTAAATATTAAAGTTATCAAAGATGTGTTAATTTGGAAATAGGTTTATTGTAAAATTAACAAGCATTTTTGTATAAATCAGAGTTAGTCAAGTCTAGCAAGTCAGAGTCAAAAAATGAGTTGTAAAATAGAAATTTAAAATCATTACTGTTTCTTAAACAGTTATTCTTTTTAAGTTTTCAAAACACAGACTTTTTAAAGTTGCAAAAAAGTTAAAGGTCATCGTCATCTGAATCTTCGTTTCTGTTTTCAAACTTGTAATAGCCCCGATTATCTTTGGTGACGGGAGTGTCTTCTAACTCGATGCAAGAGTCTCTTAAACTTAAAACTTTATCTAAGACTTCATCTATGCATAAGTCGATATCTATTTCATCGAGCTCAATTTTTGTGGGAATCTTAACCTGAAGTATTTATATACGGTTATAAAATAAGGAGAGCTTTTTTAGTGTAATTGACTCGCCAACTACAAAATTAGTCCTTGCATAGATTTAACAAGTTTAAAATATAAAAACAAACAAAAACTTTTACACATAAAAAGCGAATGTAAATCATGTTGAAGAACTAAAATAAAGCCGAAAACTATTTTTAGAAAGTCTTAAATGTTTGATACTACCTTGTTTTATTTCAAAACTAATAACTTTTAGTATATCAAATCTTATTGGTTCTTTAAACTAATTCTGTTGTTTAAAGTATGTAGTTTGAGTTAGTAATTTAAGGTTTAATGTTATTATATTTTATCAAAAATTTAATAAAGTTTCTAAAATACTTAAACTAATTTGAAGAAATATTTTATGTTTTGTTTGCTAAATTCATGGCTTTTCTTAATTTTTTTCTATTGTATCAAGTACTAAAAAGTCAAACTTTTTATTTTAGTATTAATCTTATCTACTAAATTTGGCTCTCTAATTATTAGTAGGCTCGATTAAGCGTATAAGCTCTTTTTAGGTTTGGTTAGTATGGTTTTCTTTTTATTGTATGTAAAATTTCAAGGTGTCGTCAATGGTTAAAGTGTGACTACCATAAGTTAGTCATCAAAGTGTTTACGTTGTTTAAACGTTCTTAATTCATCATTGATTACTCAAAATTTTTAATATTTAAAAAATGATAACAGTTAGCTTTGCTTTAAAGAACTTTTTTTTTATTTTAGACATAATCAACTTTGTTTTTAGACAATAAAAATTGATATGCTGTAAATTCTTTTGAATCTTTACGCTAAGTAAAGTTTTTTTTTAATCTTGTCCCGTCGTTACAAAACTTTAATCATTGCTTTTAGAAACAAAAGTACTACTAGCTCTATTGGTAACATGACATATATTTTCACCTTAGCACAGAAGCTTATCCAGCCAGAGCCGCTCAGCATTTTTATTGTATTAGAAGTCTTACTTCCGACCCACTTCACAGCGATAAGTTTATCTTTTGAAATGTTCTCTCCACTCTTGAAGCGCAAGTTCAAAACAGCATACCTATAAATGAATACTTTACAGTACAATTTAGATTTTACTACAAAACAGAAAGTTTTAAGACATGTTCGTTTTTCGAAATAACATCTAAGCATAGTCAAGTAATCACTTTTACCACGTTAAGAATAAAAATTTAAAGTTTATATTAGTGTAAATAAGAAACAGAACATATCTTAAGAATTTTATTAAAAAGCACTATGAGAACTTTATAAGCTACCTGAAGTGAACGTGAAACCAAAGTAGAACTAAAGTTTTAATGTATTTCAAAAACAATAAATTCTAAACTTTCAAGAACAGAATTTGCTAGAAGTATGAAAAAAAACGGAATTGTTTAATTATAAAAATACATGAATTTACTTTAAACTCAGCAAAAGTTATCATAAAATAAAAGTATGATATATGAAGCTATTTTGTAAATTAAACATTTTTTTATAGCTCTTAAAGTCTGTCAATTGAATATACAAGACTTGTACTTTTTCTATAGAGATCACTAAAACTGCTAAACAAAGTTACTGTTATTTTGTTGCTGTGGGAAACTCATAGTGGCGTAATTTTATGTTTGTTTTTCTTTAAAAAAAATTGTACTAAAACACATTCAATTATCTTTATATTGTTCGCCAGCTTTTTTTTCCGTAGTTCAAAACAGACTAGATTTTTAGATATTATACAAAATATGTCCGTTTTTTCAAAGTTGATATAACATAAATATTTAAAACTATATGCGTAACATTTTTTAAGAAGTAAACCGTTTTTTCAACTTATTTAAAAAAAAAGTCTTATACGTGTACAAGTTTGAGCAAAAACATCAGAAAAAACAATTAAAATTTTAAATATTCATCAATGTTTCCTAAATTTCGAAAGATGCGAAGTCACATGCTGGTATAAAAGTCGATAAACTTATATTTTACACTGCCTACTTACTAATATTTGATTAATTTATACTTAGCTTCTTTTATTTTTGTTATTAAAAACAAACATTGACAACTTCTACCGACAGCACTCTGCTAACCTAAATTCATAGAATTATCTATAAAGCTTCAACTGAACGGAATTTCATATTTCGAAAGCTACTGTATTTTTGAATAATTTTAAAAATATTGTGTTTTAAATTACCTTTAACCTAGTTTTATTTTATTCTTTTTTAAGATAAAATTAAGAAAAGAGTTATATAAACATAAAGAATACTTAAATTTGATATATTGTAAGTAATTTATTTCTTATATTTTAAATCTAGTTCAGTTGTGATTGTAATGTATAAAAAATGTATAAAACATTTATAACCTAGCATATTTTACATCAAATGATGTAGCGATCGATCTGTAAAGATGTTTTTTAGAATTTTTGGGGAAACTTTTTAGTATGGAAAGCTTGTTTGTTTCTAAAACTCCTAACACCAAACCGTCTAAATGGTTGCTTTGAACTTTTTTACATGCATCTATAATCTCTGGTGATATGACTAAACCAGATCTAACCATTTTAAACTATATTTCTTGATATAAATCACTGTGAAAAAATTAACTTATTTAAACGAAAAAATTGATATGTCATTAACTTATTTTTTATCTTATAATATGTTCTTCTATTCGTATTATTGAAAGTAGTTTATTGTTATTAACATAATACAGTAATATGCCACGTAAATTCGCACTCTCATAAGTGTATATGTCGTTTATCTTCGGCATTTTCAAAAAACCTTAAACTAAACAACTAGTTAAGCATATTTATTTTATACCAGAGCTCCTTTTTGGAAAACTATCAGTTCAGAACTAATTTTTCATACTAAATTAATTTTTGGGAGGATATTGCCTCCCTAATCGCTCAACTAGTTTAATAACTATTGTTCTATAAGTTAGATTATTCTTAGTCAAGGTTACTTTTTTTTTTAACTGAAATTTCTTTTTTAATGTTTTCTTACTTTTAAGGCTAATCTATTAGCTTTGTGAAAATATGTCTAGAAAAAAAAAGTTTATTACTACTAAATATTGTAGTCTAGCTAGTTCTAAAATTTATCTTGACTTTTCTAATTGCATGTAAATTTAAATTTACTAAATCTGTACGTGTAAAAAGCATACACTTTAAACCTTGGATTTAAATTGGGTTTTGATAGGTTTTTTGTCAGTTTTACAGTTTTTAGCAACATTATTATACGAATTATACACTCCAAACAGCTTCTAACTTTTGACTTGGGTTAGCATGCGCAGTTACTTGGTAAGTTATTGTGGTTGTTTATCGTTTTGTATATAAATAAAAATATGTACTAACAATTTTACAATTTATTTCAAACTAAACAAAAGTTAGATAATAAAAAAAAATATATACACTGTTATGCTTTAGTAATGATAAAAAAATGCTCGGCTATGAAATATATTTCCTCAGAAAGTAACAAACTGAACATTTTTTGCTCCAAAGTACTTGTGGTATCAGCTTACAACAGTAAACTGTAAAAAATAATCTCTTCTCAAGTATATAGTCAAACACAAAATATTATATAATGCAACTAAACCGAAATAAATCTCAGCATTCTGTTATGTTTTATCTGTTAAGAAAAGTGTACTCAATGCTTTTTATTTAATAAATGAGAGGAATACAAGTCAGTATATAGTTACTAAGCTAGTGACGTTTAAGTGACTAACGGCTACCTACGCAGTTTGTCACGTTTCTTGTGTATCTTATAAAAGTTTAATGTTATTTAAAAAATGGATAGTACTTATTTTAAAAAGTAATAAATTTAATTACAAACTATTGAATTAAATTACATTTCAACGATCGAAAAAAGATTACAATAAATAAAGATTTTAATTAGAAGTATTAAAGTTTTAATGATTAAAAAAAGTTCTATTGAGTTCTGGTCATTAAAAAAAGTGTGTGATAATGGTTACAAGTTAATAGTTTTTCATAAACAAATACTAATTAGTAAATATTTTAAACTTACCCATTTAAAACAGTGTAGGTGTTACAGTTTTTTAATATATTTACTTATATATATTAAAAAAAAAATTCAAAATGTATTTAAACAAGATCAAAATCATCAAAGTTTTAAGCAACCTAAAAAAACATGCAGTAAAATGAAAAGTTTTATTATAAGTTCTGGAGACATTAACACATCGACGAAGCATCTTAAAGATAAAATTATTAGAACGCCAGAGAAAACTCCACCTTATTTTATTAAGCATGCTATTCCATCATTAGTTTTTCCTTTATTATTAATTTTTAATTGCTCCCTAGCATTGTCAGAAATACCAAAACAATGGAAAACATCTTATGTAATTCCAGTATACAAAAAAGGTATCAAACACGACCCATTAAATTATAGGCCAATATCCTTAACCAGTACGTTTTCCCGAATTTTTGAACACATTATTTCCCAAAAAATGTTTAACCACCTCTTCGACTTTAATTTATTAACACCAAAACAATTTGGCTTCGTTCCCCACCGATCATCAGGAATTCAATTATTAACATGTTTACATACTTGGCTAATAACTTACTTAAACAATGAATCAGTCACAGTAGTCTATACTGACATCGAAAAAGCTTTTGACTCTGTGTCACACATTAGATTATTAAAAATTATGACTCAATATGGTTTTGATGATAACTTAGTGAATTGGTTAAGCGAATTTTTAAATAATAGGACACAAAGTGTACTCATTAACAACACATTATCAGATCCTCTAAAAATTCACAGTGCAGTACCACAAGGTGGAGTCATTGGTCCTCTTCTCTTTTTAATTTACATCAACGATATCACTTTTAATACTCACATTAAAAGCGAAATAAGTCTATTTGCAGATGACGCAAAAGTATTTAGCAAGTCAGAAACTTCTTTACAAATAACATTAGATAATATTCACGAATGGCTAAAAACAATAAAACTTGATTTAAATCCAAAAAAATGCCATGTTCTAACCATCAATAAAAATAAACCCTTCTCTATTAACCTTTTAATTAATAAAACTAAAATACCAGCATTAAAATCTTTAATGGAACAAACATATAAGTTATTTATACAAAATTGCTCAAAACTCATCATATCAAATACTTAAAAGTTTTAATACCAGTTCTGCTAGTATTCTCACTAAACTATTTAAAATCTACGTTCGCCCTAAACTCGAATACAATACCCCAATATGGTCACCCTATTAAAAAAAATACATTATTAGGATTGAGTCTGTGCAGAGAAATTTTAACCGTTTTGTTTGTATTAGATGCAACATTTCAAATACCTCATACAAAGATAGATTGGTGAAACTCAGATTGGAGTCTCTAGAGTATAGAAGATGGCAGTTTGAATTGATAACACTTTTTAAAATTGTTAATGGTAAATATAAAGAATTTTTCAATCAGTTTTTTGTTTTTTCTAGGACCAATTATAATTTGAGAGGAAATAATAAAAAAATAAAATGTAAATATAATTTTAATAACAGTCAGTGGCAAAACTCTTTTTTCTGCAGAACAATAAATATGTGGAATAGGTTACCGCAGGATGTGGTTTCGTGTGGGAGGGTGGAACAATTTCGATTAAAACTAAAAAAAATTCGATTTAAATAATATAAACACAAGTAAAATACAGTGATTAACGAATAAAAATTCATTTTAAAATATTAGTATCACTAAGATCAATTTTTCTTCCTTACGCCTTCCCCCTACAGATTATAAGTTTTTATATATAATTTTTGTAAATGTGTAATCTTTTCTAGTCTATGCATAGGTTTTTATATGAGAATTTGTTTCGTTTTGTTCTATGTGCATACTAAGTTATTATTTATCGTACAGGACTATTTGTTTGTAATTTTTTTTATTTATTTTTTTTTTTACTGTGTTGTTTTTAGATTTTAATTTTCATTGAATGTAATTTGTTTGTTTCTTTTCTCGTGTGTATCGTTTAAGCGGCTCGGGTTTTAATTCCCGAGTCCATCTTTGCACAATAAACTCCAATAATAATAATAATATATAACTTATTCGAAAATTCAAATTAACAAAAAAGTGCATATGTTTCATAAAAACTATAAAACTGTTTTTAATCATCAGTTCTAAGTTCGAAATGAATTGCACTTTGCTAATCATTAATACAAAAGTTATACAAAAACACAAAAAAAAGTGAGGTAATTACAAAATTTCGTGGAGTATGTACAAGTTTCCAGTACAAAAATTAATCTTTTATCTAAACTAACAACTAAGATTCACAAAACTACAAATAAGTGATTATTACATAAATACTTAAATTTTTTTTTTTAATTTAAAGAAACTTTTTCATAAACTGACAAGACAATATGAGTTCACTCCTTTTGTTTAAACAACCCTCTTTTTTCAACGCATACACAATGACCGTTGATTCTTTTAAGCACAGCCTACATACATGGTTATAACCATCTGCTATTGGCTACACTTTTATCACCTCCCAAGTTATTCTAAAATCAATGTATTGCGCTTTAGGTCGCAAATGTACTTTAAAATCTCAATTTCATATGCACAACCTTTAAAATATTTGTTGTGTTTAGCATATCGGAATCTGAACTGAGTTGAGCATAAGCCGATGTAGAACTTCTTTTCAAGGTAAGAGTTAACTGTTGCCTTGTAAATAATGTTCTCAGAACGTCGGTTGCCCCTTTTAATTAAGTTTGCAGCCACCAGCGCAATTACATTGATTCTGGATTAGATTACTTTTATTTAATATTTTTTCATTGTGTGACTTAATTAATCTCTCCAGATTCGCCGTACATAAACAACTAATTCGCATATTATGTCTGTTGAAGATTTTTGATAATGGTTTATTTATGTTGAAATATTTTTCTACTACACACATAAATTCTCTGCCGATATTTGTTTTAACTGAAATACTGAATGGGAAATTACACCATATTATATTTCGTTTTTTTTGTTGTTGTTCATTTTAGTTTTTTGCTTCGTTTTTTTCAAATTTAAGTTTATCATTGTAACCGAACTCGTAACCGTCTTTTGTCTTTAAAAAGTTTCTATTGTTTTTATGAAACATGTATACTAATCTTTTTAAATTTGAATTTTCGCAGTCAATTATTTTAAAGCACTTCAAGTGGGCTCCGTGGAAGGTGATTTAGTTTATACAAGAAAATAATTTTCTACATACATATGTATATATGCAGAAAAAATTATATATAAAGCGACAGTCATAACTGAAAACCAGACCAAGTTTTATCTTGGCTCGACTGGACTATTGTTCAAGAATCACTACACAAAGCACAAGTACAGCTTCAAACACGAAAAACATAGAAATACGTCAACTTTATCGCAGTACATTTGGAAACTAAAAAATAACAAAGTTAATTTTAAAATTCAGTGGGAAATGTTAACAAGAACGAAAAAAAAAAAAAGTTTAAAAAACAGATGTAAATTGTGCAATGAGGAAAAAATCGAACTTTTAAAAGTTAAAAAATCTAAATCTCTAAACAAAAGAAACGAACTACAAGCTGGCTGCATACATTATCGAAAACAATTTATCTAAAGCTCTGTGTATAATTTTGTCTAAAATCAACTAACTATTCTATTTTTACGTAATACCTAATTTTATATAATTTTATTGCTGTACTTACAAGTTTGCTTTTCATTCGCAGAAACAGCTGTCCCAAGCAAAAGTTGATTTTGTGTATTTTAGCACTATATATATATATATATATATATATGACAATACTTTTTGAAAGTTTTAATAGCATTGACTTCTCGTTCAAAATCTACTATAGTATTTCTACTGATGTTTTTGAGTTATGATAGAGATATAACCTAATATAACAATAAAGTTTAATATATGTATATTATTAAATTAAAGAATTAACAATAATCAAATTTTTCCAATCTATTTTGCTTTCTAGTAAATGCTTTAACAAATATTTAAGTTTATATAAAAAAATATGCTTCGTGTATTAAATATTAGTTTGAAGTTTTAAATCGTTTAAATATTTTTTTACTATTATTACAATACTTCTTTGACTCCTTGTGCTGCCTTAGAACTTTTAAATTATTAAAGAAAATACATTTTTAGCACCTAAAACTATATATGATTTGTTATTTAAACTTTTCCTGTTAAACTTAAAAAGACATAACTTATTTTAACAATTTTTCCTTATTCATTTAAAATCAGTATTGTTTAGCTATTTTATTTACATTACAAGACCTTTTGAGTTTTGTTGAGTTTTGTTTACTTTAGAAGCTTTGAACATTTATTATTATTATTAGTAACTTTTGAACTTGTTTTGTTTGAACTTGAAAGTTTATCTTCCCTTACTACCACATGTACGTAAATAAATGTTGAAACAATGTTAATACTTACAGACCTTTAATTTGCCTTTTAGTTGAATATTACACTAAATTAGTGATTGCACAATTGCATCAATTGCATCAATTATATTTGCATATTTTTATCGCATAGTACTAAGCAAATTTTTATCGGTTTGTGTGATCTGAAGTTCTACATAAGGTTCACAAGCAAATGAAAAATTTGTTTTTAGCATTTCTCAGCAAATAAACTAATTAAGTCATCATCAGAATGACCAACAAACAGAAGATGAGACTTATACTCCGTCAGAGTTTATGGATCAATGCAACGAAATTTTCAATTAAAAACTGTTGATAACCGTACATTTGAATACTTATTATTAGTAAAGAATTTTATCTCTATGTGTATTTTGTTTAACCTTAAACAATAACTATCCAATTCTGAACAGTAATCAAAAACCGGGGTCTTGCTGCAAAAAAAATATTAGTATTTTAATTAAAATTTTAACTTTTTTAAATAATCTTGATTAACCTAATAAAACGTCCTGATATACTTTTAATATTTTAGAAGATAAACCTTTGTTTTCTTTAGCAAATTGTAAAAATTAAATTATAAATGAAAAAAAATATACAATCAAACTATGCGAAATTTATTGGAAATTCAATCAATACGAATACAAAAGCTTCGAAATGAAAGTAATATTTAAAAAAAATATTAATTTTTCAATATTAATTTTAAACTAGATTAGTTTGAATAGAAAACCAAACATTTTTTGAGGCTATACAAGTGCTTATTAAAGTATATATCCAGTTGATCACTAAATAAAAATTTATATTAAAAATAAAACATCTTTCTAATAGCGACTTATATTCAAACATAACATGTATAGAATTAAAAGAATTACTATTGAGAAAGTTTAAACGTATAAAAATACTAGCAAAAGATTAAAATTTATCGAAACTTTGCTTTCTTATGATATACTAACATAATGTATACAATATACTAACTGAACTTATAAAGAAAACTATACTTAATGTCTAATCCAAGGGTGGTTATTAATCCCATAAGAATTCAACATATGTTCAGGATGTTTGTGCAACATATGTTTTATGAAATCCGAATATGCAGCGGAGTGAGTTCTTGACAAGGGAAGTGATTTGGTAGTAATTTCTCCACGAGAGTTAAATGCAATTTTACCTTCAAGAACGAAGTACAGTACCAAAGCAGCACACCATCTATCCAAGCCTTTTCCGGTAGTTATATTTCTATGCATACGAAAAAACTCAGGGGGGTAACAGATTTCCGTGCCCGATATTACATTTAATATTTCTCTCTGATAAAAAATATTGAGAAGTAAACATAGTGTTATTTAACTTTTTTAAATAAAAATCAGATAATTTTGTACCAACTTAATTTTGTTTCTATTGCAAAGGTTTCAACTACTTATTCCATTAACTCTGAATAAAAACAACTAACAAATTTTAATTATACTTTACTATTATACATACTAATGCTCAAAAGTAAATTTGTATAGTAATACTGTACTTTTACTAGTTTGATTTAGAATAAAAAGGTAGTGTGCTCATTTTAGGACTTGTTAATTTTTATTAAGAGAACAAATTATTATATGCTAATACTTTTAACTTACCGGAAAAAAAGTTGCACAGCCAAAATCAAACAACTTGATTTCATTGGTGACTGGTTTGAAAAGTATATTTTCAGCTTTTATGTCCTTGTGTGCTATTGAATAGTTATGGAGCATTTGCACAATATTCCATAGCTGTTTGTAATTAGAAAGTAAATTATATACAACTATAGCTTCTTTTAATTTTTTTATGTATTCACGATCAACTATTATTTTATCTTAACTTAAACAGTTAAACTATTTAACGTTATATCAAGTTTCACATTAAAATAATTGTTTTTCTCTTCAAGTTTGTCTTTTACTTAAGCAAAACAAAAACGTTTATAATGAATAGTTCAACGGATTTAAACAATGCAAGAAAGAAGTAAGTTAATATGATATGTAAAATTTTTTGTAAGATGTATCAGTTTTATTACAAAACTGAGTGTGACCTTATACTCCAATAAAATTTACACCTAAACCTTTTTATATTTAGTATTATACGATTTTTTTTTATCTTAGACTTTTAATACGTATAATTTAGTTGAATATTTAGCAAACTTTTTCATCATGTGATCGAACTTAAAAAAAAATTTAACCAAAGCTAAACTTTCAAAAACATGATTTACATTAATAAAAATTGTTTTTGCTACTTCTTCTGATAATGGTCCATTTTTTCTTATATAATTTGCGAGTTCTTCAAATTCTTTTGGTTTTTCCATTACTATAACACAACACTTAGAAAAAATAAACCAATCGTGTATTTGTATAACGCCTAAAAGTAAGTATTACTTATAAGTGTATTTTCCAGACATAATTCAATTAGTTATAATACTATGAAATTTCATAAACTTGTTTCTAGCTTCATTTAAATATTTTTCAGGTACTAGTGTTCAAAAACTTTTAACAGGTTGCAATTGTAGATACTGTTTTACTTAACATCAAAACGTGTGTATTTTAACTTAAAACTATGTAATTTTGTTAAAAAAGTTTATAAGACGCAAATCACGAAAATCTATTTAAGTTAAGTAAACATTATTTAATTAGTAACCTTATCTATATACAAAACAGTAATTGTAATAAGTTTTACTAAATTATTTAGTAACTAATTTAAGCTATAAGATAGAAAAATTTTCCTAGTTTTTAATTTAATTAAATAGCTATTATAGACTAAGTAAAAGCTAACACATACCAGAATAGTACAAGTAACTATTCCTATCACATTCACAAGCACGTAAATGCATAGCTAATTCATATGGAAGTTGTTTGCGCTGGTACAAGGTAGTTAACTCGTTTTTATCATGGCTTATAACTTTGATCGCAATTTCTGATGAAGTGTTTAAAACAATACCTGATGACAACGCATTATTTTAATAATATTAACAATTATTACGTATCTTTTTAATTTTTACTTTGTGTACAATATCAAGTTTAATTCTAAAGGAAATTCAAAGAAAGTTTTACAGAATAAGTATATCACAACCATTTTTAGAAGTATTTTCTAAAATGCATATGTATGATATAAATAAGAACAAATTTTATAAGTATATAAAGCCTTAAAATCATACAAATCAGGATGTTCAAAATTTTAGTGACCTTTGTCTGGATTTAGCTTTTCTTACAACGAGCAAAAAAAAATTTAAAAACTAAGATTTTTAAACTTGTTTAAATTTATTTCTTAATACTACCTCTTCTTACCCGAATATACAGATCCTTGCCCTCCTTCACCAATCTTTTTGTTTATCTGGTAATGTTGGTGAAAGTTTGTTCTTTCACCCATTGAATCTCGGCTTTGTTTTGAATGGAACCACCTTGTAGAACTGCTGGAGTCGAAAGTTCCGAAGCGAATTTTGTACATCAACCAGTTGTGCAGTTTGAACATTGTTTTGAGCTGGCATTGTGTGGTGCTGCTGATCCATCAGTTCCTGGTACATTCCAATCAAACGTGGGCGCGTGTTCTTGTTCTGCATTAATGTATTAAACATGTGTTGCTCGTCTATTGGCTGATTCATTTGATGCTCAACATTCATTTGTTGGTTTTGATACTTTCGCCATTTTTTATTTCTTCGTCGTTTTTTGTTTCTTCGCTGGTTAGTGGTATCTGGCAACGGGGAGGCTGGTGTGTTGCGTTCATTTTGTAAACCATGACCACGTTGTAAGTTTCTACTCATGTTTTGGTTATTTTCACGGTTGTGATTCATGCTTTAGTATCTAAAATTGAAAATAAATAAAGTTATCATAAAGAATTACAAAACAATCCTTATTCATACATTGACAGCTTTATTGTACTAAAATTACAAAAGTTTTACAACTAGTCAAGATAGCAGCTCACTGTTCTGATAAATCAAATGAAATATCTTTGAATAGAACAGGAAAACTTAAATTGTTTAGTAATTAGAAGAGTATTATACCAACTATATAGAAATAAAATTATTTTAGATTGGATGTTTTTGAGCATGTGTGATTTTTACCTTAGTTAGAATGATTGTGCTTAAAAAAAAACTTAAGAGAGCTAATAAAAAGTTTTAAAAACTAATGCAACCCAATAAAAGTTAATAGTAAAATCACGTTTGACTTAGTGCTGAAATTTTTGCTTATGGTAGTATGACTTAGTTACATTTGAAAAATTGTTTAAAGAATTAAGGTAACTATAACTTATTACATGTTTAACTTCAAATAAAAAACATTAACTTAAATCTGCTTGTCTTTATCCAGAAACTGTCTTTATTCAGTGTTCTTTTAAAATTCCAAATTTATGACAATTTTATATTAATCAATTACTTCATTAAAAAGTATTTACTGGAAATTACTCGTAAATTTAAGCATTAAAAGATTATTAAATGCTTAATTGATTGTTTAGCTGTTGATTAGTGTTTCAACTTGAAATAAAAAATTTCAATATAACTTTGTAAAGCTTTAAAAGCTGTTTTCAGATATTTAGCAATCGTATAAGACTTTAAAGTAAATTGATAAATATTTTTGTTGAATCTTACTTTTATATAGATTTTAATAATGGTAAAACATAAAAACAGTTTCAAACAGAAGAGTCCTCGATAAGGTAAGCATTTTAAACCCAAACAAAATGAACCCAAACCTAACAGTCTTAAAATAAACTTTCCCCTTTTAACCTTAACTATATCTACAAAAATGATTATGCAAAATTAAGCGCTAAATAGTTTTTTATAATTCTTACAAACTTTATTTTATGTGTTTTTATAAATTATATAAAAAACCCATTTTTGTTCATTTAAAAAAAAAACAAGTTTAATTAATAAAGATTTTTATTTGTAAAAATCTTGATTAATTAATCTTGTATATATGTCTCCTTATTTTCAAATAAGTTGAGAACTGTTTTTGTTCAATTTAGAACCTCAAATGTAAACTTTTTTAAAATACTATAGAAAAAAAAGGTTTAAGTTTCACTAATTTATTATCGTTCGCGTTTAAAAATACAAAAATCAATTAAAAAGCTTAAACTCATACTTAACTTAGTAATAATTTTCAAAACTTTTTTGGCATATTTTATAACTTTATATTTTTCTGATACACTATCAAAATCCACCCGCGTTCAAAATTTACCTGTTTTTTTTTTCTTTTATTAATTTATTTGATATGTTTTTGTTTATTTTTCACTATATATTGTTACCCCTAACCCTTACCCTCGATCGGTAAACGGTTCTCAAATTTGACTGGGTGGATTTTGATCGGGTGGATTTTGATCGCGGGTAAACTTTAAACGTGTCCCGTTTTGTCTACACCAAAACAACGAGGTGAGTCTTCATGGTTAGTTACTAGAGACTCTTTAGGGTATGATTTTTGTTGATTAATATTAAAATAAGATGGGTATGCTTATAAAGAGAGCAACTAAGAAAACGAGCCAGTTTAAATAAAATAATATAACTTAAGTTCTGTTTAAACAAAGCTTTTAATTATAAACTATACTTTTATACTGTAATAATTAGTAGATATACGAATGTATATGTACTTGAAAATAGAATTCTTAGCATTTGTACTGAAATTTTTGTAAGTTCATAACATTTTTTAATCTTTATTTGGTAATTTTTCTTAAAACTTTTAATTTGTATTGAGAAAGTTTTTGATTATTTATAATAAATTTTGTGCAAACAACGTTTATTTTACAGCTAACGATTAAAATGTCGAAATAATTAATAAAATACTATATACCTTAATAATTTATGATTTTAGCAGTTTATGCTATAGATATGTAGTGCATAAAGATTTATTGTAACACTAGGATACCTGCCTGATTAAAAAAAGATATAAAAAATATTTCTTTTGAAAATATAAGAATAACTCTTTTACTAGCCTAATTAAAAGTAATTTATAGGTTTTTTTTAGGATAAAGTTGGTTAAAAAACCCATAGAAATTTTTTTTTTTAATTCCGTCAAACCATTTATTTTAAATGTTCCTAGTATTTAAGTATCGTAGATAAAAATTAGTTTAGTTCTTTTGATTATAAAATTTTTCAGTTTTTAATAAAATCGAAAAAAAAAAATTTCAAAAGTAAAAACTTTATTGAAAATTATTGCAATGGTTTTGAGATAATTTTAAATTCGATAAAAAGAAAAATAAAAAAAAAAGAGTTATAGTATTATGAAAAACATAATGTGTATTTCTAATCTTTTAATAAAGTTACTGATAGAGTAGTTACCAACATGTATATTCATTTAAAGATAATTTTTTTTAATGATTGAGCTGATTTGTTTTTTTGGTAAAAATAATTATATAAACAGTGTTTAGAAAACTAATTTATTTTAAGTCAACTAAGTACTTATTTAGTCTCAAAAAGTATTTAAACTTTCAATATTTATTGATGTACGTGATAATTAAAGGTAGTATAAAACTTTTTTTAGTTATTAGCCAAATTGTTAGCAAAAAAAAATACAGCAACCTAAAAGAAAATGTTTCAATTTCTAAAAACTTTAATATGATTTTTAGTTGAACATAATATATACATCAATATCTAATCTTCATAACACTACATTCCGGTTTATCCTTTTACTTTCTTGCAACATTTGAGAAAGCGATTGAAAACCTTCGACTAAACCTTCACCAGTGACAGCACTGCAGCCCTGCACATGCCAGTTATTGAGCTTCAAACTTCTCACATTCAACTTGTCAATGATTGTAGCGACGTTAGAAGCTTGAGGCAGGTCTTGCTTGTTGGCAAAGACAAGCAGAGGTACATTTCTCATGAAGTCGTTTGAAACAATATTTTGGAGTTCTTGGCAGGCTTCAGTCATTCGTGAGTGGTCCGTGCTATCCACTATGTAAATTAGTCCTGCAATTTTCATTTTGTAAACTTATATAAAAAATAAACCAAAAAATATTACTTATACTTTTGAATAATTTTTTAAACTCCATAATGAAAAACTATTTATCATTTCACTTTAATGATTATTTTACACCTAGCTTAAATTTAAAAAAATATTTAAACAATGTATACACATAAAAGTATAACTTTATGTAAAAAACTAGAGTAATTTAAAAATATTTAAGGTATAAAATAATCAAAATAAGGTCTAACCTTCTGCAGTTTGATAGTGATGATGCCACAGAGTCCTGATGCGGTCTTGACCACTGACATCCCATATAGTGAGTGACAAACCTTAAAAGTCATAAAAAGTCTAAATAAGTAAACACTTCATAGTCAAATTAGTAGCAAACCTTTACACGGGCTGACTGTTTCCACGTTGGAACCGATTGTTGGAATTGTACACACTTGCTCGCCCAATTTTAGATTGTACAATGTCGTTGTTTTTCCTAAATTAAGTGTAATCTTTTGTGAACACTTTTGTAAAAATCTTATAACATTAAAACTGCTTGTGTTAAATTGAAACTAAACAGCGTTTGCTTTTTTTCGGCTTGAGATATAGTTTATTAAAGTATTTTGTTAGGCTAAAAATTGTGAAAGCTGATGCGTATTTTTTTCGTAATAAAATAAAAAAACACTAATAATTCATCAAAAACACCAGAAAACACATGCTTAATTGTTGTTTTTACTTTTTTAACTGAAGGTCAAATAAACTTTTATATTTAGTAAATATATTATATTAATTTAATTGTTAAGCTATTTATTTAGTGCATAATATCTAAGAATGTTTAGTTATTCAAATAATATTTAATAAAACCTGCAGCGTCCAATCCAAGCATGAGAATATTTGATGGGTTTTCTGACGTAAAACTTTCCCAAATTTCATTTATTCTTGATAAAAAAATTCCCATATTCTTAATAATTTTTACTTTATAGTTAGCAAACAATGCATAAATTTGATTTTCGTTTAAAACTTTTTCTCATATAGTACACTTCATTCCATTGTCTTCTGGCGTAAACATTGACAAGTTGCAAAAATTTCGTTAGATTTGTACACGTGTCATGAACAACGTTTTTTAAACAAACAACTTAAAGAAAAGAACGACTTTTCACGTGGCTGTGACGTAATTTTGCAATGTAATACATAAAAGTTTAAAACCAGAGTCTTTCCGAATATAGTTTAAATTTCGCAAAAAAAGGAACTGACCTGGAGGTTTTTAAAGAACTATAATAACTATTTTTTTCACTAAAAGCTCAACTAAGTTGTGTATATTAAAAACTGAACTGTTTTTCTCTATTTATACGTTAAAAGAAGCAAAACATACTTTGACGCATCAGTAGATTTTTTTATAATCTAATAAAAAGGTAGAAGATATTTTTTTACAGTTTTAGAATAACATTACATTTTTGTTCAGCTCTTCAAAATAAAAGTTTGAAAGTTAACACTTGATGCTAAAACTTTAAAAATATATATTTTTTTTTTAAATTTACTGGTATGTAATTTTCGTTTGTATAGGAGTTTAAACAGATCAAAGCTGCTTTAGTTACATAATTTAACGATGCAAAATAGTTACATTCCATTAGAAAATGTTGTGAAGTCAGCAATTTTTTGATTAATTGATTTACAACAGAAACATTAGACAATTTGTTTATTAATAACTACAACGCAATTAAAAAAGTATGTTCTATTAAAAATCCATTACTTTTAATCACTTTTAATCCATGATATACAGTAGCGTATACATGTTTTGTATGTAACAAACTAAATTATTAACTTAGTTTCATTCAAACATTTTTATATAAAGTTAGTAAGATGGACAAGACTAGAAGTTTTGATGGTAAGAATAGTTTGCTACTTCTAAAACTTTTTTTTGCCAGGAAGTTCACTTATAAGACGAAACAATACTATCAAATAGTAAAATAACTAGAAAAATCATAAAAGTCAAATAAAAATAAGTTGATATATAGTTTTTGCTAATCTCAAGTTTTTATTTTTATAAAGTATGTCATAAATTTAATGTAACAAGTTGTATAAAGTGCTGAGAATAACTTATTGACCAATGTTTTAAATAACTGTTCGAGCTAAATTTTACTTTTATATTAAAAAAAAATTTTAACCAATTATATTTACACAATTCTCAGTATAAGTGCAATTTCTTACGCAACTAATTTTCGAAAGTTTAAATTAGTTTCAAAGCTCTGTAAGTATCAACAAAAAAATATTTAATTGCTAAAATGAATCCTTTTCAATAAATAAAAATTTCGTTTCTATTTATGTATAGATAGCATTTGATACATCATATGATAAAAGGAGTTTTTTAATAAAAGGTTATCAACAAAAATACTTAAAAACCATACTACATCTTTAAACATAATTTATAAATAAACTAAATTATACAACTAAAATAGAAATATGAAAACTTGATATTTTTAAATGAAATAAACGCAGTCGTCAGACAAGATATCCAGTGAACGTAATTGTTGATAACTGTATAAGTTATATAGTTATTTATTTTTTTATATAATAAACATCAGTTTTGTACAGCTATCACATATATGATATATTTCTATCTTATATAATTCTCAGTAAATCTTTGGCTTATTAAACATGTTTTTCATAAATTTAGAGTTTAAAAATTGTTCAAATAAAATGCGTAGTAAAAATGTATGTTTTAGTGAAGTAAGTTAAGTTTGACAATACGCAGCTTTTACTTTTGTTATTGGTTTAAGAATTTGTGCACTTCTAATAAGTTACGGTAAATACTATCAAAAAAATTGTTAAATATGGAACTATTCAAAATTCAAACATTAATTTTTAAATTTATTACTTTTAAATTAGTATCTTCAGGTCTTTTTTTATTGTTTTTAATCAAAAAAATATTTTGAACACAGCGTTTTTCGGCTAAAAAGTGCGTACCATTTCGGCAGTACGTACCTAGGTGGCAGGTTAATATATTTTGTACTGGGTCTGTTACAATGTTATTGAACTATCTAAAATTTAAAAATTTCAAAAACTAGGGTTGTTGCAAAACAATACTAATATTTAAAGTATATATACAGGCTAAGTTCTAAATTAACTTGTTTAACAGAATATATTTTATTTAGTAATTGAGTTTCTATCGACAAACAAATTGTACGAAATTTATTGGAAATTTTAATCAATACGATTACATAACCATCGAAATAAAACAAGATTTTAAAGAAAAGAATAAGTTTTTAATGTCAGCTATTAGTTAAAGGTGTTTAAAATGAAAAATAAACATATGTTTAAAATGTTACAAATTGCAAGATAAAGATCAAAATTAAATAATAATCTTTTCAAATAGCGACTTATTTTCAAAAATTTACATATTGAAAAATCTAAGGAAATCTGCATTAAGAATACTCTTTTTAAATACATATTTAATTAAAATGTTTGCAAAAAATCAAAAAACCTTGTTTTTCTATAATTGGACAACATACTTAATAAAGTTGAAAAGAGAATTTTACTTTCTCGCTAGTATTTCAACTTTAAATCCAAGCGTAGTTATTTATCTGTTGATGATTTAACCTATTTTGCGGATTTTTGTTTAACATGCTTCTTATAAAGTCTGAATATGATTGAGAGTGATTATTTGACAAGCGTGGTTCATTGAATTTAATATCTCGAAGAGAATAAAAGGCAGTTTTACGTTCAACAACGAAGTATAATACCAAAGCAGTACACGATCTATCCAAGTTTTCTCCGGTAGTAACAGCTCTCAGAAAATACTCGGGTGGGTAATTAAGTTTCGTTCCCGACACTACAGTTAAAACTTCTTTCTGTTTAAAACATTTAAAAATAAATTTAGCTATTTTTTGATTGTTAATAAACAAAAGTGTATACACTAAATTAAATTTGTAATTATCGCTAAATGTTTAATTACTTATTCTTTAGGTTAATATTCCTTTTGCTGTAAATAAAAACAACTAAATATTATTTTTATTTATTTCCTTATTAAACAGAAGCTTAACAGTTTATGTTGTTTATTAAGTTTACATTAAAAGTAACGAAGATAATGAATATCTTTTAAATTTAGTTAAACTGATACTTCTTACTAACCGGATTAAAATCTGCAAAACCAAAATTAAACAACTTGATTTCATATGTTATTGGATTGAAAAGTATATTTTCAGCTTTTATATCTTTGTGTGTTATAAAATTGTTATGAAGGTTTTCCATGATATTCCAAAGCTGTTTGTAGTTAGAAAGTAATTTATATATACTATAGCCTCTTTTAACTTTCTTATATATTCGTTTCTATTAATTGTTTTATGTTCAGTTCACCAGTTAAAATTCTTAATGTCAAACTAAGCCTTAATTTTAGTTATTCTTGCTTTTTATATATTTAGTTTTTACTATAACACTACAAAAACTTACAAAAAAAAACAATAAGAGAGATTTAATAAATGCAACTAGTAAAATAAGCCTGTAACCTATGCAATGTTTTTATTAGTATCACAATTTTTCTAAACAAAACAAGGTATAACTTTTTATTCTACTATATTGTATCAAAACTGGTTTTAATCTATAATTAAAATGTTTATAAACTGTTAAAGTATGTATAGCAAAAATTTCGATCATGTTATCGGTCTAAATTTTGAAGTTTTAGTTTGGAGTTCAACTAAACTTTCAAAAAATTATTGAATCTGTTACCTTTACAAAAAATATTTTTGCTGCTCTTTCTGAAAATGGTCCGTATCTTCTGATATACTTTGCGAGTTCTCTGTAGTTGTCTGGTTTTTCCATAACTATTACACAACAACTGGAAAACATAAACCAATCGAATATTTGTATAACGCCTGAAATTACGTGTTACTTTTAAGTTCATTTTTAATACTAAATTCTTTAAGTTAGAAAGTCTGGTGTTAAGTTTTAATATTTTGTTAAACCTTTACAGTTTTGTTTAATATTCAACCTTATACAGTTACTTGTTATAAAAGTTATGTAAGCAAAACTTATTAAAAAGTTGCAATTGTACTTACTTTTTCTCTAAATAACAAAACTTATATTATGTATAAAATTGTTAAAGTTTTCTTTTAATGTATAAGTAAACTTATATGATAAAATAATTTTTAGAGTAAAAATAAATAATTTGGGTTACTTGTTAACATCTTTATAACAATATGCAACAAAAATTGTTTTGTGGCTAATAAATACTTAGGATAAAAAATAATTTTATAAAATTATCTACACTTTTTTAGATTTTATATTTTTAATAACGAAGTAAATTTTAACACATACCATTTTTTTCACAGTCACAAGCAGCTATATGCATTGCTAATTCAGATGGAAAAATTTGTCCCTTGTAATTGGTAACAGAGTTGTTTTTGTCAAAGCGAATAATCTTGATCGTAACTGGTTGACCGCATAAAAATGTACCTGTTGACAAAATTTTTTCAATTAATATATATATATTTTAAGTCTAGTATGTAATATCTAGTAAAAGTCTAGCTATGTGCGTTATAAAAACAAAACTATTTAGATTTTAGTAATTTTCAATCATTTATAGAAAATTTAAAATATTTCTAAATATCATAAAAATAAGATATATTTTATTATTAAGAGATGAAGAAACACATTATCAAGATAATTAATATTTTAGTGACTGATGTATGGATTTGGCTCTTTTGACACCAAGCAAAAAAAGATTTAAAATGTATATATTGAAATACTTGTTAGTATAACCTCTGCTTACCTGAATATACAGATCCTTGCCTTCTTTCACTAATCATTTTGTTTACCTGGTAATCTTGATGAAAGTTTGTTCTATTATCCATTGAATCTACGCTTTGTTCGGGCGGAACCAAATCATTAACCATATTTTTAGGAGTAGTGTTGACAAACTGCTGGAGTCGAAAGTTCCGAAGCGAATTTTGTACATCAACCAGTTGTGCAGTTTGAAAATTGTTTTGAGCTGGCATTGTGTGGTGCTGCTGTTCCATCAGTTCCTGGTACATTCCAATCAAACGTGGGCGCGTGTTCACGTTCTGCATTAATGTATTAAACATGTGTTGCTCGTCTATTGGTTGATTCATTTCATGCTCAACATTCATTTGTTGGTTTTGATATACTTGCTGGTTGGTATTATTTGGGAACCTGTAAGCTGGTGTGTTGCGTTCATTTTGTAAACCTTGACCACGTTGTAAGTTTCTACTCATTTTTTGGTTATTTTCACGGTTGTGATTCATACTTTAGTATCTGAAAATATCATAAAATAAAAATTTTATACAAATCAAGACAATCGATCCTTAGAAATTTACATTTTTATCTTACTGAAAGTTACAAACGCTTCACAATTAGTTTTGATCGCTGCTCACTATTGTGATAAAGCACATTAAATATATTAGAATATACCAGGAAATCCAAAACTATCGTATAATTAGGAGGCGATAATACCAACTTTGGGAAATTAACTTTAGGCTAGTCATTTTTATATTTTAATTTTTTTTAAACTGATGTTGTTTATTAAGTAAACCTGGGATGTCTATTTCAAAGATTTTAAACTATCACAACAAAAGAAGTTTTTTATAAAATCACGTTTGGATTGTTGCTGAAATTGTTTATTGTGGTAGTTTGGCTTAGTTGTTATTGAAAACATTTTTGTAATTTACAGTAACTATAACTGAATGTATGTTAACTACAAAAGATGAAACTGTAAATTAAACTTGTTAATTACTTTAAATAATTCTTTAAAAACTGTTTTATTAAAGGCAAGTTTATATTTAAAAAATTGTGAACATTTGTTGTTTGAACTAACTAATTATTTTATAAGTAGTTACTAGAAATTACTCATTCATTCAAACATAAAAGATGATTATTTGCTTATTTAATTGTTTAAATGTTAATTAGTGTTTGAACATCAAATTAAAAACTTCGTTATAATTTTGTAATGCTTTAAAAAAAAATTTCAAATAATTAGCAATATCAGAGAACTTTAATTTAAATTTAAAAGTATATTTTATTAAATCTGACTTTTTTACAGCTTTTAATACTAAAAAGATGAAAACTATTTTCAACAGAAAAGTAGTTAATTGATTATGAACGAAGTTTGAAATTTCATTTCCAGATATTTTAAAATAAACTTTACCCTTCTTATTAACCTTAATTGAAGCTATAAAAAATAAATCTGTCAAAAACAAGCGCTAAATAGCTTTGCATGATTTTTACAAAAAAATATGTTTTTTATTCTTATTAATCATATTAAAATTTTATTTTTGTTCGTTTTTATAAAATACTATGAAAATTAAGGTTTTATTGCTGCTAATTTTTGATTTTAAGTTTGCGAAGTTACGAAAATAAATCTAAAGCTTTTAAAACACATACTTAATTTAGTAAAAAACTTAAAGCATTTTTTCGAGTCGTTAATATTTTTTTATTTTTCTTCACCAAAAAAACAAGTTAAGTCTTCACCATTGGTTTTTTGAGTTTTTTTGAGGCGAAGTTTTTTTTTATTAAGGACGGTTTATTTTTAAACGTTTTTTTTTAAATTCAATTTTCATAAAAATTTTTTTTTTTTTTGTTTTATAGTTATAAGTTTTAGTTTAATAATGTTAGTTGATATTGAAAAATAAAAAAGCTTAGTTGTAGATCTTTAGTGTTTTTCGTTGATAGGGCATCTATTTCTTATTTCAAAAAAATATTTTTTTATAATTTACTTAACTTTTTTCACTAACTTTAACTTTTTTAGTTTTAGAATATTTATACTATCAAGCATGGAAGACTAATCAGGTAATAGTACGTATAAACAACAAAACCCTTGTGTTGCGATTCACTGACTAAAACTAAATCTACAATGTAATTAATTACTAACTAAAACTGTATAAAAATAATAATGTTGTATGGTAAAAGTAAAACCGTAAACCTACTTAACTTAGCTAAAATTTTAAAATTATGTGTTTTTAATTATTTAAAAATATACTTGAAACTTCTAAAAAAAAAAAGAATAAACATTTTTAGTAACAATTTTTTGCACTAGATCTTAGCGATGAGAATATCGCCACACAAATTTAAAATATCTAAAAAGTAATATTATAAATTCTTAAACATGGTGCTTGTAAACATTAATTTTTCTCCCGAATTGTCATAAAAATGCACTACAGTCTAGCTTCATAAAATCAATTAACTTTACTTCTTATTGAATATTTACTGAAAACACGATAATTACTTTATTTTAAAAAAAAATTATCATTTCAAAATTTTATTTCGACTACTTTAAACTTATATATTAATGATTTATAAGCTTATCCACTAAAATTGAACTGATATTTATAACAGCCTTTTATTACTTATCTCAGCTAGTTGTTGGTGACTATTACTAGTTTTTTGAAAAGTTGTAACCCTCTTTAAATGATGGATTATTCGAATAATAAATTTAAAAAAATATTAATTTCACAGTCTTTATAGTTATTGTTGTATTTTTTATAGTTTAAATTATCACTTGATGTACTCGTTTTAAATTTAGACATTAGAACACCTTACGTTTTAGGTTCTTAACATTTAGTAGAAATGAAGAAACATATGCTTATAAATTGAAATCTTTTGTTTTTGTCAAAAGCTAGTTTGAATTATAATTAACAAAACCTAAATCATTGAACACAAAGCGCTTTTATTTATTAATCTTTATATTAAACTTTGCCGAATCTGGTACTTTAATCATAATTCACGTCAAGTCGGAACCAGTTTATTAAGTAAAGGTCCGGACCGGACAGAAATCTTTTTTTTTAAACAAGACTTTAGTTTGATTCAGATCTTGGCAAATTGTGGTTAGATCCAGCGGTAACCGGTAGAAAATTTATGTAAACCCATTTAAAAGAACTAATTTTTTTTATAGTTCAGTGGTATCGTAAAAAATATTATTTTTAGCGGAAAAAATGACTAGTAGCTATAAAAAATGGTTTGTTAATCACCCAATCTTTACTTTATTGTCCGTGATATACGAACTCAAAAATAGATAAAGAAACTTAATCAAATGATATTAAAAAATTAGGAATAATTTTAGTGGACTGTTTTATTTTAAATAAGAAATGCATTGAAATTTTTCGGCGCTAATTTAAAAAACCTACGAGAGTTAAAAAAGTACTTTTTAAGGTTTTATTGTATACTTACTAACTGACATACCTTGAACTTTTTTACACTTAATATTAATTATTACACAAATTTTCCTACGTAAAAAGCTTTAGTATTATTTGTGACTCTAGTCTACTTATGAAGAAAACTTAGACTCAGACGGATTTAAATAGCCACGTTTAGTCATGCTAAATGTCAAATATAAAAGTCTACTATTGTATGCTAAAAAAAATTAAGATTTTGCCACTTAAGTAAATAAAAAACTTCTACTAAATAAGTGTTTAATCTTGTTGCTAATTTCGAAGCATTTTTAAAGCGTATTTGTTCAAGTTAGAAAATAAAGTAAAGATTTCCAAGGAAAGCAAACAGTTTAAAATTAGAAATAAAAGCCTCACCAAACTTATATAAAACTATAAAACTAAACTGAGATATCACAATGTTAATTGCGTTATGTGAAATCCTGTTAAGTTTAACTTTTTTTAAAGGTAACTAATGAGTTATCGATCATGTGATAACACAAATATATAATTCAAAAGCAACTGAACGGAAAAGTTATCATAATTTGCATTTTTGTAAATACATTAAATGTAGTCTCTTTGCTAGATTTCACTTAATGTTTTAAGCCTTTATTTTATCAAATTCAACGCTAACAACAAAAAACAGCCAACTGCTGTAATTAAAATTGTTATATCTACAAGTGCTTTTAAATATAAGTAGCTTATTTGAGGCTATACGCTCATCGAAGTCATACTGCTATATTGAGGATAACATGGTCTTTAAAGTTTAAAGGCTTAAAAATTTATGCAAATATTCAGCGTGTATTTTTCTTCAAAATAATGTAAAACTTGTTGTAATAAGGTAAACAAAAAGTAAACAATTTTGATAGATATAAAAGACAAAGTAACGTAGGTATTGTTGATATCGACGTTCATATGCCAAAATTAACAAAACAAAAACAACAGCACTTACTTACTTAGTAAGTAGTAGTTCAAATTTTTTATAAAAATATCAAATTATTTTATAAGCATACGTCAGGAAGAGTAAATAAAATATGTAACCTTCTATTGTAAACATTAAAATTTTAAGAAGACTAGGTAGGTATTATTATAAATATTAATTTGTCCTAGACATGACTTTAAACTGTATCTTGGTGTATGACTCGAAAACCGAAAGGTTTTTTCGTACACCAGGTCCTAGGACCAAATATTTAAGCGCTTTTTTTTTGTTCAATAAACAATAAAATCTTTAAACTTGTACTTGAAAGTAGAAGCGGTAATTAAATAAAAACATATGTTTTAACAGCAATATTATTTGATTTTTCTGTCCATTTAAAATTTATTAAATAATAAAACTGTTTTTAAGTTACAAGAATTCTTTACTGAGTATTTTGTATATAAAAGTTTGATAGTTTATTTCGAAACTTTAAACTTATTTAATCATAGAATAAAAAAAATCTTAATAGAAATTAATCAAATGTCCTTAATTTCATTTTTAATGATCTGTAATATATACCTATAGTCCTATTACATTTATAGTTAGTTATTTTTGTTTGTAATATAAATTTCAAAAACTCTGAGATAAAGAAAACTTTAAAGTATTTTACTTTGAGAACACTGAACATCATAACTACAAACTATTTTATTTGTAACAATGCAGCTATTACAACATGAGATTAGGCATTTTCAGAATTTAAACCTTAATATCTGCATGAGTGGTCTATAATTGAAATCTGTGCACACTAAGCTGGAAAAAATCTATAAACCTCAAGCTAAAAATAGACCTTTTTTCTCTTTATTTCAGACTCCAAAATATCTAGTGCAGGTTTTAAAATGAATATAATGCAAATTTCATTCCTTTAAATGGGATTTGAGGAAACCAGTGGTGAAAAGTGGTCTTTTTGTTAGATGTGAAATATTTAAAAGTATTTAAAAAGCCTCTTAGTTTGATATTTTTAAAAACTAATTTAGTACTATAAAAATAGTACATTACAACAAGTAGTTGAACAACTAATTTGTAAACAGAAGTTTATTCTATAAGTAACAATTTTAACAACTTTATAAGGCCCCGTGTCGTCTACTAAATATGAAGATCACTGACCTATACTATATTCTATAGCTAAGTCTAAGAAATAAGTAATGAGAGAAACTGTGTAGGGCTTGATTAGGTTTTTTTCACAAAAAGTTAAGTTATTTGAAAAGTTATAAATAAAAAGAAATACTTTTTTTGGACAAAAAATTATGTTAATTTTTACTTTCAACTAAAAAAGTATTTGAAAATCAAAAACTTTTAATAGGATATTTTATATAAGATACCCAAAATGCAAAGGTATAATGAATAACTTTTTTATGTTTTTTTTAATAAAACCTTTTTTTTTTATAATTTTTTTCTAGTTTGTAAATAACTAAATGTAGTCATAAAAAAGTTGTTTAATTATAAAAGTTTGTTTAATTTTAGCTTAATAACACAATAAAATTTATTTGAAGTTGAAAATTTTCTTCAAAGCCCAATTCATTTTACAGCTTTAAATATGGGTTGCGTTTCAAGCAAAGAAAAGAAAGAAAAAAAATCTTCTGGGTTAGTTTGTTAAGATTTAAACATAGTATTTTACACTTTATAATCAAATAAAATATTTATACCTAAATAGAGTTTTAGCCACAGTTGCCACTTACTAAGGCAAGTTTGATTTTTTTCTAATTTAGCTAGTTTGAAATAGAAATAAACTCAGTTTAGCTTGATGAGACTCAGACTAGTTTTTTATCATCTGGCTATATTTTTTCCTTGAAGGGTGGCAATCCTGTTCAAAATATGTTGTGTTTCCATGCTCAAGCTGATATAATCTAACTTTGCTTTGCTTTTAAGATTAAAGAATAAAACCTTATCAACTTAGTTACACTGTTTTTTTTATTAAAAAACTAAAGCATCTAATTTGTATTCAACATTTAAGATAATATTTTAAACATGTGGTTTTTTTAAAAAGTTAGTAAATGAATATTTATTTTCGAATACATGCTATAAAAAGAATGCATCAAGTTTTATAAATATACCAAGTATATAATTTCAAAAAAAAATCTACTGTTAACAATACATTATCTATGAAGTTTATGTAAAATTTTTTTTTTTCTAGTTTTAGTAAGTAGTAAGTATTTGAAAATTTTTGTTATCTTTGTAAAATATATATTTAGCAGGGTTGCCACACACTCATAATAACGCGGGTATTTTAAAGTTTTTGGTAATCTCAGGATGACTCATGATAATCCGGGATATTTTGAATTATTTTTATGAACTCAGGCTGATTCAAGATAGTTATTCTTTTTTAATTAAAAACTCAAGATAGTTTTAAGATTTTTTTAAATCTCAGTAGATTTTTCTTTACAAAATTTGAATGAGATTCAGTTAACTTAGTTGGAATACCTTGTTAAAGACCTTAGTTTTGGAAAATTATAAAACTTTTTTTAAGGATTTGAAAAAACTCAGAATGACTCAGAACAGTTTAAGGTCACTCAGGAAAGTTTTTTGACTCAAAAAGTTGCAACTTTGATTTAGTACATATAGATGTTTTATTTCAAGAAAGTTTAAATTCTACATCTAATTTCTTTTAACTTTTAAAGTTTCTAATCTATATGTATTACAGTTTATTTTGAATTTTTTTTTGTCTATGAAGATTGATACTCTTTTAGTAAAGTTAAATAACTTTTATCAAAAACTAAAGAATAAAATAGAATACATGTAAAAAAATATATTTCTTACAATAGTTTGTTAAATTTTATTACTTATCAATAGTTCATAATTACATTTGACAATTTTAAAAAAATGTGTAGAATTTTAACATCAACTTCAGCTAGTGAGAAATTGAATAACTTATGCCCTAATAAATTAAGTATTTTTCCCCTATGCTCTAAACATTGGCTCATATATGAAAGTTTAAAGTATTAAGTATTAATCACTTTTTAGATAAAAAAGTGTTTATTTATTTTAGAGATACAGTGCTTTTTTTTAATGTTTTTGATACAAGCATATGGATTAAAATTTTCATTGATTAATTTCTCAAAAAATTAAAAGTCTATATTTTTTATTTGAGCTATAAACTTACAAATTCTAGGAATTTTTTTTTTAGTATCAAATATTTTTTAAGGTGTATTAGATTAAGCAAACTTTAAACTATATTCCCTAAAAATTCCTATCTTATGCTGTAAGTGGGATTTATATTTTTATATTTAAAAATATTTCTGCTTGTAATCTTGTGTTCAAGTTGTACTTTTTGTTTATGTTGTTAGATAGTTAATTTTTTTTTATTTAGTAATTTTAAGGATTTTAGTTTTTAAACTTAGTTTAAAATTTTTGGTATTTTAGTACATGTAGTTAGTTATATTTCTTTTATGGGTAGCACTTTATAAATTGAAATGTTTATTAACTCAATAAAAAAAAGATTAGTTCCTTTTTCAAGAAATTTAAATATATTTTTCAGTGTACCAAGTAAGAGTTAGGACTTTTTAGTAGAGTTTGAGGAAGGTTATGATAGAGCAGGTAATAATAAGTTTTTACAGCTATATAGTTCATTATGTTTTTATTTTATCTTATGTGGTAGCTTAGCTTTATTTATTGTAATAATTTAAATCTAAACACTAGGATTTTGTTATATACTTAGAAAAGTTTCAGTTTTTTTTTCGAAGTTTTTGACTTAGTTTTGTTTTTGTTTATTAAAAGTTTTATTTAAGACTACAATGATGTTTTTCAAAGAAGTATTAAATAAATAAATAAACAAGACGCTAGTATAAAACATATAAACTTATGCTTCAGATTAAAATTTAATATAGTTACTTTTTAGTTTTTAAATTTATTTGGAATATGATTTTAATCTTAATCTAAATCTTCTGAACTTTCAACATTATTATCTTATGTTGTTCACTTAAACTAGGGATAGTTTTTGCATTTTTCAATACTAATATTTCTAAAAATTTTTATCTAGGTTAGAATTTTTTTGATTTTATTACTTATATTTAAAGTATTATTTAAAAGTTTTTTGCCCTTACATTTCTAAATTTTTCACAAAAACTGATCACTACAAATCTCACTGAATTTCGTATAAAAATATTTTAGGGCTAGAGATTGTTAAGAAGACTTTTTTGATAAAAGGACATATACATTCATTACATACACTTGCTTAACTTCTTATTTGTCCAGTTTCCAACACATAAGCCAGCCCAGCCAGGGCATGCCAGGGCAGCACGTTGACCTGATGCTGACGCCACAGCAGCCCTCCATAGTTCACATGCACTCCAACATGATGCAGTCTTCATACAACTCACAGCAGATTTCATCGCCGATGCGCCACCAAGGCTACAACAGCTACGTGCCACACTCCCAGCACAACATAAGGCACCCCATGCCAGGTTTTAGATGGAAAATGTTTTTTTTTCTCTCATTCTTTAGCTACCTGTCATCTTTTCAATCAATCATGCGTTTTTATTAATGATTATCTGCTGATTTTTTCTTCGACTTTTGGCTGATTGTTTTGATTAAAACTAACATTTAGATGTTTTGCAAGTTGCTTTCTCAAATACTTACAAATCGTTTACTCTTTTAGAAGTAAAATTACTGTAGTACAAATTATTCTCTGTTAAAGTTAGACAATTGATGTTCATACTACTTGCATGAAAATTTGTGTCTTGTTGTCTTTTATTAACCTTTGTTAACATCTGTTTAAACTTATTTGCATGAAGTTACCTGTATATAATGCTTTTTGAGCTTTAAAAACTGTCTATCTTCGAAATCCAGAAGTTAAAAAAACTTGTAAACCTTGAATTTTAAGTAGATTTTGTGAAAAGAGACAGCCTTGAATTTTTTTTTATTAGCTGCAGAGATTTATATTTTGAGTTTTAAAACCATACATAAACAAAATGTGTATGTTTTTTGTTTAACAAAGTTAAGTTTATTAAAAATTATTTACAACAGTGTTTAAAATATTTTTTGTATTTTACCATTTAAAATAAAATAATTTTATTAAACTATTTTAACTTAAATACTATAAGTAAGTTTAAAAAAATTAATTACTTTTTAAAAGTTTATTTGTATGATTTTTTTTTTGCTTTTGGTATATAGAAAACTTGATATTTCACAACCTCGTCTCCCCACTGAAGTCACAGTGATTGATGCCAGTAGTAACTTGCTACCAAACAAACAATACACTTACCAGCAGCAGTTTCAGCAAGTAACACCAAACTATAACGTTGATAATACTCCAGGTTGATTATATTTCAATGTTAATTTTAAATTTTTTCTGTACAAAACAAAATTTGATTATATCACAAAGAGTTGAATAATTAAACTATTGTTTTTAAAGTTCACAATTTGTTTTAATAATGTCCTGATTAATGTTAAATAAATGTTTTATATCAACACAAAATTTCTTACATGATAATTCCAAAACTTACATTTATATTTAAAAGCTGTAACTTATAACTAATATCTGACAACAAGAAGTATTTTTAAGATTTAACTTATTGCGATGTTTAAATTTCATTATAGTACATTATTTTTATCCATTTAACTAGTTTTAGTTAATATTAATGATTAACACAGACATTTTCAGTAGTATTTATTATAAGTTCTGTTGCATTACTGCGTGTTTAAAATTAATAAATTGTGGATTAAAAAAAAAACAACTGTTTGTGTTTTTGAGAAATGTTTTTTTTATTTTCCTACTTGTGCAAAAACAAATATGTGACTTATAATTGTATATGTACTAATTTTTACTATAAAATGAAAAACATAAAATGGTTTCAATTTTAATTTTTACACATTTGTTTTAAGAAAGGTACACGTTTGTTTTATGGCTTTAGTAATTAAAAATTTTATACACAACAATTATATTTTGTCATTAATTTGTTTTGTAATAATTTGTAAGTTTTCATTACTAATTAAGGTAGTTAAAAGTGTTAAAGTAATTAGTTTATTATATACTGATAGTTTTTTTGTTTGTATACTAAGTAAAAAATTCATCTTTTTTAAACATTTTTTCATTATGAGCTTTTCATAATTTTTCAAGTATGAATAGCAACTTATTTTTTTTTAATCATTACTTTGCCAACAATATGTTTTATGAAGATTAACTATTAATATAAAAATAAATATGTTGGTAATACTTTATAGGTTGATAAATATCGCTTATCATTTTATATTGCATTGCAAGTTTTTAAGTGTTAACTGCAATAAGTAAAACAGGTATACCATACCATGTATTTATTTAGAATATATTTTACTTTAAAATGGAAGTTTTTATGATTTATTAAATAATTTATGTACTGATGTTTGTTTACAAAAGGACTTACTTAGCATGTTTTTTGCATTAAAAACTTTAAAAATATAAATACTTAACTTTTTCAATATTGTAAGTTGTTTATTCTTGATTTATTAATTTAATGACATGACTACTGAAAAGTTATATATCTTTATTGTTTTAAGTTAGTAATATTATTAAATATATTCTCTTTTGTTTAACTTGAGTAAGCTATTAAGATTTTTAATTATCACATTATAGACAGTTTTTAATTCTATAAAAAAAAAACTAATACACTAAAATTTTAATAAACATATTTTAGATTTGTAACTGTTATTTCGGAATATAACTATTTTTCAATTAGATTAAGTTTCTTAAAAAATTTTTACAACTAAAAAGTTTTTGATTTGAAGTTCAAAACAATAGTACACTGTTTAGTTATTCAAAATGTTCATGGTAGAATATTTGTTGACATTATCTAAATTAAGCTGTAAATGTTTGCGGTGCTAATTTAATTCTGCTCTGGTAGATCTAAGTAATTTGTTTTCTTAAATCAATATTAATTTGTCAAAAAATTTTTTTTTTGCAAATTTTAAATGTTTTAGCTATTGTTGGACATTTATTTGAAATTGTTTTTAAAAATTCTGTTCATTCAGTTTTCTCATTGAAAAAATTAAACGAGTTTATCGTTGATTGCATGATAAAGCTCAGCATGATTCTGAAATTTCTTTGTAATAATACATAATTTGCATGCCAGCATGATTTTATGTTTTCTACTTGTTTGTTTTAAATGAACTATTATTTTTACAGTTAATTTCTGTTTTTTTTTTAATCTTAAGTTGTTGTTTGTATAAGAATAAATTTATACAAAGTTTCTAATATAACAAATGTAAGAAAGTAAATGTTAATTTACACTTAAACTATAATGTTTTGATACTTGAAGTATTTATAGCTAAAGGTGTATTAGTAAACAAAATGATTTTATAACTACAGGTCAATCTATAAGGTATGTTGCTTTATACGATTATGAGGCAAGAACAAAAGAAGATCTGTCATTTGAAAAAGGAGAACAACTTTTTATTTTGAATAGCACGTTAGTTTTATAGACTAAACAAGAATAAGATTTTGTTTTTCAGTACTTTTCTATAGTTTTTTAAGGTTTAAATTTTCACAAGTTTAAAATTATTGTTTTCCTTAAAAATATCTAGAGGTTTTTTTGAGAGCGATTCCAAGTAAAATAAATAAACGTAATTTTAATTGTAACTGTGAATTATATTGAAAAAATAGTATGGTTTTAAAGTTTCTCATTATTTTTGCCATTAGTTGAACTTCTTTCAGAAACATGCTGAATGTTTCTCTGTGTTAAGTTTTAATTAAAAGTTTTTTTTTAACGTCAGAGATGACAGTTGGTGGTACGTGGAAATTTTAAAAACTGGCCACAAGGGCTACGTGCCCAGCAATTACGTGGCCCCCGAGGAAAGTCTGCACACCAAAGAGTGAGACGCCATGAACTGCATGTATTTATTTTGTCCAATTTAGTTCAAACATGCCAGATTTAGTTTAAAATCTCACCGTTTATTTTTAATTAGAGATGTAACAAGTCTTTAACCTTAGTTTTTCCTTTACAGTTTTTATCATTAACAAATTAGACTTTTGACTTTGATTGAGAAATTTCTCCAAAAATATTTAAAGTACAAGTAGGTTGAGGTACCTCAAAAGCTGTTTTCATGTGTAATTTTTAAATCGGCCAGTACGTAGATAGTAAAATTAGGGTCATTGTTAGAAAATATTTTATCAGGTAAAATAAGTAGTAGGAAGTTAACTTAAGGGCATAGGGGGGTTCCGACATTTTTTTACTAAAAATAACATTGGATCTTATATGAAAGCTTGAAGTAAAAACTACAAGCCAGTTTTTATAGAATTATAAAATCTTATTTAACTTTGAGATATTGTAATTTTTGTAAAAAGTTTCCCATACAAACGTATGGACCGCACATTTTTTGGGGTCAATTTTCTTGGAAATTTAAAATATCACTAAAAACCTATATTCTCCTTCATTTTTTGAGCTAGAGACCTCAAACTTTTAGGAAACGTTTCTTTTATAGTTTAAAAGACTTTGATTGATAAAAAATATCAAAAAATAAAAATTTTAGATAAAAAAAACATAAAAAATAGTTGATTTTTTTTAATAAAAATTTTATTTTTCAAAATTAAAAAAATTACTGCGTTTAATCTTTTTAAAATTTAATAATACACTTTCTGTGAAAATTTGAAGAAGATTGCTTAAAAAATGAAGGAGGAGATAGATTTTTAATGAAATGGTCTTTTTTAGCGTTTTTAGTTTGCGTCTTCTATTAGGAACCTATTGAGGTCACCGACTTTAATCGCTCATATCTCAAAAAATACTTTGAATTTTTTTAAGCGGTTAAAAATGTCTGATAGCTCAGATAAAACTCTATAAAATAAGATCAACTTGTAAAATTCAAGGTGGACCCCCCTATGCCCTTAATTTCCGATTTAATCTACAACAGTATAACTTTATATTATTATAAAACAACAAACCAAAAAAAAGTTTCAGTTCATGCCCATCATGCACCAATTTTAGTTCACTCATTTTTTATTTTACGAACTAGCAAATGTTTATTTACAACAAATTGCATGACAACTTCTGCATGTTACAGTGAAGGGGACTGGTGGGAGGCTAGGAGCGTGGCGTCGCAAAAAACCGGCTACATTCCCTCCAACTACGTCGCCCCCACCGACTCCGTACAATGCGAAGAGTTAGTTGCATGTTTTTATTTTCTGTTTTTTACCACATTATTTTTAATATCAATTTATTTAGTTGACTTTTTTTTTTGTACATGTTGCACTTCTCGATTATCAGTTAAAAAACATTTTGTTGAAGATTAATTTTAGCACAGTTTAATATTTCTTTTAAATTTAGTTCTGTTTTTATGTTAAATTTTAAGACCTTTAAGCTTTGTTTTTTATTAAATTTTGACTACAAACGATTTAATATATATTTTCCATTAACATACACTTTGTTTTATTTGTAAACGATTAACTAACAATTTCATAAAAGTAATAATTTTCTTGTAGGTGGTTTTTTGGAAAAATAGGACGCAAAGATTCTGAAAGGTATTTACTTTCGCCACATAACAGAGAAGGAAGCTTTTTGATAAGAGAAAGCGAAACACAGCAAGGTAAAATATTTTTATTTTCGTTAAATTTTAGTCTTTCTCATTAACAGCTGCAGCTGAAAACCAATTAAATTTGGTTAAAGATATTTTAAATTTGCTGATTGTAAAAATTATGTCTAGTCTTTTGGTACTGCATCATTTGTGTATGAAAAACAAATGCTAGCTTAATTTCTTTTTAAATTAAACATTTAAAATAAAACTTTTACCATCACAAAAAAACCATCGTATACCTACCTCAGTAACATTTGCTTATTTTTAAATTTTATCTTTTTACCTAACATATTTTAATTTTGTTATTACAGACTATTTTGTTAGGCTTGTTTAAGTTTGTTATTATTTTAAAACTTTTCGAATTTACTATTCACCTAATAATCTATATATATTAAAAACGGGTGTTGTAGAACAACAAAACCATCTTTTGATTTTTATAACATGATGAAATTATATATCAATGTGTTGTTATAAATAGACTAATGTCTAAGTCAGGAGTTGGCAAACTACCGGCCGCGGGCCAAATGCAGCCCTTGAAGTTAAAATATGCGGCCCTCAAGATACTTTTCAACTAAAAACATACCTTTTTAAAATACAGTAATACAAAAAGTTTTTGCGGTAAAAATTTTAAATTAGGCTACTACTTAAGATTAACTTACAACTAGTGCTCTATTATAGCTTATCATATTATTTTTTTGGTTAAAAATAGTATTTTTATATTGACCACTACATTTTGAAAAATTGCGGCCTGCGGAAGACTTTTTTTACAGTGCGGCCCGCGAGCAATATTATATAGAAAAATTGGCCCGCGACTTATAAAAGGCTGCCGACCCCTGGTTTAAGTAATCTTTAAGCATAGAATAAATGCTAGATTTTTTAACATATATTTGTGAATTTTTAAAAAAACTAACATTTTTTTTTTCAGTTATTTCACTGTTTACTTGTTGGTCTGATATTTTAGTTGGTAATCAGTTGAAAAACTATTCATATTTTTAGGGTTTTTATATATTTATTAGTATCCAAATCTTTTAGTTTCTTAACTAAATATTTTCATAAATCCTATACAAAAATAAATAAAATTTAAATAAACTTTAGCAAAAAATATAATTATCTTTACTTTTTAATTGTTGTCATTGAACTACAATTGATCTTTTTTATTATCATTATATATTGCGATTTAATCACTTTTTAAGTGAGAATAATAAACTTTATATATAAACTAATAACAAAAAAGTATAAGTTCGTAATTTATAAGCTGAAGTATAATTTTACTACATACTTGAAAATTTTATTGTCTGTTTTTTTATTACTTCCTTAGAAAAACAACTGTACGAGTGAAATATTTTAATGTATAAACTAAAGATTTTATAGTAAATCATTAAACATGCAATATTTTACTACACAACGTTTTTTAAAGTTTTTATAATGTAAAAATAGAATATTTTATTATTTGTTTTGCGGTGTATGCTTTGTGTTGAAGTTGTTAAAACATATGTGTAAAAAGTTATAATTAGTTTTTTTATTATTATCTTCAGGTTCCTTCTCGCTTTCAATACTCGATGAAGACCCGAGCAAAGGGCCCAATGTGAAACACTACAGGATCAGGAAATTAGACGCAGGTGGCTTTTACATAACTGCAAGGGCAACATTCAAAAGCCTTAAAAAACTTGTCGAACACTATAAAGGTAAAATGATTTCGTAATAATATTTATTTAATATAAAACCTTAAAGGTACGATGAGACTCTTGTTTTGTTGTGTAAAACTTTTTTATTTATTTTTAACTTCTAATATATAGTTTCGTTTTTGTTCATAAGATTTTATTTATGTTATTAGTAAACTATAACTCATATTTGTTTTATTATATTTAATTTTTAATTAAAATAATTTGATGCATAAATTTAGTTTCAAAAAATTCACACTTTACACCTAAGTCAACTGAAACTAAAAACTTTTATTTTATACTTTAATTTTAAGTAATAAGATTACGTTTATAAATTTTATTTATAAAACTTTGATTACCTTAATTTTTCTCATTTCTTTAGTATTTATAATTTAAATCTATTTTGTTTTCAAAATTGATAAGTTAAATTATTGAGTAGTTATTTTTTTCTATGAACAATGTAGTTTTTTGTATATATGTATTTTTTTGTTCCATTTTTGTTTTATAGCTAAAGTTATGTTAAAATTGATTCGTTTATAAATTTGTAGTTTCAAGTATTTATTTTAAAATTTTGATGAACTTATGTACTGATAAAAAGTAATTTTATTTATGTTAATTTTTTTGAACAGTCATACAAAGTTCAAAAAATATACCAACCGTTTTTAAATATAAATTAGCATAATAGTTTTAAACAACAATGCTTATTTATCTCTTTGTTTAAACTTTTTATTGATAAGCTTATTGTTTTGCAGTGTAATTATAAATTTTAATCAAATATAAATCACAAAGCGTTTTAACTTATAAAGTTTGCTATGTTTTAGTTCACATAACAAAAACTGAAAAGCTTCTTTCAAATTTAATTTATCGCAGTACGTTTTAGTAATCCTAAAATTTTCAATATTGATATGTAATGTATTTCTGGGGAAGCGCAAGTAGTCTTTCGTTGACGCAGTGAAAAAAATTTGGAAAATTTTTCACGATTGAGCGACCTCAGTTTAGTGAGAAAGTAGAAACTGTTCTGTCGGCTGCAAGCTGTCACAGTTGAGCAAAAAAATATATGAAATTTGTAACACACTCAATGTAAATTTACAAGCTGTCACAGTTGATCAATGTACTCAAAAAGTGCAAATTTCAGCCGCCCAGGACGGTTTGTGCTGCCGGCTGACTCTGCCCTGCCCCCTGCTGGAAAAACCGCAGACGATCACGATAGGGAAGGGCAAGTGGGAGGTGAGCAGGGACTGCGTGACCCTGGACAAGAAACTCGGCGCCGGAATGTTCGGTGAAGTCTGGAAAGGTTGGTTTTGTAATAAAAAGTTTCGTTTTAAAGTGCAATTAAAATAAAGTTATATTATTATGTAGTAAAAAAATAAAATTCGCGATAAAGTTCGCTTTTTTAATTTGAATTTTGTCTTTTTAGTTATGTTTTGTTATTACCTACGGTTGTGTGATCAAAAGAGCTAAACTTTATCTCTTTATTGAATATATAATAAATTATATACAAACCATTTCGGGAAAGTTTGGAAAGGTTGATGTTTTAAAGGTATATATTTTTATGCTGTCGAATAAAAGAATTCATTGATCTTTCTTGTATGAAAGTCTCAAATAAAAAAAATTATTTTAGGGAGTAAATTTTAACAAGTTGAGTTTACTGTGATCATTTTAGTTTTATGACTACGGTTGTGAGATTAAACAAGATAACTTTAACTCAAGATCTTCTTTAACAAGTGTTATATTCTAAATCAATGTTTTTTTGTTTGTTTGTGTTTTTGTCAGTTGTGTTTGCAATACTTACTGCTGTATTTAAGTTATACTTCAGTTAGCATTCAAAACTACTGATCTTATACGCTTAATTTTCTTTACAAATTTTCAGTCAGTTGCGGTTTTTTTGGTAGAAACGTGTCGTCAGTTTAATTCAAAAATTATAATAGTTATTTTGGACAAAAGTTTTACTTTGAAACCTGATATTTAATTACTATTTAAAGTTAATAACCATCCCATAATTAAAACCTTTTTTATAATAAAACTATAAATTAGAGTAATACTTATTTTACTCTGTTCATATACTTCAAAATTCTTTATAAAAGAAAAAAAAAATTGTACTTAACAAACACTATCTTTATATTTAAACGCTTTATTTTCAAATACTTTGCATACTTTTTTTTAATTTGTAAATTTTTAAAGTAACCATAGTCGTTTAGTAACAAGCGAACCGTTAGAATTTATAATACAAAAAACCAAAATACTTGAGTATGATTTATCAAGTGATAATTTTAGGTATTTTTTACAGCTATACCTTTTGTCTTTTAAGCTATGAAAAGATACAAAAATTATTAAATGGTTGAAATCAGTTTAATTATACTACAACCACAACACAAGTATTGTAGGAAATAAACACAAGTGTTTTGCCGGTGATGTTGCATCTGTTGCGAAAACGTGACTTTAGTTACAACGTTTAATCTACATATTAATTTGTACTTACCTTGAACGGTACTGGCTTTTTGTATTTCTCCTAAATTAAACGTGCGCTTCGTTTAATTTGCTGGAAACAAAACTGAATATGATAATTAGTTTCATGTTAAGTGTAAGTATTTCTACTAAAGACTGAATTTTATTACTTTTACTTTATAGTATAATTATATAAAAACTGAATACAGGTGATTTCGAAAATAAATGCTGTTAAAACCAAGTACTTTCATTTCTTTTTGTATAAGATATGTAAATATTACAATAATAAAGTTTCATTAACAGAATTTCTCCTAACTCTGTTTAAATATTTACTTTCGGCAAAAACTGTAAAAAACATTCTACTTAAAACATAGTACTAAGTTTATTGTTGTCTGTATTGTTTTTGCGTTACAATTTAGATTTATTTGTTAAGTATGTAATTTTCAGTATTCGTAAGTTATTTGATCAGAATAAAACTACTAAGAAAATTAAGCCAATTAAACTTTTGTTTTGAACAGACCATGAACACCATTAACTAAGTCCATTTTTCTCAAAACTTTCACTAAAATGTTTTAATGTGTACTTAAATATTGATGAGTTATGATAACATTTCAAGATAGGTATATTTTCTATCTTATCATATTTTGAAAAGTTTTCTGACAGTTTTTAAGAATTTCTAACACATTGTTTGTAAGTAAATACAGTAAAACCATAATAAATAAGTTTCGTCTAATATAAATAATAAATAACCTACTGTGTACAGAATTTTTCATTTATTAAACTACTGTGCACATTCTTTAGAAGTTTTGGAACCACTGAGTAATGTGTCAAGACTATGTATTGGATTATCTCAGTATAAGCATTATGCTTTAAATTAGTAAAAAACGAGTTTTAAGGTTTACATTAGCTTATTTTTTAACAACTATTTTCTAACTTTCTACCATAATTAGTGTCTTACTTTCACACAGGATACTGGCAAGGCAACTTGGAAGTCGCAGTGAAAACTCTCAAGCCGGGAACGATGAGCCCTGAAGCGTTCCTCGCCGAAGCAAAAATAATGAAGGAACTCCGACATGAGAAGCTAGTGTCGCTCTTTTGCGTTGTTAGTACTTTTTGTATCGCTTAAATAACAGTGTTGACTTTTCAGTTATTTTTTAGCTATGTTTGTTGTTGAAGTATAACAAAAATAAAGAAACATAAAAAAAAAAAAGGTCATCATAAGCAAAATTTATACACCAATATAGCGTTAAGATCTTTGTAGTTTAAAATTTATAAATTTTAACCTCAAGTTTACATAGATTTTTAATGTCAAATTGAAATGATGTCCACTAATTTTCTAGACATAGTTTGAATTTTTTCAATTTCACCTTAAAAAACCTGTAAAGACTCTTATGTCTGTTTAATCTTTGTATTGGTAATAAAAACTGTTTATTTTTACTAATAATTACAATTAATTCTGTACATTTGTTTATATACGAATTAATTTTAACACGATAATATAAATTTTAAAAATCAACTTGTTCAGCTCATTAAAGAAAATTAAACTTATAATTTTTTTAAGCAGATTAAATTCAATAATTTTGCCTTTGACTTTCATTTAGGATAAAAATCTCTAGTATATCTTTATCGTAATAAACTTTTTTTGAACTATATTTAAACTGAGCTAATTAAGGTCATAGGGGTCAAGATGTTTTAATAATAGAAATAACATTGGCTGTTATAGGAAAGTTTAAAGTTGAACTACAAGTTTATATAATAACAATAAATAAATGTAGGTGACTAATAAACTAATGTTATAAACCTTTTATTTTCATCAGGTTTACATAATGTTTGTCATAATAAGCTAAATCAAATAAGAATAATAAAGTATAGAACTTAAAATTCAACTCATATACACCCGGATTGAAAAGTGACTTTTGTTTCTTTGCTTGCAATAATTAACTCTCACATTTAGCTGAACGTTAAACGTTTTACATTGGGAGTAAATGTCCTAAACTTTTGAAGAGCAACTAAAAAAAAATACCATTAATAGGTGGTTGAAGAACCTATATACATAATAACTGAGTTCATGTGCCACGGAAGCTTGCTGGACTTTTTGAAGGAAGGAGAGGGAAAACAAACCAACTTCGTTCAACACATCGACATGGCTGCGCAAGTTTGTTTTAATTTTTGTTGCCTTTTCTTTTGTTTAGGTATCTTTGAAAGCTTCTTGGTCACCTTGGTTTATATATTATATAAGTTATATTTATTTAAGTATTATTTATTTGAAAACCTGTATTTTGTTTAAGTTTACTGGATATTTTAGAAACGGTGCATCTACTTAAAATTGTTTCAACTTTTAGTTTTATTTTAGAAGGTTTCTTTTCAACACATTCAACTATGAAACATATAAGAGGTGTTATATTTTAAATTACTTTATAACGATTAATAAGTTACTATAAGTTTCAGGTTTTAGTATGCATTCTTACTATTTTTTTAAAATTTGTTACTTTATTTAGTGTATAAATTAATTTTTCTTAGCCTTACTTAACTAATTATTACTTCAACAAAAGTTTCAAACACCAACTCACTTTTTCACAGGTCGCAACCGGGATGGCCTTCATAGAAAAGATGAACTACATCCACAGGGACGTGAGGGCGGCCAACATACTGGTCGGCAAGAACCTCATCTGCAAAATCGCCGATTTCGGACTGGCGAGGCTCATTGAAGACGACGAGTATTCCGCCAGGCAAGGTTCATGCACATTGATACATATGTATGGAAAAAATAACAATTCTTCATGTTTTCAAAAATTACCATATTCTGTAAAACCAAACCGTTCGATTTTTGAAAATTTGTTTGATTTTATGAATAGACGTCGTAAGTTATTGACGCATTTTTTGTGCGAACGACTCCCGTTTTGGTTAAGAAACGCATAGTTCAATAATAAAGAGTAATGTATTCCTTTCTGTATTTAAAACTTGATCAAACATGCTTTTTTCTTATAACTTATCAATGCGTCGTTTTAAATTCTGAATTACGATTTATTATTTGATATGGTTTTTGATAAAATACTAATGGTGTTAGTAGAAGTTACTAAACAAAAGTTCTGTGTACAAATAGAAATTTGTTCAGGCGCAAAGTTTCCGATCAAATGGACTGCTCCCGAGGCGGCAATGTACGGAAAATTCACAATAAAATCCGACGTCTGGAGCTTTGGAATTTTGCTCACTGAAATTATAACCAGGGGAAGGATACCATACCCAGGTAAACTTTTATCTTTTTTTTTGTTCTATTGTTGTTATGTCTATCTAGTTAAGTTCTGCTTATTATTATTATACGATTTCCTCTACACACTACTTGTTAAACACAAAAAGTTTTTATGGTACTTAAATATATAAAAACAAAAACTTAATCTGTTTTTTCTTACGTAGTTTTAGATATAATCGTTTAGGTTTAAAGTAAATGTATCATTTTATAATTTTATTTTTCGTTATAAAGTTTGAAAAAAAAAAAAAAAAGCCATTTATTGGTTTTAGAATAAAATATTTACACTATAGAAAGTTACTGCGTTGTAGTGTTGTTTGCCATATGTTATTGTTTTTTAAATATACGCATAATACTCACTGTACGCAAATATTTACTTAACATGTTAACAATTTTATCTTTCCTACAAATCAAATTTTCTGCGTTAAAACTTGAGTTAAATATCTTTTAAATTAAATTACCAAGTGATGCATGTTCAATCATTAAGTAACTGTGCGATTAACCTTTTTTTTAAAAAGTTTGACGAAATACTGTTTCACAGGCATGTACAACAGAGAAGTGTTGGAGCAAGTGGACAGGGGTTACAGGATGCCGATAATGATGATTTCCAGCAACGAGATGTGCCCAAGCTCGCTGTACGACGACCTCATGATGAAGTGTTGGAACAAAAACCCCGAAGAAAGGCCGACATTCGAGCACATACAGGTAACATAAAATTGCTTAAAACTAATTGTTGTTAACTTAATTTAGTGTTGATAGTTTCTTGAATCTAAAAAAACTTTTATGTGCAATAAAACAAACATAAACAACTTAAGATAAGTTTAAGAAAGAGTTTTTAGGTTAGGCAATTAACTTATTTGTGCACAAGTATAACTTTAATACTTTAAAGCTTATAGTTGTTTCTTAAAATATTAAGAGCTTAGTTTGTTTTTATATGTAATTTGATATGTAGATATGATGTTTATGTATTAAAAAATTCAAAAACGTTGCAGGGATTTTTAGATGACTACTTTGTATCTAGTGAACCGAATTACAGAGAAGCGAATGAATTTTAATTGAAAACTAGAATAAAAACTTGAAAAGTGACTGAAAATCGACTGAATAGTGAATTTTTACAAATTTACAAATTATGTATTGATTTTAAAAGTTTTCAAAAAAAAAGCTTTTAAAGATAAAGTAGTTTTGGTACCTAGTCCTATTTGGATACGCCAACAATTTAAAGTTTTGATCTACATTCATGATATGCCTTCATATATATAATAACTCAATGCCTTTTTATTATTGGTTGCGTCTGTTTGATACGGTTCAATTTTAATTTTTTTTAGCAACGTATAACAATTACAATAAAGTTATTGTGTTAGCACTCAACACAACAATCTTGTATAGTTTTGCAAAAAAAAAAATCGGTACATTATTTTAGTGCATTTTTTGACAGTATTTGCGTTGTATTGCAATTTTCATCATGTTGAATTTTTATTATTACGTTTAATATGACAACATTTTTTTCACCGACGTGTTTTTATTACTACTTTTCTGATGATGCTATACTCGTATAAATTTACAATTTAATGTTACTTGAAGTTGTGAACATATTTAAAGAATTTTTATTTTCTGTCTATTTACATTATGCTTAATTCAGTTCGCCTTGATAATTAAGCCTGAATATGAAAGCAGTTCTACGATAAATCAAACATTTCACTTCAATAGTTCTTTTTTTTAGATATCGCGACTTTAAAAACTGTTGTTATTTAGATACTGAAGTTTTCGATTATAATGACTACCTTTGAATCTGTGTATTAATAATGTACCAAATATATACAACTTGCTTCATAAATAAAAATATTAGAGTTAATTAAAATTTAATGAAATTCATATAACCATAAAAATGCTTACAATGTATTCCTCTAACTGTAATGTCAATATTTTTTTTAAATTTGTAAACTTTGATAACTCTTTGAGTTTTGCGGAGTCTTTTAAAATCTGATATAAGTATTTTACTTTTTGCTTAAATTTCTGGTTTCATAGTAACAATAGTTTGCTTTTTAGCACATAATTTTTTAAGTTGTTATTTGTTTCTGAAATAAAAGTTTTTAAACTTTTCAACATTCAGAAAATGAATTTGAACGTATTTAGAAAGTAATATTGATGTTTTTTATTAATCTTATCTTTGTTTAGTAAAACTTGTAAAACGACTTCAAACATTATAATTTTAATAAAAATTTCCTTTGATTTTTTTTTCTTTTTAATTAATCTTCATTTCGATAATTATACTCTATATATATAGTAGTAGAAAATAGTTAGAACTAAACGTTTTTTGTTATTTAAAAGACTGATTAACAGAAATATTTATATAAAACTAATGCGCCTCTTATTAAAATATTCTTTTACAAAAAATTAGATACATTTATTATATGTTTAATAAGCAAAGACTTAAAAAATTCGCCAGGTCCTTAGTCTAAATTTTTTAGCGCTTGTTTTTTATGTTCAATAACTGTATAAATTTTATTATAATTAACTTTGTTTTGAACAATGTCAATAGCCTCAAGTAAATATACAATAAATCAAAACAATCAGTTACTAAATTTCAACTTGCTAATAACTTAAAGAAAAGTTTTATTTTTGCATTAGTCTATCAGTGTTAGTTTATTGAGCGACAAAAAAAAAACGCTCAAGGTATTTGGTCTTGGTGCACAAAGAACCTTTCGATTATAAGAGTGTTAGTTTTATTGACTGGTTTAATTAAACCTTTATACATTAAAATTTTATTTCTTCCCACTTGTTAAAATTTCTAGGATTATAGTTTTAATATTTTTCTTGTTTATAAAGGACCTTTATTTTTTGCTTTTTGTGTCATCTTATCAGCCCCCAATTTCTTGAAGTTATTTAAGTTTTTAAGTAACTATATTTAATAGTGTAGTCAAATTTCGGAAAAAAATTATTCTAAGGATAAATGCAAAAACTACAAGTAAAATATAAAGTTCAACTGATATTGATTGTCAAAAACCTTGTTTTTAAAGATTAAAAAATATAACAACGAACTGTACGATTAGCCGGCCATCAATTAAACTTGTTAGCGAAAAATTTCAAGTAAGCAAATAACTAAAAACAATTCATTATTGTTATATTTATGCACAGTTTTGGGATATTCTTTAGTTCAAAAATGTGTATATCGTAAATTTATTGACTACTTATTAAAATATTAACTGAATACGGATTACCAAAAGACCAAGCGTATTTGCTATAGATAATGTTAAAAATATAAGTAGTAAATAAAGGTTTGTGCTGTGAGCACTGATATATTTGATGTAAGTTTAACTACATAAAAAAGTACTAAATAGAACACTACCATAAAGTTTAACTAGTAGTTCAAAACTTTTTTATTTGCAAAATTGAAACTTACTAAGATTTTATGAAATTAGGTAATGAACTAGCCTCTACGCTTTTAATCAAACTAAAATTAATTTTATAAGTTTTAACATAAATTTTGGTTGCAGACTTTCCAAATATCAAAACCAACTTGCTTTTAAATTGCTGTGGTGTAAATGCAAGAAAATTATTAGTTTGCTTTTTATTTAACATAAGGAATAGCATTTAAGAACTAGTTTGTTTATACTTTGTAATTAAAATTTTATGATGAGCTTTATATTCCATCTAAAATGTTCTTTTTTTTTATATTTTAAACTTTTAGATGGTAAGCTTTTTTTGATTGTCACCTGTTTAGTTTATTGAAATTAAATTCCGTGCCAAATATTCAAAAAGTTTTTTTTCGTTCAAAACTTCTTTTACTGCTAAATAAACTTTGGATATGAAAAGGAAATCACTTTTTGTTTTTCTTTTAAGGATTACTTAAGCCCGGTCCATTAAATTTTAAAGTAAATTCAGAGTTCTTTTTAAAGCGTTTTCTAAAATAATCATAACAATAAAAAGTTGATTGACAGTTTATTTAAAGCTATTTTTACTAATTTTGAATATATATTACATTTTAAAAATTTTTCTACAGAGTAATTACATTTAAATCGAATATTTTTTGTAAAAGAAATTAAAATAACAGGTTTATATCTATCGTTTTTGAAAATAGCTTAAATGTAAGCTTAATTAAACATGTTAAATTTTAATTATTTAATTAATATGGGATTAAGGTAGTCTTCCTCTTTTGATTTTAAAGGCCGGACAGGATTGAATTTTAGATAAACAAAAAATGGTTAAGACCATCAAAAATTCAGTCTTATACAAACGCTTTAAAGAGATTTTTCATTTATTAAAAAACAAACCTTTTCAATTCTGTAGAAAACAAAAATATATACTAGCAACTATAGAAGATAAAATACCGTAAAATAAATGTATTTAGTAAAATTTAAAATAAAAATAAAAATTACCATTTTATTAAAATACTGAATTTCATACCTATACTTCAAATTTAATGGAACACTTATATTTGAGATTAGTCAGTAAAGTTTGATATAATTTTTTCAATTTGAGAAACTGAGAAAACGACACTTTAGCAAATTACTTTTGTTTACTGCAAATAAGAAAAACTATTTCTATAAACAACAAACAATTAAAAAAATCTTCTAATATTGTACTTGATAAACAAAAAAAAATTGATGATATTTTGAATTTTTTAATAAAAACTATTCCTTAAAAACACTGTTTAAATTAGTTTTTGCCTTAGTTTTTCTAATCCACCATTGTTCTGTATAGTTTTTTATTATATTTGTATTATATGTTTTTCAATTGTTTGTTGTTTATAGAAATAGTTTTTCTTAGTTACAGTAAAAAAAAGTATTTTTCTAAAGTGTCGTTATCTGAGTTTCTCAAATTAAAAAAATTGTATCAAACTTTACTGACTAATCTAAAATATAAGTGTTCCATTAAACTTGAAGTATAGGTATGAAATTCAGTATTTTAATAAAATGGTAGTTTTTACTTTTATTTTAAATTTTGCTAAATATATTTATTTTACGGTATTTAATCTTCTCTAGTTGCTAGTATATTTTTTTGTTGTCTACAGAATTAAAAATGTTTGTTTTTTAATAAACGAAAGATCTCTTCAAAGCGTTTATTTAAGAATGAGACTGATTTTTTTGATGGTCCTAACCATTTTTTGTTTTTGTTAAATTTTAATTTAAGTATTTTGAAAAAAAAAAGAAAAATGTAGATGAGCTTTGATAAAATACTATATAAGTATTGTTTAGTATAAGTATTGTTTATTGAACGATAAAAAATGCGTTCAAAAAGTTTGGTCAAAGGGCCTAAAGTACAAAGGAGCCTTTCGGTTATCAAGTCGTACACCACATGCTTATAAAGTTTCTTATGAGCTATTTCACATAATGTTTTTTGTCTTTTAAATTTTTAGTAATAAAACAATCAATTTAACGAAGTGAATGAAAAGAAAGCTAAACAAAATTAAATAAATTTTGTGTTTAAAAACGTACTTAAAAACTTGTTTAGTAACATAACAACTAAAACTTATATATAATAGATATAACTTTAAATTAACTTATAAAATGAGACAAACTACTAATAGCAAACATGTGAAAACTTGAATGATAGGTTAAAACTTTTTTAAAGAAATTAAAAATGTTATACGCTTAAATATTTTTACGTTTAATTTTGTCAGTATTTTGTGCTAAAATTGTAATTTTTATTTCATTTAATAATTTTACTTGAACACTAAATATAATTTTACATTCGAATGAATAAATAAATTGTTATATAACTTTTTAACAATTTTAAAGAAGTGAATACATAACTGAACTTAACTTTTATATATGAAACTATAAAAATAAATACTGTAAAACTTATGCTTTAAATAAGAAAAAAAAAACAATAATAATATTAACAACAACAAATTTCTTTCTATTTTAAAATATACTTTTTTTATGTTTTGCATACTTAGCGAAGTCTGAAAATGTAAAAAAATAGAAGGCAGACAATATTTGTAAACATAAAAAAGAAGAATTTTTTTTTCTGATTTCCTCAGAAAAGTAATTTTTTTAACATAAGTTTGCTTGAAACAATTATCTCAGCCTACTTCTTAAATACTTAATTTTATGTTAAAGTATATACATCTATAACTTTTTTTTTTATTACATTGGCGTTCTAAAAATAAACAAAAAAGAATAAAAAGTTTGTAGGTATTCTGAACTTAATTTAATAAAGTAATCTTAAAAAATAATCTTAAGAAAGATAGATAACCACATAAAAAATATTGCAATCTATTTACTATAAATTTACTCAACCACTGTTTTTGTAACTAAACAAATCAATTTATGAACAAAAAAACAAAATAAAAATATAAAAGTTGGTCATTAAATAACAAATACTACTAACGCCTTAAACAAAAGTAGTTAGACGAGTAGCAATGATCACTAATGACCTTGTTAACCACTTTTTAATAGATAACTTTTAAGTTCATCCTGGAACTATCCAAAATGACTTATTAATCAAACATATTGGTAGCTTAATCCATAACTTACTTCCTTGGTAGGATAGCGATTTGTGACCTATTTTGCTGTTGAATCTAGGTAGGAAAAACTTTGTTTCCGAAGACCTCGTATGAAAATTTTGGATATTTTTTACACTTTTATAATAACTATTAAAGTTATTTGGTAAAAAATTATTGTTAAACTTAAACATAAATAGACCTAATTCATATAGATACAGACTTTCAACATCTAATATATTTTTTTGAATTTTTAATTTTCTTACACTACCATCATATTTCTTAAAATGTATGCATCTAAGTGCTCTGTTTATGAGAACATTGATATCATTTAAACATTTTTTATCTGCTCTTCCCCAGCACAAGAAGTCATATCTAACATTGCTCACAAGCAAAGAATAACAATAAGTGTACAATTTATTAAGTGTACAATTCTTGATGTATAACACCAGTGGTGTTTAAGTTTTTCCAATGAAACTTGTAAAACAAAGGACGTATTTATCTTGTTTTATCATTCATGACATTTTCTATCCCTGAATCGTTGGAACTTTCAAGCTGGATTTGGACTGTTTCATCCTGGTTAATAAATGTTTATTGAAATATCATTATTTAAAACATCTAATGTAATTCTAAAAATTTAATTTGTTTGAAAGGTGTTAAAACATTTTCAAACATTCTAAAATTTATAAAATAAAGTAGAATAATAAAAGTTTATAAACTAAATGATTAATACCTTTTTACCAAAGTTGAAATACTCTCTAATTAATCTAGTCAAATCTCTTGGAGCTTTTAAAAACGCAGTCCTAATATTTGCATTGATGAGCGAAATGAAAGATGTTGCAATGAATTTCAAAGCGACATAAGCACAATTGAAAAGTATTGAAAAAGTAGTTTTTTTCAATTGGAAAGCTGTTTCCATCAGTTGTTTCAAGCTGTTGAAAACTTTGTCGATCTGGGTTTTTATGTCCTCAAATAGCTTATAAATAGCAATTTTTATAACCCAAAAAGCGGTTATGATCAAAGATGTTAATCCTCGATACAATCCATTAACAACTCTTCGAGCAGTCGCATATGTCATAGAAATGAACAAACTAAAACAAATGATTTTTTTTAAGTTTTTTGTTAAACATTTGGTTTATTTTAATAATTTATTTTTATTTATTGGTTTTAAATTTTTACTTTGATAAATTTTTTCATAAAACCACTTAAAGCTTTGTATTTGCACAACAAAAAAAAAAGTAAAAGTAAAATAGGACAAACTTGCTTCGAACAAAAATAAAACACATAACAAACTTTTTTTTTTATAAACAGTAAAAACTAACATTGTGAGAATTTTAGTTGCCCAAAGGGCGAACAGCCAAATAATAATTACGTGATACTTGTTCAGTTTATACCCGTAAGTCGCAGCAAAGTCACGGATATGAGAGTTGATGAAGTCATGTTTTTGTTTCAAGAGTAAGCCGAACAGGCAGGGAATCCTGTCGTCGCATACATTTATTGGCTCCGGCTCTTTCCAGGGGTTCATGGCAAACAACTTTTCTGTGAAGGTCATTTCAACGAATTTCTTTTGCTGGATGTCCACGACCCCAGTTTGAAGCTTTAGAAAGTCTCTTACACTTTTTTCATAATCGGTTATTTTTGAGCACTTAATTTTGTACTCGTCAGAAGTATAAACATCATCTGTATCTGATGCGGATGTGTTATACAAGCTGTTAAGTGGATAACAAGATGATAGAAGGGCTATAAATAAAAGTTTTTTCTCCATAGTCGTTACTTTCAATTATGTATAAAGTTTGAAAAATTAATGTTCTTCCAAACTTTATTTTAGACTACTTATGACGTTTAGAAGTTGCTTAGCAGCATTTACCGAAATAAAAACAATGCTTTAATACTTTTAATAGCTTTTTTTTATGATATTTGATTAAATTTTGCTAAATTTTAAAATAGAAAAACTACATCGTTTGGTAGTTAAATCTAAAGCTTTACGATAAACTTTATACGTTAAATAATTAAATTCAAAATTCAAAATACGTTAAATATATAAATAGCTAGTGTACGTTATGTAAAAGCTATGTTGCTACTAATACATTATATAATATGGCTTCATGACAATTGAAATTACCATTATTCAAGTCCATTTGAAATTTATTAATGGAATGTGTCTCAAAATACAAATTAAAATTAAAAAAAAAACAAAGTACCAGAAAAATATATTAATTAAAATTATGGTTGTAAAAAATCTTCGACAAAAGTATTTACTAAAAAAATCATAGTTTATAAAGTAATGCATTATATCAGAAGTTAAAAGAGTTATTTATTTATATCTCAAATAACAACTTGAATTTGAAAAACTATTGTATGAGATAAATCTCAATAATTCAAAATGTGAGAATTTGAGTTTTAAGAGTTTGAATTATCGTGCACCTATATAATATATGTTTAATATTAGTGGTAATATACATTTTCACCAAGTATACCTTTATAGTGTTGTTTAAGAAATAACTCTTATTTATTATATAGTTTTAGTTTATTTAGTAACTTACATTAATCTCAGTACGTTTTATATGGTTCGGCTTTAAGTTTCAGTTTTGTATTAAAAACACTGTATGTTCAAAATTAAAAGGTTTTAAACACTTTGTAATTTTTTGTTGTTACAAACTATTTATTTAAAATTTTGGTACATAAAATGTTACAAAAAATTCTATAATCGATCAGAGTTTCAGTTTAATTTGTTAAGTTAAAGTTAAGACATTGGTGACAAAAAATCGAAAGATGTCAGATATATATCTAACATAACACTGTAACATATGTTTCCTTGAGTAAGATAGTGCGGTGTTTGCGCTGACTGATGTTCTTATAATGTCGTTCTACTGCTATATTATGTTTATTTAAAGCTTAGATTTACAACTTACAATATGTTATGCTAAACAAACACGAATTTGTAGCCTTTGATTTTTTATTATTCAAGTATTTGATAATAGTTTTATTAACAGCTCAAAGGTATTTATATTTCTAATCATTAGTTGGTAAAGATGTTTAATTTTGAGCGTTTAAGAAAATATCAGAACAGCCTACACATTTAGATACTTAAAAGTTGAAACTTTACACAGGTTTCAAAATGATCTCTGGTAATTCAACTTCTTTTGAAAACTCAACCTTGTTTCATGAGAAGCGAGAGGAAGTTGGCATCACGGTGGTGGTTTGTCTACTGTCACTAGTTGGCGCACTTGGCAACTTGCTCGTCATAGCAACGATACTGAGGTGTAAAGATCTGCAAACAAAACAGAACCTCATCATTTGCAGCTTGTGCTTCTCAGATCTGATTTCCAGCGTTCTGTGCTCTCCACTGTTGCTCTACCGTAGAACTTGGGGTTTCGAAAACTGGCTGTGGGGTTCTTATCTTTGTTAGTTGTAAAGATTAGCTATTGTAAAATTTACTTAGGTAGTATGACTTTTAAAACAGATTAAATAAATAAATTGCAGATACTTTTTAGTGTGGATTGTTTCAATAAGTTTAGAATTTTGGTAAACATTAAAGTTTAAATTTTGCGAACAAAAAGGAATGCACGCATTAAATTTATATTATTAAAAAATATTTAGTATTTAAGCTTCGTTATTAAATTTCTAGAAGAGGTAGTTTTTGTTTATTATTTTCAATAAAAAATTTTTTTACAAATATTTTTTATTCAATGCTACAACTAAAACAAATACACACAAGTTCTTTCTTATACTGCATACTTTTTCAAAAACTTAATACGTGTTTAAGTGGTATAAAGATGATTTTAAGGCAAATTCTACTGGTTGATGGACTTCACTACTAGCTATTCTACTTCACTGCACATCATGCTGTACGCATACCTGAGATATCTGGCAGTCAGAAAACCCTTTGCCATGAACGACGTTTCAAGAAAAGAAATCATTTTTTATGTGATTATCATCTGGTCTCTGTCATTAGCTGCAAGTGCTCCGTTGAGTGTACTTTGCGGTGTGAGAAGTCATAATGACCAGCGTTAGTCTAAAACTCATAACTAATGTTGATCTATCCTTCTTTATAGGTGAATATGCAAAACTCTATTTTTACTTTTTAAAAAGCATTTTTTAAACTATACTTGCAAAAAAATATTTAACACAACAAATTTTAAGATTTCGAATTATTTTTGTTTGCTAATAAAAAACAATAACAATTGTTCACGGTTAACATTAAGTTTAGTATAGATTGCTTAAAAAAAGTGAAAATATATTTTTGTTATTTTTTTCTCATACAGAATCACCGTGGCCATCTTGCTCTGTAATGGACGATTTTGTTATGGGGTATTTTTTATACGCAGTGGTCGCTTACTCTATTATGTTTGTAGTACCTTTAGTAATCATTGCAGTACTGTCCTTACTCATTTATGTGGCGCTCTCCGAACAGGAAAAGTTTGTATAAAACTAATAATTAAAACTGTACTGTTTTATTTGTATCTGTATATGCACGTATACTTTTATAATAAATGCTGTTTTGACAATTGGTACAAATCGAACTGAAACAATTGTAAAAATTTGCAGGATAAAAAAGAAGTTTTTTATACAAAATAATTAGATCTACAACAATGAGTTGCATAAATGAACTGTGAAAATAGCTAATCAAAAAAACAACACTTAGCATCTACACATATATTTACAAATTCTGCTTTTGTTAAAAAAATGTTTTATAGCTTAATTAAATTATCATAACATACTATAAAACATTGATGATTTATTTACAAACCTAAAAAAAAATAAAATAAAAAACATTTTTAAGAAACGTATAGTTTAACATATAATTTAACTTTCAGCAATAAAAAACATTAATTAATTTTAGCTAAAATGTACAAAAAAAAATGTTTGTTGCTTTTTCAGAAAAATAAAATCACTTAGCCAAAGCAGAGTGTTCGCAGTGTCAAAGTGCAAAGGTGCTTTCCGCCTTTCAAACGACTTCTTCGTGGTGAAGCGAAACAGGCGAATATACAAGCAGCTGACGGCCATCATAGCCACGTTTGCCGCGGGTTACGTCCCATTTGTAGTCTACCTACTGTGGACGATAATTTCCAACATTTCCGAGTCGAAAGCCAGTGACAAAATGCTGGACTACTGGTTCGGAATAATATCGTACCTCTGCGTCAGTTCCAGCGAGTGCCTGGACCCTTTGATATACAGTCTGGCTTCGTCTCAGCTGCGCAACCAGGTGGTTAAACCAGTTAAACTGATTTTGTCGCCTTCTAAGTGTTTTTATGATTATGTTTGTTCTATTCTTTCGCACCTCTTTAGTGTGTTAAAAGTATGTTTGTTTTTTTGTTTAACAAAAAAAAGCTACTACTTTGATGAAGAAAAAAAATATACAACACTAAAAGCATTTCATAAATATAAAACTTAAAAGCTTTAAAAAAATTAACGTAATTGAAGTACAGTTTTTTTAACACAACAAATTTTGAGTATTTTTCTGTTTATATAAAGTTTTTTGTTATTATCATGTTTTATAAAAAAAAGTTTTTGAAATTTCCTTATGGTTTTTTTTATTGTTTCTTCTTAAATTTCTTTAAGTAGCATAAGTTTGAAGTATTTTAACACAAAACTTGTAACTACATTTTCTAGATAATAAAAATTACTTAGAAAAAAATAAATCTCTTCATATTTACTTAAAAGCAAAAAATTGTCTAAAATATTTACATTTAGCTACTAAAAGGAAAAGAAGTTACTTTTTTGTTTTATGGTTTTTTTAGGTAGTTTTCATAGAGTAGTTGCCATTTTTTGATGAGCATGTCGCCACAAATTAGCATGGATTAGATTTATGGTCGTTAGAAATAATATTTCAAATTTAGATATTCAACTATATTAGTTTATTGCGCTTAACTTTTTATAAGGAGATGCATAAAATTCTTAGTGCAAAGGGCAAAAAAAATACAAAACTACAAACTTTGCAACTCTGATGTGATGGGTGACATAATATTTTGATAAAACGTTGTAATTTATTGGTTTTGACTAGTTTAAATTCTTATAAGATAAAACTAGTAAGCCTCGAAATTTTTTGTAATAAAACAAAACCTAGCACATTTTGATTATGGTATAACCTAAACTAGTTGAATATTTTTTGAATTTAGCCAAGTTTGGAAAAATAAATAGTTTGAATGCAAATGAATGTTAGTGCTTATGATATTTTTAGCGTTTATTAGTTATTTCTACTTGTTAAGAAAAACACCAAGAATGTTAATAAAGTTAGATGTTTTTGTTATTGTATTACAATTAAGACAGGTCATTTTTAAACAAAAACATAAAAAAATATATTTTAATAATTTGAAAATGTTATAACAATTTGTTAATTTTACAACCCTGGTTACAACCTGAATTCTATAAATAAGATTTCTGAATACTGATTAAGGTTTGTTTGTATTAACTTAATGTCATACTCGAGTCGAGTAATTATGTGGCAATTCACTTATATTTTTCTAACAACAATACAACTATAGTTGTTAGATTTTAGATCAAAGGTAGTCACATATCTACTAAAGTATAACATTTAAAGTTGAAACAAAAACTGTTTTTTCAGTGTTCAAAATTATTACTTTTGAAATTTAGAAAACTCTACTTATGACTTAAGTAAAGTTAACTTTTGTACTAGCTATTTTTTAAATTAGTTTCTTAATGAGTTTTGTTTGACATGTAAATAAGTAGAAGTAGAAACAATATTAAGCTTCTAACAACACTAAGTTTTTTATACAAACAATTAAAACTTTTAGTTAAAACTTCTGTATTATAAAAAAAACAAAAGTTGCATGTAAATAAATCAAAAAATAAACTGAATCCTTTTATTTTGCACATAAACAAAACTCGTTCATATAAAAAATTATAAATAGTGACTCATAAGTAGCATAAAACAACTTTTAGTATTCAAAGCAGAGTATACATATACAGATAATGAAGTGTGTTTTGTTGGGAAGAACAAACAGGTACTAAGTATAAGCTTCATTTAAAATAAAACTTTTTACATGGTATTTAAATTCTATGAGCATATATATGGTTAAAAATAAAACAATTTATGTTTCTTAGAAATGTTTTATATTACAATACAAGTTAAGTGTTAAGCTTTTTTTCATTGAATGTAGTTTTTGATGCTGTCATCAAAGCTTTTGATCCATGGGGCTTTGTGAGCGGGAGCTTTGTTGCCAGAAAACTTTGAAACAAACGACTTGTCCCTGTATGTCAGAATATCTTTCACTTTATCATGTTCCCATTCAATGAACATGTCAGCAACGTCCAAGTCTTTTTCATACTTGATATCCGTGGCCAGCCGCTGCAAATATTTAGTCTGCGAATCAATTTCCTTAAAGTAATCCGTCAAGTCCTTGTTAGAATCGAGCCATTTCTTGATTTCTTCCTTGCACTCGGCTGCAACCGGAACTTTTATTTTACCGCAAACTACATTCGATACCCACATGGCTTGCAATGAGAACATGGTAAACGTGTAAAACTGATCCTGCATACCTGCGTAGAAAAGCCTGCCGTTGCAATCCTTCTGACTGTTATCAGTTGCGTACCACTGCAAGTCTCGGTACAAGTTGGGCAGGTTGTAAATGTTTGTTGTGTTCAACCTAAGTTCCTTGGGCATAAAAGGAAAGTGGTGCTTGTACCCCGTGCACATTATTATCGCGTCCACGTCTTTTTTGTAGCCGTCCTTGAATAAACAAGTTTTTCCCTCAATTTTAGTAACCAAAGGCCGTTCCACGACGGTATCCGGCCAATTGAAACCCATCGGCTTGGTCCTGTAGGAAGTGGTGACGCTTTTGGCGCCAAACTTGTAGCACTGCAGCCCGATGTCCTCAGCGCTGTAACTCGCTCCCACCACCAGCACGTCCTTTCCGGTGAACTCTTTGGCGCTCCTGAAATCGTGGGAGTGCAAAATTCGCCCGGGAAAGTTGCTCATGCCGGCAATTTGAGGCACGTTTGGAACTGAAAAATGCCCCGTCGCCACGACCAGGTAGTCGAACGTTTCCTCGAACTCCGAATCTTCCGGCAAGTTTGCGACTTTCACGGTGAACTTGTCATCCCGGTAGTTCACCTGCCTAACACAGTGGCTCTTCAGCACGTCGGCTTCTTCGTCGACTCCCAAAAACTTCCAGTATCCCCTCAAGTAATCCTTCAGCACAGGCCGAGGCGGGAAAGACGGAATCTCCTTGCCGAAGTGCCGCTCGAAGGTGTACTCCGGAATTTCGAGGCACTCCTTGGGCCCGTTGCTGAACAGGTCCTGGTACATGGAGCCGTGCACGTTTTCTCCGTACTTGTCCGTTCCCGTCCTCCAAGTGAAGTTCCACAGTCCCCCGACTTCCTCCTGTTTTTCGTAGCAAGTCACTTTCAGCTCCACTCCTTGCTCTGCGCTTATTTTCTTCAAGTTTCCGATCAGGGCCATGCCCGAAGGTCCGGCGCCAATAATGCACACTTTTTTTGTCATACTTAAAATAATTTCTGAAACTTCACATATTTTCCTTTGGTAATTAAAGTTTTATTTAAGTAAGTAAATGTTACGGTTGTAGTTGCTTACTTAATTCATCTTCTAAATAAGACTTTGATTAAGTTTAAAGTTAGAATAAAAAAAGGCTTGGAGGATTGAATGCGTATAAAATTTTAACAGTTTAGTTCAGCTTTTGAAGATGTGTTTATTTAGTATACACTTCAAATAAAAGTATTTGTTGCGGCCCGCAGGACTCAGAAAATCCGACGCCTGTTTTAGAATTATGATGATACAACTTGTTTGAATAAAGTATTAAACACTTCGAAAGTATTTTTAATATCATAAAGGCCGAACTGCATCTTTCAATTACGCTTTTTAATTTTTTTTAACAAAATAGATGCTTGTTTTTCTTTTTTAACAAAAATAAAAGCTTGTTTTGTTTTAAAGAACGTAAACAAAGCTATAATAAATAAAAATGGTTTTTCATGCAAATTAATTACGCGTTAAAATAGACTAATGTATACTTGATAAATAAACTAAGACAGGATTTATTTATAGACTACTAGCAAAACGCTGTACATCAAAAAATATATACTTGAAATCTCTAAAAGGTTGTAAATATAAAAACTGATCTCGATCTATCTACAAGCTAGAACTAGACTTACTATCTACACATTCATAAGATTCTAATTAAAAATGTTCAAATACTTCTCATTTATATTTTGAAAATAAAAAACATACTTATGACAAAAACTAAAAATTAGCTACTTCGTTTTAAAAAACTTAAAGGTAAGAACAGGTATACATTAAAGTTTAAATATTATTTAACTAATAAAATAATGTAACAAATATTGATGTATTTTTGAAAAGTATAACCTAAATTACCAAGCATAGAACCCTGAGTTAAAATGCTATTAAAAAACAAAGTTAAATAAAATTTAACGTAAAAAAAGTTTGTGTTTGTAACAATTTTATGGAAAGTTTACATAGATTAAAAAAGAGTATTAGTTAAAATTTTGAAATGTAACCAAATACTGGTTCTGTTTAATTTCTATGTTTTTTAGATAAAGTTCATTTTAAAACCATTGTTAAACAATAAAAAGAATTTTTTTAGTATTTCAACTGTAGAGAAACTTCATACGTTTTTTTAATTATTAACTTATCAATAAGGTTAACTAAAACAAATATTAGTAGTAAGTTGTGTTGAGTAAGATATGTTGATACTGTTTAAAGTTTATAATAAACATATTTACCCGTGTTTCTAATATTGCTAAACAACCAGCAATTAGATGTTTTATTTCAGCAATTAGCAAGTTAATTTTTAACTTATGTTCGGTAATTTTTATAATTTAATCTTTAATTATTGTAATTGTTTACAACTAGTCAGCTTTGAAACAGTTTGTAGTACAAAGTTTACTTAATAACACAAATATATTTAAACTGAATTTTTTTAAGTTTCAAAACGTATGTTAAAAGATTTTAAACACCTGTTTATAAAACTATAAGTAAGTAATAAACTTTTATCTTTAGTCTAAACTTGTTAGAAACTTTCTTAGTCGACGGACCAGATTTACCAACTAAAGTTTTTTTTGTTCCGGATTTTGTTAAAACAATTTTTTGTAAACTGCTTAACTGTAAAAATAGTATCATAAAATTTAAACAAAAACTTTTTTAAACTAAAGTTGCAATAAAAAAAGTGCTTTACTAAACTCTACTGCCTACTAGAAATCAAATCAAGAGCACACATCAAATTGTATTTTATAAAAAAGCTCGAATATTTTTGGTATAGATAAGATGCTTTAAAATAAAAAAAAATTTGCAGGTCAGAAATATCTATTGGTGGACAAGATCCAGCCCACAGCCAGCACGTTGCCAACCCTTAATCTATACCTTTAACTTATTATTTTATTCACTTTTACAGCTGGTTACTTTTTTTAAGTTAGTATAATTGTATATGTACAATTTTATTTAATTTTTTACCTTTAAATATTAATTTTTCTAGTATTTTACTTTTTTTCGGTTAAGTAATTGATGAAAACAATAGTTATATCTTTAGTAGTTGACGATAAATTGTAAAATATTAAATATGTTTTTTACTGTATAAAATTATTTTATTAATCCTACTATGTCAAAAATTATTTCAAAAACAATAAACACTATACTAAAAAGTGAACAATCAAAGTTAAAAGTTTAAAATGTTTACAAAAACAAATTTCAAAGCGACTTAGTAACTTGTAGAATTGTTTATTCGTTAAAGTTTATTTCTGTTGGTTGTTTTTTTATTACTATTGTACCATTCAATGTTCTAAGATATTGCAAAGTAAGTTTTAATAGATAAATAGATCAAAACTAGTGGACCAGATCAACGAATACGTCTATTTTTGCTAATATCAGAATTCGGCTGGATCTAAATTTAATTTAAATGGCTGGATCTATAACCAATTAATTGAAAAGAGATAAAGTAATAATATTATAAAATATTAATATATGTAAATAATAGCCAAAAAAAATATATAAACAATACATATTTGATATTAAAAAAATTGACACCTAATTTTTAGCAAAAAAGTATCTAAAAAACTAAATACTCTAAGCCAGGGTTTCCCAAACTCATTTTATATATCGCCCCCTTTTCAGAAATTTGAAAAATAATGCCCCCCCCCCCACCCACGATTTTACAAAGTAGTTTTTCTCTTGAGTACAAACTTTTGAGCCGAAAAAGTTGTGTTCGAAATGTAATTTAGTCTGGTACTTCTTATGCACGCACTTTGGGGCTGTGTTCAAAGTAGTTTACAGGGCTTGAGAAAATAAGTTACATTTGTTTTTTTATAAGCCCAGTAAAGTGTTTTAAAATACTTAATTATTATAAAGCCTTGAGTAATCTGTAATTAATCCTGTTTAGATATGAATTGTTTTGAAACTAATGAAACTTTTAGGGTAGTGGTGGATAAACTTTTGTAGTCAGCAATTCATATTTACTAAAAAATCTTTTCTAGTTCCAACTCGTTAAAAAAATTTAATTGCGGGCTGCATAATTAAAAAATATAACATATATGAAAATTAAAAAGCTCAAGCAAAATTGTACGAAAATTATTTAGTATTATTGTGATCTAGGAAATAACATTGTGAACTGAAAACCAAATTGAGAGTGTATTTCAAAATATTAAGTATCAAAAGACTAAATTTTGTTTATTTTGCACAAGTAGTTTTCAAGTTACTTAGCAGGTCAAAATGTGACTGGATCGAAACCGTATGTTACCCATCTGAAAACTTAACTTAAACCTGACATTATAATAATCTCTCACATAACGAATTTCAGACATTTGGAAGTTAATACTAAGTAACTTATTTAAGCCGCACAAAATACTTAAACTATTTTATAAACAAGCGTATTCTAAATTTCTATAACAGATATTAAAAAACTATAAAAGAATGAACAGTATATTTTACATATAATAAATTAAATATTAAAACATAGTTTTTGATCTAGTTTTAGGAAGTTAGACCGACTGGTTGATTATCTCACATGAAAAGTGGTTTCATCAACAGCTTCAGTTAATGCAGTAAAATTATTAATTTCAATGCTAAGAAATATTATAAGCAAGTTAGTTGTAAAGTTAAAAACTTTATTTAAACTTTTTAAACTATTTATTTTGTAGTAGAACACCATTAAATAGTATTTGACTTGGAATAACCTTTAGGAAACTAAACATTAATTTTAACAATTTCTTTTTCTTAATTTGAATTCAAAAAATAAAATCAAAAGTTTTACAGTTAATTCTGTGAACAGAAAGTAATCGATTAAAATATTCTTTTAATTAGGTTGAAATTTTGTTTTGTAACTGTAACAGTCTTTTTGATGGCTTTTTTAATACTGTTTAAATTTATTTTTTCTCTAGTCATTAGCCTATAATAATTTACCAGAAGAAAATAGTGAAAAACTAAAATCTAGTGTTGAACTATTAAAATAAACAACACAATCTAATTGCTAATATATTAAAAATTAAGATAAAACTAAAAACAGTTGTATTAATAGTTTAGAATTCCTTAATATATATTTTTTTTAACAATAATAAATCAAGTTAGAAAATAAAATTGAGTTTAACAATCTTTTAAATGAAAAATTTGAAGTCATTTAAAACAGAGACCTCAAATCTTTACTCTTTTAAAACCAATAAAAAAATTGAAATAACTTTAACGATTATCAAGATTTTTTTGTTTATACAGATTAAACAAGTAATAACGAAATATGTCAAATAAATTTCTTTCAAACAAATACTTTAATCACTATGCTATAAAAACTTTTAGTGTAATGTTAAACGACAAATATGAAGTACAAAATTCACCAGGTCAAAATAAAACTATTATCAGGTTTAAAACATAAACCATTTAATAAATACAGTAGACTTCCGCTTGAGTTCGCAATTTGAACAAAATCAAAATGTGCAAACTCAAATAATTATTGTCATTTTTTTATAAAATGATAACGTTATGCATAAACACGAAATCAACTAAAACATAAAACAAACATTCATTAGAAAAATAGATCTATATAAGCTATTAAATATTATTTATCTTTTTTTTATTAATACTTAGTTAGTAATAGACTTTAATTAAGTTAAATTTTAGAAACTATAAATTTGCACTTTTTTTTTTTGGGTAAAATGTGCGAACTCAAGAGGAAGTCTACCGTAATTAATATTTATTAGGCATTTTACAAACCTGTTGTAGAATAAATAACAATTTAATAAAACTTTTATTATATAAAGACTACTTAAATACAATACAAACCAGGTTAAATAAGAAGTATTTCAAAAGATCGAATAAAATAAAAAAAACTTTCATAAAATAATGTCTGCTACTGAAGTCTAATATAATTAGAAGGATGAGCTTCATGACTGCTTGCAAGTTTTTCTAATCTGATTCTCAATCAGTAAAATAAAGTCTCCTTTACAAATATCTAGATTTAATCTTTTGCTCAAGATGTTGATAACTGAACTGAAAGCTTTTTCAACAACATAGCTAAAAGGAAAAACTATAAACAACAATCTAAATTCCTCTCAAATTATTGAATACTTTTGCCTTAGTTTTTGTTGAGTCCAAAAGCTTTCATATCGTTCTTTGGAAACATTTACTTGAAGTTCAAGGTCAGTTTGTAAGTCTGAGAAGGTTTCCTGTAAGTCGTTTACTTCGAAAAGATCTGTCTCGAAGGGATTTATATTATTACCTATGTGATAGCTTTTTTGTGTCAAATCGAAATTTTACTACTTAATATGTTGAAATTGTTAAAAATTTCAGATATTTTAGGTTTTTTTTTTGCCTAAATTGTCAAATTCCAGGTTTTTTCAGGTTTCTAGGTAAATTTGCAACCCTGTACAGTTTTATTTCTCAGTCTAACTTAGTAACTTTTAAAAAACAATTTGAAATATAATGAAGTGATATAACTATCACCTCATGATATTTCCAATAAGAATAAAAGTATACAGGATTGCCAGTTTACCTAAAAATTTAAGAATATATAACATAGATTTTTACAAACCATTTATGATCCAAATTAACATATATTTCAGGTTATAAAATGGTCAGAGGTATTCCGATCGTCTATGATCTATGCAATTTTTAAATAAGAAAATATATGAATGTAAGTATGTATTTTACTTGAAAGTAGGAGTCATAAGTACTTGATTTTTTCTCTATATTTTACATAAACAAAATAAACTATTTTTGTTTAAGTTTAACCTCAGGGTCAAATATTTGTTAGCAAGCTACAATTAATAAAATAGCATAAATTTTAAAATCGCCCCCTTTTCACCCCCTTACTAGTTATCGCCCACCCTTTCGCCCCCTTACTAATTATCACCCCCCGACTTACTAAAATCGCCCCCAGGGGGGCGATATCGCCCACTTTGGGAAACCCTGCTCTAAGCAAATGATCAACGTTTATAAATCTACAGTGTTACATACTTTTAAACTTAGTAATAAGCTCTTTACTTGTTTAAAACAATGTTAGTATATTAATTAATGTTAAAGCTAAGCTTGAAATAACTATACCTGACAGGTATAGAAATTATTTAATGACTTATTTAAAATCTTACACCACATTAATTTCATGCATAAGTACTAATTTAGCTTTTTGGGACAGTTAAAAAGTTTCTCCTAAGCAATTGTTTCAAATATGATTTAAATTTAAATTTTGTTAAGAAATTATTTTATTTAAGATATAGATAAAACTGTAGACATATATAAACAAACTCAAGTATTAAATGATCATTCAAAAAATTATACTTTTTTTATTAAACTTTTTTAAAACTTAGATTTTCTTAACTTTAAAATTCTCAGTTAAAATAAATTTCCGAGGAAAACTTATTTTTATTTGAAAACTATTTAAATAAATACTACCCGCTAACAAAAAATTGTGTTGGCATATCATGGAAGTAAGCTTTTAATATATTGCAAACTTACACATTACCTCAATAAACAAAACGCTCAAAGTCATTGGAATTGCACTAGCAGCTGCAAATATATTTTGAAAGAGGACAGTTGCGTTCAGAAAGCTATGTTTACACATTTGACCACAATTGAATACGACCTTTAGACAAAAATTACATTTTTATCAACTCAGGTTAATTTCAAATAAACCAACCATTAAATCTATTTTGAAGACTGCATGTATAAAAGTGAAACTGGGATACCTTGGAAAAGAATAAAAAGAGTACAACCAATAGCTAATGGTAATAATACGGTGAAGTTACTTATTTACTTATTTTGAACAAATTGAAAAAATACTTTTAGAATTTAACAAACTTTATATTCACTTATTGAAGTTTTGTAGGTTTTCTTGTTAGACGGAAGCAAACTTTAATTTTTGAATAAAAATGTTTTGTACAATTCAACAAATATGCAATATAAAGTTTTTAGTTTTGTGTAACTAATTTACTTTTACAATATATACTTCAAGTTTTAATTTTAAAATTTAATAGTTGAGGATCAGAAACGTAAAATATTTGCTTTTTTGTTTTTTAGTTACTATTTTGCGTAAAACTTATACATTACATGAAACAGTTGCACTATAATTTTTACATTTGCTTTATGTATTGCGTAAAAAAGTAATATACTTATAACAAATAAAAACCTTATTGTCGAAACTAAGTTAGCTGAAAATTTACATTTAGTTTTCTCGAAAAAGTAAAGTTTTTATTTGTTTTTAAAGAGTGATTTAAAACAATGACTAAACAGTTTTTTCTAATTGGTTTGTACAAATTGTTACATCAAAATTAATAATCACTGAATAATGGTATATAAAACATAATTTTGTACTGAACAGTTTTGGTTTAAATAAAAACTCATTTGAATATAATTATTCTTTTATCAAAAACGGAGTGGTTTTGAATAAATCTTAAAACTTAAAGTTGGCAAGAAAAAAAATTTCCGTTTGTTTTTATTAAAAAACATTTTTTTTAATCTTTATTAACTTTTTTTTTACATATTTTTCCTTATTTCAAGTAAACTTCCTGACAAAAAAAAAATCTATAAGTATTAAAAACAACAAAAATAATGATGGAACTAAATTATTACAAAAGCTAAATAAAACTAACTAGTGAAAATTGTATTGATATTTTACTTAATTTCACAATCAAAATATTTCTACAGCTGTAAAAAGAGAACTAAAAATTGATTTTTTCAAAAGCTGTAAATGTATTAGGTAAAAGAGTTTTTTTTTAATGCCTAGTAATTGTTAGTAAACATTTTTTTAAATGTTTATATTGTAGTTTACATTGTACTACATTGTTCATTGTACAAACATTTTGTATCCAAACGTAGTTATTTTCTAGCCGAGAGTAAATGAACTATATTAGCAACTTTAAATTGTTCGAAGCTACATCACACAAATATTGCATAAAAAGTTTTGAATATTTTTTATAAAAAAAATCTTTCTTTAAGTTTAAGTATTACTATGTTTATTATTTTTTTGTTAGTATCTAATAAAAAACTGCGTATTGTAATTTTAATCTGAAATTTTCTCAAGCTTGTCACAACTTATTACTTCAATTTTAAATGCTCCAAAATGCTATAAAGCATGTTCTTTCTTATATAACTTATACATAAAAGCGGCAGTTTTTTATAGACGTTACTTAGATATTCTAAATTTTTGATAAAGTCAATATAGTTTTAAAGAAGTGTCTTAGCTAAATATACTTATGCAAATTTAAAAAAGATATTAAGTAATTACTTAAAAATTTAGATTTTTATATTTTACGATGAAAAATCACGTCACAGCCACGTGAAAAGTTCTTCTTTTCTTTAAGATGTTTGTTTAACGAAACGTTGTACATTACACGTGTACAAATTTAACGCAATTCTTGCCACTTGTCAATGTTTACGCCAGAAGACAATGAATAAAATGTACTATATAAGAGAAGAATTAAAACAAAATTCAAGTTTATAATTTAGCTCTAAATTGTCAAGTAAAAGTTAGTAACAACATGGGAATTTTTTTATCAAGAATAAATGAAATTTGGGAAAGTTTTACGTCAGAAAACCCATCAAATATTCTGATGCTTGGATTGGACGCTGCAGGTTTCAGTTGTTATTACTTAACTATTTAAATACTCTTAAACATTGTGTATACAATGTGTAAAAGCTATATCCTTAAAAATTTATTTGTTTTAAATAATTTTGTAAATATAAATCTTTGTTCAACTTATAACCAAATCTATGTAAATAATGTCAGCAGTTAAATGTATGTTTATTTGTTGTTTTTAATAACTAAATGTTATTTTTATACTTATAAGTTTAAATGTAACCAGCTCTTAAAAGTTTTAGTATAACTATATCTCAAGTAAAAAAATATCAAACGTTATTTAAACTGAATAAAAAATATTCAAAAGTTATTAGACTTCCACCAAACATTTTTATAAAACTAAAATTCATTTTAGGAAAAACAACGACATTATACAAGCTAAAATTGGGCGAGCAAGTGTGTACAATTCCAACAATCGGTTTCAACGTGGAAACAGTCAGCCCGTGTAAAGGTTTGCTACTAATTTGACTATGAAGTGTTTACTTATTTAGACTTTTTATGATTTTTAAGGTTTGTCACTCACTATATGGGATGTCGGTGGTCAAGACCGCATCAGGACTCTGTGGCATCATTACTATCAAACTGCAGAAGGTTGGACCTTATTTTAAATGTTTCTTTACATAAAATTATTTTCTTAAGAATATTAGATAGAATTGCGAAAATGTTTTATTCAAAGAAAAATAAGCATGTTAGGTATTTTCATTCATTTTCTAAAATAGTATTAAAGAGTATAAATAATATTTTTTGGTTTATTTTTCATATAAGTTTACAAAATGAAAATTGCAGGACTAATTTACATAGTGGATAGCACGGACCACTCACGAATGACTGAAGCCTGCCAAGAACTCCAAAATATTGTTTCAAACGACTTCATGAAAAATGTACCTCTGCTTGTCTTTGCCAACAAGCAAGACCTGCCTCAAGCTTCTAACGTCGCCACAATCATTGACAAGTTGAATGTAAGAAGTTTGAAGCTCAATAACTGGCATGTGCATGGCTGCAGTGCTGTCACTGGTGAAGGTTTAATCGAAGGTTTTCAATCGCTTTCTCAAATGTTGCAAGAAAGTAAAAGGATAAACCGAAATGCTGTTTTATGAAAATGAGATATCAAAGTTTTTTTTTTGCAATCAAATGAAAATCATATTTAGAATTTTACAAGGTTATATATTTTCTTTAAAATTGCGTTCAATTTTTTTGGTAAAAAATGTGAATAACCAAAATAAAAAATACTTTTAATTATCATGCATATCATTAAATAATCAAAGTTAAGAGTATTTTCTGTGGCTACATAAGTTTGTAATCCCTTTTAAGTAAAATAAACTCTCTTAAACACGTAAATTTATATTATTAAAGACTACGATAAGAAAATAAGTTTAACCATTTTCTAAAACTAAACTGTTTATAAATGTATTCGTAAATCAATACCATACCACTAAATACACTAGTATATTTTTTGAATATGTTGATTTTTTTTATTTATAACACACTTAAGTTTTTTATCGGTGTTCTCTTTTCTTTCTTAGATAGTAAAAAACTTTGTACTAAATTTAAAATTTGTTTAATTCATGTGCTTAAAAAAAATATTTTTACTTTGTTTAAAACATAACAGGTTTTTTAATAAAAACTAATATTAAAAATCTCTAAATATTTTTAAACACTTTCCAAATTACTTTTAGTTAGGCTACCAACAAGTTTACCATTTTCTTTTTGTACTTTGGATTATGAGGTAGCTTAAAGATTGTAGTGATTGCTATAAGTCTATGCTGCACGAAGGGTCAAATATGCACAAAAACGCTTTTACACGAAGGCACTTTTGCACGGCGTCAATTTTGATGAAGGGTCACTTTTGCACAAAGACATTGTTGCACGGGTTGAAAAATTAAAAGTTTTTAATTAATTTTTTAACTTTAGCTTTTATTACATTTTTTATACTATCACTGTTACCCTTAACCCTTACCGTCGGTCGGTAGTTTTTTAGTCTTTTTTTTTTGATAATATTTCTTAGGTTTTTTTTTTCATCACTGTTACCCTAACCCTTACCCTTGGTCGATAACTGTTTTTATTTTTTATTTAAACTTTTTTTTTTCTAAATGCGTTTTTTTGTTATTTTTTTTTAATTTTACTTATTTTTTCTATCACTGTTACCCCTAACCCATACCCACGATCGGTAACTTTTTTTTTTAATTTATCTACTTATTTCGTTGTTTTTTTTAACATTTTTATTTTATTTTGTTTATTTTCTACTCTCGTGCAAAAATGATTCATCGTGCAAAAATGGCCTCTTGTGTAAAAGTGACCCTTCGTGCAAAAGCGCCCCTTTGTGAATATTTGATCCTTCGTGCAAAAGTGTCCTCGTGCATATTTGACCCGTTCCCCTTAGTGATATGCTTGATAACCGAAAGGTTCCTCGTGCACCAGGTCCTAGGACCAAATATTTTGAGCGCTTTTTTGTCGTTTAATAAACAAGAATAAATATGTACTAAAAGTAGTGTTTTCCTAAGATCATGTTAGGTTTCAAACTTATTATTAATATTTTCTGTTTATTATTTAAAGAATGTTGATCCGATATTTTTGTAAATATTAGTGACATCAATCACAAACTTTCAGAATGTAAAATATTTTTTTTCTCTTACTAAAGTTTTTACTTATTTAACCACAACATTTTATCTTTAAATATTACACTTTATGAAAATACTTTTTAAGTACTATTTCGTACTCAAAAATAGTAAGACACATTTTGTTTACGATTGTTGCTACATTCTTTATTTTAAAAAGTAAGTTTATAATAATGTAAACGGACCGTTTTAAAGGCTATGTAATAAAACTGTAAAGTTAGTAATGTGCTTTAGTACTGACTATATGTTGAATAACTGGTTATTTACTTTTTTAAACTTTTTTTTTTTAGTTTTTTATTTATACTTAAAAAAATTATTAACTTTTAAAACAAATGATGACTAATATACACAAATTTCTTAAATAATAGAAGTAGTTAATTTTTTATTATATTTTCCTTTACTAGTCTATCAGAGTTATTAAAAATGCTTAATTATTTTAAACAATTTGACACAAATTTGTGTTTCTACGTTACAGTTCAATACTAAAGCAGAAATTAAACGTAATTGAAGTTTTACACTTTATGTATACATGTCTAGTGAGCGAGTATAATTAAAGATAATTAGTCTTAGTCATAAATAGATATAAACCAGAAGTAAAGCTCTACGAGTTTTTTATTATCGAAAAGATCTTCAAACTAAGTAAAACTATTTCTTGCCTGCTTATCTTCTAAGCAGATATCTATTTTGACAATTTAAAAGTTTAAAAAGAAAATAATCAATGTGTTCTTATTTCAAGACATTAAACAAGTGCAACTAACTGCTGAAAGTAAAAATAAAACCATACTTTCTAAATGCTACAAGCTTTTTGAAACTAAAATAAAATCATTATTTACAACAGCGCTTCTTAATATTTTTTCATGTTTACCCTTTTTGGAAGCCTATTACCAAATTTACCCACAATATACGAAGTAGTATGTAATTTTGAGGAAAAAAACTATTTTTTTAACTTTAAGCTTATTAAATATAAAAAATCGTAAAATTTAAAGAGTTATCTAACTCAAAAAAAAAACAGTTAAATACGAACTTATAAATTAAAAAAGTAATAAATAAACATTCATTTACAAAACTTGTACTAAAGAAAATTTACCCCCTAAAACAAGGAATTTTATCCACAGGGGTAAATTTAGCCAAGGTTAAGAATCGGTGATTTAGAGGGCTTAGTCTTTAAAAACATATAAAGTCACCAAAAACTAGCTGGAATAGTAGTTTAAATATAATTAGCTAGAGTTTATGGGCTAAACTTAAAAACGCTCTATTCATAAATAAAATCAAAATGGTGATCACCACATAATGAAATTCATTTGTAAAAGTTTATTTCAAACAGCCTGAGTTTTGTTACTATTTTAAAATGGCCTAAGTGACAACCGTTTCTTTTTTTTTTTAATGTACTCGTACTTTATTGTAAAAGTTTTCGAATAGATGCTTATTCGTATTTTATCGACAAGAGAATTAACTATTGAAAATTTTAATAAAAACTACATGAAAAGCCTTTAAACACAACTAGACTGCAGAAAAATTTTAAAAGTTCAAATTTTATACTTTACCAGTTTAAACTCAGTAACAAACGATATTTTAAGTCTTTACAAGTGCATGTAAAACACGTAGTTAAAGGCTTTTAAGAGTAATCAAAAGGTTAAAAAGATCTATAAAAAGGCAATTTAATCTTTAAAAAGTTAGCGTGTACAAACTATAAAATTGCTGCTTTTTAAAACTAAAAGGAACTAGCATAAAATATTTAATCTAATTTACTTAATAAAAAAAACTAGCACAAAATTAAAAAACGTTCATAAATATACCCAACATTTTTTTTTCTGATGGCTTAAATTTTTTTAACTAAATTTCGAGGGTCAAGAAAACTTTGTCAAAAGTGTGTCATAACTTAAAATCCAAGGGTGAACACTCAATTCCTCATAATTTAGCCTACGTTGAGGATTTTTGTGCAACAAGCTGGTTATCAAATCCAAATATGCTGGTGAATGACCATTTGACAAAGGTAGATCATTGAAAACAATTTCTTGAGGAGTTTTAAACGCAATACTACATTCAATAATGGTGTACAATACCAAAGCAATGCACCATCTGTCCAGGTCTTCCCCAGTAGTTATATTTCCAGTGAAAAACTCAGGGGGATAGCAGTTTTCGGTACCTGATACTACGGTTAAATATCTTTCTATTAAAAAAATAGTAGAAACTGTTACAACGGTTTTAAACTTTTAACAGAAAGAAACAAATGAATTACTTCAAAGGTTTTTTGCGAATAATTCAAACAATTTGCCATTCGATAAAATTCTTCCAAGTAAAGTAACTAGAAATCATATGAATTTTACTTAAAATTTAATCAGGTTAAAATTTATTAGCATTTTTCTATCGATAGTATTTTGTTATTATTCAGCAAGAAGACTTTTAAAAAGGTAACACATTTATTTCAATCCATACACCATCATTGGATAATCAATTTTTCATACTAATACTTCGATTTAAACTAACCGAATTAAAAGTTGCACAGCCAAAATCGAACAACTTGATTTCATTAGTAACTGGGTTGAAAAGTATATTTTCAGCTTTTATGTCTTTGTGTGCTATTGAACTGTTATGGAGATTTTGCATAATATTCCAAAGCTGTTTGTAGTAATATATACCGTCTTATAATTCTACTTTTTATTAAATTATATTTGTAGTTTTCTTAGGAAGTTAAAAAACGGCAAAAATACAATGACAAATAAAGACTTATTTAAAACGTTAGTATTTGTGTTTAATATTATTTTCTACTAAAGTAATGCAAAACTGTTTAATAAAAGTAGCTAAGAAATTTCTCAAAATAGAGTTAAGAAATAATTCTATACTCTTTAAAAAATTTTGATACAAAACTAAGTAAAACACTTTCCTCTTCTATATTTAACACATAAACAGTTATAGTCCAGTACAAAATACTTTTTTGTATTGATGTTTAAGATTAAACATGTGTATACTACTTAATTGGCAAGTTCCAAAATCAGGTTAACGAAAAATATTTTTAAGTATTTATTGTAATTTATTCTATAAACTTATAAAAAGTACTACCTGTATAAAAACTGTTTTTGCTGATTCTTCTGATAATGATCCGTTTTTAGTCATATATTTTGCGAGTTCTTCATAGTTTTTTGGTTTTTCCATTACTATTACACAACATTTGGAAAACATAAACCAATCGAATATTTTTATTATACCTAAGATACCAATACTTTTAAGTACGTTATACAAGGCTCAATTATAAGTGTTTAAACATTTGATTTTTAGTTTAAAAAAAATTCTAATAACAATTCAATCGTTGTAAATTACTAGTTGTCAAAAATACATGTTAACAAAACATTTAAAAGTTTTACTATGGCACATATTAGTGTAATAAACTATGAAACGCATTTATTACTTAAAAAGCATTGTATGTTAACATTAAATAGAAGTTAAGCAAAAAAAAAATTAAAAAATTGAATAAATTGAAAAAACTTTTTGTGTTATTTTTTTTTTAGCTTTTTAAATTAAATACTAAGGCTAACAACTATAAAAAAAATAAAAGGAAAAACATACCAGTAGATCCCAAGTTTTTGTTTTTTTCAGATTCACAAGCAGCTAGATGCATAGCTAATTCATATGGAAGATTCTTACCCTTGTAGTCGATGGTAAAAAGAGTTTTTATCCAAACTTATAATTTTTATCGCAATGTCTTGAGAATCGTATAAACAAACACCTGTTTAAATTTTAAACTTCAATTAAGATAGAGTCGTTTTCAAAACATTTTTTATGAAGTTTAGTTTTTATGCATATTTTTAGAAAGAAAAAGTGTTTATTTAGTTTTAAGAAATTAATTAAAAAAAAAATTTCAAACTTTATTTAAAATATTTTAAAAAACATTAATAAAAAAAATTTATGTACGGTGTTTAAATACAAAAATAACTAATAAAATGTTTTTTTCATAAATCTGAATGTTAATACAACCTTTGCTTACCCGAGTATACAGATCCTTGACCGCCTTCACCGATCTTTTCTTTGATCTGGTAGAATAGATGAAAATATGTTGTTCCTCCCATTGAATCTACGCTTTGTTCGAAAGGAACCACATTGTTAGTCTTAGGATTAGGAGGATTTAATACTTGCTGAACTTGGAATTGGTTTTTCTGCGAATTTTGTATGTCAACCAGTTGTGCAGTTTGAACATTGTTTTGAGCTTGCATTGTGTTGTGCTGCTGTTCCATCAGTTCCCGGTACATTTCAATCAAACGTTTTCGCGTGTTCACGTTCTGCATTAATGTATTAAACATGTGTTGCTCGTCTATTGGTTGATTCATTTGACGCGCAACATTCATTTGTTGGTTTTGATATCTTTTTTGGTTGGTATTTCTCAATAGTGGAGTAGCTTGCGCTTTGTAGTAATCTTGTAAACCTTGAGTACCTTGAAAGTTTTTGCTCATGTTTTGGGTATAGTTAGCATTTTTATTTCTGCTTTGGTAACCTAGATGTAATCCCCTTTGGTTCTGTTGGTTCTGATTTTGCTGGATATAAATGTTGTTCTGGACTCCTACGTACTGTTTTGAAGATCTGGGTATGTACATGCCTTGCACATTGTAGGCAAGGTTGGGTTGCCCATTGTATTGTGCATTCATGTGTTGCTGATATATATTTTGTAAACCTGAAGGCTACATCTTGTTGTTTGCCTCTTGTGGTTTAGGTGTAAAAGACGGCACTGTAAAGTTTGCCAGGTAGAAACTGTTATCATTGAAGTTTTTACTCGGTAACATTTCAACTTTATACAATTAAATACTCTGTAAAAATACTAAACTCATTGTATTTGAGATACTATGAAGATTCGTAGATATTAGTGAGCATATTAATTATTATTAATTTTTTTAAACTTGAGTTGCACAAGAATAACAAGAAACAAAATAAGGTATATCAATAAATTTGAAAAATTCCTAAAATTTTTTTAAGTAAACAAAAAGTTAAAAATATTTTATAATTCACTTTATAAGTGATGCTATTGATTCTAACTACGATATAAAATGAAATTTATTATTTATATATTACTTTTATTAAATAAACTATGTTTACAAAAATTTTTCTTTCAATGCTACAATTAAAACAAATACACACAAGTTCTTTCTTAAACTACATATTTTTTCAAAAATTAATACGTGTTTAAGTGGTATAAAGATGATTTTAAGGCAAGTTCTGCTGGTTGATGGATTTCACTACTAGCTATTCTACTTCACTGCACATCATGCTGTACGCATACCTGAGATATCTGGCAGTCAAAAAACCCTTTGCCATAAATGACGTCTCAAGAAAAGAAATACTTTTTATGTGATTATTATCTGGTCTCTGTCATTGGCTGCAAGTGCTCCGTTGTGTTTACTTTGCGGTGTTAGAAGTCATAATGACCAGCGTTAGTCTAAAACTCATAACTAATGTTGATCTAACCTTCTTTAAAGTTGAACATGCAAAACATTATTTTTACTTTTTAAAAAGCAGGTTTTAAACTACTTGCAAAATAAAATATTTAAGACAACGAGTTTTAAGGTTTTGAATAATTTTTGTTTGCAAATAAAAACAATAACAATTGTTCACGGTTAACATTAAGTTTAATATAGATTGCTTTAAAAAGAAGAAAATATATTTTAGTTTTATTTTATTCTGATACAGAGTCACCGTGGCCAACTTGCTCTGTAATGGACGATTTTGTTATGGGGTATTTTTTATACGCAGTTGTCGCTTACTCTATTATGTTTGTAGTACCTCTAATAATCATTGCAGTACTGTCCTCACTCATTTATGTGGCGCTCTCCGAACAGAAAAAGTTTATATAAAATTAATAATTAAAACTGTACTGTTTTATTTGTATCTTTATATGCACGTATACTTTTATTATAAAAGCTGTTTTGACAATTGGTACAAATCGCACTGAAACAATTGTAAACAATTTCGGAAAAAAAAAGTTTTTCATACAAAATAATTAGCTCTACAACAATGAATTGCATTAATGAACTGTGAAAAAAGCTAATCATAAAACAATACTTAGCATCTACACATATATTTACATATTCTGCTTTTGTTTAAAAGATTGTTTTATAGATTAATTAAGTTATCATAACATACTGTAAAAAATTTAAGATTTAATTACAAACCTAAAAAAAAAATTTTAGAAAACATTTTAAGAAACGTGTAGATTAACATATTAATTAAACTTTCAGCAACAAAAAACATTAATTAATTTTAAGCTAAAATTTCAAATTTCCGCCTTTTAAACGACTTCTTCGTGGTGAAGCGATACAGGCGAATATACAAGCAGCTGACGGCCATCATAGCCACGTTTGCCGCGGGTTACGTCCCATTTGTAGCCTACCTACTGTGGACGATAATTTCCAACATTTCCGAGTCGAAAGCCAGTGACAAAATGCTGGACTACTGGTTCGGAATAATATCGTACCTCTGCGTCAGTTCCAGCGAGTGCCTGGACCCTTTGATATACAGTCTGGCTTCGTCTCAGCTGCGCAGCCAGGTGGTTAAACCAGTTAAACTGATTTTGTCGCCTTCTAAGTGTTTTTATGATTATTTTTGTTCTATTCTTTCTCACCTCTTTAGTGTGTTAAAAGTATGTTTGTTCTTTTGTTTAACAAAAAAAAAGCTACTACTTTGATGAAGAAAAAAATTATACAACACTAAAAGCATTTACTAATTATAAAACTTAGAAACTTAAAAAACTTAATGTAATTGAAGTACTGTTTTTTAACACCACAAGTTTTGAATATTTTTCTGTTTATATAAAGTTTTTTGTTATTATCATATTTAAAAAAATATTTTTTAATTTCACTTGTGGTTTTTTATTGTTTCTTGTTAAAATTTTAGAAGTAGCATAATTTGAGATATTCTTATGCCAAACTTGTAACTACATTTTATAGATAATGAATAAAAATTAGATAAAAGATATCTCTTCATATTTATTTAATAGACAAAAAAAAGTTTTTAAGTAATTATAATTAGCTACTAAAACGAAAAGAAGTTACTTCTTCGTTCTATGGTTTTTTTAGGTAATTTTTATATAGTAGTTGCCATTTTTTGATGAGAGGTCGCCACAAATTAGCATGTTTTAGATTTAAGGGCGTTAGAAATAAAACTATCTCAAATTTAGAGATTCAAATATATTAGTTTATTACGCTTAACTTTTTGAGAGGAGATGCACAAAATTCTGAGTGCAAAGAGCAAAAAAAAATACAGACTACAAACTATGCAACTCTGATGTGATGGGTAATATAATATTTTAATAAAATGTTGTAATTTATTTGTTTTATTTTATTTAAGTTCACAAAAGATAAAACTAATAAGCCTCGAAACATTTTTGTAATAAAAACAAAGCCTACGCATTTTTGTTAGGGTATAGTCCTGGACAAGACGTTAAAAGGTATCCGTGGTGTGCGACTTCGATAACCGAAAGGCTGTTCGTGCACCAGGTCCTAGGACCAAACATTTTGAGTATCTTTTTTTTTTTCAATAAACTATATATATAATCAAAAATATTTGAATATTTATAAAATTTACAATTAAGACAAAAGTTATATTGAGTTTATTACTTAACAATTGTTTCACGCTAAAGCGATGATCACAAGTAAACAAACCAACAAGTTGCAATAGACAAACACTTTATACAGTTAGAGATGAGTAATTAGTTGATTAGGTATTTAGTTAATTAATCAAATTTAAGTAATTTTCAGCAAAATAGATTATCATTAACGTAAAATACAATAATAACAAGAAAAAAAAAAGACAATATAAAAAACAAAATTACATAAAGCAAACAAAGGTAGGTTAATTAAACTTAAATTTAGTAAATCAAGATTTCAAAGAAAACTTTGTAAAATGTCTACATTTTCCTACCAATTCTGATCTTAAGTTCAAAAGTATGTTGTTGTCTGCAAATGCAATTTCAGTCTCTCCAAATTGCAGAGGGTGCAAAGTTTACTAGGTCTATTTTGGTTACTACGATGAATAATCTCCCATTTTATTATTTTTCTCCAATCAACATTGCCATTTTGATTTTGTGAATAAATCTACTTAATCTTGTACTTTCTTTCTTTTTTGCATTTCTAAAGGATTGAGTATGTTCATAATATCTACTTTTGAATTGTCTTCCAGTTGAACCAATGTAAATATTTTCCTTGTTTTTATGCATAACTGTTGCCTTATAAATGACTTCTTTAGTAAGACATTCACCGTTAACTGGACAATTAGCTTTTGATCTACAATTGCAAAATTTGATGTTTTCTAAAGTTGTTTCGTTTGAGTTTTGAAGTAATTTCTGGTTGTAATTGGACAATTCTTTTTCCAAGTTAGACATACAGGAATCTGAAATCTTTATTGTATTTCTATGAAATATAGAACTATAGAGGCCCAATTAGATACTAATTTTAGAAATTCTTTCCCTATATTCGTTTTTATACAATTACTGAAAGGAGCATTGTAGTAAAAAACTTTCTTTTTCCTTAAATTTCTTCTAATTTTTCCGATAAAACTATTTTGAACATATGATAGTGTTGCTTTAAAACCACTTTTTTTTAAAGTCTTTTCATAAGGATCTTATATCTTGTCAAATATTGATGAGTATGGATGATTTGAGTTGAAGTTCATATATATATTCTTAGCATTCTCTTTACTAAATGGAAGATATTCGTCCTTCTCCAGGTCCATAGTTATGTCTAAAAAGTCCACCATTTGTGTGCTTAGTTCAATTATCACTTTTAAGTTATGTTGCTGAAACGCTTTCGTTATAGATTTCCTCATTTGATCAATAAATCTTGGTGATCGTTTTTTAACTATGAGCAAACTGTCAACTCGCTAAAGGCCACAATTAGATTTGTCCATTTTTTTATTATTTATTAGCTCACTTAAGATAAATAATCCTACCAATTCACAAACCTCTGCTCAAAAAAACTTCCCATTGATATATCAAAAAGATCATGTGCAGAGTTCTTTTTTATCCAGCACTCATTATCGAAAAATAGAATGGTTTTACTTGAGTGAAGTATGATTTCAACTTGGTCATTAATAACATCAATATATTTTCCTGCAAATTGAATAACAATTATTAAGAGCTCTTTGGAAATCTTAGGATAAAAATCCATAACAACCAGTTTCATGAAAATGAATAGATTCTTATTTTTGATGTTATTAAACCATCCAAAAACTTCAAATTAGTTTTTCAACTGTAGCAGTCCTGTTTTAGATCTTATTACAGGCAGAATGTTTTCCAGTATTTTCTTATTATTATTCCTAAACTAGACTTGCATGTATTTATTAATCTACATGATTTTTTGTATAGAAATTTTTCTTTATGATCCTTAAGTGTGATAAAAGCATTTTAATTACTTATATTTCTAATTTTACTTTTTATTTTATTCTTAGAGATTAAAAGTTCTGCCTCAGCGTTGATATTGTTGACAATTTCGGTTGTAGCTTTTTTGTATTTTGAAGTAAAAGTTTCAAATAATAATTTTTTGTAGTTATCCACATCCATTGAGTAAAGATTATCAGTTTTGTCAGCTTTAACTATTACTTTTTCTTTTTGTTTAATACTTTTTATAGAATGTTTAAGCTTACTTTGAAAAACTGAATTTTGCTTTTTAAATTTTATATTTTTACATAGTTGAACAAATCATTTTCAAAGTGAGAAACATTATTGCATAGTGAATCTTAGGTCTAGATCTTTCAGTAAGATAAATTCTTTTATATTGGTCTGCATCAGTGGCGTAGCGTGGGGAGGGACACTGGCGCATGCGTGCCACCCAAAAAAAGAAAAATGTAAAAAAAAAGAATGTAATATCTTTATCCTTTATAGTTTATTTTTTCTGCCTTTTTTCAACTATGTTTATCTAGTATTCAAAAAGTTAAACGAAATTTTGAATACCAATTAGTGACAAGTTAGGAAAGTATATGTTATTACTCAATATACTGATTCGGTGCGTAATTGAAATGCGCACCGATGTTGATGAAAAACTCCATAAGGAAAAATTTTATAAGTTCATTAACTTCATAAGAATTTAGACTCAAAAAGCACGCAATTAATATAGCGCACCGCTGTAGTATAACCTTATGGCAGATTATTTTTCTAAAAAAAGTTTATAAAAATTACGTCACGCTTAAAGAAAAATTAAACAATTTTACAATTTTTTTTTAAGCTACATTGTTAAGACTACTGCTAGTTTTCTGAACTTTATTTTTGTAAACATACAAGAAAAAGCGTATCGGCCTATGAGAAATAAACTTTGTTTGTGATTTTTATTTTAAACAAATGCAATCAAATAAATTGAATTTAAAAAGTATACTTTTAACTATTTTACAAAGTTTTAATAAACTGTAATAACAGTTATAAAGTTGGTCTATTTTAACTTCTGTGTAACTTTATTAAGATTATGTGCAATGAGGTGTTTTTATCACTGTTGTAATGTATATTAAAGAGATTGATATTTTTTCGTAAAAAAAACAGATACTTTCGTTTTATTGAATATATTAAATTTTAAAGATATAAAGTTTACTGTAAGTAATAAAAACAATTTTTATTTAGTAAGTTTACATTTGTGCAAGTATAAGTAATTCTAATGAAATTTATACTTTTATTTAATTGTTTAATTTTGTAATATACAAATATTTTTTAAAACAGTTAACGAAGTTATTTTACTTAATAAATTATTTTCAATTATATTACTTATAAAAAGTTTTTTTATAGCTAATTACAAAAGTTTTAATTTAGAGGATTTTTTGAGAAAAAAATTTGCGCACCCCCTGACCAAAATACCACGCTACGCTACTGGTCTGCATCATACGATGTATCTAATATATAGTATAATTTTAAAATCTAGCTAAGCTTGAAATACTAAATAGTTTGAACGCAAGTTTTGGTGTTAATGCTTAGAATATTTTTAGCGCTAATTACTTATTTCTACTTGTTAAGAAAACACACAGAATGTTTACTTGTACAATTAAATTTTAATTTTCATTGCATTATTAAATAAATTAAAATAAAGTTAGGTATTTTCGTTGTTGTATTTCAGTTAAGAAAAACCCCTTTTAATGATAAACATTTAAAAATTACATTTTAACAAATAAAAAATATTATAATAATTTGTTATTTATTTTTAGATAGAGCATCTGCTCCAACGCAACGCCCCTGCTTACAACCAGAATTCTAAAAATAAAAGCTCTGATTAAGGTTTGTTTGTTTTAACTTAATGTCATACTCGATTCGAGTAATTGTGGCAATTTACTTATAGTTTTTTAACAACAATACAACTTAAGTTGTTAGATTTATATCAGAAAGTCGTCACATTTCTACTTAATTTAACATTTAATATTAAAACAAAAAACTATTTTTTCAGTATTGAACATTTTTAGTCTTGAAATTTGGGAAACTCTGCTACGACTTAAGTAAAACTAATTTTTGTACTAGCTATTATTTAAATTAGTTTTTTAATGAGTTTTGTTTGACATGTAAATAATTAGAAGTAAAAGCAATTATAAGCTTCTAACAACACTAAATTTTTTGTACAAACAATTAAATTTTTTAGGTAAAACTTCTGTATTATAGAAAAACAAAAGTTGCATGTAAATAAATCAAAAAATAAACTGAATCCTTTTATTTTGCACATAAACAAAACTCGTTCATATAAAAAATTATAAATAGTGACTCATAAGTAGCATAAAACAACTTTTAATATTCAAAGCACAGAGTATACATATACAGATAATTAGGTATGGTTTGTTGGGAACAACAAACAGGTACTAAGTTAAAGCAACATTAAAGATAAAACTTTTAACATGGTAAATTAATTCTAAGAGCAAACTATGGTGAAAATTTAAATAAAAAACATTTGTTTATGCAAATGATTTTATATTTACATAACAAGTTAAGTTTTAAGCTTTTTTTCATTGAATGTAGTTTTTGATGCTGTCATCAAAGCTTTTGATCCATGGGGCTTTTTGAGCGGGAGCTTTGTTACCAGAAAACTTTGAAACAAACGACTTGTCCCTGTATGTCAGAATATCTTTCGCCTTATCATGTAGCAATTGAATGAACATGTCAGCAACGTCCAAGTCTTTTTCATACTTGATATCCGTTGCCAGCCGCTGCAAATATTTAGTCTGCGAATCAATTTCCATGAAATAATCCGTCAAGTCCTTGTTAGAATCGAGCCATTTCTTAATTTCTTCCTTGCACTCGGCTGCAACCGGAACTTTTATTTTACCGCAAACTACATTCGATACCCACATGGCTTGCAATGAGAACATGGTAAACGTGTAGAACTCATCCTGCATACCCGCGTAAAAAAGCCTGCCGTTGCAATCCTTCTGACCGTTATCAGTTGCATACCACTGTAAGTTTCGGTACAAGTTTGGCAGGTTGTAAATGTTTGTTGTGTTCAACCTCAGTTCCTTGGGCATAAAAGGAAAGTGGTGCTTGTACCCCGTGCACATTATTATCGCGTCCACGTCTTTTTTGTAGCCGTCCTTGAACAAACAAGTTTTTCCCTCAATTTTAGTAACCAAAGGCCGTTCCACGACGGTATCCGGCCAATTGAAACCCATCGGCTTGGTCCTGTAGGAAGTGGTGACGCTTTTGGCGCCAAACTTGTAGCACTGAAGCCCGATGTCCTCAGCGCTGTAACTCGCTCCCACAACCAGCACGTCCTTTCCGGTGAACTCTTTGGCGCTCCTGAAATCGTGGGAGTGCAAAATTCGCCCGGGAAAGTTGCTCATGCCGGTAATTTGAGGCACGTTTGGAACTGAAAAATGCCCCGTCGCCACGACCAGGTAGTCGAACGTTTCCTCGAACTCCGAATCTTCCGGCAAGTTTGCGACTTTCACGGTGAACTTGTCATCCCGGTAGTTCACCTGCCTAACACAGTGGCTCTTCAGCACGTCGGCTTCTTCGTCGACTCCCAAAAACTTCCAGTATCCTCTCAAGTAATCCTTCAGCACACGCCGAGGCGGGAAAGACGGGATCTCCTTGCCGAAGTGCCGCTCGAAGGTGTACTCCGGAATTTCGAGGCACTCCTTGGGCCCGTTGCTGAACAGGTCCTGGTACATGGAGCCGTGCACGTTTTCTCCGTACTTGTCCGTTCCCGTCCTCCAAGTGAAGTTCCACAGTCCCCCGACTTCCTCCTGTTTTTCGTAGCAAGTCACTTTCAGCTCCACTCCTTGCTCCGTGCTTATTTTCTTCAAGTTTCCGATCAGGGCCATGCCCGAAGGTCCGGCGCCAATAATGCACACTTTTTTTGTCATACTTAAAATAATTTCTGAAATTTCACATATTTTACTTTGGTAGTTAAAGTTTTATTTAAGTCAGTGCATGTTACGGTTTTAGTTGCTTATGATACTCACTTAATTTATCTTCTTAATAATATCTAAGTTAAGTTTAAAGCTAGAATAAAAAACGGCTTAGAGGATTGAATGCGTATAAAATTTTAACAACTTAGTTTAACTTTTAAAGATGTTATTATTTAGTATACACTTCAAATAGAAAGGTTTGTTGCGGCCCGCAGGACTCAGTTTGCCGACCCCTGGTTTAGCATTATGATGGTTCAACTTGTTTAAATCACGTATTTAACACTTACAAAGTATTTTTCATATCATAAAGTCCGAACTGCATCATTCAATTACGCTTTTCAAACTTTTTTAACAAAAATAAAAGCTTGTTTTGTTTTAAAGTACGTAAACAAAGCTATAATAACTAAAAATGTTTTTTCATGCAAATCAACTATGCGTAAAAATAGACTAACGTGTACTTGATGAACTCCGGGCTACTTGGGTCTCTAGCTTCATGTGAAACCGCCTCTGTAAAAGGTTCGGCAGTTTCGACAGGAGCCAGATTAGCAGTAGCTTCGGGGCCATCTTTATCTTTAGTTGCTACCTCGGTCTGCGACCGAGTGCAAGAGTGTGTAAGAGCAAATACCCTATTTATTTTACTTGAAGTTTAAGTTTAAATATAGACTAACAAGTATCTATATGCTTTATTATACAATACAAACAAAGACCTGTTAAGAAAACTTATTACTTAAGACGGCTTCTTGCAGTTCAAAATTCTACTTTGGCTGTAACAGATGGTTGCTCGTACAGTTTACTGGTTCAGAAAGTAAGGACTTATACTTCCTCGTTGACACCGGATGTAGAGCATGCAAGATAAATAGATATTAGAAATAAAGTAATAAGTTTATGCCACCGAATGCGTGGGCTTATGCGTGGAGTTCAATGTTTAAATTGATCCAAACTGGAAGTTGTTGTTGCTTGTCTGCTGCAATATGCCTAGGCTTATGAGTAAGCACGTTAACAACTCAAATCAAGTTGTACGCCCCGTCGACGTTGCTAAAGTAGGTAGACAAAATGTATATAGAACAAGATATAAAAACTACGAACTTATGAAGTTAAGTACAAAGTTAATATTTCAGACAAACAAACAAATACTTGAATAAGAATGTTTTGCCGGAAATCATCTAACTTTTGAAAGATGGCGACTTATACTCAGAGCGCCAAGAGAAGGTTTTCCGGGAGTTCAGCTAGCTTTTCCAAGATGGCGACTTACGCTTCGGACTGGAAAATGGCGTAGTGATGCTTCATGTTAACGTTAAAATCCAAATGATCTGCTTTCTCATTCGCTCGTCCGTTTATATACGTCTTTGTTACATAACATCACCTGGTCAAGACATGATTGCATGATGTAAAATGCTGATTAAAGCATGAAACCCGGTGTGATCGGTAGTTAATTCTACATGGCAAAAATGCGTCAACTAGCGGTTGTTATTATTTGTTCGAAACAATGTTTTTTTTTAACCAAAGTAGTGTTATTATCATTATTACCATTTAGCGAAAATAATAAAATTTTTACGTCGATGTCCAACATACTGATAAATAAATTAATACAGGATTTATTTAAAGACTACTAGCAAAACGCTGTACATTAAAAAGTATTTACTTAAAACCTCTAAAAGGTTGTAAATATAAAAACCGTTCTCGATCTATCTGTAAACTATAACTAGATCTACTGTCTACACATTAAAAAGATTCTAATTAAAAATTTTCAAATACTTCGCATTTATATTTAAAAAAAAAACTATACTTATGACAAAAGCTAAATATTAGCTACTTTGTTTTAACAAACTTAAAGGTGAGAAAACGTAAACACTAAAGTTAAAATGTTACTTAACTGATAAAATAATGTAAAAAATATTGATGTATTTTTGAAAATTATAACCTAAATTACCAAGCATAGAACCCTGAGTTAGAATGTTATTAAAAAACTAAGTTGAATAAAATTAAACGTAAAAATAGTTTGTGTTTGTAATAATTTTATGGAAAGTTTACAATTAATTAAAAACAGTATTAGTTAAAGTTTTGCAATGTAATTAAATACTGGATCTGTTTAATTTCTATGATTTTTAAGATAAAATTCATTTCAAAACTATTGTTTAGGCACAACAAATGAAAGAAAATTTATAATTCTTTTGAAACGATTGGGTGTTGGTGACATCCAAAGGTTCATTACCCCTAGAACGCTTACGCTTAGGGCTTAATCTGAGTGTTACTTTACTATTGGGATTTGACATAGTTATAACTTTACCCTAGACTAAGTATTACTAGATATCAATACTACTATAAATAACCAGGCACAACAATTGAGTGAGTTTCTCTGTTAAACGAACTTCAATGAACACAAAATCCATTGTTAAAATAACAAGAATTATTATATATGTAATATGTGTACAAAAATACTGTAAGTTAACCACTATAAAAAATTAAATAATATTTTTAAAAATACTTAAAATTAAATGCAAAACCAAGTGTTGAAAACTACAAGAACTATAAAAGTATGTCACTTATGTGAAAAATGCTTTATATTAAACCACTGTAAAAATGCTTTTAATAAATCACTTGTTAAAAATCAGAAGAGCTATAAAGTGTACAGTAAGAGAATTACAAAACTTTCTTTAAATAACAATCTTTAAATCTAACAAATACAATTATAAATATATATACTAAAACAATATAAAACAACTCAATACCAATATTCAAGTGTCTTTCTTGTAAACAGTCTCTGCAGCTCCTGGCGGTTCTGTCAACACAGCTCAGTCTATCGTATAACCTTATCAGCTTGTGACCAAAAACATTAAAATAAATCGTTGCATCATGCAGTTTTTATAACACGCCTTAAAAGAGAAATGCGCTCTCATTCTCTTTATTCTCTTTCTCACTTTTTGTTCCATCATACTTTGCCCGGGCAAGAATTTAAATGCAATAACTTTTAATTTTCTCTTAAAAACAAAACGGTTTTCAAGTGAAACTTGGAATAGTGTTACACTTAAACTGTAGAAAAACTTTATAGGTTTTTTTTTCAATTATTAACTTATCAAAATGGTGAACTAAAACAAATATTAGTAAGTTGTGTTTAGTAAGATACATTGATACTTTTTAATGTTTATAATAAACATGTTTACCTATATTTCTGATATAGTTGCTAAACAACCAGCAACTAGATGTTTGATTTCAGCAACTAGCAAGTTAATTGATAATTCATGTTTGGTATTTTTAATAATTTAATCTTCAATTATTATAACTATTTACAACTATTCAGCCTTGAAACAGTTTGTAGTACAAAGTTTACTTAATAACATAAATATATTTAAACTAAAAAAAAAAAAAATTTTTAAACTTATAAAAAAATATTTTAAACACCTGTTTATAAAACTATAAGTAAGTAATAAACGTTTATCTTTGGTCTAAACTTGTGAGAAACTTCCTTAGTCGACGGACCAGATTTACCAACTAAAGTTTTTTTTGTTCCGGACTTTGTTAAAATATTTTTTTGTAAATCGCTTAATTGTAAAAATAAGATAATAAAATTTAAACAAAATTTTTTTTTAACTTAAGATGCAATAAAAAACGGCTTTAATAAACTCTACTGCCTACTAGAAATCAAATCAAGAGCACACATCAAATTGTATTTAATAAAAAAGCTCGAATTTTTTTGGTATAAAAAAGATGCTTTAAGATAAAAAACATTTCGCAGGTCAGAAGTATCTATTGGCGGACAAGATCCAGCCCACAGCCAGCACGTTGCCAATCCTTAATCTATACCTTTAATTTATTATTTTATTCACTTTTACAGCTGGTTACTTTTTTAAGTTAGTATAATTGTATATGTACAATTTTATTTAATTTTTTACCGTTAAACATAAATTTTTCTAATGTTTTACTTTTTTTCGGTTAAGTAATCGATGAAAACACTAGTTATATCTTTAGTAGTTAACAAAAAAAAATTTGCTGACTACAGACTAAATTGTAAAATATTAAATATGTTTTGTACTGTATAAGATTATTTTAGTAATCCTACTATGTCAAAAATTATTTCAAAAACAATGAACACAATACTAAAAAGTGAACATTAAAAGTTATAAGTTAAAAATAATGGTTTACAAAAACAAATTTCAAAGCGACTTAGTAACTTGAAGAATTGTTTATTCGTTAAAGTTTATTTCTATTGTTGTTTTTTTATTATTGTTGTACCATTCAATGTTCTAAGACATTGCAAAGTAAATATTAATAGATAAATAGATCAAAACTAGTGGACTACCGGATCACAAATACGTCTATTTTTGCTAATATCAGAATTCGACTGGATCTAAATTTATTTTAAATGGATGGATCTATTACCAATTAATTGAAAAGAGATAAAGTAATAATAAAACAAAATATTAATATCTATAAATAAAAGCCAAACATATATACATATAAATAATACATATATGATATTAAAAAAGTTGACACTTAATTTATAGCAAAAAAGTATCTGAAAATCTAAAAACTCTAAGCAAATGATCAAGCATTTATAAATCTACAGTGTTACATACTTTTAGACATAGTAATAAGCTCTTTACTTGTTGAAAACAATGTTACTATATTAATTAATTTTAAAGCTAAGCTTAAAATAACTATACCTGACAGTTATAGAAATTATTTAATGACTTATTTCAAACCTACACCACGTTAATTTCATGCTTAAGTACTAATTTAGCTTTTTGGGACTGTTAAAAAGTTTCTCTTAAGCAATTGTTTCAAGTATGATTTAAATTTAAATTTTGTTAAGAAATTATTTTTTTTCAAGACATAGAAAAACTGTAGTTATATATAAACAAACTCAAGTATTAAATGATCATTCAAAAAATTATACTTTTTTTATCATAGTTTTTTAAAACTTAGCTTTTCTTAACTTTAAAGTTCTCAGTTAAAACAAATTTCAGCTAAAAACTTATTTTTAATTGAAAACTATTTAAATAAAGACTACCCGCTAACAAAAAAAAATTTGGGCATATTATGGAACTTAGCTTATTGCAAATTTACACATCACCTCAATAAACAAAACGCTCAAAGTCATTGAAATTGCGGTCGTAGCAGCAAGTATTTTTTGAAAGAGGGCAGTTTCGTTACGAAAGCTATGTTTACACGTTTGACCACAATTGAATACGACCTTTAGACAAAAAATTACATTTTTAGCATTTTTATCAACTCAGGTTAATTTCAGATAAACAAACCATTTTAAAACTATTTTGAACGCTGCATGTATAAAAGTGAAACTGGGCTTTAGAAGGATTTTTACAGTTTAAAGCGCAAAAAAATGACTCCAAAATACCTTGGAAAAGAATAAAAAGAGTATAACCAATAGCTAATGGTAATAATACGGTGAAGTTACTTATTTACTTGTTTTTAACAAATTGAAAAAATACTTTTAGAATTCAACAAATTTTAGAGTCACTTATTGAAGTTTTGTAGATTTTCTTGTTAGACGGAAGCAAACTTGAATTTTTGAATAAAAATGTTTAGACAATTCAACAAATATGCAATGTAATGTTTTTAGTTTTGTGTAACTAGTTTACTTCTACTATATATACTTCAAGTTTTATTTTTTTAATTTTAATAGCTGAGGATCAGTAACGTAAAATATTAGCTTTATTGTATTTTAATTATTACTCTGTGTAAAACTTATACATTACATGAAACAGTTGCACTATAATTTTTACATTTGCTTTATGTAATGCGTAAAAAAGAAATATACTTATAATAAATAAAAACCTAATTGTCGAAACAAAATTAGCTGAAAATTTATATTTAGATTACTCGAAAAAGTACAGTTTTTATTTATTTTTAGAGAGTGATTTAAAACAATTACTAAACAGTTTTTCTAATTGGTTTGTACAAATTGTTACATCAAATTTATTAATCACCGAATAATGGTATATAAAAAATAATTTTGTACTGATCAGTTTTGGTTTAAATAAAAACTCATTTAAATATAATTATCCTTTTATCAAAAATGAAGTAGTTTTGAATAAATCTTAAAACTTAAAGTTGGCAAAAAATTCAATTTCCGTATGTTTTTATTAAAAAACATTTTTTTTATTTTTTATACTTTTTTTATACATATTTTTCCTTATTTTAAGTGAACTTCCTGACAACAAAAAATATTTTATAAGCATAAACAACAAAACTAATGATTGGAATAAATCATTACGAGAACTAAATAAAACTAACTAGTAACAATTGTATTGATGTTTTACTTAATTTCACATAAAAATGTTTCTACAGCTGTAAAAGGAGAACTAGAAATTGATATATTTAAAAGCTGTAAATGTATTAGGTAAAAGAATTTTTGAAAAATGCCTAGTAATTTTTAGTAAACAATTTTTCTTTAATCTTAATTAATTAATCTTCAATTCTTATAGCTATTTACAACTATTCAGCCTTGAAACAGTTTGTAGTACAAAGTTTACTTAATAACATAAATATGTTTAAACTAAAAAAAATTTAAATTTTAAAACTTATAATAAAAGATTTTAAACACCTGTTTATAAAACTATAAGTAAGTAATAAACGTTTATCTTTGACAAATTTCAACTAAAAACTTATTTTTAATTGAAAACTATTTAAATAAAGACTACCTGCTAACAAAAAAAAATTTGGGCATATTATGGAACTTAGCTTATTGCAAATTTACACATCACCTCAATAAACAAAACGCTCAAAGTCATTGAAATTGCGGTCGTAGCAGCAAGTATTTTTTGAAAGAGGGCAGTTTCGTTACGAAAGCTATGTTTACACGTTTGACCACAATTGAATACGACCTTTAGACAAAAAATTACATTTTTAGCATTTTTATCAACTCAGGTTAATTTCAGATAAACAAACCATTTTAAAACTATTTTGAACGCTGCATGTATAAAAGTGAAACTGGGCTTTAGAAGGATTTTTACAGTTTAAAGCGCAAAAAAATGACTCCAAAATACCTTGGAAAAGAATAAAAAGAGTATAACCAATAGCTAATGGTAATAATACGGTGAAGTTACTTATTTACTTGTTTTTAACAAATTGAAAAAATACTTTTAGAATTCAACAAATTTTAGAGTCACTTATTGAAGTTTTGTAGATTTTCGTGTTAGACGGAAGCAAACTTGAATTTTTGAATAAAAGTGTTTAGACAATTCAACAAATATGCAATATAATGTTTTTAGTTTTGTGTAACTAGTTTACTTCTACTATATATACTTCAAGTTTTATTTTTTTAATTTTAATAGCTGAGAATCAGTAACGTAAAATATTAGCTTTATTGTATTTTAATTATTACTCTGTGTAAAACTTATACATTACATGAAACAGTTGCACTATAATTTTTACATTTGCTTTATGTAATGCGTAAAAAAGAAATATACTTATAATAAATAAAAACCTAATTGTCGAAACAAAATTAGCTGAAAATTTATATTTAGATTACTCGAAAAAGTACAGTTTTTATTTATTTTTAGAGAGTGATTTAAAACAATTACTAAACAGTTTTTCTAATTGGTTTGTACAAGTTGTTACATCAAATTTATTAATCACCGAATAATGGTATATAAAACATAATTTTGTACTGATCAGTTTTGGTTTAAATAAAAACTCATTTAAATATAATTATCCTTTTATCAAAAATGAAGTGGTTTTGAATAAATCTTAAAACTTAAAGTTGGCAAAAAATTCAATTTCCGTATGTTTTTATTAAAAAACATTTTTTTTATTTTTTATACTTTTTTTATACATATTTTTCCTTATTTTAAGTGAACTTCCTGACAACAAAAAATATTTTATAAGCATAAACAACAAAACTAATGATTGGAATAAATCATTACGAGAACTAAATAAAACTAACTAGTAAAAATTGTATTGATATTTTTACTTAATTTCATATAAAAATGTTTCTACAGCTGCAAAGGAGAACTAGAAATTGATATATTTAAAAGCTGTAAATGTATTAGGTAAAAGAATTTTTGAAAAATTCCTAGTAATTGTTAGTAAACAACTTTTTAATTTTTTATTTTGTAGCTTATTATATACTTCATTGTTCATTATACAAAAATTTTGTATCCAAACGTAGTTATTTCTTGCCGAAAGTTAATGAACTATATTAGCAATTTTAAATTGTTCGAAGCTACATCACACAAATATTGCATAACAGTTTTTTTTTTGATATTTATTATATGAAAAAAATGTTTATTTAAGTTTAAGTATTGAATTATTTATTTATTTTTTGTGAGTATCTAATAAAAAACTGCGTATTTTAACTTTATTCTGAAACTTTCCCAAGCTTGTCACAACTTATCATTTCAATTTTAAAAGCTCCAAAATACTATAAAGCATGTTCTTTCTTATATAACTTATACATAAAAGCGGCGGTTTTTTGTAGACGTTACTTAGATATTCTAAATTTTTGATAAAATCAATATAGTTTTAAAGAAGTGTCTTAGCTAAATATACTTATGCAAGTTTAAAAAATATTAAGTAATTACTTAAAAATTTAGATTTTTATATTTTACGATGAAAAATCACGTCACAGCCACGTGAAAAGTTCTTCTTTTCTTTAAGATGTTTGTTTAACGAAACGTTGTACATTACACGTGTACAAATTTAACGCAATTCTTGCCACTTGTCAATGTTTACGCCAGAAGACAATGAATAAAATGTACTATATAAGAGAAGAATTAAAACAAAATTCAAGTTTATAATTTAGCTCTAAATTGTCAAGTAAAAGTTAGTAACAACATGGGAATTTTTTTATCAAGAATAAATGAAATTTGGGAAAGTTTTACGTCAGAAAACCCATCAAATATTCTGATGCTTGGATTGGACGCTGCAGGTTTCAATTGCTATTACTTAACTATTTAAATACTCTTAAACACCATAGTATACAATTTGTAAAAACTATAACCTTAAAATATTGTTTGTTTGAAATAGTAATAGTAATCTATGTAAATAATATCAGCAGGAAAGGTATGTTTATTTGTTGTTTTTAATATCTAATTGTTATTTTTATAATTTTTAAGTATAAATGTAACCAGCTCTCAAAAGTTATAGCCTAACTATATCTCAAGTAAAAAATATCAAACATTATTTAAACTGAATAAAAAATATTCAAAAGTTATTAGACTTCCACCAAACATTTTAGTAAAACTAAAATTCATTTTAGGAAAAACAACGACATTATACAAGCTAAAATTGGGCGAGCAAGTGTGTACAATTCCAACAATCGGTTTCAACGTGGAAACAGTCAGCCCGTGTAAAGGTTTGCTACTAATTTGACTATGAAGTGTTTACTTATTTAGACTTTTTATGTTTTTTAAGGTTTGTCACTCACTATATGGGATGTCGGTGGTCAAGACCGCATCAGGACTCTGTGGCATCATTACTATCAAACTGCAGAAGGTTGGACCTTATTTTTAATATTACTTTACATAAAATTATTTTCTTAAGAATATTAGATAGAATTGCGAAAATGTTTTATTTAAAGAAAAATAAGCATGTTAGGTATTTTCATTTATTTGCTAAAATAGTATTTTAAAGAGTATAAATAATATTTTTTGGTTTATTTTTCATATAAGTTTACAAAATGAAAATTGCAGGACTAATTTACATAGTGGATAGCACGGACCACTCACGAATGACTGAAGCCTGCCAAGAACTCCAAAATATTGTTTCAAACGACTTCATGAAAAATGTACCTCTGCTTGTCTTTGCCAACAAGCAAGACCTGCCTCAAGCTTCTAACGTCGCTACAATCATTGACAAGTTGAATGTAAGAAGTTTGAAGCTCAATAACTGGCATGTGCAGGGCTGCAGTGCTGTCACTGGTGAAGGTTTAATCGAAGGTTTTCAATCGCTTTCTCAAATGTTGCAAGAAAGTAAAAGGATAAACCGAAATGTAGTGTTATGAAGATTAGATATCTAAGATTTTTTTTGCAATCAAATGAAAATCATATTTAGAATTTTACAAGGTTACATATTTTCTTTAAAATTGCGTTCAATTTTTTTGGTAAAAAATGTGAATAACCTAAATAAAAAATACTTTTAACTATCATGCATATCATTAATAATCAAAGTTAAGAGTATTTTCTGTGGCTACATAAGCTTATAATCCCTTTTAAGTAAAATAAACTCTCCTAAACACGTAAATTTATATTATTAAAAATTACGATAAGAAAATAAGTTTAATTATTTTCTAAAACTAAACTGTTTATGAATGTATTTGTAATTCATTACCATACCACTAAATACACTAGTATATTTTTTGAATATGTTGTTTTTTTATTTATAACACACTTAAGTTTTTTATTGGTGTTCTCTTTTCTTTCTTAGATAGTAAAAAATTTTGTACTAAATTTAGAATTTGCTTAATTCATGAACTTTAAAAATAACATTTGACTTTGTTTAAAACATAACAGGTTTTTTAATAAAAATTAATATTAAAAGGCCCTAAATATTTTTAAACACTTTCCAAATTACTTTTAGTTAGGCTACCAACAGGTTTACCATTTTCTATTTATACTTTGCATTATGAGGTATCTTAAGATTTTAGTGATGGCTAGAAGTCTAATGATGCACGAAGGGTCAAATATGCACAAAAACGCTTTTGCACGAAGGCACTTTTGCACGGCGTCAATTTTGCACGAAGGTTCACTTTTGCACAAAGACACTTTTGAACAAAAACATTGTTGCACTCATTTAAAATTTAAAAGTTATTAATTTATTTTTTAACTTTAGTTTTAATTACATTTTTTAATACTATCACTGTTACCCTTAACCCTTACCGTCGGTCGGTAGTTTTTTTGTCTTTTTTTTTTGATAACATTTCTTAGGTTTTTTTTTTCATACTGTTACCCCTTACCCTCGGTCGATAACTGTTTTTATTTTTTATTTAAATTTTTTTTATACTTTTTTCTAAATATTTTTTTTGTTATTTTTATATTTTATATCTATTTTTACTATCACTGTTACCCCTAACCCTTACCCTCGGTCGGTAACTTTTTTTTATTAACTAATCTTCTTATTATGTTGCTTTTTTTAACATTTTTTATATATTTTTTTATTTTTTTACTGTCGTGAAAAATGATCTTTCGTGCAAAAGTGGCCCCTCGTGTAAAAGTGACCCTTCGTGCAAAATGTCTTCGTGCAAAAATATCTTCGTGCAAAAGCGCCCCTTTGTGAATATTTGATCTTTCGTGCAAAAGTGTCCTCGTGCATATTTGACCCGTTCCCCTTAGTGATATGCTCAATAACCGAAAGGTTCCTCGTGCACCAGGTCATAGGACCAAATATTTTGAGCGCTTTTTTTTGTCGTTTAATAAACAAAAATAAATATGCACTAAAAGTAGTGTTTTACTAAGATCATGTTAGGTTTCAAACTTATTATTAATACTTTTTGTTTATTATTTAAAGAACGTAGATCCGATATTTTTATAAATAGTACTGACGTCAATCAAAAACTTTCAGAATGTAAATTATTATTTTTACCAACTAAAGGTTTTACTTATTTAACCACAACATTTTTCTTTAAATGTTACACTTTATGAAAATACTTTTTAAGTACTATTTCGTACTCAAAAATAGTAGGATACATTTTGTTTACGATTGTTGCTACATTCTTTATTTTAAAAAGTAAGTTTATAATAATGTAAACGGACCGTTTTAAAGGCTATGTAATAAAACTGTAAAGTTAGTAATGTGCTTTAGTACTGACTATATGTTGAATAACTGGTTATTTACTTTTTTGAACTTTTTTTTTCAGTTTTTATTTATACTTAAAAAAAAAATTAACTTTTAAAACAAATAATGAAAAATATACACAAATTTCTTAAATAATAGAAGTAGTTAGTTTTTATTATATTTTTCTTACTAGTCTATCAGAGTTATTAAAAATGCTTAATTATTTTAAACAATTTGACACAAATTTGTGTTTCTACGTTACAGTTCAATACTAAAGCAGAAATTAAACGTAATTGAAGTTTTACACTTTATGTATACATGTCTAGTGAGCTAGTATAATTAGTGATAATTAGTCTTAGTCATAAGTAGATATAAACCAGAAGTAAAGCTCTACAAGTTTTTTATTATCGAAAAGATCTTCAAACTAAGAAAAACTATTTCTTGCCTGCTTATCTTATAAGCAGATATCTATTTTGACAAATTAAAAGTTTAAAAACAAAATAATCAATTTGTTCTTATTTCAAGACATTAAACAAGTGCAACTAACTGCTGAAAGTAAAAATAAAACCATACTTCCTAAATGCTACAAGCTTTTTGAAACTAAAATAAAATCATTATTTACAACAGCGGTTCTTAATATTTTTTCATGTTTACCCTTTTTGGAAGCCTATTACCAAATTTACCCACAATATACGAAGTAGTATGTAATTTTGAGGAAAAAAAAAACTATTTTTTTAACTTTAAGCTTATTAAATATAGTAAATCGTAAAATATAAAGAGTTATCTAACTCAAAAAAAAAATACAGTTAATTACTAACTTATAAATTAAAAAAGTAATAAATAAACCTTCATTTACAAAACTTGTACTAAAGAAAATTTACCCCTTAAAACAAGGAATTTTATCCACAGGGGTAAATTTAGTTAAGGTTAAGAATCGGTGATTTAGAGGGCTTAGTCTTTAAAAACATATAAAGTCACCAAAAACTAGCTGGAATAGTAGTTTAAATATAATTAGCTAGAGTTTATGGGCTAAACTTAAAAACGCTCTATTCATAAATAAAATCAAAATGGTGATCACCACATAATGAAATTCATTTGTAAAAGTTGATTTCAAACAGCCGGAGTTTTGTTACTATTTTAAAATGGCCTAAGTGACAACCCTGTTTCTTTTTTTTTTTTTTAATGTACTCGTACTTTATTTTAAAAGTTTTCAAATAGATGCTTATTCGTATTTTATCGACAAGAGAATTAACTATTGAAAATTTTAATAAAAACTACATGAAAAGCCTTTAAACACAACTAGACTGCAGAAAAATTTATAAGTTCAAATTTTATACTTTACCAGTTTAAACTCAGTAACAAACGATATTTTAAGTTTTTACAAATGCGTGTAAAACACGTAGTTAAAGGCTTTTAAGAGTAATCAAAAGGTTTTAAAGATCTACAAAAAGGCAATTTAATCTTTAAAAAGTTAGCGTGTACAAACTATAAAATTGCTGCTTTTCAAAACTAAAAGGAACTAGCATAAAATATTTAATCCAATTTACTTAATAAAAAAAACTAGCACAAAATTAAAAAACGTTCATAATTACCCAACTTTATATTTTCTGATGGCTTAAATTTTTTAAACTAAATTTCGAGGGTCAAGAAAACTTTGTCAAAAGTGTGTCATAACTTAAAATCCAAGGGTGAGCACTCAATTCCTCATAATTTAGCCTACGTTGAGGATTTTTGTGCAACAAGCTGGTTATCAAATCCAAATATGCCGGTGAATGACCATTTGACAAAGGTAGATCATTGAAAACAATTTCTTGAGGAGTTTTAAACGCAATACTACATTCAATAATGGTGTACAATACCAGAGCAATGCACCATCTGTCCAGGTCTTCCCCAGTTGTAATATTTCCAGTGAAAAACTCAGGGGGATAGCAGTTTTCGGTACCCGATACTACGGTTAAAATTTCTTTCTGTTAAAAAAATAGTAGAAACTGTTACAACGGTTTTAAACTTTTAACAGAAAGAAACAAATGAATTACTTGAAAGGTTTTTTACGAATAATTCAAACAATTTGCCATTTGATAAAATTCTTCCAAGTAAAGTAACTAGAAATCATATGAATTTTACTTAAAAATTATTCAGGTTAAAATTTTTAGAATGTTTCTATCGATAGTATTTTGTTATTATTCAGTAAGGAGACTTTTAAAAAGGTAACACATTTATTTCAATCCATACACCATCATTGGATAATGAATTTTTTATACTAATACTTCGATTTAAACTAACCGAATTAAAAGTTGCACAGCCAAAATCGAACAACTTTATTTCATTGGTAACCGGGTTGAAAAGTATATTTTCAGCTTTTATGTCTTTGTGTGCTATTGAACTGTTATGGAGATTTTGCATAATATTCCAAAGCTGTTTGTAGTAATATATACCGTCTTATAGTTCTACTTTTTATTAAATTATATTTGTACTTTTCTTAGGAAGTTATAAAACGGCGAAAACACAATGACAAATAAAGACTTATTTAAAACGTTAGTATTTGTGAAAATTTTTATTTTCTACTAAAGTAATACAAAACTGTTTAATAAAAGTAGCTAAGAAATTTCTTAAAATAGAGTTAAGAAATAATTCTATATTCTTTAAAATACTTTTGAAAAAAATTTTGATACAAAACTAAGTAAAACACTATCCTCTTCTATATTTAGCACATAAACAGTTATAGTCCAGTACAAAAAACTTTTTTGTATTGATGTTTAAGATTAAACATGTGTATACTACTTAATTGGCAAGTTCCAAAATCAGGTTAACAAAAAATATTTTTAAGTGTTTATTGTAATTAATTCTATAAACTTATAAAAAAAAAAACTACCTGTATAAAAACTGTTTTTGCTGATTCTTCTGATAATGATCCGTTTTTAGTCATATATTTTGCGAGTTCTTCATAGTTTTTTGGTTTTTCCATTACTATTACACAACATTTGGAAAACATAAACCAATCGAATATTTGTATTATACCTAAGATACCAATAATTTTAAGTACGTTATACAAGGCTCAATTATAAGTGTTTAAACATTTGATTTTTAGTTTAAAAAAAATTCTATTAACAATTCAATCGTTGTAAACTACTAGTTGTCAAAAATACATGTTAACAAAACATTTAAAAGTTTTACTATTGCACATATTAGTGTAATAAACTATGAAACGCATTTATTAATTTAAAAGCATTGTATGTTAACATTAAATAGAAGTTAATTAATAAAAAAGTTTAAAAATTGAATAAATTAAAAAAACTTTTGTGTTATTTTTTTGAATAGCTTTTTAAATTAAATACTAAGGCTAACAACTATAAAAATAATTAAAGAAAAAACATACCAGTAGATCCCAAGTTTTTGTTTTTTTCAGATTCACAAGCAGCTAGATGCATAGCTAATTCATATGGAAGATTCTTCCCCTTGTAGTCGATGAATAAAGAGTTTTTATCCAAACTTATAATTTTTATCGCAATGTCTTGAGAATCGTATAAACAAACACCTATTTAAATTTTAAACTTCAATTAAGATAGAGTCGTTTTCAAAAAAATTTTTATAAAGTTTAGTTTTTATGTATATTTTTTGAGAAAAAAAGTTTTTATTTAGTTTTAAGAAATTTAAAAAATAAATTTCAAACTTTATTTAAAATATTCAAAAAAAAATTAATAAAAAAAAATTATGTACGGTGTTTAAGTATATACTAATAAAATGTTTTTTCGTAAATCTGAATGTTATACAACCTTTGCTTACCCGAGTATACAGATCCTTGACCGCCTTCACCGATCTTTTCTTTGATCTGGTAGAATAGATGAAAATATGTTGTTCCTCCCATTGAATCTACGCTTTGTTCGAAAGGAACCACATTGTTAGTCTTAGGATTAGGAGGATTTAATACTTGCTGGACTTGGAGTTGGTTTTTCTGCGAATTTTGTATGTCAACCAATTGTGCAGTTTGAACATTGTTTTGAGCTTGCATTGTGTTGTGCTGCTGTTCCATCAGTTCCTGGTACATTTCAATCAAACGTTTTCGCGTGTTAACGTTCTGCATTAATGTATTAAACATGTGTTGCTCGTCTATTGGTTGTTTCATTTGACGCGCAACATTCATTTGTTGGTTTTGATATCTTTGTTGGTTGGTATTACTCAATAGTGGAGTAGCTTGCGCTTTGTAGTAATCTTGTAAACCTTGAGTACCTTGAAAGTTTTTGCTCATGTTTTGGGTATAGTTAGCATTTTTGTTTGTGCTTTGGTAACCTAGATGTAATCCACTTTGGTTCTGTTGGTTCCGATTTTGCTGGATATAAATGTTGTTCTGGACTCCTACGTACTGTTTTGAAGATCTGGGTATGTACATGCCTTGCACATTGTAAGCAAGGTTGGGTTGCCCATTGTATTGTGCATTCATGTGTTGCTGATATATATTTTGTAAACCTGTAGGCTGCATCTTGTTGTTTGCCTCTTGTGGTTTAGTTGTAAAAGACTGCACTGTAGGGTTTGCCAGGTAGAAACTGTTATCTTTGAAGTTTTTACTCGGTAACATTTACAACTTTATACAATTAAATACTCTGTAAAAATACTAAACTCATTGTATTTGAGATACTATGAGGATTCGTAGACATTAGTGAGCATGTTAATTATTATTATTTTTTTAAACTTGAGTTGCATAAGAATAAAAAGAAACAAAATAAGGTATATCAATAAGTTTGAAAAATTCCTAAAATTTTTTTAAGTAAACAAAAAGTTAAAAATATTTTATATTTCACTTTATAAGTGATGCTATTGAATCTAACTACGATATAAAATTGAAGTCTAAAAACAAAATGGTTTAATGACTGTTGCAATTGAGTTTTGTCAAATATTGAAAAATATGAAATTTTTTGATTGTACCTTTTAATCAAAAGCATTATCACATTAAAAAACAAAGTTGCTTTAAAATCATTTAAAAATGTACTATATAAAAATAGTGATAATATTGAATTTACAAGCAAATGTTATTTACCTTCTAAAAAAAACAGATCTATAAGTAGTAAAAACAATTTTTTAGCTGAATTATTTACCTGACTGCAGGAAAAATATTTTTCTTTGCTTTACGCTTTTAAAATTCATTTAACTTGAAAATATTTATAAATTTATTGTTAAAGATATGACATGAAAAATAATTAGTTTGAAATTTTTTCCTAAAAAATAAGTATTTGAAATAAATATTTTGTAGTTAAAACTCTGTAGAACACTAGGAAATTAAAGTTTTATGTTAACAAAAAAATCTATAACGTATACAATGCTAAAAACTTAGCTACAATATGCACGTACTTTAATTTATACTAGTCACGCCTGATCAAAAGAAAACATTGTACATTAAGTTACAATAAAATTTTTAAAAATCTTACCTTAATTTAAAAAAGTTTAATTATAAGTCTCTATCATCAAAATGCAAAACTGTAATTAAATTTTAAGTTGTTAAATTTCTTAAAAGACACCAAACAGCTGCTTGAAAAATCTTTTTTTAATCTTTGTATAAACAACATTTTAGCTAATTAAAATAAAACAAATTATATAATCAAATTAAAATTCTTATGACTTGGTTAATTTAATGTTCTATTATAAGAAAACTTGTTTTACGTTATAAAAATGCTTAAAACGGTGTTAAGACTTTTGTCTGCAAATAAAAAGCTTTGTCTTGAATTAAAGAAAGTAAAAAAAATAAGTTTTGTTAAAACTTTAAACTTATACATTTTTAAATCAAGCTAAAAAGATTTAAAACTAAATAAAATTATGTTGAGGTTTAAAAAACTTTTTATAATTGTTTCTAACTGTGTTTCTACAATGTATTCTTATTAAACAATAAAAAAAGCTGAAAAACAACAACTTAATTTAATTAGTTTACTTTATTTAATTGTTTAAAACAATAATGGAATTAACGTATATATTAATAACAAGTTGAAATTTTTTTGTAAGTATTTTTAATTAATACTCGTATTAAAATATAATTTGTAAATTGATTTTACTATAAAAATGTGTTTAATCTTTTAATATCTATAAAGGATTATAAGTTAACATTGAATATCTGTAAAGCTCATTATTGTGTAAATAAGTATCGAAAGAAAAAGCTATTTATTTTCGTTATTAGTTTCAGCATAGAGTCTTTTAATGTTAGAACCCGTAAAATAAAATTTAAGTAGCTTATATTTTGATTTCAATTTACGTACTATGCTGTTATTTGCAATAAAAAAAAGCTTAATAGCTAATTTTAATATACTTTTCAAAATTGTATCCTTTTTTTAAGAACTAATTAAAAAATCAACGTTTAAAGAATGCACTTAAAGTTTAAGTAATCACATTTTCTAGTTAACTAATAACAATTTATGCTTAAAAAATTGTTTTAATCAGCAATAATTTTTTTTAAGCTTTAGTAATAATACTGATAATTAAACTACTAAAAATGCATAGTTTTAAAGTTAAAGTACGACTTAAAACTAAAAAAACTTTTCATTAAATGTTTGTTATTAAATTTCATCAAAGAAACTTTTGCAAAAAATAGCTTCAAAAGTTTGTCTAGTTTATTGAAAAGCCTGCTTTCTAGTCAAATTTTAAGAGCGTTATTTAGTTTTAAGTTTTCATCAAGAAAAAATATAAATTCTAACAGTTAAAACTCACTTATAAAAACATCTATATTGTATGTCTATGCTTTCTTTACTTTGCTTGTTTTGACTGTTTAAGTAAAACTTTTAAACAATATTTGTCAAACTTAATAAGAAAAAATATGCTCAATCCAAAAATTATTTAAACTCTAAGAACCAATACTGTAATAAAATTCTATCAAAATACAATATTTAAATGTATACTACATCATATTAGCAAAAATTTTGTAGTGATTTTGTTTTATTTTTGTGTTTTATTTAAATACCATATTTAGCTCGATATACCTTTGAGATATTTTTAACTAAAATTATAAATTTTGATGTAAAATTTTTTATTTGTTTAGGTTTTTAAGTTAAAAATATTACAGGGCTTAACACTTTGTAGAATTGTTTTTTTTTGAATAGTAAACAATTATTTTTATAAACCTTAAAAAACATATCAAAAATATGTATTTTAAACTTATTATATATGCTTTAGCTAAAAGTTCTATTGAAAATTTAAAAGAATAGTTATGTTGTTTAACATACAAAAAACTAATTTTTACTAGTTAGTTTGATAAAATATTACTAGTTTATTAATTAATACAATATTACAATTTTACACTATTAAAAAAAGCAATTAAAATTTTATAAAATTTACAAGCTTTTAAGAACTTTAAACTTTTTGCACATGCACAATTTTATTATATTTAAATAAAAAAAATTGAGCTTTTATAAGGCAAGACTCTAAAACAAAAAAATAGACCTCTAGCTGTTGACATAAAAAAAATAGCCTACTACTTTTATCTTTTAAATTAAGATATAGGTACACTCTTAGTTTTTGTGGACTTTGTTAAAAATAGCTATCAAAAATGTCTGATAAATCCAAAATGTCTTGAAAAATGAAAGAAATTTTAGGGCAAAATTTGTTCAAAATATGGGCTTTACTTTGCTACTACTAAAGTTGCCATTTAAAAATATTGAATTCAACCTGTATCTTAATTACACTTCTGTCTTATAGTTTTGGATATTTATAGAGTAGATATTCAATGCATGTGAGTTCAATAATTTTCAAAACTGTGCACTATAAACATTTTATAGTATTTGTCTATGACTATTAAAAAAAAAAAGGCAGTTACTAAGCAATATAAATTTTTCTTTCATATATAATACTATAAGTCACTAAAAATTAAGTACAAAGCAAAGTTTTTCGGTGCACACTTTGAGAAACTTTGCTCTGTAGAAATAAATTAAATAAGAAATAAAACTTTTAAAGTATTATTGAACTCATACCTGAAATAGTTCTACTCGTTTCGGTACTTTCCCTAAAGCTTTAATGTCTAGAGATTTACCAACTGTATGAATATTCTGTAAGCTAATTAATTAAATAAATGAGGATGCACTAAGCTATTTGTCTGGTGATTTAGGTGTAAAGCCTAAAAAATTATTTATATAAAGTAGCTATGTTTAATGGTTCTTTTACTTAATATTATTTAAAAACATAAAACAAAATAAGTACTAAATATGGTAAATTGTCAATAAAATCATAATTAAAGCTAGTTTTTACAGAACTTTAAATACAAGTTAATAATTTTTTACATGACTGCATTATAATTTTTTTATTTTTATATTAAAGACCTTCAATAATAATTAAATTTTATAAATATGTGGCTTGATGTGTAGGGGTTTTATTGAAAGTTGAAAATGCAAAATTAAAACCCAGTGGTTGGCATATTTAAAATTAATAAAATAAAAACATAAATTTTAAATTTACAAGCATCATTTAAAATTAAAAAACAAAACATTTAAATAATTACATTGATGTTTGAATGCTGGTTTAGAAATATATTTACTTGAATTAATTAAATTTAAAAATCGTAAAAACTTAGGTATAGAAAACTTTTAAACAAACACTGATTAACATTAAATATTGAATTGAACTGTATATTAGAAAAAATATTAAAAAAAATTTTAATACTAAGACTAACTGTAACTTGATTACAAAAAAATCTAATGAGTTTAGAACCTTAGAATTTTTAAGGTGTTGTAACTAGATGTAAATTATAAGTATTACTCTTAAAATGATTGACAGTAATTTCATAAGGTCTTAGTATTATAATAAAAGTTTGATCAGGGTTTTGAAAACACTAACTTAAAATTTCAGATTGAGATTAATTGTTTTTTTTTTTACAAAAAATAAAGAGATTACTAAAAAATACACTAGATTGTAACAAAAGTTGATCAATAAGTCTTATAACAATATAAATTTTATAACAAAATATGGTAAAGTTTAAAATTTATTTTTTCTGTTTAACCAAAATTGTTTTAAATAAATTAAGTTAAAAAATAAAGTTTGCTTATTTACTATTATATTTTTTAACAAAAAACTTTAATTTGTAATACAAATAATTTATTATATAGTTATAATAGAACACATAAACAAAATATTTTCTGAACATAAACTAAGAAGTGGTTAGTTTAGAAGGCACAATTTTTTATTTGTTTATATAAAAAGTTTATCATTATAAACAATCTCAAAGTATTAAAAGAAATTTAAGAATATGTAGAGATCCAAGCTATAAGTTTGTAAATCATGATATATCAATTATAAAAGTCGAAATAATTCATTATCATTATTCATAAACTTCTCATCTTAATTAGTTTTTCTAAAATCCAAAAAAGGTTCTCAAATGTAAAAGCTACCTTCGTAATAGTTGAAATATAAACTGGTGATTAAAAAAAGTTTGATTTAACTTTTTCCTAAAGTTTTGTCATTGTTTATAGCTAGTAACTACAATCTTTAGAAAAAAAAATGTAATACTCTTACTTAAATTTATATTCTGTATACCCATCTCTATCTGATAATTATTTTAAGAAATTCTATAAGATAAAATACTAAAATTGCTAATAAAATGTATACCTTTTTTATATTTTAATATATACAGTACATTCTAATTTTATAACACATTTTGAATCCTTTAAAGCATATTCATTAAAAATCAATTTGAAATTATTCTACATGTTAGACAATTTTTTCTGATATTTCTGTTGCAATATTGTAAACTTCTTAATCTAAATATTATTAAAAGTTTTAAAAGATTATAACTTTTTCTAATTAGCCAAGTAATTAAGTAATACGGTTGAAATATGATATTTTTAAGTTGGTTTAAATAAGACATATTTAAAAGCATATAAACTTTTTTTTTTTTAATTTTCAACATTTTAGTAACTATTTTTAAAATTAATGATGATACAAAATAGAACAATGAAATTGAAAGACATGTAAAAGTTTTGAATTATTTAAATAAAAAAAACTTAAAGCTTTTCCTATACTTCTTCTTATAATTAGCTTAAATTAAATACATTTGAACTATTATAACAGTATTTAATTAATTATATTAAGGCAATGTGGGGAATTTAACTTGTATTTCCATGCTGTTTATATTTTTTTATGTTTTATTTTAGCTATCAGGTATTTGATATTACTCAAGTTAAATTAAGCTAAGTAAATAGGTTTAAGCTTTTAAAGTAGGCAGGGTGGCAATATATCCTGAAATTAAAAGATTTCTTTAAAAATAAACTGTAAATAATATTTTACATTTTATTTGTTTTTATATTAAAATTTGAAAACAGAAGTTTCAAGAAAATCAAAACCTGGAATAAAATCAGAAAAAGTTGAAAAATTTGTAAAAAAAAACTAAATCAGCCACAATTATTAGGTACAATAGGTTTCTTTGTAAGGTGCAAACTAAAAATATAGTTTTCTTCTTCATTATTAACTAATTAATTTTGAAACTTAACAGAAAATAAGTTACTAGTTCTTGAATCATTTCATTAAAGGAAATTATCTCATAAAATGTCTTTTGGAAAAACAAACTAATTATTTAAAGTTTTAATTTAAAATAAAATAAAAAAATCAAAACTACATGCTTACAAACTATTTCAGCATGTTTCCTAAAATTTCACCATGTATGGCTCAAGAAAAAGAACCATTTCAATAAGTTGTGAAATTTCTTAGAATACTGACAATAAAATGTATGGAATACTTTTTACAAATATGGCTATCTCTCATACATTTTTAAAGTCTTTTTTTGTGCTAAGTAATAGTAACTTAGTCAACAGAAAGTAACTCAAAGTAGATTTTTATTACATACCTAGAACATTTTTATAAGTTAAAAAACAATCTCACTACTATAAAAAAGTAATGAAAAGTAAAAAAAAATTCAGTTTCCTTATTTTTATTGACTTATTTTTAAAATCCTTTTTTTACTGACTAAATAGCATCCATGATTATTCAGGATGGCCATTTTACCTGGAAAATCCTGGAATTCTTAACAAAAATTGAATGTTAAGACAATGGAGATTAATTATTATTTTAGTTCATCAAATAATCTTGTGGAACTATTTATAACTACTTTTTATGACAGTTTGGTAGCTAAAACTACCAAATGAAATTAGATGTTATGCTTTTTATTTGATAAAAGCTTTAATAAGGAATTCAAAAAAACTCAGATGGAAAAAAAATGTCAGATTATTTGATTTATTGTCCTTAGCATATAGTTTTCATAATATGCTATAATTTATATCAAACAGGCATAAAGACTTAAACATCAAACTATATTCTATAAAAGTAAACTTAATAACTCTTATGAAAACAGTACAGTATATCAACATGTAAATTGATATTGAAATTAATTTAAAGAATATGAACAGTAGCTAATATAGATGTTTTCTAACAGCTATGTAGTTGTTCTTAAGATTTTGATAGTTTGCCCAAGATTTTTGCTAATTTTTTATTGGTTTACCTAGAATTTTTTCCTTAATTTTAGTTGAAAACTTTTCAAAATTGGCCAAAAAACTTGTAGTCTTCAAAACTTGAACATTTCTTTAAAACTAGTGAACACGCTGATTATTTGTTAAAACTAAATGGCATGCTTTAATAAAGTTTAAACCAAATTATTAGAACTGTTTTAGTTCTAGCTTTAATTTCTATTTCAAAAAATATGTATATGTGTAATGTTCCCAGTTTTTGACTGTAGATATTTTAACTTCAAGTTTTGTTATAACTTACATTTGTTAGGAATATGTAACAAAAAAGTTAACTAATAAATGTTACTATTTAACTTAGGGCTTTTTTTAGTCTCAAATGTCTAGGCTTTAATACTTTTTTTTTAATTTTAGTTAGCTTTTAAGATATTTGTGAAGTATATATTAATAAAAAAATTACTTTTGCATTAACACACTTTGTATTAAAATATAGTAAAGCTTTATAAATTTCAGACAGAAATTTTATAAGCATAAATGGACACCAGTTAACAGAAGCTGGACTTGAAAGAAGATTAGCAGTAATGGTGGATTAACTGATGAAGAAATAAGGAAAATATTAAAATGAATGTGGAAAAATTAGACTGAAAACATTAAAAAGAGACTTGTTGAATTCTGGGAATAAAGGTTTCAGTTCATAAATCACTAGAATAAAAAAAAAATGCTGAAAAACAAACAACTTAAGGATTGAGTTACAAGTCTTTAAATTTAGTTAGACCTCAAGTTTTTAGCTAAAAATTGTTTTAAATGTTACAATTATCACAAAAACAACCAGTGTAAAATTTAAGATAGTTTAGGTAAGCATCACATTTTATTTTTCTATCACTTTTATTGTTAATTGTAAATTTCTGGTTTTTTCAAAAATCAAGAAATGTCTTCTTTAACACTTTTTTCAAATGTCTTAAATTTTATGCACAGTGTTTTAATGATATTTACCACATCTATAACAATTTTAAACTTTACCATTTTAAAATTTGAAATACTCAACATTTAGCTCCCATACAGTTTTTATTTGGACTTTTTTCTAAAAGAGTCTAGGTGGCAAGCTTTAGAAGTAAGCTAAACCAACTAAAATAATTTTTTGTGACCCTACTTTAAACACAACTTGAAACCTTTTTAGGGGGTACAAGGAAATATATTTTTTTGATTCAAAAACATATACCCTTAAAGTTATATCTCAAGAATTATTAAAGCATTTATATAAAACAAAATTGTATATAAACCCTACATTTAAACTTTCTAAGTCTATATTATATATAAAAATTTAAATGTGGGAATTGTTTGTTATTTTTATGTTTTATATAAAGATTTATTAGTCTATAAGATATATTATTTTTTATAAAAAGTTTTTAGATACAAATGTATGGACCACGAATTTGTTATTGTCAATTTTTTCAGAAATTTAAAGAATTATTAAATACTTATCTAATTTTTTATTTTTTGATTTAAGTACTTCAATTTTTGAGGAAACTATCCTTAAATAGTATCAGCTAAATATCAATATTGAAGTTTTCAATATCAAAAAAAATCCAACAAAAAGGATGGATTAAAAGAAAAATTAAAAATTATTATCGAAAAGAATTGTACTAAAACCAGTAAAAAATTGAAGTTTAAAGAAAATTATTAAAAAATTAAGATAGATTTTAAGTTAAATAACTTTTTTGGTTTGCACCTTCCATAAGAAACCTGTTAAAATCATAGAATTTTAACCCTACGATTGGCTAGTTAAAATAATACATGGCAAATTAAACACTAATTATTAAAATTTATTTTTTAATTTTATGTGTAATTGATGTATCAAATTTTTTGTTTATATTTCTATCTGTAATAAAAAACTAAAGCATTTTGTTTAAAATTTATAAAACATAATAATAACCGTGCAGACCTATGCTCCACTGTAATTTTTTTTTGTTATATGCAGTGAATGTTTTCTAGTCTTTTCGTAATCATGTGATGTTCTTTATTCAACAAACATATAAAATATCTTAATTTATAATAAACACTAATGAGTGAATGCAACTGTTAAACTTTAAATGTTTTGATGTTAAACTTTGTTCCTAGATTTAGAAAATTACATGTTATAGTAAAACTAATAACATATCAAAAACAAGTACACAAATAGTTTAAAGTACTTATCATTTTTATTTAATTCAAAATTGCATTTTCTTGTACAGTTAAAAAAAATTACTTGTAACTCTTTAGCACGGGTGAATTTTATTAAATTATCACCAATTTGATATAAAAATAAAATAAAAACTAGCTTTTTAAAAAAGATGTTTAAAAATTCAACCCACCAAAACCAACAAATTTTACAAAAGTGAGCAGAATTTCCTGAATTACAGAAATAAAGCGTTCTGAATACTAAATAAATGTTTTTTATTTATTTAAAGTTTCAAGTTTGAGTAGTTGTGGGACAATTGGCTTTGACAGCTATGACATTTTTTCAACGTATTTAACAGTTACTAATTATATAGTATGATAATGTTGAAAATTATAAATGTAATGATTGTTATGTTTCTATTATTATACTTTTTGTTCTTTTTCTGTAGTGTTTAATCAGACTAAAAATTAGTTTTACTTTTTTAAACCTTGAAGTAATATTGAACTATATCAGATCTAGAGGTTCCTTAAAGAAGACACTAATTAAATTTTTCGAAAAAGTTTATTTCACCAAAAAAATGTAAATACTTCTACAATTTTTAAGCAATTATTACCAAATTTTCTTAATCTAATTTTATAAAGTTTAATCAAACATAGTCATTTTAGATAATAAAAAAGTACATCATTGAAGTTTAAAAATATATAGATTTTTTTAAACTTTTTAGTAGTATTATATTACAAATTTCCTAGGTGAAGTTGTTCGAAATAATTTAAGGAACAATGCTCTAGGTTAAAATTCCTAGGAGAATATATGTATTAAAACTTTTAAGGTCTATATATTTGCCATGAAAACTTGTCTTCAACTCATTTGTATCTTAAATTTGTACATTTAAGTTTTCAATGTTGCAAGACAAGTAGGAGAGTTTTTAAGATGTTGGCTTTCAAAGCAAGTTTTTGCTGTTCAATTGATTTTAAATTCTACTTAGAGGCAATTTTCTTAAATCAGTGGTTTGGTATTTTTTGTGAGTTATTCAAATACACTGTGATTACATTTGATTAAGGGCATAGAAAGTAAAGGATTTTTAACAAAAACTATCTTTGCTTTAATATAAAAGCTTTAATATAGACTATACATTAGTTTTTTTTTTTGAATAAAAAGTTAACGTTTGAGATATAGTATTTAAAAAAATTTTATTCAAACATTTAAAACACATTTTTTTAATTTTCACCTTTATCAGAAGTTTATAAGTTCACTATAAATCTAAATTTTCTTCTTATTTTAGCAGCTGTTTTATATTATTTAAGAAAAGTTTCTTTTTTATTATAACAAAAAAATCATATTGTGAAAAACGTAGAGCAGTTTTATTATGTTTTTTTTAGGAAAAATTTTTTTACTCAAAATTTGTACAATGTGATTTTTTTATTATCTGTTTTTTTTTTTGCTTATCAATACAAACTCAAGAACATTCAGTGTACCTTTTTAAAATTTGCCAAGATATCTACTATAAATGGGTAAGTGTCAAATATGCAAGAAGAACTTAGTAAGGTTTGAAATTTTTTAAATTATTCTTTTCTTTAACTAGGAACATGGAGTACAGCACATTTTTTGGTCATATTGTAAAATTCAAATGAGGAGATATGATTCGGTTGTTTTCTTGCTTAGTTCAGAAGAATCTAAAAAAAAATTAAAATCTTGCAAAAAAAAGTTGCTGCCCAAGTTACTTTTCAATTTTTCGACTAAGTAGTAATAAAATTATTTATACGTGTCCTAGACTTATAATTTATATTTTAAATGAAAGCTTATAACTATAGGCACAAATTAAAGATATTTCAACTGTTTTTGACGTATTACGACGTCATTATTACAAAAAATATTCAAATTTTGTCTGTAAAATTGTACTTATTTTTTCTTATACAAAAAGCAAATTTTTCTGCTGTTTACTTTTAGTTTTTTTGATTTTGAATATAAAATGTGTAGAGTCAGCTTGCCAGAAAGATATTACTGATATAATGTCATTTCAATTGCATGTTGATATATATATAGAAAACATTTTAAATCACTTTCCGTTATTAGAAATTATGATTATTGAGAGCACCTGTCTAAGAGTAGAAGATCTAGACTTATATATCATAGAAAGTGCATGTAAATTTATTAAAATTAGTGTAAATTTACTATTTAAATATAAAGAGTTTTTATTTAATTAAACAATAATTATTTATCTGTATTATTTTTTTTTGGCTTTAAGTATGTTGTTGTTTTCAAATTACTATTACAGTAACCTCTCGCTTATTTACGCACAATGTGTCCACAAAAAAAAAGCGTAAATATACGAGAGATCGTAAAGATACCAGAGGTACCAAATATACTTACTATAATGGCTGTTTTTTGAAATTGCTTCTACTTAAAAGCAGACTGAGACTTTCCTACTTTTAACAATTTGTTTATAAATATGAAAACAAAAGATAAAACTGAACATATATTAAAAAAAAGGATTTAAATTCATATAAAACAATAATACTTATAGAAAAATTTTACTAATTTTAATAATAAGTAGATTTGATCTTTATCTGTACTTATATGTGACTTATTTGAAAATTAACATTTATATTCTATTCTATTTAGCAAATTTAATTTATATTTAAGCATTTGTTTACAATTAAGAAATGGTGTGGTGTCTATTAAAAAATTTGTTTTTAAAGCCTTATACAAAAATATACATTTGGTGCTGTATGGATTTCTTCTTTTCAACAAAAGTATATAAAATATAAGAAGCTACTTTTTGCCAGGAAATTTTCATTAGATTTCTTTTTTAGATGTTTATTAATATATAGGGCAACAGTGCTGTATTTTTTATTTGTATTTTAAACTCTTGTTATTTCATTATACTTTAATTATTTAACACAGTCATATTTCTTTCAGAATTTTAATTTAATCTCTTATTGTTAACAAAATTTCTGATATACTGACGTATAACTAAATGTTTATCAATTAGTCAATGAACATAAGTTGACAAAGTCTAAAGGTATAGAGAGGTTAGTTAGCATTTTAAAACAGATTTTAGATTAAAAATATACAATAAACCTAATTTGTGCAATATTAATTAAAATTTTTATGTTTTGAATTTTTGAGAATTCTAAAATGCGTAACTAAACGAGAGTGCGTAAGGTCACGAGTGCGTAAAGATGCGAGAGGTTACTGTAGTTAGAGTTTATAAAGTATTGTGCATTTAAATTAATTAAAACTTTTTTGTTAGTTTGTTCAAATGTTTTTTTTCTTTAATTTAAAAGCTTTGTATCAAATCCTTTTTAGTTTTAAACTCATAGCAGTTTATTGTTATTATATTTACTTATATAAATGCTAATTACAAGACTTAGCAAGGTATAAACTCTTATCTATATGATATATAAAAGCTCATACCTTGCTAATAGCTATATTATACACATAGTAAAATTCCATTTTACTAGGTATGTAGTTCATATTAAGCATTATCTAATTTATTATTAATTAATAAAGAAATATTAACCTAAAGAATATTCATAGTAGAAAAATATTAGAAGAAGTCTGAATTGATAGTTGATATGATTTGATCTTTTCTTAAAATAGTATCATATTGTTTCTTGTAACATCCTTTTTTTTCTCTTGGAATTGCTCCAAGTGTAATTTTTTAAAGTAATCAATTACTACTACTAACAAGTTTCGTTATACTTTGGTTTTTAATATAATATATCCTTCACCAAATGCTTCTTTGCTGTTAATATCTTTAGCATTTGTTGTACTCAAAAATCGAAAAAGATGCAAGACTGTGTTTCTGCATATTCAAAAGCCCTTAATTTACATTGGATCAAAGCATTTGGTTAAGGGTATGATAATTCAAAAACCATGTAAAACAAAACTTGCGACTAGTAGTAATTGATTACTTTAAAAAGTGTACTTGGAGAAATTCCGAGAGAAGTCAAAAAAAAAAGGATGTCTCAAGAACCAATATGATACTATTTATTGTTTATTTAAATAAAAACTCTTTATATTTAAATAGTAAATTTACACTAATTTTAATAAATTTACATGCACTTTCTATGATATATAAGTCTAGATCTTCTACTCTTAGACAGGTGCTCTCAATAATCATAATTTCTAATAACGGAAAGTGATTTAAAATGTTTTCTATATATATATCAACATGCAATTGAAATAACATTACATCAATAGTATATTTCTGGCTAGCTGACTCTATACAATTTATATTCAAAATCAAAAAAACTAAAAGTAAACAGCAAAATAATTTGCTCTTTGTATTAGAAAAAATAAGTACAATTTTACAGACAAAATTTGAATATTTTTTGTAATAATGACGTCGTAATACGTCAAAAACAGTTGAAATATCTTTAATTTATGCCTTTAGTTATATTCTTTCGTTTAAGATATAAATTATAAGTCTAGGACACGTATAAATAATTTTACTACTACTTAAGTCGAAAAATCGAAAAATATGTGATTTTTGTGGTTGAAATTAGTTTTTTGGCAGCGACTTTTTTTTGCAAAATTTCAATTTTTGTTTTTAGATTCTTCTTAACTAAGCAAAAACACATCCGAATCATATGTACTTATAAGTCCCGCAAACATCACCCAAGTACTCCCTACCCCTACTTAAACTAAACTGTTAATGAAATATTCGTAGATATTTACTATACCACTACCATTAGTATAAATTTTAAAAATGTTGTTTTTTTTAAGTTATAACTAAGTTTTTTATTGGTGTTCTCTTTCCTTTCTTAGATAGTAAGATTTTGTACTAAACTTGTGTTTAAATAATAAGCTTATTAAAAATACATTTGCTTTGTTTAAAACATAACAATTTTTATAAATAAAAAAAAGTTGTTAAGAGTTCCTAAATGTTTTTAGACACTTAATACATCAATTACTTTTACTTAGGCTACCAACAAGTTTACCATTTTTAATTTAAGATTTTTCATTTCTAAATTTTATAGATATGCACTAAAAGTAGTGTATTATTAAGATCATATTAAGTTTTAAGACAGATTACTATTTTTAGGTTATCATTTAAAGAGAGTAGGTGTAAAATATTCTGTATTTTTATAAGTATTAGTAACATCAATCACAATTTTTCAGGTGCAAATTATAACTTTTTAATTATTAAAAGCTTTTTTTCTAATTTAACCACATAATGAAAATATTTTAAAAGCCTATGTTCTACTCAAAAGTAAGAAAATTTTTTCTTTGTTTTTACGATTGTTGCTATGTTCTCTATTTTTTAAAATAAGTTTATAATAAATATAAACGGAATGTTTTAAAGATTATGTAATTAAATATTAAATTTAGTAATGTGCTATAGTACTGACTGTATGTTATATAACTGTTTATTTACTTTCTTAAACAGTTTTTTTTTATAACTTTAAAATATAAAATAACTAATTTACACGAACTACTTAACTAATACAGTTATTTAGATTTTTTGTACTATTTTTCTATAAGTAGTAGTCTTCCTAACCAATCAGACTTGTTATAGTACTTCATATTTTATAAATGGATGTCTTACAAATTATTTTAACAAAATAATTCAATATTAAAAGCATAAATTTTAGAAGTTTTACAATTTATATATAAAAGTTAAGTAATTTTATATTTTTTTAAACCCTTATAATAACTATAGTTCTATAGTAATTCTTCTTAATACTTTGAATCTTTAAGTGCTTTAGAATTTTAGCTAATTTAACACACTTATTTTATTTAATAAGTAATAATTTGAATTTAATTAGTACTGATTAATGACACTTAAAAATATTATGTATATCCTTGTCAGTCTTGCTTTATAGAATTTTTTAGTTTGTTATAACTGCATGACGCATGAAACACTGTATTGAATTAAGAACTCTGAATTTGATATGTCCGTAATAATACATGTTAAGTGAAGAGTATATTTAGTGGTAATTATATTTAGTCATAAGCTGATATAAACCAGAAACAAAACTTTATGAGTTTTTTATTATCGAAAGCATCTTTCATTTATGAGAATATCTATGTTTTCTGTTTATCTTTACCCGCCTCTTTAAATCGCTCCACGGGATGCGATATCGCCCACTTGAGAAACCCTTCTCAAAAAACATATCAACTAATTTGTTTTAAATTCTAGACAAAGAACAAGTGCAACTAACAGCTGAAACCAAAAATAAAGCAGTAAATTTTCAATTGCTTAAAAAATTTAAAAGTTATCATCATTTAGAGTGTGTTTAAAAACATAATAAGTTACCAAGAACTAACCAGAGTAACAATCAATATTTAATAAAATCAACTACAGTTAACAAGACAAACTTAAAAAGGCTTTGCTTATAAAAAAAAAAACAAAGTGGTGATCACCACATGTTTAAGTTTATTAGTAAATTAGTATTCATTGTGTTGAGTAAGTTCTAAATTTTAAATAAACATTAATTTTCTAGACCTAGAGCGTAATAAAATAAAGAGAAGCAAAATCTTAATTTCAAACAGCCTAAGTTTTGTTACTATTTTAAAATGGACTAAGTGACAACCCGGTTTTTAAAAATGTAGTTCTATTTTATCATAAAAATTTTCAAATAGATGCTTATTCAAATTTTATCCTTAAAAAAGTATATGATAACTATTTTAAAAAAACTACATAAAAAGCCTTTAAACACAACTAGACTGCAGAAAAATAGAAAAGGTTCAAACTTTATATATTACCGGTTTAAACTTAGTAACAAGCGATATTTTAAGTTTTTACAAATGCATGTGAAATAAAAAAAAGTAGTTGAAGGCTTTCAAGGGTAATCAAAAGGTAAACAAGATCTATAAAAAGGCGATTTAATCTTTAAGAAGTTAGGGTGTACAAAACTATAAAGTTACTGCTTTTCAAAACTAAAAGAAATTAACATAAAATAATTTATTTTTCAATTTGTAAAAAAAGCTATCAAAAAATGAAAAAACTTCATAAATATACCTAACTTTAGATTTTCTGATTGCTTAAGTTTATAAACTAAATTTCTAGTCCCAATTAAACTTAGTCTCAAGTGTACTTTTATTTAAAATCCAAGGGTGGGCACACAACTCCTCATAATTTAGCCTACGTTGAGGATTTTTGTGCAACAATCTTGTTATCAAATTCAAATATGCTGGTGAATGACCGTTTGACAAAAGTAGATCTTTGGAAACAATTTCTTTTGGACTTGTAAACGCAATTCTACGTTCAATAATGGTGTACAATACCAGAGCGATGCACCATCTGTCTAAGTCTTCCCCAGTAGCTGTTTTTCCATTTCTTTCGAAAAACTCAGGAGGATAGCAATTTTTGGTACCCGATACTACGGTTAAAACTTTTTTCTGTAAAAAAATAATGGAAACTGTTATAAAGTTTTTTAAGTTGTTTATTAACACCAAAAAACAGATAAATTAGTTTAGAGGTTTTTTAGCAAAACATTCAGCTACTTAATCTTTTAGTTAGTATTTCTCTAAGGAGTGTTAACAATAAAAAAAATTAATTTTACCTAAAACTATACAGGTTAAAGCTTACTAGCATGTTTGTATCAATAATATTATAATCTTATTCAGTCAGAAAGATTTCTAAAAGGGACACGCATTTATTTTAAATCCGTTCATTATCATTGGATACTCAATTTTAAAGTACTAATACTTTGATTCAAACTTACTGGTTTAAAAGTTGCACAGCCGAAATCGAACAACTTGATTTTATTGGTCGCAGGATTGAAAAGTATATTTTCAGCTTTTATGTCTCTGTGAGCTATTGAATTGTTATGGAGATTTTTCATGATACTCCAAAGCTGTTTGTAGTAATTTATAGCGTCTTATAATTCTACTTATTAATAAATATACATTTGTAATTTTATTTATGAGAATAAACAATAACAAATAAACGCATATTTAAAACATAAGTATTTGTTATATATTTTTGTTTTACTAGAGTGTTAAAAAACTTTTTAATAATAGAATCTAAGAAATTTCTTAAAATAGAATTAAGAATTAATTTTATGATCTTTAAAGGACTTTTGAAAACATTTTAATAAAAAACTAAGTAATACACAATCCTCTACTGTAGTTTGCACATGAATAATTTTTATAAGCAATCAATACTATATAAATAAACTAGTTTTTGTTTTGAGTTTAAAGATTAAACATGTATAAACTACTTGATTAGATGGCAATTTTTAAAATAAGGTTGACAAAAATATTTTTAAAAGTTAACGATAGTTACATCTAAAACCTTGTAAAAAGTACTACCAGTAAAAAAAATTTTCTTGCTGATTCTTCTGATAATGGTCCGTGTTTAGATATGTATTTTGCGAGTTCTTCGTAGTTGTTTGGTTTTTCCATTACTATCACACAACATTTGGAATAGATATACCAATCAAATATTTGTATTATATCTAAAAAAAAAAGAATACTTATAAGTGCGTGATTCAAGGCTATGTTCTTATGGTTTTGAAATATATTTTTAAGTTTTAAAAATTCAATTTTAGTTACAATTGAGTATTTGTAATTTACTAGTTATCAAAAATACATTTTAGCAAAACATTTCTAGAGGTTACAATGGTACATTTTAGTGTAATGAACAATTAAACACTATAATTAAAAAAAAAACATTGTATGATAACATTATATAAGAGTTAAGCATCAACAAAAAGTTAAAGATAACAAACAAAAGTAAATATAAATTGAACAAAATGTTTGTGTTAATTTTCAAGAATTTTTTTTTAATCAAATACTAAAGGCCAACTACTCTAAAAGTAAATAAAAAGCAAAAACATACCAGTAGGCCACCAGAGTTTATTTTCTTCAGACTCACAAGCAGCTAGATGCATAGCTAATTCATATGGAAGATTATTCTTACCCTTGTAGGCAGCGGATAAAGAGTTTTTATCAAAACTAATAACTTTTACCGCAATTTCTTCAGGTTTGTGTTTACAAATACCTGTTTAGATTTAATTTAAATAGAGTCGCTTGCAAAAATTTCTGGAGTAAAATTGTATGTATTTTTCTTTAAGAATTTAAAATATATTTTTTATTTAAATTTTATATAATGTATTAAAAATAAAGCTCATGAAAAATATTTCGGTACAGTGTTTAAGTAAAAACACAAATAATTTTTTTTTTTCATGAATCTTAATGTTAGTTCAATCTTTGCTTACCCGAGTATACAGATCCTTGACCGCCTTCACCGATCTTTTCTTTGATCTCGTAGTATCGATGAAAGTCTGTTGCTTTTCCCATTGAATCTACGCTTTGTTCGAAAGGAACCACATTGTTAATCTGAGGATAAATAGGATTTAACGCTTGCAGGACTTGAAGTTGGTTTTTCTGCGAGTTTTGTAAGTAAACCAATTGTGTGTTTTTATTTTGAGCTGGTACTGTGACTTTTTGTCGTTTCATCAGCTTATGCTTATTAATCCAACTTTTGCTCGTGTTCTTGTTCTGCACTAATGTAACAAACATATGTTGCTCGTCTATTGTTTGTTTCATTTGACACGCAACATTCATTTGTTGGTTTTGATATCTTTGTTGGTAGGTATTACTCAATAGTGGAGTAGCTTGCGCTTTGTAGTAATCTTGTAAACCTTGAGTACCTTGAAACATTTTACGTTTGTTTTGGGTGAGCTTGGCATATTTGTTTGTGCTTTGGTAACCTAGATACTCACTTTGGTTCTGTTTGTTCTGATTTTGCTGGAAATAAAACTTAGTCTCAAGTGTATTTTTATTCAATATCCAAGTGTGGGCACTTAATTCCTCATAATTTAGCCTACGTTGAGGATTTTTGTGCAACAATCTGGTTATCAAATCCAAATATGCTGGTGAATGACTATTTGCCAAAGGCAGATCATTGAAAACAATTTCTTTTGGCATTGTAAACGCAATTCTACATTCAATAATGGTGTACAATACCAGGGCGATGCACCATCTGTCCAAGTCTTCCCCAGTAGCTGTTTTTCCATCGAAAAAGTCAGGGGGATAGCAGTTTTCGGTACCCGATACTACGTATAAAGTTTCTTTCTGTTTGATAAAACAAACAATTACAACGTTTTTTAAGGAGTTTATAACACCAAGAAACAGATTAATTAGCTTAAGGGATTTTTTTCAAATATTCAACTACTTTATCTTTCAGTTAGTATTTCTCTAAAGAAAAGTAACTCGAAATCATAGTAATTTCACTTAAAACTATACATGTTAAAGCTTGTTAGCATGATTATATTTATAATATTATAATCTTATTCATAAAGAATATTTTTAAAAGGTAAAACATTTATTTTTAATCTGTTCATTGTCATACTCAATTTTTTATATACTAATACTTCGATTCAAACTAACCGGATTAAAAGTCGCACAGCCGAAATCAAACAGTTTTATTTCGTTGGTAACCGGATTGAAAAGTATATTTTCAGCTTTTATGTCTTTGTGTGCTATTGAACTGTTATGAAGATTTTGCATAATATTCCAAAGCTGTTTGTAGTAATTTAAAGAGTTTTATAGCGAATTATAATTCTACGTATTGTTAATAAATAGTAATTGTTTTTTTTTTAATGAAAATAAAAAAGACCAAATACATGAACAAATAGATGTTTGTTTACAGGGTTGCAAAACACGTAGAATTTGAGAAGTTTTGATAAAAAACTTAGAAAAACTTGAAATTTTCAACAAAAATCACTGAAAAACCTGGAATTTTCAAAAATTTATTCATGTTAAGTACAATAATTTCGATTTGACACAAAAAATCTATCATATAGATAAAATTTTTTGTCATCATCAATTTTTTTTATATAAAAACACTTTTAAAGTAGCTCTTCAGTATTTTTCAATGTTTTTTACTATTTAACACAGTTTTTTACCTTATAATTTTCTTTAAACTAAAAGTGTGTACTTTTAATAAGCTTGAAAAAATATGGTAAAACATTTGGCAACCCTGTATTTAGAATGTTAGTATTTATTATACTATTTTGGTTTCAACCAAAGCAATTACAAAAAATTGTAATAAAAATAGATCAGAATTTTTATAAATGAAATTAAGAACTAATTCTATGATCTTTAAAAGACCTTTAAAAATATTTAACACAAAACTAGTTAATACGCTCTTCTCTGGTATAATTAGCACATAAATAATTTTAATTAGGTACAAAATATTTTTTTTATTTTGACTACCAAGATTAAACATGTGTATACTACTTAATAAGATATTTATTTTATAATCAGGTTAAAGAACAATGGTTTTAAGTTTTAACTGTAGTTACATCTTAAACCAAGTAAAAAGTACTACCTGTATAAAAATTTTTCTTGCTGATTCTTCTGATAATGGTCCGTGTTTAGATATGTATTTTGCGAGTTCTTCATAGTTGTTTGGTTTTTCCATTACTATCACACAACATTTGGGATAGATAAACCAATCAAATATTTGTATTATACCTAAAATATATGAATACTTATAAGTGTGTTATTCAAGGCTATGTTCTTAGGGTTTTAAAACTTATTTTTAATTTTAAATGTTCAATCTTAGCGACAATTCAATATTTGCAAATCACTAGTTATCAAATACACATGTTAGCAAAACATTTCTAGAAGTTACACTGGTACATTTTAGTGTCCCAAAGTGCGCAAAATAGCTACTGGGGCGATTTAAGTAAATCGGGGGCAATAACTGGTTAAGTGGCGAATTGGGGCAATTTTAATATTTTGGGCTGTTATAAAACTTTAAAACTCACACTAGGTGTTCTTGAGTCACAGATGTAGAGCAAAAAGTCTTAGCTGTTTTTAAATGGTCGTTTTTTGAGTAGTGTTGTTGGAGGGGGCCATAGCCTTTTTTATTTTTTTAAAGGGGCCATTTAAAAAAAGTTTGGGAAACCCTGTTTTAGTGCAATAAACAATAAAACACTATTATTATCCAAAAAACATTGTATGACAACATTGTATACGAGTTAAGCAACAAAATATTTCATAACAACAAACAAGAAAAAGTTACTTAATAAGGTTATTTTTGTTAATATTTTGAAGAAACTTATTTAAAACTAAATGAAAGGTGATAAATATAAATAAAATAAAAGTAAAAAAAATACCATTAGATCCCAAGTTTTTATTTTCATCAGATTTACAAGCAGCTAGATGCATAGCTAATTCATATGGAAGATTCTTCCCTTTGTAGTCGATGGATAAAGAGTTTTTATCCAAACTTATAATTTTTATTGCAACTTCTTGAGAATTGTATAAACAAACACCTGTTTAAATTTTAAACTTCAATTAAGATAGAGTCGTTTTCATAAATTTTTTTATGAATTTTACGTTTTATGTATATTTTTAGAGAAAAAAAGTATGTATTCAATTTCAAGAAATTTAAAAATATTTTTTATTCTAACTTTATTTAAGGTGTTAAAAAGAAAATTATTTAAAAATATTTCAGTACAGAGTTTAATTAAATCTATAAATAATTAATTTTTTTTTTTCATAAATCTTAATGTTAGTTCAATCTTTGCTTACCCGAGTATACAGATCCTTGACCGCCTTCACCGATCTTTTGCTTGATCTCGTAGTATCGATAAAAGTCTGTTGCTCTTCCCATTAAATCTACGCTATGTTCGGAAGGAACCACACTGTCAATCTTAGGATTAGGAGCATTTAACACCTGATAGAATTGAAGTTGGTTTTTCTGCGAGTTTTGTATGTCAATCAGTTGTGCAATTTGTACATTGTTTTTATTTGGTAGTTTGGCATGCTGCTGTTCCATCAGTTCCTGGTACATTTCAATCAAACGTTTTCGCGTGTTAACGTTCTGCATTAATGTATTAAACATATGTTGCTCGTCTATTGGTTGTTTCATTTGACGCCCAACATTCATTTGTTGGTTTTGATACCTTTGTTGGTTGGTATTACTCAATAGTGGAGTAGCTTGCGCTTTGTAGTAATCTTGTAAACCTTGAGTACCTTGAAAGTTTTTGCTCATGTTTTGGGTATAGTTAGCATTTTTATTTGTGCTTTGGTAACCTAGATGTAATCCACTTTGGTTCTGTTGGTTCTGATTTTGCTGGATATAAATGTTGTTCTGGACTCCTACGTACTGTTTTGAAGATCTGGGTATGTACATGCTTTGCACATTGTAGGCAAGGTTGGGTTGCCCATTGTGTTGTGCATTCATGTGTTGCTGATATATATTTTGTAAACCTGAAGGCTGCATCTTGTTGTTTGCCTCTTGTGGTATAGGTGTAAAAAACGGCACTATAGGATTTGCCAGGTAGAAACTGTTATCTTTGAAGTTTTTACTCATTTACAAATTTATACACTTAAATACTCTGTAAAAATTCTAAATTTATTGTATATTAGATACTAAAGGAATTCGTAGACATTAGTGATCATACTTATTACTGTTAAATTTTTAATTAAACTACATAAAAATCAGAAGATATAAGATAAGGTATACCAAAGAATTTTAATCCATCCTAAAGCTTTCAAGTAAAAAGTTAAAAGTATTTCATCCTTAACTTTTTAAGTTTTATTATTGAAGCTAACTAAGATATAAAGTTTAAGTCTAAAAACAATGGTTTGATGACTGTTTCATTTGAATTTTGTCAAAAATTGAAATATAAGATTTGCCTATAGTACTTTATCATCAAGCATTTAATTTAGTAAAAATAAAAACATTCTGTAAAAAAAAAACTATTGAAACAACATGTAGTAGTATAGTTCATTTTTAACAAGAAAAAGTTGATTTAAAAATACTTAAAGATGTACCGAGTACAAACAGTGATATTATTAAATTTACAGTTAGTGTTTTTTTTACCTACTAAAATAAAACAGATCTAAATGTAATAATAACAAATTTTTAGTGAAACATATTACTTGACTACGTAAAAATTAATCTTTTTGTGGATTACGCTTCTAAACTTCATTTAATTTGAAAAATATATAAATTATCGTGAAATATATGACATGAAAATAATTAGTTTAGCATTTATTTAAAAAAAAATAAATGCTTAAAATAAATATTACATAGCGAAAGCTTTGAAGAACACTAGGAATTTGCTAATAAAAAAATCTTAAATATCTACAATGCTAAAAACATAGCTGCAATATGTTAGTACTTTAAAATAAACTAGTCATGCCTGGTAAAAAAAAAATTATACATTAAACTTAAAAAAACTCTTAATTTAAAGTACAAAAATTTATTTATAAGTCTATATCTTTAAAATGTAAAACTATAGTTAAATTTTGAGTAGTATAACTTCTCAAAATACACTATACAGCTGTTTGAAAGATCTTTTTTTAAATTTTTGAACAAACAAAATTTTAGCTAATTAAAAAAAATCAAATTAAATAAAAATTCGTACGATTTAATTAAGTATTGTTTATTGAACGAAAAAAAAGCGCTCAAATATTTGGTCTAAGGACCTGGTGTACGAAAAAACCTTTCGGTTATCAAGTCGTACGCCAGGATACAGTTTAAAGTCAGGGACAGGACAAAAAAAAAGCCTACGGCACGTGGTATTCCCAAGCGGTCACCTATCTAAGTTTTAATTACGCCCGACACTGCTTAACTTCCCAGATCGAACGAGATGGGGTGAAATTGTTGTTGTATTATAACAAAAATTTGTTAATAAAACTTTTGCTTTGCACTAAACTGTTAGTAATGTATATTAAATTACTTAGTAACAGAATTAACAAAATATTTTTAAAAGTCAAAAACGGGTAGCTCGAAGTTTATGCAGCCATTAGCATTAAAGTAGCAAATCATATCTGCTGAATCAGCAAAAAACTTTTTTTATGTTATTTTTGATTTAATCATTAAAACTTATTTTTTAGTTTTTTAGAATGGTTGGGTAGGGATAAGGGTATAACAGAATAAAAATTAATAAAAAGGTTTATTTTTTTGCTGACTCATCAAATATGCAATTGGTTTTATAATTTTATGCAAAAATATTTCAATGATTTTCAAGCTACCCGATTATGACTACCAGAAACGTTTTAAGTCTGTTACTAAGTAATTTAGTATACATTACTTACAGTTTTATATACATTACTTTTTTTTTAAATATTTTTAGCTAACTATAATTTTGATTAAGTTTAGGTATGCAACTCGATGACCGAGAGGTCTTTTTGCTACCCAAGTCATTGAACCAAAAAACTTTTGAGCAAAATTTTTTTTTGTTTTTGTTCAATAAACAATAGTGCAAGGCAAGGTTTTTGATGCACATTTTGAGAACATTTGCTCTACAGAAGTAAATTAATGTACTTACTAAGAAAATATTGAACTTAACAATTTTAAAATTTTATTCTACTTCGGTACTTTCCCCAGAATTATCTTAAACTTCCAGATAATTATCAAACTAGCATGAACTTAAGAGCTTGAGAGCATTTTTTAGGAATATTATGAAATTTAGAATATTCTGCAAACTTATCAGTATCAAAAATATGTGGATGCACTAAGCCAGTGGTTCATAATTTTTTTTCAAGTTTTACCCTTTTTTGGAAGGTTATTACCAAATTTACCACCAAGATACAAAATATTGTTTAGTTTTAAGGAAGAAAAATGTTTTTTGAACTTTACTAAATATAACAGTTGTAAAATTTAAAGAGTTTATTTAACTTAAAATAAGTTACAGTATAGTACTAACTTAAAAATTAATACTAAGTTGATAAGCATTAATTGGTAATTACCTAGGACTATGTTGCACCAATATCAAGCTAAAATTATATTATAATAAATGTATTTTTTAACCATAATTTTAGGTTAAAAATCTATATTTTAAGCCTAATATCTATTGAATCTAAAAAGATACTTTGTTTAAAAGAAAACTGTATAAATATATATTAAGAATTAAATTTATTTATTTTAAACTAAAATGTTTAATTGATTTTATTATCGAATAGCGTAATCACTATAAATTATTGCTTTGATATAATCACTTTATAATATTAAATAAACGTTATTAAATGTTTAAATTTTGTTAGTTTATGATAAATAAGTTAAATTTTATTAATGTATTTATGAAATATAAATTTTTAGGCTAAATTTATGGTTAATAAAGATATCAAATATTATATAATTTCAGCTTAATATTGGTGCTACATCATTCTAGGTAATAGCTGTAAAAAAGAAAATTTGTACCCTAAAACAAGGGAATTTACCTTCAGGGGTAAATTTACCCAAGGTTCAGAATTGCTGCACTAAGCTCTTTGTCTGGTGATTCAGGTGTCAAGACTACAAAACTAATTTATTTAAAAAGCTTTGTTTAATCATTCTATTTCTTAAAATTTATTTCATACTCGAAACAAACTGAATACACATTAGGTATACAAATTACTCAATTATAATTAAAATAAGCTTTCAGATAAAAAATCCTGAGCCAGAGCTTTAAAAATTAGCTAATAATTAAAAAAAATACTTTCAAAAAAATACATTATAATTTTTTTTTTACACTGTTAGAGATCTTTAATAACAATTAAATTTTGTAAATTGGTTTTAAATAATAGTGAATCGGTCCTATTGATAGATGTGAAAACTCTGGAGTTAACAAGCCCAAGTTCAAGCAATGTGGTTGACACATTTAAAAAATAATGAAACAAAAATTTTAGCTTTAAACATACCACCAATATTTATTACACTAAAAAGAACTTTTTTAATTCCATTAATTATTGAATGCTAGTTAAAAAATAAAATTACTTAGTTTTAAAAAAATAATCAAGTTTAAAAAGCTTACAAACTACCATCTAGAAAACTTTTAAACAAACATATTAGTTATTGAATTGAACTGTAAATGAATCTTTAACTTAGCTTTAATTTGAGTACATCAAAATCTCATAGTTTTAGGACTTATCATTTCTTTTGAGCTGTTGTAACTGGATATGTAGTAATAAGTATTAGTCTTCTGTTTATTGTTTCGGGTAGTTGTTTTAGTATTTGTCGGGGGTGGTTGGAGTTGTAAGAATTGTTTGCCTATTTTTGAACTTATATTTAGACTGAATGGTGGGTTGAAATATATTATGTCTCTTTTTCTTTGTTTTTTATTTCTTTCTGGTAAAGTGGTTTTATCGTATTTTAAGGTGTTTTTATAATTGGCCGAATTTAATGCTTTTTGGTATTCATTTTTTACATTGTTGAAGGATTCTTCGTTATTAGATAGTTTTATTAGTCTTCTGTTTATTGTTTCGGGTAGTTGTTTTAGTATTTGTCGGGGGTGGTTGGAGTTGTAAGAATTGTTTGCCTATTTTTGAACTTATATTTAGACTGAATGGTGGGTTGAAATATATTATGTCTCTTTTTCTTTGTTTTTTATTTCTTTCTGGTAAAGTGGTTTTATCGTATTTTAAGGTGTTTTTATAATTGGCCGAATTTAATGCTTTTTGGTATTCATTTTTTACATTGTTGAAGGATTCTTCGTTATTAGATAGTTTTATTAGTCTTCTGTTTATTGTTTCGGGTAGTTGTTTTAGTATTTGTCGGGGGTGGTTGGAGTTGTAAGAATTGTTTGCCTATTTTTGACCTTATATTTAGACTGAATGGTGGGTTGAAATATATTATGTCTCTTTTTCTTTGTTTTTTATTTCTTTCTGGTAAAGTGGTTTTATCGTATTTTAAGGTGTTTTTATAATTGGCCGAATTTAATGCTTTTTGGTATTCATTTTTTACATTGTTGAAGGATTCTTCGTTATTAGATAGTTTTATTAGTCTTCTGTTTATTGTTTTGGGTAGTTGTTTTAGTATTTGTCGGGGGTGGTTGGAGTTGTAAGAATTGTTTGCCTATTTTTGAACTTATATTTAGACTGAATGGTGGGTTGAAATATATTATGTCTCTTTTTCTTTGTTTTTTATTTCTTTCTGGTAAAGTGGTTTTATCGTATTTTAAGGTGTTTTTATAATTGGCCGAATTTAATGCTTTTTGGTATTCATTTTTTACATTGTTGAAGGATTCTTCGTTATTAGATAGTTTTATTAGTCTTCTGTTTATTGTTTCGGGTAGTTGTTTTAGTATTTGTCGGGGGTGGTTGGAGTTGTAAGAATTGTTTGCCTATTTTTGAACTTATATTTAGACTGAATGGTGGGTTGAAATATATTATGTCTCTTTTTCTTTGTTTTTTATTTCTTTCTGGTAATAAGTATTATATTTTTTAAATAGTTGACAATAATTTAATAAGATCTTAGTATTGGTTTAAGTGTGTAATAAGGGTTTTTGAAAAACACTAACTTAAAGCTTCAAATTATCTTAATTATTATTTTTTTACTTAAAAACACACATTTTACTAAAAAACACTAGATTATCTTAAAAGTTAATCAATGAATCTTAAAAAAATGTCAATTTTATAACAAAGTACAGTGAAGTTTAAAAGATAATATTTTGTGTTTAAGCAAAATGGTTTCAACAAAGTTAAATTTAAAAATAAAGTGTACTCCTATAACCTATAAGCTTTTTCAAGCAAATCATATCACATTAAGGGCATAGTGGGGGTCCGACATTTTTTTTCACTAAAAATAACATTAAATCTTTAATAAAAGCTTAAAATGCAAACTACAAGCCAGTCTTTATAGAATAAAAAAAGTCTTATTTAACTTTGAGATATTGTAATTTTTATAAGAAATATCCAATACAAACATATAGACTGCAAATTTTTTGAGGTCAATTTTCTTGAAAACTACAAAAATCACTAAAAATTTATCTACTCCTTCATTTTTTGAGCTAAAGACCTCTAACTTTTAGGAAATGTTCTTTTTATAATTTAAAAGACTTTTAATGTTGCGATTTAAAATATTAAAAAATAAAAATTAAAAATAAAAAGACAAAAAAATAAGGTTTTTTTCAATAAATATTTATTTTTCAAAATTAGAAAAAATTATGCATTCAGTCTTTTTAAAATTTAATAGTTGACTTTCTGTAAAACTTTAAAGAAGATTGCTTAATAAATGAAGGAGAAATATTTTTAGTTAAATGGTCTTTTTTAGCGTTTTTAGTTTGTGCCTTCCATTAGGAATGTATTGAGGTCACCAACTTTGATCACTTATTTCTAAATAATTACTTTGAATTTTTTCAAGCAGTTAAGAATATCAGATAATTCAGATAAAACTCTATAAAACAAGATCAACTTGTAAAAATCAAGGTGGAGACCCCTATGATCTTAGTATGTAATAGAATTCATTTATTGTTTAGTAATTATATTACACATAAAAAGAAAATTTTGGATACAGAATAAAAAGATGTATGTTTTGATCAAAAACTAAAGAATTGGTTAGTATAAAAGCTTTCCACAAACATTTTTCTATTACTATAAAAAGTGAATCATTTTAAACAACCACAAAGTATTTTCTGTTTTAAAAAACATTAAACTGAGATCTCTACTTCAAGAGAAGAATTAATATAATTTGTTCTTTCAAAATTTTTATCAGTAAACAAAGTTTTGCTTAATGATCTTGTCAGTACTTACATTAAAATCTGGAAATATATGTAAAAACAGTATGTAAACAAAATTCAAAAAAATAAAAACAAATCTTTACCTAAAAAACATAACAAAATCAAAATATTATCTTAAGGTCTCAACACTGTTGAAGCCTAAGCCAGCACAATATTTGTAGTACTTTTATACTTGAAAAAGTTAGATTGTTAAAGCGGACAAAAGGGACAAACTAAATAAATGATGCAAATTCTGTTATTCCTGCCCCCATTTTAAAAAACTACACTTCAAAACTTAATTCCTAAGATGTCTGTAATGTTAGTAATATGCATATTTAAAAAAGATTTTGTGTAGTTACTGTTTTTAGAAAAGTAAAAAAAGTTTTCAAATAGCCTTCAAGCTGAATCTTAAATTTTGATAGTAAGTACAAACAAATACTTTTTTTTTAAATTTCAATAACTACCTCTATTAAGATTTGCTTTAACTTATTATTCTTATACTAAAAAGAACTGTAATTGTTTTTAAAAAGCTTGCAAGATGATAAAAAGAAGCCAACATCCAGATTTTTGTGATATTCTAATTGTTGTTGGCTAATTATTATGCAGAAACTTCTCAAATTTAAGTTTTAATATATATACATTTAACCTTTCAATGATAATTAGATTTTGTTTTGTTTTTCAGAATAAAATATTTTGTAAATCTATTTACAAGCTAGTATTTTCAATGACTTTTAAGCATATTTTCTAGATTTTAATGTAAGAACTGATGAGCTCATTGAGCAAAACTTTGTTTACTAATTAGAATTTTGAAAGACTAAACTACAATCACATAGTATTCAATAAGTTTTAAAAATAGGTAAAGCTCCAAGCTTATTGTTTCTAAATCAAGATATATTTATTATTGAAGTATAAAATACAAATCATAAATTCATATTTACTTCTCATCTAATTTATTTTTCTGAAATCAAAAAGAGGATCTAAATATAAAAGCTATATTTGTAAAAAAATTAAATATTAAGGGCATAGGGGGGTAAACACCTTTTTTTGGTTTATTATCTTATTTTATATAGTATTTACTAAGCTACAAGATGCTTTTTACAGAATTTAAAACTTCAAAATAATTTTAGGAGGCATAAACTAAAACGGCAAACATAGACTATTTCACTTAAAATCTATCTTTTCCTACGTTTTTTGAGATAACTACCTTAAATTTTTAGGAAATGTTCCTTGATATATTAAGAAAATTCTTTCAAAACTGAATTTAAAAATATTAAAATATTATATAAAAAATAAACAAAAAAAAAACAGTTTTTTTTTAGTTTATTGTTATAAAATTTTTATTTTTAAATTTTTTTAAATTCTATTCTAACGGATTTTTTTAAATATTGCAAGGAACATTTCCTAAAAATTTGAGGTAGTTATCTCAAAAAACGTAGGGGGAGATAGATTTTTAGTGATTTCTAGTTATTTGCCGTTTTAGTTTGCGCCTCCCATAAAGTTCCTATTGTTGCCTCCAACTTTGACCGGCTATATCTCAAAAATTATTTTGAATTTTTTAAATCTGTAAAAATCATCTTGTTGCTTAGTGAAAACTATATAAAATAAGAAAAAAAAACCAAAAAAGGGTATTTACCCCCCTATGCTCTAAAGTAGTGGTAAAATGTTTTTTTAATTCAACTTCTTCCTAAGATGTTATCTTTGTTTTTTAGCTAAGAACTGCAAACTTAAAAAAACATTTTATCTACAATTGTTACTTACCTGTATTACACATAGATTTACTACATACATCTACTAATTTGTATTAAACATCTTTATCTGATAATATGAAATTAAATGAAATAAAATACAAAAAATGCTAATAAAAGATTTATTTTATTTTTTACTTATATGTAGTACATTCTAAATGTACAAAAAACTTGACTTCTATAAAGCATACTTTATTAAAAACAATTTAAAAATATTTAACATGCAATACAATTTTGCATTTTAAAGTTTAAATTTACATAACTATTTAGGTATAAGCTCTCAAAGTAGGCTCGTAGGCTATTAAACCTGGAAGAACTTCAAAATTTAGAAAAAAGCCTGAGAGTTTTGAACAATATTTCTACATAAGATAATGAAATTTAGGTAAGATACAAAATATCTCTTATATACAACACAATTTTTCTGTATCGTTTAGAGTTTCACTTATCATAAAACATATTTATACAGGGTGGCCAAATGTTTTTGAGAATTTTCTTCTAGGTTTTCAAAAATACAAGTTTTGGGTCTATTTTTAGTCTTAAATCAAGTTTAAGGTAAAATGCGTCATAAATAGTAGAACAACATTGAAAAGATACTGTAAAGCAACTTTGAATGTATTTTTTAATTAAAAATGTTAATAATAACAAAAATTATCTTATTGGTAGATTTTTGGAGTCAAATCAAACTTTCATTACTATACATGCAATAATTCTTTAAAATTACAGGTTTTTCTAGATTTTAAAATGATTTTTGTTCAAAATTCCAGGTTTTTTATAAATTTCTCATCTCCAGGTTATTTTAGCTTAAAATGTCAAATTCCAGGTTTTTTGGCAACCCTGTTAATAGTATCATTAGTTTATTTTCATTATTTTTATATTATTTAAAATAGTATTTTCAATTTGATTTAATTTTATACTAAAAATTAACAACAAAACTTGAAATTTCAAAAATATTGAAAATATTCAGAAAACTAAAAAAAACATTATCCAGTACCTGAGTACAATAGATTTCTTTGGAAGATGCAAACTAAAAATATAATTCTTCTTCAATATTAAATTAAAATTTCTAAAACTTAACAGTAATTTAGTTACTATTACGTCAGTATTCTGCTGAAGTTTTTTTTTTCTTATGAAATTTTTTATAGTTCTTTTTATATTAAAAAAAAATGAGAAAAGTAGTATATTTTTATTGTTTCTTTAGTTTTATTAATTAAATTTTAAATATTAAAAAAAATTCAAGATAAGATATTTACAAACTGTTTAAGCTTTAATGTCTTCAGCTTAGAAAACAATTAGAATTTTTTAAATAATTTGTTTTAATTTCTGAGAAAACTGATCTAAAATTATATGGAAAACTTTTACAAAATTTACTATGTTTCTTAAACTATTCAAATGTTTCATATTCTATAAATATTATACTGACTTATAGCTTTTATTTATTTTTTTTAATATTGCAGATTTCTTTTAAAATTTTTGAAGTACAACTTCTTAAATAATTAACTACGATCAAGAAAAAATGAAATCCAATAAAGAAAAGTACACTGTGCTGGAAAGATTTAAGGTAATTTTAAACTTAATTTGTATTCTTATAGCTTTTATAAAATGACCATACGTTAAGATATTTAAATTTAAATCTGGGTATATTTTCTACAAAAGTTTAAGCCAAAAACTTCATTTGTTTCAAATTTATTTCAACTAGATTCCACAGTTTACTTTATAATATTTATAAAAAAGGCAAAAATTTTAAGATACCTTTTTTTCAAATGTATCAATACTATTTTTGGCTTAAGTCATAACATTTATTGTTGTTTATCTACTAAAGTAATGTGACCAACTTATATATGTATTTTATTGATAAATTTGGTTTTGAAATAAATAAGTTTTACAGCCTACTTAAAATACATTAATTTTTTGCTAAAACTAATTTTACAGTTTTTGATATGGAAAGGTGGGAAATCAATATAATATATAATTTAAATTGTGTTTTTAGCATAATTATTAATAAACAATAAAATGTTACTAAAAATTTTAATTTAATTATATATTTTTTTATTGTATCACTTTCAAATTTAATTTTCCCAAAAAAGCTTTTTAAAATTTTTAGCCCTTAAAAGATGTTTCCTAGTATTTTGGGCTGTATATAAAAAGTTACCAATATTTTCTGTAGAGCAGAAATTGACAACTTGACATTTTTTAATATTGCAGGTAATTTAATATAATTTTAGTAAAAAAAAAATCTTTAAATGTTTAAATTGTCTTTAAAATAAATTTTATACATAATAATTTTGAGTGAAAAAAATAGTAATAAATAGTCTTTTTAATGCATATTAAAGTTTTGATTTGCAGAACCCTACTGTAGAGTAAACTTAAAGTTTTAATTGTTTGTATCTTATATTTTTCTAAAATTTGGTTGAGAAGCTAAAACTAATAATATTGAGTTCAAATATTTTATAAAACCTTAGTTTTGTAAGTTCTGTTTTAAATCTTTCTATTTAAAAACTTTGAAAGTATAATTATGAAGCAAGGATAATAAGAACAATGTGTAAAAAATATGCTGGTATGCTTAATTTAGTTAAGGCCATAGGGGGGGGGGGTAAACCATGTTTTTTACAAGTTAATCTTAATTTATAGAGTTTTTTCTAAGCTTCAAGATGCTTTATATCGTTTTAAAAAATTCAAATTTTTTTTTGAGATATGACCAGTCAAAGTTGGGCCGCATAATAGGTTCCCTATGGGAAGGGAAAACTAAAACAGCAAAAAAAGACTATTTCATTTAAAATCTATAATCACTAAAAATCTATCTCCTCCTTCATTTTTCAAGCAATCTTCTTCAAACTTTCACAGTCTAATCTTTATACAATAAAAAAAAAACGTTACTTTGGAATTTAAAAAATTTTTGTAAAAATATTTTTTTTTGTAAAAAAAAAACACTTTTTTTTTTAATTTTTGTGATAAAATTTTTTTTTTTTTAAGTTACTAAAATTCTAAAGTAATGTTTTTTATTTTATTATAAGGAACATTTACTGAAAATTTGAAGAAGATTGCTTGAAAAATGAAGGAGGAGAGAGATTTTTAGTGAATTTTTAAATTTAAGAGAAATTTGACCCCAAAAAATTTGCGATCCATACGTTTATATCAGAAAGTTTTTACAAAAAATTAAATATCTCAAAATTTAAATGATATTTTTGAAATCTATAAAAACTGGCTTGTAGTTTGTACTTAAAGCTGTCATATAAAAGCTAAAGTTAATTTTTGTAAAAAAAAATGTTGGACCCCCCCCCCCCCCCTATGGCCTTAAGGGCATATGGGGGTAAACACCATTTTTTGAAATTTGATCTTCTTATTTCAAATAGTTTTTACTAAGCTACAAAATGCTTTTTACAGATTTAAAAATTTCAAAATAATTTTAGAGATATAACCGGTCAAAGTAGGAGGCAACAATAGGATCCTTATTGGAGGCCCAAACTAAAACTACAAACAACTAGAAATCACTAAAAATCTATCTAATCCTACGTTTTTTGAGATAACTACCTCAAACTTTCAGGAAATGTTCCTTGCAATGTTTAGAAAACTCTATTGGAACAAAATCTAAAAAATTGATAAATAAAATTTTTTTAATAAAAAAACAAAAAAAAAACTACCCCACCCCCCTATGCCCTTAATGCAATTTAATTTCTTACTATGGAGCCAAAGCTATTTATTGCCTTAAAAAAGTCTTTCAAAATTTATATTTATAAACATTTTATTTTAAGAAAAATTACTCTAAGGCTAACATTTGTTGTGCATGTTTATACAGCACTCTGCTATACAGTTGTGAAACATATACAATAAATTGCAGGTGAAGAAAAATAATACATTGCACCTATAATGCCTCTGTTGTATCCTTAAAATTAGAAAGAAGCAAAATATCACCACAAGGAAGTTTTGATAATTATTTCAACTAAGTTAGCTTCAGCTAATACCGGCTTTGCTGGTTTGGTCATGTTCTAAGGTTGAGCAAAGAGAAAATTATAAAGTCTTTGTTATTCAGAGAGTTGTTTGTTGGCAAACAAAACCATGAATGTCCAACACTGTGTTTAAAAGACATCTACAAGCACAGCCAAAGGAGCTTGAATTTCAGCATTGATGAGAGGAAGGAGCTTACAAATGACCTCAATAAATGATAGTATATACAAAAAAATACAAGAAAAAAAAAACAATTTAAGAAAGTGAAGCAGACAAAGAAATGAGAATAATAATATATTTTGTCTTGTTTTATTTATTAAATGTTGCTCTACTGTGTTTATAAATGGTTATGCTATATTATATATGGTAAAGTTATTTTTTACTCATGTGCATAGCTGATTTTGGCTGATAATTACATCTTAGCTCTTAATAATAAGAAAAAAAGTAATAGTAAATAAATATACAGAAAGTGAGTAAAAAAATAAAATCTTTAGTTTTTTACGTACTTAAGAAGTTTTTATAAGTCTCAAAAAAAAATCATTACTCTAAAAACTAAAAAAATAATGATATGTTAAAAAAAACACCTTAGTTTCCTGATTTTTACTGACCGTTTATTTTTAAATTTCTCATTTTACTATCAAAAAGTATTCATCATTATTTAGGGTTGCCATTCTACCTAAAACTTTGAACAAAAATTGGGTGGTAAAAACAATGGCGAGTAATTATTATTTTGTTCACTAGAGGATCTTTCAGAACTATTTAAAAATACTTTTCATGACAGTTTGGTAGCTAAAAACTACCAAATGAAATTTTCAAAGCTGTCATATGATTTTAATTTTGTCTTTGTTTCAATATGTAAAAAGTATTTTAATTAAGAAAGAGCAGATTTTATGCATTTTATTAGATGAAAGCTTCAATACACAATTAAAAAAAACTCAGATGGAAATTTTTGTCAAATACTTGAATTATCTGTCCATAGCAAATAGTTTTCATTATATGCTATAAAAGATACAACATAGTCAGAAAGACTGTGAAACATCAAACTCTATTCTATAAAAGTAAATTCAAGAATTCTGATGAAAACATTACAGTGATATCAACATATAAATTGATATTAGAAATTATTTTAAAGAAAAAATGAAAAAAAATTAACACTAGCTTGATATAGTTTTCCTCTAAAACCATCTACTGATTAAAAAACTTGCTAGATATTTTTGCTACTTTTAAATAGATTTCCATTGAGGTTTTTTTTGCAGTTTAGATTGAACCCTGTTAAAATTAACCAAACCAAAAGATTTAAAAAAATCATTATTTACTGAAACTAAATGCCACGCTTCAATCTAGTTCAAACTTAACTGTCAGAACTGTTTTAGTTCTAGCTTTATTTTTTATTACAAAAAAAAATATATTGTATAATGTTTACATTTACAGATTAAAGGTATTTGAAATTTAAGTTGTGTTATAATTTACATTTGATAAGAATATGTAACCGCTAAGTAAGATAATAAATATAGCTAAATAACTTAAGGCTCTTTTTTTGGTCCCATATATCTTGCTTTTTTAATTTTAAATCAACTTAGCTTTCAAAATATTCATGAAATATCTATTGATAAAAAAATATGTTAACACTCTCTTATATTAGAATATATTAAAGTTATATTAATTTCAGACAGGAGCTACTAAAATAAAAATGGACACCAATTCCCAGAAGATAGATGTAAAAGAAGATTTGCAGTAATAAAGGATTAGCTGATGAAAGAAATAAGGAAAATTTTAAAAGATATGGGGATAAATTAGACTGAAAACATAAAAAAGGTCTTCTATGAACTAAGGTATTGGCTTATAGGTCTTTAGAGCTTGTGAATAAAAAATTGCTAAAAAACAAACAAGTTAAAGATAGAGTTACAAGTCTTTAGTTTTAAAATTAATTAGACCTTTTTTATGTTTAAAATAAGTTTTAACCTTGAATTTTTTTTTATGTTACACTTATCTTAAAAACAACCTGTGTAAAATTTAACATGGTTTAAGTAAACTTTCACATTGGTTTTTTGATTTTATGTAATGTTTTGTTATTTTGTAATTTTAAGGTTTTATCAAAAAGTTAAGAAATGCCTTCCTTGATTTTTTTTCAAACTCTTTAATTTTATTCACCTTGTTTTTATGATAATTACCACATTAAAACTATTTTAAGCTAAAAACTTGAAGGCTGCATTTTTAGCTCCAAAGCAGTTTACATTTGGGCTTATTTAAAAAAAGGGTCTGGGTAACAAGCTTTAGAAATAATCTAACCCAACCAAAGTTATTTTTTTTTGTGACCTTTGAACACAACTTGAAACCAGGAAATGTATTTTAAAAACTCCAAAAAACATGCTCTGTAAAGTTATATTTCTGTTAATAATTTTACAAAGTTAATTGTAAAAAAAGAAAATATATATAAATCCTTCATTTAACCTTTCTAAATAAATAATATATACATAAGTTGAAATAAAGAAAAATGAAGAAAATGTTAGTTATTTTTTGTATTATAAAAAATTGTTTATTAGTCTTTGAGATATAAATTTTTTGTTAATATTTTTACCACAAATTTTTGTTATTAATTTTCTCAGAAATTTATAATATCATTACAAACTTTGCTAAATTTTTATTTTTTGAGCTCTACAACTTAATTTTTCAGGAAACATGCCTTAAAAAGTTTAAAATAAATTACAGTATTTGTTTTTTAAATATAAAAAAATAACATGCAATGTGTGTAAAACCAACAAAAAGGCTGGTTTAAAAGAAAAATTTAGTTGAAAATTATTTTTGAAGTAAATTAGTAACAAGTTAAGTATAAAAATTAAATTAAAAAAGTAGATTTTTATTTTTTTTGTTTGCACCTTGCTTAAGAAACCTGTAAAAATCACCCAGTTTCATGCTTATATTTGGCAAGTTAAAATAATGCATGAAAAAATATACACTATTTATAAAAGTAAGTATTTAATTATAAAGTTTGAATCATGTATCAACTTTTTTGTTTTTATTTCTATGTGATAAAACTAAGAATTTTTGTAAAAAAAAAAAACTATGCATACCTATGCTCAACTGTAACTTTTTTTTTTATTAGATCCAGTTCTAGTCTTTTTGTAAAAATGGGTTGTTCAACATTCAATTTTAATCTATGATGAACACAAATGAGTGAATGCAGCTGTGAAACTAAAAATTACAATTTTAAATATATTGTTGTTAAAGTTTGTGCTTGGGTTTTTAAAACTATACTTAATAGTAAATCTAAAGTAAGAACATATCTTAAACAACTATACTAATAGTTAAAAATACTTAACATTTTTATCTATTTTAAAACTGCATTTTCTTATACAGGTGACTTTTTTTTAAACATGCACAAACTTAAAATAGATTAATACATTGAACCTAGCTTTAAATAAAAGATTTTAAGAAGTTAAACCCTACAAAAACAACAAATTTTGAAAAAGTGTGCAGAATTTCCAGAATAAAGATAAAGAATTTTGAATACTGAATAAATGCTTGTCTTAATTTAAAATGTTATGCTTGAGTAGTTGAGGGGCAGTTTGCTATGTTCTGGTTTACCTATGACATGTTGTCAACATATTTAACAGTCACATTTAATTTAGTATAATAATGTTGAAAACCATATATACTATCATTCTTACAAGTTATTTTGTTTCAGTTATTGTACCATCTGTTCTTATACTGTAGTCTTTAATCACGCTACAAGTTAAATTTATTTATTTATACAGGGTTGCCACACACTCAGGGAACTCAGGGAATTTTCAAACTGTAGAAAATCTCAGGGAATCTCAGGGAATTTTGGCATTTTTCTTTTAACTCAGGGAAACTCAGGGAAGTTTTGATTTTTTATCTAAATTTCAGGGAAGTTTTTGAAAATCTCAGGGAATTTTTTTCTAGATCTAGAATGAGGTTTAGTTAATCCAGTTTCAATATTTTGTTCAAAAGTAGTAATTTTTATTATTTAAGTGGTTAATTAGAATTTTTTTAGCCTTGCGGCTAGTTCTTCAATATTCTTAGTATTAACAATGTAGTTTTTTTAAGTTTTAAATTTATATTTACTTAAGTAAAATAAAACAGTTTAGAGAAATGAAAGTTGTTGTTAACTATTCATTGAAAAATTCTAATAAACTTTTTATTTTAGTTACTTATGTAGTTTAAAAAACACTATGTTGTACTATTAGTTCTTATTTTTAAATATTAAAGTTATTTGTTATTTGTTTACATACTTGTTTTCAGTAAAAAAAAATAATGAATACAGATTAGTGTTGTATTACTTTTGTTAAAAAAATAGAGGTTAAATTTTTGTTTATAAATAATAATTTCAAAAGTAGTAGCAGTAATGGTAATTAATTTTTTAGTGTGAATGTTTTAATAAACTTAACAACTTTTTTGCAATGAAAGAATTATTAGCAAGAGGAATAGCTGCTAAGGACAACGCAAATAAACTTGAAAATAAAATTAAAACTATTGATTTAGAAATTGCATACTTAAAAAAACAGTATTAAGATTTTTATATTAGGTAATGTGAAACTGTTTTAAAATCAAAATTATGTTTTCAGTTATTTAAAATAGATTGTGTATGAACATCTAAAAGACATAAAAAAAAAATTATTTTAGATTATTTTGTATCAGTTGTTAGGTATTAAGTTGTACTTTGATATGAGATATTTCTTTAGCTATTTCTTTAAACTTTCTTTTTGCAGGTTTTTTTACAATGATGTTAAGCTTTTAAGTTTTATTTACTGCATTCAGAACAGTTGCTAGGAAAGACATACAAGTCATAATGAAGTTATTATGTATGTCAAACAAATTAGACTTTATTCTTTTATGTAGAAAGTTAACTAACAAGTTTACACAAAGTTGTGCAAAAATTTAGTTTGTAATTTTTAATTGGTTTAAACCTTTTAAGATTGAGTTTTTGAAAACAGTTTTTTTTCATAAATTTAATGCAGAAGCATACACATACAACCTTCCTTTTATTATTAAAGAAGAAAAATGAGAATGAGGTATTAATAATTTATGTTAGAAGAAAAAATTTTTTTTTTAAGATTTGAAAAATACTCAGGGAAATTTAAGGTTACTCAGGGAAATTTTTGATTACTCAGGGAAGATTTTTTAGCTCAAAGAGTGGCAACCCTGTTTATAGCTCAAAATAATTTTAAACTATACAAGATAAATAGGCTCCTTATAAAAGGTGCAATCTAAATTGACCAAAAAGCTTATTTCACTAAAATGTACTTTCTTCTACAGTTTTAAAGCAATTATTTTTAATTTTCTCAGTTTAAATAAAGTATCAGAAATAGTTTCAGTATAACTTTTAAATTGTGCTAAATATATAATAAATATCATTTTTGAAAGTAATTTTATAAAACTAAACTATTCAGCCTATCAAAAATTTATGATCATAAGAAATTTAAGACCACTTTTTTTAGAGGACTATTTTTTCAACACTGTTAAAGTAATAAGTAGTGATCTACCGAACCCAAGATTCGGACTCGGATTCGGCAGACCACTTTAAACTTTTGGATTTTACTTAATTGTTTGTCAAAAGTTATATGAAAGTAAAACTAGTTAATAATTCCACGCTTGAGTGGATAAAAAAATGGGCCTTCTCACTTATAAAAGCATTATCAATTTTGATTAGAGTTTTGCACACAGTATAAAACTATGATATATTGTTTTTGTTAGACTCTCAAATAAAATTAAGTAAATAGTTAAGGCGTTTAATTTCAGCCTTTGGATAACTGCTCTAGTTTATTTATCATATGTTTAGTTTTTTTTATGTTTGCTCGTAGTCATGAACTGCTGCATTATTAAAAAAAAATGCAACATAAATATGTAACATAAAAGCAGATGCTTGAATTCTTTTATCTATATACTTTTTGTTAATTTTTTATTATTTGTTTAACTGATAGTTTTAATTTATGATATATATGTTATAACTTCAAACACTTTAATAATTATTTTAAAAACAATGTTCTAAAAGTAAAAAAAAATATGTTAACAATAAAATCTCAACTAACTTGAAATAAACTGCTGCAACTACTTTCATTATTTATTGTTGAACTCTGAATATCAAGAGAATATTTAGACCTTGCTGCAATTATGAGAAGTAAGGCTCAAAATCAATAATGCAACATTTCATTAAAAAACATTTTCCTAATGATTTATTAAAGGTTTGAAAGCAGCTTATATTTCCGAGTAAGAAGTTTTATAAAATTGTTGCGTGGTTCTTTTGTATAACAGATACTTCACCCATACTATACAGCCTAATTTATATAAAGTAGTCTATAATAGTTTTCAGTAATGATAGCTAAAATTCACTGATACATTATATTAAGTTAGTATAAAAGAATTTAATTTTTATTATGTCTAATTTAAGTATACAAGTACCAAACTGCCTGCAGAGAGTCCTAAGGATAAACGTGCTGGGAAGTCACCCCATCTGCAGGAAAAACATAGGCAAAAAGGTCAGGTTGACAGTCAACCAGACCCAACTGAGACTTTGGATGTTGGTCCACCAACATGCATAGCTCACAAACTTATAATATTTTTTTTATTTGATGTTCAATTTTTTGGAGTAAAAGATTGTTATGAAAACAAATTCTTAAAATGATTAAAGTTATAATCATTCTCTTTACAGGGTTGTCAAAAAACCTGAAACCCTGGAATTTAAAAATTTAGACTTTCAAACCTTGAAAATCTTAAATTTGTGAAATATAAAAAAAAACCTGGAATTCTGAACAAAAACCACTAAAAAACCTGGTTTTTTAACAATTTTTAGATGTTAAGTAGAAACATTTTTATTTGACATTATAAAATCTATCATATAGATATTTTTTTAGCATCATAACATTTTTTTTATAAAAAAAAACAGTTTTAAAGGAGCTTTACAGTATCTTTTGAATTTTTGCATACAATTCAACACATTTTTTAACCTAAAAATAAACTTTAAACTAAAATAGACCCGAAAATAAGTACTTTCGAAAACGTGGAGAAAATTAGCCCAAAAACATTTAGCAACCCTGTCTTTAGCAATAAGTGGAGACCTTTATTTGTTATATATCTTTAAAGACAACAGCTTTAAACAAATGATATTGTAATATTTTAGGCTAATTTTATATTGTTTTTAGTGCAGAAGTATAGTTTACAAAAACCATACATTTTTAAATAATTTATTTGTTATCTTTTATTAATTATAGCAATCAAGGGTTGCTAAACACTCACAGTACTCAGGAAAATATAGGGTATTCTAAAAGTTTAGAAAATCTCTTGAAGTCTGAGAAACTCATGGTAGTTTTTAATTTTTAATAGATACATCAGGGTAGTTTAATATTTTCAAAATTTAATTTTAGGCTAGTATTCACATATATTGAATGAGATTTAGTTGAGTTAGTTTCAATACTTTGTTTTATAACCAATATTGTTAAAAATTTTATTTTTATTGATGCCAAAAAGATGTTAATTTTTTTAAGGGTTTAAAAAGTCTTGAGATGACTCAGGACAGTTTAAGGTCACTCAGGACAGATTTTTTGACTCAAATATATTTTTTATCTGTTCTGACAGTTTTATAAAGCTTATTTTGTTAATTTTTCCATTTCGGAGATCTGTTAGTAGATTTTAGAAATGTTTTATTTATGTTTAAAGTTTTTTTTTTACTTAATGTCAAACATTTATGCCAAGAAAAGTAAATAAATTATCATTAAAATAAGAAAAAAAAAATATTGAAGTAGATTTTTGCTATTTTATAACTCTATATTACTATGCTTATATTTAATTATTTCTATTTTCATTTTGTTAGGAGTGTAAATACCTTCAAATGCTAAAATACAATGTAAGTAGTTTGTTGATTTCATGAAATAAGTTTGACTCACTAGGTCAGTATAAATAAAGCTTGAGCTTTTTGTTAGCATAAGCTTTATAATTAATTGAAGATATATTGGTTTATATTTTGTAATATCATGTTTGCATATTAGTTTAAAATACTGTTTTTTTGTATCCATAAAATGTTTTGTTTATACGAAAACATAATTTCAGAACAAAACTATTACGACCTATATTATCAGCTTTATCAAAATATAGTTTACACAACATAGAAATTAAATTACTATTTAGAATTAAGATTTAGTTGATTTTAATTTTATAATACTATCATATTATTATTCTATAGTTATTTTTGTTTTACAGTATTATTAATGCCTTCAATAGTTTGGCAATATTTTACTATAAGATAAGAAAATAACTCCGTCGCAGTATGCAAAATCTGCGAAGCTAAGATAAAAAAGAAAATAACAAGTATAAGTCCTATATTACCTCTTCAAGCACAATCATTTGAAAACTCACACAGTGAGAGTTACAAAAAGTATCAAAGTGAATCTTTAGACAAAGATAGAATTTTTACTGCACCTGAACCTCCGAAAAAGAAGGCTTAAAGCTATCAGGCAAACTAGTCTTGATGGTTATAAGTCTATGAAACTCTGGGACATTAAGGATTTAAAAGCAAATAAAGTTTATAAATATCATTAAAATATTTAGACTTGGATTCGGCCGAAATCAAATTTCAAAATTGAGATTCGGACATGGTCGAATTTTAATTTGAAAATAAGATTCGGGTTTGGACTCGGCCGAATCCTATTTTGAAAATAAGACTCGGATTCAGATTCGGCTGAATCCGAAATTTTTGAACTCGGTAGATCACTATAAAAAAGCTGTATCTATCATTTTTATTTCAAATATAAGTCTAAAAATATTTGATATATTTTTAAACTTAATAAAAGAAAAATTATATTACTATTCAAATAAACTTTTTTTTCATATAATAGAAGTGTTTAGTGTAATGAAGTATTAGCTTTCAATACTTCATTACACTAAACATTTCTATTATATGCTATAGCTTCATGAAGTAATAGCTTTTAAGAAAATGTATATGTTTGTTTTGTTTTCATCAATTTTAATTGATAATCTTAGTTAAGCAGAAAATACTAGTTGAAAAACTATTTAAAACATGCTAATTTGTACTGCACAGTAGTTTTTTGTGTTGTCTGGCATAGTCTAAAATAAAAATGTAAAACACTTTAACAAAAATCTATCTAACAGGAATATATATAAATAATTGATGCATGGTCGAATCAGAATTAAAACTACAGCTCAGAAGGCTGAAGAAGAGCGGCTGAGGATGGCAGGAAAAGTTAAAAAGCTCAAGTTTGCAATGTCAATAGTTTTTGAAAAGGTTTCTACTGAACATTACGATGAGTTGGGAATGAAAACAACCGCAAAAGTTCTAGCACACAATTCGGATTTTTATTCTTTCTGGAATTACAGGAGAAGGTATTTTGACAGGCTTAAAAAAAGTGAAAGTTGTGATGAAAAACAGTTTGAACAAGAGCTGTTGAATGAGTTAGAGTTCACAACAGAAAGGCTGCTCCAAAACCCCAAATCTTACCCTACTTGGCATCATAGATGTTTTATTTGTTCCCTTTTTACTAAATGCAACTGGCGGAAAGAACTTGATCTTTGTGATCAGTATTTAAGTAAAGATGAGCGTAACTTCCATTGCTGGGATTACAGGAGGTTTGTTACCTCTCACATGTCTGACAACGATTTGAAAAATAATGAGCTTCAAAAAACATTAGAGTTGATCAGTGAAAATTTTTCAAATTACTCTTCGTGGCACTACAGAAGTAAGTTGCTTGAGAATGATATTAAAAACGAAACAGTAATGCAAGCTGAGTTTGACAATGTGCAAAACGCGTATTTTGTTGACCCAAGCGACCAAGCTGCTTGGATTTATCATACGTGGCTGGTTAACAACAAACTCAAATTTAAAAATGTACTGCTCAGTGTTAATACTATTGAAGGAAAAGTTTATTTTACATTAAGTGAAAAATTAACTAGCAAGAATGTAACAGATTTTGTTTTTCTTGGAGATGGTGAAAAACTAGATGTAACATTTGATAAAATTAAGAAAATCAATACTTTTAACAAGAACTTTTTGTATGCAGTTGATAAAGACATATTTTCCACTCACAAAATGTGTTCAATTTGTAACAAAAATCAAAGCTCCATCTCATTAAATTTGAAGTTTGGAATTTGGAACGTGTACATGCAGAACAAAGAAGTGAACGAAGCTTCCAAAGAGTTTTTGTTCGAGCAAGTTGAACTCCTAGAAGAGCTGCTAGAGGAAAACCCAAATCACAAGCGGGTCATGCTGAACTTGGTCAACGTCCTGCAAAAGCTTGAGCCAAAAAGCAAACGCGTCGGTGAGTTGATACAGAGCCTCGGTGAAGTCGACAGTAAGAGGAACAATTATTACAAAGACCAATACAGTAAATACAACATTGAACTGAGGTTGAGCAGCATCAGCAACAAATGCGATTCGTTCAGCCTTAAAAATTGCAGCATGACCAATCTTTTTCATGGCAACTTGATGATTAATGTAGTCCACCTCGATGTTAGTAATAACAAGCTGAAAGAACTGAACGAAAAGTTTTCAGTTCTTTATAACATGAAGACTATTGTAGCAATTGATAATCTAATAACTTGTGTAAGAGGACTGTATTGCTTGACAGGACTCACTTCAGTTAATTTGTGTGGGAATTTAATCAGTGATAAAAGTAAGATTTTAAAACTTAAGCAGACTTGTCCAGGGTTAGAAGTATTGAATTATACTGAAAACCCTTTAGTTTAATATATATTCTCAAAATTAATTTATTACTTGTCGAACTTATATAAATAAAGTAAAAAAATTATGAACAAAAAGCTTATTCAAAAATTCTATCAGCTTAAAGCAATTTATTAATGTTTGGATGAAAACCAGGATATTATCAACTTACTCTAAAAAATTTTTTAATACATTTTCATTTACTTGTGAAAAACATCTTAAGAAATTACAAACAGTGAATTTAAACTGAATTTACTGTAAGTTTTTTATTTAATACTTATAATTTGAAACTTTTATATTTTCCAGTATTAAATTAAATAAAATTTAATGTTTCTGTTAGCTTAAAAGTTCATAAAAAAGTTTACTAGGCCAAACTTTATAATTTATTTCTCAGAAAAATTGAATTATAACCTTTAATTTAGTTGTTAATATTTTTTTATGGTTGTTTTGGGAAAATGTATGTTTTTTAAATCTTTAATTGTGTAAAAGTTAAACTGTGTTTTTTAACTTGAAAATTTAAAATTGTGTAAAGACATTTTTAATTCTTTTTGTGTAATATTTACGAAATTACTTTACTTCTAGAAAAAATATAAATGTTTCTTGATTTTTTCACATAGCTTTATTAGAAAATCTAAGATACTCTTATGTATTTTAATGCGTGTTGTCTTATCTAAGATTGAAAATGTAAAGTTGAGTAAAAACAGACAATAAACTTGTCCATATCTTTTCAATGTTAAAAGTTATGACAACTTTCTATCTAAGTATTTTATTCTTTTAAATTTATTAGAAGTGTCACCATTTAAGCTAGATACTAATTTTTATTGAGCGTTTAGCATTTATGTGCTAATAACTAAAAAAATGTTAATATTAAAGTCAAAGTTTAATTAATATAGTGTTAGTAAAGCACTAACAAGTATTTTCATACAAAACTAAAGGGTAAACTATATTGATAAATTTGAAGTTTTGATAACAATTTTACTTTTGAAAAACCGTTTTTTTCATCCATATTATTTAAGAAAAGTTTAAATTGTGTTAACAACTTTTTATTCTCATGTTTTACTTTTTTAAATTAGTTTTTAGCCTTGTTGATTTTTAACATGTATAAACATAAATGCAATTAATTTAATAACCTATATCTTTAAAACTATAATATTCATATTGTTGTTAATGAATACGACCAACTAAAACAATTTTAGTAATGACTTTCAATTTGAAACTATGTGTTTGTTGTTTTTCTTTAACACAAGTTTACATATAAAAAAACGCTTTAAAATTATTTTTCTCAATAAAAATTTCAAACTCGTACATATTGTCCTATAACTAAAGCTAATATAGTAGTACAATTTTATTACACGCCCACTAGTTGGTTATCTATTAAACTGACAAAAACAGATTATTTGCATTCTTTCAAGTATATTTTAGCAATCTTGTATTTATTGTTAATGTTTTCTTTGTATCTTTATAAAAACAATTTTTGCTGATACTAACACAATTGTGTCAAAACTCTTTTTTTTTTTAATTTTGTCCTTCTATTATTTTGCATGATTTTTATCCTACAGCAATCTTTAACAATGGAGTACAAGCAACTGGGCGATTCAATTCACAAGGCTTACGAGCGTATAGCGCCTCACGTGTTCAAAACCCCGTTGATGCATTCGCCCCAGCTGTCGAAAAAGTATGGTTGCCAGGTGCATCTCAAGCTCGAGTCAGAACAGAAAACAGGTGACATAACTGTTTGTTTAAAACTATTGTCGCCCTTTAGAAATATTTAAAACTATTTCGAAAAGATTTGATATTAATTGCTTGCGTAGCAGATTGTTTGTATATTAATTTAATTATATTTGCAGGCTCGTTCAAAATTCGCGGTGCCTTCAACAAGCTGCTCACCTACCTGGAAGAAAACGGAGGTCACGGGGGGAACCCCCAAACTTTTGTCACCGCGTCCACGGGCAACCATGGAATGGGCGCTGCCCTCGCCTTTACCACCCTCCAGCAGAAGGGTGTCGTTTTCGTCCCCAAAAACGTCGACCCAGCCAAAGAGAAAACCCTCCGGCTGTATGACGTCATGCTCGAAAAGTACGGCACGGACTGCGTGGAGACTGAAATGAAAGCTCGCAGTTTTTCCGACGACAACAAAATGGTCTTCATATCGCCGTACGCCGATTACGACGTCATAAAGGGGCAGGGCACGATCGCCAAGGAAGTTCTGGCCGACCTGCCGCAGCTCGACGCCATCTTCGTGACGGTCGGTGGCGGCGGCATGATAAGCGGGATCGCCGCCTTCCTCAAGAGCGTCAAGCCGGAAGTGGACGTCGTCGGCTGCCTGCCTCTGAACTCGCCCGTCATGTACGAGTCTGTCAAAGCGGGAAAAATTATCGACATGGAGTGCCGGGACACGCTCTCGGACGCCTCCGCCGGCGGAATCGAGGCGGGCAGCCCCACCTTCGACATCTGCCGCCGCCTGGTGGACAGGTGGGTAACGGTGACCGAGGAGGAGATAGGCAGGTCCATGTACGAGCTGCTCGACACCCACCACAAGGTGGTCGAGGGTTCCGCCGGCGTCGCCATGGCTTCCGTGGCCAAGACGTGTGAGGATTACAAAGGGAAGAACGTGGCGGTGGTCATATGCGGCGCCAACTTGTCCATGAGTAATTTGAAGAAGGTGATAAAAATTGGTGAAAAGGGCAAAAAGTAAATAAATTATTTCATCAATCTAAAGGTTAAGTTTATTTTAAACTGAATTTTATGTTTTTAGCATTAAAATACTTGTAGTTGAAGAGTGTGTGCTCTTATAGCTTTTTTTCAGTGCTTAATCAAGTTTTCATACATCATTTATTCCTGCTTTGCTTCTTTAAAAGTTTAATTTTTTATTTAGTTCTTGCAATCATAGTAAACCCTAGCTAATTATTTGACTTAAAACAGTTTCAAAAAGCTCTCTTTATTTAAATCATTTATTTTAATTATACTCTTTATTTTGTAATTTATTCAAGTTATATTTTATATCTACTTAGTTATTTTAATATGGTTTGAACAAAACTTAAATTTTAAATAATTAACATTGTATAATTAAAGGTTTCTATTATTCGTTTAATGTATTAAAAAAAAAGTAGAACAATATAAAAAAAAGTTAATAATAAATAAATTTTTAACGAATTTATAATAATTGTGTGTTTATTCAGGGTTGCCACTTTACCTGGAATCCTGGAAAAACCTGGAATTTGACTATTTAGGCAAAAAAAACCTGGAAATAAGAAATTTTGGAAAAAACCTGGAATTTTGAACAAAAAACCTGGAATTTTTAAGATTTTTATCATGTTCAGTAGTAAAACTTCGGTTTGACTCAAAAAATTTACCATACAGATAAAAAAATCTTGTCATCACCAAAAATTTTTTTATTAAAAAATTCATTATAAGTAGCTTTACAGTATCTTTTCAACCTTTTTATACTGTTGAACACAGTTTCTTACCTTAATTTAACTTTACACTAAAAAATAGACCCAAAAATATGTACTTTTAAAAACCTGGAAGAAATTTGAAAAACCTGGAAAGATTTTGAAAAAACGAGTGGCAACCCTGTTGTGTGTTTATTGCAATATGTACTAAAACATTTTTAGTCAATAATTATACTTAAAAAGCATCATAGATCACTATTTACTTATTTAGTTTTGCTAGATTTTTACTTTCCGTGGGTAAAACTATGCTTTCAACCCTTCAAAAATATTCAACTTAAACAAAGATAAAACATATATATAGTTGTCAATTAAGTTGAGCCTAAAATAAGGGTGTAATAATAAAGTTGCATTTTTTACAATCGAAGTTTCTAAGCTGTAGCATTTAAACTTAAAATATTGAAAAAAAAAACGAAAATATAGATTATAATAATTGTCAGTATAAAACACAACAAAGTTTTAAATTTAACCTGAATTTATAAAACTATAGTTATTATCAGTTAAAAGTGATCATATTTTACTAATATATCAGTTATTAATTTCAGTCATCCCTGCTAGAATCTTAGTATACATTTTATATATAATTATAAATAAATAACACTGAATATTCTTGACCAATATATCTTATAATGATGACAACAAAGTTGTATGTGTTAATTTTTATCAAATTTGTCTGTTTAACACGGTTTTCTAATCAAAGTAAATTGTTTTTAAATTAAAACTTTGACTGTAACTTGAAAAACTGTAAAATAATCATTCTAAGTTATTTTAATATTTTTAAATTTATTCATCCTTTAACAATGTATATTTTTAAACATTAAAACACATCCTCTAAAATAAGTTAAATAATCAAACATTACTATTGCGTTTCTATAGAATTCAATTTATTTTATAATTATTACTTCAAGTTTATTTATTGCAGATTGTCTAAGCGAAAACTATGCTAGTCATCTCCTTTCTGGCAATCCTAATTTTTTTAATCGATTAAATTACAATTAGACAGAACTTATGTTTGAACGACCAAATACTATAAAAATGACTTAACAAAAATACTATTTTTGTAGATGTTAACTTCATTTACTAATAACTGTAAAAATTATCTGTTCAATTTTGCTGTTCAAAAGACTGAATGTAGATGTATAGGCTAGAAGTTTGAGATCAATTCTAAATTTGTATTTTACCCATGTTTAACTTAATGAAAAACAAGATAATAAATGTGTAAAAATTCTAACTTGTTATCTAATCACCTTGCTTTAAAGCAAAAAGATAGAAAAGGTAAATGATTGCCATTCAAGAAAAATCTGCGAAAGTCTATCAGGCCAAAGCTTGAACTTACGTGTGTTGTGAAACAAACTCAACTTAGCTTTTAGGTTTGATCGAAATGGTATTATCAAACCTTTACGTTAACTTAATAATTTTTTAGGAACATCTTTCACTAAGATATTTATACCAAATATATTTTAACATGTTTGTTTTTTGGCTGCTTTAAATTTTTTGTCAATACTAATCTACAACCCACAAAACAGTAACTCGCCATATATCTCTTAAATATGTGATAATTTCTAACGATTATATATAAGCAAAATTAAAAGTTCTAAAATTAAAGTTTGTATAGTATTCTTGGGTGCACGACTATTTAAGTTTGGACAATACAATTTTTTTTTTCAAATGTAAAACAGCTACAACTAAAAAAGTATATTTTTTTTAAATACGTATGTAGGTCTTATTAAAATCAACTAACTAATTTATATTTTTGCAGAATTATAAATATAGTTTGAAATACGGCTAAAATAATTTGTAAAATATTGTAATTTATATTTATCTCAAAAATAATTAAAATTTTGCAAAAAAAAATTGGATATTAATAAGGAGTAAGTTTCAATTATGCACGAATGGACACTACTACACGAAGAGTTACTTTTGCACGAAGGGAGGGACATTTTAGCACGGTGTCAATTTTGCATAATAGGTCACTTTTGCACGAGTTGGAACTTTTTATTTTTACTATCACGGTTACCCTCGGTCGGTAACTTTTTTTAAATTTTCTGTTTTTATTATGAGTTTATTTCCATCAGTAGTTTTTAATAGCTATTTCATTTCTTTTTACTATCACTGTTACCCCTTACACTTGGTAGGTGACTTTTTTTCTTTTTATTAATTTAGTTTAAAATTTTTTGTTGGTAATAATTTTATTAGTTTTTTTTTTAATTTTTATTATCACTGTTACCCATAACCCTCGGTCGGTAACTTATTTTTTGTTTTTTATTAAATTATCTTTTTGTTTTTCTCTTTTATTTTTAATAACTTTTCTTTTATTTTTTTTATCTCGTGCAAAGATGACCCTTTGTTCAAAAGTGAGCCTCTGTGCAAAAGTGACCCTTCGTGCAAAGAGCCTTCATGCAAAAATGTCTTTTCGTGCAAAATTATCTTCGTGCATATCTGTTCCTATTAATAAGACTTACATTAGGATGCTTATTAATACGGCGCACTTTAATTTTTCAGCTAATTTTTTTTTTATGCTTAGCGAATACCACAAATACACCATGTGCAAAATTTTAGATGATTTGAAGAAACTTTCAACTTATAGGAATTAAACTTTCTGAAAACTACCCCAATACAAACTGTATGGGACCCAAAAAATGTGACCTAAGAGTTTTCAGCTGGAATTAGTTTTTTTACAAGTGGCAACTATCACAAAAACATACAGTGCACAATTTAAAAAGGTTTTATGGAGGCCCTTCTTAACTTTAATTACTTTTTGTAAGTTTATTTAATTTACAGTTTTTTTTTAATCCACCTCAATTGACACAGGTAAAAAAAAAATCCAGCTAAAAACAGTTTGGGTCCATGCAGTTTGCATTGGGGCGGTTTTCAGAAAATTGAATTACTCCAAGGTGAAAGTTTCTTCAAATCATCTTAAAATTTTGCACATGGTGTTTTTGTGGTATTTGCTAAGTGTAAAAAATTCTAGCTAAAAACTCAAAGGTCGCTGTATTTATAAGCGCCCTAAGCCTAACCTACATGTGTATTTTTTTAATTGTTTAATATATAATACTTTTTTAAATATGTTCTCTTAAACATTTTTTAAGAATTTAAACTTTCATGTAACCAACATTCTCATAACTTGTTCATTAGTAAGTAGATTTAGAGCTAATATATTTAAAAAATATTATCTTTAGTCAACCAAAAGACTTAAGATATACTATTAAATTTGACATTTAATGTTTATTTTAAGTTAAACTATGTAAAAATCATAACAATTCAAAATTGCACAGTAATACTGTTTAATCAATCAATGCCTATATCGGATACAAATAGTCTTCTCCAATATCTTACTAATAAAAAGCTCAATTTCACTAATCTTCAATAGTATAAATGGCATTTAATGACTTTTATAGAAACACTAATAAAACTATATAAAAAGTAGTATAATTAGCAAAACTAAGCCAAGTTAAGAGTCTCAAAGAAAGTTGTGTAACTTCATACACTGTTATGAACAATAAAGTCGATCATAAATGATTCAACATGTCTTACCTGAAAAATACTTCGTACACAATATATAGTGTATTTACACGATAAAAAATCAACGCTCAAAGGACTTTGTGTATATATATGTGTATAGAAAGATTTTTTGGTCATCGAGCTACACACTAACTGTTTTCTTTATCTTTTTTGTGTAATAAGAAAAAAGAGAAAAAATAATCAATATTAAGAAAAACCAATTTTACAAAAATTAAATATATAAGAAGAAAAAAAAAGCGCATTAAAAGAGAAACAAAACACAGTAAGATATTATATTCAGAATAACTTATAGTCAAAAAAGTAAATAAATAATGGCATTTAAAGGAAGAATAAGTTTTGGCTTAGAACAATAATTTAGGTTTATTGAATTATTTTAAAAAAACTTTTACAACTGTAAAAATATATCTAAACCTTTAAGTTCAACTATAACATGATAAACTACTTTTTGAAACAACAGAAGAAACAAATTAATTTTTTAATACTATAATTTTATTTAACGAAGAAAACAAGTACAAAAAAGCTAAGATGTTATTTATCTATTTATTTACAAACATTAATTTAGTTAGTTATTTAACCATTTTAAAGCAATTGTATCAGATGACGTTAAATGATGGACATGACGTTAAAATGTATCCAAGTGGTGTATAACCGAAAGGTTTTTTGTGCACCAGGTCCTAGGACCAAATATTTTAAGCGCTTTTTTTGTCGTTCAATAAACAGTTTATTCCTACCTATATTGAACCTATATAATAGAAATACTAACATATTAAATGAAATGTTAACAGTAATCCAAATATAATTAAATATATTAGTATATGCTAAAGCCTAGACTCGATCAGTGTCATCAGAACCTAACTAACACACTTAGCATGAATTATCTTTAGGTGCAGTAGTTATTGGGGGTGCACAACAATTCAAATTCGGACAATTCAAACTCCGACAATTCAAATTCTTTAAAAAAAATCAAAAAACCTTTACTCAAAAAGTAAGGTATACTTTAAAAAAAAAATGTGTGTATGTATGTTTTGTTAATATCTACAAACACTTTTTTAATTTTTGCAAAATTTTAAATATTTATTGAGATATGAATAAAATAAGCTTAAAAAAATAGTTATTTTTAGAAAATTTATAGCCACGAATGAAGTCGAGTTGAGTTTCAATAACATAATGTTCTGTCAAATTGATGGAGTTGCAATGGGATCCCCTCTAGGACCGACATTAGCAAATATCCTTATGGGATATATTGAGTATAAAGTGATACCCAAATTCATAACTAAGCACCCAAACACCAAATATATGAGGTATGTTGATGACTGTTTCATAATAACAACTAGTGAAGAAGAAAAAAAAAATTTTATTCCTAGAACTAAACAAAGCACACTAATCCATTAAGTTTACCAAAGAATCTGAAACAAGTAACCAATTAGCTTTTCTCGATTTTCTGATTTTTAAGAAAGATGGAAAATTCACAACTACAGTATACAGAAAGCCTACTTTCAACAACAACTACTTAAACTTCCAATCATTTTGTAGTAAACGTAGAAAAGTTGGTTTGATGAAGACTCTATACAGTAGAGCACAAAAAATCTGCTCACCAGAATACTTATCCGATGAAGTTAACAATATAAAGTCAATTCTTAAACTCAGTGGGTATCCCGAAATGCTGGTAAACCGAGTAATTTAGTCACAATCTACCAATTCAAATATAGCCAAACCTTATGGACCGGATAAATGCCCAATATTGTTAAAACTTCCATATATTGGTGATGAATCGAAACTAATTTAGAAGAAAATAGTGGATATAACAAGTAAAACATATCATGCGGTAAATCCTAGGGTTCTATTCATGTCAAAACCAATACTTCAACGTTCGGGAAAAGACCTAATGACACCTCAAGAAAAGAGTCTTGTAGTTTACAAGTTTAAATGCTGCTGTGACAGCAGCTACATTGGTCAAACTTCTCGACACCTCACAACTAGAATAAAGGAACATGTTCCCAAGTGTTTCACTTCATATATTAAAGACGAAAAAGACGAAAAGAGTATTGCAGTAAAAAATGCAATAAAGAAATCTGCGATAGCAGAACACCTTGTGAATAATCCAAGTTGTGGAAAAAAGTTTGCATTATCTAATTTCAGTGTAATGCGACAATGTTCAAATTCATTGGAATTAATTAGACTTGAAGCCATTTTAATACATTTAAACAAACCAAATTTATGCAAAAAAAAAGAATTGATTACACCCTAGCCTTATTTAGTTAAGACCATTTTGTGTTGATTTTTAAAGTTTTGTTGATTACATTTTCGTTAATTACATTTACGTTTACTTAATTGATCAATTAATTAATTTGTAAAAAAAAAAATTTTTGTATATATACTTGTTTATTTTTTTGTTTCAATTGTAGTTTCCCTGAAGAGAATTTGACGAAATATATTGGAATGAAAAAATTTGAGTGTTCTTTTATTCATTAAAAAATTTATTAGATCTAAAAAAATATTTAAAATTGTGCAAAATATAAAAAAATGGCCTGTAGATATTAATAAGACCTACAAACGTATTTTTTTGATTTTATCAAAAGCTCTTTACTTTTTGAGAGATGGTCTCTTAAATATTTTTTTAAGAACTTTAATTATCGGAATTTGAGTTGTCCGAACTCGAATTGTCATGTAACCAGTTATTGGTACTATCTTAAAACATGTAAAAATAATATCATCGTTTTAACCTTTTTATACTTTATCCATCCTTTTAGTAAAAAGTCTCTCAGGTCGGTCTCACTAAATGAGCCTAATGTTTTAAGTTATTACCAATTACTCCACATTTTACTTTCCTGATATCCTAGAAAATTGTGCCTATGTCTATTACTGCTTGGTAAGAATAAGTTTCTTTGAGAAATTCTTGTTGAATTCTTAAATACTTTACTTAAATGGTAAAAAATAATGTACGAGTTTATACATAAAGACGCCTAGCTAATATTGAAACAAATTTTCAAGATTTAATATTCTTTCTGTTGTTTTTAAGTTTTTTACTTATTTAATGTCTTTTGTAATAAATACAACTAAGAGTTTTATTCGTAAGTAAATGTTGTTTATTGAACGATAAAAAAAGTGCTCAAAAAGTTTGGTCTAAGGACCTGGTGTACAAAGGATCATTTCGATTATCGAGTCGTACATCACATGCTTATAAAGTTTCTTACGAGCTATTACACATAGTTTTTTTTATCATTTAAATCTTTACTAATGAACAATCAGTTAAACGAAAAGAAAAATTAAAGAAAATAAAACTAAACAAAAATTAACTGAATTTTGTGTTTAATAATTTACTATGAATCTTGTTTAGTAACATAAGAACTAAAAAATGTATGTAACTTAAAATTAGCTTTTAAAAGAAGATAAACAACACTAATAACAAACCTGTGAATATATTAGATATGTTCTTAATACTGTGAATACTTGAATTATAGGTTACAACTTCTTTAAAGAAAGTAAAATGTAATACGCAGAAAAAATTTTACGAAAGTTTTTTTTCAAAGTATTTTGTGCTAAAAAGGTAATTTTTATTTTATTTAATAATTTAACTTGAACAGTAAAAGCAATTTTACATTTGAATAGTTAAATAAACTATTAAATTTTTTTTTTAGAATTTTAAAGAAGTGTTTTTTACAATAACTGAACTTAACTTTTATAAATGAAAATATGAAGATAAGTACTGTGAAATTTATGCTTTTATTGAGAAAAAAAAAAACAATAATAATTTTAACAATAATGATATTAACAACAACAAATTTCCTTCTATTTTAAAATACACTTTTTTCCCCTTTTTTGAATACTTGTCCAAGTCTAGAACTGTAATAATAGAAAGCAAGCAACATTTGCAAACAATTTTGCTTCCTTAAAAAAAAAGAAACTTTTAACTTAAGTTTGCTTGATACAGTCTCTTAGCTTACTATTTAAATACTTTATTTTCTGCTAAAGTAAAAGTATCTGTAACTATTTTTTACATTTTCATGCTAAAAAAAAGTTTGTAAGCATAAAAAAAAATAGTTTGTAAATAATCTGAAATAAATTCAAAACTGTAATCTTAGAAAATAATCTTAATAAATAACTAGACAGAAAATGCTAAAATCTAGACTAAACAATCGTTACTGTAACCAAATAAATCAGATTTCAAATAAAAAAAAAGAAGAAAAAAATTTGGATATTAAATGACAAACACTATTAACTCCTTAAACAAAAGTAAATAGACGAGTAGGAATGATCACTAATGACCTTGGGGATCACTATTTAAAAGATCATTTTTAAGTTCATCCTGGAACTTTCCAAAATTACTTATATTTTTTAAACATAATGGTAGCTTAATCCATAACTTACTTCCTTGGTAGGATAGCGATTTATGACCTTTTTTGCTGTTGAATCTAGGTAGGAAAAAATTGTTTCTGAAGACCTCGTATGATAGTTATGGACATTTTATACACTTTTATAGTAATTTTTAAAGTTATCTGGTAACAAGTTATTGTTAAACTTAAACATAAACAGACCTATTTCATATAGATACAGGCTTTCAACATCTAATATTTTTTTCTGATTTTTTAATTCTCTAACACTGTCATCATATTCTTTATAATGTATGCATCTAAGTGCTCTGTTTATGAGAATATTGACTTCAATGAGTCTTTTTTTTTGCTTTACTCTAGCACGATAACCGTATCAAGTTAGCTAAAAGTTAAATACAAGACTGGACATCACGTTAAAAGGTATCCGTGGTGTGCGACTCGATAACCGAAAGGTTCTTAGTGCACCAGTTCCTAGGACCAAATATTTTGAGCGTCTTTTTTTTCTGGTTATGCTGTAATAAGTTACCGCTTTCCTTTTTGGACCTAAGTGGTATAATCAACTGCAAACTACAAAATTAATTGATTTTTTTAGTTAGTGTGTTATCAACACCATTGCTTCATACTCATATGGCTTTTAAAAAAAATTGAATACAATACTTCAATCAGTTGCAGAATAATTTTGTTATACAAAGCTTAGATATTTTAAATGTAAACGATTTCGTATTATTTGTTTAATGATTAAGTCCACAGAACAAAAATATTAATTTATACACCAGAAGAAGTTTTGCGAATACGAAGCAATCAACTGTACTTTTTTTTTCTTGACCAAGAGTTGTCAGCTTTTCAAAAACAGCTGATCAGATCTACTTAAGAAATCTTCAAGGACCAAACATGTAAGAAAAACTCTTTGCGGGTCGCCGTAACTTTGAAAATTTATACTAAAAACTGTTTCACTAGTTCAACTAAAAGTTGCTTACAAACTAAAAATACAGTAAGTCTTCTCTTTACGGGCCGAATCTTTTGCGGACTGAAACTAAACATGGCCTTTAAAATAAAGGATTTTATTTGCTTCCTCAATAGAAACATACTTTTTTTTAAACTTTACCATATGAAAACGTACAATAAGGCTCTTTATTTAACATTTACACTTTACTCGTGCTCTACTATTGCATAATTTATAGCTTTTTTTAATAATAATTTTTTACTGATTACAATAGCTGTTTTAAAATAAATGCGTACCGCGAGGGAATCGTTTCTATACAGTGCGGCCCGCGAGCAACTTTTTCTAGTAAAACAGTTCCGCGACTTAAAAAAGGCTGCCCATCCCTGGTTTATTTAACATATTACTATAAAAATGTTATTATGACGTATGGACTTCGGTTTAAAAGTGTAATTCAACAAAAAATAATTGATTAGTAAAAAAAGTTGTTTGCCTTAAGAAAGAATTTAAATTTAACTTATTACACTGTCTTGTTACAAAGCCAAACGCAAATTTTTATCATGTATATGAATAAACCTATACAGCCTGAGCAAAAGGCAAACTTTCAGACAGATCAAGAAGAATGCAAAAGAAGTGGTTACATTTTGTCTCAAAAGTTTTTAGGAAAGGGAGCTTATGCCAGAGTTTATGCTGGTATGCCTACTAAAGAAACATGGAGAAATAACTATAAGTTAAAAGCATTGAGCCCAAATGACCATAATTTTAATGTTTGTTTAAGTGTCTCTTCTTTATAACAACCTTACTCACTAAATTTACTGCTATATTTTAGAAATGGTACTGACAGTATAAAAAAACAAAACAAACAATAGTCAATTATATTTTTAGTTGTATTTTAAGAACTCTTAGCATAATTTGAAAATTTAAACTATATAATAAATATCGTTTATTTAAATCTAGGTTGCTATCAAGATTTTCGATGTTGATTCTGCACCAGAAACTTATATGAATAAGTTTTTACCAAGAGAAATTTCTACTATGAGCAAATGTTGTGGACACACCAATGTTGTAAGTTGTAACTTTAGTTTTTATTTAATTAACTACAGAATAGATAAAATTACTAGAAAAATGTAAAAATCAAAAGTATTGTTTTATAAGAAATTAAACTAAAAATTTCCTTAAAAGCTCAAAAGAAACTTATGAATTTAAAAAACACAATACTTTCGAATGAGCAATATGTATTTAGTAAGTATAAAAAAACTAGCGTGAACTTAAAAATGTTTTTTTCAAACTATTTAATGTCGCGTTAAGACTTAAAATTAAACTTATAAAAATTTTATAAATTGTCAGATCAAGCTTCTTGACATATTTGCAACACGAAGAAAAGTCTATATGGTAATGGAGTTTGCGAAAAACGGCGACTTATTAAGATATATAAATGGAAAGTTCACTCGCAAGACTTCATGTGGCAAACGTAAGGAATTGAGCGAAGACACTGCAAGGAGAATTTTTAAAGAAATAATGGCTGCCGTGCACCACATTCACTCTTTAGGTGTAGTCCATAGGTTAACAGCTTTTTGTTTTACATTTTACAGAAAGTTTGGCGTTTTGTTTTTGATTACCATTACTAGTAAAAACAAATCAAAAATATGATTTAAAGTTGTTTTTCCTTATAATAAACAAAATTTTATTTTAATATGACGAAAATTGTAAAATGAAAAAAATAAATGATGTTGTCTACTTCAATTCCAAAAATGTGTATAATAAGTGTAAAGTTTGTGAATGTTTGTTTAAGCTTACAGAGCTTGCAGAGTTTAAGAGTTTAAATACTTTAGTTGTTGTAGAGGATTTTTTATTTAAAGAAATGGAGATCAAATTAAACTTTTGAAATTGACGTTTTTCTAAAAATAAAGAGAGGTAACTTATCATTCTGCTCAAAGCAAGTTTATTTCTAATATTTTTACTCAGTAGTGTAACTTTTAACAAAGCATTAATGTATTTTTAAAAATTAACAACAAATGGAGTGTAAAATAAAATTTCAGAGATCTGAAGTGCGAAAACATACTGATAGGAGAGGACGAGCAGGCGAAGATAAGCGACTTCGGTTTTGCGGTTGGCAACTACAAAGACACGGATCTGCTGAAGACGCACTGTGGAAGCTACGTGTATGCCGCCCCCGAACTTCTCAGGAAGAAGAAGTACTACGGCAAGGAAGTAGACATGTGGAGTTTGTTAGTTTTTTCAGCAGTTGAAAGTTTTAAGGTTAAAATTTGATCTTTTTTGTTTTTTTATTATGAATTACAAAGCGTTCTATGTCAAATAACTGAAACTTAACCAATGATTCTTCCTAAAGCCCGTTTTTAAAGTGTAATAAAAAACGTACGATTCTTTCTACTAGCGAGTATAAGAAACATTAAACAGTATGAAAAATGCAGATAATTTTGTGTAACTAAAACATTTTTAAAGCCGGTGAAATCAAAAAATAAGTAAGGTTTTAAATTGATTTTTTTTTTCAATCCAATAAAACGGTTAATTTAATTACGTTAAAAATCTTCTTAAAGCTAATCAAGTTGAGAACTTTGATTTTTTTGATTGAAAGCAAATAACAGTATTAGTTTTTTTATAAAACTTAGAAACTGTACCTTAAATGGTATTTGACTTTTTTATTTTTTGTAAAAGAAAAGTATTTGATTTATATATTTTATAATGTATATTTTATATTAAATTTCAGACAAAATTTATAGTTAACGTCTTATATGTAAATATTAATAAAAACAAAAAAGTTGTAAAAACTGTGGGTAAGTAATAAACATTTTTTTAAAATTTGTTTTTGTCTTAATTTTTAAAATGAACGCGCACTTTTTGGGCAAGATTGTATTAAAGCTATACAATTATTTGCTAAAAATTTTAAAGTTAAGTACAACAAGTATAACTTACTACAGGGGAGTAATTTTGTTTGCACTCATACACGGAGGTCTACCATTCAAAGGAAAAAAAGCAAACGATGTTTTACACTCGATGAGAGGAAAAATTCTTTTCAAAACAACAATATCTTCAGGTTTAATACTTTATAAATAAAAAATTTAAGTGAAGTAAAAAAGAATTGTAAGCTTAACTATTGTTGTCATTGTTGTCATTGATAAGTTTTTACTATATTATTTAATTTTAAAATAAACGACTTATTTATTTCATAATACTATTACAATAAAATATTTTGAACCATGTTTGAAATAATACGTTTTTTAAGAGTGCAAAGACTTGATAAGGTGCTTGTTGAAAGTGAATCCTCTCGAAAGGATGAACGCCTTCCAAGTTTTCCACCATCCCTGGATGATTGCAAAAGATGATGGCTCATCCAGCAGTAGTGATGTTGAAAATTTTCAAGTCGGTATAAGTATATTTACTAATAAATTAAAAAACAAACAGCAACTTTTCAAAAACACTGAAGTGTTATAATTATCTTTGAAACTTGCTAATTTTGACGTAATGCATTGATAAAAAACTATTTAAACGGCTTTGCTACACTTTAACTTTGTTGGAAGTCTAATAGGTGTCCTGGACATGACGTTAAACTGTTCTGGTGTATGACTCGATAACCGAAAGGTTTTTTCGTGCACCAGGTCCTTGGACCAAACTTTTTGAGCGTTTTTTTGTCGTTCAATAAATAATAATTGTTAGTTGTTGGTAGTAATGCTATTTTTTTAAAGGATTTTATGGTGAGACAAACAAAAGTTCAAGAAAATTTAGTTAACTGGCAGATGAGTCTTTATGACCCAATTTTTTCAAAAACTAGTGAGTTTAAACGATTATTTTAATAAATTTTGTACACTAGCAGCCATTTTTACATTAGTTTTATTTTAACTTTTACAAAAGTTTTGTTGTACATTTTTAACTTTTAAGGTTACAATTATAGTTCTTAACTTGTGAATAATGAGAGTAATATAACTTCAAACTGATTCTATTTGAATAAGATTTTTAACAACTGAAAATATTATTTAAAATTTTTAAACTAGTGAAACATTGTTTTGATAATAAAAATCAAAATTTTGTATTAACTTTTGTTAACGAAGGATAAAAATTACTTAAAAAAAACGTTAAACTAAGCCTTTTTTTAAAGTTGAAAAACTTTTATATCATTATGAATATCTTTAAGTAATAAACTTATACTTTTATCTTTTTATTGTAGCCAAGTTTGATGACCCAGTGTACGTGAAGCAGTACTTGAAGAGCACTATCATGAAGGAAGACCAGCACCAACGTGCGCAGGCCAGACTGTACAAGAGCGGTCAAAACAAAACTGCACTGCCCATATTGGAAGCGGGAGAAACTGGGAATCAGCAAAGAAAAAGTTTGGAATTCAACGCGGAAGAAAAACCTGTGAAGCGAGCGGATGGTGAAACGCCGGTTTACTTATCACGAATGTGGCAGAAAAAAACCGTCACTTTCAAAAAAGAAGTCGATCAAGTGGCTGATTTTGATGACAAAAAAGCTGCCGAGGCTAAGAGTTCTGAAAGTTGCAATGACAATATAAAGATAATGGCGGCTAAAAGGCAGTCTTTGAAGTTGAAGAATAAGCAGAATAACAAAATGAATGCTGAAGATAACGGTTAATTTAAATTTTTCAAATAGAAGTATGTTAATTTTTTAAGTATAACATTTATTAAACCTGAATTCACTGAATAAAAAAGTTATTTATAACTTTGACTTTATTTCTATTTTTTGAAAAGTAAAAACAATCTTCATTAGACTTGATTGCTGCTGCGAATCTTCAACCAATAAAAACCACGCTTAAAACTTCGACAAGAAAAAAAACCTACTTTGATCGTTTCGTCACCGACAAAATCTTGGAGCAAAACAGAAACGACCCGTTGAACGGCAAAAAGCTCACTTACTTCGACCGCTTTGTGAAACACAATCTTGACGACGAAGAGGAAGTTTTCCAAGAAGAACCCAAAGAAGAAGAGCCTGAAGAAGAACCGGTTCCAGAACCAGAACCTGTTGTGAAACCAGTCCTTTTGCCTGCCCCCCTTCTCAACTCACCGAGGCCCCGCCGAAAGAAAAATTTCTGTCCGCTACCCAAGGCTTTCAACGTGCCGCTGCCAAGCACAGGCGTCAGCAACCCGTCTAATAATGATGGTCTAGGTAAATTTTGTAAAAATTTGACTCGAAAAAATGGTGCTAATACAAAGAAAACTGCTTTTGGTAGCAGTAACAAATAAAAAAGTAAATGTTCGAGTAATGTTAGTTATTTTTTGTCACCGTCTTCAGAAATATTAGTGATGCTTATTTTAAATTTTTAAGTATTAGTTTAAAAATTTACTCAAACCAAGTATATATTATTTGATATTTAATAATCATTATAAATTTTAAAGATTTTGTTTCTAAAACATTGTAATTATAAATTGTAAATTTTAATTGACAATAGGTAAACATGATGTAAAAAGTAAAACATTATAACTAAAATGAAAATTACTTTAATGGACATTTAAAATTCATTCAAATGAGTTATGAAAAAAAAACCTACTATAAATTCTAAAGGCACATTGCAACGGTATTTTAAATACAACAAGGACACCAATAAAATACGCTCCTTGAATCTAAGCAAAAGTGCATACCTTACGTGAAATGCGTACCATACAGTTTTGAAACAAACTTTACCGTTTCCAACCCAAATAATAGTTGATATCTACTGATTTTTATAAAAATAAAAACAATTCTAAGTTATGTTATTGGTAAAAAGGTTATTTTTTGTAGTTTTATTATATGTAAATCATACTAAGTTCATAATCTTGTTTATATAGTTCATTCGTTTTTTACAAATATCATAAAATAAAAACTTCAGCAAAAATGTTGTTTCGACTTATTTTCGAGGTGCGTGCGTACCATTATACGTTTGCGTACCTTTTAAAATGAGTTCCTTATCGATATTCTTATTGTTGATAACTTTTGTAGATAACCTTATACTGTGCTTATAAAAAATCATAGCAGATCTGATCGATTAAACTATTTAGAAGCTTATTAAACTTAGATACCTTGCATCAGATCTAAGTTTAATACTAACTTAATTTATACAACTAATAAAATCTATTTAAATAATATTTAAGTCTGCATTAGACTTAAACTTAGATAACCTTCAAAACGTTTTAAAGTTATTTATATTTTTATATAATTCTAAACAATTTGTAACATATTTTTTCATGCTTATAAAAGTAATATTATTAGTTTGTTTTTTTGGCTGCTTCCGCAGCAATAAGGAACATATCTGTCTATTTAAACAAAAACATTTTAAAGTCAAAACTCTTGCAAGTGTTTTTGCTTAACCTTAAAAACAAAAGTTTGTTTTGTCCGTATGTGAATAAAAATCTAAAACGTTATTGTCTTTAACTTTTATTAGCGTTACGTTTATACACTAACACTTTAAGTTTATTAGCACAAGCTAGTTTAATCTTTAAAATAATTTAGTAACTAAATCTAATTTAGACAATTTATTATATTAAGTTAAAATTTCACTAAACAAATTAACAAGATTACACTTAATCTACATTTTATATTTTTTACGTCTTTTTCTTCAACTGTACTCTTAAAAACTTTGGTTCTGTTTTTTTTTACTTGTGTCACAAAAAATAGTTTAACAAACGTTTACGTTTAGAAGAAAATTATTTTCATAAGTATTTTACTGTTGACAACTGTTTAAGTTTGGTAAATTTTATTTTACGTAATACTTACGTTGTTTGTTTCAAGAAATAAAATCTTCACTTGTTTATTATTAGAATATCTTATAAATGAATTGGTATACTTATTGAATCATAAGCCAACAATTATTCAACTTATTATATACATATAACACCATAGAAATTCATTATTATACAGTACATAAATAAATCAATAAGGTTCATGCAAAAGGTATGGTTTCTATTAAGAAAAAAATAGAAAGTATTACTTTTTTTAAATAAATTTGTAGGAGAGATCATATATTTGTAACATTAGCAAGAGTAAAATAGATTAATTCTTTTGCTAATTTTTTTAGTTTGTTTTTGACTTATGTTAAGTTAATTTCATTAAATATAGAGCACATTCAAAATAAATTTGGCTAGACCGCTGGTAATCTTAAGCTTTTTAACTAGTTTAGTGAAAATATTTTCAACATAGCCGCCAAAAATATAACATTTTAGAGTAGTAATAAGTTTTCATTTTTACAACGCTTTTAGACATATATTCATTTTTGTTGAAATGCTTTTAATTTAACTTAAACTACATTTTTAATTGATCATAAAAATCATTTATCTGAATTTTTTAAGACTGTATAAACTTTTAGTTGTACAGTCAATTTATTCTTGACTAAAAAGTATTTAATACAACATTTAGTATTTTATTAATATATTAAAGTATAAATTATAACAAATATTCAGTCTTAGAAATTCTTTGCAATAAAAGCTGTAAAGTATCTTTATAGGTTTTTAACAAAAAGTCTAAAATAGATTTATATTTAACCTAAAACTTTGCATTCTTACTAAAGTATAGTAAATCATATCAAATAAAAACAAAAAGTGTTAAATTTGTGATTTTACTAAGGGTTAACTTGAAGCAAAACTATAAGTTTCATAGAGAAAATAGTTGATATTATTTTTCTCCTAAAATGTTTAAGATTGTTAATCGAATTCTATCTATTTAGATTTTTTACAGCCAAAATTTATCTAAAAAACCAAAATTTTATTTCCTATTTCAGCAAGTAATCAGAACACAAAAATCAGCAAGTTAAGTGAAGAAACTCAAGCTATATCTAAATACATCCCAGAAGATGATAATTCGTTAGAAGAAGAAGAAAGTATTAAGGTTATTTTTGAAAATTTACCAAGCTATGAAGAATCTAAAATTGCTGCTGCCAGTCAACTAGTTTTGAAGGCGAACAGAAAGGTTCCTAGTTATTCATCGAAAATGTGGGCAAAAAACTATGGGCCCGAAATCTCTAACAAATATTTAAAACCATTTATAAAAAGCAAAGAAAGTTTTGAAACAAAAGACAAAACGATTGGGTTTGAAGAGCAAAATACAAAACAGAATAAAAACTTTTTTATGAATCAATATCACGATGAATCTTCAACAAATATAGATGAATTTCGGCACGGTAAGTAGATGAAGTTTATAGGTTTAGTAGATCAGTTAACATTAATCCTTTTTACTTGTAAAAATATCACCTTACACTACGAACAGTACACTAAAGTAATCAAACATAAAAAATATTAGAACCACTTAAGTTTGTTTTTACCTTATATTTCCCTCTTTATATATTTATTTGCATATTGAAATACAAAATATTGTATACTGTTGTTGAAAATAGTTAAAGAAATAAACTGTTCGCAGCCAATCTTAAATGTTTATACTTTTTGATAAAAAATATTTAATTAAGTTTTATAACTTTTTTAATATGGTTTAAAATGTTTGTTTTATTAGTTTAAGTAAATTTTATTTCAAAAACTAGGTTACTAAAACTTTTTTCCACTTGGCTAATTTTATAAAGCTCTAAAAAATGCACTGATTAGTATTCACATCTAGATACAGAAAATATCCAGTCATTTGCAACTCCTATGAAAACCGTGAAAAAGAGAACTTATTTTCAGCGTTTTGTTTTAGACAAAATGAAAGAAGAAGAAGTGAAAAACGGCAGAAAACTTACATACTTTGAACGTTTTGCAAAGTACTGAATGGTGTAATAAAGTTAAAAAAACTAAATTAATTTCATTTATTTAAAGTAACACAAAGCAACATTCATCCTGTAACAAAAAGTAGATCAATAGTATTATAGTTTATTGAACGACAAAAAAGCGGTCAAAGTATTTGGTTCTAGGAAATGGTGCACGAAAAGCCTTTCGGTTATCGAGTCGCACACCTTTTCGACACCTTTTAACGTCTTGTCCAGGACAGGATATTTTTATATAAAATACATTAAAATCATTGTTAAAAATATTGTAGACTTTATACTTTTTTCAGTGGACTAATACTGACCAAGTTTGATGGTACAGCTTAGCTACTTTTTAGTATAAACTGTTTATTGTGGCTATTTAAACATTTATTTTAGCTTGTAAATTTTCAAAATGTTTACACAAAATTTCACTGTAATTTAAAAAAACTTGTTAAAAAACAAATAATAAACTGGCCTTCTGTTGATGTATGTACAACTTGATTTCTTTAAAATATATAGTTGTGTATACAGAAATAAATTCATCGTGACATTACAAATACTATACTTTATAATTTTGTTCTTTTTTATTAGAACATGCGTATTTTTTTTGTTTCTTAACTTTGATGTATTTCAACCAAGTACTACTTTCAAAACGATATTATAATTTCTTAACTAGTTGCCTTTTTAAAATTATTTACAAGATAAATAACTAAAAAAAAGTAAAATAACTAATAGTTACAGTATATATGTAAAACAAAAATTTAAGTTTCACGTCAACTGTTGATATAAAATATCAATAAACATTTCTATAAAGCAATTTGTTTCCAAAACTTTCGTGACTAAAACTAGTTGTCTGTTACTGAATAGTTTTTAAACTGTGTAGGTTGAGGTTTAAAAACTAATAGCAAAGTTTATGTTTTTTTTCTAAACCTATGTGAAATCCTAATTTAAGCTTTATATTTCAAATAGTAAAATAAAGATTATTTCTCAGTTTATATTTCAGAAGGTAGTTTACTTTAAAAAAACTCATCAAAGCTCATACTAGCTTTAAAACAAATGCTACTAGTTTACTAAATGGAATGCTACTAGAAGGAAAACTTAAAGAAAGTGGACGTAAATTTACGTTTATTTTCATTATACTAAAGAGGCAAAAGTTTTCATTTTTACAGATTTTGACTACTTTAATTAGTAATTTTCTAATATTGCTTGACTTCTAAGTTTTAGTTATACGACTAGTAATAAACTGTTGTTCTTTTAACGGTAGCTTTAAAGAATGTTTTCAACGTACTCCTAATTTTTCGATCTACCATAGTTACCAATAAGTTTTTTTTTTTCTAATGTATAAATAAGAAATATACAATGTATAAAAAAAGACAAAAAGCCGTCTATACATCAGTTTGATAGAGGCTTCAAGAACAAGGTTTTTTTTAAGCTTTCTTTACTTATTTTTGATTGAGCTACTGATACAATACTTTCTTCGTGCTTAGGCTCTTATTTGAAAAAAATCAAAGCTCCCTTGTTTAACAAAGTTATATTTAGCCATAAAATGTTCAAAGTTAGATATAAACATATTTTATTTAAGTGTTTCAAATGTAAGGCCTAAAGTTTATTTAATATTCAATACTATAAAAATAAGATTTCTAACGTATAATTTTTATTGTTGAACTTTTTAACATAAAACATCTTAATTTATAAACGCCACCTTATAAAGTAGTAGTAAGATTTTTTTTTTCTTTACAATTTGCAAAGAAAAAAACATTGTAAAATCGTTTAAAAGTTAAAAATATAACAGAATTTTACAAATGACAAATCTATATAGTCTCATTTAAGTAGTCAAATTAAACATTATCAAATTTTAGTTTGTACAAATAAAAATAATAGGAACTCAGTTGCTAAAGTTTGATTTTTATTCATTACTTCATTCTATTTAGCAAAACAGACATGATGCAACTGTAGTGTTTGTTTCTAAAAATAAAACAATCGTTACAAAATTGTAAAATGTTTAAAAGTAATGTAGGTTCAAAAGTTTTATAAAGTGCAAGTAGGCAAACTTTTATTTTGACTTTCTTTATACTTTTTAATTCAAGTCTTTTTACTGAAAACACATTTGCAAATTTTTAGATATTTTGATAATGCAAATCAACTATTGATTCGTATAACTTGAAACATTAGAATACTTGACCACTCTTTAATAGCTTATTAAGAAATGTAGTAAATGCTTGTGTTGTATAAATTATCTTAAAAAAACCTTTAAATAAAAAAAATTCTATTCTTTTTAACTTTTATTACTTAATAGTTTTTATTTAAACTAACAAAAACTATAAATTTTTAACTGCCATTTCATAGTATACTCAACAGCTTTCTTTAGTTTCCTTAGTAAGCACTGACAACGAAAGTAAAAAATTCTTTTTTTGTAGAATTTATTGATGCGTAACGATCTGAAGTAAGCTCGTTTACTACAGCTTTAAGGTGATCCTAGTTTTCAGTTCAAAACTTTTTTATAATATATTTTTTTTTATATAAAAAAAATTTTTTTTTTCTAAAACTTAAAATGTTTAATGTATTCAGTTAACCATATTGTATGTTCTTTTACAAACAAATTATAATTCTAGTTATTAGGTTTTTTAATTAATAGTAAAATTAATTAAATAATAACTAAAACTTTTATAAGTTTACTTTTTAGATCTTATTTGTGTTTATTTTATCTAAAAAAGTTCTAATTTTTTTAAAACTTATACCAGTGCGACAAATCAAGAAGTTTTGTTTAGTTATTATATTTTTAACGAAAGAAATTTATATTCTCAATACAAAAAAACGTGCAGCTTTTATAGCTTAACGCTTAGCGCATGATCATGTTATTGAGAAGTTTGTTTTTGAAATGCTTTACAAGAAAATCACTTTCGAGGTTAAGAGCAAAGATTTTTCAAAGAACTTTCTTTTTTTAACTTAAACTTTTGTTTTTTAGATACTCTATCATAACCATGAATACATTTGTTTTTAAGTATGCGTTTTTACTTCTCAGCCTAGACAGTTTTTATGTATCAACATTTTCATTGAACAAAAGCTTAAAAGAAGAAAGTACATTATCATATACAAAACAAAAAGAAAATGGAAAAAACATAAGTTTCACTAATCAAAATCAAACAACTTTAATTACAAAGATCACAAAACAAGAAAATTACACTACTCATACATTATTAGTTAGAAAACTACGAAATGTAGCAAATACAAAAATTGCTAAAACCACAGAAGAAAGAAATATTCTTAAAGATACTAATACTTTATCAGGTAAAAATAATATTGATTTTACTTTGAAATAATACATAATTTTTTATTTTCTTTCTGTTTATTAAATCAAAGTTATTAATTAGAGTCTAGTTTTAAACGTTTTTTGTTGATGTTATAGTTTTTATTTTCAGATAGTAAAAAGAACAAGTCAAAATTGTGGTGGGTTTCCATTTTAGTAACAGGTGTTTTGTTTACACTTTTAGGAGTTCTGCTCTGTTGTCAGAACTTTTGTTCACACTGTTTACCTGCAGGGTGAGTTTGACTGGTTTAAATTGTTTTAAAAAGTATTTATATGATTGTTACAGATTTATTGAATATGAGTTTGAAAATATCAACTACCGAAAATTTTTCTAAAAAGTGTTAAACAAGTTTATTTTTTAAATTAACAACTGTAATCAGATCAAATTTTATTACACAACTTCAAGCTTTTTTTGCAGTAAAAACTTCTTTTACGTTGTAAAAAACTTTTTGAACTAAAGCTTGTTTTAAGTAAGTAAATAACACATACTTTCAAAGTTTTGTGTTTAAAATAGATTTTAAAAAAATTAAAAAAAAAATTTAACGATGTTTAACTTTGAATAGCTTTTATCATAAGCATCTATTCTGAGCAGTAAAATTTGAAAAATCTATCCTATAGTAATGACAATTTTTAAATATGATATAAAGTTTTTTTAAGTATTTACCAACAACTCAATTAATTAATAAGTAAAGTAGTTTAAAGACATCTACAAAAACTAGTTAGATACTTTCAAAATTTTAAATCGTTTTATCTAATTTCCATTTGTCTCATGTTTTTTACTTAATTCGCTTGAGTTTTGAAATAATTATTAAGATTTTCAATTGTTCAAAGTTGTTACAACAATCAAACATGTATACACATTTTTTAAAAACATTATAAAAATTTTTGTCCATAACTGATTTTTCTTTTTGATAATTTATAACATTATCATTATTTTAAACTAAAAAACTTTTATTTGAAGAAACTAGCGTTGTTTGTTGAAATGAAATATAAAAGGCTTGCCAAAACATGCAGCCCTGAAAACTCAAAATGAGAAGTTTTTTTTGTGTGAAAAATATAATTAATAGTCAACAGTGATCTTTACAATGTCGATCAAAACTAACCTTTGTCATTAAAATTTATTTTTTCAAAGTGTTTTAAATTTTACAACTGTTAAGATTAAAATAAAATTTCAGGTGTCGTAACACAAGAAGAAGTAGTATAAGTTATCCCAATGTAAGTGAAGTAGGTGCTAATTTCTAATCCATTTTGATGATAACAAAGTATGGAACTTATAAGTCTCGTTACACTTAAACCAATAATGATTATCTGCTGTTAACTTTTGTTTTAAATAAAAAAAATTCAAAAACTTAATTATGAGTTGGAGTAAACTTAACTTAATAAATAAAGCTGAAGTTTGTGCAAAGTTTTCTATTATTTTACACAACTTTGGACAAAAAAAAGATTAATTTACACAAAAGTAAAAATTTAATAGTTATTAATTTTTCTTTACCCAAAATAATTTTTGAAAATTTTTCTGAAAAACTTTGTCAAGACTAAAAAGTCTGATTTTTATAAACGTAATAAATGTTTTAAGACATGTCGGAAGTACTTTTTTATAGTTTTATTTCTTTTATAGTTTAAAAATCAAAACTGTAGTTATTTTATTTATTCTCTAAAGTTTATGTATTTAAAAAAATCATATGTGTGTATAAAGATGTAGGTAATCTAGTATTGGTTTTTATATAAAATTTAAATTAAAAAAATTAACTTGTACGACTAGTCAATGTTGAGTTTTTTTGTGTATCTCTGTGTCTTCCACAAAATTATTCTTAAAGATGAAAAGTCATTAGCAATATTGTTAATGTATTAAACTATAATTTCAAATTAGTAAGCAGTAAAATAAGCACTTAAACTCATTTAAGTTATCTCTGTGCATTTCATTTGCAGTTTCTGAAGTTTAATACATTTAAATTTTTAATTTTAAACTTATACAAAATACAACTAATTGACTTTTAGTAAAAACCAATGTTTTGTTGAAGCAAAATAATAAAAAAAAATTTGGTTATAACGCTTTTTTTGCTGTAATCTTCAAGAAAAATTAAAGTTTTTTATCACTTTAAAAATGTTTTTTTTAATTTTAATTTCATAAAAGTTTTAATTTTGGAACTTTATCATGAAAAACCTGTTTTTTTTATTGATTAGAACAAGGAGTACAAAACACAATTTTGCAAGTTTTGCAAGTTATGTACTTAAGTACTAATTCTGTTTTATAAAAGTCTTAAGGTTCAAACGCTAAAACTTTACTCTTTTAACAAAAATGTATATTTTAAAACAACAATATTATGCAAACTTATTCTTTTTATGCTAAAAATTTTTAAAGTTTATGTTTTTATTAAATGTCTCTAAAGTTGATAATAGTCGGTTGTTATTAGTAAAAAATATAAACTAAAATATAATATATATATAGCTAAAAATACTTAACACGAACTTAAATTGGATTATTTGATAATCTAGTACTAACTTGACTCAGTTATTCTTAAAATAATTGTAACTCGGTTAGATTATATTTTCCTTCTAAAACCTTCTAAAACAAAATTTATTAAATTAGGTTTTAAAAAAAGGTAAAAATTAAATGAAAACCAAACACCTAAATAAAAATTTTAGATTTTTGTAGTTTAATTTAGACTATAAAGCAAAGTTTTATCTGAAAAAGGTGCGTATAATAAAATATTTTAAGTTATATATAGCAGGTATATTACTTTTACTAAACTTTTCATAAGTGATTATAAAAAAAACTTTAGCTTGAATTAAGTTTTATTAGATCAAAAAATACCAAAGTTAAAGAAAAATGCAAAACAAGTCTAGTCCTTATTTTATTATCTTTACATTTGTACTAGTTATTTTTGAGATCAAATCTCATTAATATTCTTAGAATATTTAATTTTTAAATGAATCAACAAGAAAGTTCCAATTTCCGTTCTCTTAATCTATTTTTAAAAAGTTTATTTATTTTTAAATTTCTTTATCTTTTAAACAATAATAAACATAAAGTTCTAAAGATATTTTGTTATCAATATTTTTATACATTTGATTAAACTACCTTCAAAATAAAGTTTCTTTATTTATCTGTATTTAAAAATAAGAGGTTATTTTGCGAAATTGAATATTTTGACATTTTTTATTTTATTAACAAACTAAACAAAAAAACTTACTTGATAGATCTAGTTGTTTCTAATTGGTATCTCAAAAAACTAAACCGCTCCATACTGAAAAAAAGTTTCGTTTAAGTTTGTTGAACAAAAGTTTTCATCCGTCGAAAAAGTTAGAAACAAAACTTCGGTTACAGGACGGAATTTTTAAACAGTCAAACATCGTTTGACTGTTAAAACTATTGTTATATAGGCATCAAATATTAGAACTGGAGATTGAAATACTTGACTAAGTTGTTCACAATCTCACATATAACATTCAAAGTTAAACAAAAACAGTTAATCTGAACAAATATTAAGGTCAGGTACTTTGTATACAAGATACTGAAAACAGTTTTGTTGGTATAGAAAGGTTTACAGCAAAGACCGGCGTCCTTTTATGAGTCGCTAGCATATTTATGTAGAAAAATTAGTTCACGGGCGTAGAAAAAGTCTTCCACGAAACGCAGTAACTTAATATGATTGTTGTAACTTGTAACCAACAAAAAATACTTTTTTAAACCAAAAGTGTGATAAAGTATACAACATTACAATATTATTAACACAATTAAAGTAATAGTAGCTTTTCCAATTAGAAGTTATTAAAATAGAAGTATAATTGCAAAATTAAAATAAAATGTTTTATAGCTTTTATACCGCAGTATAAATTAATTAATTATGATTTTAACTGAAAAGTATACCGCAATTTTTTTTTATTTTTGTTGGTTGCAAGCGGACCGAAGTTTACCGATTTTTGCTTTTCAGTGGTAATTTATGAAACATATTTAATAAGAAAAAAAATTAAAATGGTTCTTAGAAATTTTTCACAATTGCTAATCAAAACTTAACTAAAATTTAAAAACTTAAATAAACTAAATTTTATAAATTCATTACGTAACCTAGTTTATAAAAATTTATGGTTTACCAAATTTTAAATAACTAATATTATAAAGTTAAAGATGTTTTATGACTGATTTATGGTTTACCTAAAGTTAGCAAATATTTATAAACTTACAAACAAGTATTTAAATATTAAATTTAAATTTACACTAAAAGCCAGTTCTTATAAAATATAAATTTTAAGTCTCTGTTTCATTCATTTAATTTAAAAAAATCTTATTACTAGCTCGTAAACAGTTTTTTTAGTGTGTTAAAGTTAGCGTGAGATTTTTTGAGAAAAGCTTTTAATAATAGTATCCTTTTTTGTTTAATTTTTTTCAATTTTACGTCTCGACTAGTTTTTGTATACAAATATACTATTTGTAAGTTTTTACTTTTAAATCTCTTTAATTGTTTAACTATAAATAAACCAATATGTGGAAATTTAAAAGACCTTAGGCTATAAGTAGTAAAGCACAATGCAATAATTTTAGGTACTTGCTAGTTTCTAATTGTGTACTTTTATATTAAATTGATGTAAACGGTCAGAAAAAAAAAGTAAGTACATTTTTTTCTTTTTCTTTAATTTAAATTTTTTTTTTGTTGTACTCTGTAAACTTGTATTTTCTATGCTATTAGTTCAGTAGTTTATTTTAAACTTTTTTTTTCAATTTTTCAATATCATTTGTATTTTGAAATTTAGCATAAATAAGAGTAACATCAAAAAAATGTTTTATAGCGTTTTAATAAATAGCATTAAATTATACTACTAAATGCTTAAAAATGAATTGTACTTTAAAGCTAGCAAATTATTTAAAAAAAAAACTTTTGTATATATATATATAAACACAAATTAGGTTCAGTTTAAGTTTGTACTAAATAATATTTTCTGTAGTTGTTAAGCTAGTTTTGAGACGTAATTAAACTTTGAAATAACAAGTAAACACTAGGAGAAAAACATGCTTTTTTGTAATATCTGGTACTTTCATAAAATGCTTCTTTTTTATATTTTACGTACTAAAACAACTAGTCTTATATTTTTTTAAAAGTGAAATTATTTCCAAATATAAGTAGATTGCTTTGTGGTAGCTAGATTATTGTTTTGTATGTATTTTGTGAAATAAACAATTACAATATATAACATTTTTCACACATGATTTTGTTTTTTGTTGCATTACTACAAACTTTTCTCAATTTTCAAAATTAATGATGCATAAAACCGAAGATTTTAGTACTATTGTATTTATTTTAAAAAAATGTTCTTTTTTTATTTTTTTAAAGCCTTTTTTTGTTAGCTTACAATAAATATACTATATTAAATTAGCTTTAAAAACTAATCATTTATAAAAGCTACCCTGATCAATTTTTTCAAAAGTTAAACTAATAATTTGTTGATGATAAATGCACTCACCTTCATCGGATGGACCCTTCTCAACGGCTCCCTGATGTTTTTCGGGGTTTTGAACATACGGAACCCGAAAACAAACGAAATCGACACCTTTGTGTATCCTATTGTCAATAATTACGGCGGAAACTTAAATTGCCCTTGCAACGGTACAAACAAAGATGGTCCGTCACCGATCAGTGTAACTGAAGTAACAACAGGACCAACCATAGCTATAAAACCAACCAAGCCCGAAGATGGTGATAGTTATCAAACAACAGCAGAGCCGACAACAACAGCTCCAAATACCACGACTCTTTTGCAAACTACAGCAGCTCCAACTAACAAGTATGGCGAATGCGGGTTCCGTAACTCTAAAGGTCGTCCTAGGGCATCTACTGAAAGAGGTTTAGGCTCTTTTTTATTGCTTTTTAGTTTTAACTAGGTTTAAAACTGAATTTTGACTATAGTCTCTAAAATTTAGATAGTTTTTGTTTTTTATTATAATCTTTAGCGTTTTTATCACAATCAAGTTTTTAGTTGGTCTTTTTTTTAAAGTTTTTAAAAAAATATTTTCTAAACCAATATTCGGCAGGCATTTTTTGAGCGCAGGCCGCAGTTTGCTGACCCCTGGTCTAAAATTTTGAAATATTATTTAGACATTTACTGGTAAAACTTTAACGTAAAATTATTATTTTAATATTAAATAAAATTCATCTATGGAAAAAATCAATTTAGTAACTAATCTAATGATTTATTTTCTAATGTTTTTTTACTAATAAGGCATTATAATTAAAAGCTAAAACTTGTATTAAGTTTAAAATAAAAAACTTATGTATATGCCAAAATATTAGCTAAATACACTAAAATATTTTCATATTAAAAACTAATAATCTTTAAAATTACAACATATACTATAAGCAAACAAAAAGTAATGATACCAAAATTATGTTTTTGTTGTTTTATAATCAGCTAACATAAACTAAGTTTAATAACAGGAAAAAAAATCTATAGAATTCTTAGACATCCTAACTATAAAAAATATATTTATGACTTTTTATAAATACTAACTTAAATAGGTTTATACTTTTTTATTAAACTATAAAGCTAAACTTTTTTTTTTACCTTAATATTTATATAAAATTAATATACCAAAATAGATTTGTTTCCTTAAATTTTACCTGTTATTAGTAAATAAAAAAAACATCATTATATACAAGTTATATAACTTTTAAAAACATTTTTTTACTACTAATTACCAGTTTAGAGTAGTGCCATATACATAAGGACTTGGTAATTAAAACTTAAAAGTTAACCTATAAACTTGTTTATACATTAGTAAACTAAGTTTTTGAGTTGAAATAAAATTGTTTTGTCTTTCGAAAACTTATTAATACTTTTTATCAAAACGGTAAGTAACTAGCTATAATATAATTAAAAAATACCGAAATCAAGTTTGAAGACTATTTTGTGATAGTGTTAAGGTACTTGAAAACTAAATAGATATACAAATTCCAATAAAGATACATTTTTCAACAAGTCAAATAGTAAAGCTAACTCTGTTTTGAATACTTTACAGTTTACTATTTTATTTAAAGAGGTCTCAATTTTTTGTCACCGAAACCTGTGTGTAAATAAAATATTTAATTACCACATATCTATTTGAATACTTTATATCTAAAATGTGTATGATTTAATTTATTTTTTAATTCAATTACTGTTATTACTTTTAAACAATACTAATTGTATATCAGTTTGTATGTATTAAACGTCTTTTTCTTAAAATTTTCCTTATACTTCAAGACTTTAATATAAACATCTATTCGATCATTTTAGAAACATAATTAAAACTTCAGTGAACTTACGAGTTTCAAAAACCATGCAAAAATAACTAGGCTTTATTTAAAAAGGTTCTTTTTTTTCACAGCCAGACGTGAAGAAGATGCTTATGAAACAGGAGTTGCAGAAATGAGAATTTTGGGTGAGTAATTTTACACTTTTATAACAAAGTTACTTTGTAAGTATCTAAACTCTTTCAAATGTTAATCTTAAACAAAGAATATAAACCATTTACTTTTATAAGAGGATTTAGATCAAATACTATATTATTTAAAGTATATTTAAAATTAACAAACTTAAAAAATGCACAACTATAAAATATTCTAAACATAAACTAATATAGCTTTTTTTAACTGCTGGTTAAAAAAAAAAAAATTCGGCTATATAAGAATGTATTAGTAGAAATAAACATCAAAATATGTTTACAGGCGGAACACAAACATTAGATGGAGAGTGGCCATGGATGACCCTGTTATACGAAACAGAAAATGGAATTGTGGACGGATTTATTTGCGCGGCAACGTTGATAGACACTAGGTGGCTGGTCACAGCGGCTCATTGCATAAGAACGTCAGTTTTTACATTCGTGTTTTTTTTTTCATCTTAATGGCTAAAGTGTATTTTACTAGTACTATTTATATGTTATAAAACACTTTTACATAACTATTTTTTACATTTGTTTACAATCAAAGAGAATGTTTTAATAATTTTTTTAATAAATAAAATTTTGCAAAACATGTTGATGATTAAGTTAACTTACTTAGTTGTAGTGGTATTAATGATACTTATAAAAAGAAATAAATAAGGCTTAATACTTTTCAGTTTACATTCATAATAAAAATTCACTTTTATTTATCAAATTTGAAAAATTTGAAATTTTAATTAAGTCAATTTAAGTTTAAAAACAATTTCAGTTTACTATTTATATTTACTGAAAACGGTTATTTTTTTACACATAAAAAGATTTTTTTTAATGTTTTGTCAATCAACTATGTTTGTTAATGTCTAAAAACATCATTTAACTATGTACATCTACTCGCTTAATTAACATATTTTAACATTTAACTATTTATTTTTTTTTAACTTTAAAACGAAAATTTATTCAGGCAGAATTCTCAACTATACTCAGCAAACTTTGGACAGCACATAAAATCTAAATCATCTGGTTTTGAGTTTACAAGAGGAATTGAAGAAATTATTGTCCACCCCGATTACAACACTATAACGCTCAATTCTGACATTGCACTGCTTAAGGTTTTTTTCTCTAATAATTGCTAGTTTAAATTAATTACAATCATTTCTAAAATTAAAACAAATATATATATACTTTTTGGAAACACTGCTGTAATAGAAATATTTTCAAGTGTCAAGTTTCAAAATTTATATTAACTAAACTAAATTAAAGTTAATAGTTTAGAACAACCTCAATGACAAAATAATTAAGTTTTTGAAGTTAACGGTTATCTAATATTTTTGAGCCATAGTAACTTTAAAACATAAACTTTTTTTCAAACTTTGTTGTTGATACAGTTGAATTAAGAAAAAAATGTTAGTTATGTTATTTATAAGTCCATCTTTAAGTTTTGTCTTAAGTTAATGTATTTGTTTTTCTTTAATCAACGTCAACTTTTTGTTGAAGTGAGTTTTTCAAATCTTTGAGTAGGCAGATATCTTGTTAGATATATAGTTTTATCCCTTTGAAAGTTAGTTTTTTTGTATTTTTACTAGATAAATATCTTTTTTATCGATAAAAAAAGTGTTTAATATATTTTATCCATCAATGTTTTTAATACTAATAAAGACACATAGGATAGTTTAAACTTTAATGCATTGTGGTTAAATAATTTCGGTTATAAATGTTAAAAACTAATTTAACAAAATTACTAGAGTTTTAATTTTCAATGAAACTATTTTTCTTTATGCATACAGTAAAGGTACAAACAATAGTTTTAAATCGTACCAATTTTTTGTGAAACTATGAAACTAAGCGTTAAGAACTTTTTTCCAATAAAAAATAGTGTTTACTAATGCTTTTGATTCTTTAAATATTAACTAAACCTGAGTTTCACTTTGTAAAATATAAAAACAAAGCCCAAGATACATATTGTTTATTAACTGATAAAAAAACGCTCAAAAAGTTTGGTCAAAGGACCTGGTGTTTGTTTTGTTTTATATCAAAAGATTTGAAGCTAAAAACATTATAAGAAATAATCTTTCTTATCATTTAAAGCTAGATGAGGAAGTGGTTTACTCGGAGTTTATAAGACCTGCTTGCATAGCTGCTCCTGATACGCCATCTTGGGATACAAAGAGGTACAAATGCACTGTGCTTGGGTGGGGAGATACAGGTAACTTTTTAATGTTAAAATATCTGTTTGTTTACCTTTATTTGTGATATTGATAAAACTTCAACCTTTTTATTTTTAAAATTACTAATCAATTTTAAATAGATATATCTGACTCTAGTTTAGTAATAAAGATACAAAAGTAATCCGTGGTGTTTTTGTTTAGTATTTTAATTTACACCATGTTTATATGCATATGCTTTTAGTCGTTGGTTCTTTAATTTAAAGTATATTTGCTTGTTTTAAAGTTTAATATAAAAGTTTTCAAGGTGTTTAGATAATTCATTTCTTTAAAATTTTTATAGTCGTACCGTAAAAATATCATAACCTATTTTTTATGCGTAAATTATTTATTAGAAAACACTGGTTTAAATCATGTTTTATTATCAAACAAATTTATTAATGCACACTAAAAATATGTAATGTAATGCGAATGTAATAAAAAGTTACTCTAACACGTATAAAAATAGCTGTAAATATACTTTTTATTAAAATAACAATGATAGTATAATACCAATTAATACATATAAAACAAAAACTAGTCAATTAATTTGTTTAAAGTAAACCAAAAACAACTTCTTTAAATTTTATTCTATTTTAAGTTTTTGTTTAGAAAAGTTATAATGTCCAATGTCTACGCTCTTCTTTAGTTTTCATCCATTAAGTTCTTTATTAGCACTTTTTTAATCATTTATGTAAAAGTTTTTTAATAACTTTGATACATATTGAAAAAATGACTGTGTGGTTTTTATTTTTTTACGTTTAAAGTTCTACTTATAAACAAAAATCCAGATTAATAAAAAAGTTTTTCTATAATAAAAACTTTTTATTGTGTGTAATTAGTTGCTGCTTAGGTTAGAAACTTAATAAGTATAAATAGCTTATAAATTTTCTGATATTTCACAATATAAATGATATTTTTTTAAACACTTCTTATTATTTAAATTATGCTAAGTAACTAATTTTACTATTGAGGTGTGTTTTAAAATATAGGTCATTTATAAATGTCAAACACTATCAGGTTTATTTAAAATTTTAGGATCTGTTAGTATTAAATATGTTAGATTTGTGAAATCTTTTATAATACAAGTAAAAATTAGTTACAAATACACATTTGATGGTTAGCTAGCTGCTGTATTATTGTTTTATTATTTACGCTGTTGAACTGTTTTTATTGTTATATCAACATGAACTATTTATCAAACTCATTGAATTTTGTAATAGAATATTTATATTCTACGTTTTAGTTATTTTTCTAACAATATGTTATTTTTAATAGTTTTTTCTAAAGATAACTTTAAAAGTTATAAAATGATTTTTCTTATGTATAGTATTAAATTGCTTTGTGTTTACCATTATTTTTATATTATGCTATATTACATAAAATCTTTCATACTTCATCTGATCATAAAATGAGACGTTTGATCTGGTTATAATTTAAAATTAAGTTACTATTGTACTAAGCTGTTTATCCCAATTATTGTTTAAAAAAATAAACGCAGCCTTTTTTTTAACTGCAAAATTTCTAACCAAACCATATACTCTCGTCTCTAAAATTTATTCAATAAAACAAAATTTAACAACTACTTATTTTACTACTTAGATAATCGCCTGCTACACACTTGATATCTAAAGATGTTTTAGAGATTATTATCTGCAAAACAGTAAAAATTATAATTCAAGCTGTAACTCTAAATACAAATTTTATTTTTATTCATACTCCATACTGAACAGGGGACGGTCAACTTTCGGATATTTTGCTTCAGCTGAACGTCGAGGTGCTGATTCCGAGCCACTGCGTCGATCTGACCATGCTGGACGGGGGCAAGGACTACTCGCACGGGTACGTGGTGGAGGGGGACCCGAAGATATGTGCGGGTGGCATCCAAGGTCAGGACACGTGCAGCGTGAGTTATTGATTGTAACTAGTTCTACTTCGTTTGCCTTAACACTATGAAAAGTTATATTAAAGTAAATCAGTTTGTATATTACTTTAGTTTTCTGCTTAAATTTTAAAATACCTGTGGTTTTTTAGGAAATTTTTGTTGGTGAATTTAGTAAAACAATAATACGCATAGGCAGTAATTTTCTTAATTGTTGTATTTATACTTTTAAAAAGTTATAATTGTGTTAATGTTTTTTTTTTCGAATTTAAGCTTAAAGTACAAAACAAGTTAAGATTTATAAATTACTTTATAAATCTAACTAAAGCCTTTCTAATTTTAATAATTTAAGTTTTAAAAAGGTTTACATCAGGCTTTTATATCCGGTAATAAACTCTTCTGGAATTTCAAAATCATTATTTACAGTGTAACATCAAATACTACTTTATCATCAAAACTTTTAGAATTTTAAACAATAAAATTAAATCAAAATTTCTTAAAAACAAAAGGGTGATAGCGGAGGTCCATTAATCTGCGTGGACTTGACGACGAAAAGCTACTTCCTGCACGGAATAACATCTTACGGCACCAATCCTTGCGGTCAACCTGCCAAACCCGGTGTATACACTAAAGTTGGTTTTTGAAGTTGCTGAATGAGTTTCTATCAAAATATGAATAAATTTTTGTATAATTCGCATTTTGAATTAAGTGAGAATTGAAGTTTTGATACTTCAACACGCAAGTAATATTAAAAATAAAATTTTAATGTTTAAATGTAAAAAAAAAACGTTTGTTATATCATAAGGTTTTTAAAATTTTTATTCTACTACTTGTATACTTTAATATTTTTATTACGATTTTATAAGGAAATATAAGCATTTAAAAATTGTAGGTTTCAAGTTTTACAGACTGGATTCAAGAAATTATTTAGAAAATCTGCTGCCGAAAAACTGCAAATCTTTTTTTCTTCTATTTCCATCGATTATTGATTTATTGCTGCTAAATTTTAAACAAATGTTAAGTGTGTTTTAAGACGTATCTAATATATTTAAATATTTTTACATTGTTTATCTCTTAAGCGTCATTTCATTTAATTTTTTTCTTGTAGTTAACAATAATAAAAAAAATATGTTTTTAGTTTCTTTATAGTTTTAACGTTTTTAATGTTTTTTTGTTAGGTTCTTTTTATCTTATTTATCAAGAAAGCATGCAAATTCCAAAGTTTTGTTCACTATCTACCTAAAACTGCATCATTGTTCTGAATGTGTGTGATTTTTTTTTTAAACAAAACAGTTAAAACTCACACAAAGTTAAATCTATTAATAAATGCAAACAAATTCATTAAAAATTTAAGTTAACTAAGTGCAGTATTACGTAATTTAAAACTTTCAACTGAGTTACAATAAGTTTGATAATATTATGAACAGAGTATTTTTTCTACAACTTCCGCAATCAAAATTTACTTTAAAGTAAAAGTTAGTAAGCAATAAATATGCTGATTGTTGTTTTCTTTGCGTTATTTGTTTCAAATTTAGCTGTAAAATATCCATTTGGACACCTAAATCCTTTTGGGAGTCACAAAAAACCAAATATTTTAACAACTGAGTTAGACTGTAAGTACATAGATCTGTATTATGTTTAGTTTTAGTAGCAAAAACAACTTCAATTGTTTTTTTTTCAAATATTTTTTGTTTTGCTAAATAAAGTTAGGTATTAGTGACTATAAAAAAGTTTTGAACAGTTCTACGATACATTCCATATTTTCAAAATATTTTATGAACTAATTTTTATCTTATTTTAAAGTTCTAACTTATAATTCAATTTTTTTATTTATCTATAAAAAACAGTTCACAACGTTTAAGTATATTATATGCTTTTGGTTTTAAGAAAACAAATAAAGAGATCTCAACTACTGGAGGAGAAATAATGAACTTATTCTTTAAGTTTATATTTATACGTTTAAGTTTATCTTAAAAGAAGTTTTTCAAAATAAGAACTATGAAAAAATATCAGGTTATAAGTTATCTCTTTTACTCTGTATATCAGCATTATTAAGTTTATTACAATATTTTTCATAAAAATCTGAAAAAAAAAAGTTATTAAGGTTTAATACATGACAACTGCATGGTAAAACTACAACTTTTAGTTGGAAAACTTAGTTTAAAGATTTTTTTTTTTCATTATTAAATAATGTAATTAAATTGAACATAAAAACTGATGAATTTTTATTTTTGCTATAAACTTACTTTTGTTATGATAAACTATATTGGAAAAATTTTTAAACTTGTTTCTATTAACTAATATTTCTATTTTTAACTATTTTATTGTATGAAGCCAACTTTAGTTTACTTTTTTCTAGAAGATTTGTTTGTTTTCATAGAAAAAAAACCATTTAAAACTATTATAATTACAAACTTTAAATTTACATTCATCTATAACGAATGTACAAGTTTTACCAAACTACTCACATATTTTACCAACACTTAGTTTGAAAAGAGTCCCATTTATATTGAAAATTAATTTCTGTAAATAAACTAAAGTATTTTTTGACTTAAATATATAAAATACGAACTTTATTTTATTTTAGAATATATTAGTTAAACTTTTGCTACTTATTAGCTCTACAAGTTTTTTTTTTATGATTTTAAGATATATAAAAGGAATTAAGTTTTATAACATTAAATGTGAAACAAAATTTCTTTTTAACCTTGTTAATCGAAACCCGCTAGTCAACACATTTACAAAAAAAAAGAGTTTAATTATCTTTTAACTGTACATACATAATTAGAAAAATAGTTTGATCTTTAATCAATTTTATTTCAAAAAGTTTAAAAATAAGTTGAAGCTTTTGAATGAAAACTTTGTTTGTAAAATATCTAGTATGCTAAACTTACAATTTTCTTATAACAAATTTTTATCTAAAAATATTGCTTTTATAAATTACCGTAGGTATAATTATAAAGTATAGTAGCTTATTACGAGATCCTTATTACTAAGTATAACCTAAGCTATAAGGTTATGTAATGTTTAGTTTCTTTATTTATTATGAACAAATTTTTAAAATTGCACATGTACAACTCGAGTTCAGTATTTAGCGCCTAAAACGTAAGGTTTGCTTATAAACTATTAAGTTCGATTACAAAATCAGATGTGCCGCAGCCAGAACAGTTTTACAATGATCACGTGACGAGACGAGTGCCGGTGGTTTTGAGAGGAGCAGCGAAACGTTCGCGCGCCTACCGAGCATGGACACCTCAGTACATCAAGGAAAACTTTGGTGACATTGTTGTGAGAATGGAAGCTAGGTATATACTGCTACTACTTTTGTAAATTTAAGTCAAACTATGTTTTAACCTTGTACTAACTTTGCTCAAAAAAAAACTCTAAGTACATACTAAATTGTCTGAAAATTGATTATAAACACGATTGAAAAAAACAAAAGTTGAAACTTTGAATTAATTGTTTTAGTTTGTTCTTTTATAACTCCTCAAAACTGTATAATTTAGACACGTTGTTAGTTTTTTATATTCCAAATGAGTTACGAACAGGCACGAAGCGGACAATAAAATGCCGGTGACGGAAGCTGGTATCGGAAGGGGTTATATCGGCTCGTTTGTCGACAACTATGACGATTTGAACGCTTACATAATCTCACAAATTCCAATGAAAATGGAAAAAGATATCGTCATACCGCCTTGTCTCAGGTGCGGATACTTTTCAAACAGATTACAAGTAGGTCCACAAATCAATAAGTGTAAATAATCTTATACAAGTATTACTTATATGGAAAGTTAGTTTTCTTTGTTAAGTACATTTAATCATCATACTAAATGCTACAAAACTGTTGAGTTGTTCTAAAATATCTTTAAGATTTAATATCAATCATTTTAAGTTTTTATATTTTTTCATAAATTTTTTCAAAAGATGCTGATATTCCTTGGTAGTTTTTTATATTAGTTTACTAAACATGATAAGCTAAACACAGGAAATTAATTTGTTTATCACTGCAAAAGGAGGGAAAACGAAGCTACATAGAGATCCATACAGCAACATCCACTGTGTTTTAAATGGAACTAAAGACTGGATAATTGTCAACGATGAAAATGTACTTGTAAAGTTATAATGTAATGTTTAAAATGAATTGATAACATATTCATCAAAAACTTATTGTTTTTAGATAATAGTTTTTATCAAAAACGCCTTAGAAGGATATAAGAAATTATTTTTTTTACTGTATAATTTTTAATTATCATCTATAACAAAAAAATCCTTAATCGAATATTTGAAGAGATAAAAATTTAGAAAAATACAAAGATAAAGTCTAAATTTAGATACAAAACGACTTTCATATTTGTTTGCATGCATTAATCTAATTAGACTTGAATAATTAATAAATGTTATAGACTGAGCAAATAGTCTCATAGATAAAACAAAGTTCATTTTTATTTTTAATTACAGCAAGTTTTAAAATAACAATAAAAGTAAACTAATCATAGACTATATTATTTACCATGTTATATAAAAACTTTATTCAAAAAAAAAATTATTTAAATAGGTTTGTTTTTTTTTTATTCTAGTTCATCTAAATTTTTTGAAATGTACACTTATTTAAATAGGTTTGTTTTTTTTTTATTCTAGTTCATCTAAATTTTTTGAAATGTACACTTATAATTAGTGTAACTTATTGTTGAGTAGTAAGGTGATAATAGCTTGTTTTTATTTAAACTTAAATGTATATGTATAATTGATTCGTAGCACAAGCATTTAGAAACTATTATTGCTTCTTTTTTTTTAGTTTTAAATTTTAAACTTCATTTCAAAGCTAAAAGTAAACATTATTTTGTTATATTTGGCACATTCAGTTCAAAAGCCTTTATATTTAATTTATAAACTTTTTCACAGAGTAAGTATGTACACCAAAGTCCGGAGTCTGAGAACGAATTTGGAGGATCGTCATTGATTAATGTAGACAAAGTTAACCTAGTCAAGCATTATAAAATTTCGAAACTTAATTACTCTCAAGTAACCTTAAACGCTGGAGATTGTATCTATATGCCTTCAAGTAAGCTTATAAGAATATTTGATCTAATAAGTACTTTAGAACTATTTTTAAACAGATATGTCGATTGACAAATAATAGTTTAGTCTGACATAAAATAAATTGATGCTCATGAAAATGATCTGAGGAGCTGTTATATAAAATAATCTTTAGGTCATCGAGTTCTACACCAATTTTGTACCGAAAGTAGTAAAAAGAACTTTTTGATTGATAGCACAAAGCTTTTAATAAGAATCTTAAAAAAATTAATGCAGTTTTTAAAATTTTTCTTATCTAGAAAAATACAAATATTACTAAAGTATCTGAAGTTAAAGAAAAGTTTATAACAGCTGTATAACTTAGTTTTTCAAATGTATTGTAATTTAAACAGGTTATTGGCATCAGGTAAGAGTGAATGGAAAATTCAATGTCGCATACTCAATATGGTTTAGTGCGCACTATGAGTATTTTGACTGGAAGTATCAAAAGTTAGAACTTCCTAGCTGGAAATGTTGTCAACAAATGAGTTTTGATTACGTTTCTGTCAGTAAAGCAAACTTAATCTGGAGATACAACAGTAGTTTGTCAACTAACATTTTACACGGAAAAATGGATATTTATGTGTTAAGGTATTTTTATGTAATGACGTACTTTGACAACGTTAAACTATCTACCTTATTTCAAAAAACCTTGTAGTCTTTTAAATAGTATTTTTTATTGAACGACAAAAAGTTTGGTTCAAGGACCCGGTGTACAAAAAACGCTTTATATGTTTTACAAATATTTGATATAATGTGTTTTATAAATTTATCGAACATCTGACTTATTTTTGTTCTTACTACAAGTAAATTTTAATGGTGGTTTTTTTTTTAAGAAGGTATTCATTTGTGTAAGATAAACTTTTTTAGATTTTTTTCAACTAGTTAAAATTTTATTAATTAATTGTTACTTTAAAAAATTAAACTAGTTTTTAGTTTATAATTGAAAAAGTTAAAATTAAACAATTCTAAACTATAAAGTTAATATCACTTTACTTTTTTACTTCATTTTAAAACATATTTAAAGTAAAAATCAATAGTAACATAATAACTTATTTCTATAAGTATGCTTTGTTATAATAAAACCGACCTAGAATTTTTATGTTGTTATATTCAATCATATAGGTACATACTTTTAACCTATACAAATGAAAACAACATAATTAACATTGAAAAATTCTGTGATGAAATAGTTCGTTCCAAATTTGAAACCGTTGCAACCAATCTTAGAAAAAAAGTAAATATAAAATATTTTTCTTTAAAAATGTTAATTGTATGCAAGCGTTTATACTCAAAATAGTAACACTTAATTCAAACAATTTCGCCACTTAAAGCTATTTAATAAAAATGTATTAATTATTATGAGTATCTTTTACCTGAGAAAGTTTTATGATAACAAAGTACTCATACTTAGCTATCACTGTAATTTATTAAGTTTTTTTACACGTTTTTATCAATTTTACGACATTCTAACAACAAATTCTTTTAAAATAAATGCCAAAACTACTTTTTAAAATTATTTTTTGCAATTCCAAATGTCATAATGTTAATGCTAATCACATATCATACAACTAACTTTTAACTTAAACAATGTGCACTGTTTTTAGCTTTTAACATTTTCACTTATTTTATTACTTTTACACTAGTTTTTTTTAACAGTTTACATCTGTACTATTTGGAATTGTCGGAAAAATTAAAAATATAACAAGTGATGACGTGTACAATATTTCGGAACTAAATTTGAAAACATTACACCTAACGTTAGAAAAGAACGACCCTAGCAACACAGCAAACTTTGAATATTCGTATATAGATAGAAACGACATAGAGTTTGTTTATGTTGAAAAGTAAAATTTTGACTTAAATATATATTGTTTAATGAACGATAAAAAAGCGCACGAAAAGTTTGGCCAAAGGACCTGGTGTACGAAAAAACCTTTCGATTATCGAGTCGTACACCACCTACTCTACAAACCTCTTTTACAATTTCTAATAAAAAATAATTATCTAAGCTTTTAAACCTTAAGAAATAAAAGAATAAATAAATGAAAGAATAGAAAAAAATAAACGAAAATTAACTAAGTTATGTGTACTTAAGATTTTTTTTATAATATACTCAAAAACTTGTCTAATATGTCCTGGACAAGACATTAAAAAGTATCCGTGGTGTGCGACTCGATAACCGTAAGGTTCTTCGTGCACCAGGTCCTAAGACCAAATATTTTGAGCGTTTTTTTTTATCGTTTGATAATAAGATATTAATGAAAATACAGTCTAAGCCTTAAACATAAAAAAACTGAAGTAGGTAACATTTTTAGACTCAAAAAGTAACTCTAACTTGATTTATAAAACGAGATAAATAATACTAATAGCAGACATGAAAACACTTGAAAAATAGGTAACAACTTTTTGAAAGAAGATAGAATTATAACAAGCTGATATACTTTTACGTTTAACTTTATTCGTATTTTTTGCTAAAATTTCAACTTTTCTTTTTGTAATAATTGATTGAGATACTTAAATAAGTTTATATTTGAACAAATAGAAACATATTATAACTTTTATTACTTTATAAACTTGTGAATTTAACCATAAACTCAAGTTAAGGTTTATAAATAATAACATAAAAATAAGTACTGTAAAATGTATACCCTATCTATGCACTTAATAAGAAAAAAAAACAATAACATTGAAACATAATAATGACAAAAAAAATCTTCCTTTAATATATTTTTTGAATACTTTTCTAAGCCCAAAAATGTAACTATAAAAATGCAGATGGTATTAGCAAACATTAAAAAAAGACTTTTTTAGGTTTCCTCAGAAAATTAGATTAGTTTATTTAGTAAACTTGAAGCAATAACCTCAGCTTACCATTTATTTATATGCTTAACTCTCTTTTGAAAAGTACATATATCACTTAATTTTTATATAGGCAAACTAGAGAAATATATATATATAAAGAACTTTGTAAATGTTCTAAAGTTAGTTCAAAATAGTAATCTAAATAAACAATCTAAAAAATAGCCAGACCGAAAATGCTGAAATTTAGACTGAACTACTGTTATTGTAACCAAACATTGTTTATTGAACGATAAAAAAAGCGCTCAAAAAGTTTGGTCTAAGGACCTGGTATACAAAGGAACCTTTCGGTTATCGAGTCGTACATCTCTTAAAACAAATCAACTTTTGAATTAAAGTACTGGGTATTAGATGACTAATACTATCAACTCTCTACACAAAAGTAAATAAACAAGTAGCAATGATCACTAATGACTTTGATAATCACTATTTAATAAACAATTTTAAGTCATTCTGGAACTTCCCAAAATGACTTAGATTTTTAAAACATAATGATAGCTCAGTCCATAATTTACTACCTTTGTAAGCTAGCATTTTGTGACCCTTCTTGTTGTTGAACCTAGGTAGGAACTAATTTGTTTCTGAAGACCTTGTATGATAATTATTAATATTTTATTAACTTTTAAAGTAATCATTAGAGCTAGCTGGTAACAAACTATTGTTAAATTTAAACATAATTATACCTACTTCGTATTTCTAAATTTCAAAGTATAGAGACATATAGTGTGAACTATTGAAACTAAATTTAAAGCTATAGGCGTGCTTTTAAGTATAAAATATACAATTAATAACACTTAAGTTTTTGTAAGGATTAAAAATGTTATTTGATATTTTGTAAATTTTAAGTTAAAACGAAAGCAATTTATTGTAGATTTTTTTTTTAATGGTATTCAATATATAAAATTTAAGTATGTTATTACAACATTCTAGAGACTTAATAAAGAAAAAGTTGAAAAATATAAGCAATATACCGAAAAGAATCTTTGTTAATCTTTATGCAAAGAAATTAGGAGGTACTAAAACTGTCGCAAAAAAGGTAAATACTTTTAAATTCAAAGTAAAAACTTCTAAGTTCAATTCTTGAATTTATGATTTAATATTCTAGTTAAAGAGTTTTTATTTAACTTAAGCTATGTTTTTAAAGACATAACCTAAACTTATTAATTCGTTTTATATATTTTTAATATCAGAAAATTACATTAGTACTTAAAGAAATTTAATTATAAATGTCTATCAGTTATGACTTAAGTAAAATAACTTTTGATGTTATCATCTTTTATTGTTTCTTAAAATATGTCTAGTTCCTAAGGTTTGATTATAGATAAAAAAAATTTTCCAAATTTTCAACTTTTTAATTTTTTTCTATCCGTACTAAATGATTATTTATAATTTTTTTATATTTTTTTTCTACCTACAACAAGTTTTTACCTAGAAAACCTTATTTATAGTTTGTTATAAAACAAAAGCTTAATATTTTAGTATTAAGATTGTTTTTTTTTTCGTTTAGTAGTATAAAACCATTATTAGTAAACTTAGAATTTAGGCTGATAAAAAATTTTACAACTAAAGTAAAAATACAAATTTAGTAAAATTTATCATTTTCTGAACTTAATTTAAAAAAATTTAAATGTAGACTACATTGTATTCTTTTATCTAACATAAGTAAAACTATTACAATGTACAAAAGATCTTCGATCTACTTTCAACCGATGGATACATCACCTCAGAAAGCTTCACAGAACACTGGTTGAAAGTGAGAAAAATGTTTAACAATCCTCTATTGGATCACGATCCAACAATTGAGCATCAGTGGTACAATCGATTAAGATCTCTCGGAACAAATCTTTATTAAATTATGTTTATTTGTAGCATTTATGATTCATTAAAAATATTTAAGAACAAAAAAAGAACTATATTTTTTACAAAAAAAAAGTTTTTTTTATAGTCTATAGCACTAAGCCTTTTTTTAATATTTAATATACTGATATAAATAGATAACTCTTAATCAATAGCTTTTTTTTTATTTACCTATTTAAAACTGTAATTAAATTAGTATTATTTCTGAGCATGAACTAAAACGTTTCATTTAACATTTGTCTTAAAAAAATTTGGCTTTAAAATTCAAACTTATTATCAAAAACAGCATCAAAAGATCCAGATCGTGAGTTAAAAACCATTTAATTAAATTTGTTGAATAAACTAGATAAATAACAAATATTTAAAAACAAAGAAAAACATCTAATTAGAATTTTTTTTTCAAGACATATTGCTTAAACTTTACATACTATAACATTCTAAACACAAAAATTTTAGCCGTATTTCAACTTTTATATACGTAAACATTTTTAGCAAGTATTAGTCGTATTATAAGAACGAACTTTTTTTATGTAAAATTGCTTATAACAAAAATTGAAGTTTATTTGATAACTTGTTTTAAACTCAAAAGTATGTTAAACTTAAACTCTTTCTCTCAAAAGTAAAAATGTATAAATATATTTGAAATTTACTTAAACTTTTGTAACATTTATCACATTGAAACAAAGTATATTTTACATTTTAAAAACGCTCAACTAGACTTTTAATAAATCTGTTTTATAATTTTTTTTAGTAGCGTTAAGGTTGATTAGAATAAAAGCCTTGGATTTTATAAAATTTTAACGCATCTTTCTTTTATTAAAACTTACGTTAAAAGGTTTCCGTGGTCTGCGACTCGATAACCAAAAAGTTTTTTCGTTCACCATGTCTTATAACCAAGTATTTTGACCGTTTATTTTGCCGTTTAACAAACTATATATAAAATTAACATAAAACTTTAGTTTTCTTAAATTTTAGACTTAAAAGCAGTTTTAAGCATTCGGTATTACAATAAAGGCATATTAGGTGTAAGTAATTTTAATTTAACAAAAGTTAGTAGTTTTTACAATACTATAAAACTAGCTATTTTTTAAGTGTATTAATGTATAAGTTTACCTTGATAATTGTGTTTTTGAAATTAAAAATAAGCCAATTTGAAAAACGTTCTACTTAAAAAGTACCAAACTGTAGAATTTTTTAATTTTTTTTTAGTTGTTATTTTTAAAAGATATTTCATAACAAAAGCAGTTCTAAATAAATATAAATTAAAAAATAAGTTTACCAATTTATTAATTGTACCAAAAAATGTTCTAAAGTGTTTTTCTAGTTTACTGAGTGAAAATTTTTTGGACAAAAAACAAGAAAACTTAATCTTATTTAACAACAATACCCGAAATAAAGTTATTGATTTTCCACTAGCACATTATAACAATTTATAAAAAGTATACTGCTTTAGTTTTTTTAAACAGTGTTAGTACATGTATTTATCTTTTTGAAAATGTACCAGTTAAAAATTTTTGATAGAAAAAGTATTTTTAAACATATAGCAAAATTTAGCTCATAAATGTTTAAACAAATTTAAAAGATTTGAAACATTTTTGGTGTAGTTAAACTAAGAGCAGTTTGTAACCAAATCTACATAGAAAAAACACTATACTGCTATTTTATCAAGTTAGTTTAATTCTTTTGTAACTTTTCATAGCTTTTTTAGTGTTTTTATAATAGTTGTGAATACTGACTAATTTTAATTACAACAAGACATTGTTATAATACAATTAATAATAACAAATTATTAAAAAAATGTATATTGTGTTTAAAACTGTTCATTTCTAATCTGCATTTATAATTTATTTTTTAATTTTTCCCATTCGATCATTTTTTAGATGTATTTCATTTAAAACCATTCCTAATAATTTAAGCAGTTCAGATAATTCCTTTTTAAATCAAAATAAAAAGAGTTTAAAATACTAAACTTAAGTTGCCAAAAATTAGTAAAGAATACAAATTTGAGCCTAAGGCCAAGAACTAACTAACTTACCTACATAAATACTTTAAACCAGGGTTTCCCAAAGTGGGCGATATCGCCCTTCTTGTGGCTATTTTAGTAAGTCGGGGGCGATAATTTGTAAGGGGGCGAAAGGGTGGGCGATAACTAGTAAGGGGGCGAAAAGGAGGCGATTTAAAAAATTTGGGCTGTCATAAAATTTTTACTTTATATCTTGATATTTTACTAATTTTAGCTTGCTATTTAAATATTTGACCCTGAGGTAAAACCTAAACAAAAAAGTTTATTTTGTTTATGTAAAATATAGAAAAAAAAAAAGAAGTGCTTATGGCTCCTACTTTTAAATAAATTTCATATTTTCATTCATATGTTTTCTTATATAACAGTTACATAGATCATCGACGATCGAAATCCCTCTCACCATTTTAAAACCTGACATATATGTTATTTGGGATCATAAATGGTTTGTAAAAATCTATGTTATCTATTATTAACTACCACATCATTATATATTCAAATTGTTTTTGATAAGTCACTAAGTTAGACTAAAAAATAAAACTAAACAGGGTTGCCAATTTACCTAGAAACCTAAAAAAACCTGGAATTTGACAATTTAGGCAACAAAAAATCTGGAATTTTTAACAACTTTAACACATTAATTAGTAAAATTTCGATTTGACACAAAAATACAATTATTTAGATAAAAACATAGATCCCTTCGAGGCAGATCTTTTTGAAGTAAACGACTTACAGAAAATCTTCTTAGACTTATAAACAGACCTTGAACTTAAAGTAAATTTTTCCAAAGAATGATATAAAAGCTTTTGGACTTAACAAAAACTAAGGCAAAAGTATCAAATTATTTGAGAGGAATTTAGATTATTGTTTATAGCTTTTCCGTCTAGCTATGTTGTTGAGAAAGCTTTCAGTTCAGTTATCAACATCTTGAGCAAAAGATCTAATATAGATATTTGTAAAGGAGGTGACTTGAGGCTTTATTTTACTAATTGAGAGTCAGATTAGAAAAACATGCAAGCATTTATGAACCTCATCCTTCACATTATATTAGACTTCAGTAGCAGACACTGTTTTATGAAAGTTTTTCTATTTTTTCTGATCTTTTAAAATATTTTTTACTAAACCTGGTTTGTATCGTGTTTGAGTAATTTTTTCATAATAACACTTATCAAGTTATTTATTCTACAACAAGTTTGCACAATGCCTAATAAACATTAATTACGGTAGACTCACTCTTGAGTTCGCACTTTTTACCCAAAAAAAGTGCAAATTTATATTTTCTTAAATTTAACTTAAATAAAGTCTATTACTAAATAAGTATTAATAAAAAAGGTAAAATATAATTTTAGATAGCTTATATAGATCTTTTTTTTAATGAATGTTTGTTTTATGTTTTAGTGGATTTCATGCTTATTCATAAAATTATTGCATATAATATATTGAAGTTAGTCATTTTGTAAAAAAAATGGTATAATTCTTATGTTTGTACTTTTTAATTTTGTTCAAAGTGCGAAATCAAGCGGAAGTCTAATGTATTTATTAAATGGTTTGTGTTTTAAAGTTCTTAGTAGTTTTATTTTGACCTGGTTAATTTTGTAGTTTATATTTGTCGTTTTACATTACACTTAAAGTTTTTTATAGCATAGTGATTAAAACATTTGTTTGAAAGACATTCATTTGACAGATTTCTGTTATTACTTGTTTAATCTGTATAAATTAAAAAAAAAACTTGATAACCATTTAAGTTTTTATTTCAAAAAAGATTTTTTTGATTTTAAAAGAGTATAGATTTGAGGTCTCTATTTGAAATGACTTCAAGTTTTTCATGTAAAAGGTTCTTAAACTCAATTTCATTTTCTAATTTGATTTATTATTGTTGAAAAATCTATATATTAAGGAATTTAAAACTATTAATTCGACTGTTTTTTTTTTTGTTTTATCTTAATTCAAAATATATTAGCAATTAGAATGTGTTTTTTATTTAAATAGTTCAACACTAGCTTTTAATTTTTCACTATTTTCCTTTGTTAAATTATTATAGGCTAACAGCTAGAATAATTTTTTTAAGTAGAACTAAATAAGCCATCAAAAAGACTGCTACAGTTACAAAACAAAATGTTAACCTAATAAAAAGTTTTTTTTTTATTTGATTACTTTCTGTTCACAGAATTAATTGTAAAACATTTGATTTTTTTTGAATTTAAATTAAGAAAAATAAATTAAATTATTAATAAATCAAAATAAAAAGAGTTTAAAATACTAAACTTAAGTTGCCAAAAATTAGTAAAGAATACAAATTTGAGCCTAAGGCCAAGAACTAACTAACTTACCTACATAAATACTTTAAACCAGGGTTTCCCAAAGTGGGCGATATCGCCCTTCTTGTGGCTATTTTAGTAAGTCGGGGGCGATAATTTGTAAGGGGGCGAAAGGGTGGGCGATAACTAGTAAGGGGGCGAAAAGGAGGCGATTTAAAAAATTTGGGCTGTCATAAAATTTTTACTTTATATCTTGATATTTTACTAATTTTAGCTTGCTATTTAAATATTTGACCCTGAGGTAAAACCTAAACAAAAAAGTTTATTTTGTTTATGTAAAATATAGAAAAAAAAAAAGAAGTGCTTATGGCTCCTACTTTTAAATAAATTTCATATTTTCATTCATATGTTTTCTTATATAACAGTTACATAGATCATCGACGATCGAAATCCCTCTCACCATTTTAAAACCTGACATATATGTTATTTGGGATCATAAATGGTTTGTAAAAATCTATGTTATCTATTATTAACTACCACATCATTATATATTCAAATTGTTTTTGATAAGTCACTAAGTTAGACTAAAAAATAAAACTAAACAGGGTTGCCAATTTACCTAGAAACCTAAAAAAACCTGGAATTTGACAATTTAGGCAACAAAAAATCTGGAATTTTTAACAACTTTAACACATTAATTAGTAAAATTTCGATTTGACACAAAAATACAATTATTTAGATAAAAACATAGATCCCTTCGAGGCAGATCTTTTTGAAGTAAACGACTTACAGAAAATCTTCTTAGACTTATAAACAGACCTTGAACTTAAAGTAAATTTTTCCAAAGAATGATATAAAAGCTTTTGGACTTAACAAAAACTAAGGCAAAAGTATCAAATTATTTGAGAGGAATTTAGATTATTGTTTATAGCTTTTCCGTCTAGCTATGTTGTTGAGAAAGCTTTCAGTTCAGTTATCAACATCTTGAGCAAAAGATCTAATATAGATATTTGTAAAGGAGGTGACTTGAGGCTTTATTTTACTAATTGAGAGTCAGATTAGAAAAACATGCAAGCATTTATGAACCTCATCCTTCACATTATATTAGACTTCAGTAGCAGACACTGTTTTATGAAAGTTTTTCTATTTTTTCTGATCTTTTAAAATATTTTTTACTAAACCTGGTTTGTATCGTGTTTGAGTAATTTTTTCATAATAACACTTATCAAGTTATTTATTCTACAACAAGTTTGCACAATGCCTAATAAACATTAATTACGGTAGACTCACTCTTGAGTTCGCACTTTTTACCCAAAAAAAGTGCAAATTTATATTTTCTTAAATTTAACTTAAATAAAGTCTATTACTAAATAAGTATTAATAAAAAAGGTAAAATATAATTTTAGATAGCTTATATAGATCTTTTTTTTAATGAATGTTTGTTTTATGTTTTAGTGGATTTCATGCTTATTCATAAAATTATTGCATATAATATATTGAAGTTAGTCATTTTGTAAAAAAAATGGTATAATTCTTATGTTTGTACTTTTTAATTTTGTTCAAAGTGCGAAATCAAGCGGAAGTCTAATGTATTTATTAAATGGTTTGTGTTTTAAAGTTCTTAGTAGTTTTATTTTGACCTGGTTAATTTTGTAGTTTATATTTGTCGTTTTACATTACACTTAAAGTTTTTTATAGCATAGTGATTAAAACATTTGTTTGAAAGACATTCATTTGACAGATTTCTGTTATTACTTGTTTAATCTGTATAAATTAAAAAAAAAACTTGATAACCATTTAAGTTTTTATTTCAAAAAAGATTTTTTTGATTTTAAAAGAGTATAGATTTGAGGTCTCTATTTGAAATGACTTCAAGTTTTTCATGTAAAAGGTTCTTAAACTCAATTTCATTTTCTAATTTGATTTATTATTGTTGAAAAATCTATATATTAAGGAATTTAAAACTATTAATTCGACTGTTTTTTTTTTTGTTTTATCTTAATTCAAAATATATTAGCAATTAGAATGTGTTTTTTATTTAAATAGTTCAACACTAGCTTTTAATTTTTCACTATTTTCCTTTGTTAAATTATTATAGGCTAACAGCTAGAATAATTTTTTTAAGTAGAACTAAATAAGCCATCAAAAAGACTGCTACAGTTACAAAACAAAATGTTAACCTAATAAAAAGTTTTTTTTTTATTTGATTACTTTCTGTTCACAGAATTAATTGTAAAACATTTGATTTTTTTTGAATTTAAATTAAGAAAAATAAATTGTTAGAATTAAGATTTAGATTCCTAAATGTTATTCCAAGTCAAATACTATTTCATGGTGTTCTACTACGAAACGTATGGTTTAAAAAGTTTAAAATTAAATTTTTAACTTTACAACTAACTTGCTTATGATATATCTTAGCATAAAAATTTATTATTTTAATGCATTAACTGAAGCTGTTGATGAAACCAATTTTCAAGTGAGATAATTAACCAGTCGGTCAAACTTCCTCAAACTACATCAGAAATTATGTTTTAATATTTATTTTATTATATGTAAAATTCACTGTTCATTCTTTTATAGTTTTTTAATTTCTGAAATAGTAATTTTAGAATATTTCTTTTTATAAAATAATTTAAGTATATTTTGCGGCTTTTATGACTTACTTAGTATTAACTTCTAAATGTCCGAATTTCGTTATATGAGAGATTATTATAATGCCTGGTTTCAGTTAAGTTTTCAGATGGGTAACTTACGGTTCAGATCCAGTCAAATTTCGAACTGCTAAGTAACTTGAAAACTACTTGTGCAAAATAGACAAATTTAATTTTTTGATAATTAATATTTTGAAATACGCTTTCAATTTGATTTTCAGTTCACGATAGTTTTTCTTAGATCACATTCACAATAATACTAAATAATTTTATAACAATTTTATTCGAGTTTTTTAATATTCTTATATGTTATTTTTTTAACTTAGACAGCCCGCAATTACATTTTTTTAACGAGTTAAAACTAAAAAAGATTTATTAGTAAATATGAATGCTGAGTCAGCATTCTTATTTAGCATTGCTGACTACAAAAGTTGTCCACCACTGACCTAAAAGTTTCATTAGTTTCAAAACAATTCATGTTTAAACAAGATTGATTACAGATTACATTAGGCTTTTTAATAATTAATAAGTATTTTAATACACTTTACTTTGCTTTAAAGAGAATAACTGTAAATTAATTTCTCAAGCCCTGTAAACTACTTTGAACACAGCCCAAAAGTGCGTTCTTAATAAGTATCACACTAAATTACATTTTGAACATAATTTTTTGGCTAAAAAGCTTGTACTCAAGAGAAAAACTTCTTTGTAAAATCGTGGGGGGCAATTTTTTTTTTCAAATTTCTGAAAAGGGGGCGATTAAGTAAATGAGTTTGGTAAACCCTGCTTTAAACCTTTAAATTACCTAAGAAAAAAGCATTTCTAGAAGTCTTGTTTTTAAATAATCTAAAGGTTCTATCTTTTATATTTTGAAAAAAATTTACATTTAAATTTAATCTGGTAGTGTTGGAAATAAATTAGATAAGAACTTTTTACATAGTCATTTGTTAAAATAAAGCTTGATCATACAATTGGTTATTTTGATCAAAACTTATAAGGTAAGAAATAAATAGGATGGAAATAAAAACAATTAGATGAACAATTAATAGATAAGAAGTAGTATACATAAAAGTGTTAGTATACCTATTTGTTACAGTTTATTAAGGGTCGGCATTTTTATTTTATTCTTATGCCAACGAGTAAGGGTAATAATACAGCAGAACATTATTAACCTGTTAACTCCTATTCTTAACACATGTTACCAAAAATTAAATCTAAGCCGTTGTTTCTAAGCCAGCTTATTCAAATATACAACAAACAATAAAAATAGAAAAGTTTTAATAATTAAATCTTAAAATCTGGAAAGTAGTTAACAAATTATAAGCGCCTTGTTTTTTCAGCCGACAGTTTAATTTTGGGAGCCATAATTTATAGTCTACGTATCACAATCATAAAAAGTACAGAAGCTATTTTGTATTCTTATTTTAACTTTATTCTCGAGTAATTGTATGGCGATATGCTAAAAGCCAATCTGGCAACTGTAGCCAAAACACTTATTTCTTCGATTGTTTGATTTATCTAACTAAAAAATATATTATTTGAATATTAACTATTGAACTTTTTTAAGTTATAAAACCTTTGAACTAAACTTATAAAGATTAATTTTATCATTAAAAATCTTAATTCATTAAAAAGTCTACTGAGAGAAAGCTTGTATGCTTTATTTAAGTTTGTGAATACTGAAAATAAATATTTATTTTGCAGATTATTTAATTCAACAAATGTGTTAAGTTGTAGTAAAACAAACAATAATTTAAGTGAAAATAGCAAAGTAGCGTTTTTAAAAATAAATTATTCCCAAAATAAATGTTGGACATAACAATCTACAGGGTTGCCACACACTCAGGGAAACGTAGGGAATTTTCAAGTTATAGAAAATCTCAGGGAAAGTTGAGAAACTTTGAAATTTTTTTAATGCAGGGAAACTCAGGGCAGTTTTAGTTTTTTTTTTAATCTCAGGGAAAATTTTTTCTAGATCTAGAATGAGATTTAGTTGATCCAGTTTCAATATTTTCTTCAAAAAAGTTAATTTTATTTATTTTTAAGTGCTTATATAGAAGTTTTTTAACTGTGGCTAGTTCCCTCAATATTCATAGAATTAACATTGTAATGTTTTAATACATAATAAAACTTTCAAGGATAAAAAACTCAGGAAAACTCAGGAAAGTTTTTGATTACTCAGGAAAGTTTCTGGTCACTTAGGGAAGATTTTTGACTCAAATAGTGGCAACCCTGAATCTATCAGAAAAAAAAGCTTAATTATATAAGTTTGTGTAAGTTTTTTATAGATTGCTATCTCTCTTAAATTACAGTAGTACAATTTAAAAATAACTGCACTGCACTGAATTTTATGTAAATATTGCCAAGTAATAATAACTTAAATAAAAAAAGGTAATTTCCTAGGATGATTTTGCACCAATATCAAAGCAAAAATATTTTACACTTTCTAATTTTACATTCTGATAAGACAAGTATAAAATTGAAAAATAGGGAACACAATAACTCAAATTGGGACAATAAACTTTTGTTTAATAGTTTTTATCATTTGTTTTTTTTTTATATCACTGTTACCCTTACTTCTGATTGGTAGCTTTTTTTTTATTAATTAATTTTCTAATTTTTTTTTTTAAATATTTTAATTAGTTTATTATTTTACTATCTCTGCTACCCCTAACCCTTATTCTCGATCGATAGTTTGTTTTGATTTTAATTAATTTACCTTTCAGTTTTATTTTTTTAAGTAATTTCTATTAGTTATTTTTATCTTTACTATCACTGTTACCTCTAACCCTTACCCTCGATCGGTAGCTCAATTTAATCAAAAATTCTTTTTATTTACCTTAAGGTCTCAATGATTAAGGTATAGTTTAGATATAGAGCTTTTCAACTCTATACTTGTCTTATCAAAATGTAAAATTGGAAAGTGTAAAATAATTTTGCTTTGATATTGGTGCAAAATCATCCTAGGAAATTACCTAAAAAATACTAATTGTAATTGTAACTTAAAGATTATTTTAAGTTCTAAATTGTCTTTTTGTTATTAAATATTTAGATTTAAAAATGAAGTATTTTTAACTTTTTTTTGTATAAGTGGTTGCCATAAGGTTCAATATTGTTATGTTTAAATAAGAGAGTTCTCATAGCCATCATTAGGACTCATACACCATCAGGCCACATTTGCTTCAAAGTCTTAAATTTTATACATGCTAAGCTTACTATACATACTACAAAACAAACTTGAACAATCTCAGGCTAAATAAAAAATTTGAAACTCTAGTTTACTCAGGTTAACTCATAACAGTTTAAACTTTATTGACCTAAGAGAATGTAAATATTAACTGTTTATTGACTGTTAAAGAAAAAGTGATCAAAATATTTTGTCCTAGTACTTAGTGTTCAAAAAAACTTATGGTTATCAAATCGTACACCACTTGGATACTTCTTGTTTAGGACAAAAACCTGTAAAACTATAAAAAACAGTTAAGCTGAAAAACTCATCAACTTCCAAAGCAAATTAGTCAACTTTAAAATAACATTGATTTATTTTTTAACTATATTCTCAAACTTATCTTACGGTCTAATTTTTTAATAAAATACTATCTAATAAAAAAAAATACAACTCTTTTAGTTTAAAATAAGTAAAATATCATATTTTAACTCTTTAAAGTTATTTCATTTTATACACTTCATTATTATTTGAATATTTTATTAACACATTTAATTCAAAAGAAATGTTATTAATTAACAAAAAAAAAATTCTTAAATTTTTTTTTTTTTAAGGTAGGAAAACATCAGAAGAAACTCACTCTCCCCTCTTAAAATTAATCTTTTTTCAATATTATTTTAGATTTAGTTATAAAAAGGGTTGCTAAAAACCTTGAAACCTGGAAAAACCTGGAATTTGAGAAACTTTGAAATGAAACCTGTAAAAACCTGGAATTTTGAACAAAAATCACATAAAAAAACCTTGAACTTTTATCAATTTTAATATGTTAGTTAGTAAAATTTCAGTTTGACTCAAACAATCTATCATATAGATTAAAAAAAATTGTCATTATCATATTTTTTTTTTTAATAAAAAACCCATTAAGTTATCTTTTTAATGTTTTTATACTATTTAAAACATGTTTTTACCTTATACTTAACTTTAAACTAAAAGTAGACCCAAAAATGTGTTCTTTTAACCTAAATCTACCTAAAGGAAATTTTGAAAACTTAAAGAAAATTTTCCAAATACATTTGGCAACCCTGTAAAAAAGAGTTAATTTTTTTTATAACAAGTTGTTTTAAAAAACAAATATACTTTTTGCTGTAAGCTAAAATTTCTTTATTTTCTTAATCTTATTACCCCACTTAAAAAAACCTGGAATTTAAAAGTGTAGACAAAAAATCTTCTATTTAATCAATTTTGAGAAAAATCCTAAAGCTTTGAACAATTATCATGAAAAAAAAACTTACAATTTTAAACCATTCTACATATCTTAAGACATTAATGTTAGATTATATTAAAGTTAACATTTTATACATTAAAATTATGATATTATTCAGAACTTTATTTATTATCAAACATAATTTAAGTAGTATTATAGTATTTTTTGGTAATTTTATGCTAAGAACATTTTAAATTGAAATTTCTTCTAAAAAGGAACAAAACTTGTACTTTAAAAGCCTTTGAGAATGTTAAAATAAACCAGTGGTAATTCATAGTTTTTTTTTAAGTAAAAAAAAATCAAATTGGACAAATTTAGGTTTCTTTTTAAGGTAAAGTTAAGGGGGTTGTGAATTTTTTAACACATTAGCTAGAAAAAAAAGTATTCATAACTGTACTTTTAACCAAATGTCTGCAAAATTTAAACTATTTGTAGAAAGAATCTATTTTGTTTTGAGTAGTGGCCTATACTTTAAGCAAACTTGATTTTTAAAGCTTAAGTCCAGACCGTTGTAAAGTTTTCATTTTCAAAGTATAGTTAAGAGGTTTATTACTGTAAATTTAAGAACATATCAGCAAAGTTTGAACTATTATTAACAAGCATTGTTTGTGTTAAAGTGCGTTGTCTGATATTGTCCCACCTAATTTTTTGCAGTGTAAAATGTGGTCACCCCGAAGCCATTAAGTATTTATTGATATAAGTACATAGCATGTTGCAATTAATGTATAATTGACTAGAAACTTGTTATGCTTTATAAAACAGAACTGGTAAGCTTTTCTTTAGTTGTTGGACTAGATGTAGGAAAATAAGTCTCTGGAGAACTATGTTATATTAATTTTAGACTTTTTAAGGTTGCAAAATATTTTAACTGTAAACAATTTATATCAGTTTAATACCAAAAGATAACAATTATACTGAAGTAAGTTTCTGCACATTTATCAGTATGTTGTTAGTTTAATAATTATTTTGAAAATGAAAGAAAAACATTATAATAATGAATTATAATAATGAATATATATATATATAATCTAAGCAGAGAGCTTTTTTGAGACTCCGTAGATCTGTTCTTATATTAAATTTGAGAGCAGTGAAACGCCGTTAGTCAAAATAAAGTTTTGACACAAACATCTGTGGTATATATTCCAATAAGCTTAGCTCAGGGTTGCCACACACTCAGGGAACTCAGGGAATCTCAGGGAATTTTCAAACTGTAGAAAATTTCAGGGAAACTCAGGGAATTTTGGCATTTTTCTTTTAACTCAGGGAAACTCAGGGAAGTTTTGATTTTTTTTCTAAATTTCAGGGAAGTTTTTGAAAATCTCAGGGAAATTTTTTTCTAGATCTAGAATGAGGTTTAGTTAATCCAGTTTCAATATTTTGTTCAAAAGTAGTAATTTTTATTATTTAAGTGGTTATTTAGAATTTTACAACAAGTTAGTATACAAGTTAATGAATATTGTTTTTAATACTTCTTTCATGGAAGCCCATTCAAATGGAAAAAAGCTACTTGAACTAAATAATGAGCATTTTCAAAATAAAAGTTTTCACAAAAAAGATGTAGAGTTAGGATGTGCTGCTTCTACTTTAATTCAAGATTTGCTAAATCAAGGTAAAGTTTCTAACATTTTGTTCAAGTCATTTCACAATGAATGTAAACTTTTTATATTTGCAATAATAAAAAAAAATAAAAACAAGAATGACTGTTGGTTTGAACTTTTTAAGAAGGGCTGCTGTTTTAAATCCGGCATGTCTAAATGGAATGGGTAAAGACCGCTGTGTCAGAAACTTTACAAGGTTGGTCCAACAACTTGTCAGCATGAAGATACTAAAAGCAAAAGAAGGTGATGACATCATTAATCAATACATTGATTTGTTAAGTTCTTCTAACACTCAAATACTTTTTGAAAATTTTCTTGAAAAAAGTCACAGTTTAGACACCTTTTATTTTGACACACTTTTATTTTTGTTAAAAATGTTCCAAATAAAGCTTTTAAGTTTTATTTACTGCATTCAGAACAGTTGCTAGGAAATACATACAAGTCATAATGAAGTTACTATGTATGCATTTAAGTGAGTTCTTCATGTGAAATTATTATTATAGTATAATTAAATTTTGTCAATTAAAATGTCAAACAAACTAAACTTTATTCTTATATGTAGAAAGTTAACTAACAAGTTTACACAAAGTTGTGCAAAAATTTAGTTTTTAATTTTTAATTGGTTTAAACCTTTTAAGATTGAGTTTTTGAAAACAGTTTTTTTCATAAATTTAATGCAGAAGCATACACATACAACCTTCCTTTTATTATTAAAGAAGAAAAATGAGAATGAGGTATTAATTATTTGTGTTAGAAGAGAAAAATTTTTTTTTCAAGATTTGAAAAATACTCAGGGAAACTCAGGGAAATTTAAGGTTACTCAGGGAAATTTTTGGTCACTCAGGGAAAATTTTTTGGCTCAAAGAGTGGCAACCCTGTTAGCTTATCAGGATCTCCAGGATGTAACACCTTTTAACGTTACATCTTAAATATGTATTTTAAATATTTTTAATATACATATATACATATTTTTAAAAGAATAGAGTTACGTAATAAAATAAACATTTACAGAGCCCACTTAAAGAGCTTTTGATTGTTTATGGCAAATTTTGGAAGTCAAAAAAGACAATAAATTTTTTTCATACAAGCTGTTGTTTGTAATCTTCAGCTGTTCAAGTTCAAATTGAATAGCATGGTACATTACCATAATTCACACAAAAACAAAAAACTCTACGACATAATTATGAAATTTTGTACATGACAAATCTCAGTGCAAAAAATAAATTTCTTTCTATACAAACAACTAAAAATCACATACCACAAATAAATGACTTTAACATTAAGTATTTCTTAATTTATTGAATTTTAAAAGAAGTTTTTCATATGTCAGCAAGACAAAATGAATTCGCTTCTCTTACTTAAGCAACCCTCTTGTTTCAATGCTTACATAACAGCACTTGGTTCTTTTAAGCATAGCCTACACACAGGGTTATTAACATCAGCTATAGGCTGTGCTCTTTTTAATATATACTTTTTTTTAATACCCATGTAATTTTAACTATTATTGTTTTATAGGCCACAACTTAATTTTAGTTAAAATTTAACATTTTCACTCAAATGGCATCTGTAACAGGATATTAAATTGCACTTGATAACTGTTTAAATTTTATGGAAAGTTCTGAGCTAAAATCCATGTTCAACCTAGCGTTTAAGAGAAAGCTTGCAAGGTCAAGTGTTATACTGATGCAAGTTAAGGGAGAAAATAAAGAGCAAATTAGAAATTCTTGTTTTAATGTTGAATAATGTTAAGAACATTGCCATATAAACTAGCTACAGAGAGTTTTGAGGCATTTTAGCTACAGCCTGCTGTAGTAAACATGTTGTTCAAGAATATAATATGTTTCTAGAATATACAATGAGTATAGATGTTGTTCCAGAATATATTGTTTGATTGTTTTGTGTAAAATTTTTATTTTTAACAATGTTTTCTTCACATAAATATTTTTTAAAAGTTTTGACCTTAATAAAGTATTTTCTAAGTTTGATGTTCTTAATATATTTCTTAGTGTTTGCAACTGTTCTTTAATACAACATGTTCATTCATTGTCATGTCAAGTTTTATATAGAATAGCCCAAGTATTGTTTAATATCAGCATTAAGTATAAGTTTAGTGTAAATATAATTATGTTTTTGAGTGTGGTTATACATTACATTAGAACCCTTCACATCAAACTAAAAAAATATTATTTTATTGTTACTGTTGCTTTAATTCTACCACAGATTTGAGTTTTGAGTTTTTGTAAAATCTTCATATAAGAAAACAATTTATTATTTAAAATAAATGAAAGTATAAACTATAATTATGTATCACAAGCAATATATTTTAGGGTCATGGAGGTTCAACTTGTTCTTACCAGTTTGACAGGATGTCCACTAAGCCTGGAGTTCTGGAATTTGACAATTTTGGCTAAAAAAAGCTGGAAAAACCTGGAATTTGAGAAATTGTAAATAAAAACCTGAAATTTCAAACAATTTTTAAATGTTAAGTGTAATTTATTTAACACAATAATATTAATAGTTATACAGATAAAAAAAAATTGTCATCATGAATTTTTTTATAAAAAAATATTTTAAGTAGCTTAACAGTACATTTTCAATGATTTTGTACTATTTAATAGTTTTTAACCATAAACTTAACTTCAAACTAAGAATAGATCCAAACATGTGTGCTTTCAAAAGTCTGGAAGAAATTCATAAAAATTGGAAGAAGTTTATCAAAATCAGTGGTTTTTATCTCGTATCTTTTAGCTATCAGACTACTATGTGGCTTAACAAATCTCAAATCAAGTTTAAGATATATGGAATAGAGTCTTGAGTTGTTGAATTCATTGCCTTTCTCATGAAAGGCCCAATTTAAAAAAGCAAAAAAGACAATTTTATTAGTTTTTTTTTAGTGCAAACTTTAATTTGTTTTTATTGTTTTTTACATTGTTCTCTAAATACTAATATTTAAGTTATTCTAATAGATTTTTTTTGTTTAAGGCTTATGTATTTAGTGTTTAAGATATTTAAGAAGTTTTTACTTAAATTTAGAGGGTCTTTACCTCAAAAAAACAAAAAGTAGATATATTTTAAGTGAATTTTTAAGCTTGTTATAAAATTGATATAGAAACATTTCTGTTAATGTATTTTTATTTGAAACTATTTACAAAACTTGCTTGATCTCAAACCTAAAGTTGTTACATTTTTTTTTTCAAAATATTATTTATAGTTCATATTTTGAGGTTCATACCTAAAGATTTTTTGTAAAGGCTTACGTAAATTTATAAAATAATTGGTTTGACCCTAATGGCCTTTACAGTTTTAGTCTTAGTTGCCATAAAACGTCTTTAAAAACTAATAATTCTCAGTTAAATGAAGCTGTTTTGAATTTTAGCAAACTTAGCCCTGGAAGAACTAAAATTACTTTTACATGAAACAATGTAAAGGCCATAATGTAGCTCTTTTTTTCAATTAAGATGGTCTTTGATGGAACTTTGAAGTAGAACTTTAAGTCAGTTTTTATAGAACATTAAAATTTTGTTTTGAGATATAGTAACAGTTGTCAAAAATTTCTTATGCAAACATAGAGGCTGCATATTTTCAAAAGCTTAAAATTTAACTTAAAACGTATCTACTTATTGTTTTTCTTAGTTATAGAAACCTCAACTTTTTACAAGTGTTCTTGAAAATTTGTTAATACAAATTAATGAAAAGATTAATTGTTACATATTTGCCATAATTTTAGTATAGTACAAGCTAGTTTAAACTTTTTTTCAAACTCAGGCTCATCCAGACTTAATTGATTTTTTTTTATAACTCAGACTAGTTTTGGATTTTTTCTAAAATCTCAGGTTTTTCTGTTGTGTCTCAGTTGTTGTGTTATTGTTGTGCACTTTTAGGAATTTAAGCTTGATTAACAGGAGTTTATTTTCAGTTTTTTGGATCATACTAGTTGTTAATTTAAAATTTCTCATTAACTCAGGTTGGATTTAATGCATGGAAGAGTGGCAACTAAGTTACTACATAATTAACAAAATCAGCGTGCTTTTTATCAGATGTATACTTTAAATAAAATTATATTGTAGCAGAAGGCTTTTAAAAAATCAGTTGTAACAAGAAAGCTATGAGTAACAACTAGATGTAAAACTAATATGAGATGAAATAAGTTTTATAAAAATTTACTTTATTTCACAATTCTTTTAAAGTTGTTATGATGAATTTAAGTATAACAATTTTAAGTAAGTATGTGAAAATGAGTTAGGTATACAGAAATACTATTTTAAATTGCTAGATTACGCTAAAAATAATTAAACATTGATAAGATAATTTAATTGATGATAGCTAAGGCTACTTTGAAATTTTTTCATATCATTTAAAAACTCAGGCTGAGTTAAGCTTGTTTGCAGTTTTTCATAATTCCAGCTAATTTGATTTTTTTCTCAATTTTCAAAGATTTCAAAAAGTTTTTATTATTTCAATTTTTTCATGAAAGGCTTTCATTAAAGCTATGTTTAATTTTTTGTAATCAAACTTTTTGATATTATAATAACTTTTTTATGTATTCAATTTTAATTAACAATTCATCATTTCTACACTTGTGCTCTTAAATTTATTTTTTACCACTAAATCAGGGTCGTTTTCAGTCACTAAGTTTTGTTTTTTTTTTGTTTGTACAAAAAGTTACAAGCTTGGTCTTATGACAAAAAAATTATAAATAGTCTAATGTTTTGATTATTTTTAGAAAAAACTAATTTATAACTAATCTCCAACACACCTTACTAGAAATTTATAGTCAGTTTACAATTAAAATAGACATAGTAAATCAAAGAGAGTTATAAATTAGACTCATCTTTATTAACTATCTAAGATAATTAGTTTGCTTTTTAAATAATCTTATTAATCAAAACCCTCTATTGTTTTTGTATAGCAAATAATTGTTGTACTCAAGTAAAATTAGATTTATCTTTTACAAAACAACAAACGCGGCCATTGTATGTCTGTCTAAATTTTTTTAAACAGTTTATCTCATAAGATAATAGAAATTGTTTTTTTTATAAAAACCAATAAAGTGTTTTGTCCATTAATTATATCAAACTAATTTTCGAACTTTGTAACTTTAACAAGTAAATAAGTTATGTTTGTAAACTTAATACTTAACAAAATGTAACTGTTTTACGCAGTACACAATTATTATATATACCCCTTTTTTAGATTAATAAAAAGTTCCAAGTATTAGTAAAAAATAATAGTGAACACTTTTTATACTATGTACTTTATTTAATCTTCTTAATTAAGTAGTTATAATTTTAAAATTTAATGTAATTATTTTTTAAATTAGTTTTGTATAATTTTTTTTTTAACAAATTTAAGTCTAAAATATAATTTATGTTTTAAATTTTAAGCTTCATATAAAAATACAGCAACACAACTATTAATAAGTTTATATGTTTTACATTACTTTACTTACTTGAAATAAGATAGTTTTATGATTTTTAATGTTTTGTAAAACTTTAATAAATTAAAATTTATAGGGTTTTAACTGTTATAATGTTAAATACTAAAAATACTATTGATGCTGGAGCATTGATAATAAAAGCTAATCCAGATAGAAAGCGATGTGTAAACAACAAAATTATAAAGAGAAACAAAATTCCTGATGAAATTTTAAATAATGAACAGCTCAATTTAGCTATAGAAGTATTACCAAAAAACTATGAGTTTGAAATTCACAAAACTATATACAGAATAAAGAAGGCAAATGCTAAATGTGTTGCACTTCAATTTCCAGAAGGGTTAACAATGTTTGCTTGTCCAATTGCAGACATTGTGGAAACATTTACTGATGCTGAGACAGTAATAATGGGAGATGTGACCTATGGTGCATGTTGTGTTGACGACTTTAGTGCAAGAGCTCTTGGATGTGACTTTATGGTTCATTATGGTCACAGTTGTTTAATCAGCACAAATTTAATGCCTGATATTGAAATTCTATATGTTTTTTGTTATATTCAAATTGACACCAAACATTTTGTAGATGAAGTTGTAAACCACGCCAAAAAAAATAATATTAAAAAAATTGCTATGTTTAGTACAGTTCAGTTTACTATACATTTAAAAACCACTAAAAAAGAGTTAGAAAAACAGGGTTTAGAAATTCTTATATTAAAAAGTGCACCCTTATCTCAAGGTGAAGTTTTAGGTTGCACTTCCCCTAAAATGGATGGCATGGGAGTTGACTGCATTATATATTTGGGAGACGGCAGATTTCATCTCGAGTCTATGATGATTCACAATCCTTCTATACCTGCCTACGCTTATGATCCTTACGATAAAAAACTCACAATTGAAGGATATGATCACGACAAGATGAGGGGCACTAGGAAAGAAGCAATAGAAACCGCATCTAAGGCAAAGTCGTGGGGAATCATAATGGGAACACTTGGAAGGCAAGGTGCCCCTCCTGTTGTCAAAGACCTCAAAAAGAAAATTGCAAAAGTAACTAACACCGAACCCATCATTGTTTTACTGTCAGAAATTTTTCCAAGCAAGCTGAGACTTTTTTCAGAAGTAGATGCGTGGGTGCAAATAGCTTGCCCTCGATTATCTATTGACTGGGGCAGCACATTTGACAGGCCCTTGCTTAGTCCGTATGAAGCAAATGTTGCATTAGGAATTTGTGAATTTGCAAATCCCTATCCAATGGACTTTTATGCGTATGACAGTCTGGGTCCATGGACTCCTAATCATAGCCATAATAAAATATCAATTAAAGAAAGAAATAGGATAAGATCTGAAGCTATGGTGAATCCAAGTGGATACTAAACAAACTATTAGGAATTTTTTTATTATTTATTTTAATAAAAATTAGAGTTGCCTTTTTAGCTAATTATGTTTTTTATCTTGTCTCAATTTACTTACATAAGTTTATCATCATTTTAGTTAAAAAAATAATATGAGATCTAGACCAAATTCAATAAGTTTAGACACTAATAGTCAGCCTACTTTTGCAGTTGATGAGCTTATAAAAGCTGTTGAAAGTAAGTTATGTTTATCTTCATATAAGCTTGTTTATTAAAGTTTTTTATATGTTTTTTAAATTTTAACTACCTGATCTTAAATGATAGGTGTAGTTTATTATTGGTATGTTTTTTAAATTGTAATTATGTAAGACTAATAAATTTTTATCAGAAATGAAGTAGTGAAGGAATTTTTTAAATATTGTTTGTAATATTTAAAGTTGACAAAAGATAGAAGACATTGTTGAAAAACTTTATTTTATAGTTTTTAAGTAATAAAGTATGACCCTTTTATCCTAAATATTATTAATTTTGTTAACAATTTCAAATAATTTAATTTTATTGAATACTGGATATTGTTATTATATTGTCTATTGTGCAATGTTGAACTCAGGCATCAAAACCTAAGCCCCTTCAACAGGACACAGAATTAGAAAAATAAAATACATTTATTTTCAACAAAAAATAATCATACACAAAACATTTAACAAAGTTAGTATTATAAAAAACTCCTTAATAAATTTAAACTTATTTACTTGATATAAAAGGCGATAACTTAGTAAATACATACAAACACATTTGTTCAAAATAAATAAAAGTGAATTAACAGTCTGTTAAGGGGAGGCGTAGAGAAATAAAAAGTAATTAATATTACAAATAAAAAAATCAAGAAATCTCTAGTTGATTTAGAGGGGATAAAAACTATGAAAAAAACATTTTTTGCATTGTTTTTTTGGAAAGTTACTGAATTTTACTGGTATTTATACTATTTAAATTAAATCATTTAAATTTAAGGCGGAAATGTTCCACCCTCTCACGCAATACTACATCCTATGGTAACTTTTCCACATAGACTTCGCTCTGTGAAAAAATAAACCTTGCCACTGTCTGTTGTTAAAATTTTGTTAACATTTGTTTTTCTATTATTTCCTCTTGAGTGATAATTATTATGGAAAAAACTAAAAAATTGACTTAAAAAACCATATAGTTGCCATAAGTAATTTTATAAAGCAATAAATAAATCTATCCATCTTTGATACTACAGAGACTTCAATCCAAGTTTAACCAATCTATCATTATATGAAGTATTATATATGTTGGAGCGACTACATATCAAAAGGGTAAAATTTATTTGCACAGACTCAATTTTGTAAATGCCTTTTTTTTTAAATAGGGTGACCAAATTTGTATATTGTATTCAAGCGTAGGACAAACGTTTATTTAAAATAATTCTGTCAGAACAGTAGCTGAATTAGTTTTAAAATTTTTTGATATTTGATAGGATGAAACTTGTGCAACATTATATAAATAATTTATGTGTTCGTTCCATTTTAAATTTCAGAGATATATATTCCTAAATCTTTAAAAACTTTAACTGTTGGTATCTTAGTGTTATCGTTTAATAAGTCAATTGGGTCAAATGGTTTGTTTTTCTTAATTGTCAGAATATTATTTTTTTTAGGATTTAAAGAGTTTTTGGCCATTTGTAGATATTGTCTAGAGTAGATTGTAAAGAGATGTTTAACTCATTAAAATTTTTTGTGTCACCTGCAAATAAACTCATATTATATTTTAATATCAATGTTTAGACTAATATGGTTAATGTAAATTGAAAAAGGAAGGGGACAAATTACACCACCTCCTGGTACTCCTTAGTATATAGATAAAGGGTCCGACAGCATATCATTAATGACCACTCTTTGTGATCTCCAAATTTTAGAATTATTAAACCACTTCACTAAGGATTGATGCAGTTCATACTGACTCAATATTTTTAATAATCGTTTGTGTGATACTGAATCGAAAGCTTTTTTAATATCAGTGTAAGCTGCTTTGAAACATTTGTTTTTGAGATAAGGAACTATCCATGAATGTAATCATGTTAATAGTAATGTTTGACGGGCGGCAAGGGGCAAAACAAAAATGGTTATCAGATAGTAAATTATAGTCTAGGGGTCGGCAGGTCAAAAAAAGAACATTTTTTATAGGCTTTAAAAAACATAGTTAAAGATAATTTTTTTAACAAAAAACATTTAGGCGGTAGATTATCCTTTAAAGATAACACTAAAAATTTATTCTTGTTATTACTAGAATATTAATATACTAAACTAGTAAAAAAAAAAAATTTAATGCGGCCCGCGGGCTGCAGTTTGCCGACCCCTGTTATAGTCCATATGATGATTAAGAATTTTTATAGATATAATATGTTCAAAAATTCTTTATATATGATTTTTCTGTTAAATGTACTTTTTATTACTGTTGTTATATTTTACACCTAAAATATTTGTAACTTTCAAAGTCATAGGAGGGGGTATAAATCACTTTTTTCATAGTATGACCTTTAGAGTTTAAACTTAGCTACAAGTTGCATTTTAAAAATTCGAAATAAATTTTGAGATGTAGCTGGTTACAGTTGGAGAGTACAGTATACTGTAAGACTATGAAATTTAAGCTCAAACTTTTAGGAAATCTCCCTTGCTATATTTAAAAAAGTTCTTTAAAGATTAAATAATTGCCATGTACACATTAGTAACTATTTGAAATTTTACACAGCCAAAACTTACAATAAAAAAGTCTAAATAGATTTGAAATATTTTCAAGGCATATTCATTAGAGTGTTTATCTTCACAGCTATTTTTGAGTTTCTGGCTGGAATTTTTTATGTTTTGGAAATATCATAAAAACACCCTGTTCAAAGTTTTAGATGACTAGAAGAAACTTTGACCTCGGCCCAGCCAATTTTCTTAAAACCACCCAATTCAAAATATATAGAATCCAAAAAATTCAACCTTAAAACTTTTGGCTGAGTTTTTTTTTACATGTGGCTAATTTTCACATAAATACATTCTCAACAATCTAAAACAATTTATAGAAAGTTTTATGGTGGTATTTTTTTTTTGAAAAAAAAGTGGAAATTCAAGAAAACTTTTTGAAAAAATTATAAAACTTACACAAATCAAGAAATGTTACCATAAAACTTTCTTTAAATCGTTTTAAATTGTTCACAATGTTTTGTGTGATAATTGGCCATATGTAAAAAAATTTTCAGCTTGAAACTCCAAGGTTGCATTTTTTTGATCTTATACATTTTGTATTGGGATGGTTTTTAGAACATCAGTTGGTGCCAAGGTAAAAGTTTCTTCAAATCATCTAAAATTTTGCACAGGGTGTTTTCATGATATTTCCAAAACATAAAAAAAAATTGCCGGAAAATCAAAAGTAGCTTTAAAATAAGCACCCTAATAAACATACTAAAGTTTAGTTTTTAAATATTTGTAATTTTAAACAATTTTAGTATATTTAGTTTAATCACATTTTCTACTCACATTATTTTTTTCAAGTACACAAGTTTAGTTTACCAATTATAGTGCCTGTAATAAAGCCAAATTTTTTATATTTATTATTTTAGATATACGTTCAGTGTGACTATTTAACATGGAATCCTAGAGTTTGTTATGAAAAAATACAGAATTTGAAACAATTTATACATGTAAAGTAATAAAAATTAGTTTAGAAGAGAAAAAAAAGCTATTATACAAAAATGTATAAAATTCAAAGTTTATTTATTATAAAACACGCTTTTAGTATCTTTTAAGTAACTTTATACAAAAAAAACCTTTGTTTACTTAAAATTTAGTTTTATACTAAAAAGTGACAAGAAATCTTGTACGATCAACTTATAAGAAAATTGAAAAACCTGGAAAAAAAAAAAACTAAAAAACCAATGGCTACCCTGTACATAGCTATTTTCATACATTAATATTGTGGCCAAAAAAAAATAATTGAAACTATAATTTAAACTTTTTTTATAATTTTTGATTTAATATTGTTATGACAAATAAAGAAGAATTGTAATATTTATGGTTTCGTGCTTGAATATTCTTTATTTAAACAGGTTTTTCAACTGATAGTTCACCAGAAAAAGTGCTTTCTGATAAACATCAAAGTTTTTTTCATCATGTGGCAAAGACTGGTGATACTTTGTAAGTTTTTTTCGTTTTATTCTATTGTATTTCCATTATCAAATTATAGAGTTATTTTTTATTTACTCAACTATTTAGCTGTGACTAATTAAAATATTTTTAAAACATAACATAGTTGAATTATTTTTATATAGTTTTACAAGTTCGATATTATTTTAACCAAATAATGAAACTATAAAAGTATTTAGTTTAGTTTGTAAATATCAGTTTGAGCAACGCATTTATTACAACCAGTTAAAATTAATATAGAAAAATTAAAAATTTTTTTTTTTCACTTGTTTATTATCTATAACACAACTTAAAACTTTGTTATTAAAGATACACTTTTAATTGTTTTTGCACATTCAACAAATATTTTTTTAGAACGTCATGGAATCATGTAAAAGAAGTATTTATTCAGAAGTTGAAGAAAGTCATTAATAAATTTCACGAAGACTCTGAATACACTGAAGGAAAAATAAACAATAATTGCGAAAATTTAAAGTTTGATGACATGAAAAAAATACTTATTGAAAAAGCAATGAGTTTTGAAAAGTTTGTTTATGTTTGTCTTACTGTATAAATTTATAAATATTAAAAACAATGCGTATTCGTAGTTTTAAGACTTTGATTACTTACAAGCAGTTTTAAATTCTTATCTTTAATTAATTTGTTTTATTTGATGTTTTTTCAATCGTCTAATAAAAAATACTTTAACTTTATTAGTGATAAATACCAACTAACTTTATGATAACTTCAATGATTTTCTCTCTTTAAAGTAAGTGATTTTATATAATTTAATTTTAAAAAAGTGTTTAGAATTTATTCTCAACAGCGTTCCTTTCACATTCCAACGCTTGTGCGAGCTGCTGGACAATCCTACCAAGAACTACACGAGGTGTGACAAGTACATGCGCGCTTTGGATAAAAACATGAAAGTGGTCAGCTCTTGGAACAACAGCAACAAGTATTTAGTTTTTTTTTTGTATTCGTTTATGTAATCTTTGTTGATCTAATGTACTCTGTATTAAATTTTGCAGAGTATCAAACGATGCACCAGCAACAAATGGTACTTCCAGCGATTTGAGCACTCCTGTCAAAAATCAGTAAGTTCAGTTGCATTAATGTTTAAATAAATGAAGTTTGTTTCAATTGTACTTTAAGGTTACTGTATTTGATAAGAACATAAATAGTTTAATTGTGCTGAAGATTATCTTTTATTTTGTATTTACATTTCATATTATTCGGTTAATGGTGTTATCATTAACTTCAATAATTTACTGGCTAGCTTTACTTAACATAATAATTTTAAATATTAAATACTGTTTAAAAAAGTTGAAACTTGATCTTCTTTATAAGGCATTTAGTGACATATTTGCTGAAAATTATATTTAATGATAAAAAGTTAGTCAGATTATTTTCTATTTAAATACCACCTATTGTGTTTTAAAATTAATTCAACTGTAAGTAAAGTATATCCAAACGTTTTATTAGTTTCTATGGTAAATGCCAAACTGGGTTTATAAGATAAGAGTTATTTTTACTTAACAAGTTGTAGTTGCTGTTTATTTTTGATCTTCTTTGTTGGTTTAAAAGCATGTATTTAGGCTTTTTAAGACTTTTTAGTATTAAAAATACTTGGTGAAGATGCAAAGCTTAAATGAAAATTTCGAGTATTCCTTATCAAATGAATTTTATAGAACTAGTGCAATTAGTAAAAACTTAAAAAACAACGATTAGTTATCTTTACAGATAAGCAAGATATAGTTGCCACTTAATAAGTAAAGTCAATAACAGATCAATTTTTTTTTTTGAAACCAAGTTTGTTTTTATTTATAGTTTTTACTCATAACAGGGGAAGCACCGCGATGTATTCGACATTCAACCATCCAATCAGACGCCAGAACCTGCCGCCTTCTCCCATGCTCACCTCATCCGGCGACTCCAAAGTCACAGTCCGTTTCCCCACCGATGCTCCAATCAAATTGTCGCTTGAAGTTGGTTTTTTTTATACTGTAGACAGGTTAACTATCAGTGTTGATTACCGCTTAAGGTTGGTTTGTGTTTTTTAATGATGTACCCGTTTGGATCATTGCATTACGCTAATAACGTCTGAAATTAAGTGTTAGTCTATAATTAGTTGAACTATACGGTTTTTTTAAGTTTTTCAAAAAAAATGGTTATAAGTTTTTAAACGCATGTGAAATTTAGTAAAACATTAAAGTACTCGCTTTAATAATTATAATTTTCTTTATTTTAAATTGCTTAAATTTTAGGAAGTGAAAAATGATGTTTCTGAAGAGAAAATGGATGTTGACGATGAAGTGAGCAGCACCTCTGTTGATGAAAATTCAAAAAAAGGTTCTTTTTCATGTAAAAACTATTTGTATTTTTGTTAATTATTTATAATTCATTATTAGTTGTGCAGTTTACTTATTACAGAAGATGTTGAAAACAAAACTGAAGAGGAAACAGCAAAAGAACAGAAAGATGAAGTAGTTGAAAATTTAGCAGAAATAAAGGAGCCTGAGCTAGCTAAGACTGAAACTTCTGCGCCTGAGGTTTGTTTTATTTATAAACAAAAATTTTTTTCTGTGTTTTAAGTAGAGAAAGGTCATTACTGAAATATTTTTTAGTTAACTCTTGGCTGTTTTTTATAGCTCAAAGTTTTTTTTTGAGCTATAAAGTTTTTTTTTAACTTTGAGAGCTAAATAAATAATAAAAACTATAAATTTAAAAATGGCTGTTCACTTAAAATCTTTGTTCTACTGCATTTTTTATGCAACATATTGATCAAATTAAAATTAGTTTTAATTTAGTTTCATTTAATTTTCTTCTGTTTAGAAAAGAGGACTTTTTTTAGAAATTTTGATAATAGTTATAGTTAAAACTTTAAAAGTTAAAACTTTTTGTTAAAGTTATTTATAATAAACTTATAAATTTTAAGAAAACGAAGATGAAAAAATTTGGTTTATGTATGTTCAGATATACAAATTTTTCAAAACAGACAATACCTTAAATTTTAAATAAAATAATTTCATACATTTTAAAACATTGCGTTTACATAAAAACTTTGTCAATGGTACGATTGCTGAATTTATTTTTAAAGACTTTTTTTACTGTGAAAATGAAATAAGCTTAACTTTTAGGATGCTGGCGAAGTTTCAACAGTTTCTAGTAAACGGAAGTTAGAAACTGAATCAGAAAATCAGGAGCCATCCGACGAAGTTCCCGAGAAAAAAGTAAAAGTGGCGAAAGAAGAGGAGCCTCAAGCGGAGGCAGAAGAGTCGAAATGTGAAATGAAAGTTTCAAAAGTTGAAAATTCAGATGTCTCTGAAAAAGCTGATTGCAAAACTTCTAAAAAAGTAGTTCCGGTTGTGCCTGAAAGTAATGATGTTGTAGTTTCTACCGAAAAAATACCGGAGCCGAAAGTTTCTGATGACGAAAAGTCAGATTGTGTGAGTGCGAGTTTACCTGAACCAAAGATGGAAACTTCCCCTGAAAACTCAGTTATTAAAACAGAAGCTTCAGAAGTCCCTGTACCTGAGTCAGTCGGATCCAAGCCGCATGCAGATTCTGAAAACTCACGTGATGAAAAAGTAGTTGTTGAAAAAGTTGACGATGCAAATGCTTCTTCTGGAAAAGTTGATGAAGAAAAAGCTTCATCCGAAAAAGTCGATGAAGAAAAAGCACCATCTGAAAAAGTCGATGAAGAAAAAGCATCATCTGAAGTAGTTGATAAAGAAAAAGCACCACCTGGAAAAGTTGATGGAGAAAAAGCACCATCTGAAAAAGTCGATGAAAAAGCTTAAGTATATAAGCTAAATATTTCCTGTCGAATGTTCATTTTTTTATTTTTGTAGTCATAGTCTAAAATTCCTGAAGTAGTCTATGTTTGAAATTTAAATAGATTTTTGAACTTGATTTATTTTAATTTTAATGTAATTGGAATCCTGTTATAAAAAATTATGCTGGATGCTGAATAGTTTAAATCATTTCTGATTAAGTGTTATAACAGTTGTTGAATGGATATAACACTATGTATAATAGTTATTATTGATAAAAAACTTAAGCAAAGTATCAAAATAAAAGTTTGTTTTTGAAAAAGTTTTGAGAAGAGATTAAAAATATTAGCATTGTTTTAACTTTTGAACTTAAATTATTGTCTATGTGATTATTTTAATAAATAAATAAAATTTAAAAGTTTGTAATCGATACTACAAGTAATTTATGGAGTTTGTTAATGAAAAATACTATCTACAAATTACTTGAAATATAAGTAAACCTAGTTTCAATAGTTAAAAAAGGTGGCTGTTCTCTGATTAACTTTTTGTTATACACGAATTAGTTTTTTGAAGTATTTTTTAAAACTAAATGTTTGAATACACAATTACAAATATTGTTTTTACCTAGTTTTTATAGTAGTTTTTTTATTTAACAAATTAATATTTAGCGATTAATTAATTAGTTAAACAAAACAAATTCAGTTTTTCAACCAAAATTTGTAGTAATAAGTCGTCTAAAGTTTACATAATTGAACTATTGTTCTCACAGGTTCTTTATAAGCACAAAATTTTACTACAAGTTATTTTACTGGGTAAGATTCAAATATGCACGAAGGGAAACTTTTGCACGGGTTGAAATTTTTTTAATTTTACCATCACTGATACCCTAACCAGGCACGTAGCTTGGTACGTTTCTGCAGAAACGCTGTGCTGGAAATCGCGAATTGTCCCTGATTTATAAAAGTACACTTATTTACAAATAAACTATTTAGAAGCACTGCGAAATTTAAGTTTGAAAAGCTATTAAGACGGTTGCATTACGACCGATTTTTGATACAAATACAGTGTTTTAGCGTTAGCAACGGCAGTTTTACAGATGAACTCTTGTTGATGACATTGTATCAACATCCTTCTACTTTGAATTATATTCTTGAGTTGGAATTCAGTTAAGCATTTAGACTGTTATTAAACTGTGTTGCTTTAAATTTATAGAGAAAGTACCAACATATTAAAATATTCTTTTTAGCTTATCAATTTTTTATGCAATTTTACTTATTTTGTTACATCTTTTTAACTAACATTTTTTATTAAACACCGTTTATTAAACTTTGCTGTTGTAAGTTGTAACCAGTTGTTTTTAGTTCTAAATATCATTTAAGTTGTTATCTATACTAATTAGAATGATTAAGTCGCCGAAGAAGAGCTTCAGATTTAATCCGTGTCTGCTGACTTCAAAGTATACCGATGTGCAAAAAAAAAACTTGCTTTTATTTAAGCTTAAAAATGCCCTGCATTCTTAGCTTTAATTGTTTATTTATACTTAGTTTTGCACTCCTGAGAGATAATTTTGACATAAATGTACTCTTCAGCATTTTTAGTGTCTCAAAAATTGAACTAATTAAATACATGTAAATTGTATACATTTAGCGCTTTAAAAATTTAGTTTGTCATAAAGCTATGCATTGCAAAATTGATTCTAATAGAAGCTGTAGCTTTTTCTTAATAATCATACAATTTTATGTTACAAAAGTTTGCATAATTTAATGTTGTTTCTATTGACTATGTTAAGTGTTTGATTTTAAAAATTTCCACAAAAACTACGGAAGTTGTACAGTTACAATATAACTTTTTTTAGTTAAGATTTTCTTATACTTGTTTTCAATGAAAGTTTCAACATTCCATTTTTGAAGTATTAATATAACTGCATATTTTCATATTAAAGTTTTCAGATGTTTTTGAAGATTCGTAACTTTTTTTGAGCTAGCTACGTCCCTAACCTTTACCCAAGATTGTTAACTTTTTTTAATTAATTTTATTTTGTTATTAGTTACTGTTTTTTTATTTTTACCATCACTGTTAACCCTTACCCTCGGTCGAAATTGTTTTTGTTAATTAATTTTCTATTTTTTTTAATAATAAATTTTATTAGTTAATTTTTATAATTTTTTTTACTATCATTTACACCCCTAATCCTCGGTCGGTAACTTTCTTTTTATATTGTTTTTTTTTAATTTTTACTTTCGTGCAAAAGTGACCTTTCGTGCAAAAAAGTCCCGTTGTGCATATTTGACCCGTTCCCTATTTTACTAGTTCCTTAAACTTAATTCTATATCAACATTTATTTTAACGCAATAATATTAGGTACTAACTTTAGTTTATCATGTAAAAAAATGTTTTTTAAATTTTTAGTACATTATTTTCAATGCTGCGGTAGTCCTTAATAATTGATACGGGATTTTTTTTGTTTACCAGACAGTTTTACTAGATAAAAGATCATGGGCTTGACTTTATAAAAAAGGACTTATTGACTGCGTAATTTTAGATTTTTAAAATCAAAATTACCAAAATATAATCATTTAATAAAACCACTGTAAACTAAAGATTAAGAGCTTGTTTAAAACCTTGGTTGATTTAAAGTTATACTTTCTTTAGTTAAAACTTTTTTTTTATTCGAAGTTGAAGGCTGTTAATATTGATAAGTGAAATTGATTCCTATGACACTTGATATTTGCAACAATTTTTGTGTCGGTTTTTCAACCCATTTAAACAATTTATTTAAACGTTATCTACCAAAAGTTGAACAACCGTCTTTTTAATTTGTTAAAAAGCTTTAGGGGTTATGTTTATTTAGTTGAAATTATAAAGATGCTTTTATGTATGATTTAGTTAAGGTAAAACATTAGTCAATTTTTACAAAAAAAAATCGTTCTAATATTTTACTAGAAAAAGTCCTTGTTTAATGGTACTTAGAAAACTACTTCACTTTGAGAAAGTTATTTTAATGTAAATATATTAAGAGTGACATACGTAGAAAAGCTCGGTTTATTTAAAAACAATTTATTTCGATAATAAAGTTATCAGATAGTCTAATACTCTTTCAAAACATTTTACACTTGATAATAATCTACAAGGTTTGAATTAGTAGCTTTTTAAGTTTAATTTCTAGCTTTACCATCGTATTCATTGAATTGCTTTTCAAAAAGGAAAGGATTGGATGAAATTTTAAAATATATTAAATTGTAGCCTTTTTTAATGATGAACTTTTTTTTATGTTAGTTTTTATTTTATAACATCATAGTCCCCGAGACGGGTCAGTTTTGCACGGCAGAACCTACCGACCAAGGGTTAGGAGTAATAGTCAAAAAATACTGACCAAGGTAACAGTAATAGTACCTTTAAAAGAGTGAAAATGTATAAAAATACCGACTAAAGGTTAGAGCAGGGTTGCCACAAGGTCAGGAAAAACTAAAAAATGACAAAAGCCAGGGAAAAAAAGGGGTTTTTCAAAAAAAAGTCAGGAAATTTGAAAAAATCTTTTAAAAAAGTCAGATTTTGTCAATTTAAATTTACAAAACTCCTTATTTTCCAAAGCCTTCATATAGTAAAAACTCAATTAAAATCCTTAAAGTCAGAAAAAAAAATTCCTAGAAATTTACAAAATTATTTAATTAACAATGCCTTTATCTGGTATAGATTAATAAAATATCCTTTATTATACTTCAAAATTTATCTGTTAATATAATGAACAGGTACCCTACTTGAACAAGCATTTTTTGTAAGCTTTTAAGTATTGATGATCTGTAGCAAGGACACTTCCATAGTGAAACTGTGATGTATACGCTAAAGTTTGTGTAGCATAATTTTAGAATCAAAGTGTTTTTTGTTTAAGTAAATAAGTGAGTTCTTTATAACTAAGCAGTTAGTTTAGCATTTTATGTAACAAGTTGATGTGTATACTTTACCTCTTCATAATTGTTTTCAAAGTTGTTTAAATTTGTAAAATAAGTAATAAGAGAGGTACATGCCATGATTTAAGTTTACTTATTTCTATTTTTTGTAGAATAATAAGAGTAGATTTGTTTGTTACAAATTTTATACTTAATGATAACAGGAAGATGTTTTATGCAACAGATATATAGTTTACTTTTTTATGTATAGTTTTACAGTTACTAAAGTGTATTTTATTCTTATTGATTTCTAATTTAAATATTTTATATTAAATGTTTTGCGTTGTATTTTATTAAATTAAATGAACGATTTATATTAGTAATACATGTTTTAGATAAATACTTTTTAATTATTAGATATTTCTACATTGTTTTACAACTATTATGCTAAGTCTGACTAAAGTTTACAGTAGACTACCTCTTAGGTACGCAAGTTGAACCCGACCAAAAAGTGCGTACTTTTTGACAACATAGTATAATATGAAATTTAGTTGTTTGTTTTCTTTCTTACAACTAGCTACCTAATAATTAAGCCAAATAAACAAGTCTTTTTATTTTAAATAACATTTAATACATAATTCTAATATGCAATTTTTTTTAATAGATTTTAAAATGATTTATTTTGCTATAAAAAGTTTTTACATAATTACATGATATATACATTTAATATAGAAAGTCAATGTCAGTTAATGATATAAAAAAAGAATATTAAGCCATATATTCCGTACTTTGTTTTGTTAAAGGAAAAGTACTAATCTACATTGTGTTTACCAAACATTTTCAAAATATCAATGTCTATACGTTTAAATAAAATTATGACTTAACTATGTTGTATTTGTAGGTTTTTTTTGAACTTTGTCATCTTTATTTATTTTATAGCATTATGGCTCAAATATCATTATTCTTTTCACTTTTCTGCAACCGCTACATAAGTATTTAGTTTATTAACGTTCAATAACAGGACTGTCACAATCTCAGGCCACTTAGACTACTTTTTTATTAAATCATTTGATATAAATATACAAAAAAAAATATAAAAAATATATATAAAATTTAGATTTTTTTTTGTCTTTCTGGAGAAGTGCGTACTTAAGGCGAGGTGCGTACCAAAAAAAGTGCGTACTTGAGCGGTAGTCTACTGTACTTTTTTAGTTAGATAAATAGCTTATTACTAATAGAGAGTAAATTTATTTTTCGTATCAAGGTGTTAGATTAGAATTGTTTGTACAGTAAACTAGATATCTTCATTAGATGAAGAGGTTGAAGTGCTAATAAAAAATCGGAGAAAATAAATTTTAGTACATATGTTAAAAAAAACAGTGTTTGATTAAGTTCTTTACTTTTATAAGGTTTTAATTGTCAAAATTCGTTATTGTTTCAAGGTTTTAGTTGTGAAAGTTCGTTATAAATTTAATGTTTTAATTGTAAAAGTTCCTTATATGTCCTTTCCTTTATTTAGATACATTTATGTTAGGAAATTCTAAAAAAATGTGTCTTTTTTCAGACAATTTGTGTTTATAAGGTAATAATAAAAGTATTTTGCTGATAGAGCTGTTTATTACAAATATATCAATCATACACAGATGGTTCAAGTGATGTAATGAAAGTTTGATGATTGAATTCAGCAAAAAAAACTGTTGTTTTACGCTCTATTAAAATTAGATTGAAAGCTTTGTATAGTTTCAAGTGTTAGATTATGTATTTTAGAAAGAGTTTGATTTAGAAAAGTCAGGAAAATTTTAGTAATAAATCAGGAAATTTTTCTCAGCTTGATCTGTGGCAACCCTGTTAGAGGTAACGGTGATAGTAAAAAAAAAACCGTGCAAATGTGCATTTTTGACAGCTAGCCCTTAATCCTATAGATAAGACCTAATTTTTTAGTAAAAAAATTAATGTTGCCCTTTGATTTTTTTTAAGAAAATTAAATTGTCGAGTAACGTTTGAAATTAAGTATTAAAGTTTTAAAATCTTAGATTTTAGTTGTATATATACTTTATTTTTAATACTACTGAACTAGGCAATTTTTTTGTATAAAATTTATAAGCTAAACTTTTAGAATATTTGAAATTTGCTAGATTAAAGCCAGAATAATCCTTTTTTTTTTTTGAGTTTTTGACAATTATAAAAAAAGGTTAAACTTAACAAAAAAAATGTAAAACATCTTTTCAAAACTATTAAATAGTAAATCTAAGATCTTAATGTTCTTTTTTGTTTCATGTGGTTACAATTTGAGTGTTTTTCGGTCTGCTGTGTGTACGTAAATATATTGATTAAATAAAACTTCTGCGCATTTGAAGACATAGTTCATCTTGAGAGAATACTAATCATTTTCTAAACAGGTTTTCTTAACAGAGTTTGGCTTAATAGTTTTAAGCTCAAATTAAATTTTTCAAACCAGTTTTCATGGTCTTGTAGTTCCTGGATGCAGAGAAAAAATGAAGATCTTGTACATTCCATTACGGAGCTTCACCACTAAAATCTCTTCAACTAGTTTATTGATCAAGTAGATGTTTAACCATTGTGTATTGTTGCGAATATTGTAAACGGCAGTTGTGCTTTTTTAGAACAAACTTGATTATCAACAGAATCATCCAACTCATACCAGTTCCTCGTACTTTATTGTGATGTTGACAAATTTTTTTCTCTTTCGAGAACTTTTTGTAGCTCAAATTTTAAGTTTTATAGGCTGTCATACATTATAATAAATGTGGTTTATTGACACATGAACAATGATTTGTTTTGTGGCACAAACGTTTTTAAAAAAAAAACTTTTTAACTCCAAGCCTCTCTTTGCTTGTCCATAAGAGCAAGTGACACCTCTCCACTGTATAGGTTTTAATATTTCAAGCAAAGTCCGAGTTTCAAACATTAGAGTTTTGTTGTAAAAGAGGTTGTTATTCAATCCAATGTTTATCTTTATATTCTCAGCGTAAAGTTGTTGATTGTTTATACTATTAAGCATTAAGTATATAATATTAAGTATAAACTTGTAAATTGTTCTTCACATTCTAAATTTTAAACGACCAAAGTTTATTCTCTTTTTTTTCTAAATTAATGATTTTTTTTTTGACTATTCTGCAAGATTTCGCATACACAACAAAAATCATGTTTCAGCTTTAAAAATTTCAATTTATTTAATAGAATTTATTTATAATTGATCTACTATTAACTATAAAATATTATGTACGTTTTTGAAATTGATCGAGGTATTATGTATGGACTAGAGTTAACTTGTAGACTACAAGGTATAACTTTAATCATTTTTAATTAAATTTTATTGCTTAAAAATTAATCATCAACAAAACAACTTCATTATCAATATTAAAGAGTTTTAAGGTACTTGTATAACTTAGTTCGCAAATAAGTTACCTAAAACTAAACTGAGAAATTTACTAGGAGGTTATTTTTATTTTAATAACAGTGTTACTTTACTTAATTATGTTGTTCTTCTGATTGATACACTTAAGTATTTTTTGTATAAACTATTTTTTTTCCTTACAAAAACTGTAGTTTCTATCAATTTGTAATGTTATTATGCATAGTTTAGCATATTAGTAGTAATAAAGTTTTGTTTTCATCGATGTGTTTAAATAGTCACCTGGTAAAAACGGACAACTTAAAACTTAAGTAGTATTAAATTTGTATTTTTAAATATAAATAAGATTTACAGTTGGAAAAACTAAACTAGGTTACTTTAAACAAAAAAAGGCATAACAAGTATTATGAGTATAGAGTTAATGGAGCTCATTTTAACCTAAAAACGTATGACTACAGTTGTGAAACGTATAATCATAACTATAAACGACTTATGTAATTCTGGACTCTAAATATTTAAGAAAACATAAAATTAATCAAAGTAAAATATTGAATTAAATTGACTAGACTAATATTAACTGACTTGGAACTGCACCTAACTGATTGTATAAAAAACGGTATCTTTATATATTTAGTTGACTAATAATTCTGATTCTTCTATGGTACTTATGTGCTAATCAAATTTAATAAATTCCAATTCGAAAAATGGATAATGATTTTTATAAAACTGTACTAAAAGGGTTGATCATACCAAATTGATCATCAGACCACAAGCCTTCGGTAAACTGAGATCGGTTTCGTTCTTATTAGAACTCAACAGTCTACCGCAGGCTTGTGGTCTGGTAATCGAACTGGTATGATCAACCCTTTTCTTAAACATGAGCTTGTCTCACGGCATACGAAACTCCAGGGTTCTGTTCTGCAGACTTTCACCGATGTTTTTAAAAACTGTACTAATTTATATTTTTTGGTTGTAGATAAAATACTGTATAAGCAAAAAATAATTTTAAATATTTCATAATAGTTATTCATACTAGTTTATAAAACACTAAATGCAGCATAACTGTCCTTTTTAAAGTTTTTTGATAATTTTAATTATGTTTTTGATAAAAAGACATATTTTTTATTTTATGCTAAAACTCGTTTTTCAAAATATTTAAATACACATTTTTTAAAGAAGGTTATCAAAAAGCTAAAGATTTTTTAAAATTTGTCCACGAAGTTATTATAAAAAACAACAACTACTTATTTTAGTCAATTTCGTCAAGTTATTTTATTATTATTTGTGTAGAAAAACTAATGAAATGTTTATTTTTGAATAGTAGTTAAATCAAAAAAAGGTCAAAAGACAAAACTACAAAACTTTAAATCTTTCGTAACGATATTACTTTTTCTTATCTAATTTTAGTTAAAACACGCAAATAGTTTTTGAACAATTAATATTTTAAATATTGTTGTATATATCGAAACTACTTACTGCAAGTCGGCTGGTTACTTTTTTGACCAACGTAGTTAACATAAAAGAACATTTATATTGATTGATACAACTATAAATAGCTAAAGTTTTAATAAAGCTTCGATAGCAAACATTAGAACTAAGTTTGTAGTATCTGCGAAAGATTGTACTTGAATAATTATAAGTTTAGCGTTCTGTTGGTTTGCTATTTGACAAATATTTGAAAGCGTGTCATTTAATTCTGTAACAGCTCAAGTACTGTAGCAGCCTATAACAATTGTAACATAGTTAATTTGTTATTTTAAGTTACTATAGCTAATAAACTGATCTCTCAAGTTTTGAAAGTGATAGTTGTTTTTAAAACCTTAACTGGTTTAAGCTTTTTTCTTGCTGTATATAATCGAAATGAAAAAATAACTAACCTAAAAGCTCTTATACTAAAACTATTTTAAAAAAATCATTTTTTTTAATGAAAATAGCTATAAATTAACTAATTTGTGGTACTTCTTAAATATAAAAGTTAAAGACAACAACTAATTTGCAAATTCTATTTCAAAGAAGTGACATAAAAGAAATGATTTTTAAAAACCACTTTTTAAATTTTGTTGTTTAGTTGTAAAATATATTTCAAGTTAAAAACATCTGTCGAAGCTTTTTATAACATCTTAGAATTTTACTATTATTTAGTTTTAAGTTAAAATTTAGCTACAAACAATGATAATTGAAAAGCGTTCGTCGAAAAGTTTTAACTGTTTACTGCTTCTTCGAATTAAAATATTTAGAACCAAACATAAAATATCTATCTAAGATGATTAGACTTTTAAAAGATCAAAACTTAATAACGTTGATAACAAATTCTACAGAGCTTTACTTTAAAAGTAAAATAAATTTTAAATTTAAACCTGTATCTTAATATTGTTTTAGTTCGAACTTGACAACACATGAAAAATAAATTGCGTATCACCACTTATTTTACGAAATACTAAAACCGATAGGTAATAAAATGCAGTAATAAATCGCATGTTACTAAAATATATATCTCAAGCAGTACAGCCAATAATGATAAAAAGGTAAAACTTAAATAAGTTAGTAATTTTCCTAAGATTTTAAAGAGGGTTTTGTTTCTTAAGCTTATTATACAATTTATTTATATGTAAAATTGTTTATTGTACTATATTTTTTTTAAAGACAAACATTTAGTAATTTGCATTGCATCTGTAGCAATTTTTTTGCTATGAATTTTTAAATAAATATTTAATTTCAATTATTACACTTGTACTTCATTAACAATACAAACGAATTTTCACAATTATATAATAATATCAGTTTCTAAAAAAAAAAGTTTAAATTTTTAGGGCAAAATCTTCTACTAAATTTTTAACTTTTCTAACATCAGTACTTGATTAGCTGCTAATACTGAAAGAAAGTAGTTCCTTTTTTGAGCGTATGAGTTTCGCGTTCCACCTGACTGCACTTAACTGTGTGTGCTCCGCGTGCAGGCTACGCTCATTTTAATGCGTGTGAGCTAAAAGAAGTTTATTAGTTGATCAACATTTGTTTTTTTATCAAAATTCTACAGTTTTCTACACATATTAATCTTACAAGTTAGCAATTGCATTTCGTATAAGTTTTTTTTTTAATTATATTATAGCTTATTTTTTTGTAACACATTTTACTATCAGATCAGTGTGTGTTTATTTTCCAAATCAAACAAAAGTGCTTTACTTTGGCAAAGTTTGTAGCATTGAATGAGCTTTACTATGAGCACAAGGCATGTTGAAATGTATGTGCAATAAGTGCATGCTACATTTTTAACTATTTTTTTTTCAACATAAACTGACTTTTTCAATAATACAAAAAACTTTTAATCAAACACTAAAAAGCTTATTTATGATAACTTTAAGGCTAAGTGTTTGTTTATACTCTTAATTTACATGTATTACACATTTATTTTATAGTTACTTTTAATTATAGTACACAAAATAATACATTTTTATGTAACTTAACAAACAAATGAAGTAAATAGATTAGTAAAATAACTTATACAAAGATCTTTTTATTAATAATTATATTGCTTAAGAAATATTTAAAATGTGTTAAGTTTTTTATTGTTGATGTAACTAATTTGTTTAAAACTCTGAGTATTACTAATTATTAGTCACTGTTTTGTTTTTCAATATCCTTTGTTATTGTTTTCTAATGTATATACTGTATGGTTAACAAAACCATAAATAATTTATTAATAAAATTATTTTTACTACCATTAAAATATTATTATTGCAATTTATAGATTAAAATAGTTTTGTTTTAAACCAATCAAACAAAGATAAATTTATATAATTACAAAAACTAATAAAACAAACAAAGGAAATTTCCGTTACAAAATTACAACAACATATAAAATTACCACAATAGGTTAAACATGGTTACATTTTTAAATTCATACGTTCTTATTTTCAATTTAAAATCTGACTAGGTTAAGCCTAAATTATAAAAGTTTACTTTAATCATTTATTCACAAAAACTTGTTTCATTTAAACTTTATTTATTAAGTTATTGTAACACATTTTATTTTTATAACATAAATTAAAGAAAAACATATTAACTTGTATTTAGTAGAAATCTTCCTTAGTTCATCAAAGTTTAATTTATTATTTAATTATTATAAAATTGTTTTAAATTGCTCAATATGTTAAACGTCACTTTATCTTTTTAAAATACTTTTTAAATTATTTAACACTAAGCATTTTCTGCATAAATCACGTCTTAGCAAAATTTTTGATGTTCCATAAATTTATTGTAGATTGATTTTTTTCGAAGTGAACACATAAAAATATCTTTGAAATAAAAAATTTATTTATTTATTAATATGTTTTTCTTTTAAAAATTAAAAAAAAAAACCCTTTAATTAAGCATTATTTAAATTTATTAACAGCTTGTATCTTATTATTTGTATTAACGAAACAATAAAACAAAATAAAAAAGAATCTGATCAAACTGATTACTACCCTTTTGGGAATTTTTACTGTTACTACTGTTTTCCTTAGTTTAAGTTACAGATCTAAGTAGTTGTAGCATACAAAGGGGGAAATGACAAAGTATAAACTGCGGTAAATGATAAATTTTAAAGCTTTATTTATTTTCTATTTTGTCTTTTACATGTAGACATTTTTGGTATAAATAAAATATTTTTGTGCTTGTAATTTTTTTTTAATCGTAAATTGTTTTAGATAAAAAAAATTGTTTAATTTAATTATAGTTTAAAAGTATTTTACAACTAACACATAACTTATTGTAAAAAAAATATGAACTTAAAGTTTTTTATATCTTGCTATACTAAGCACGTGCTAAACTATTTTATGTATGGCAATCACTGTTGTTTATATCGTAGTTAAAGAAAATATGGTTGTTATTGTAAATTTAGTTTATTTAAAAATCTGATTTATTTTCTAAGTTGACTAAAGACTTATAACAGCATAAGAGTATGGCCTATACTATTTTTATAAGATTTCTACTTAAAAGCTTTTTGTTAGAGTTAATGAAAGTAAATTATAGTTTGCAGAGTATTTAACATGCAGAGTACAAAATATTCCTTTAGTCTGGAATGAAGGTTTTTAACAATCTTAACATTTATTTTTAATTTTTCGCAATCTTATTTTAAAGAATAAATTTTGTTTAACAAATTTAATCCAACATATCGTTTTAAAATAACACTTAAATTTCAAAGTTACTAATTTAATACAATAATCAAAAGAGGTGAGTTTGATTTTTTATACCCTAAATTTTATAAATTTAATAACAAGAAGACTCTTTCTTTTTTTTTTGTATTTAAATGATTCACAGATTGTGTTCAAGTTATCATATAACTTAAATTTAAGAGATCGGAACAACACATATTTATTTGAATGTATCGTAAGCAATGTTAAATATGTTTAATACATTATAAATGGTGTTTCCAAGCTAAAATTTACGAGCTGACCTTTTAAACCTTAGGCTAGTAATTATTGTAAAAAGTTATTTTCAAACATTAGCGTTTTCAATCTTTCTAAAGGCATTTGATAAATTTTAAATATGAGGAAACTTCGTCAACAGCACTACATCAAGTGTGTGAATTTTTTGATAATATCGCTAACCTAAACTATTTGTTAATGTCAGTTTTAAAAAGATTTTTTTCGAGATTAAACAAAAATAAGTTTACAAAATATTAAAATTTTTTAAATGTTTATTTTAAAACTTTATGTTTTAAATATTTTAAACTACTATATTGTGAAATCAGGTACGATTTTGTTAATTTAAAAAAATTCAAGGTATGTAGAACCTAAGAAAGCTTTAAAAAATATAGTTGTGACTTTATTTTAAGTCCTTCTCTCAATTTTTCGTTTTTTTAAGTGTCTTATAAAATTAGCAATATATTTATGAATTTTTGAACTTTTAATTAAAATACCTGCTATGTATAACAAAATACTTAAGAATAGAATTTATTCTTTTAGGAATAGTTTGTTTGGTATTAATAATTAAGAATATTCTAACTAAGCAAACTTTGAAAGTTTTCTTGAGTTTTTTGAAAATAAAGTTTGTTATAAAAACTTTAAACAAAACTATAATTTTAAACTTAAAACTATACAACAATAGGGTCCATAAGAGCACACAAAAAACATTGTTTTAACACAGCTTATTTTTAAAATTATATCTATAATTAAAAAGCATTTAGTAAAAGCCACAAAGCAATAAGTTTTTTTTTTTTAGAAATGCAGCTAGTTACTAAAAGTGTTTTTTTTTTTGCTAATGAAAATTTTTTCGATATTTTAAAAAACATAGAAATTTTTTTTTTTCTGTAGTACTGTTTTTAGTTTTGTAACCGTTTTTTTAAAAATAAATAAATATTTTTTTATTAAAATATATAACTGAGCATTTAAGTCTACTATTCAAAGACTTTTAGATAAAACTAAAGTATCATTTTAATTTAAGTTATTGTAAAATAAGTTTCTTTTAAAATTTACTCGCACTAATTTTATTGGTCTTTTAGTTAAGTTAAGTGTTGTTTTTGAACTATATTTGTGTAAATTAAATTTGAAGCTAAATAAGTTTTGAACATAGTAACCTGTACTCGTTTTAAAATTATTTAATTTTAGTTACATTTCTTAATAGCTTATAAATTACATTTTACTAAAGAATGTTTTATTATAAACGTAATAATGTCAAACTCATTATTCAAGTATCCTAGTTTTTAATAGACTTGACCGTAAACAATAAATGGACAACTACATGCTGTGGCACCATCAGGTGCTCGAACAGCATCAAATTCAACAGCAAAATATCCACCAACAGACAAAAAACCCGACCAAAACTAAAAACAATTTTGCGAAAATATTCGAAGGCGCGAAAGGCGCAACTGAGTCATCTAGTGGAAGAAATTCGTCCAGTTTGTTGGTAGGTTGCGCTTTTTTTAAACAAAAATATTTTTATAAGAATATAGCATGCAATAAAAGTTTATTTTTATTTAGTTTAGAAGTTTTTCAAATAATTGTAATATTTCTTATTTAAAATCTAACAAATCTTTTAATGATAAATTGTTGAAATTTAAGATTTTATTCCACTTACATGTATTGAAATATTTCAGACAACTATTTTTTCAAACAAATCATTAAACATTTCTTTTTATACGAAATATTTCTAGGCTGCGGTAGGTTCAAACGTCTTTAACAAAAGTTTTCCGAGCCTGAACCAAATTGCCATTCCTCCTGCAAGCGACTTGGTGAAAAAGTCTTCGGAATCGCAAAATCATGAGCTTCCAAATATTCTTGACATTCGTTCCATTGTTAATAACCGAGTACCCACTACCAATCTTTCTACTACTACAAAACAAACGTTAGGCACTAGTAAGTAAAGGTAATAAAAGTATAAATCAAGAATTATGTTTATAAATTGTAAGAACTTTTTTAGATGTTTAACTTAAAAATGCATATTAAGCTGAAAGAAAAGTACTGTTTAATAATATAAAAATCTAACTATAAAAATATGATTATATTTTAAGTATTTTTACATTTCAAAAGCACTACTTATTCAGTTAAAAGTAATTGTGATGGATAAGCTGTTCTGAAGTTATTTAAAAGTTAACTTTGGATTAATACCGTTAGTTAAACTAACTTACTTATAAAACGTTTACAAAAGAAAACATCAAACTATAAGAAAAAGTTACCTAATTTTATCAACACTTTGAGTTGTAAACGGTATGACTAGTCCTTTCTTACAATGCTTTTTAATTAGGTATAAAGTTATTGTTTTATCTAGTTACGATACTAACCTAGGCCACAAAAAAAAACGTTTTTCTGTACAATGGTCAAATGTACAAAAGAACTTGACTATTACTAAAAAACTAAGCATAGTCATTGACTTTGTTTATATTTATAAACTTCCTCTCAAGGTGGCTACCGAATGCAAGACGCGCAACAGACGTCATTCATGACGAACGAAATCAATACGTCATCAAAGCATCACAACATGAGCAAGTTCATCGAGCAAGCGGCAGCTGCATCAGGCGTTCCGATGACGTCATCAACCCCTCTGCCTACGTCATCATCGCAAAATTCGCTCTCTTTGCCAACCCTCAACTTCGGTGCTTCCCCGAATGTGCCGTCTTCGACTTTCAAGCAGAACTACAGAGCGTCTCAGCTGCCTCTTCCAAAAGATGCTGTTCCTTGCACCCATGTTGTTCCCAGTCAAGCAACTTCCGTTCCTTCTGTTGCAGTTCAGACGCAACTTGTAGAGCAGCACAATGGTTAGAATGCTTGTGAAGAAATTGTTTCTAAAGTCTATTTACTAAATGGGTTAAATCACTATAGTCAAAATAAAATTTACACAAAAAATCAAACAAAATCACGTTTAAAAAAATTACAATTGAAAAACTCTGTTGACAATGATTTTATTTTTTTTATAATCAACGACTAAATGACAGCATCTGTAAGATTTGGTGCAAAAGTTCACTCCAAGTCTTGCAAAACTAATGAAAACTTGTCTATGCTTGAGCAGGAAAAAACAAATGGAAATCAGAACATCCCAAGCTTATTTGACAAAGGCTAGTTGGTATAAATTTTTACTATAATATTAAATAGCCTAATATTTGTTTATTTTCATTGCAGAAGGCAGTCTTGGTTTCGTTTCAGGTAGTTTCTCTAACTTAACTCAATTTTCTGGTCTCACGAATAATATGAAAAAAGTTGCAAACTTAGCATATTTGTAAGTTTTGGTTTTTATATGACTTATACATGTTTAATAAGAATATTTAAAAAACTACAAAAAAAAAGGACTTTAGTTTTTACTAACTACCATATTTATTTGACTATACTTTTATTTCATGTCAATATTAAAGTAAACTTTTCTTGTTTTATTTTCATATTTTATGACAGTTGTTTTTAACTGTACTTTAATTTTAAACACAAACTTTTCCTAATTTATTTTTACCGTTGAAACTTAAACCTAACTAACTTAGCATAATTTTTTATTTTTAGTATACTTTGCTGAGAATCACAAATTATGAAAAGATTAAAACACTACTAAAATAAGTTTATTTCACTTTTTGTAGTGTACTGTAATCAACATTAATAATTTAAGTTACAGTTTATTGTATATCAAATTAAAAAAGTAATCGTAGTTAAATAATTTATTTTCTTTTTTAGGTGTCATATTTGCGACAAAGCTTTTTTGAAGCAACAAGTGCTACAGCAGCATTACCAGGTCAGCCACGGGCAACCCGCTCCTACCAACGTCACAATACAAGAAAGGGAAGTATACGATACCATGTCGCCCGGCATCAGCTCTGAACCCGGCAGAAACCAGCTTGGAGTGTCCGACACGTCACATCATGCCTTGCAAGGCAGCTACAGCTTAGATTTTCAAAACAAGCAGCAAAGTAGCGGGAAGGAAAAATCTAGCAAACAAATAACCTTAACTCAAGTTGGTAAAACTATTAAAACTTTAAAAACATTCAAGTGGCCATAAAATATTTTGATTTCAACTAGACATATTACAAACAGCATTTTATTTGTTTTTCAACTCCTTTAGTTTTTTCAGATTTTAAATCCTTAAGTTTTGTGATAAACAAGATCTCTAAAAAACTTTAATTACATCTTGTATATGCTTTTTAAGGATAATAGTTATTATAATTACGTTAATGTTATTTAACTTTTCAGAAGTATATAGTCAACTACTAAAAGAAGTTTAGAACTATTTTAACAATAAGAAATATAAAGTTAATATTACTTAGACTGTTTTAACTGAACACATATATTGTTTTTTAGTTTAAAAAGTATATCAGGGGTAGGCAAACTGCGGCCAGCGGGCTACATGCGGCTTGTGAAGGGTAAAAATTCGGCTCGCTGGAAAGTTTTTATTTTAAAAGGAATGCGACCATTAAATGATAAAACCTGCGGCCCGCGAACATATAAATTCGACCTGCGGCAAAAATTTTGGAAACTTCACTAGATGCTCTGGGATTTGAAATGAAGAAAATAGACATATTTCGGGTCTGTAACGAAGATTAAAAACTAAAAATACAGCTGTAACCTGCACGTATTTTTGTTTTCGATATTTTGCCCGCGACCACTAAATGTCTGCTGACCCTTGGAGTCATAAACGAATCAATACAAATACATTTAACAAGTTTTAAATGACATTTTTATTATTCTACGCAAAATTTTCTATTCAACTTTTTGTTTACGACCAAGCTTACACTGTTTATCTCAATACAGACTTAAAAAGTAAAACAATTTAAAGTCGAAGTCTTGATTTAGAACTACTTGTTTTATATGTTGTAAGTATTAGAAGAGAATTTAAAACTAAGGTAGAGGAAAAACTTTAATCTACTTTTTTTAGAAAAAACAGTTTCGATGTGAAGATTGTGGAACATGCTTTACTCGCAAATCTAGTTTGACAAAACACATCAGAGAAGTACATCACAAAGAAAAACACAACAAAAAAGTTGTAATACAAAATAATTCTGACTCAAGAGAGTTGAGTTCACAACAAAAAGTTTTCCTTTTCAATAATTATATCTAATAGTATTATTTTTGATAAATAGACCAAATATTTACAAATAACTTTTACAGATGTACTGTGGAAATGGATATAATAGCTTACAAAGTAAGATGTTTTCTTTGGTCTTTTGACAAATATTAAAATCCTTATATAGATTATTTTGAATAAAAAACAAATTTCCTTAGTTTTAATGACTTTTTTTTTAAATAATTTGAAAGAATGCCTCATTTTTTTGATATAGGCTATATTTTAAGTTAAATTTTATTCTTTGAAACATAAACTCTTTCTTATATAAACAAATTAACCAGTAGTTATTTCGGCCATCATCAACAGAGTTGAGATGTTTTGCACCATCAATAATAATTAATGAATTTACCGCAAGATCAACAACAACTGCATCCGAGACAGTACGAAGTATAGAAGCGACCGTTTCGGTAAAAGGGTAAAGTTGAAAAATTTGAAAAAAAAACGCGACTACGCCTGCCTAATGAGGAGAAACCGGTCGTAGGTTGTCTCGGATGCTGTTGTTGTTAATTTTTCGGTAAAGTTCATTAATTAAAAAAAAAAAATTAAACATATAAGTTACTAAGAAAAGTTTCGTCGTATAATTTAATCAACTATTGTTATATAACTATCAATTGTATATATAACTTGATCTAGCTGATGTAAAAAGTATCAGTTTTGTGCTTAAAACTGCATAACTTATTAGGGTTTATCAGCATAACTAGCATAGGTATAGAAGTATTAGTATATTTTTATTAGTGTTATTTAAGAATTTAAATTCAGTTGTTAGTTTTTTTTTTGAGTATAACTTTTTGCTTTTTTCATTGTAAATTAGTAAAAATTATACAGCAAGCAACAACACTGCTACGTCAGAAGTATTCCATCAGCAGCAAAACAGCGGCATACATTCCAATAATCAAAGAAACATTTGCTCGTCAACTTTGGTTCAGATGAACACCGGTACTCTTTATCAGAACCAAACAAACAGCTTAACCAAAAACGCCAGCCAGAAAAGTGTTATTATAAACCAATCGGCAAGCAACAGTTATGAGTTGATTCACACCAACACGTTCCAAACTCCAGTGCAAACGTTTTCGGGATTTTTACAATGCTTTCAGTGTCAAGGTCACTATACGTCACAAGCATTATTAACAGTTAGTTTTTTTTATAGTTTGATAAACTCTTATCTAAATGTTTAATTTTGAAACAGAGTCACATGTTGAGAGATCACCAGCTTCCTTATTGGTGTACGGTTTGTAACAAAGGTTTTGCCAGCCCTAACCAGCTAGTAGTAAGTTTTTAAAACTTACTCTTATCTACATTTCAAGTAAAAATAAAAACTCGCTATTTTTCTAATATTTGCAGAATCATCTGAATGAAATACATATTGGAGTTCACCAGCAAGCTGCTCCGACACAACTTCAGACATACCAAGTTGCAAGTCTTCCAAAGCAAAACAAAACGCAAGATGAAGCTTTTAAAGCTCAATTGCCCGTTGCTCAAACTACTAAAGGATTAGCTCAAGGAAATGTTAGTCAACCTCATAAAAGCGCCCAATTAAACTCTGTTCTTTTGCCGGTCCAAAACCAAAGACCGTTGAATAATACAATTATTTTAGAAAGACCTCCGTCAGATACGAATAGAATTACTACGCCGGCAGGTTTAAATTTTGAAATAAACCAGCTACCCAATCAAAGTTTAGGAAATGACCAAACATGCAGTCAACAGCAAGGAAAACAGAAGACAGCTCTTAAACAAACAACGTGTGAAAAAAATTTGAATAATCTCAATCAAGCTGCGAAAACAACAGATTCAAACAGTTATCAGTTCCTCCAGACTTCTTCTTCTGCTACAGCGAGTAGACGAGAGCCCGTTTTGGCTTCAAACAATGAGCTTCAGCAACAGACATTTCTGGATGTGGAAAACTATCGCCTTTATAACAGCATGCCAGATAGCTGCTACAACTCTCTAAACATGTCTACTGCTGGTCAGCACAAGGTTTAATGCCTATAGTTGCACATAAATTTTAAAAAATTAACCTTATAAAAATAAAATTAGTTATGTTTTTTTATTTGATACTTATTGATTAATAAAAGCCTCAACTATTTAAAGGCATTGCTTTTTGTCTATTACTTAAAAACATTACACCTACTAATTTAATTTAGCGTATTTATGTAGTTTTAGAATTAAGTAGGTTTAGTTTTCCATATTTTAACTTTAAGGGAGCTTATTAAACAGCATCACATACTTTTATTTTTTATTTTTGAAACCAAATAACTTATAAGCGATTCATAAAAACTTATTGATATGTTTAAAAGATTTTTTTTTTCAAATATCCTTTAATAAAACTACCAGTAATTCAATCATTTTTTTTACAACTACTTTTAGAGCTTAAACCAGTTAGTAATTTTCCATAATAGTTTTAGTAAATATTGAAAAAAAAATATTTTTGTTACAGCACTAAATGTTTTGGTTTTTTTAACTATTTAAAGTCATACAGTAACAATGTTTTACTAAATATTAATGTAAACAGTCTAAGGATAGAACTAATTAAATAAACATGACGCTTTTTGTTCTTATAAATAACTACTTTTAAAGATTTACTCAATATATAATCGAAATTAGTAACTATATACTTTTTTTTACAGAGTATAAGACTTTCAAAATAAGTAAAAGTAAGATTTAATTAATAACTCTAACTAGAGTGCAATTTCAGGAACAACAAGTTTTAAACGTAGCTTGTCCTGACAAACACCCAAATGAACAAGTTAATTTCAACGGCACAACGAACAACGCTTCCGAAATAATAAACCCAGCCCAGGTTTTACTTGACAGCGACCAGTTTTCAAACTTGGTCAACGGCAGGCCCATAGCCAGCGTTCCGCCGCCCCCAAACAGTGAAAGGCCCCACACATGCAAGTGGTGCGGAAAGTCCTTTAAAACCATAACACATATGAAGCAGCACGTTGCATGTGTCCATGAGAAGAAGAAGATACACAAATGTCCACACTGCGGAAAAATGTTTGCCAGAACGAGTGATTTAAATAGGTTAGAATGATTTAAGATATGTTTGTTGTAAAACTATGATAGAACTATAATTTATACAGTTTTCACCCTTGTTTATTAAGCTTTTTCCTTAATCGTAGAATATATAATAATTTGTAAATGTGTTGCAACATTATCAGTTTTAAGTTTGGTAAGAAGTAAACAAAACATGTCATACTTAAATTATTATAGCTATAGCATTTACTGAACTTAGTTACATTAACTATCTCTTCAAATTTACTAACTCGAACAAAATAGTTATTTTATTGTTTAAAGAAGCTTATTTTTTCTTGTCTGAAAAAGCAAAAAAAAAATTAATTTTGCAAGCATCATTCTAGGTGATTTATTTTAACTAAAACAAAAGTTACAATTAAAAGTGAAGTATTTTTGATAAAAGTCAAACATAAAAGCGTTTTAATTATATTCATAAAGAATATATAACTCTTAATACTATTTTTACATAAACACTAAAATTATATCTTATTTAGAAAACATATAGGAATTATAGTGAAACTGGTTATGAAACTTTTTATTTATACTTGTTAGAAAGTTTTTATCCTCAATTAAGTGTAAAACGCAAAAAATATTTATAATATTTATAAAATTAGTCTTAATTGTAAGGTGAAGAAAATATAAAGAGTTAAATTCTACGGGACATATTGTTTATTAATAACATACTCGCTTCGTTTAATGCAGAAATATTTGCCAGTTTATTAAACTTAGAAAATTGAATGGATTGGAAAATGTTTTCATCGTACATCAAAGCATAAATAGTATTGTACTGTGTAACATTGTTGTCTTAGACGACTTATTTTGTTCCAGGCATGTCCGGAACCTCCACGAAAAGAAAAGAACAGGTGGCAAGCGAAAATCGAACTTAGTCAACGTCCACCCCGTTACGGAAGAGAAGAAAAAGTATCAGTGCCCCCAGTGCGACGAAGTGTTTGATGACGTCAAGAAGATGAAACGTCATCACGTGTCGACTCACCTCAACAATGTCCCCGTCTTTAAGTGTGCCGAATGTTGCGTGAGTTTCATTTATTTTTTTTTTTTTGTTAGAGAAAATTTTGGCATAAATATAATTCTTTTAAATTAAATTTTGGTTTTTAATTTTTCAACTAAAAATATTAGAAAATTTTGTAGTAACTAAGCAAGTTTTGTATTTATACTTTTAATATTCAATTACAGTAGTTTTTAAAGTGCTGTTAAATTAGCTAATAAAACTTATGATTTTTTGTTCACTAACTAAATTACTAAACTTTGATTTTATAGAGTTGACTTTCGCCTAATGATAACTACAGCCTTCAATCTATTATTAAATTCAAGATATTCAAAATCTTAACAAGTATTCATGTGTAACTAGAATTAGTTGATAGTGTTATAAACTGAATATACGAACTTTTTGTTCTTAAAAAGTCTATACTAGTTAAATTAACTTAACAGCACAAACCTGTGTTACACCTACGTAACTATATTTTTCACCATCGCCTCTTTATAAAAAAAAACAACAGCAGCTTGTTGTACCAAAAAATTATAGCTAGAAACAATTTATAGCTTTTCTACAGCTTTACAAAATAAAAAATACTACCATTCATCAGTTAAAACAACATAAATATGGTTTAAGTTATTCCAAAAGTTTAAACTGCACTTACGCTGTGACTGCAAACATGCTTCGCTTCATACACATGCAAACCATAAACGTTTAGAAACAAACAACCTGAAATAAAACCAACAGACCGGATTCGGTAGCGAGCAGGAGTTCAACACGCACGTCTGCTTCGAGTTGGAGCGCCCCCACGTGTGCGAAATGTGCGACAAGCGGTTCGAATCCGAGACGCGACTTGAGCGACACTACAAATCGTCCCATTCAGGACGCAACTCACAAAAGGTTAGATACGAATTTTTTCAGTGTGTATTTTTGTGTAGTTGAAAAAAGCTATTCTAGAAATTTTACTTAGTTTTGCGACCGAAGTAATAGTCGATCACAACAGTGATTAGTTGTTTGATCCTTTTTTTTTTCGGTTGAAAAATCTAAAACTTATTGGATCGCCAGTTAAGAAATGAAGTTTCAAATAATATGTTTTACTAATGCTGTTTATAGAGTAAAATAAAAAGTTTGTAATTTATTTATTAAAACAAGAGCTGCACATATGAAATTAATTTGGAAGTTTAAAGAAGTTACAAACACTTTAAAAATTTCCTAAAAGTAACTGCAACATTGAAAGATGTCAGCACTGTAGAAATAATACTACATTAATTAACTTTGTTTATGATTGATTAACTTTATTAATATTTTATTAAACATTCCAAATACTTTTTATAAACTATTAAGTTGTTTTTCAACTAAAATTTAATAAAAAATTATCAAAAGAACTAGAATTGAAATTTAGTAAAAAGCTAAAATATTTTAATCAATGTAAAATTTTGGTCTAATGTTATCAATAAATTATCGCGATCTTCAATATAACAAGACAATAAAATAAACTCTTTTATTATTGAAAAACATTTTTGACTAACACTTATCAAAATCTAAACTATCTAAAAGAATACAATTTAGCATATTTAGTTCAGAAAACAAATACTACGAAAATGTCTACGAAAATTTATTGATAACAAAGTTATTTATTACATAGATATTTTGTTATTAATCTGCTAATAAACCTATATTAAAATTTTTTTAGATCTATGTTTACTAGTTCTACAAACTAGTTCTATAGTAAACTGCAGTTTATTATTTTATTATACTTGAAAAGTCGTATTTTTTTGTTGCCACCGAATCCTGGTAGTAAACAAAATATTCGATTTGCACATTTTTATTTAAATATGCTCTTTACATTTCAGTAAATCGAGCAATCTTTTTTAGTTAAATCAAATAACTATGTAGAACTATGTTACACAAAATATACTTTTATACCATTATACGATATCAAATACAAAACTTTAAATAAATTCTACTAAGTTACTTAAACAAAATATTATAAAAACCTAATAAAGTTCTCAGTATTATGTTTTATAAACAACTATGGTGAATTTTTATAGCACTCATGCAACCGATGTGGGAAAATATTCAGGCGACCAATTGATCTGAAGAGACATACTGATGCAGTTCACTTGAAAGTTACTATTTTATTTGATTTCAACATTTTCTTAACTTGTTTATTAAACGTACTTAAATTTTATCTTTTGTTGTGTTAAATTATTTTTTAGTCACAAAAAAGAAAGTAAAAACTTAATTGTACAAAAGCAACTAATTTCGACTTCTTCAATTTTTTTTTTGTTCACCTTATGAAAACAACAAAAATAAAATAAATAAAACTAACATTACCACAGGAAAAACCGTTCAAATGCAAGCATTGCAGCAAGTCGTTCGGTTTGTTCGGAAACTTGAACAAGCACGTAAAAGCAGTGCACTTGCTGGAGAAGCCCCACCAGTGTGTGGAGTGTGGCAAGTGTTTCGCCCACGCCGGTGTGCTAAAGAGGCATTTGAGGTAGTTGTTGAATGTTGTGTAGAAAATTTTTTATGTTAACTAAAACACCCTTACGGTAGTGTGTATTATGTTTTGTTATGCATTTGACTTCAGTTAAAAACAGTTTGATTTGTTCCGTATATAGTTCTTTGTATTTTAATCGCTTTGTTTCTGTAGGAAGGCTAGCCAAGTTTAGTATAACAGAAAAAACTAAAAACAAGCTGGAATATACTAGTATAGTAGAACTATATAAATTATTTAAAAAACTATATGTCTAAGTTTATTATTAATAAGTTAGAAATAAAGTATATCATACCAAAAGCTTTTAGGATAAAAGTTTAAGGTATACTATATTTTCTCATTAAGTTTAAAAAAACTATTAGTGAGGTAATTTTTTTTTATGGTTAAAAATATAAAGTTATTGACTTATTGTTAGAAATACAAATATTCTTTTTGTTCTAGTGAACTTGATTTCATGAAAGTAGAATTGTGTTTAATATATAATCTATTTCAATCGTAGTAAAATATATCTCGTGCTTGACTCTTCAATTATTTACTAAATAATGAAAATAAAACTTTAAATCCAGCTTATGTAGTCAAAAGGTAATCAAAGTAAAAGTAATAATAATGAGAAAAGCTTAATTAACAATACATAAGTAGTTTTAATTACAATGAAACTTAGAATAAATAAATAAAACATAAGTAACAGTTTATAAAACTATTTATGAAAACAAAGAAACATTATAATCAAAATCTTTATGTTTACACAACTTAGGTTTAATAAAATACATATAGTTTCAAGCTTTATCAAATCAAAAGTGTTATAACATAATAATGTTAAACCTTTTCGTTTAATATTTTCAAATTTAAAATTTTTTTTGAATTTGAAAATTTATTTTTATTGTTTAGTAAACAACTGAAGAGTTAAGCACGAAATATGTTTTGTTATGTAAATTTGAGTTATGTGTATCTTTGAAATAAATTATTAAACAAAAAAAAAAAAATTATATATATAAACATGAAAAATATACTATGTTATACAAAGCTCATTATTTTACTTTACTACCATCTAGGTAAACAAGTACTCTTATTTAGATATATTTTGTTTTACTTTTAATAACAAATTTAGTTTAACTAATTGTAGTAAGATAAACCAATAATTTTTCTAAATAAAATACTAATAGCAATGTTTCAGAACATATTTGTATATTCATCAGTTAGAGACAAATAAGTCTAAAACAATTCCGTTTTATTACATTAAAGCCAACACTAAGTATGTTTTATTGTTTTATGCACAAATTTATGAGTAAATATTTTCAGGGATATTCATTTGTACGACAAACCGGGTAATAAAAAGAAGAAAAAGAAAAAACAAAACAATTCCGTAGTAACTTCAACACATCTATCTAACGTTACAGTGACTTCATTTCAGACAAATATGGTTTCTCAAAATCAGTTACCGCAAAACTTGATTCCAAACAGCAATCAAATAACTATACTTTAACGCTGCTTTTTAATAAAACATAAATAATACTAACTTGCTTCGTGTTATTTTTGTTATAAATAGCCATAAAACATATATTTTTTGATCGTAGAAATAAAAACTTTTAATTCAAACTAGAAACTATACCAAATATTGTATAAAATATAAGATTTCATCTATACTAAAAACTTTACGATTAACTTTTACCAAATATATGCGGTTTTAGAATATATGCAGTTTTTGTTTAAGTAGGAAATTACACTATTTAACAATTTTTTAAAGTATACTAACTATAAGTTTTATAGAACTTAAACGAATTTGTAAAGTATGAACTTATTCTTTGATTAAATATTTGTTTGTACATCCTTTGATAATTGATCTGATAAAAGGCTAAGCTACGTTCTAAAATCTAGTTTGTTTTTTAACTCCTTTCCAGTAATTTATAATGATTTCAAAGTTTATATTATAATGAGTTTTGATAACAAATTATAAGAAGGTTTAAATTTAGGAGAATATTTTATATTTTTTAGCCCTGATTTAATTAGCAGTTTCGTAATTTTGAAAAATCTTTAAAATTTCAATCATTAAAATTTTGAAATAAACTATTTATGTTAGATTTTTTAATTTAGTATGAAACTATTTAATTTTTTTTACCTTTTAAGTTTAAATGTTTAGTTGTTTTTAACTGATCACATGTATAAACTAAATTTTAACTTTTCATGTTTAAAAACTTTAAGTTTGGCAATTAAACTTGTATTTAATTACAAACTACTTATAACAAAAAAAAGTACCATAAACTTTGATTTACAGGAAGTTTATCAAACAATTTTTATATAATGAGCCTTATTTTTAGTTGAATAAAAAATTCATGCAAATATTATTTATTTTTAGGGATTTATTATACTTAGGATACGAATTTATTAAAAGTTTGAAGTCAAAATTTAAAATGAGTGAAAAGATAGTTTTCAATTAAATAAGTCGGTTTTGTTTTCTATTCGTTTGCACTACTGTAAAAAACCTATTGAAATCATAAACTTTATTCTCACATTTATAAAAAATGACTTTCGTTTTTGTTAAGAGGTTAAAAGTTTCTGATAGCTAAGATATAATTCTACAAAATAACATCAAATGGTTAAGAACAAAGTATGCTCCTACTTATGGTCTTAAGCAAAATTAAAGTTCTTTCTGCAAATAAAGTCGAAACATTGCCCGAAATGTTAAATAGGAACAAAAGACAATCAAAATAGTTAATAAAAAAGAATATAAAAAATATATTATTAAAAACTAGTAAACAGAAAACTTTTAAAGTTTATTATAACGAAGCTTGTTCCCACTAAATTATTTGAAAATTATGTTTACAGAATTAATGTAGTTTTTGTAACTAAAAATAATAATAATTTTTTGTTATCACTTAAAAAACCTCTTATTAAAGTAAAAATTTAATACAAATTTATCTATCTTGATACTAAAGTGTTATATGTTTTCATGTTCTCAAAAAACAATAGTCAAACATTTCTACATATAAAAGAAGAATAAATACAGTTTAACTAGTTTGTATACCAGTACTAATCACATAAACAACATCTATTTTCCATGACTTTTAAACATATTTTTTTAGTTTAAGGACTGGTAAGCTTAATGAACGGAACACCGTTTTCACAATAAAACTTAGAAACAATTAAATTGTATGTTATTAGAGTTATTAATAACAAAACATATACAATTTAATTTTTACTCCTAGCTCGAATAAAAATATGTAAGTTATAGCTAAAAAGTAATTTTTCAACTATTTTTTAAAACAAATGTATTGTTAAAAAAGTATCATAATTTCATTAACAAAACTGTTTGAAATGTTTAAATTTAAAAAGCATATTTACCAATGATAGTTGTTTAATTAAGTTAGGAGCAAAATAGTAAAAGTATAAGTTAAAGTACTATTGTAGGAAGGTAGTTACAAAGCTTTTTAGAATTAGAATTTAAGTATAACTTTTGCCATAAAATGTTATAAACTTTTGTCATTAACCCAAACTTAATGTTCACACTGAAAAGATCTGTTTACGGAAAACTACTGTTTCTATACATTGGAGTAAAGCTATTGAACCAACTGCACACAATTTTTTACAGAAAATTAACAAATACAAGCCTAATAATTTAGTGCACTAGCGATTGTCTAAAATTTTTGAAATTTAGTTTTATAAGATTTTATCTAAAAAAGCGCAAAATGTATGCTTAAGTTTTATCGCTTTTAAAAATGAACTATCAGAAATTGAAAAGTTATTACTAAAGAATCGATATCCACAAAATTGAAAAATAAAAATTCAAACAAAACCAAAAGATTAAAACGAAAAATGAAAAGTAGCCAAACATCGAAAGTTTCTTTAATTTCACAACAGCTTACGTAAGTTTTTTTAAATTACAACTCCAAAATCGTAAATCATCTATATATTAAAGACAAAACATTGCAAGTAAACTGGCCTGCACCAGCAAAAAAGTGTATGAATGCTTCAGCAACAAAAGAAAATGCTCGGAAATATTTAACGCAAATGTCATTTAAAGATACTTCGCAGATCAGAGTATTTCCTATATTGTAGAGAAATCAAGTTAATTGTAAGACAGATTGCAGACCAGTGTGGTACAGACAAAAACAGCGCAATACTCGACCACCTGTTTAATTGCACTCACTACCAAAACTCTGACAGGGTGTAAACTGTAAATTTTAAAGTTTTAAAACGATTTAAGAAGAGTGAAATCTACACTCTGGAACCATATTAACCGAAAAAGAAAGGCATAAGTTTAATACGCTAATAATATTAAATGGAAAAGCAAAGTTATTTACATTTTACTAATTAACATTATTTTACTCAAGATTGTTTACTACGTGTTTTTATTTGTATTTGTTTAAACTTTTGATTTAACATTTATACGTACTAATACTTTAAACTTATTTTTTAACTGTAATTTAACATTTTTATATTTTATTTTATGATTTAGTAAAGAAATAAATAATTATTACGAAAACGTTTGTCGAAATAATAAAAAGTATAAAAATATAAGTTTGTTTATTTTAAGTTGCAAGTAGTATATCAAAACTATTAATCAGTATTATTATAGTTATATTTATTAATTAAACAGCATTAAAATTGTCAAATTAAAATTGTAGTTATCATATTATAAGTGCTATTAGTTATAACAGTCAAGTCAATAATAAATAAATAAAAAAGTATTATTTTTGATGGAATACGTGGTGAATTGTAACAGATTTGGGAAAAGCAAGAAAGCTTTTACTAAAGTAGGTTTCCTTTACTAGGGAAGCTTTCTTAAAATTCCCTAAGACGAAAGTCTAAAACTGCTACATTGTTAAAATCATAATATTAACTATAAAACTTAATGTTTTGTATGTACAAAGAATCATACAAGCATTACATGCTGTAATATAATAATAACTACAGTGTTATGTTTTGTTTTATAAAAGAATTTGTTAAAATAAAAAAAGTATCTAAATCCAAAAAATGCTACCAAATTTAAAACTTATTTTGTTTGTGTTATTACAGTATAAAAGTTAGAAAAAAAAAAAGAATGTGAATCCTCACGACTAAGGTGATGGATTGATGTGGAGAAAGACCTTTCGGTCATCGAGCTGCGAACCATTTACTGTTTATGATATTGTTTGTTTATTTACTGATGAAAAAAAGCACTCAAAATAATTGGTCCTAGGACCTGGTGTACAAAAAGTCCTTTCAGTTATTGATTTGCACACCACTAGGATACAGTCTTGTCCGGACAGATCTTTGTTAAGATCAGGACAGATCTTTGTTAAGATCAGGACAGATCTTTGTGTTTTAATTAAACTGTTCAAAAGTTGTTTAAAAATATATTTTTTGTTGTTATGCACAACCAAGAGGTCTTTCTACTCACCAACCCATTGACCATAGTTGTGAGTGTTCACAATTTTCTTTCTTAAGATAGTTTATAAAGCTTAATGCATTTTTTGTAGTATAGTATGCTTTGTCAACATCTGATTGTGGGTTCAATCTGGTGGTTGTGACCACATGGCTGAATTGTAGCTGTGATATACTTTAAATTACCAAAGTAATAACAAAAGGACTAAAAAACACAACTGATGTGATAGAAAAAAATATCTAAAAAATCTAGTTTGAGATTTGATAAAAATATCCAAACTAGCTTGAATTTGAAAAAAAAAACATTTAAAATAGCTTAAGTGTTTTTCAACCCTGTTTTTGATAACAAATACAAGAATAAAGTTATTTTTAAGTTACTATGTGTACAGTACACATATATTTTAAAGTAACTCATATTTTTAAAACCTTGAGAAAACTATTGCTCTAGTTAAAGGTTTTACATTGGACCTTATCAAAAAATGTTACATCTTTAACTAAATATGTTATTTTTGTCTAAACTATTTAATCTTTATATATAATCAAAACTTTTCCTCCAGCAATTTTTAAACATTAATTTATGTAAAAATTAAGTTGAGCCATTTTTAAAATACTTTTTTTTTTGTAATTTTGAAGCTGATGCTAAATAATTTTTTTCTTAGTTGCTATATAGTTTATATACAATTCAAATAAATTTATAGATAGGAAGATATTTTAAAGGGTTGTATATTAATCTTACTAAACTTGTATAGGTAAATCTTAACTTATGTTTTATTATGGTAACAAAAATTTGAGTTTTAAAGTGTAGGACTACTATTTAAGTTATTTAAATTTTATGGAAAAATAAATCTACTTTCAATTATAACACTTTTGTTTAAAAAAGAGTCTTACAATGGAAAGGTTGTTAAGAGCAATTAATTCTCTGAGGTTATACTATGGACGTCCTACAATAACAAATGATAGTAAAGCTTTGTTAGTTATATATTTTTTATAATAAAAATAATAAATTTGTGTGTATATGAATATATGTATTTATTTATTTTGATGGCACGCTTAAGGCGTAGAAACTATAGTAAACAAATTAAAAGTTTTTTTTTTTTTTATTAATATAAACTTATATATTTATTATTTCTAACTTCCTACAGTGACAAAATTACGGAGGTAAAAGATCGCCAGAGTCACTGCTTACAAATATCTGATTTGATTAATAGTAATGTTCAACTAAAAACTTCAAACCAGTTTCCTGCTTTGTTATGTAAGAATACTTTACTTTTATGTTTATTTATTTACTTTTTACAAAGGTTATTTACATTTTAAAATAAGCAATAAAAACATTTACATTTTTTTTAATAAGGTGTGCTTTGGTTCAGATAAATATTTAAGATTTATTAGAAATAATCTTTTAAATGTTAAAACTATTTATTTTTAGCAATAATTTTTTATAAAAGATCCAAACAAAACAAGTTTGTTGGAGTATAATGACAGTAATTTAAATATTTTTTGAATTAATGATGTTTCTTTATGTTTTAAAGTAATATTATAGCTTTTTAAATATATACTATTGTACAATTCAAGGCCTGTTGGTGTAGGAATCCTAAAGAAGGCATTTCAAAACCTTCTGAGTTAAATGTTAAAAGATGAAAACCCAGTGGTCAACACACATACAAAAAACATAAATAATTTTTTTTTAATCTGAAACAGCACAAGCAATTGAAATATTGTTGAGAAGTTGTGCAGATGAAAACTCTGATGTGAGGTTGACAGCTAACGACTGCATCAACGTCATACTGACTTCTGTCAACACTCTGCACATACACAAAATACTTGTTGAGTTCTTCAAAGAAATAAAAAAGGTTTTTAGCTAAAATTTTGTTTCATAAGTAAAAATTATTCCATTACATTTTGCTTATCATTTGTTTGAAATATTTTAAGTTTTTATTTTTTGGTTGTAGCTTCGAACTAAAACATAAACTAGCTAATTCTGTTAGCTTCTTTAACATTATTAATTGTTTTAAATTATACTTGTCAATTAATAATAATTTACACAAGTAAAAAACAACTAATAGTTAAAGCAAAATTTATGGAATTAAAAAACCACTTAAAAATAAATACAGTCCAGTTTAATTTTACTACTTAAAAAGTAATGAAATACGTGTTGTTTTAGAACAATGAAATGAGAAGTGTTAAAGCAGCTTTAGAAAAGTTTTCACTTTTGTGCGGAAACATAAGACCAAGCAAGTGTCGGCCTTTTATTCTTGGCTTGGTACCATCGTTAGCAAAGATTGCTACCGAAAGTGAAAGTGATTCATTGCAAGAGAGTCTAGTTGTATCTATTAAGGTGATTACTACTTAAGCTGAATTAAATAGTTTAGCTAAAATAAAAATGTATTTTAAGTTAAAATAAATATAATTTAGAATTGCAGAGCTAAAAGTTAAATTTTTTGAATTTGTTCATTAAGTTACTTTTTATTTTAGTTGTAATGTCAATTGTGGTCAAGAAGAAACCAATAGTACAAGTTAAGTTATATATATATACTATTGGTATAAGTACTATCGTTTAAAGTTAAAAAATAAAATATGCATTAAGTACTTTGCATTGCTTATATGTTAGACTTCAATTTTGAACTTTTATGTAGTACTTATCATTGTTTAAAATTATTATTATGAAATAAATATTTTGATTACTTGTTATGATTCTTTTTTAAACAAATATGTTTTTTCATATTAATTGATTATTTAGTGTGTTTTTTTTTTCAAGTACTATAATACTTTTTCCAGTTTTGTTTTAAAATTTTTAGTTTTTTTATTAAGGGTATTTATTGTTAACAAGTAATAAAGAACAGGTTATAGTTTCAATTTAATATTTTTTTAGTATACCAAAAAGCTATTAGTTTTGAAATTTACCAATGTTTTATCTTAATTTAATTGCATTTAATAGAAAATCTTTAATGTTTTGAAAACCTTTGTCAATGAAAACGAACTGAGAATTTTGGTAGTTGGTTTCTTGAAAAATCTGTCAGATCCAAAATCCCAAGTGAAAAGAAGATGTGCAGGAATGTGTCTTAACTATATTTTGTCCTGTTACTCACTTGAATTTTTAATATCACACCTACATTCAATTAAAGGTTTGTAAAAAATACTTTAGTTAATTTACTCATTAAGTAATATTAGTTTGTGTTTCAATTTAAGTTCTTTTAAGACAAAAGTAGTTGTAAAATAACAGTATCATAACTATTTTTAAATAAAACTAGTTTATTATATTTTAATTTGAAAACATACCAATAAAATCAAAACAAAACAAGAAAAAGTATGCTGCAATCATATTTTTCATATTAAATATGGGTTTAAATTTGATGTATTGCATATGTTATACCTTTTTTTTTTGTTTCTAGTGTTTAGTTTTTTATACTTTTGATCATTTAATTTTTTTTTATATCAGTACTTATAATTAATGTGTATATTTTGTATAATAAATGTTGTTCACTATCATTAATTTAATACATAGCTAAGGTTTCTTAACAATAGGTAGCCTTACATCTCTTTTACTGTACTTTTAAGAAAACTTTAAGATATGTTTTTTACAATAATAAATAGCTCATTAGTTTAGGTTTTTCCATCTTATAAGGTACCACATTGTAAACATGTAGTTTATTTATGGGGTAAAAGGTTAATAAGGATAGAAGAAATTTTAGATTGTTATACAAAATAAAAGAAACTTTTTTTTTTACAAACTTATAACATAATGATATATGCACACAAGAAAAGCTAGACTAAAACTACAATAACAATATAAATGAACACAAATATACATTTCAATAAAAGCACGTACTTAATCCTTAAGAATGGACTACATTTTAAATTTATAAAACTATGAAAAACACAAGACCTGTTTGCCGAATGCACATATTTGAAAAACATTGTCTATTTTATAGAAATCAGAGAACATTTCCCTTTTCCTACTTACTGACTTATTTATTATTTCAAACTTGTATCCGTTTACGAAACATTAAAGACGCATATAAAAATGTAGACAAAACACATGATTTTTACTACTGTCTAAAATAAAATGCAATTTTCTTTTACATATTTCCCCTATTAATTTTTTTATTTTAAACTTATAGAGTTAGCGTAGCATATGTGCTACATGGTAAATAACCAAAAACTACTCAGAAGCTAATCTATAAGTGTATGTCACTATGTAGTGGTTTGTAAAGATCTTGGACAAATCTCACTCATATAATAAAGTCTCAACCGTTTTTAATGTTTTTTGCAAGCTTTTATTTATAAATAAAATTACATAATTAGACAAGTTATCAAAGTAATAATTTTTTAGTATGACTCTTGGACACATAAAAATACAAGTACTTTCAGTATTTTTTTACAACATTTTAAATTATCTTGTTGATATATGCTATCTATAAAGGTATAAAAATTACTTTCAGATTACTGTTTTTCATTTATGTTACAAAATGATCCTATTAAGTTTTATTTTGTTGTATGATTATTATTCAGTTTTAGCTTTTATCAGGGTTACCAAAAAACCTGGAATTCAGGAAAAACCTAGAACTTGACAATTTAGGCAAAAAAAAAGGAATTTGAGGATTTTTTTTTGCATGTAAAGTAAAAAAAGTTCGACTAGACTCAAAAAATTTGTCACAAAGATTAGTATTTTTGTATCATTATCACCATTTTGTACCCTGCTTTAAAAATTTGTGTATCTACATGAATATAACCCTATTGTACTAAGTTGAGAGAGAGTATTAACTAAATTACATCCTTTGCTTTTATAGACATCATGTTGCAAAGGATGTCGAACAGATCAGCGACTATTGGCTGCTTGCAAGCTTTCAGACAACTCATTCCTGTGCTGAGAAGCAAATTTGACGAAAATAATAGCTCAATTGATCATGAAGTTTCTATGGTGCGTTTGCAACATTAATCCTAGTTTATAACATGGTATATAAATGTTTCATACGTTAAAAGTATGATAGTAGTATTTTTTTATTAGTATAATTACGTGTAGAATGTATTAAATAAAATAAATTGTTTATTTGCACAACTTTAATTTTTTGTCCTGAAGATTTTTTTGCTTGCCTTGCATTGTACAATGAATTCTGATCAAACAATTGTGATATCTGCACTTGAGTTAATAGAACAAATTTTCGTTTCTGGTTTATCTTACATGATTAGTAAGAAAAGTTTACATCAACAGTACAAGTCCTGTTAGTTTTATAAAGTTTAATGAATTTAAAATTGTATAACACGTTTTTTTTTTGTAAAATTTTAGTCATGTTTTTAAAATGGTCAGAGATTAATTAACTAGTTTGACTAGTTAAAATGAAACTGATCACTTTTTTTTTTTTTACTTTTCTTAATTGATTGACTTTTAGCAAAAACAAAAACATTTTTAGAAATACTTTTTAGCTGTTTTTGATAAATTATGTAAATATTAAATTTTCACAGATTTTTGCTTAAAAAAAGAAATTTAAATTGTTTACATAAATATATCAAGCAGTAATAAAGTTATTATTTTTAACAAAGTTTTTTAAAGTATCACATAAAACCAATACAATTGTATATTGAACAAATTTTCTTTGAAAACTTTGACGTTTTTTGACAAACTATTAAACAAATGTTAAAGTGAAAAGCTGGTATGCATCAAAATTGTTGCTGACATAAAGTGTTTTCTGAACAAAATAATAACTTTTCTTCTTTTTATTATATGAATTTTATTTGAGCATTATAGTATTTCAGATAGTCTGATCTTTGAATGAGTAGTAAAGTAAGCGAAACTTGAATTTTTCAGGCTTGCCACAAAACCTGAATCCTTGAAGAACCTGGAGTTTGAGAAATATTATTTTAAAAAACTTGGAATTTCAAACAAAACTCACTTGAAAACCTGGAATTTTAAGCAATGTTTACATGTTAAATAGTAAAATTTTAATTTGACATGAAATATATATCATATAGGCAAAAAAAAAAACTGTCATCATCAACAATTTTTGTTATTCAAAGACACATTCAAAAGAGCTTTAAAGCTTTTTTTCAATGTTGTCATACTACTTAACACAGTTTTTAACCTTAAACTTAGCTTTAAGCTAAAGATAGACCCAGAAACGTGTACTTTCAAAAACCCAGGAGAAATTTCTCAAAAACTAGTGGCAACCCTGGTTTTTAAATATTGTCTTTAAATTTAGAACAAGCGCTTCATAAAATAAGTAAATAAATTAGACTTTTACCTGTATTTTTTGATAGTTTCTGTAACAGTCATTTCGAGTATTTCTTTGTATTTGTTAATTACAAGCAACTTAGTTTCTTTTTAAGCTTGTATGTAACTTAATTTTTAAACACTATATAAAAATTACAACAGGCTTGAGCAGTTTTTATAAAGAAGAAAAATCAGAAAAAGCAGTTGATAAAAAAACTGTAGATGAAGAAGTAAGAGAGTGTTTAGATGAAATTATTGAAAAAATTGTTGTGCTGAAACAAGAAGAGAGTAGTGATTCAGTTTCGATTCACAGCAATGTTTCGATTGATTCAAGCAATAGAGGAAAGAATAGTTTATCTAAAAGTCAAAATTTGAATTTTAAAATGTTTCTTGAAAGCAAGGATCAAGATTGTATTTTGAAAATGCTCGCTAAGCTGTTTTGCCAAAAGTAAGTTAGACTTTTATTTAACGTTTTAGATTAACATTTTATAATAATATGTTGCTTATTTTAACTACAGGTTTTTATTGACTACAACTAAAGACAAAATGGTACCCAGTTCACAGGTTATTTCATAATAAAATCTATGGTAAAATCGTATTTCTTTTGTCAGTTAAAGTCGTTTATAAAACAAAAAAAAAGTTAGAAAAATATTTTACAGCTACTTTTAATGAAAATGAAGTAACTTTTTGTACATGTAGTAAACTTTTAATGGTTAAATTTCTGAACTAAGATACTTTAAAGTTTTTTAAAACTTCTATTATTTTTAACTATAAAAAAAGGATTTTTTTCACAAATGCTTAACAAATAGTTTTCACAGTTATTTTTTATTTATCAAAACAGGTACGTGTCAGCACAAAAAGTCTAGCTCTGAACTGCTTAGAACAAATAATAAAGATAAAGCCACAATATTTGTATTTGGAACTTTATAAGGTCTATTTTCTTGTACAACTATATTTTTTTACGCATTTAAAGCAACCAATTGTTTTTTAATTAAAGTGTGGGTAAAAAGTACTGCAAGGAAAATGACTACAGTAATAGTTATCAAACCATTATTCAATACTTTTAGTAAAAAAATTATTTGAAAGTAATTAAAGTTACTATATTTAATTAGTGTTAGGAGCTGACCTTATTTAAATGAATGCTTTAATTGTATTTCATACAAAAATAGTTCATAATAAATACTACCTTATACTTATAAGACTAAAATTGATATTAAAATAACATAAGCGATTAAGTAAAACTTAATTTTTCTGTTTATGATTTTTTAGATGTTTTTCTTATAAATTACTATAAGCTAGTTTTAAATGAAAAACTTTAACTAGGATGTTCAAGGCGTTAAGGGTAAGGAAATAGTGATTAGTGATGTCAAAGTGTACTGGGAACATGTTGACCCCAAATTGAGAGGATCTGTTGTCAAGTTGTTTGCTTCTCATATGAAGTCTTCATTCAAAAACAAGTTTTTTAAGTTTTATTACAATCTTTTTTGGTTGTATTTGCCTTTTTTTTTTTGTGTACATGCATTCAGTTTTAAGTTGTAAATTTTAGTTTTCACTTTAGTTTTAGTATATTAATACAAATAACATTTCAGTAAGGTTCTTAAATTTTTATTAAAGTAAATTTAAATATAATGCCTGCTACCATTACATATTCATGCACTAAAAGTTGCATTCGATAAGTTGTTTTATACCAGTAAAATATTATTTAAAGTCAAAATTTTGCTTTTTTTAACTAGTTCTATTTAAGACTTAGTAAACTATACAAAAAGTTTTATATTATTTGAACAAAAAGCACAAAATACTCTTCATATAGAGTTTAACAAAAAGTTTAAAGTTAAAATTTTCACTACTATTTAGTATACAACTTGCAGGGAAACTTCAGTTGACGTGCAAGGAACAATAGACCTGATAAGAAAAGCAATAAGAGACGAATCGACCACCACTAACAGAAGCGCTTGTTCGGCAGTTTGCGACTGTCTGCATATACTCCTTGATTCTAAATATTTCAAACAAGGTCTCAGTAGTTTTACAAATAAAGACTTATAAATATTAGATAGAAGAAAATAGTCGAAACAACAATTTTTTGCTTTCTTAATGTTAAATTTAGTGTTTTCAAGTGTTTCACACCACACTACCATATTAAAATTGTTGTTTTTAAGACATTTTTGAAATTACTAAGTTTTTTTAATTCAAATTGTTTTTCGATCAAACTTAATAAATTTTTAATAATTCTAATGAATGATAATTTATATTTACTGTAGTTTGTAACTAAAACATTTATTTAAAGCACAATTTAAATTTAAATTTATTTTAGAGCCTTAAAATTATCTATAGTAAAGTACTCATATTTATAAAAATATTATTAATAAGACAAAAAATATTGAAGTTGAACATTAAACAATTTTTCAGGCAATCTTCTATTATATGAGTTGTTACAGCTTTTAGTGACAACAAACTACTGGCTTCTGGTGGTGGACATTCTCGATTGCATTTCACAAATAAATTTTAGAAACCTTAGCCTTTTTGAAATTCATAATAACCAAGTTAGTTTTTTTTTTATTAAAGCTCAAATATAACTTAAACCAGTGGTCGTCAAGCTAATCAAATTCTGTATACACCAAGCTGCAAAAAATAAAATCGGTGCACCCCAAGATTTAATTTTAATAAGCGCCGCTAGTGGTGGTGCTACGTAAACACTTTTACTAGTGAATGTCTCCTTTAAAGTCATAACTCAGTTTGTTTTTATATGCAAACTATTTAACAACTGAAAATGAGTTTTTTTACTTGATCCTCTTTTTAATTGACCTCTTTATTTGTTTTATCTTATTTTCACAATGATATTTTAGTTATATTGCTTTGTCTTACATACTTATTAATTGAATACTTCTCCGCAATTACTACAAAGTCCCCAGTTCAGTATTCTTTAAATACTTTATTACTTAATCTAACTCTATGTATTTTTTGTGTAATCTCAAAATTTTGTGCACCCCAAAAAAATTTTGTGTACACTAGTGTACACCTTGACGACCACTGACTTAAACGTTTTAAGGTTTTACTTCAAAAATTTAGAAAAACTTAGTTAGATGGTAGCTAGATTTTAAAATATTCACAATAAGAATGAGTGAGAACCTTGTGTCCTCGATAAGATAGTCTAGGTAGGAATAAAACGTTAACGCCTTATCAAAAACAAAGAACCAGAATTTTATTTTCACTTTGCAGAAAACGACCCCGTTAGAAGTTCGTGTGCGGAAGGTTTTAATGAAGATGCTGGATAGCGATGACGTCAGAATCAGGAGAAAAGTCGCTTCGACGTTGTGTGAAGTCACTATGACGTCAACTTGCAGGTCGCACCGAGACAGCAACGTCATAACGAATGTTGAGCTTCAGCGCAGGTATTTTACGTTATTTAAAATAAATCTTTACCAATTTTATGTTTAAGTTTATTAAGTCTATATTTAGCTTGACTTTAAATTAGTAAAGAATAACTTAGTTCAAAATAAAAACTTGACACAGAATTGTCTACATTTGACTCTTTATGGCGTTATAACATTTTTCAAAATTTTTATACCGTACTAAAATTTTTACACTATACTTATATTAGTATTTAGCAATTCTATTCTGACGAGAGCTAAATAAAATTACTAAATAAACTTTTAAAACTTTCAAAATGAGTGATTTATGTATCAAATTTGTAATAAAAATTAGTACCAAGACAAAACTTTTTAAGAACTTTTTTAATTTTAATTAGAGTTTTTCAAAAGTTTTATATGGTCATAACAATTTTTGTCGTCAATTATTCTAGAAGTTTTAAAAATTAACTTCTTAAATTTTAAAGCTAATGACCTTGAACTTTCACGAACTGTTTTTGCAAAACTTTTACAAGTTTAGCAACGATTAAACAAAAAACCTTTTTTGACTAAATTAATTGACAAAAAGCAGGGTTCGCACGCGTCAGGCTAAATCTGTTTTTTTATTTAAAAGTTTGAGAATCTCAGTTTTTCTCAGTTCAAATGCTTGAAAATTTTTGATGAAAAAAAATAAAGAAATCTTTTTAAGATCAAATTGAGATATTTATTTCTAAATAAAGATTTAGTTATTAAGTCAAAATCAGTCAGTTTTTAAAAATAAATGTTTAAAACCTTCTTAAAATCTCTAAAAACACTTTAAGAATCTTCCTTATTTTGTTTTGAGTATGTTATATATAATTATGAAAATTCATAAAAAAAATACAGTTTAGTTCAACAACTTAGCTGTTTGTTTGAATTTGTTTACATCAGCTAAGTTTTTCAGAGCTTAATTGGTTGAACTGTTTTAATTTCTAATTTAAAGGCTTTCTACCAAATACTTTTTTGATTAAAACTCTTAGCAGTTTATTCATATATTTTACTGTTTGTTTAAAGTTGTTAGAGATATTCATAACACTAAAACTTAGCCTTAAGATATAAGTACTAAGTTTTGTGGGAGTACAAATTTTAGGTACAATTTATTTTCCTTTACAAGGACAAAATATTAAAGGTTTTTTTTTATTTAAGTGTAATCTTTTTAAATCTGTTATGACATCAACAATCATTGGTTTTATTTAGAGTTTAGGATTTATATTTATACATTGATTTTAAGTATTAGTCAAAATAATATAATGAACAATTTTTACTTGTTTTAAATACTCGTGTAAGCGTTTCATTATTAATTATAATAAAATACGACAATGCACATCGTTTTATTATAAATATTCTGGTTATAATGTTTTTACTTAGTGCTTAATTAAATTGAACAATTGTGTTTAGTAATATATATAAAAATTTTACACTAGTAATAGATTAGATATAACACTTATTTTAAAACTTATCATTGAATTTGTTATGTTAAGGGCATAGGGGGGTCAATCACCTTTTCACAGTTTAGTTTTATTTTATTGAGTTGTAACTAAGCTATGAGTTGCTTTTTGCAGGTTTTTAAAGCTCAAAACATTTTTAAGATAAAGCTAGTTGAAGTCGGAGACTACAATATAATTAATCAAGACCCCCAATGCATAAAATGACTTCTAAAGGGGATTTTCCTTACTTTGAAAAAATGTCAGGCTAAATTGGTCTTAGTCAGGCTAAATGAAAAAAAATTCGCGCACGAACCCTGAAAAAGACAAAAGGCTCTTTCAAAGTATAATATTAGACTGAAGTAGTTTTAAACAATAGCTGTTAACTCTATATGGAAGTTTTTTTTTCCTTCGTTCTTTTTAGCACCGCTATATGAAGAACCCAATTAGTTTCATATATTTACTTAATGTTTTAAAACTTATTCTTTAATATGTTGAAAGTAGTCGAATTTGGTAAATATACCTAGAAAAAAATGTACGCGATGGAAATAACTGTTTTGTACAATTTTTTTTAGTTTTTTTTTTTACAAAAGGTGCGGCAAGCTATTCAGTGACTTTGTAAACGATGAACAAACGGATAATTTAAACGACGGAAATTCGAGGATGGTGAGCACTATGCTGAAAATATACCGTGGTTATGACAACAAGACAGACACGGATAAATTTATACACCCTGACAAGTTAATTCTTCTTAATTATTTTCTAAAACTTAGTGGTAGACTAAAGTTGCAATACATTATTTTCTCGAAGGTTTAAACTTCAACCATCATGAAATGTTGCACTTTTGTATACTCGTTTGCTCTTTACCGTTTAAGTTAAGTTATAGAATATAAATGTTATGCTAAAATACTTTAACAAAATTTGTTCTTAAGATTATATAAATTAAGTATTAAAATCAGCTTGTCGATGCTGATCAGCGAAGTTTGGCTGTTGCTTAGAAACAATCCGTCCCGCCACCTAGTGAGCGGTTGTGTGGAACTGCTGACCAGGTTGTCGCAGGATAATCTGAATTTGGACAACCTGGTTGCATGGAACTCGTACCTGTTCACTGCATTACCTAATAAAAATAAGTGAGTACTGACAAAATAATTAGTTTTTTTCAAAGTTTGCATGATTTTTGTAACATTGTAAATGTGTAATCACATAGATATTATCCAATTCAATTTTTAAGCTAATAAAATAAAATAGTTAAACATATTAAAAATTACATACTTTTATACAAACAAGCTTTCAACTTTTTTTTTTACATAAGCAAAAAGCTTCTGTTGGCTTATAATTTTGGTCTAATTTGTATTGACTTTTTTTTTATAATAAAGAATAAAACATGTATTATTCGACCTTTTGTTGATAGTTAAAAAAAAAATTGAATACTTACTTAAAAACTGTTGATAATTTTATTTGAAAATACAGAAATACTTCAAGGTTTCAACAGTCAACAGGATCACAAGAACTGCAAGTTGTGAGTTATTTTTAACTTAATTTTGTACTGATTTAAACACAAAAAAATAATTGGTGTGCATTTCATCTAAAACTTTTATTACTATATCAATATAAACTAAGTATTTAACACAATACTATTTTTAATCTAGCTTATTATCTTTAAAAAAATTTAGCCATTGTAAAAAAGAAGTTAGGAGTTACAATTTTTTTTTCTATAAAAAAATATTGTAACAATTATTTTAAGTTGAATAAAACCTTATTTTTAATAACGAAATATAACGTAGTTGAGCAAGCAAGTGCAGCAAAACGCAGGCATGCTAGCCTATTTGTACGATGTTCTCAACTTCAACAAGTGGTCTTGCCTGATGGACTTCAACTTTCACTGCAACCTCATCACTCTAGTAGGAAATGTTTGCTCCATGACTGCTTATAAAGGTACTTTATGCTTGTTTTAGTTTACATTTTTTTAATGATAATAAAGAATGGGTAATAAAATACAAAATACTAACAGTGCGGTAACAAAAAAAAAACGACTAACTTTAATTATTTTTTTAATATTTTGCTATACTTTTAGCTTATTCTTATATACAAATCTAAAAAAAATAGTGTATTTAACACGGTTTAAAAAAAAACGAAATTAATATTTTTTACTCCATCGTTGCTAACTTGTTGTAACTAGAATAACTATAAAAACTAAACTTTGATTAAGTTTGAAATAAAGAGTTGCTATCGTTTGTAAAAACAACAACTAAAAGTATTTTTTGAAGAGCTATTAGTTTTGTTTTTAACTAAACCAAAAAAATTCAACATTTATTTTTAAATTGTCAACTTTCTAACTGTTTTGTTTGGGCTTTGACGTGTTATAATTTAGTTTGGTGATTTTTTTCTTCTGGTAACAGGGTTTATTTTCTAACTAACTTTTTTTTATTTTATCACCCGATTCCGGTAGAATTGAAAACAACTGGAGTATTTTGTGATGATTACGTCATAATAGAAAATGGTTTGTTTGCTGTGTGAAGTCACTACAAAATAAATTCTAACTCCCATAATCATTAACCTGCATGGTGTCATTGTTTCTTGTGATCAGTAATTTTTAATTAATATCATAAAAATTAAAAACAAATTTAATTGACTCGATAATTGATTGTTTATATATTGTTAACAGTTTAATAGTTTTAACTGCAAAAAGTTTTAACTGACTTTATATTATATTTTTAAGTATTAAACACAAATTATTTCTTTATAGCAAACTATTGGCTGGTTTAAAACTATATTCATTATTATTTTAATTACGCAAATTTTTAAGAGTATAATTCTGATAATATTAATAACAAAGTTTAATTTTTTGTATATGTTTTTATAGTATTCATAACTTTTTTTTATTAAACTAGCATGCTCGATACCCATTGTATGCCATCTTATAAGATTTGATAAGTAAGTTAGCTTTTTTTAAAAATATTGTTAAGCTTTTTTTTTTCTTTTTATAAGTTATTGTACAACTAAATACATTTTTTCGTGTTATATTTCTAGTTTAGTTTATTTTGAACTTTTTATAATAATAATATAAATGTGTTTATAAAAGCTGTATCGGAAAGATTAATAGCAGACTTCCTTAAAAACTTGGCATAATAATTCTAACTTATTTTTTTGAATCATTTCAAATAATTAGACTCATGTAAAGTTCCAGTCCTACGGAGTATACCTTTATATGTTTAAGTTAATTTTTTAACTTTTTTACCTTTAACTTTTTTTTTAAACTAACATTTTTATCATTTAAAATTATTTTTTTTAAATATTTTTATGTAAGAATTTATCTATTTTCAAACAACTAGTTAATTGTTGCTAGTTGTTCTTTTATATGTGTAATTTATGAAAACAGGTTACCTGACGAAAATATCAAACGATATAGTGAGCAGATATTCGTGCAGACTTCTCCATCATCTCATTAAGATGACATCAATTTGTCATCATGTTGTGTCTGGCATCACTCCTGGTGCTAACATACACGGCACTAAAGTTAGTTTTTAAGTCGTATTTAGTTTATAAATTAACTAACTAATAAAGTTATCTGTAAATTTTCTGTGAAAACATGGTTTAAAACCTTAAAGGCAAAATTTCGCCAAAAAAAATATAATTTTTTCGTTTTTTCAAAAAAGTTTAGTGTATTTTAGGATAATCGTTGTAACAGCTTTAAAAGTAGAAAATTAAAATGTACATAGTATTATTTTTTTTTACTCAAGAGGATTAATGAAAATACAAATGTATTAATAAAACCGCAAAGATGTTTTAACTATATTCACACGGTCAATAATTTAACCTACTTACAAATAATTAAAAAAATTAAATTAAAACCTTCACAACTACCAATCGTGTAGCAAACGAAGAAACAGGAAAAATCTTCGGCCCAGCAAAAACCAAGCAACCAAAACAAAGAAGTTTGTAAGGCGCATGTCGTGTGTTATAAGCATGTGTACATTTGAATAATTGCTTAAGCATAATTTTTTTTAATCCTTTGAAGTCGACTTCGATTTCTTCACTTTTTGTAGTTACAGTATTTAGATAAATGGCTGTGAAATGCACAGTAAAAGTATGGTATGAAAAAGTTACTAACAAATGCAAAGATTTCTGCTGATGCTCACAATTTAAGAGTGTTATATCTTTGCTCATGCACGTTTTAGACTAAAATGTTTTTGACTGAAAAATAGTTTTTATACTTCTGGTAATAATAATAAAAAAGTTTTTGGTAAAAATGATTACGTGTAAAATTAAAAAAATATTTTAGTTAATTGGATTTACTAAACTTTTGTTGTATGTTTATATATTCTTATTTATAATAATTTCTGAGTAAAAAGTCTAAGTATAAATAGTTTTTCTACATAATTATATAAATTTCAACTATTTAGAAACTGTGTAAATAATCACAGTAACCTTTACCATTTTAGATCATTTTGTTATATCTTTACAACTTGTATGAAAGTTTTTAATGAATACTTAACTCATATAATAATTTGTGTCTTTAATTCACAATATTCATAATCAAAGTGGACAATTTGCGGATTATAATTAATGGGTTTGAAATAGTTAATGCTAAGTATTGAAGTCGTAATTCAAAGTAACTTTTATAATTTTTCTTTTATAATTTTATAACTTTTTTTATAATTACTTTTCTCTTGTTAAAAAGAGTTTAATTTTGATAAATCTTGATTGAACATTTATATTTTGTTTTATGTAATTTTCAAAACACTTATTGTTGAACTGTAACTATTTTAAATTTTTTTATGACCATTACACAACTGTAAACTGAAAAATAAGCTAAAGTTATGTTTAATTTTACTACAATTTGTAAAATAAATATACTAATTTGTTAAAATTGAATTTTATATAATTTTTTTACTTTTTAGTCTTTTTTTATTATTTTTAACTGTTTTTATAATTTGTAACACATAGAATTAACTTACATGTTTTCTTAAGAGTGTTTTTTAAAAACTATGTAGTACATTTCGATGGTACAATGTCGTAAGCACGTAAATTGATCTTTTAAAATCAAGCACAAATTTAATCTAACAGACTCCTGATCTAAAAATCTTAAATACACTTCTTAATTTTTTTACGCTTGCTTTTAAATTTAAATTTGTCGACATATATGATTTTTATAATTAGAATAGTTTGCAAAGTAGTTGCTTTATTGAACTAACGTACTCTATGTTAAACTAACAACACAGTTTCATGAGTTCTTTATAAATTTTACTACAAATGCTGGAAGATAACGAGTAAAAAATAATTTTGTGTTTTTTTCTCAAAAGAAACTATAGGTATGAGTAAAAATATTAATAACTAAAAATAACTACAATCAGGGCTGCCACGAGGTCAGAAAAAACTTTTAAAAAATACAAAAGTCAGGAAATTTGACAAAACTTGAAAAAACGTCAGATTTTGTCAGTTTCAAATTTACAAAATTCATTATTTTCCCAAACCTTCAAATGGTAAAAAAATAATTAAAAATATTTTAAAGTCAGACTAAAATTTAAAATTTATTTAGGAATTTACAAAGTTACATACTTTACAATGCCTTCATCTGGTAAAATTTAATATAATATCCTTTATAATATTGCAAAATTTTTCTATTAACATATTGAATAACTACCCTATTTGAACAAACCGTTTATGTATGCAATCTGTGGCAAGGACACTTCCATAATGAATCTGTGATATATACACAATAATTTATCTTGCACAATTTTAAAATCAAAGTGTTTTTTGTTTAAGTAAATAATTAAGTTCTTTATAATTAAGCACTAAGTTTAGTATTTTATGTAACAAGTTTATATGTATTCTTTACCTCTTTGTAATGTTTTTAGAAGTTGTTTAAAATTTAAAAAAAAAGTTATAAGAGAGGTATATTAAAAATAAGATTGAAAGCTTTAAGTTTCAAGTGTTTGATTATGTTTTTTAGAACAAGTTTAAATTAAGAGTTTGATTTAAAAAAATTCAGGAAAACTTTAGTAAAAAGTCAGGAAATTTTTCTCAGCTTGATCTGTGGCAACCCTGTACAATACTTATCAATAATAACATTTTTAGTTTACAAAAGGTAATTAATTAGCTTTAACTATGGCACTATAAAAGATTATGTAGAAGATGTGTAATACAACTTAAAGTAATTAAATATAATAGTTAAAACGATTTAAGTTAGGAATAGTTTTACACGGGTACTTATACTTATAGTTTATATGTATAAATTACACACATTCGTCTTCTACTTTTTATTTTCTATTTCCTTGAAGCAATTATTTTTTAATGATACAAACACACAGAGAAACGTACGTCAGTTCAATAAAGCAAGTACTTTGCGCAATGTTGTCATTGCTATATTCCAAGAAACTTGCTTTGTTTGGATTTCTTTTTACAAAATGTTTTAAATCTAATATTTTGCAATATTTGTGTTTTATTTTAAATTTAGTTGTTTGAATTAGTTAAATAAAATTTATTAATAAAATTTTAACTTTACAAGTTTTAATACTAATCAAACTTTTTATTTAATTCCTAATTGAAGCTCTAATATTCTTCTTTGGTTATATTTTCAACTTTCTTATTAATCCATTTCCAAAATTTAATTCTATAAAAAAAACTGTAGTAAACAGATACATAATTTAAATTAACATAATATATTTTCACTTACACAAGAATTTATTAGCAAAAACCTATTATATTTTGCAATGAAAAATTAACTAGATTGCTAATTTTAAACACAGAAAAAATCTTGATAAAATATTTTTAAAACTTTAAATAGAAATATTTCAGGAGAATGATGTGAAAGAAAAAGCTGGAAATTTTTCTTCAGATAAAAACTTGATGAAGTTTTACAGTCAAGTAGTTGGAGCTTATTCCACTTACAAGGTTGTAAAGTAACTATTTGAATTTAATATTTCATATTTACACAAGCTATTTTAATAGAGCAAATTATTTATTAATTTAAACTGTAAAAATCTTAAAACAAATAACTTAGACTTGTTTAAGTTTAAATGTAAATAATTTTTTAACTATCTTATAATTTATTTTTTACAGCGGAACTTGAACCACCTGGAAAATGAGGACAAGTTTCTGATGTTTTCTTCTGCCGTGCTTAAAATGCTCAATCAAATACTGGAAGTAACTGTGTTCGAGGATATTTGCAATTACATTGATGAAATACTCATTTATTTGAACTCTTTGTTTCACCACCAACCAACTCTGACTATTCGGTATGTTGCTTCACTTGCCTAAGTAAATTGTTTCAATCACTAATTCCTAAATTGAAATATAACACTACAATATGTACATTTTTAAATGATTTCCATTTCCAATAAACAGTGGTTTCAAAATACAGCTAATTATTTCGATTCGTTGTTTACAAGTTGAAGTATTTATATTCTAAAAATAGTAAAAGTAATCACTTAAAATTCACTAGTATAAAGTAGTTAAACGATGTTTAAAAACTACTAGCTGTTTCTAATAATATTATTTTCAAATAGATGTGTTCATCAACTTTTGAAGTCATTATTCGGTACAAACTTGATAAATCAGCTTCCTGCGGTAAAACCTGACAGAGAAAATGTGCAACTATCGACTTTCTATTTTGAAAACCCGAAGAAAATCAGTTTCTTCAACCAGGTAGGCTCACAAATTTAATTTAAAATTTGTTTAAATAATATTTTCAAAGCATAGAAAACACCAAAAAGTAAACATTTTAAATGTTTTCGCAGTAATGCTAAAATTACTATTAGTGTACCAGCTAGAAGGCTGGTAAATGTTGCCAAGATTTAAATACATCAGTATCCAAAACTTTAAAATCTCGTGCAAAGTAGATCACTTGTTTTAAAAAATCAGTCAACTATATACTTTCTATGGCTGACACATGTATATAACGTACAGACCATCAAAATAGTTATTGCTAACTTTATGAAATATTTACCTAATTTCAGCTTTTTCATCAACCTCTGAACAACTTGACAGTGACAATTGCCAACTCAACTTATTATGACTCAATCACCTCTAAAGATGCTAACAAAAATGGGTGGTTCGGTTCAATTAAGAAAAAAGTTTGTATTTTCTTTAAAATTAATAACCGTTTTTTGTAACTACAAATGAAAATCTGTACTCAAAAAATTAATGAGTGTTGAACCAAAATGTATACCAAAACAAAATATTCAGTCTTTTTAAAGCTTAATTTTTTTTTTAAGTTTGATATAAAAAATTAAGGTAGAACAAAAACTACAACAAGTGAACGACAAAACATCGGGAAACACAAGTAACAGGGCGGCAAATAATAGCAACAAAGTTTCAATACAAAATTACATTCGATTGTTTGAAAATATTGTTATCAAATCTCTCAAGTTATACACCTCAACTAATAACTCTATACTACAGGTATACAAAAAAATTATTTTTTAAATGCATGATTTATTATAAACGATATAATGTGTAACACTATTATATAAATTCGAACATTTAGTTTAAAACAAAAAAGGTAAGAAAGTGTTCATAGCACATTTAATTAATGCAAAATGTTTTCTATAACATAAAATACCTTGTCTCTTAGCTAAGTTCTCCAATTCTAAAAAATAACTTTATTGATTTGTCTGTTTTCAGATGAAAATTTTTTTTTTTATATTGAGAATTTTTCTTTTAAATTAATTTATAGCTTAAAATGCAATTTTACTTATTTTATAATCATCTACTGAAACAATTATTCGAACAGACCAGTGTAGTTGATTTGCTGTCCCAATTAGTTCAGTTACGAGTGAACTACTGCATGCTGGACAGCGATCAGGTTTTCATCAAGTTTCTCGTCAAACAGTTCGAATCTATTGAAAACGGCCTTGTTAGTTTGTAGATGAAGAATTTTGTTACTTGTTTAGTACTTGTGGTAGTTGTTTTAAAATTCTAATGCTGTCTAAACTATAAGACTATTCAATTAATATTTTCGTTACTATCAGTTTGTTTTTTATCTTATTAATACTTATTCTACATAACTTACGTTTTAAAACTCTTTAGTAAAACTATAACGATTGTTATATCCGAAAGTAGATGCAATAAAAAAGTTAGTTTATAGATGAACAATTTTGTGCTTTGTACCTTATTGAAACTTGCACTGAATACTATTTTCAGAATCCAACGCTGTGAAAGCTGTATGACTCATCAACATTTTTTTTTAGTTTTTACTTTAAACTCATTTTTCTATTTTATAAGTATTTATTCCTGATAGTAAACATTTTTAAATTCTTTACTAAAGCTTTTATGATCGTTATCTTCAAAAGTATATATAATTCAATAGCTATACTCTCTTACTCCTTAATTGACAAATAATTTTTCGACTTCTTTAAAACTATTCACAAACATTCCACGCAGATGATTGGATCGGAGCGTTTAATTCCTCATGTATTCTTCTTTATGGTCCTCCTCTCCTACGAGAGCCACCACACTAAAAGCATAATAACCATGTCCAAAGTCATCCAGCTGTACGCAGGACTAAACGCTTCCGGACAACACCCTCTCACACACGGTAGTTTTGTTTTTTGGTAAAAGTTCTAGCTTTGTTTTTAGCTTGTTACTTGTATTAAAAGTTGTGTCTCAAAGGTGTTTTTTTAATTTTCACACACGTTTTTCCGTTGAAAATGTCTTAATAAATGACGAAAGCTTTGAATAACATTGTATGGTATGTTTTACTCAGACAGTTTGTTTAAAGCTCAAGAGCATTTAAGTTTTTTTTTACAGTAATACCAGCATTGGAGCCGATAGTGTTCGATTTGTTCGTTCACAGAGTATCGAGCCGGCAGACCGCGCAGGAGCTTTCAACGCAGCAAGAATTTATCAGGGTGACGATCATCAAGCTCCTGAAATATCCTCAGGTTTTCAATAGATTTATATTTTTATGTATAATACAAAGTATTTTTTTTACATTTCGTGTGTTAATTAAACACATAAGTCGTTGTTTTTTATCAGTCAGTTATATACTTTTTTGCTAACAAAGCTTATAATTTTACAGAGTTACGGTATGCTTGCATGTATGCTCAAGTACTACCAGAAAGAAACTTCAAAACAGGATGTTTATAAGAAATTTTCAAGGCAAATTGCAGACTCACTGTTTCCACTTCTTCTCAAACTTAAAGTTTAAATTTATCCAATATTTAAAAATAAATGTATCAAGTTTTAATAAGAAGATAAAAAAGTTTATTTTTAATATTACACAAAATCTATTGCTGTCATTTTGTTTTGTCTATCCGTAAATAAAATTTCAAAGCGAGTTAAAAGTGAAATGTCTATCTTTTTTTTAGTTGCCTGTTTTACAAGTTTCAACTTACTTCTAGATGTTTGCAACTAATTTAATTTATAAAATATAAAAGTCAAAGACTTTTGTCCACCTAAATAGATTGATTGAATATTAAGTAAGTAATTTTTAATTTTAACTTTATGAAAAATTTATCTAACTTCAGATAGAAAGTTTGTGTTACAAACACATACAGCAACTACACACTATAGTGTCACTTTTGCAACATGCCTCGTTCAAGCCCTACGAAGTTTTACTTCCCATCATGTTCGATGTACCGCAGAACATCGTTAGTTACGATCTTATTAATAAGCTTCTAATTTTTTATCGCTAAATTTTTGTCTGGAGTTAATTTTTGCGTAGTTTAGCTCATACGAAGTTATAAATTAACTTAAAAACGTACGTTTTTCTTAGTTGCAAATTTAAAAAAAAATCCTTAAAAAATTATGTAAAATATCTCAAATCATTACAAATAAATTCCAGAACTCCATGGTAGTTTTTCAGCGATGGTTAAGCAAGTTTTTAGTTCTGCTCAGACTAGTTATCTGTCAAGTTCCACAAAATGAACTTTTATCGTGCATTCAAAGATCATTGCCTAAAGTTTGTTTTAAAAATGTTTAATCTAGAAGAGTCAAATAACTAAATTTAGTTGATTGACAGTTTAGGTTTTTATTCTACTATCTTATTATAAACATATTTTTTTAATACTGATTTACTACTAGTAGTAGTACTGATTTAATGTACTTTTAAAAGATATAAGAATTAGTTTTCGTAAGAGGAATCCTTTTAAATTTTTTTATTTTTTAGAACAACTTTTTTTTTTACTTCATTGGTAGTTTATGATTTTTTTTCAAATAAATTAATCTACAAGTATACCTTGTTTTTTATAATTTACCTGTTGAAACTCTTTTACTTAATAAAATTACATCAGTCGTTTTTATTTGAGTGTTGTATAAGCAAGAGTAATGAACAAACTTATATTTAGGTACAAGGATTTAACAAGAGAGTGTTTTTTCCTTTTAATATTGAAACAAAGCCAACTTCACCAATACAATACCGTAAATCATCAAAAAACCCAAATGAAGCAATACAAATATTTCTTACTGAGTTAGTATACATTTCAAAGTTATTTGTTTTATTGCTTTAGACTAAAGATTTTTTTGTAGTTATACAAGACACTATTTTTATAACTGGCTATATTTACAAGTTTTAATATCATTCGATTTACTATCTACCTTTACTATTATTTTGACCTTAAGTGGATACCTGTTCGTAGTAGGATAAAGTAATAGAATCTATAATTTTACTATTTATATTTAAAATTCAACATTAATTTACTATATTAAAATTGAGAAAAAGATTAAAATTGTAATTAAAAAGTTACGAGTTTTAAGATTTAAGCATTATCTTTAGTTTATTTTGGTATTATCGCGGTTGCCAAAAAACCGGGAATTTGAAAAATTTGAAAAAAAAACTTGAAAATCTGAAATTTTAAACCAATTTTACATTTAAACAATAAAGTTTTGATTAGATACAAAAAATCTGTCATATACTTATTTTATTTTGTGACATTTAGAATTTTGTTCATGATATAACACTTTTAAAGAAGCATTACAGTATATTTAAATCTTGTTATACTATTTAAAACAGTGTTTTACCTTTGATTTATTTTTATACTAAAAATAGACCAAAAAAATTGTACTTTTAAAAACTTTAATAAATTTTTCAAAAAAACTATTGGCAACCCTGTTTTATGCAATAAAACTCTTCTAAAAAGTGTTTTCTAGTTCACTATTTTTTTTTTCTGTTTCTTTTTTTATCAGGTTAGAACTTAATCATACAATTATTTCTAAATATGTTTTTGCAATAAAATTTAAAATTTTGTTTAAAGTACACGTTAAATTTTGTATTAAAAATTTATAAACAATAAACTTGTAAATTCAAACGTTTAGAACCAGTAAAGTAGAAAATTAAACATCATATAAGAATTTAAGTAGACTTATAACAAATAAAGTCTTAAAAGTGCATCATTGCATTAAGTAAAACTAAGTATTGGTATCAGTCAATCTTATACACAATACATCAATCATTATAATAAGATACTTTATGTTTGATAAATAATTATTCAATTACAAAACAGTTCTGTTTTTTTTAATGCATCAAAATTTATGGGGTAGCTGTCTAATTTGCACGAGCGTACGAAATTTCACGAGGGGACAAAATTGCACGAGTGCACAACGTTGCACGAAGATACTTTTGCACGAGCATACAATTTTGCACGGAGATATTTTTGCACGGGTTAATATTTCTTTTTTAGTTTTTTTTTTTGTTACCCCTAACCGTTACCGTCGGTCGGTAGCTTTTTTTTTTGATATTTTTTTTATTTTTGATAACTTTTTTAATAATAATTTTTATTAATTGTTTTATTATTTTCACTATCACTGTTACCCCTAACTCTTACCCTCGGCCAGTAACTTTTTTTTATTTCTTTAATTATTAAACTTTTTTTTAGTTTCTTTTTTCTGTATTTTTTTACTCTCGTGCAAAATTGACCCTTCGTGCAATTTTGTTCCCTCGTGCAATTTTGCCCTCGTACAAATTTGGCTTTGTGCAATTTAGTGCACTCGTGCAATTTTGTTCTCGTGCAATTTAGATCCGTTCCCAAATTTATGATATAAAAGTCTAGAAAAAACTAGTTTTTTATAAAAATAAATAAAAAAACTTAAAATTTGTTTTTTTTTTATGTTTTGTACCTTTTGAAATTCTCAATAAGTGTTTTAAGACTTTAAAAAAATCTTTACCTAAAGTTTAAATTTATTTTAAGATTTTTAAATGAAGTTATGTTGGTGTCGGCTAAAGTCACTTTCAAGGTTTCAGAAAACTGTCATGACCAAGAAAACCTGAAAAGTTATGATAAACTTCAATCACAGCTTTTGTCTGAGCTATTACTTAGTTTCATATATATTTACAGATGTGGTTAGTTTTCAATTCAAACTTGTTAATTGAAAAAAAAATTTTTAATTACTTCTACTTTTTTTCTGTAATTTTAATACGCTTAATAACTTAATTTAATTGACAGAAACTTTAATATGTCAGGGTATTAAATACTTGTGTGCTTATTTGTTTACTGGTGACTTGCCGCTGATATTTTTAGTAACTTGTTTTCTTATAACACAATATTAGTTTTTAAAAGTTATCTAATTTTGATAAAAGTAGAAAACTGCATGCCAAATTTTGTCTCGAAAAAAATTAGACAATATGTTTTGTTAATCTTATTTGTATACAGTTAAAAGTAGTAATTATAATTAGTTTTTAAACATTTTTTCAATAAAATTTAGTTGTACATTTTTACATCGGTTAATTACAGGTATATAAGTGAACTTATAGAATTGATTTATATAATAAATGTTTCAATTCTAGCATTTTTGCTCTTCTATTTCAACTTATTTGCATAGTAATGGTAAAAATAAGTGTTTTCACTTTTTTTTTTGAAACGTTGTCTTATTCATTGTTTAGATTTTGATCATTGTATTTTTGAATTCATTTTATTTTTATAAACATTTTTTTAAACGTTTTTATGACTTTTTTTATGGTTTGATCTCTATTAGTGTTTTAAGTTGACCTAAAAATCTTTAACTAATTTTTGCAATAACAGACAACTTCAAAGGAGTGCTGCTCCCTTCTCCGCAAGAGTCGCAACACGGAAAGTTGGAGGAAATATCGACGGTGTTCATGCGTATCATGCACTTCACACCATGCCTTTCCCTACTATGGCTGTATTTCCTCACTTCAACATCGAACTTGTGTGTCAAACCATTTCAATATTTATCTTCTGTTTCAAGTAAGAGATGTTCTGACCGTTTAGTTAAAGTTGTTTACTTGTTTTCTATAAAGTAGAAATAAAAAACACTTTTGATCTAAACTCAAGCGTTATTACAAACTATCTTAACTTTAACAAATTCTGTAATAAGTAAAGATTTTCAAAGTAAACTCGAGTTTTATTAAATATTTTATGTGCAATGTGCAGTTCATATTTTTTATCAGCGATAAAGCAAGCAATTTTTAAAAAATAAAATGCATATTTGTTATAGGTTAATTAATTTTTTTTGTTTTATTCTAGCTACTTTTTTAGCAGTTACAGTTACCCCTCGCGAATCTACGCACTCGTTTAGTTAATCATTTTATAATTATTAAAAAATGCAAAAAATAATAATTTAAAAAATTGTAATACTGTAAATTTATTGTATTTTTTTATTAACCAAATATTTTTTATGCAAATCAACAATATTTAAAGTAAGTGATTAAAAAATACATGAGAAGATAGACTTTTAATAAAATTGAGAATTTTACATTTTTAGTTTGTACCCTCCATAAGGAACTTATTTAACTATATATGACTTTGCTCTTTATATATTAAGTTTCTTAGCCCCCCTTTATACCTTTAAATCAAACAAGATACAATGTTCAATTCCTCACACTATTTTAGGCACATAGTTTCATTTCAACTGAATATCAATGTATCTCAACTTTTAGCTAATTTGTTCCTTGCCCACTTAAGATTAAACTTGTCTTGTATGTTATTAGAGAAAAATATTGCAAGTATTCCAATACCATGCAAGACAAGTTTACCCTTAGGTTGGTAAGGAACAAAGTAGAAAACAACATGCTTTGTATACACATAAACTATTTTTATCAAAAACTTTTTACATATAAGTACAATTTAGGTGAAAATTACTTTGGTAAGGAAAAAAGGTGAGAAAGTCACCAAACTGTATTTAATCAAAAACATTGTAAGAAAAAACAGCCAACAAAGTAGGTATATTTGATACCTCTTGTTTAGTTACGCACTTTCGCTGTGGACACAATGTGCGTAAATTCGCGAGAGGTGACTGTAATGTATAAAATATTTAAGAGAAAAAGAAAATTGTATTGTCGTTTTAGGAAAAAAGGATCATCAAATAATGGCGTTGATAAATGAAGAAATAATAAAAAGAGGAGCTTTAATAACTTCGTGCGACTACATTGTTGGTTACATATTTTTTTATTAACTGGTGCAAACTTTTACTCTTAAATATTTGAGTAAATTTTGTATGATGTTGTAAACATCACAATTTGAAATACATAAATTTTTAGTATTACAATTGTTAATGTTGAAATAACTTTGGTATAGAAAATTTTATTAAAAATTACAAAAAAAAATTATATAATTAATCTTTAATTAAAATTGCAGAGTTTTATTATTTACTAACTTTATATTTTTTCTTAAATTTTTATCAAGTTTTATAGTAAATAATAATTTTCCACTTTATGTTTAAATCCAATGTTTTGTTATGTTGGAGTATATTTTTAAAGTTTATCAAAAAGTTAATATTAAACAAGAAATGGTCAAAAACTAATGTTTGCTTCAACCTTGACGGACTGTTACTCAATTTTCAGTGCAAAAACCATAGTGTGACATCACCAAGCAACCAGTCAAGCGTGATAACTTCGATGCTGTTGAGCAGCGATGATGACATATTGCAAACGATAGTGCGCATGCGCAGTAGAGAGGTGCCTTGCGATGAGGTCATCAACAAAGTCATGCTCTCCTCCGAAAGATTGATTGGTTATTTCAATAAATATAGAGATGTTAGTTTAGTTTTTTAGCTTATTGTTTATTTGTTTAGCGTAGGAAGTGTTGTTTTATACTATTGAGTAGAGACAATAATTTATTTTTTTATATAACCATAATTTTTTTCTAAAATTAGTTTTTTAGGTCTAAGAATTAAAACTTGAGTTTCCTAAAATTAAAAAAAAAAACTATGGTTGAAAAAATTTTTACGCTAGTTTTTTTCATGGGAAAAGTTTTACAAATTTTTTTTATGGGAAAAGTTTCGGTCATTATAAAAGATACCTTGTTATAATATTTTTTTAATTTACTTTTTTTAAGTTTTTTATATGCTGCAATTATACCTAAACCTTTTAACTTAATAGTTATATATCTAAAACCTATGTAATCCAAAATGTTACTTTTTTTCTAATCCTTTGTTTTAAATCCTTAATCTTTACCCTGTTTCCCCATAGCATTATACTCAAACTTTAACCTAGGAATAAATTAAATTAACTCATGTTGGCTATTATTAAAAATCTATTTAGTATTTAATTAGGAAAAAGTTTTAACCAAATTGTTGTTTATGAAGAAAATGCTTCACTAGACTTTTTCATAAAGAAACGTTTCACTTTACTTTGTTTTTTAGATAATTGCTCCGACTTTTTTACTCAAACATAAGTTAGTAGCTGCATTATTTTATAAGTTTTAGTTAATAAACACTTTAGTTAGTGTAGTTACTAAAGAATATGTTAAATCCACAAAAGTTTTGCTTCTACTAAAATTACTGTTTTAATTATTTCTAACATTCTTTACAAACTATTGTTTATATTTTTTTATATCCTTTTTCTTAAAATTAAATAAAACTGTTGTTAGAAAACTTTTTACACTATTTTTTTTCATGGGAAACTAATTATTAACATTCTTTACAAAATAATGCATATATTTTAAATCTAAAAAAAAAACTTTTTTTATATTTTTGTTTCTTATCTTTTTTGAAACATCCTTTAAAACAGCTATCAGAAATTGAAGTCATGCTCGGCATTTTGTCAAAGAAAAAATTTGACAAAAATGACTTGAGTTGTTGGAATAAAATACTTCAGCTGTTAGCCGTTACTCCTAGCAAGCGCAATTTCATCGACTCCCCGTACTTGTACGTTTCCGATCTTACGAGCCGCGTGCTCTGTCGGTTGATTGAAAACCTGATAAGTCTTGAGAGTGAGGAAAAAAGCCTGTTTGTGGATGTGTTGAACAAGAACTTGGTACGTTGTGTATTTACATGCTTTAATTAGATTGCCGTTATAGAATTTACTTAGATTTGTATGTATAGGAAAAGTTTGAAGAGTTTCCAAGACTCCACTCCTTGTGCTCTAGATTTGTTCAAAAACAGCTAAACTCCAAAGAAGAAAATTTTGATGAAGTGGTCCTAAAAGTTGTGCAAACAAAAACTGAAGTTTGTTCTTTTAATTAATAATAAATTTACTATAAAAACCATGTGTTTTATATTTATTTTTATTTATTTCTATTGTGTACAACAACACATTTTCGTATAGAACTTCTTTAACGACTCACTGAAACAATCTTGCTGGGGAGAATGTTTTTCCTCGCAAATAGTCATCATGCTGACGTATGCCGATGATGACATAATCAATTCTATCGTTCAACATGAGGTGTGTTTAAACTTAATAATCCATTGAGCTTGGTTCGTTTTTTAATATCTACTAACAAAAGTTTTACTTGCAATGACTATTTACAGTAAATTTTCGGTTTTTTTTTTTCAAAATGCTTGAATTTTTATTTTGAAACTTTATTCGTAAAAGAAAGTAAATTTTGAACTGTGTATAACTTAAATAACTTTTATAGGACAAAGCTTAGTTTCTTATTAAACTTTGTAATAAATTTAATCCGTATAATGCTAGACATTTGACATTAAACTAAAAAAACTTACTACTTTAATCTTAAAACCTGTTTTTCTTTTTATATTTGAGTTTTATCCACATTTTTTTATATATTGGAACTGTTATATATTTTAATATAGTATTCTAGTTTATATATGAAAATTATTTTTTATTTTTACATTAGTTGTCATAAATATTTAGAGATTCCAACTGAAGTTTCTGATAACTTGCTTGAAAACGTTAAGAAGGCAGGAACGTGAAGTTCTTACAGTTTCCAGTTTGAATGAAACAGGAAAGTTGTTAGTTTTGTGGTTGTACCTGTATTTCTTACTTTGTTTTCTAAAGTTAAGTTTTGTATAGTTGCTATTTGAAAATTTTAACCAGTACTATTTTAAGTTTTTTTAAGTATTAAGAAATTACAATCAATTTTTATCTGCTTTAAAAACTGTTATTTTAAATTAGCATGTAAATTAGTAATTCTGTTTGTAAAACTATGAAAAGTTTTTATGAGTTAACAGTAAAATTAAGACTAAAAGTAATGTTCTTACTAACAAACATTTCCATTAATTTATCGCCTTTTTAATCCCATGCATCATTATTTAGGTGTCTTTGGAAAGCTGCAAAGAATAAAGTGTTACTAAAAATCCAAAGTATTTGCTCCAACGTAAATGATGAAGTTTTAAACCATCGCTATTCAAGCAACGGTGTGTCTTATTTTCTACAAAATGTTTTTTTTTGTTGTGCTTTTTAAAATATTTTTTTTAATCAAAATAAAACTTCAATGATTTTTTAGTTATAATAAACTTTCTTCCGACTAATACCTTTATAGTCAGCAATTTTTAAAACTTTATATTTTTAGATAAAGAATTTAAGCCAGAGCTACTTGAAGTGTTTAAAACAGAAAGAGAAAATCTACTTGTTTTATCTAAATGCTTGTTGTACTTACCAGATATTGAAAAACAGTTTTCTCTTTTATATTGTCAAGTAAGTTCATTATTATACATAAGTTTTGTTTGTTTGTAGGTACATACTGTATATGTGTAAAAATCAAATTGAAATAAACATAATCTAATTTAGTACGAGATTTGGAATTTCAAAAGTGAAAAAACTTTCCGAAATGATAACATTAAAAAGATTCTAAAACTTTTGTTGAAATCATTTAATAATGAAAAATATTTGTTGATGTCCTATGTAGAGTTACTGAGTGCAATCTATGAACATGGTAAGTTGTTTAATCAAAAGTATTATGGCTAAGTTGTTGTCAAACTCCTTTTTTTTCATTAATGCATAAATTTTCTTCGTTTGAAATAAAGTTTAAGACTAACTACTATCACACAAATAAATTATAAAAAGTTCAAAAACCGTTCTTTTTTCAAATAGTTTTGTATTGAACAAAACAGTCAAAGAAAGCAAACTAAACTCTCAATATCCCATGCTGCCACCTGAGTTTGACGAAAAACAAACCAAAACAATATTTGATGACAAGTCGAGTCTGCTCGGCTGCAACTTGAGACTGTCTGTAATTTTCCACTCAATTTTCACTGAACGTCACTCCTCATGTGAAGCTGTTGATATCTTCACACCTCGCGTTTTGAAAGCTTTCAAAAGCTTGGTTAGTGCTATATTTTTTGTTTAACTTACTGTTTTATAATTGTTTAAAAGTACAAAGTTAAGTATATTTAATTTATATGTTCTTTTTTACTGGTTTTTTCTCCAAACCTTTAAATTCAGCTTTTTTTTTTGAATTTATCAGACATGTCTGATTTTTTTTCCTATTAAAACCTAGTAATAAATAGAATGTTAATTCGCAATTGTACCAAATAAACTTTTTGACCAGTAAATTGAGCAATTTTTAATAGTAAACACAGATAGTTATAAATTTGTTAACGAAAAGTAATGCAACGTTAAAAATAATAGGTCATTGAAATATGTCGAAATGAGTATTTCACCTCGTACATACGAATACCTCCCTCGATATGGAAGTTCGGATGGAGTTGCCGGATAATCGAGGATCACAAGTTTGATGCAGGCGAAATTCCTACTGATTACCTGCAAGAAAACGACGTGCTAATCAGCAACATATCCATACTCAACAGTATCGGTTAGTTTAAAAAATAGTAATTTCAAATTGGTAATTTTATAGAGAATCTTATGGGTATCAAAAAAAACAAATTTGTATCTTCATTGTGTTTTTAGTTACACAACTCTCTTTTTGGTGTTAGCTGATAGTCTTAGAAACGTTTTTTCTTGAACTAATTTTTCAGGTTGGAACAATAGACAACAATTTGAAGAAATTTGGACAAAAATGTTGGGTGTTCTAGTGTCACAACAGTCTCTTATAAATCCACAACAAAACGGACAAGTTTTACTTTTTTTTTTTCTTTTTTTTTTTTGAAAAAACTCGTGATAAGTATTTTCTACATTCGGTTAGACTTGTTTTTTTTTTGTACTAAATTTCTCCTAGTTCAATTTAATAAGTACAGCGGTAAACAAAGACGCTATTTTACAATATTTTATGTTTTTCTCAAAATAACTTTATTCAACAGTTTTCCTTTAGGCTCTCGAGTATAATTTACTTTGTTAACAAACCTTATGATTTTTCTCTTCATCATCTAAAATAAAAAAATTCTAAAGTTTTTAAAAAGACTAAAAAAATATATAAATAATTAAACTCAAAAAAATAATTGTCTTTAATCTTTAACATAGTTGTAAGTTGCAAGGTTAACACTCAGAATAACTCAGGCTAGTTTGAAATTTTTGAAAAACTCAAGACTAATTTTTTAAAATTTGAAAAAACTCAAGCTGACTCGGGCTTAATTTTTTTAAACTCAGGCTATTTTGCATATTTTTCTTATATCTCAGACTAGTATATGTGACTCTAAATCTTTTTTGGCTTAAAAATAGTGTTTTTATTAAGTCCTTTTTATTATAATTTTGTTTTTTTTTAATATTTAGGCTTGGTTAACAGCAATTCTTTTTAAGTTTTTAACTCAAATAAAGTATCTTATTTTAATTTATTCATAAATTCAGGTTAAGTCAGGCTGAATTGTTTTCTAAGTTCCTAAAAAGAATAAATAAAAATGAAGTGCAATCTATTAGAGTTTATTTTAGCTCCAATTTTTATTATTTTCTACTGGATTCCGACGACAATGTTTTTTTCGCGTAGCAATCATCTGGGGACTATGGAGAAGATGAAGAAACCACTGAAGCGTGTCAAACTTCGTGTCTTTCAGTTCGCGCAATGACGTCACTCATCATGAGTTGCTCGTTAGCGCCGCAAGCGGGCCATCCTGATGCTTCCCGCTACCAAGTGTGTGCTAAGTGTATTTGAAATAGCTTATTTTAATGTATGAGCTCTGTTTATTTTTTTGTTTATAAAATGTTTTAAAATCATAAGTTCATGTAATATTGACCAGTTTAAAAGTTGTTTTTAAGTTTAAACTTATTGGTAAGTTAGCATATAACTGTGCATAATACATTTATTCAGTATAAATACTTTAATTTTCAGCTCTTGCAAAAAAGGATTTCAAATTAAAATTTATTTGAATTTATGAAATTACCAAATGTTTTTTAAATTTTTCAACTTAAACATGGTTTAAAGTCCTACTAATAGTGAGTGATAAAGTTATCTAATAGTCAACAATTGAATAAATTTTATTAATGAATGTTGTTTATTACAAATTTTTATTTTATTTCACTCAAGGTTGAGCATCGAGTATCTGGTGGCAACAAAGTCCGCGTTGCCATGTCAACCAAATCGTCCCGTCAACTCCTCAAGGTCATCAACCTGCTCAACCACCAGACGACGGTTAAGTCACGTAACAGTTGCCATGGCGATCCTGATTTCACGCCAGCCAATCACAAACAGCTACCCAACGAAATTCAGTACGAAAACTCGGAGTTTCTGTCGAAATACTTGCGAGTGCCGAGACGAAATGTGTACAATTTCGGACAAGTTTGTAGTTTTATAATAATAAAGTTCTAAAAACATTTATTGGTTAACTAAAGGCTAAACAATGTAAGTTTTAACCAAGTAATATTTTTGTTTTTCAAAAGATTTTACTTTAGTTTGTTACACACCTTATTTTATTCAGATAAGTGCAGATTTTTTCCGTTCTAATTACAACTTACAAGACGATTATGACAGTGGAGATATTGTTTCGTTCACTTCTGACAGTGAAAATGTATCTATTAACACGGGTAATAGTTATTGGCTATAGACTTTTTTTTGTACAACTATATCTATGACGCTGGGTTTTTCATCCCAATATGGTTTCTTACTTTTAATATTCAGGTCTGCTATACGTTTAGGCTAACTCAGTCTGGTTTGATACTTTTGAAAAGACTCGGGCTAATTTGAAAATTTTGGGGATTTTCTGAAAAACTCAGACTGACTTAGGCTTCTTTGATCTTCTTTTTCAAGAAAATCTGGCTAAATTACACATTTTTTGAAAACCTCAGGCTAGTATTTTGTTCAAAATTTGATGTGATTGAGTTGAATCAGTTTTTTTCCTTTTTCAAGTTAACTTATGTTCTTCAATTTAATTGTTAATTTTATGGTTGTTGTTTCAATTATCAGAAAAGGTTAGTTTTAGATTTTATAGATTTATGCTAGATATTTTAGATTTTGGTCTTGACTGCCATACAAATTTACAAAGCTTAAGTTTATGAATATTATAAAAAAGTTAGAAACTAAGGTTTTGATCGAATTGAGACTAGAAATAGTATCAATTTGATAAATTAAGCTTCTTTATATAGTATTACTCGGAAGTATTTGTAAACTAGTTAATTAGAGTTATAAAAAACAAAGTTTCCTTATAAAAAACAAAGTATAAGTTAATTCTTATCTACTTTATATGCAAATAAAAGTGTAAACTGTTTTTATTTGAAAGGAGGAATGGACGATTATGACGACACAAGTTCTTCAAGTGATATAAGCGATGTTTTCGAAGAACAACTGAAAATTCAGCAGAAACAGCTAAAAATTGAACAACAAAAAGTAAGCTTCTTAAAATTTTGCCCAAGACTTTTGTCAGCTTGATAAAAACATGAAACAATTTACCCTTTGTAGTACAACTAATTAATTTTGTTTGTTTAGTTAATATTTAAACGAGAAAAAAACTATTTTATTTATTCGTTAAATCAGGGTTACCCAAAAGGGGCAAAAATTGCTGATGCATAAATATTTTGCCATATAAAACCTATTATTTTCTAAAGTATGGGCGAAATTACTACCTTAGTTTGGTAACTATTGGTTTAGATAGCTTATAAAATTACTAAAACACCAATATTTTTAATGAATTTATTAAAGCTACCCAAACTACCAGTCGACTACTATTTAGACTTTTCAACAAGATTTCTGAAAAAAAAATTCAAACTCTTTCTTTTAAGATACTTAAAACTTTAACATCTCAATTCCTTTACAGGCAATCCAATCGGCTTCTTCGGCTTTAGCCAATCAGAAGTCTTCAATCGTGGATGTGCATTCGTGCGTGCAGTTCATGCTTGACCTGATCGGCGAGTGGATCGGCGTCGTGACGCAACAATTAGACGTCGTTACGTCACAGAACAGGCGGGTGACGTGCGAGTACCTGAGGTGTTTATTGATGATGTCGGACCTGTTCACCATGAAACATCAGTTCGAATGGTTGTTCATACAATGCACCGAACTGATCAAGTTAGAACTGAAATATAATTTCACTAGTTTTAGCTGTTCACTTAAGCGTGCTTTTTTTTATATATTTTATTTGAAAGTTTGTAGCTCAGTATTCTCCTAAAAAAGTTAACATAAATTTTTAAACGAAATGCTTTCTGGCATCTCTGGTTGGTGATATGAAACTGATGTATTTGTTAAAAGTCAACGAAAGTTGTTATATATTTTTAGTTGGAGCACCATAAATCAAACTATGGTGATGTGCGACCTACAACGGGTTTTATTGTCTAGCTTAAAAGGTATACAAACCAGCCTAAATTTAAAAATTCTTTTAAAGGAATTCGGATATGCTATTTTTCATATGAGAGTAAGCAAATATGTTAAAACAGTGCTTTTTTTGTTTGAAAAAAAAAAGTTAACAAAGTTTATATAAAATACGGCGGTCCGTGAAAGATGTGCCATATTTAACAATTTTAAGCTCAATACTTAATAGTAACTTATGTAAAAATTTTCCTTAAAGTTGTAAACTATATTCATAAATACTATAATTTTAACAGAAATAAAGAAAGCCTTTGATAAATTATTTTCTTTAAGATAAAAATTATGACAAATATTAATAATAACATACTTACAACAACAGTTAATAAAAAATCGTAAAATATTTATTTAAAAACCATTTTTAAACTTTTTTTTTAAATACATTTTGAAGTGTATAAAGTATTTAAAAAAATTAGAATTACTTGTTTTTTTTTTCTATATTTACTATAAAACTAGCTTAAAGCTAACTTTAAAATTGGAACAGCTTACTTTTTTTTATAATTTTCATTTACTTCCAAACCATTAGTTTAAATAGAGAAAAAAATTATAAAACATGAAATTTTAAAAGCGACTTAAAATTTTATTTTTAGTTGAAGTCTTTTTTTTTTATTAAATTTTTTCTAAAAGTGTAACAAATTCTATACATAAAAAACAACAAATAAACAAAAATAACCTCTAGTTTGAATTTTAGCATAGATCTAGGTTACAAGCCTACTTCTCTCATTTTTTAATTCTCTCAAATTCTATCGAAAAAATGTGCTTTATATTGCACTAAAAAGCCTTGCGTGCAAGCGACTGCGTGGCCTAATGGATAAGGCGTCTGACTCCTAATCAGAAGATTCCGGGTTCGAGTCCCGGCGTGGTCTACTTTTTCAACTTGATTGAAATAGTTTTAGTTTGTAAATCGTAACAAATAACTTATTTTTGAGATTAATTAGTATATTATATATTTAATTTTGCACTGAAAATTATTGTTAAAGCAGGATCAGAATAAAACAAAATAAAAAATATCAATTAGTATAGTTTTTTATCATACTATAAAAGTATTAATCTTAAAACTTTAAAGTTTTTTTTGATAAAATTAATGACTTTTCAGAGTTTCTCACTTTATTTTATATCCTGATAAATAGGCACTTTTTTTATTGTAAATTTGTTATTATTTTAATATCTTATTTGATAGTAAAATTTTAATCAAAAAAGGTTGTAAGGAATAGTATACATTTAAAACATTTTAAAAAGTTAAATTTAATAAAAGGATCTTATGAAGTAATTAATTATGTCAGCCTTTTAACTTTTAGATTAAAAACTTTGTCCTGTTCTATAAAGGTAGCATTTTAAACAAAAGTTTAGGTTTAAAAGCATATAATTAATGTTGGGTAAATCAAATACTTATACTAACATTTAAACGTATATAAACCAGTATTTAAAAGTTATAAAAATAGTAAACTTACTATAAAAAATCAAATAGAATTTTTTTATTTAGATCGTTTCAAAGAAACTTAATATCTATTTTTTAACTTATACAGCAGCTCAATAAGCAAAGAAGATGAACTTATCGAGCAATACTTGTGCTTATTATTATGCAAATCTGCTACTTTACTTGGATTAGTAAGTTTTACTGGTAAATATAATGTAATTAATAAAACTTCATAAAAGCTTAAAAATAATTGATTAAAGTACTACTTTCAAAAATAAAAAACTTAAAATTTTTGACTTTCTACTGACCAAGATTTTTTTTTGAAAAAAGTTTTGTTTATGTTCTGTTTACTTAATTTAACTTTTAGTTGTTTGTTTGATACTTTTTCTAGTTAACTTATGTAATAAAACCCAAAATTAAACTGTTAAACAAACAGTCTTCTATAAAATATTTATCAATTCAGAGAAGCGAAATGGTGGATTTGGTGAACACTTGCATCGAAAACCTACTCAGCCCCGCCAAACTGGGCACTTGCCACGCGGTGGGGCTATATAGCTTCCTGTACCTGCTGCAGCACCCCACCAACCTGCACTCAACCTTCACCTACATGTCCAACTACATCATTGTCGTCTTCCAGCAGCTAAACATGTTTGTTTTGTTTTCAGAAAAACTAAATTTATAATAAGTTGAATAAGTAAAATGTTCTGTTATTTCTTATAGTGAAACTTAATAAAAAACTCTGCCTTAACAATTTATCCATTCTATATTTTCTAAAAAAATTATTTTGCAAATTAACTGTTGTGTTAACCTGTAATGAATATAAGATTAAAAATTTTACATAATTTTAAGTTTTTGGTTATGTGTTCTTAAATCGGTTTTGTTAAGGTATTGATTTAGAACAGTCAGGAAAAATTTTCAGCTAGATTTGTGGCAACCCTGTATACATGTTTGCATTTTCATAAATGTTGGTGATAACATTGTAAATCAATAATAATAACCTAATTGGTTTTATGTCAATACTAGAAAAAACACAAACTTTTTCATAGTTTGATTAATATTTCGTAAAACTCTTTCAGGGAGGAAACAGAAGGTGATGTTGAACTGAACGAAGAACTGAAGGTGATTGCGGTTACATGCGCGGTTGAAATGATCCAGATATCCAACACTGTCACCTCACCTGCCAACAACCAGCAACTAGTGGTCACCAGCTACTTCATCAACACCGTTTTGCAGGTTGTTATTTGTATGTTTTATTTAAAATTTTAAATTGTATTGTATAAGTAAGGGACCTTGTAAAGCGTTTGAACATTGAACTAGAGGTCGTTTTGTTTAAAAACATTATACCTACCATTACTACATCTCTTTTCTTCAATGCGAACTTTGAAAATTTATCAAAAACTCGAGAAACACCGTTTTTTAATTTAGTAATTCCTGCAATCAGACTTTCATCACGCTGGTGACCTCCGACCAAACTTCTTGCCGCCTCTATGACGCAACAATGCAGGGCTTGCACAAGCTGATCACGTCCTTCGCGCTTTCGCACAACCACTGCGAGTCGGCATTCAAGTCGTGCGGATTGGAGCTGCTGTCGGATGTCAGCCAATCAGAGAAGCGAATGAAGGCTTCGCTGCACGTCGTTCTCATTTCGATGTACTGCGGTGAGTTTTTGTAAATAAATAGTAATAAATATAGAATAATGGTTGCGCTACTGGTCTAAGTAACGTGTTTTTATATCTTATTTTCTTAACAGTTTACTTTTGTAATTTTAACTGTGTTTCACTACAATTCACTACAAGAAACATAGTACTATTTAGCTTTGCAATTCTTTTTGAATGTATAAAACGTTAAGTTTTGTTAGGAGCAAATAGTATAATCAAACCAATGTTTACTTCTACAATCAACTATCTTCTATCAATTATCTAACCAAGTGAACATGAATAGAGTTTCAAATCTTTTTTTTCTCTATACTCAAGGTCAAATAAGAACAAATTCGAATTCATCTCAAGATTCAACAGAAATGTTGGACGTTGTCGAAACAAGACTCCTCGCCATGGAGAGAGTTTCTGTGCTTTTTGAACGGTTCGTTTGTTTTAATTAAAGTAAGTTTTGATTTCATTTAAATGTTTTATTTTATAGTTTACATCATATGTCTATAAGTTTATGATATAGTAGAAACTTAATAATCTTTTTTTTTTTCGTAGCTTTTGTTAAGTTTATTTCCTTACTTTTTTTTTTTTTTTTTTCAAAACTCTATATATTCTTTTTTTATTAGTTTTAACTAAATTCAAATTATTGTTTCATTTTTAGTTATAAATACAAATATTATTAAGTGTTTAAATTATTTTATGTATTAAACTATTCTATTATAACTTAAGCAACTAAAACATACTTTAAAATGTTTTTTAAACACCAGAATAAGAAAAGGAACAATTTACGAAGCCAAACTGATATGTAAACTGCTTGCTGTTTGCATAAACGACTTCATATCAAAACAAGACGTCATCAACAAAATTATCGCTGAATTTCTTTCCAGCGTTCAGCCTCACTCTAACATGCTTGCCTACCTACTCTTCGAAGTTGGTTTTATTTAATCTTTTCAGGGTTTTAAGATATTTGACGCTTATTTATACTAATTATGACTTAGTACAACTTCAATTATTGATTTTGTTTACTAATCTTTACCATAAAAAAATTATGTAGTTTTTAAATCCATGTAAAAATAAAAATATATTTTAATTTCTCTTTTAATATTCAACAGATTTTCCAATTACTGCACAATAAGGAAGACTGCATAGTGATAAGGGAGTGGGTTCTGTTGTCGCTAGGCAACGCGATACAGCGGCAACCAGTGAACACCAGCGTATGGTGTCTCACCATTTTGTTTGCCAGCTCGTCTAACAACCATTTCATCGTTTCTTTGTTAGTTTCAACTGTTTTACTTATTTTACTTAAAAGTTATGAGCACAAACTATACCTAAAAAATTATAATAATCTACAAAAAAAAGTACTTCATAAATTGAATATTTTATAATAACATATTGTAGTATTTACATAAAAAATATATATTGAAATATAAACCAATAAATTTGCTTTATTCTTTCCAAGAATCTCTAAAATCATTTCCCGGGAGAAGAAGTTCGGTCAGACTGATGAAGATCTCGAAATTTTCTGCGCATGCGCACTCGACTTTTACACCAACCAGCTCGACTGCGAACTCGACCGCAAGTCGTTCCAGTCGGTCTTCTGCCAAGCCGTGAACACGCTCAAGAAGGATCTGAAGTGTTCGAAGGCGTACCGGATGCTGCTGAGATGTTTGCAACTTGTCGACGGAGACTCGGGCATTCTGAAGACATGATGAAAAGGAGTTGAAATTTGCGAACAAAACAAACTTGTAATTTGTTGTAGGTTCATGGTTATACGTATAGTTATGCGTATGTAACTTTTCTGTTTACTTTAGTAGTGCAATTAGTGTCGTTGAAGTTTTGAAAGAGCATGAGAGATAAAGTTAATATAAAAAAATAACTTATTAAGGTAAGAGTTTATAAGAAACTACATTTTTTAATTAGAAGTTACTACAAGTTTTTTACTATCTACTTAAACTTTTTATATTTTTTTTAAGATTTTCTAAACTAATATTTTGCCTAATCAAGTATACATATTTATTTATTTTTTGATACTAAACTTTTTTTTGATATTACATTGTTTTTTGTGTTGAAAACATACGTCTGTTAAATTTTATTTATATATGTATCTACAGTATTCTCAAAAATAAAACTTCTATATTTTTTGTAAGGGTAGTAAATATAAAGACTTCAAGTAACATATTTTATTTAACTTTTAACTTTAATGGTGTTTAATATTGTTACTCGTCTATTTTTTCTTATGTCAAAGCAATATTTGATATGCAATTTTTCTATCATCTTTTTTGTTAAAAAAATAAAAAAGGTTTGAACTGTTATCATTAATAAATTTTAATTAGTATTATTAACTTGTGTTATTCAGAATTTTAACTAGTGCAAAAGATAGAAAAATATGTGAATTTTGATGTGATTAAATATTTGTAACAATGTCAAGTTTCTTTTTTTAGTCAAAAAATGTTGTGCAAAAAAATTACAAATTGCTCTTTTTTGATTATTTAATTGTGTATATGATTAGAATGTGTCACTATATAACTTGAGTTTCCGTGTTAGCTTTTAGTAAGAATATGTTAAAAACATTCTGGAATTATAATACTTGTAATCCTTACTATCATTTAAAATACAGGTGAACTCAATTAAAGTTTTTTTTTTTTTTATAAATAAAGAGTAAGCCTTTTATTTTTTATTTTTGCATAATAAAAAGTCAAAACCTTTGAAAATTTGTCACAAAAGTTCCTTGAAAAGTCATACTTAAAAAAATAAAGTCTTTGAATTTATCATTTCTTTTAAAAATTCTTAAACATCGTTAAATTTTTTTTGAACTGTTATAAGATTTTTTTTTAAGTACTATAAATTGTTACTTTTTATTTTAAAAATAAGGCTTTTAAACTAATTATTTAGCAACGTTATAAAAATGAAGTATTTGATATTCGTACAAGGAATAATAGTTTGTTATGTTAACATATTAAAAAAAATTTATGTAAGTATTTTATCTATTTACAGTATTTTATATTTTGTAATATTTAAAGTTATTAAATATATATTGTTATAATTAAATTAAATTTATTATTTTTGCATTATTTAAAATAATTGTTACTTTAAAAATACCTTTCTTATATTTTTTTTTAATTCATTACTTTTACAAATATCTTTATAAAAATATTATGAAAATTTAAGGTAAGGAGAGAAGTTTTTGACTTATTTCTATAAAATCCACAGTTTTTAAGAATTGCCATATCTTTAATTTTCCATTAAAGTATCTGCCTAAAAAGATCAAAATTAACAATACTTTTTTTAGAATTCAAGTGATTTTAAAATTTTACTTAGGAATTAAAAATGACAGTTATTTTTGCTTTAACTAACAACATTTAATTAAATATGAATTTAAAGCATCATTCTTTTGGATGAAAACATACAGAAGTAAATTTTTAACTAGTGCTGTACTTATGTATAGTTTAATTGAGGTAACAACTATTTGAGCTAGCTTTTTTGTAGAAAACTTTATTAGTTAATTTTTTGATAGTCCATTGTAATATTCAAAATAAAATAAATTAGTAATAAATGTTGACTTTGTAATTTCTTTGTGTTTTCAACTAGGATTTTGTTAACTATTTACGATATTTTTGAATCGCAACTTTTCCATTAAAAAGTTTCTTCCTTTTTTTTTTAATTTTTCTCGAACTTATTAGGTACGTTTTAATACTAAAAGATTAATATACAATAAGCTGTAAAATGTTTTTATTTTTAAGAGGGTATTTGACTTATTGTTCAAATAGTCGTTAATATATAAATTATAATTTTTTTACCATAAGTGAAAAATCTACTAATATTTAAAAAAAAAATTAATAATAAATCAAAGCTATGAAATTTAAATTAAATACGTAAGGTACTTTTGCCTTGGTTAAAATGTGTAATTACCTATTGCTGTAGTCCCTACTACAGTTCTATATCGTAAACATATTTTTGTATATAAAACTTAAACTATCTTTTTAAAAGTTTTAAAATAAATGTAATTAGTTTATTTAGTAATGGTCTAAGCGTTTTCTGTTTTATAATTAAAGTTGTTAGAATAAATTTCTATATTAAGTTTTACATTGGATTATTAAAATTATTTTATGAGAATTGCTTTTATCTTTTGAAGTAACAATTTTGATGTAGTTTATATTCAATGGAAGTCAAATAATAACATGATAGGTTCTTAATCAAAATACACTTTATTAAACCTACAGTTAAAAACAACAAAGAAATAAAAAGAAAAGAGCATCTAACAGAACTAAACAAGCTTGAACTTTGAAAAATAATCAATCTAACCCGACTATTTTTAAAGTTTAGAGCAGGGTTAGAACTACAAAGTGCATCTATCCTTTTATTTGAAAAAAGTTTAACTTGTGCTTTAATTAAAACTTATAAAAATGCTATTAACTAAATTTTAAGTAAACCATACTTCCTGTTCAATAACTAGTTAATGAAAGTTTTGCTGTAAACCAATTTTATTTATATTAGTATTACAAAAATATAGAAAACAAAAACTATTATTTTTTCACTTTTGTTTGAGTTACTCATGAAACCCTGTCGACTGTGTTGTAAAAATAAGTTACATATGTTTTTTTAAACAAATTAAAATTAATTATTAACAAAAGTAAATAAGAATTTTAGATGTTTTAATTTATAATAAGAGTCAAAGTAATTTGAGATTGGTCTTTTAATAAAACAAAATGTACACTATATTAAGCACTTGTGAATTTGTTTAGGTGTCAAAAATTCACAAAAGTAACCTTTGCACTTATTTTATTTCGGTTTATTGTAAATATGTTTCAAATTTTGTTTAATCTCTAAATAAGTTATGTTTTTCGTTAATACTTGTTCAATTTTTAGTTAGGTGTACATGTAAGTATATAACAATTTTAGTAAATTTATAAATTAATTTGTAAGAAAGAAATCCGTGTAAAAGTGACTTCGTGCAAAACTGACGACTTGTGGAAAAATGACTAGTTCCTTGTGAATTTATAAAACGTAAATAAAAAACTTTTTTTTTTATAAGTTCTAGTTTCAATATTTTTTAATGTGTTTTTAACTTAGTATATGTTACTAGTAAACTTTGCATAATACAAGTGTTATACTTAAAAACGATTTTTCATTAAAGTTTCTTCTCAAACTTTAAGTTTTCTAAAATTTAGTATAGTTAGTGGCATGCCACTGTATGATTTTTAATATTTTAAACAGTTAATCAATACGATTTTGACTTTCTTTTAACTAGTTAAAATTGGTATAATTACAAAAAATTATTGATTTATTTTAAGATATTAAATTAAATATTATTAAACATATAATTTAAAAGTTTTTAGCTATTTTTCTTTCAGTTAACGTAAAAAATTTTTTAATATTATAGAATTGTGTTATTTTAATTCAAGAACATCCATGCAGTTTTAAATGTTTATGTTGGGTTAATAACAATTTTAACCGTTGAGAGTATTGATAAAAAATCAATTCAAATACACTTAATACTAGTACTGTGTAATTAGTTAATTTTAGATTTATACGAGAATATATTTTTCTTTTAAATTACTTTTAAACTTGCTAGCTACAAAACTAGTAATCAGCAAATAAAAAACTCAACAGTATTAATTTGGTTTGTTCAGATAATCTTAGTGTCCTATAAATTTTTTGTCACTAAAAAAGCATTTATCACAAATTTAAAGGCATAAATAATTATTTTTTACTCCACAACTTTTATTAAAATATTATAAAACAACAAACTATACAGTTTAAATTCAAAGGTTTTTAGTGCGTATAAACCTTTTTTCAATTAAAACCTTAAACGTTTATGCACAATCAGTATCAGTAAAAGAAAAAAATTTACACAAAATTGAACAAACTAAAATATTTTTAGTTTGTTTTTATAAATTTTTACGAAAAATAACATTTTTAAAAGTTTTTGATCTTTCTTAAAATATTAAATGAAATATCATTCATATATTTTCAGTTAAAAAAATAAAGAAGTTTACATTTTAAAAAAAGTGCTGTTTACTAACTTTTAATTACAAATTACAATTTACTAACTTTTAATTACAAAAAGGATTAAGTCAAAAAATTCAAATAAATAACCTAATAATTTATTTGAAGTTATCTTTTTTTTAAGTTTACTATAAATTATTTCTTAAGGATGTAGATTTTGTGGGTGCACAACTATTCATATTCAGACAATTCAAATTCCGAAAATTCAAATTCTTAAAAAAAAATTGAAACAGCCACAAATAAGAAAGTAATGTATGTTTGTCAAATATAAAAAATAAATATGTAGATCATATTAATATCTACAAACAATTTTTTTCTTTTTGAAAAACATTAAATATTTTTTTAGATATGGCGTAAATAAAGTAAAAAGTATAGTTATCTTTTAAATTTTAAAATATCTTAAAAATATTTTAGATTTTGCAAAAAAGAAAAAAGTAGCTTGTTGATATTAATAATATCTATATATGTTTATTTTATTTTTTTCAAAATGATATTACTTATTGAGATATAGTTTTTAAAAAAAATTTTTAAGAATTTGAATTGTCGGAATTTGAGTTGTCCGAATTTGAATTGTCATGTAACCAGATTTTGTTACATTGATGATATTTAAAAACAAATTTTTGTATAATATGTTTTATCATTAATTAAACTAGAGTTGTGGTATTAAATAAATTGAAACTATTCTGTATTGCTAATCTCATATTTATACTCTCATAATTTAGTTCAAAATATTTCAAAAATACTTCTAAAGTAAACAGGGAGGTCCTTGGATTAATTCAAAATTTGTTTCTTTGCAAAAAGTACGAAAAAAAGTTTGCTTTTATGAAATGTCCATGTTTTTAAGTAGGAGAAAAGTACTTCAATAAAGTTATGGAGGTATTTTATCCCATTCTCTCTTACAAGAGGTCTTCAAAGCATCAATTTTTGGATGTGAAACAGAAAAAGACCTTTGCCTTCAGTACATGAAACACCAAGTATTGCACTATATAAAAATCAAGCGGTGGAAAAGGCTTCATCTCCTTACTCCAAAAACTTATAAACTCAAAACTTAGATAGTTTTAAGGTTTTATTGAAGTTAGGTATAGTGTCCCGTGCTTTTGAAACGTGAAAGACTAATTTTTAAAATGTAGTTTCATCCTTTCAAAGGCTAAAATCAGAACATTATAAATATAAAGATAAAAGTGGACTTTATCTCCTGCATAGTAATTACACATTAAGAGTTTAAGGCTTCAGTTTATTTACTACGGTTGAATTTTTACTAAGTTTTAGATTTATCAAACGAAAGAATGTTTCATCATATTTCACAATAGTACCTACGTTTACAAGATTGTGTCAAAATTTATTTAAGATAATTCAGATATTACTTTTATCGGTAGTAGAATGTAACTACGGACTTATTAACTACTTTACACTTTGTGTGCGTTCAATCTGTCATTCTATTTGCTAACAGAAGCTTAAATTTTAAAAGTTTTTTAACAGAAAAATAAACATTACCAGTTTACAAGTTAATGAAAAAGATCTATGCTCATTTAAATTTTTGGTTTTGTGTGAATTATGTTTTTTTCCGTCTTGTTGGTATGTCTTTTTCGTCTTGTAGGGAAGCAGCTTTAGTTACCTTATGATAATTCATCATTTTGATATAACACTCAAGTTAATGACTTTAGTTACTCGTCCTAAAGATCATTTTAATCTTTTTTTCTAGATGGCTTTTAATCATCTTTGATCGAGTAGCGCGTAGTCTTTTATTTCTAATGTGGTCTTTAGATGTTCCAAGTCAATTAAAACTTTTTTTTAATGATTATCTATGAATCTGGCCGCCACCTTAAGATCTTATTAATCTTCGATACTTTCCTTTCCACACAATGAAGCTAAAACATAGCCTCTCTTACTACTTAACTTTAAACATGTTCAACACTAATTATCACAAAGTCTTTCTCAGAGTTACCACAGATCAAGATGAGAAAATCTGACTTCCATTACATCACTTGAACCTTGATTGATGTATTTGCAATAAACAGCTCAATCAGCAAAATACTTGTATTTTCATCATTATAAACACAACTTGTCAGTAATAAGAATCAATTTTTTAGCATTTCCTAACCAAAATGTATCTAAATAAACAAAAAAACATTTAAGTTACTTTTACAGTAAAATAAAACAATAAAACAATAACGAACTTTTACAGCTAAAGCCTTAAAACTATAACGAACTTTTATAGTTGAAACCTTAAAACAATAAAGAACTTAATCAAACAGTTTTTTCAACTATATGTACTAAAACTTATTTTCTCTGTTTCTTTGTCAGCACTTCAACCTTTTCATCTAATGAAGATATGGTTTTCTTTATCTGGTCTTCGTCCCGCTTAATTTTCTTGGCAGTTAAAACCATTTGCCTCATTTGATTTAAATCGTTCTTATCTGCTGCTGCTACACTTGTCGAAGATAATCTTTTCTTTAAATCTAGCCACAGTTTGTAAACTTCATTTCTTTTCTTTTTGCACTTATTTTATTTATTTTTACCAGATGAAGGCATTGAAAATTAAGTAATTTTGTAAATTTCTAGGAAAATTTTGCAATTTTAGTCTGACTTTAAAGGATTTTCATTAAATTTTTACTATTTGAAGGCTTTGGAATTTTGTAAATTTGAACAAACAAAATCTGACGGTTCTTAAATTTTGAAAAACTTCCTGACTTTTCTTCAAAAACCCCCACTTTTTCCTGACCTTGTGGCAATTCTGCTTTCTGGAGTCACCTAGATAAATGGCTACTAAATGCTACTTTAATTTGAAAATGACAAACCTATTTTAATAACTTTTTATCTTTAAACTGAGAAAAAGTTCATTTTCTGTATCAGGCTGATTTTGCAACAATATAAGTTGGGGTAGGAGAGTTTATGTCAAAAAAATTAACTAATTAAGTTATCTTTTCTTAATATATAACAATAGAAAAGTATACAAACATATATATACACAAAAAAGTGTGACGAAAAAAATGAATAAAGTAAAATTATTTTGGATCCATCAACATGTTTTTATTGATTCAATTAAGGATAACATAAACTAATAAGGTTGAAGTTCATAATTTATCTTCATATACTAGAAATTTTTTTGTCTGTCTTTTATATAATGATTTCCTAAATTCTATAATTTTATTTTACAAAGCATAAATTAAAACCGCCTTCCTTCATTAACCGTTTTAAGCAAAATAGCTTCTAAAGAGGCGACAATACCCACATTTAGAAACCCTGTACATACAAAGGTAGTTAAATATTGTAACTAGTCGTAAACCCTTAGTACAAAACAGTTAAAACTTATAAAAAATAGCTGGTAATGTGGAATTTTTATGCTAAATGTTCAACTCATCTCTTTTCAGGAAAATTTTTTTACAAGGTAATATATATGTAGACTAAATAACTTTTAATGTCAAGAAAATACAATTTGTTTTCTTAAACCAACTAGATTAAAGATCTTATTAAAATCGGTCGGATCTGTAGGATCACTAATTATCGCTTATTTAAGCAGGTAAGCTTGTTACTCTCAACTTAAACAACATTTTTCGACCTTTATTCATGAAACTCGGATAGTCTTAATAATAAATTTTGACGTTTTGTTAATATAAGGTTATTGCGTTTCTAGTATGAAAGTCAGGTTTAATTTTGCTATTATAGAAATTACTAGAATACCTATATCAGGGCTTCCTTTAGTGTTTTGCATGGCCATCTTGAGGTCATATTAGAAGTTAGGGGATCAACTAAGGATCATAAGAGGGTATTTTAACAAGGCTTTATAAATAGTAGATGAATAATCATAGGTTTTTGAGTTTGAAATTAGATGGGGTTAGTTATAATTCAGCTTGTAATCATTCAGCATAGTTAGTCGCATTTGTCGACCTTAAAAAGGTTTTGAAAAAAATAGAGACCGTCTTAACTTCGATGGTAAGCACCTATTTACAGGCATGTGCAATAAAGATTGCGCGCAGTTTATGAACTCCTAGATAAAGGCCGGTTTTATATTATTTTTTAACGCGTATAAAAAAGGAATTCTGACATATAATAGTTGTTTACATTTTAACATAAAAGTAAATATTAAATTGTTTTCTACTATTGTATGTACAATTAACTCATATTAACAGAATAAATTTTATTTGTTGAATACTGAGATTTGCTCTATCATACCTCGATACTTAAGTATTTTTCAACTTTTTATTCACATTAGATACTAATTTTATTTATAATTAAATATCGTTTGGTTTTTTAAGACTTAGCAATTTTGAATTTAAGGTTAGTTATACCAATAACAGTTTATAAAAATATTTTAAATTTTCTTTTGCTCTAGCAGCCAGAAAAAGGTTTTGTCTGCATCTATTCAGTTAGAATAGTCCTGGATTGTGTAAAATCTCAAATAATATAAATAATACTAGTTAAACCGTTTCTGTCAACTTAATTTTTTTGTTGTTTAAAAAGGGCAGTTTCGTTTAATAACATAATTTAATATTCTACCTTAATAGCAATAAAACATTGATTCTATTATTGAACTACATTGAAATACATCTATATTAAATAGCTAATCATGCTAACTTAAAATTGAAGGTTAACTAATCATGTTAACTTGAAAATTTACAAACTACGTTTAAGAATAAGTAACAAGTCTGATAATTGTCTAAAGTTTTATTTTGACACTATTAAAACACAGTAATTTATTCATCAGGGCACACGATGCTGCCTTCTTGAATTTGTTCAATGATGTCATGCGGGGGCTGGTTGTCGACGGTGCAGCCGATACTCTGTGCTGTTCCCAACATTTCCTGAAAAAAGATAATGAAGTCAGTTATCAAATTAAAAATTATTTTATTTAATAAACCATTATAACTTGTTTCAGGTAGGTTTTTGTCAACAGTAATAACATCTGATACCGTCCTAAATATCATCATTAACAAGATAGTTTTAAACACTGTGGGCTAGGGATTTGTAGAAAGATTTTTAACATAAACCAAGCAATAATTCTACTCACGCAAACGGTGCCGCTGAAAAGCCTGGCCATGGATCGGGGTCTCATCACGCGGGCGACTCCGTACACGTCATCCAAGGTGATGTTTCCGTTGTGCAGGACTGTAAGGCAACAAAAACGAATTACTTAGGGCAAGTTTTGATATCGGTGACAAGCAAACACCGAGGCTCTAAAAAAATGACGCTGGTTATCTGCAGTTGCTCCGTTTGAATGGAAGCTTTCAGAAAAAAGCCATCAACCAGCAGTTACACAGCGTTGGATGAGGTAGCCATCCTCTACCAATTTATACTTACTGTTTTTCTGCTTCTTCTTGTCACGTGGGGGTTCCCTCAAGGCTTTGATGATCAGGGAAGATGCTGATGGGACAACGCTGACCTGGGCTTGTCTGTGAGAAAGTAGATAAACATCATTACACGTTTAAATTTCAATTACTATGATGTATGTAGCATAGTTTAGTAGCACACATTTTATTCAATACCAAATGCTTGACAAAAACAACCAACTCTGGACCTGATTGCATGATTAACAAATATATTTAAACCAGATATTTTCAAAATAAATATAAATTAAGATGTTTCAGCTTGTTTCAGGTAGGTTTTTGTCAACAGTAAAATATCTGATACCGTCCTAAGTATCATCATTAACAAGCTTTAGCATACATCATTATTTTATATTACTTGATTGATTAAATTTCCAAAAATATATTACTTCAATAGCTTAACAATTCTATTTATATTATTTTGTAAGGTGTGTAGCTACAGGTTTTTAGGATAATTATTTCTTAAATAAAAAATTTTACTAAATTATTTTGATATATGAAAAAAGTTAAAGATGGAATATTATACATCAATATTTTTTCTAAATAATTATAATAACTAGGCTTGATTTAATCTATATTTCAGTATATAGCTCATTTTAACAACTTAAATTTTATTATTTACAATTTAATATATCATTTTAGTATTATTCCTAGAAAATGACTTCATAACCACAACAATATTTCTGAGATTGGGGTAAACAAAAATTAACTGTTAAAAATGTTGCTTTTATTTTTAAAAGTAAATTTGACTAATGATGTTTAAGATGGGTTATCATACAAAAAATATAATAAATATATTAAATATATACTAACTACTTACAGCATATAGAAAAAGTAAAACTAAATCATAAGACAAAGTGTCTGATAGTCACTTCTGAATTTCTGCTGCAACTGTTCAATTAAATACCTATCTGTGATACTAAAAAGAAACTGTTGAGCAATAGTCTGACTTCTTAATCAACTATCAACTCTTAAAAACTAATTCAAATCGAAGAAAACATTTTACCTGTTTTGGATTTTCAGTTCAACAGTGATCCTGAGCCCTTTCCATTCTTGGGTGTTCTTACAGATGTCATCACCAATTTTTTTGGGACTGAGACCAAGTGGACCAATCTTGGGGGCAAGAGCTGAAGTGGCTCCGACTTCTCCTCCAGTTACACGAAGGTAGACTGTAAAAAAAATAATTTTTAGTTATTGTGAATATTTACAATTAAATTACAATTATTTAATTATAAAGCTTGTCTCAGCAGGTATTTGTCAACATCAATTATCTGATACCGTCCTAAATATCATCATTGACAAGCTTTACTTATAAATTTTACAAGTTTCTATATTTTTCATATTTGTGTTAATTATGCTAAAATTAGAGAAAACTTTAAATCATATTAATTAAAATTTATTTGTACTAAAACTTCAATCCTGCTTTATACAATACTGTTAAGTTCTTTATCTCATTTATGTTCAGTTAAACTAAAAATAGAGGCATAAAAGAATTCAGAGACAAAAAAATTTGAAAGTTCTTACACCCCACAAGATAACTAATATTTCATATAAAATTTAACTTATTTAGAATCTAATAAAACTTATCGGTTTTCAATAATGGTTAGTATGGCATCATAAGAAATTATTAAGAATTCAAAATACCAATTTCATTAAAATTATCAACAATTTTTCAATATATTGTTGCTTCAGAGACATATATATTATTATACTAGATACTAATTATAGATACCAAAGTTAGATAGCACAATTAGGCACACTGCTTACAAGGTATTTTAATTATAAAAAGTAAATAATTACATACAATGCACAAATACCTAATGTGAAATAGACAGCCCAGTAAAAGTTTTCAAAATTCTTTATATTTAAATTACTATCAGCTTATACTCATATTGTTTTTGACTTTTATTCATTTTTAATTATTTTAATACCACCACTACCAACTTAATATACATAAATTGAAATTTAGATTTTATAATTATATGTTTATTTCTTATCTATATCTATGTAACTCCTCAAGTATGACAAAATTAAATAGCTAATTATTTTAATAAAGTTAGTGAACAATTGTTTTAATCAGTTTTAAGTACAACTTCTTTTTCATAAAATGACTTTTGGGAAATATATTGACATTTTTGGTAGTATTATGTAAGATAAATAGAAAACCTTCCTCTCAAACTTTTGTAGCCAGGTATAAAAACAAAACAATGAAAAATATGATGATAATCTGCAATATATCATCCATTAAAATGCTCTGTATTTACTACTTATATTTTTCTTGTTATTATTGGTTTTTGAAAAACAAGTTTCCAAAATGAGTTTATTTTTATAGTATAATCAACAAAAGATTTCTATGTCTCTGTTTTAGGCCTTTTGACTACCTACAAATAATTTTTATGGAGAATTGCAACTTTTTATATATCAGTGAACAACACTTACCGTAGGTGATAGCAGTTGGGTCAAACTTTGGTGGCATGTTGAGATTGTGTGATCACTATTGTCAGTGTGCTGAAGAAATATTTTAGAATGCTATGAATATACTTGTGCTTGTTGTATGCTGTTTCTATAACATTCAAAATTTACAAATTAGTTAGTTTCTATCAAGTCTAAATTATCAAAAAAAACTCTCATTAGAATTTTTTTCAACTAAATTAACACGAATATTTAAAAGTTTTAATAGTAGAAAAAATTAGTTATTGCATGAGTATTAACTTGAACATTATACTACTTTCGATATACATTCAACTATTTTTTTAATAAAATTTATAAAAAAAATATATTTAAGAAAATGTAAAAACTAGTTATTATGTGCAGTAAGATAGTCTCGTAAAACAATTAAAGAATCTATATCTCTATTTCATAAAGTGTTTTTTAGCAAAAATTTATTTAATTATTTGTTGACGTTAATATGATACTTTTTTTCTAATTATGTTTTAACTAAAATTATCATAAAGTTATCATTAATAAACATAGTTTTTGCTTAATTTTGATGCATAGTTGCTATTTCACTATAATTTCGTGGCAACTTATAATGGCTTTTCAGCAAAACTATCATTAAAAAAATTTTAAATCTAGCGGTTTTTATTTTTCCTCTGAATACTGAATTCTTTTATAAAGAAAATTCGTATGAAGATAAAAATTTAAAACATACTTAATATTACCTCTGTTAGATATACTAAATTAAAACTAATCGTATGTTACAATAGTTACAAAAGTTTATTGAACGACAGAAAAAACCGCTCAAAAAGTTTCGTCCAAGGACCTGGTATATGAAAAAACTTTTCGGTTGTCGAGTCGTAAACCACACATACCTTTTAACGTCTTGTCCAGGACAGATCTATTGTACATCTATTACATCTATATATATATTACATATATTATTTTATCTAAAAAATCATTAAAATGAAGAGTGATTGAAACAGTATGTTAGATTTTAACATGTTAGTGTTTTATAGTTTTATTAATGAGAAAAACGATAAAAGAAATAACATCTATTTATAATTGTAATGTATTTCAAAAACTTATAAATTACATTTTTACATATGTAATATTTAATATTAAGAATAGTAAAACTGATAGTAAAACTAATATTAAACACTTATAGTAAAGTAAAACTGTTTTACTTTACTATAAGTAAAACAGTTACTTGAAAATTAAGATGAACTTAATTTATTTTAAAATTTTAGCTAAAAGTATCATTTAAACTAAATTTTATTTATATTTCAAACTTACTCCAAGACTGGATAAATAAAGTAAACATTTTTTTTTAAGGTTAATGAAGATTAATTAAAATTGATACATAATAAATTTATTAGTATAAAATAATGATAAATTTTTAGCTAACATTTTAGATCTTAATTTCATAAAAAGTTTTATAAAATATTCTCTTTATCATCTATTTTTAATTTGCAAACTCTTTCTTTAAAAGAAATATTTGTTGAAAAATGTAGTACATACATACTTTTTTTTTCTTTTAAAGAACAATCTTGTGTTTTTTTTACATTACATACTTTCTCTTTGGTGTTTTGTTTGTTTGTGTTTCATAATATATAAATAATTTATTTACGATATATAAATAATTAACATGTTTTTTTTTCAATGTTTAATATTTTGAAGTAAGAATTGATCATAAATCTTTTTTAAATAATACGACAAATTTTCATTTATTATGTTAATTTATTATGTTTAACTTACTCGTTTAAATTTTTTGTTGAAAATTAAGTATAATATAGGATAATTATAATGTAACAATATTATACGTATAACAAAGTATTTTTTATTACTCAGTAATGCAAAGTTTTACATCTTTTCATATTAAGTTTCCTATTAGACCATAAAATATACAAGTTTTGACTTTAGATATCATCTATGTAAGTATTGTTTTTGTAACGACAAAATAAAATAAGTGCTCAAAAAACTTGGTCCAAGGACTTGGTGTATAAAAATCAGCTTGGTTATCTGAAAAATCCTATATCTCTAACAAATAATTTTATTCTAAAATGAAACAATACAAAAGACATTAAGTAAATTGTTAAGTTTTTTACTCAAAGTTTTTAATTTCATATTTTGTGGTATACAACAAAATATAGTATGCAGCTTTTTGTTTTTGAAAATTGCTTTACTCTTCTTTTTTGTTATGTTTAAAATACTCCAGTCAAATACTTTAAGAAAAATCAGTGAAAAATATGTTTAGGTTTCTAAAATCATTAAAAAAAAAAAAATTATTGTTCTCGAGTTTTTGTATTTTAATATAATAATTTTTTTTGTACCGATACTAATTGTGCATAACTTTTAAACATCTAACCGTGTTTAAACTTTTAACGTTTTGGTTTTATAAACAAAATTTATGTGCAAAAAATAAATTTTTTAATTGAATTTTGTAGTTTAGTGCTTTGCTTTATTTTAAATAGTAATTGTTTTGAAAAAAATAAATCCTCAAAGTTTTAAAAAAGTAATAAGTTCTATATTACTGACAAAAAATTCTTAGGATACAAAGGTTCTCTAAAAACAAAGCAAATTTATTTTCTTCAGCTTATTATTTACAGAACACTAGCTTCGGTAAAACAGCTAAACTTAGCGCAGCTTCATTAATAATAGCTTTGCAATGAAAATGCAGTAAGGATATTAAAACAATGAAATTATAAAAATTTTGCTAAAAAGGAATAATGTAGATAGATTGTTCGGTTATACATCTAGTGTTGTTTTGTTACTGATAGTCATTAAATTAGTTTAAGAAGTCGAATAGTGAATTTTAAATTGTGCATTGGAGCATTCAAAACCACTAGTAGATAACTTCAAAAAATATATAATCAGTGCATCAGCTAAATAATGTTTTCAATTACAAATTGTGACAGAAATATGTATAAAATACCAACTTTTGTAATCCTTAACAAAAGCTTCCTTACAAAACATATATACTGCTAGATGTTTATCCTATTGAACTTTTTTTAATTATATTTTTTTTGGTAATTTAAATTCAATATTGAAAACGATTTTAAACAAATTCTTCTTAAAGTTTTTAAAATTTCGCAAAATTAAATATCAATGAAATGATTCTGTGCAGACTGAACTTGTTATTCTTATTCTTACTGTTTTATTACAAACTATATTTATAGAAAATCTAATATATAAATTAGACAACTAATAAAAGTTTTTCTTTGTATATTACTGTGCTATGTAATATAACATAACAATATAATATATGATATAGTATAATGAGTAACACTGTAATATATATATTTTATTCAAGAAAAATAGAAGTAAATATGACAGAAAAGAACTAGATAAATTTGATAAATTCATAGAAACAAAATTTTTACTTTTAATGCTAAACTTTGATATAAAGTTTTTCTTTAAAACATACTTATTACATTAGAATTTTTTGCGAAGCAAATTAGTTTTCAACTTGATTATTTTGAGAAACTCAGACTTCACAAGTCCACAAAACAAAAACCGACTGAACAGTTTTAACTAACAATTTATTAATAAAGATCTAACAGAGCTTTCCAGCAGGTTGTAGTTTGACCTTTTTTTCAAACTAAAGTTTAAATAAAGAACTAGAATTATTTCCATAACTTAATTTTCATTAGTTATTTTGGAATGAAAAGTACAGACTTTTGTTTATTGATTTAAAATGCAAATAAGTTGTTTTGTAAACATTTTCAACTTCCGGTTAAAACTAGTTTTGCAAAAAAATCTTTTAGTAACATTAGATTAAACTCTTTTGCAAATGAAAATAATTGTTTTAAATGCTACAGTAAGGTGTAGTAGTAGGTTTTCTATATCATCGCTACTGTGTAAAGTTTTTTTTAAAGACTTGATTGTCTATTCAAGCATAAAACAAATTAAAATTTTCATCAATTCTACTTAGCAGTTCTTAACCTGGGGGTAAATTTTCTTTATTAAAGTTATGTAAATTAATGTTTATTAATTGTCTTTCTAAATTATAAGTTAGTATTTAACTGTAATTATCTTTAAATTGAAAAAACTCTTTAATTTTAGGATTTTTAGTGTTTTTAAGCTTGAAGTTCAAAAAATTTAGTTTTTTTTTTCCTCAAAATTAAACACTATTTTGTATATTGGGTATAAACTTGGTGATTACCTTTCAAAAAGAGGTAAACATGAAAAAAAGGTTGAGAACAGCTGTACTAAACTTTTAGTAAACAGTAATTTTTTTTGGCTTTCATCATACTTTCCAAAAAAAGCTGAATTTTTTTTTCAAGTTTTGTATTAAATCAAATATAAGGGCAAAAAAAAAATATGGCTTCCATTCCACTAATTGAAATCTTTGAGAAAAACTGTACTAATTTTTTTCTTATTGAAAATGTTGTTAGCTTTAGTTAAAGTTGTTGAACTTTTGCTTTTTTTTATTTTATTTAACAGATGTAATTTTTCTATACAGCTAATAAAAAGCTTAAACTGAAGTCCTGGACAAGACGTTAAAAGGTATCCAAATGGTGTGCGACTCGATAACCGAAAGGTTTTTTCGTGCACCAGGTCCTAGGACCTAGTATTTTGAGCGTATTTTTTGTCTCAACAAACTATTTTTTGTCTCAATAAACATTAAAATTCAATTGCTGCGATAATTAAACACAAAAGCAAGTTTAAGCTTTGTTTATGTACAAAAAACACCAGAAAAGTCTCTAAATTGTTAAAACATCTCTTATTTGTAAATGTTTTACACAGGTTAAGAAATTCATTCTTTTAAATTATCTTAAGTGGTTTAGTTGGAAAAAATAGAATTAAACTAATCCGATCAGCGAGAACAACTTTGTCATCGTCAATAAGCTTTATTTCTGAACCAAAAGTGTTGCAACAGAAGATAAATTTTGAGATTTAGTTTTTTATGTTTTCAAGAATAGTTTTATCATAAAATTTCCAAGTATACCACAGTAATTAAAGAAATCCTGTGTTAAGAAAAATAACAAAACCCTCTTTAAAAATTATACAAATTTACTTTAGATTAGATTTTTTTATTCCTGCGAGTTGTTTTTAGTGTAAATATAAACTAAACAAGTTAAATGTTACATAAACAAACTATTAAGAATTAACTTTTTGCTAACTTATTCACTCTGCCAGCCATTTAGTGGTCGCAGGTCGAAAATAAAAACTTTTGCGGGATACTGTTGTAGTTTTAGTAACAAAGTATTTTTTTTACTCATCATACAGTGGGCTGATAAGGAGGTTCAAGCGGCCATTGACTATATTAAAATAATTTTTCTGAATAGAAAAAAAAACTAAGTGTTAAACATAGTTAGATAGAACTCGATTTCTTTGTTTTATGTTGGTGTTATTATTTTTACGATTTAAGTATTTAAGAAGTTATGTAAATTTAAGTCCAAACACTTTTTGCTTTTTACAGTGTATAAAATACTCAAAAACTTGCTTGCAGAAAGTTACAATATAATTCCAGAAATAATTATTTATAAAAATTTTTTTTACCATTTTTCTAAAAAATGGTATAATGTTTATCAAAAAATAAGATAGTTATCTAAAAACTATAACTTTTAAGTTTTTTAATATGAAAAATTGATATTTTTTACAAAAAAAGTAAATAGTTATCAAAAAATCGCTTGTAAAAACCTAAAAAATAGTTACATGCCGATCAATATTTTTTTTGTTAATTTGTATATTGATTTCTTTTTAAGTGTGCTCAAAGATGAAAAAAAAAAGTTTCTGTGATAGGCAGTTGAGATATTTAACTTTGAATTACCCTATACTGGCTTAAAAACACGAATGAATTTTTGGAAAGAATAGCAGTTTTTTAAATAGGAAAAAATATACTTTTCTTTTTAAATATTCACATAAGTTTGATTTTTTTGCACTAACACGAGACAAAAAAAGTACATTTGTAAAGCCTTTTAATGTGCTTTTTAGCAGTTGCTGTAGTCCTTAATTATGACATTAATTTTAGGATTTTTCTAGTTATTTTTAAACTTCAAAACAGCAAAAATTTGCTGAATTTAACCTAACATAACTTTTAATAAACTTGAAGCAGAATAGAACCAAACAATGAATAGAGTTTTTAAACGAAGAATTCCAGTTCTAAACATTAAATACTACTATTGGTTAAATTTTTTCGTCAATGGCCAGTTGCCAGCCACTGAGAATCGTTACTAACCCAAGAATATCTAGTGGAAACTTCAAAAATTTCTGGTTTAGAGGGCTAGATTTGTATGTTTGATTTAAAATAAAAAAACATTCGCGGTCCCTAGTTTGCCGACCCTGCACTAAGCAGAGGTGATTTTTAGTTGAATAAGATAAAACGTTAAATAATAAGATTAGTTAACGTCAATAAAAAAGAAAACACTTTACCAAACTTTCTGTGCACTGTAAATTAGTTTCTATGCATACTGCTGTGGATAGCACAGGGGTACACGATAAAGACCATCGATCTACAGTGAAGACCAGTGATCTATAAAAAAATATTTGTACTCATAAAACTATAATTTGATAATTTTTCATTTTTACAACTTTGATGTTATTCGTTATTTTTATTGTTATACTAGGCCACCTTTAAAAACTAAACCGTTTTTTTTCTAATTTTGAATAACACAACTTGTGTAATCACTAAACTCTTATTATAAGCCGGTCAAGGTTTTTACGTTATTCTTACTTGTCGATATGTTTATAAACTTAATTTAAGTGCTACATCAGTAGTGCATACCAGTGGCGTTGCGTGGTATTTTTCTTAGGTAGTGCAGAAAATTAAAAAAAAATTGCCGAGTTGCCTGTGCTCGAGTTGCCGGTGCTCGAGTTGTCCCTGCTGGAGTTGCCTCAGCTCTGATTAGATTTGTTTTCATTATTTGTTTACAATAGCTTGTGGAATGATACTTAAGCCTGTACTGTTTTAGGAAATTTTCAACTTACCTTACTTACCGCAAGATATTGATTTTGCGGTAATTTTTGAAGAAATTTTGCTTTTTTGAGTTCATTTGCGGCAGGCAACTATGAGATTGCGGCAGAGTAAGAAGCAAAATGGTTATTGTCTAAATTGGAGGTTTATACGAGATTTTATTCTAAAAAATAAACAAAAAGTTATAGATACCTAAGTTTTTCTTACAAAATTTAAAGGTGATGCAATTGCGGCAGTGCAACACCCCACGCAACGCCCCTGGTGCATACTTATTTTAAACAGTTTTTAATAATTAAATTAAAGATAACTTCGGCTTACAAGCATGTTATTGATAAATACAATATGCTAATTACACTTTAAACTAGTTTTTGAATTTACATACTTTCTATGTTTAAATTTTTGTTGGACTGTTGAAAATTAGAAGAATAGTTTCTTTTTAACAAAATTTGTAAATTTTTTATTATTGTTTATTGAACGACAAAAAAAAAAGCGCTTAAAGTATTTGTTCCTAGAACGATGAAACTATTCGGTTTTTACACAATATGATACCGTTTTTTTTATACTTTTTATTGCAATATTTTTTATGAAAGTACAAAATAGACTTGCGACTCACCTACTTTTCAACTATAGGTGTGCCGAACTATTAAGTTTTATGGTCAAACAATTAAGATAAAACTTTAAAATGTTTAAAACCTAAACTTTCTAGAAAAAGTAGAGTGCGAGAGAAAGTTGACTATGACTATTGATTTAAAAAATAAGTCTTTACTTACAACAAATAAAAGTCACATAAGCGAAAATAAGTATTTAAAATTACAATAGCTATACTTATAAAAGAAAAACTAAAAGTAAAACAAACATAATGAAATATCATATAATTGAAAGAAAGTAATATTTTACATTCTATAAACGTTTTTACTATGTTTTAGTTTAGTACAATGTCTGTTTAATGTAAGGAAATGTATAGATTATCATATTTGTTGTTAACTTATATCCTTTAATTAGTAAAAAACTAATAACAAAATAACAGAGTTTAACTTAGAATTCCGTAACCATTCTCAGATAGGCATGATACGACCAGGAAAACTCTTCTTAACACAGAGATAGTTCCTGGTAGCTGAGTTTTATTTTTTATTAGACATGTTAAAAACGTTTTGGTGTCAAGAACGGTTGGGTTGTACAGAGATGATGGTCTAGTGTAGAGGTGGGTAAGGTACGTCCTGCCAATGCTTACAAAATTCAAGTAGAATCTGACCCTCGATGGTAAAACTGTGATCCGAGAGCATAAAAATCTGGCCCGCTAAACCAAGTTTTGAAGCTTTCATTAGATATTGCAGGATTTGGAATGAAGAGCAAAAAAAAATCTTAGGTACAATTTACGGGAGATTTAAAACATACACTAGATATAGTATGAAAAAGATTATACAGAATTAGTACTTTATCGAAATGATTTGATCGTTGATTAATTTTCATGAATTAAATAAAGTTGAATTACTCTGGCCCGCCAAGGACTAAATTTTTTCATATTTGGCCCGCCGAATAAAAATGTTGCCCACCCCTAGTCGATTGATATTGCCCTGCTGTTTTGAATTAAAAAAGTAAAAAAAAAACACTCACTCTTTCTTCACATTTTTTGGTCTACAAATCACCATGGAATAACAAATATTTTTACAGACGTGGTATTCGTAAAGCTAAAATTAAGTAAAATATCATAGATGCCAAATAAAATTAAAAGTCAATTTTAATCGCTTAAATATAAGCTCCACAAATTTTTGATAGTCGTCTGTTAAAATTTGTATTTTTGGTTGTTTTGTTTGTTTGAACAATTTTTAAATTTTTGCAGCAACTTATAATTCTTGCTCTCATTGTAAAACTAGGCTACTATATTTTTGTTATTTGTATTATGATTTTATCAAGATTGAATTTTTTTTTTTTCTAAAATTATCAACTACCGAGGGTGCCATAAGGAGAGTATAGTTGTTTTTGTATGCATTTTGCAAATAAAATTTTATGTATAAACTTACAAATTAATTTAGTACACAAAAACAAAATTTTACCTGTTTTGGCTACTAATATGCGTTCGTCAGCAAGGTTTTTATTCAAAATTATATATACTATATATAAATAAACTAAAAGTATGTTACATAGTTTGCAGTTGTTTTTCTAAGTTTTACAGTTTAGTTACATTTTTAGTAAACAAAATTGTCTTACAAATTACAAATAAAAAATTAACTGGTAATTTAAGTTCAAAACTTTTATTTTTATATAGAAAGAAAAAGTTAAAACTTACAACAGTGTAGGCTCCTGGTAAGAAAAAAATAAAACAAGCAGCTTCAGACAGAAAAGTTTGGAAAATAGCGATGTTGATTATGATTATACATTAAGGATAAAAGTTGCAAATTTTTTATTAACACTAATTGATTTATGGAGGTTTCTAGGTTGTTCTTAAATGTTAAAATATTTATTCGCTATTTAACGAGAACAAATGTTTTTGGAATTCTAGAAGTTTGTGTTTCTGAAATAATAAAATAAAAATTTTATTCATGCTTGATTTTTTTAAAATCATTTTTGTCTAGTCAGTTATATTTCGTATAACTAAACATCATTTGGCTAATATTTACAAATACAGTAGTTTTTTGTCAGATAATTTCAAAAATATTTTTTTTTTTGTGTAAACAGTTTTACAAAAATGTTTTTGTTTATATTTTTTGTTTAGTTAATGTTTTTGACTTAAAAAAGTGTACAAAACGAAAAAAACTAACAGGTTAAATTTTGCAATTCTACTAACTAATATAGAAGCAACTTTTCACATCTTAAATATTTTCCAGAAATACAACGAAATATCTAAGTAAAAAAAAGTACAGTAATCTTTTGCTTGAGTACGGAGATCTTAAGTACTTACTTCCGCTGTAGCATGCAATTTTTAGCCGAAAACTTGTGTTAAAATTGCAATCATTTTTACTTTTACACGAGAAAAAAAGATATCTCTTTAAGTAATCATAAAAAAAGGTTACCTAAAGAAAATAGAAGAAAGAATAAAATACATTACAAAAATACTAATGAACTTACGCATATTCTTTACAAATTAAAAAATGTCATCACAAACATTTGTTAAACTAGTTTGACTTAAATAAAAAATCTAATCATTAAAAAAAGTTATTCTAATAACTTGAGTTCTTTAAATTATATAAAATATTTTCAAAATACATAAGAGCTTTAGGTTAATTATTAAAAAAACTTTAAAAAAAAAATACTATAGATTTTTACCAACTTTTTATGTAAAAGTATAATTTTAAAACTAATAATAAGTTTATTTGATAAGTGCTAAGATTTAATTAGACAAATTAGAAAACCCCTCTAGAATACTTGAAGTTTGCAATAAAAGTTGTGTCAATAAGCATAAGACTAAAATAAATAAAACAGATCAATTAAAATTAAAAAAAAAAAAAATTCAATTACAATTACACCGACTTCATATAAAACATTGAGAATTTTAATTAAAACAACATTAGTTTAAATTAAAGAATCAACTATATGTTGCTGATAGTAATATTTTTGAAACTACAGACAATGCCAGTTGACTCACGCAAGTACTAAAGAAATTTTAAAGTCGGGTTAATACTCAATAACAGAGCAAATTTTCAAAGTACTCGTTCTTAATTAAACTAACATGTGTTTCTTCAACAGAGCTCTGTAAAAAATAAGTATTGTAAGATTAGAGTAGATCTGGTAAGATTAGAGTAGAAGCTAAAGTAAGTGTATATCAATTAAAAACTATATTTTGAAAAAAATATTATCAATCGATTTCTAACCACTACCGCTTAATGGGCTGGAAAGCGGTTGTAGACTTTTTTGTTGACTATAAAATTAAATTTAGAGTTTTAATATATTGTTGTATAGAACTTGGTTTTCTGAGTTATATACTGTTGTATAGAAATTGATTCTTTTTTTTTTTAAATTGGTTTTGTTTTTTTCTACTTCAAGTAATTTAGAAGCTCTGTAAGTTTAAATTTAAATACTGCTATTTTTGTAAGTTTTCTGTTCAAAAATCACCCACAATACTTATCAATATTTCGTAAAAGTTAAAGTTTACAACAACTATACAAGAATATCTGAAACACGTAAATAAAAAAATAAAATAAAATATATCTTATATATGGTATAGCTCCCGTTGAAAAATATTAAATTTTTTTTTATACTTAAAATGTTTGAAAGTATGGGTTTTAGGTTATTTTAAGAGTATACTGAAGTTCATATAACTCAATACACAAAAGAGACCTCACTCAGTTTTTATTTCTGGCTAGAGCACATAAAATAAGGAAGCTACAAAATACTTTTTATAAGTTTTTTATTCTAGGTATAAAAATCACTTTTAACATTTTGCAGCCTATTATTTACGAAAATTTTTGATTAAGCTTTAAACTGAAAAAAGATAAAAAGGACAAAAAGTAGTTGAATTTAAACTTGCATAATTTCTAAAATACTTTTTTTATACGTGTTTAAACGATAATAAATTTTTTAAAAATATTAATCCAGTTATACCCAGCTATGTTTAAGACTTAAGTATTTATTTAAAACTGAAAAAGTAAATGGCCGCTTGACCCTAATTTTCAGCCAACTATCTACCGTTTTCACGTAATAAAATTTAGATATTATTTGTAAAAATTCAATACAAAAAAGCGTTAGTTTTTTGCACATATACTTATTTGTTAACAATACAAACGTTGCAAAACAGAAATCTTCATTTGGCGAACTGAATTTGTCTGCCGTAGTTTTCTGATTTTTATCTACTTGTACGACAAAATAAGTAAAAGTTAGAAAATTAGTTAACACAAACTTATAAAAATAAAACTGTACCGTTAAATCTGCTAAGTTTATTGACCAACTAGTTTTAAGAGATTATTTTGAGAAAAAATGCAATTTGTAACATATTTATTACATTTTTTTTTATAATAACTATCAAAATAAATATTTTTAAATTATACAATAAAAAATTAAAAAGTAGTTGTTTACAGCTACTTTGACTACTTGTGAATAAAAAAACAACTACTAATATTCATTATAGTATATATTCAAGACATTTTTAAGTTTGAAAGAAAATAAGTAGAAAAGAAAAGTTAGTGTTTTGTTGTTTATTAAAATAAAAAAAAAATTATACTTTGCTGATTTTAAACAACTGTATAAAGTTCATTCAAGAAATAAAATGAAAAATTAGTTAAGTCTGTAATAAAAACAAATTGTACAGTAATCTTCCTTTATTGTACCAACATATGTTTCTGTGTATTAACGAATCAACACACTTCAACTGGGTTGTTAAATGGAAAGAATAACTCTAGGTAATAAATAATAATAAATAGGATAATGACTTTAGCGCTGACTTACTCAACAATAAAACATTATATAAACAAATCTATAGTTTGTAAAACTATGACTAAAACTGTTTTAGGTTTAAATGTTTTGTTTTGCTAAAGAAATTAAGTTTTCATAAACTTAAAAAAAAAATTTCGTGTTAACATTAAGTTGTTGTTTAAATATTTAATATAGTATAAACAAACTTCAAACAATTTTTGTTACTGACAGTATAGCAGCATTTATATCTTACCTGTAATTAAAGAGAATTTCTGTTTTTTACAAATTAGTTCTGTATTGTCAGCTGTGTATTATCTTCAAAATCATTTTTAACTGTTAAATATAATAATTGATAATTAACTTTAGTAAGAATTTAAAAAACTAAACTAGCATATTAGTTCTAAATACTGTGTATCGAGTTTTTAGTAGTTGATCTAGTTGGTAGAGTTTTAAATAAAGTTAAAAATATTGTTATACTTTACTTTTAAATATTTGAATATGTAAAATACTAAATTTTTTCAAACACTTAATAGTGTTCCAAAGATTTTTTTCATTTAATTTAGTTGTATTAAAGTTAAAAAATAACAATTTTTTTTTAACTTATTTCTTCATAGTATTAAAACGTATCCGCGCTGTATCACTCGATAACCGAAAAGTCTTTTTGTACATAAAGTCCCTAGACCAAACTTTTTGAGCGCTTATTTTTTGTTCTTTAATAAGCAGTTGATATAAACTTTAACTGGCCAAAATACCATTTTAGTTCTTTTATTTAGTATGTTCGGATGGTAGTAATTTACTTCGTTTAATAATGATAAGTTTGGTATTTTAGCAGTTTAAACAAAAATAGGTAAAACAGAGAACAAATATTTATCAGACTTTATTTACAACGGGAGCTGATCATTTCTAACTCGCCATTATTTAAATTTTGATTGTTTACATTTGCTCATTAAAAAAAATATCGTTGTATCAGAAAATTTACATATACTAACATATTTACTTGTACTTTTTCAATAACTATTAAAATTATTATTATGCCGAGTTTAAGTTCTAAAAACGTTTGGTTATAGTTGATTGTTAACAAAATTGTTGTTTTTCAAGATAAAATGTCTCGTTTAGTTTATCATGAGAAAAAAGTATGAATTTTATATATATATATATAGAACTAAAATACACAAAATAAACTTTTGCTTGGGACAGCTGTTTCTGCGTTTAATACGCGTCTTCAGCCAAGTTTTATTCAATGAAAAGCAAACTTGTAAGTACAGCAATAAAATTATACAAAGTTAGGTATTACGTAATAATAGAATAAATAGTTATTTTTAGACCAAATTATTAACAGAGTTTTTAGATAAATTTATATATATATATTTATATATAAATCAAATATATACATATACATTTATATAAAACTAAAATACACAAAGTAAACTTTTGCTTGGGACAGCTGTTTCTGCGTTTAATACGCGTCTTCAGCCAAGTTTTATTCAATGAAAAACAAACTTGTAAGCACAGCAATAAAATTATACAAAATCAGGTATTACGTAATGTTAGAATAGATTGTTAATTTTTGACAAAATTATTAACAGAGTTTTTAGATAAATTGTTTTCTATAATGTATGCAGCCAGTTTGTAATTCGTTTCTTTTGTTTAGAGATTCAGATTTTTTAACTTTTAAAATTTCGATTTTTTCCGCATTGCACAATTTACATCCGTTTTTTAAATTATACTTATTTTTCGTTGTTGTTAATATTTCCCACTGAATTTTAAAATTGACCTTGTAATTTTTTAGTTTCCAAATATACTGCGATAATGTTGTCGTATTTTTATGTTTTATAATATATGTATTTTAATATTATATATAAATTTATATATATGTTTATATATATATATATATATATATAAAGTAACTATATTAAATAGTAAAAACCAAATTAATTATTGAAAAAAAACGTTAAGTAGACGTTACTCTTAAGTTTCCAAGTTGCATCGATAGAATGTTTGCATTTTTCAACTAATTCGATTTTTGATTTCAATGGTGTTTAAGAGTTTGCAAAAGCTATCCTATATATTTACAGAACATATTTTTTTTGGTTTGTTTTGTTTCATCTTTCCCACAATAAAATTTCTCAAATTAGTTTATTTAGTGTTTATACTATGAATTTAGTTCTTAATTTTGTGTTTTTTTTTTCTAAAGTTTTGTATATGTAAAATAGTTTTCCAGTAGATTCTATGTACAAGATTTCCTATTTAATGGGCTTAACAATTGCTTTGTAGATAACTCTTTCATTAAGCTATTGACTTTAAAAATAATTTATGACTTCCTTTACCTTGCAATTATAAATACCTCCCCCATTATTGAGTTATCATTTGTATCAAAACTTTTGTGATACTTATTAGGTATCTCTTCTTTTGGGTTTAGAATAGATGAGTATGAAGGTTTAATTTTATATCTATTGAAGATTTTGCTAAAAATTTTAGGTTTTAGATAGTGCTTCTATACAATCTTGAATAATTCTAGTTTTCAAAATTCTTTTAATGTTTCAAATTAAGGAAGGTACTTGTAGAATACAATTTTTTTCTTTTTCTTTTTTGCAGAGCTGCAAACTCAAACTTAGTATTGACTTTTTTTCTTAAAGTTTTCTATAGAACTTTAAGTTTTTAAAGATGATATTTGTTAAAAAAAGACGTTCTGGATTGTATGAGGTATATCTTAAATTATACTTACAGCGGTTCGAGTTACAGTTTACATAAATTTCTAAACTTTCTGAACTTAAAAAAAAGAATTAAATAAGTTTATTCAGATACGTAACTTTTTATTGTTGTTATCGCTAATATAAGTTTACTTTTTGAGTTTGAATAATTTTATGTAAATGTTCAATACGAGTTTTTAGAAATGCTACTACAACTAAAATTCTTTAATACCTACTGATTTTTAGATTTTTGATTTCTTGTATGTTTAATATTGACTTCCTACCTTAACGAATTTGTACATCATATTATTAGTTATTTGAACGAAAAAAAGCGCTCAAAATATTTGGTCCTAGGGCCTGGTGCACAAAGAAGCTTTTGGTTATCGAGTCGCACATCACGGATACCTTCCGTCTTGTTCAGGTCATAGCTTAGAGGCAACGTTTTTAGTCGGCAGGCCAGATGTTGAAAAGTTTTAGTCTTTGGCGGGCCGGTGCATTTAAATTTAATTTAGTTCACAAAAATTACTCAATTATACAATTCGTTTCGGAAAAATACTAGTTCTCTATTACCTTTTTTTACTATATGTAGTGGAAATTTCAAATTTTTCTTAAGTTGTACAATGACCTTTTTTTGCTCTACATTTCATATCCTCTAGACTAGAATATCAAAAGCAAGTTTAAAGATTAGGTTTAGCAGGCACGATTTATATGCTCCCGGGCCGATTCCACTTAAATTTTGTAAACATTTGCGGTCCAGTCATTTTCACTCCGCGGGCTAAATCCGGCTCGTGGACCGTACGTAGCTAACCTCTAGCTTAAAACACACTTTTATTATATTACGTAAAAACAGGTCTCCTTGTAGCTAAAATTGTTAGTATAGTTATATCAATTACCAAAGGAATAACTAATCTTAAACTTTTTTGAAACAAAATAAATGTTACAAACAACATTAAAGAGTTTACTTAAGTTAAAGTATCTTTAAAAAGAAATAATTAAGAATGTGAGCATATAGATAGGTATAGCAGTAAGGATTAAGAGTAGCAGTATAGTAAAAAATAAAAATATCTAATTATCGTTTAAAATTATTGATTATACTTGCCATACTGAAAAATTGTATTAATGTTCATCATTATGTATTCATACCTTTTTTAAAATGTTTGAAAAAATTTGAAGTATTGTAACTTTCGGTATTTAGATATTAAAATTTTTTTAGATTATTTTTCAAAATTTTTAATGGACTTACAGAAAATTATTAAAAAACCAAAGTCACTGTTTATATTGTATTTTATAACCAAATAGCTAAGGAAATCAAGAAAATTATTATCAAAGCTGCTGAAAATTGTAAAAGTTTTTAAGTAAAGCTCAAAGTGTTATATGAAAAAAAAGCAAATAAAACTGTTTTTTATTACAAAAATTCAGTATTTATTGTAAATATAAAACTTGTTTGCATGTTTTTATCTATATAAAGATACAAGTTTGTAGGTCAGTAGATAATAGAAAAAAACATGAACTTGCTGTAAATATTTCTGTTTTACTCAACATTTATATAAAAATCAAGTTATAAATTTATTTTAAATCTTATATCAAAAATATTTTAACAGTTTGATATGCCTGAATAATTTAAACTTAAAACACCTTTTGATGAAACATGTAAAAATAATTAAAGAGTCTATTACAGCCTCTTAACATAATTTCTCTCTAGTTGTAACAATTTAAAAAACTACCACAGATAGATAAAAACACTAAACAAGGTTCATTCAGTAAGTAGATTATCAAAATTCTGTAATTTTTCTAAGAGTAAATTAGCAAAAAACTGAACCACACGGTCATCAACAAAATCAATGTGACACTCTGCGACCTGGTTTCGTCCTCATTATGACTTATCAGGCAGAATTATTTACATTAGTCGTTGTACTGGTGTATTCATCATACTATGTCTGCCTGGTAAGTCCTAATGAGAACGAAACCAGATCACAGAATGTCATATGGATTAATGTTGGTGGTCGTTCGATTCAGTTTATAGCTAATTGTAATGGTGGGATAACATCTAGGCTTTGCCGAATGTGGTAAAAAACCTTAATACTAAAATAAATGTTAAGCAAATGCTTTTTTATATTATTTTAGCTGATAAAACTAATAATTATATAAAAGATAGTCTAAAATTTGTTTAAATTCTAAGTAAAATTAAATTGAAAATGAACAAGTGCATATAGCTCAACCTTTAAAAACAAAAATAAAAGTTTAAACTAATGTTTTTAAAAAAGTAAAACTTATTCTAAAAAAAACAATAATTTTAAATTTTTTATTCTGCTTTTCATATACATCTTAGAGTAAAAACATTTTTTATGATGACTTTATTTAGTTTTTTTATAAGGTTCAACAAACTAAATTGGCTAGTTAGAGAAAAATCAACATTAATCTAAAAATTTAAAACAACATTTATAAACAATACACTTATGACTAAAAGTAAACTTGGACTTAAGTCCCTGGATGAGGATTCGTCAAAAAGTTTTTCTTCTAACTTTAGGTGATTCAAAGCTGCAACGGCGGCGTGCAGTGCAGCGTTCGTATCCATGGAAACCCTGTTTTGGTTATCGTTCATTCTGTAGTCCATGAACCCGTCTTGGTCGTCAGGACCTCCGACCAGGGCTCCAACAAGCGACTAAACAATTTAAAATTCCTTATTATGAAATTTAACACAAGAGCATTAGATAAAATTGTTTTACGTTATAAACAAAATGTAGAAATTAAAAATACGTAAAAACACTACAAGTCAAAATTTTTTTTTTTTAAATAATTTTTGTAGAAGTTTTTGACTTGTAAGTAATATACTTTTTTAATTACATTACAATCAAATTCTAATAGATTTAATTTTTAACTGATTAGAATCAAAGGCTCACCTGGGGATTCGGTCTGTTCTTGTTTTTGTACTCTTCTCCGCACGGAAAAAAACTTCTCGGACACGAGCTTCCCTTGTGCTGGGGCTGCGTTGGCCACTTGTCCCCATACCCGACTATGAAACTTTGCTCGGTCTTTTGGCCAGCCAAATAGTCGATCTGCTCTCTGGCTAAGTCTCGCCACTTCGACGCGTTTTTGTGGTTGGGAAAATACTCAAAAGATAAGGCTAGAATGAAAGCTGCTCCGGCTGAAGAAATTTTAAATAAACTAAATGTTAAAAAAGCAGATAAAATATATTTTAATTTTTTTCCCTCATACTTTATTAATAATGATTTTTATTACACCTTACAATTTTATTAAAATATACTGTTTAAAGCTACTTAATTAATAATAAAATTTTTAAGTAGTAGTCTTAGGCATGGAGTAGGAACTACCTTCAATTAGGGGAAGTCCCCTTTTTTGTGCTAAACACTTAGCGGCTTTAAGGCTTTTCTCTCTAGGTCTAACTTAGTAACTAATAAATATGTAATAAACTTACTATATATAATTTATTTTATTAAAATAGTATATTAACAAAGTGATAAAGCAGCTAATATATCAGTAAAATAAAACTGCGAAAATAAACACAACATATAAACACAAAATTCTACAAATAAAAATGTTGTTAATAATATTCTTAATGTGTTTGAATGTCACAATCTTAAATACAAAAATAGGTCTTAATAATGATACAGAGTCTTAATATACCTTGTGCTTCATGCACAACGATGGCTAAACTGACCACAGTACAATACAATAATACAAACAAACACCGAGATCTTATAAAATGAAAATCATTAAAAAAAAATTTAAATTCAATTAGTGTATAAGAATCTTAAAGTTGATGTGCCTTCCGCACGGTCTTATGGCTAACTGAGCGCCATAGCAAATACTGTTAAAGTTTTATTATGTGATTTGGTAAACAGTCGAATAACGCCCCCTCGCAGTCATTTAAAAATTAACGAAATATTACATTTTGTTACAAAGTGATATAAAAAATAGGTTAGTACGGAAGAGTTAGGTTTGGGCGAGGGTTGGCAGATATTTGGTGGCCGTGGGTCACAGTTGTAGTTTTAGTTTTTACTCTCTTAAACAGACCAGGAACATCTAGTCTAAGTTTTGAATTTCTCGTGAAATGTATCTAATATCTTTTTTCTCTTCATTTGAATCGCAGAATATTAAGTTTAAGTGTCAAAATTTTATTTGTAGTTTCTTCTTTGCAAATTACCCTTCATGGGCCGCAGATTGCCGACTTTTGGATTAGGACTAAAAAAGAAAACTCTTTTGAAATTTAAACAAAACTTCAGTAACTTATAAGAAAAATGTTACAAAGTTTAATAAGAATGTTAACAGCGAAATGTCATGATTATTAAAATAATAAGAAGATGTAATAATACTTTTGTAAAATGTTTAATTGAAATTGGATTATTACATTAATATTAAATCACGTTTTAATGCAGTGTTTAGTTTAAACAAAGTTTTAATAATACACAAAAATTAATGTAATATTTAAAAACTGATAAATATTTGCTTGTAACTACTATATTAATGTTTGCTTAGTAATTATTTAATCAAGTTATCCCTTTAGTTTTTTAAAGGTAGTTTTTGACACTTAAAATGTTTTTGATTTCTTTATATAAATAGCCGACGGTAAATGATTTATATCTATAGGAATTTATTAGCACGGTTAAATTGAGCTAAGCTATGATTAAAAAAAAATACAGTGCATGTTTGTTGTTTACCGATTTCGTTAATAATTAGGCATACAAACCAAGAGACATATAAAAAAAATAAAGTTTTTAAGTTGAGATTTATCTTTACAATGACTAAAAAACTAATTATTTTTGAAAACGATAAGCAATTTTTATAAACTAAACACAAAAAGATACGCAAAAATTCTTATAATGTAGGTTTTTATAAAACTTAAGACCTTTTGTACTTTTAACTTTTGTGCATATTTAGGAACAAACATAAAGTTTTTTTAAAAAGTTCTATACATCTTTTAAGGTTAAAAACTACTTGTTTTTTTTACATGTTGCGTTTATTAGTTTTCTACGTATTCTTTAAAAGTTAGACACTTTTACTCATCTCATAACATTTTAAGAACACCAATCTGACTCTTTATTTTTATTTGTATTTTTATTCACCAGTTATTATACACTAAATGTGTTTATGAGAAAAACCGCTTAAGTTGATACAGTTTTATAAGTTAAAATTTTAAAGTTCTGCTTATAAATATACAGGTAAGCTAAGTTGTAGAGTAAGGCACATAAGTTTTGACTTTTTTGCCGTCTCTGCAACTTGTTTTTCTGTTGATTATTTTCTAATAAAAAAGTATATGAATGGCTACAAAGTCTTACAATTCAACACAAACGGGTTTAACATGTATAAGTTTATGGATAAATTCAAAAAAATATTTTAAGCTTTGACTAGTTTAGTAGTTTTCTTTTAAAACCGCTTAACATCTGAATAAAAAAATATTGCATAAATTGTGAAAAGAACATATAAATACTAAACTATGTAGAAGTAAATGATTTTTTAAAACGAGTATAGCCTTGTTGTATACTTGTGTAGTAACTTAACCAAATTGCTTTATAATAAAAATAAATGATTGACAGACCTGCATGTTTTGAAGGTTGAACATTATCAAGGAAAAGAAGACCATTGGGTGTTCGTTTCGCTTGACCAATAAGGTAGTTGCAAAATGGTGCAATTATACTAACATCATTTCGATTTATTGCTTTCAACATGTTTACTCCTGCCTGGTTCAAATTTGTTAATAAAGATTAAGTTTTAAAGGTTTTGTTTAAATTGCTTAATTTAATTACGCAGTGATATACATTAAAAAAAAACTTACCTGTAAAACTACTTTATATCTTATAAAAATAGAGTGAACAATACATAACTAGGGATCAAACAAAAACCGACTCTTTTGTCGTCCCAATTGAAGCTTTTTGGCACGTCGGAAGAATCAGCGAAGAAGTCTTTGTAGGAATCTTTACCAGAACACAAGTACAACCAGAAGGCGGCCCACTCTATCTCGTCATTGTAGTCTGTCGATCTAACAAACAGCTTGTTTAAAACATATAACAAAGTTTTATTTAGTTTTTGTAAAATTTAAGTAGTAAACTGAGCTTTGTTAAGTAAAAACTATTATGATAAAGTAGAGTTTATTTTTTTAAAATTTTTATTGTAATAAGTTGTAAGATATAAGTTCAACTAGCTATATTTTATATGTATAATTAAAAATTATTTACAAAAAAAAAAATTTCAAAACAATTTAACCTAATAAAAGTCTATCCTTGAAAAAATAATTTGGAAAATGTCATTTGTATTAAAAATGATAAGTATTTACAAAAACACTGGTTAAAGTAAATATTAAAGTACTTAAATATGAAAACAAAAGTTTATATATAAAAAGATAGTTTATTATTTAAAAAGAATATATAAATGTTTATTTCAAACATTTCTTACTTATAAAAGTCTTCAGCAGATGGGACGCTTTCGTGATACAATGTCATTTTTGCTTTCAAAGTAAATTTGTTGAAAACATATTCAGCTCTTTCGCACATTTCAGTTACACCGGATACTCCTAATTAGTTAGTCATCAATTTGTACTGGTGTTTTTTAAATAAAGTAGTTTTATATAGTTTATTTTTCTATTGCAATATAATTAAATTGGTATAATGTTATATTCAAATGCAAAAATGATGAGTATTTAAAAAAGACAATAGCATAAACAACTGTTACTCTTAAAAAAACAACGTAGATCACTATTATTTATTCAAATAGTGTCTATAAATAAGAACACTTTAAGAATAAAAAGTTAGAGAACTTGTTGTAAACTAAAAACCAACTCATTCCTTTCATGGCAATCGAAGCAGCTGCCAATGATGCCGCCATTTCAGCAGTGAAATCGGTTCCCGGGTTGTCCATGGTTACCGAGTAAGAAAGTCTCGTGTCCGACATTTCATCGGGACGAACCCACTTTTCTGTGTATGGGTCTCCGATTTGAGCAACAATTTTCGTTCTAAAAGTTTTATTTGTTAAAAAAATCTATAAATATTGAATTAAAAGTTTTTCTTTGAAAAATTGTAAATATATTTCTAGAGTTTTAAAATATTTTTTTGCTATAACTTTGTCTTTAAAATTATACCGTTTAATCTAGAAATATAATAGTACCAACAAGTGAATATTGTTTTTAAATTTGTGTTTTATAAAGTATGCATCTAAAAAAGTTATGTGTTTTTAGTGGATTACGAATAAATAAATGTATATATGGTGTTTATTAAACGACAAAAAAGCGCTTAGAATATTTAGTCCAAAGACCTGGTGTACGAAAAAACTTTTCTGTTATCGAGTCGCACACCACGGATACCTTTTAACGTCTTGTCCAGGACTATACAATAAACTTACAAATCGACATGAGTTTTTCTTATGTACTGAATTCCCCAGTTTAATGCATCTATAGTGTCGTATATCAGTCCGCTTTTGTGCAGACTTTCTGCAAACTCAATGTGACTCCAAGCTAACATTGTCATAGAAAAACAAAGAGGAAAACCAAACTTTACATTTGTGTACCCTAATAATGTTATAATGCTTGGTAAATATAAAACAGTAATAATAAGAACGTTTTATAATCTTTTAAAAGTTAAGACATACATAAGTCAGTATTTTAGACTAAACTTAATACTATTATTAGAATAAAAGAAAGTTTTTTTGATCAACATTTAATAACTATAGACATATTTTATTTAAAAAAAAAATTGTAGTTGTTTGCAAATAAAAAATCCAAGCGAAACAAGTTGTTGGAACATAAGATCAACAGTTTGAATAGCGTAAACTCAATTTATTAAAAACTAACGACGTTTCTCTATAGTATAGTATAGCAAGCACAGTTTTACAGAATTGTTATAAAAAAGATGGAAGTTTCAATATGTAATTCAAATTCATTATAAATATTTTCTACTGGAAACAAACAATATTACGAAAAATTGTTAAGCAACCCTTAAGTTTTCTATTAGACATTTTAGTTCAAGTAAGAGTTGATATTAAAATTTATTAATTTATCTATTTTACTTACTTTAAATAAAACAAATTAATACTACTAAAAAATACTTTAAAACATTACCATCGTAATACCCTCCAACTAAATTTGTTGTAATGTCATTTCCGTCTTTTAAACCTGAGTCTCCTCTCCACAACACTTTTTTGTCATTTGTCAGTATTCCTGACCTAAATTAAAAAGTTTTCAGAAATAGCGAAAATATTTCTTAGATTTTTAGCATGCTGAATTTCGGTTGCTTAAATGTTTTAGATTATGAGTATTAATGACATTAGATAAGCAAATTGACATGACAATGCTAAGTGACATCAAAAATGCTAATCTAGTAGTTTCAATTTATACTGTTTTTAAATAAAGAATCTTTTGTACTACTAATTATTTCTTATCTAAAATTTGAATCAAAGGGAAATTTATTATGAATCATTTGAATTTTTATTCATTGTCATAAAGTTTAATCTTACAAAACTGAAATAACTAACTTTTCGAAATGATAATTAAGAGTTAGAAATAAGCCACATAACTTAAATAAACCTTTTTAACTTACGCATAAGAATATCTATAAGTTTTAAAGACTCTACATTTAAGCTTATCTAAAAGAAATCTAAACTTGTTTATAATGATAACTTTAGTGTATATAAAACAAGTATTTTTTATTTTGATTTTTATGTTTTCTTCTTTTTAACTTGTTGATTTATTCTTAAATAATTTTTTCTTTGACAGGTTAAATAAGATTTTTTTTTTAAGAAGAGTATTTCAGTAACATTTTTTACAAGCTTTAACTTTGAGAAAAAATATAATAACCTCTGTGCCTCAAAAAAGAGAAAAGACTTTTTAAGGATATCTTTGTAATCTGGTAGATTCATCTCGTTGATTTCTTCTTTTGAACGCTGCTCAGCCGCAGGAAGCTCAACTAAATGCATAAGTATGTTTAAAACATTCTATTGTAAACAGACTTTGATTATTCTTATTTGCATACTTTTTAATGCTTGAATATTTTCACGCACAAGTTTATTGCAGTCATCACTAGTTTAAACTTCAATTAAAAAAGTTTAGACTGAATATTATAAAGTTACTTAAGATAAACAATGAACTTGTACTGCTTTTTGTCTTTTAAGGGTACTAAATACTTTTGTTTTATAAAGCGCAATAAAAGCAAGCTCATAAAGTAATTTTTAAAATTTTTATTTCTATAGTAACTTTCTTTCTTTTGCTAAAAATTTTAAGAAACAAAAATAATTCCTTTAGAAGTTTCATAACCTTTACCACGCATACACACGATAAACTATTCAGGAAAACTTAAAAACTAAAAAACATTTAAAATAAATTACAAACTTTCATCAAGAGTTATTGTTCCTGGTTTATCATAATGAGGTCTTGTCTTCTGCCCATATATGTGATAATCTAAAAGCGATGCGACAGCTGATTGAAACCTGTTTTGAAACAAAGAACTAAGTTATATGAGTTTTGAAAGCACTTATTTCATCAATAGAAATTACGTGGAAGTTTTCTTATTCAGTGCCTATTCAAACCTAAAACTCGGGCTTATCTTTTAGTCTTAGCAAAAAAAACTTCTTTATTTATATTAAAAAAAAAACTAATTTAAAACTCTAAGATTCAATAAAAAAGTTACTTAAAAAGACCAATTTATTATTAATTAAAATTTTTTGTTGAGATAGAAAATATTTTATTCAATAAGTTGTAGGCATTTACTTAAAATATTGATTACATAAAAATGACTCGTGAAATAATGAAGCAAATTTTAGATTATTGTAGTAGATAGAAAGCAATTTCTGTTTTTTATATAAGACACTTACTTTAATACTTTGGTTAATATTTACTAACAGTACTTAAATTGAAGCTAGCTAAAGTTTTAGTTTGATAAAAACATTGAGTGTTAAGGACTAAAATGTCTAAAGTATTTTAAGATCATATGACAAACAAAAAACTAAAAAACATTTAAATCTGTAAATCGGTAAAAAATCTGTCTCCATTGTCTGTCTATCTCCATTGTCTCCATTATATATAAAACTGCAATGTTTTTTTTTTACAAACTAGTTATATTTTTACAAACCCAGCATTGAAGTCAAGCGTCACACTGTTTTGTTTCTCATTGGTTCGCTGGTCATGAAAAGCATCGTCTGCCGAAGGTCCTCCGACCAATGCACCATACAGTGTAAATCTTAAAGGAAAATTAAAAAATATTTTCAAAACTTATAAAGTAAACTTTTACAACAAAGTGTTTGAAAGAATTTGTTACCTTATTAAATGTGTTCACTTTCTCTGTATTAAGGAAGCTTAACTTAAAAACTGAATAAAAAAGTAAAAACAACATGGTGTAGAATGGAAAAGTATAACAATAACTAAAAAAAAAAATAATGTTAAACAAACGTGTTTGGAATGCTATTGTCAAATCTGGGGCAAGGTTCGGGGGGCAATGGACAAAAGCTGGACTTGTGGTAAGGATGTCTCGGGTATCCTGTCCCAAAACCAATTTGGTAGCTGCGACCACTCGCTCCTAGCATGTAGTTTATTTGTTTTTCTGCTAATTCTCTGTACGTTTTTTAAGATTTAACTATTCATTTTATAATATTTACTTATTTAAGTTTTTAAAACTTTCAAGGTTAAAAACTAAAAAGCCTGGAAAAAAATTAGTAAGGAAGCTAAAGCTTAAGCTGAAGGCTTAATAGTCAGTGTGTTCCTTTATCTTTTTATTTTACTTTTAGAGATAACTTGAGTAAATCTAAAGTCTTATAAATTTCTTTTCTTAATTAAAGTGATTAAAAAAGTAATATAAAACGTTTTTTGATATATATTTATCTAACTTTGTTTAGTTTTTTATACTTTTTGTAACGGATGAAAGACTTGATAAAAAGCTAGAGATCATACTAAAATTCAATGCAAATGTTAATCAATCTCTAAAAATGAAACCTGCTCGACTGGGGATTGATATTCAGATCTGCTGCTACTGAGCATATGAAGGCGGTGTTTGCTGCGTACCTCAGCGGACCCCATTCACTAATGAACAGCAACCCACCTGCCGTGTGCGTCGACTGAACACCGAACTCATTGCGATGTTCCGGCCCTGAGTACGAACAGAACCTTACAAAAAAAATTAAAGCTGAATCGATTACTTTTGACTAGATTGTGTTTAGAGGATGGTGTCTAAAACAAGTCGTGCAACAAACTAACCAGCTGACGTGCATTCTGTAATTAGACTTTTTCGTTATCTCTGCTAGCAAAAGCTGGATTCCCGCCTTTTTGTCGCTCCAAGAGAATTCCTTAGCCTGATATAGTTACTACACTTAGTTAAAGATAAACTACTTATCCTTTTTAGCATACAATAAAACACAGCTCGTGATCTTAAATGTAAATAAATAAATTGTTTTTTACGTATATTTTGTTACGACATTTATATAATACTTTTACAACCAAGTGCATTACAGCATCTGTAACTTAAAATTGTTACTTTAAAACAACTTCTTGTAAAGAATCACTGTTAGTACTTTATAGTTTTTTTACTAACAACTTTCAAGTGTTTCAGATTATACCATAACGTTTGAACAGTTTCAGTTAGTTATGTATGCTAAGTACACTATTTATTATAATTTAAACTTACTAATGTCCCAAGCTTAAAGTTTCTGTAGTTTTGCTCTGCATCCTTCAAGTAACTTTTCTTTCCTGTTCTTCTATAAAGCCACACTGCGGCCCAAACAAGTTCGTCCCTCAGCTCTTTTTTTGATGATCTAAACATTAATCGTTTTTAAGCTGTATTTAAACTTAAATAATTTCAAATATATATTATTATTAATATGATTTTTTTTGTTAAAGTTTATAAAGTTTTAACTATTTCAAATTAGCACTTTTTAGATACTTAAAGTAGAGAGCTTGTATGTTCACTTAAAACTTTTTTTTATACATTTTTACTATTTTTTTGTCCAACTAGTGAGAAGTATGAAATATCAAAAATATAGTTTTAGTTTCTAATAATTGTTAAATAAGACTTCAAAATATAATTTTATAATCGTTTTTTAAAACAAACTTATGAAGTATACATGTATGTAGTTGTATATAAATGCTTAAAATAAATGTAAAATTAACAATTTAACTTTAAATAAATTTAACACTAGATTATTTTAAACTAAAAGTTAACGAAACTTGTAAAACTTTTATTAACTCTTATAAAATTTTTATAACCCGTTTGTAATAAAAACTGTTTCTAGCCTGTATGACTGTTCTGCTTCTGCAACGGATCTGCTGTACGACTTTCGGTAGTACATGGCAAACTCGTATAACTCCTCACTGTGACGTAACAGTTCTTTCGAGTAGCCGGGATCCGTCGGGTTGAAGACAATGGAGGCTGCAGCAAGCGCCGCCGCTACCTCAGCAGCCAAATCCGCTCCTGTTGATAATGAATGTTCGTTTTAAAATTTTAGAAAGTTTAGAAAGTTTTCAAAAAAGTAGCACTTTAAGTTCAAAAGATAAGTCACATATTTTAAATTAAAAATAAGATTGAGATTAAGATTTTTAATCATGAGTTGACACTGTTAGTTCAAAACACTACATACGCTACTATTAAAATTAGCTTAAAATTTGATGTCATATATATTTTGTATTTTTGATAGAAAAGCTTTATGGAATCCAAAATATTTTAGAGAGTTTGTTAAATAAATATTTGTAAAAATGTAAAGATGACTCTATAAAATAATTTTTAAGAAACCAGTAAACCCAATATTTATAATACCAAGTCGTATAAAAATAACAAAAATCTTATGAGGCTTTATTTTTTAAATATTTTGAAAAATCGTACATAAAAAACTAAAAAAACTTATTTATAACAAAATTTTATTTTAAGTAAGTAAATAATTAATATTTAACCTGGTTTTTCAGTGTCAATTTTATAAGAGACTCTTTTATAGTTATCGGTGTTCATATCTTGAGGTGCTCCTTGAAATTGTCTGTCCATTGCTTTGTTTCCGACCTATTGATAAAAAACTTATAATATTTTTTATTTTGTTGTTCAGTAAATTTTGTTAAAAATACTTATTCATAGCCTATTTACAAAATTTTTGTAGCTTAAAAAGTTATAAAACATTTTTTAATCTAGTGAGATTTTTTAAGAATATTAAAAAAAAAATATATAAAAACTAACTTGAGCCCAAAACTCAAACTTATCAGTATGGCATTTGATAAAATAGTCAGTGGCCCATTTGATGCAGTCAAGCGCATAATCTAGTTGTCCAATAGTTTCGTACGTCCTTCGGTACCTAATAAGCCCCCAAGACAAAATAGTTGTCATGGAAGCCTGTGGGAACCCGTATTTAACGTACCCTGCTCCTGTTTTTAGAAGTTTAATTTAGTTTACTTTAGAAGTTTTGGTTATATTTGGTTAGTTTTTGGAGTATTGAAACCAATCACGCTTAGTTTAAAAACGATTACAAAGCTTTAAATTTAATATATTTTATTTAAGAAAAAATTGCTTCAAAAAAATTCCGAAAACAAAACAAAAAACTAAGACTATTTAATTGCGTAATATATCATATTGCTTTGTTTAGCAGCACGGATAAGCCGTTAGGTGGAAAAACTAAAAACTTTCTTTTTCATCATCAAAAAAGTCTTTCAATTTTTAATTTTATCTAATGCAAGTTAACCGTCATAGTATCCACCGACGAGATCAACACCGTTGTCGTCTCCATCGTACAAACCGGAATCCCTCCTCCATTTCACGCGTTGGTTGTCAGGAAGAATCCCCGATCTCTGTGCCTCGTAGAACAACAAACTTTTTGCTATTGATTCCGCATAGTTGTATCTAAAAAAACTATTTTTTTAAACAATTTTCATAAATTAAATTGAAGTATTTTATATCTGTTTTTTATGTTTTAAAACGATTTATTGAAAATAGTAAATAAATGAAAGTACTTGATGTGTTTTATAATACTAAATTATTTATACTTTAAAATAAGAGTTAGTGCTTTGCTAATTTATACAAAAAAAAACAAAGTTTTTAATTAATTAAATCAAAATTGTCAAATAGATAGTTACTTAACCTTGGTTTTTTACCAACATATCGTAAGTTCGAAAAGTCAAATTCGGGCGGTTCATTTAATACATCATTTATGTTTGAGCTTTGCTTTGGTCCAGTATCTTCAGAGTCACCTGTTTCTGGTTTTTATATGTTTTTGAAGGATGTAATATTTTTTTTTAATTTCTAGTTTTTTTTTTATATACGCGATTTTGTGCACTTAAAATAATTAAGCTTTTAGACAACTTAAAGCAGGTTTTAATATTGTCTATTGTAGACATTGTTTTAAATTTTATAGTTAAATCAATAATAATTTTGTGCTTTTGAGGAAAATAACACGTTTCAAACATTAGATGCTTTATAACAAAAAAGTTCTTTTTTTTTCTTGATCTGGGATAAAATTTTGTAAAATTTTATTATATATCTTTACAATTCGTTTAAAAAAATTTCCATGAGTTCAGTATGTTTTAAAATTTAAGAGTATTTATTTTTTTACAAGTCGTAATTAGCTTTTTAACCAAGTTTTACGATGTTAAAAAATAACTAACCTACTATTTCTAAGCTTCTTGAAAAATTAAAAAACAATGTTAAGACAAAAAATAAAAATTGCAGCATAGCCAAGGCAGTTTTTATCTTATTAAAAAAAAAAACTTAAAGAAACAACAAATGTTTTGCATACATTACTACAGCTTTAACAATGCTATACTGAAAATGTGCTACTATGAGCCGAAACTTATTGAGCCCGAGGCTGTAGTAAGTCGTTGTAAAAAAAATCTAAATTTATTTAGCAATATTTTACTAAGTAAATTAAATTTAAGATAGTTATTCAAAATATTTAAGAAATTTAATTAAGAACACAAGTTTAAGTTAAATTTAACAAAATATAATTTATTTTTGTAATCACTTCTTTTCTATAAAACTAAAAAAAAATCATAATCTAGTTTTTTTTACAGAAAAAATAAGCAGGCAAGTATGTAAATGTATTTACAACTGATATTAGTTCAATATAAAAAAGTTTTAAAACAACAATATAAAGCACACTACTTTCTAAAAAGTTAAAAAAAAAATTAAACAGTACATAATACTTAGTTTTTATAATACATTAGTCACCCCAAACATATATACTACGCGTCGCCACTGGATGAAACAAAAAGTGTGTACAGTATAGTCTTCATACACGAAAGCTAACTGTTTTATATGCAATGTTTTAAAAAAATCTAGGTGTAAAATTAGTGATATTTTATTTATTTATCAAGCTAATTTAAGCACAATTTTTGTTAAGAATGTTTGAGCTATAAAAGATAAATGTATCTAGATACGTTTTGTTTCTAAAACTAATATGTTGCTCTTTTTAATTAATTGGAACGAGTTAATACTTTAGGTAAGATCCTGTTTTATTTTGAAATCACCAACCGGATCTGTTTTTAAAATTAGGATCAGTCGAACCAGGATATTTACATCCGGATAGTAAACAATTTATCTATCAGGAGGTTACAAATTATTCTGTTGTTTTTTTTACATAAATAGAAAATAACAATAATGTAATTTCTTATTGACATGATTTAATTATATTAGTATTTGAATTTTTTAAATACTTTTTATAATCTTAAACCATATAAAATTTCTAATTTTTTTTATCTAGTTTAACATTTTATTAAGATTTCATAGAACTTGAATTAGATTTTTTTTTCTCATTGAGCTTTAGACCGTTTTAAAAACCATAAAACTTGTAACTCTGTTCTAAAGCATTATCATCGAATCTGAAATATATTTTTCTGTAGCTTTCAGTCTTTTTTGTGGACAAGTTTGTTAAATCCAACATACTATTTCGTCAAACTGTTTACTTTAGAGCTTAATTTGTAAGTATATACTCTAATGAAAACAATACTCAGGTTTAGTGTTAATAAAATAATCATACAGATATGGTTTATTTAAAAGTAACAAAACACGAACATAATTAAACGAAAACTTTATAATGATAAGTTATATAAGAATCAGCTCGATGACGCATGTTTTAAGCATGGTAATATGTTTATAACTTTCTTTATATTTAAGATTAAAAACTTTAACCGCTTAATTTAAATTTTATAGATTTAAATTGAAAATATAAGCGAATAAAAAATTGCGATGCTTTCCAACACAAACACCTTTCTGTTCTGGCACTAGCTTTCAATATAAAAAATTCCGTCTTTTCCTGTTCTATTTCAGATAAATTGTAGGAAAGCTGACCTTGTTCACCATCTTGTTCAGAAAGTTTGACCTCATAAATGACACAATAATACGAGTAACTAACACACGCAAAAACTAGCATGGTGACAAATACGTCTTTGCTTTGGCATGAGCTCGTATTTACACACAGAAGAATTCCTCTGTCGCTTTTTACCTTTATTTGAAGATTCCGAGCGGTAGTGATTGCTTTTGTCTAGAGATAAACTTCCATTCATGCTGTCATCACTGAGACTGCTAATTCCACTGTCTTCAGAAGAAGATCTCGACAAATCTGACGTCATAGAAGTTTCAATGATAGCGTCACTGCACGCAGAAACTTTGTTAGAAGAAAGACTGATTGTTTTTGTGTCGTCATATTCACAGTTGTGGAGCTGTTCATCAGTAGAACTGGGAAAGTTGCCATCACAGACGAAGCAGGTGTACGATAACCGTTTCTCGTTTGTTTTATCTTGTGACGTCACAACAAAACTGTCCAAGTTTATGAGAATCGGATCAGACAGAAGTGAGTTGAGACCTTCAAGTTCTGGTTTTGGCCCCTCAATAGAGGGGCTTGTGCTTTTTTTGTTTCTTGGTTTCAATTTTTGGCGTAAAAGTGAATCAATTAATTTCCAGTTCATTAAACTAAATTGCTGCAATATTTAAATGAAGTCACAAAAACTATTTATTTGATTAAAAGTGTAGGTTACAATTTAAGTTAAACTAATGTATGCTAACTAATTTTTATAAAGTGCCAAATTATCGTCGGTTTACAGATGTTATTATCACATAGTTTTTGTAAATTAATCTTACATTTTGTTATATTTGAACTAGTAAACGTTAATAAAAAAGATTTTCCTCAGTACTTAAAGACACTTGTTTAAACAAAATCTGTTTTTAAACTATAAAAACTTTCAAAGTTGAAAAATCTTCAACTCTGTTACATGCTTTAAATGAAAAACATTATACAGCACTTTAGCTAAATTTAAATGTTTGTATATGTTGAATAAGCTTTATATATGTGAGTCTGTAACTATATTTTGTACCACTAACTTAATATATATGTAAATTAGGGGTGGGTGTCACTTTTGCACGAGCGTCACTTTTGCACGAGCGTCACTTTTGCACGAAGGGACACTTTTGCACGACTGTCACTTTTGCACGAAGGGTCACTTTTGCACGAGGGGACACTTTTGCACGGCGACTCTTTTGCACGAGCGTCACTTTAGCACGAGGGGACACTTTTGCACGGCGTCACTTTTGCACGCAGGGTCACTTTTGCACGAGGGGACACTTTTGCACGGCGTCACTTTTGCACGAGCGTCACTTTATCACGAGGGGACACTTTTGCACGGCGTCACTTTTGCACGGAGGGTCACTTTTGCACGAGGGGACACTTTTGCACGGCGACTCTTTTGCACGGAGGGTCACTTTTGCACGAAGGGACACTTTTGCACGGCGTCACTTTTGCACGCAAGGTCATTTTTGCACGGCGTAATTTTTGCACGAGGAGACACTTCTGCACGGCGACATTTGTTGCGGCAGCATTGTTGCACAACGGTACTTTTGCACAACGTCACATTTTTACGATGAAGATTTTGCCCAGCGACATTTTGGCACAATGATTTTTTTTCACGGAACATCAATTTTTCATTTTGGTAAAAAGTTCTTTAGCTAGTACCAAATTTTAAACATACTTATATTAAAGGCAAAAAATGAAAAATTTAAAATCTTAAACAGTAAAAGTTAATGTTAGAAACAAACTAAGGAAAGATAGAATATAGTTATTTATAAAAAATTCATACCAGGGACAAAAAAAAAAATTAATTTAGAAACTAGGATAAAAAATAATTTGAGTGTAAGTAAGTTGTTCTAGTTTATTTTGAACTATAATATATTAGTCAACAACTATGTCATATTATATATTTTACTACACAGTTACAAGTTTATTGTCCATATGATGGACCTAGGCATCAAAACCTAGACCACTTAAACTGAAAGAAACATAATAAAAAAATAAAATTAATACAAGAAGTTTATTTATTAAAACAAAGATAAAAACATAGTTTGATATAAAACTTATAGGTTAACATAAAAAGCAAAATGTTAAGCACAAACTTATACTTATTTACGCTTTGATGTAGAACGATGAACGTCAAATATTTAAACGCATTGATTAACAACAAAAATTAAAACCTAACGCTCCAAGGACATCAAAAATAGACTGGCTAGATGAGTAATCATTAAATACATTGAAAAAGGACTCATTATTAAAAGAGTAAAGGTGCTGCTAATATAATAAATTGAATTATAAACTAAGCTTAGTCTTAAAATTAAATCAACGGTTATTAAAAATTACTTATTAATTTTACTAACACAAATATAATTTTGATAAAAAAATTTTAACTTCAATCGAAATTCTTTAAAATTTTTGCAAGAAACTAATTCATTTGTAAGTTTGTTCCATATTTCAACTGACCGATAAATAAAATTCTGCCAAGCCTCATTATTGAAATGTTGCAGCGGTTGAAGACTAATATGGTATATTTTCTTTTAACATAAGTTCAAACTCCCAAATGTTACTTTCTCCTTGGCTTATCATGATCATGCAAAGTTATAATGCTGAAATAATCCAAGTTCAAATCATTTTATTGCTCTTTTTATTCTCACGCTAAATTAAAAAATAGACTGAAAAATAAACGTCAAGTAAAATCTGAAATACCTTTACAATTCAAATATTAACTAAATATTTTGTTTTGTTTTAACAATCGTTTAAAACTAAAATAAATTTTAACCATTTGTTTAACAACTATATATTACTAATTTTAACATCAAGAGAATATAAATAAAAAATAATACTCAAGATTCGTGTTTCAAAGCCTTACTAAATTAAGGTTATCTTTCTCTTTAAAATTTAACGAGATTCAGATAATTTTTATTTAAATTATTCAAAATTGTTTTTTATTCATCTAGTTTATTTTGATTAAGATTAAAAATATGAATAAATGAATTGTGGTACGTAATTATATTGTTACCCGTAAAACTTAAGATAAAAACTTTTATTTAAGAAATTTATTTAAGCACTGACGAGGTATTAGACCGAAACTTAGTTTGTAAAATAAATTTTTGCAACAACAATTTCATAAAAACTTTACATTAACTTTTCATTAAAAAACTACAACATTTTATTGATTCAAAACAACTTGTGTTTAAAAGCGAATATTATTTAAATTGACAAAAAAAAATCTATTTATATTTTTATTTGAGAAAATAAAAATTAGAAGCGTGCAAAAGTGAAGTTTCGTTCAAAATTGACTGATTATTTAAAACTTTGCAGTTCATAAGTATACCCGTGAAATTATAACGCCGTGTGAAAGTGACGCTTTGCAAAAATGTCGTCATGCAAATGTAACGTCGTGCAAAAGTGACGACCGTGCAAAAGTGACCCTCCGTGCAAAAGAGTCGCCGTGCAAAAGTGTCACCTCGTGCAAAAGTGACCCTGCGTGCAAAAGTGACGCCGTGCAAAAGTGTCACCTCGTGCTAAATTGACGCTCGTGCAAAAGAGTCGCCGTGCAAAAGTGCCCCCTCGTGCAAAAGTGACCCTCCGTGCAAAAGTGACGCCGTGCAAAAGTGTCCACTCGTGCTAAAGTGTCGCTCGTGCAAAAGAGTCGCCGTGCAAAAGTGTCCCCTCGTGCAAAAGTGACCCTTCGTGCAAAAGTGACGCTCGTGCAAAAGTGTCCCCTCGTGCAAAAGTGTCTTCGTGCAAAAGTGACGCTCGTGCAAAAGTGACCCGTTCCCGTAAATTAGATATGCTGCAACCTTGTAAAAATCATCAATAGTAAATTTTACCTTACAAATTGTTAATTGATTACAAACGTAGGTGAAATTCTATCAGAATAAACATTAGCCTGCTCAACTAAAGCTACAAACTACTAACAAACTATATAAAATGGTTTAAAAATTAACCTATTTCTTATTTATATAAAAAACGGTAAACATGTAGTTAGTAATAAATATACTTTTTAGAACAAAAAACATACTTTAAAAAAATGTTTCATTTGAAATATACTTAAATACTTATGACTTTTTTTTTTTGTAAAAATAAACAAAATAAATTTACTAAATTTTTTGCCTTAACGTACAAAAAAAAACTATTGACGTTTGGGTAAGCACTTTTAAAAAAGGTAAAACTTTTATAAAAACTCAGAAATTAGCTTATTATAACGAGTAAAAACTTTGAGGTTAAAAAAATTGTACTAACTTTTTTGAAGTGAAAATAAAATTAGAATCTACATTTAGAGAAATTAGTTCCTTTTAAAGTAAAAATAAGCATCTTTAACTTATTTATAATGCTTTAAAATAATTTGTTGCAATCAAGAAAGCACTTTAATCAAAAAAATATATAGGTAACTTTTTGAAAGGCTAAGATTTTTAACTTATTATTTTATCTAATCAATAAGTTTTGTGATCAAAACTTACCTTACTGATAATAGTGAAAATTTAATTTCTGTCATTTTATTAAGAATACTTAAGTTGTTTCATAAAGTTTTTATACTTATATTATTATGAAGTTTTTGAATTACTACGGTTACAACTATTTATAGCAAAAAAGCAAACCTGAGTAACCTTGGACCAGCCTAAGTTTATGATTTAATTGAATAAGTAATTAATTTGAGCCAAAAACAGTAAAACGTTTTTGTTTACCAAATTATATACCTAAAAGTTATTGCTGAAATGTTTCAAAAAAGCCTTAGAAAACCCTTTGAGTGTGTTACAAGCCTGAATTAAACATTCATTTAGTTAATGACCTGATAATTAGTGATCTAATGGGTTTTGTTTTTATTGAGATCTGAATGTGATATTAAAAATAGTATCGAGCCCAATCTGTTAAATTAAAAGTTTTAATGTTAAATTAAATTATGAATTTAACTTTATTTCGTTTATTACAGGGGTCGGCAGGTATTTGGTGATCACGACACAAATTTCAGAAACAAAAGTTTCTGGTGCCGCAAATATTTTTGTTATTACTTGACCTTTTTTGATTTTCATTGCAAATCCAAAAACATTTAGTGCAACTTTAAAAGCTTCCCTAAATTCTACTGTTGACTTTTTTCTATAAGACAAGGAATATCTAGCATAAGTTTCATTATCTAGAGTATCTAGACCCTAAAGTATCTCGTGTAAGTTCAAAACCTTCGCCAAACTATACCAAGCACTTTTTTATTGCTTTTTAATACAAATCCCGGAAGATATAATTTAAGTTTCAAAATTTTCTATGCTCGTGGGGTGCATATTTACCCTTCGCAGGACGTTGCCAGCCCCTGTTCTATAGCAACGAGAATGATGGTTATAAACATTTGTGTATCTACAAAATACATTTAATTAGATTTTTTTCTTCAGTGTAGACGTTCTGTTTTCAAAAAAACATGTGTTGCCATTTTAAAATAATTTGATCCAGTCATAATTATAGGTAGGATCTGGATTTAATTCTAAGATCAAGATTCGGATTTATTTTAAAGATAAGAATCCGGTTGTATCCGGATATTTGCAAAAAAAAAAAGCCGGATCCAGTAGATCGCTACTGATAACAATAGCTAAACTCTTGTATTTTGTAGAACTTATTGTACTTCTTTTTTTTTAGTAAAATATTTAACATTAATATCTGTTTTACTTGGTGTTTAAAACTTTTAAATGTTTACGTAGTTTCAATAGTGATGTAAAAATATTTTCTTAAAGGAAAACTAGAGTTTTTATAGCAAACCTTAAGCGAATTTATATTGGTCATTCCTAAAAGTAAAAGCAACTCAATATTAAAAAATCAACTGCATAACTGTAGTTTAATTTCAAAATTTTTATCATCTTCTAGAATTTATTACGGAATAATAGTCTTAAAATAGCTTTTTTCAAAAAGACTTCACACAGAATATCTAAAAACAGCGGAGTTTTTAAAAAACACAGCATCCAATATTAATACAGGTGCATTATACACAAAAAATTCTTTATTTGAATAAAAAACTAATCTACTACCATTTGTTTTTTAGTCAAAATACATCTTAGATATTTATTAGTATCGAAATTTTTCTGGCATAATACATAGTATACTTAATAAATCATAATACTTAATTTATTTAATCGGGTTTTCCCAAAAAGTACGATATCAACCCTTTTGGCGGCTTTGGATATCAAAAAAAATAATTAGTAATAGGGAGAACAAATATATAGGTCATTAACTAGTAAAGAGGCTAGTTTAAATAAATTTGATAGCCTAATAAAAGAAGGAGTTTTTTTTAATTCTTCTGCCAAGTGGGCGATTATGAAAGAAGTAGAATAACATGACCTATATTCACTATTAGCAAAATTCATTGTAATAATAAACTGATTTAAAAAAAGCGATAACTAATGTTAACTTAAAAATTTAAATTTAAGTACTATACTATATTAACCAATACATATTGCAAATTTTTAAATTTTTAAGTATATTTTTGTTGGTGTAAAAGTGTTTTTCTTTTCGAAAAACTTTAATCATTTTTAACTTAGAAGTTTCTATGCAGATTAATGAATTTGAATTAAGTTTATTGGTGTTTATTTACAAACAATATGGCTTTAATTGTAATTTTATAAAACTATTACTATTTTAACATGCTTAGTAAACAAAGTGAAAGACTACTAAAATGTTTTGGTATTAAGGAAAAGGTATAAAAAAATAGTAGTACACTTTTTAAATGACAAATGATAATAGTAACAATTTATTTCTCATCTGAGCATACCGCTAGTTCCAGTTTTGAAAAACGTGCGTGACGGCCTGAGCGGCTTTTTCGGCTTGATCTCGCGTGACGTTTTGGTAGAAAACCATTCTGACCCAACCGCCTCCCATGTGAATGCACTTCACAGCGGCAACCCCTCCTTGTGTCGGGTTTGCAATCCTGTGAACGAACTCGTCAGCCGGACTTTTCCTGCCTCCCTCCACCGACAAGTTGTCGTCAAGTTTGAAAAATACCATATTTGTCTGCACCGAATTCATATCGATTGAAACAAACTTCGGGCTGAATTTGAGCAGCTCTGTGAATTTACAGTAGTTTTTGCTTAAATGTTTTTAATTAACAACTTAACACAGGTTTTAAACTGTTAGATACAAAAAAAAGGTTGAGTTACATTAAGGTAGCATAAGTCGGCTTGAGATTTTAAGATGATTGAAAAAACAATTAATTTAAGCAAAGAACTGAAAAAAATCACTGTTAACAGAGTTTAAACAGCTAAAAACACCAAACTAATAACAAAAGGACATAATACAAGCATAATATCTAAAAATAACTATTCTAAATTAAAAAAAAACAAGCCTGAGTCAGCCTGAATTTTGGCTCTTGAAAAATTTCTTGTTTTAACAACCTTGGGCGACTATTGTGGCGTTTCGGTGGTCGCTTTTTAGCTTTTTGCTAACGTCACGTAACGATAGCAACCCGCAAGCTGCCAGTATACCGGCCTGCCTGAACCCCCCACCTAGAACCTTGCGCATCCTTCTAGCTTTCCCGATCAGCTCTTTGCTTCCCACTATGATCGAACCCATCGGTGAGCACAAACCCTGTCAGTGTAAGATTGAGTTACTGATATATCTTTTGTTTTTTTACATTGTTTTTTTAAGGATCGTCTTTGAACAAAACCTAAAAGTCAGTCAAGATTATTAGAAAACAAGCCCTGGAAATTCAAAATAAATTTAAAATTGAGTCAATGATAGATTACTAATGTTTTTTGTCTTTTTTAGTTTCGTTCTCTTATTTTTAATCGCTCATATTTGTACAATACTTAAAAGTCTGTGGAGACTATCTAAAAACTTTTTTTTATTATATATAGTGGTAACAAGTAGAAACATGACCTTAAAATTAAATAAGTAATAAAGATTATCCCAAGTATACTCTTTCCGCTAAGTTTGTTCTATTTTATTTATCAGTGCCCTGAATAAACTTTACTAAAATATTTACACTTTATTTATTAACTTATTTATCTTTTTTTGTACATTTTTACTTACCCAATTTTATCAAAAAAATAAAAAAGTTAAAAATAAGCTGATAATAGAACAAGCGGTAGTAATAACTTAAAATTAAAAAAAATAATAATAACCCCAAAATGAAAATTTTAAAAAAATGCCTTGGTACATTCTTACTTGTTTGAAAAACGCTAATGGTTATCATACATTTGTATTTGAAAAATAATTTCTGTTTATTTTAAGTTCCTTTTTTAACAGTTTAGCACGTTAGAAACAAACAGCATAGCGCCAATAGAAATGATTAATTTATATTACTTAAAACTTTGCTAGAAAGAGCAAATGTACACAGTTTAAATAAAAAAATTAAACATAGTAACAAACCTTAGAAAGACAAATGTTAGCACTATCAACGTATTTAGTTATTTCTTTTGGATCTACTCCGAGTTGTGCCACAGCATTCATTAGTCTTGCACCATCCAAATGTACAAGAATATTCAACTCATCTGCTGTTTTGCGTACCTTTAAAAAATTAAGCTACTTGATATTATATTTTAGTTATTTTAAAGCTTTTAGTTGGTTTTAATTACAACAAAAAGTACAAATGTTATGATTACACATACTCAATAATAACTTAAAAGTATTTAAAATTTTGCCAAAAGTTTTGTGGTATATTAATTTTGTAAAAGTTTACAAAACTTAACGAGCATTAACTTTAAACTAAGTTTAACATGTTTAAACTTCATCAACAAAATTAACCTCTTTCATGAACTCCATGGGTAGTATCCTGCCATTGAAGGTGTTTTCAATTGTGACTAATCTTGTCACGCACTTGTGAGGGTCTGTTCCTGTACAAAACTGGTTCCTTAGCTCCTGAACGTCAAATGTTCCATCATCATTGTTCTTCAACGTTCTTGGCATTATTCCGCATAACTGCAAAAAAAAAATTCAAAGTGACTCAAAAAGATGTGAAAGTTTCATAAAAACTTTTTTTTTATCTTTTGTATTTTAGCTTTTAGCTTCGTTTTAAACTTGCATCTTCATCCCAACTGATAATAGTTATTTCAAAAAAATAAACAAAAAGACAACATAAAAGAGAACTTGAAACTGTTTTTTGCGTATCAAATACACTGCATAATAAGCAAAAAGAGGGTCAAATGACTGTCACTTGTACTTAGTGTTACTAACTGAGCACGATCTAATTTTTAAGTAACAAAAACAAAAATACCCTACATTTGTACTCATATGTTGGTTTCTTTTTGAACTTGACTATCTAAGAAAGTTAACCCCTTGGTTTAGCAGCGCTTAATTGTTTTTTTTTTTGGACCAATGTCTATTTATCACTCGTTTTAATTTTTGCCAAGTTCAAAATAATATGACGTTCAGTTAATTCATTTAAAAATAAAATTGACACACCAGTCAAAAAAAGTCCAAAAGCACAATACGAAGAGCAAAAAAATTTCTTGCAAAACAGAAGGTAGGCAAATTTATTTTGATTAAAAAAACTTTAACACTGAAGCGTCTGTTAACTATACGAATGACAGGTTGTTAGAAAAATCTTCAGAAACCATCATTGACTGCGTGAGAACATATTACTGCCCACAAAAGCCTTTTCCCCATGGTGTAGGCTGCAGTCTTCACTTCATATTAAAACTTATTATTTTATTTCAACAGAATAAATATTAAAGGAGATGACTTCTACATCAACAACATTTTGATTCCATTATTTTGACCGATAAAGAAGATTCAACTTTTTAACAGGATAGAGCACTGTCTTATACTTAAAAAATAGCTGTTAAAAATGTTATTTTCTAATGTTTTTGACAAAGGAGATTGACACATCGCCTGATTTGAATCAATTAAGTTTTTCAGTATGATTTTTTTTAAGTGAAGATCTGTGCTGTCGCTCATTTAAGTTTTGATGCTTTGAAACATCTCTTTTGATAGAATTGATTAAATTACCAAAGATAGATAAAGTTTATTAATAACTATTATCTTAGAACTTCCCTTTGTATGTATTTTTTATTTGTGTATTATCATTAAAAAGTTTTAAACGAGTTCAATGTCTTTCTGTTAACCCTGTACAACAAATCTAAACTTTCATGTTTTAAAATTTTCATTAAGAAAACTGATAAACAATTTTAACTATCCCTAATTAAATTACTTTAACAGTTTAAGCTTACAAGCACTACAAGTCTTTATAAATGCTTTTTTTCTTATTAAAAGCATAACTATCATTGTGTAATATTATTTTACCTTTACAACTAGAAAGTTTTTATAAGTTTAGTTTTAACTATTAGTCATTGTTGAAGCTTCTTTATCGCACACTGTTTTCAAAACTCCTTTTTTCTGAACTTTAGTATTTACAAAAACATTTTTTTAAAGTATAACTATCTTCCTGCTACAAAATTATTCAAATATTATAATTCAAAACAAACTTGCGCCAACCTGCCCTTTTTGTAAATTTACAACCTGAACTAACAAACTTTATAATTAAAATTGACTAAACAATAAATAACCAATTAAAAACAATTTTTTTTAGTTTTAAATAATTTCAAACAAACCTGTGCCACCCCGCCTTGCTCCCACTTGTAAATGTGGCACTTGTCGCCCACAAACACCTCATTACCCCTTACGTCACAATGGCAGGCGACGCTGATCAGGTTTCCCATCGTTCCCGAAACCACCAACAATGCCGCTTCCTTTCCGAACAGCTCCGCCGCGTACTTTTCCAACTCTGGTGGTGAAGAGTTTTTATTTTGTTTTTAAAAATATAAGAATTTAAATAAGACTGACAAATTAGATATAAAACTTCAGATCTTACTATTAAGTCATGAATTATTTTATTGTAAAAAAAACAAATTTCTGAAAGAACTAAAAAACTAATTGAAAATAAGTTGAGTACATTTAAATTAATTTTTTTTATTGATACAAATGATGTTACAATCTAAACTTTTGTAGATGATTTCGGTTAACATTAGCTTGTTTTTAGATTTATTTTTTTTACAATCAATCAACTATAATCTACTAAAATGTAGGAACTAAAAGATTTTGTAAACTTAAATTTAGTTAGTTTTAATTTAGTACAGTAATTAGCTAGTTGAACGAAATCTTCTACATAAGCTTATAATAAATTAAAAACGTTAGATAAAAATTTAAACTAAATATATTCAAATATTTTAATACTTTTTATGCACCATTCACAGTCGGGTCTTCCCCGTATACATCATCGCCCAATTTACACGTCATCATCGCTTCTCGCATCTCATTGGTCGGTTGCGAAATCGTGTCGCTTCGCAAGTCTATCGTGACGTCACTCATTTTTTTTACGTTACCTTTTAAAACTTCATTGTAATAAAAAAAATGTATATATGTAATTATAATCTAAATGATCAAACACATACATAAACATTTAAATATAAATTCAAAAATTTGTAAAATTTATGTTATTAAAAAGTTAAAACTTCTTTCACTGTAGTACAGCAAGTTATACTATTATAATTCCGATTTATTTTTTTAACTTAACACCATTTTTTTCTATTATAAATAAGTATGAAAGTAATTAAAAACTAATAAATTAGACACATATAAATAATTCTAGTCTACTACAATCACAAATTACTAAAATAAGTAAAAAGTTTTATACCCTACGGAAAAGATTAATATCGTTTGTTGAACGACAAAAAAAGTGCTAAACAAGTTTGGTCCTTCGACCTGGTGTATGAAAAAAACTTTCGATTATCGGTTCATACCCACGAATACAGTTTAGTGTCTTGTCCAGGAGAATAAAAATCATATTAATAAATAATTTTTCAATCTTTCAAACCTTGTTTTTTTAAATTACCACTGGTTATTACTAAATTTAATTTTATCTATTTATAATGTTCTTTTAAAGTAATCTATACAAACAGTTTGAAATGATAATAAATAACAGAATTTAAAAAATATATACATTGATGTACAAAAAGCTCAATTTTGGGTATATCAATGTACATCAAACTGCTAAACTTCTACATAAGAAAAAATGAATTAAAAGGAAAAGTTTAGAATAAAATTTTTATCTCCTTTTATCTTACAAAAATACTTATATTTATGTAGTGCAATCTAAAACTTAAGTATAAAGTTTTATAACTGTTTTGAATTACGTAAAAAAATATTTTAATTAGTTACTATTAGAAAAAAATCTCATATCAATTATTTTTAAAATTTTCTTAGCTATTAGTATCTTTAAAGTAAGTTCTGTTTTAACACAACTCAAAATTAAATACTAGCAGCTAAACGTCAGTTGATAATTAAACCACTTCACAGTTGAAAAAGTAAACAAAAGTTTGCAGCAAATTAGTACAGCTTTTATTTTGTAGCAATCTGCTTTTTGTTTGTTTTTAAAAAGTGAAAAGAAATACAGAAAAATAAAGGCTTTTATAAATAAAATAGTTTTAATAGTTTCAACAATATTTAAAAATTCACATTATTAATAATAACAAGTTAATATTGTAGCTTTTATAATGTTATTGCTAAATTATTGCAATTTTAAAGTTTGACCTTAATTATCTATGCCAATAACGTTTTTCACTTATTGTGCTTTTTTTTCAATACTATTGTTTTTAGTTTAAACAGTACAACTGTTTTAATTTTATAAATACAGAAGTTTTGAGCTATTTTAAAGTAGTGTTTAAGGCATGGTTTACAAAAGTGGCTAATATCGCCACTTTAGGAGAAATTTTGGCTATCAAGAGTCAATATTTACTGAGGAATTGAAAAGGTTAATAGGTAATTAAACAGTAAATGGGCGATATTTAGTAAAATGGGTCGATTTTGTTTTCAATTTGTACCAAAAGAGCAATCAAAGAAATGATTTTTTGATACCTTAATTTAGCCTAACTACTACACTTTGAACAAAAAACATTTAAATTGTTAGCATATAATTGTTATTAACAGGTAAAGAAATATAGTATAAATAGTATTTCTTCTTAAAATTACAACCTATAAACTTATATTTTTTTATATAAAGACATATGGTGCTATTTATTTTTTAGCTGTTTAACTTTTACTTCAACTTTAATCTAGATATAATAATAAGATTTAGTTGAATATAATTGTAGTTTTAAGTTAGTTTTTTGAGATTCTTAATTTAAGTTTTCATCTTGAAATAACGGTTTACAAACTAAAAGTAACTTTTGTTTAATATTGTTTATTAAACGACAAAAATAAAATATCTTAAAATATGTGGCCCTAGGACCTGGTGTACGAAAAAACCTTTCTTTTATTGCCCTTTTGGTACAAATTAAAAACAAAATTGACCCCATTTACTAAATGTCGCACATTTACTGTTTAATAACCTATTAACATTTTTTAAACTAACTAAGAAACAAGCTGACATAGTGACTAACTTACTTGAACTAATAATGAGCAAAAACTTGAGTTTTTTTCGGAAATTTTAAATAGTCTCTACAATTTCCTTATACATTAGAAATATCTGTAATACACAAAATAATTCTTAAAGTGCATACTTTTGTTACTATAAGTAAAAGAAACTGCATTTCCTCTTAAAGGCTTAACTAGATAAAAACGTTTATCACTAAAACTTTTGTAAGAAATCTTAATAAGCACACTATTTAATAGAAAAGTAGGTTGAACAATTCTGCAGAGCTACAACTTTCTTTAAGAGTGTTTTTGCTCAACATTTTAGATTTAAAGACTATTTACTTTTAAACGTTGGGTTCTTTGAATACTTGAGATCTAAAGCACACGTAAAAATTGTATTTTTAAGAAAATTGTTGGGCTGCAACATCATTTAAATTCTTGTTAAGAATTAATGGTATAAACTTTACGTATGTACTCATTTTCAAAATAATGAAACTGTGGATATGAATCAAGTTTTAACAAGAAACTTTGAAAACAATAGTGATACTATTTTATTAGAAATAGAGGCTTTAAAAAATTATAAAACTAAACACCAGTCACCACTATCGAGCCTGACAAGTTGTTGTATAAAATAGCAAATAAGAAGTGAAACGGTTCAGTTTTAATAGTTCTCAATCTCAATAGTTAATAAGACTTTTAGTATTTACAATATTCGTAACTAGATAGACTAGTGACAAAAGAAGCTGCTACAGAGAGCTCTACAACTAATCATGAGATTAAAGTTTTAAGTGACTATGTGTGTTGCTTTCTGAACCTATTGGCAAACTATGTTTGTTGGTTTCCACTTATAAATTTATAATTGATGTGTACCATTTAAAGAAGAGTTTACATTTTCGTAGTCGAATTTGAAAAAATAGTCACCCTTTTTTATTAATTATCAATTTTTTACTATTTAATTACCTATCTAGTTTTTTAGTTACTCAAAAATTATTGCCTTCTGAAAGCCAAAACCGCCCCTAAAAGGGAAGATATTGCCAAATTTTAGAAACCCTCATTTGAAGAAAATACGACTCAAATTAACAGTAACTTAACGTGTTGAAGCTGAGTAAAAAAGTTTAAGTTATACAGAAAGGGCAAGTTCAAATTTTTACTTTAAACTGATGTTAACTAAGAATACTTATCATTTTTTATAGCTTTAGTTAACACAATTTTAGAATTATAAAATATTAAGTAAATAAAAATAAATTAAAAAGTATTTTAACAAGTAATAACTGCACAAACTTTTTTTTTTGTGAACAGAATATCAAAAAATTGTGAATGCTATTTAAAACGTTAATATTTTGAGTTAAAATCGTAATAAATTTTTTTTTAGTAACTTTACTTAAGATATTACTTTTTTAAAGAATTAAATTATAATTTTGATATTAAAAGTATTTAAATATCCACATCTACTTGATAGTCAAAGTTTTGTGGCTGCGATGTTAAGCGGCAGGTAACTGTACTATATATGAACAAAAACTTAAAGCAATCATAAACTTTTTTTAAGGAGGCGTTTATGTAAGAAATTTAAATTAAAGAAAAAAAAAAAATTGATAACGCAGTTCTAAAATTATTTTGTATTAAAAAAAAAATTAGATACTTTTTTGATAACTCACCAGTAAAGTTTTATAAAATTATGTTTAGTATTAACTAAATAAATTATTTCGTTATTAAAAGAAAACATTAGATTAAAATAATTAATCAAAAACTTCAGTAGTTTATCCTTAAACAAATTAATTATAATAATAATAAAGCGATACTTAAAAAGTACCATTCTATAAACAGACAACTTTTTAATGATATAGATTAAAAATGTATAAAAATCATCACAAGTAATAAAAAAAAGTTTCAAAACTACTTTATATTCAATGAAGGGCCGTGTTTTAACTAGTTTCTTGTCTCCTGTGCGACCCCTGAAAAAAAGTTGATTAAATTCATTGAAAACGATTAAAAATGGTTTTAAGTTAAATTACTTACTTTCAAATTCATACCTTTATGTAAAATTATTCATATCAGGTAGAGTTTAGCTTATATTTTTTAAAGATTTACGTCAAAAAGACGTAATTTTAAAAGTTTTTGTGTAGAAAAAAATGTATAAGCTCCATAAACTTTTATTAAAAAAAAAGTTACACAATTTGATATAGAAACTTTTTTTTTTCAAAATTAACCAATCAAAAGTTATTGAAAAACTATTTTTGAATGATTTTACAACTCGAAGAGTTTCATTTTTAACTTTGGAAACTTTTGACCAAATCGCATACTGTTTTTATTTTTACAACAAAAGAAAAACCGTAGCTTTACAGTTTTTTTTTTAATTTTAAAATTATTATTCACCTCTGCTATTAAACTGTTTAGAAATATAACTTAGTTTTTTAATTAAATTCGACAATTTAACATTAACTAAATCAATTTAACTGGAACTGTTTGACTAAGTAATTTATTCATATATCATTGAACATGTTTTTATATTAATAAGACAGACTAATTACTAAATTTTATTACTACTTTGGTTTAGTTTTTTTTTGTAAAAAATATTTCGTTATCCATGTTAGCTTCACAATGTATAGCGAGATTTTCACATTGTGAATGAAAACAGGACTTAGGTACATATATAAAGTGTTCTACAGAAAATTAAAGAACTGGATTATTTTTTAATGATTTTGCAGCCTGTTTTACTGGTACTTTCAAATTATTTAAAGTTTGAAAATCTTTATGTACCTGAGAAATTTTAGACAGTTGTGTAGTATAGAGCTAAGTAACTTTTAATAGTGTGTTATTAAAAGTTACAACATAAAATACTCTATTATTGAACAAAAAACTAAGTGCAACCCCACTGAAAAAAGTCCGGTACATCACTAGTCTAGACACACCCCTGATTCATATTCATTTACATTGTTGTACTGAAGCAGAATTGCTAAACATGACTTTTACTATACAAAATCCCCCTTTGTGAAGAGTCAATTTAAAAAAATCCAAAACTTATACCTGTTTTGAGAAAAATGAGACACTCTGCAGTTTACATTCTAATGTAACTCTAGAATGGTTTACAAAGTAAGCAGGATTTTTATCAATAAAACACTTGAATTTTAAATTAAAGTTCTTTAAAAATTATGTAATCTGTTCTATCAAAGTTAAGCTTCCATTTATTAAAATAAAGTGTTCTTTTGCACTATAACAAAAAATCACAACATAAATCTGACAATGTGATAACTGCTACCAGAGTAAACCCACAATCAGTTGTTGACAAAACACCTTAGACTTTTACTGTAATAAATACATTAGCAGTGAGGACTACCTTAATCAAAATTACATAACTGTTTTAACACTAACAAATGATTTATGGGACCTAAAATAAATTCAACCTTTTTTCTAGCTGTTTTTTTTACATTTGGCATTTATTATAAATACATGTTGCGCACGATTTAAACGAAGTTTTATGTAGGCATTTTTTGATTTATCAAGTTTTTAACAAAAAATTGTTTTGTTAAGACCTGAAGATATTGACAACTATTGTCTTTTAAAACTTTTGTAGCTTGACAAAATAAACATTTTCACTCCAATCTTCTTTAAATTTTAACACTTTTTTAAGTTCTGTTCAGTTTCCCAATTTTAAAAAATTTTTAATCAAAAAGTGCCTCCATAAAACTTTCTTTAAATCCTTCCCAATTTGTTTTTGTGATAATTACTAAATTAAAAAAAAAATCACCTTAAAAAAGGTCAAAATCAAAAAGTGCTAGCATAAGAGTTTCTCCAAATCATCTAAAATTTTGCACTGAGTGTTTTTTTTTTGTAATATTTGTCAAATGTAAAAAAATTTGGCTGAAAACTCAAAGGTTGCCTTGTTTATAAGCCACTTAATATACATAGAACTAATCATACATATACTAACTAAGATAAACACATGACAAACACCAAATAAACACAGTTATGCAACATCACATATAATACAAACTACAGATTCAAAGCATTCTAAATATACTTAGTATGCTGGCTCAATAAGAATTTTATACAACTGTAACTAAACTGATCCTTTTTTAAGTTTTAAAAATTTTCTAGAACACTAGACCACAACTTAAGACCCAAATACCTAAAGGAGTTTAGGCCAAGACCTGTTCTAGGTCTTCGAACTACATTTTTTGTATGTGTATGGACCATACTAACTGGAGTAAAGTAATTTGATCAACCTCAAGTTCTCTCAAAGTATTCAGCATCAACTTACAGACTTGCAAAATAATTACCAAACTTAATATCAGAAAACCAGTTATAACAAACAAGAAATTTGTTGGTGACAGTAAAGGCACACGACAAACATATTTTACTTTTTTTTTTTGTATTCTAGCAATTAGTTTCAAATGACAACTAGCAGCACCACTCCAAACAGATATACAATACTGAATAGGGTTGTTACAGAAGAGGGACAATTTGAATTTTTTTTTAATCTCAGAGTGAATCAGTATAACTAATCTCAGAATGCTTTAATTTTTTTTTAATAAGGCTGACTCAGAACAGTTTTGTTATTTTATAAAGTATAAGGATAGTTTTAAGATTTCTGAAACTCTGACCAATTTTTTTTTTCAGATTTTGAATGTAATTTAGTTTCACTGTTTGGTTATTTTATAATAAATTAAAAAAAAAAATAATTATAGTTTTGAAAAACTCAGTATGACTCAGGACAGTTTAAAGTCACTCAAGAAAGTTTCTAATCACTCAAGAGAGTTTTTTAAACATCATAAAACGACTTCTTAAAAGCTTAGATTTAAGGTACAGTCACCTCTTGCAAATCTACACACATTTTGTCCACAGCAAAAGTGCGTAACTAAACAACAGATAATAACTAAACAATACATCGAAATATAACTACTATATAGGCTTTTTTTATAATGAGTTTAACTAAATACTTTTTGGTGATTTTCTAACTTTATTTTTTTCAAAAACAGTTTTCTTTAAGATGTACATATATGTGAAAATGTTTTCAATAAAAATGATTATGTCTGCAAAAATCATTTTTTACTACTTTGTTTTTTATTTATCTAAGATTAAACTTATCCTGCATAGTATTAGAGAAAGATCTTTCTCTATTATCATGTAAGACAAGTTTAATCCTATTTTGCCAATGAAGTTGGCTAAATAGGATTAAACTAAATAAAATATTTGTTGAGTTGCAAATGAAACTTTATGCCATAAATATTGTGAGGAAGAACATAGTACTTTGTTTGATTAAAAGGTATAAAAAGAGCTAAGACACCTAAAATATAAATAGCAAAGTCATAGAGTTCAATAGGCTCTTTATAGAAAGAACAAACTTAAAATTTTATTGAAAATCTATATTCTTTTATATTTTTAAAGTTAAAATTTGAATTTAAAATATATATCAAAAAATAAAATATTGCTAAATGAATACATATAATAAATTTACAATATTAAACATTTATATTATTCAATTATTTTTTTGTAGTTTTTGAGAATTCTAAAATGCGTAGCTAAAGGAGTGTGTAGATTTGCAAGAGGTGACTGTACTTCAAATGTAACTTTCTAATTCATATTGTCATCTACAACCACCCCTAGTTATTTAATATGTTCATTGTGCTCAATAATGATCCCATTTACCTTAACACTGACTTCACTATTTATATTAGTTCTATTATACATCAAAAATATTGTCTTCAAATAATTAATAAACAATCTATTTTTACACAGCCATACATTGATTTTCCTCATCTCCATATATATTTATAACAGCATTCCCATGGTCAAAATCACAATGTTGATAACTCATCTACAAACAATCTTAATTTATAAATTGTAGCTAAAACATATCATTTATATTTATTAGTAGCAACAACAGAACCAGACAAGAACCATAAAGTATTCAATTTACAAAATCATATTCTCATAAACAATACTATTTATAACAGTAAACTGGCTCCTATCTTTTAAATTACTTTCAATAAAGTTCAACATTGAGCTTTTTATATTATAAGATTAAAATTTTGATACAAAAGTTTATTTACTAATGGTTTTAAAAGCCTTTGAAAATGATTATTAAAAAAAGAACTTTGGTTTTAAAAGTTCAAATATCCCCCCTGTTAAAAAAAAAAAGTTTTTTTTTCAGTTTCTTTCAAGTAGACTTAAATAAATGTGAATAAAAAATTTTTTGTTTTATTAAGTGTTTACATAAACTCAAGTTTGCATAGTATTGCATAATACTTAATTTCAATCAATAGTTTTTATCTTTTACTATACCTAGACTTAGTATCTACAAAAAAAATATGTTTTTAGCTTAAAAGAAATATGAATATAACTTTGTTCTTTCTTGTTTTCCTACCTTTTCATGCACTAGCTGGATTCTTTGATGATGTTAAAGAGGCAGTTGAAACTATTGAGGCAGTTACTCAAACTGTTAAAGAAATAAAAGACTCACTGAAACCTGGAGAGTGCAATTACAGTTGCAGACGGGGTCTCAAAAAAGTAACAAACAAAAATCATGTGCCAAGCAGCAATGGATGTGGATCTTTTGGAATTGAAGTAGACTTTAGTCACATTCCTAACTTAACTAAGTGCTGTGACAAACATGACCTTTGTTATGATGAGTGCGGAAATCCTAGAAAATCATGTGACTTCCAATTTCATAACTGCCTGATCCACACTTGTGATAAGCTCAAAAAGAAAAATCAATCAAAAAAATCCAGCAGTTTGATAACTGTAGATGCTTGCCAAATTACTGCAAACATTGTGTATGAAAGTGTGACAAAGCTTGGTTGTTCATCATATTTGAAAGCTCAGAAAAATGCATGTAGCTGTGTGTTTCCAACTAGAAATGAACTGTAGAACTTTTTCAATTAAATAGACAATAAATATTTGTTTTAATAAAGTAAAGTTGTGGAAATTACTAACAATAAAAGTTTGAAAACTTAATGCAAGTTCTACTATTTAAAACTGTATATTTTTGTCTATGTTATACTAAATGTTAACTTAATTATTTTGTAAAAAAAATCATAAAAAAACTATTTTGTCTACATTTTATGCTACTTTATAAATGTCTCTATAAAGATTGCAAATTATGATAAAGTTCTATACTTGTTCATATTAATTTTTAAACTTAAAACTTTTATAATTTTACTCAAACAATTTAGCATCAGTCAATTTACTAATAAGGATGAAACCGGTCTCAGTCTACCGAAACTTGTGGTCTGATGATCGAATTGGCATGATCAACCCTTTTGTTAAATTTGAGCTTGTCTCACGGCAAACGAAAGTCCGGACTTCTGTTCTGCAGACTTTCGCCGATGTTTTTTGTTGTTCATACTATGTATTAAAACATTAGTAAAGGTTTATAGAATTTTAAAAAAATACATTAAAGATGACCAACATTTTATTTGTTTTTTATGTTTTGTTTATAGTACTTTAATTTATGTTTACTATGCATTAATTATTAAATTTCTTCTTCATATCTGTTATACTTTTTACTGTTTGATCTATGCATTGTTTTTATGTTTGAAATCATGGCTGCGCAAACTGGCCCACGAGCAACGTTAGTCTTTTTTTCAATTTATTTTAAATAGTATTGTATAAAAAAGTTGTTTAATCTTTTAAAACTAATATGTCCTTCCGTATAAAAAAAGTTTGAATATGTTAATTTAAGCATTTTAAATTTTTTCTTTTTAAACCTGCCGACACCTGTTTTAAATTAAAAACCCATAGTTTTTGAAATCACTTGTATTATCTGTAAAATATCAAATAATTTTTTTCAATAAAATTTCACGTACCAAAAATGACATTTGTCATTAAATATATACTTAAAAACTTAAAACAAGGTTTAGAAATTAATGTTTAGTACAAATTTTATTGACATGCTTTATTAAAAATAAACATTAGTTGAAAATTTTTGTTTATGAAATTTTGGTCATTTTAATATTTTGATATATAAGAAAAATTTAAAACTTGAAACGGTTTTTTGATGGCTAATTTTTTAAGCTAACTTCTTTATATCAAAAATAAGAAGTAATAGTAACAAAATATCGTTCTTTTTGTGTTAAATTCCTTACCTTTACTATGCCAAATACTTTTATTAAGTTGCACTCTATCGAAGTTTATAAAAGTGTAACAAAAGCCTCGATTTTACGCTTCAAAATGTATTTGAAGTATTAACGATAAAGTTCTTATTTCACAATTTTGTTTGTATCTTCAAACATACAAATTTAACAAAAAAAATTATAAAAACACTGTTTGAAATTTATGTATATAATATAGGTCATGCCAAAAAAAAAATAGCTGCAATAATCTAATTTAATGTATTACGTTAGATATTTGATATTACATTGAATCCATAAGTAAAAAAAACAAGTTCATTGATGTTTGATAGAACATTGAGCTTAAGTTGTGAACTATTTCAGATAATTTTTATCACATTACATGATAAAATGTTTAATTTAAACTCTGAAGTAACAAAAAAAAATGTTGAAGAGATAATAACAAGTTTTGTGAATTATAAATTGTTAGCATTTGAAATACTTTGATTATATCACTTAAAGTTACCAGTTATTTAATTGTTTTAAAAAATTCTGTTAAATATTTTTCATCTGACTTGTTCCCAACAAAGACAATTTTGTTTGTGTAAATAATTATTCAAACTCATTAGAATATATTAACTTAGATTTACGAAGTTGATGTACTAATTTTTATAAATAGTAAAACTTTTTAAATAAAATATAAATAATTTTAAAATTAAAAAATTAACTTTTAATGAAATAAAAACACAACAAATTATAAAAGCAAATACGAAATTTAACTCAGAATAACATAACATAAAGTATCTAAATAGCATATCACTAATTTGAGTAATACATTGAGACGTATTAAGATATGAATAAATCGAAAAAGTAGATAAAATTGATAGATTTAAATTCTATGTGATTCTAAAAAGTTACATGTGTTAGAATAAGTCTATACTATATAAAAAACATTGTTAAAGGAAATAAATGTAGTAATTAGCTAAAATATTATAAATTTTACGTTTTAACAGTACTATTAGTTAAATATTTAAGTGTTTAACTTTTCTGAAAACAGTTAAAATAAAGATTTTATAAATATTCTTACGCAAAAAGTTGTTAATAAGAACATGAAGTGTTTACTACTCGTCTTGTAAATAATAATTGTATAGTAGCAAACTCTACAATCTAGACTGAATTAATGTTATTAAACCCTAATCAACATATCTAGTAAGGGCTAACCTTAAACAAAAATCAGTTATCAGATTTTTCTAAAAATTTTTAAATGATAATTTTATACAACCAATTTGTAATTATTTTGTTTAGTTTTGTCTAAAATATCTATGAGGTAAACCTAGAACCTTCCAAGATGACCTTTGAGTTTTAATTGATTAAGCAATTTAGTTTACTACCTTGAAAAGTTAGATTTTTTTCTATGGGTTATTATTAAATTTTGATATGAGATAGTCTCCCTTAGAGGTTCTTGTTAAATGTGGATTCTGAAAAAACTATTCAAAATATAGATTTAAGTGTTTGGTAACAAAAGATCCTAGTGAAACAAGTTTACTGAAATATAAACAAAAACAAATTATACAGTAATCTTCCTTTATTGTACCAACATATGTTTCTGTGTATTAACGAATTAACACACTTCAACTGAGCTCTGCAAAAAAACAAATACTGTAATAAATGAATAGAAGCTAAAATAAGTGTATACATGTGTTCATTAAAATAAAATATTTTTTACAGATATTTAGAGGTTAATAATAGGTAAAATAGTTAATATTAAATCCGACTGTTTTTTAACTATATAATATTTGTAATTTTTAAGTCTAAATTAAGTAAAGTAAACTAAAATACACAACAAATCATAATATAAACAAACCACTTACTTTAACGAAAAGAATAACTTACTTAAATTTATTTTACCGTTGCTAATGTTTGAACAAAATATATCTAATAATTACGTCATAATAAATATGAACAATAAAACGGCTATGTAATTTGTATTGTAAAGTTAGTTAGTTTAGTCTTTATGTTTGGGAAAGCAGTAAAGCGCTTTAATATGAAAAGTAGTATGTAATCTAGTTTGGGTAAAAAGTGAAACAACAACCATTAATTAGTGAATCAAAAAAATTTAACAACGGTAAAGACAATAAAAGTCACCGGAACTTGATATAACGTATATTTTTTATATTAAATGTTTGTAATGATAAATCTAAATTATAACAAAATCAAAGTTAGATACAATTAGGAAGCACATTTAGTTTAAATGTAAAAATTTAAGAAAACAAAGCACAAAAAAAAACTAGTTATTAAGCTTACAAAGCACTGACCGATAATTAAGTTACAGCAACATACATAAAATCACAATGACTTAAATTACATATATGTTGTATATAATGATTATTAAAATAATTGATTGAATCTGAAAGCATACTTTTTATTTGTCATAAATTCATAAAATAACCCATTTTACCAAAAAAAATAAATCTAAACTTTCACCTCTAACCTATCTTACTTATATAACTAAATATTGAAAAATTTAGTTTACATTAATTAAAACTTTTAAAAAAATTAAAATATTAGCCGATCAGAAAAGCCTAGAAATTGAAGCTGACAGTGCGTGTAGTGCTCAAAAAATTGATTATGTACAAAATAAGTAGCACTAAAACTAATTATAAAACAGATGATAAAAATAAATAGAAATATAACTGATTTTATTGTCTACTTAAGTTCCTATAATGTTGCTTTTGTCTTAGTTTTTTTTATAATTTTTAGATAACATATCGCTGTATGTCGCGGTCATTGGCAATGTTCTCCCATTCATCAGTATTAACATTTAAGCTCTTTACGTAGCGCTTGCAGACATCCTTGAAGCGAAGCATCTATAAAAAGGTAAGAGACAAAACTACTTACTGATTTTCTTAAAAACTAGTAAGTTGCATTTCTCTAAAGTATACAAATTTATAACTCTCAGGCAAAGTTTATTTCTCTCCAGCTTTACACAGTTTTTATACATATAATCAATAAAAAAAGTAGTGTATACAATTGATTTTTTTATTTCTTAAGATTTAAATGATAAAAAAACTATGTGTAACAGCTCGTGAGAAACTTTATAAGCATGTGGTGTACAATTCAATAACCGAAAGGTTTATTTGTACACCAAACTTTTTGAATGCTTTTTTTATCGTTCAATATACAACACATTAAAATAAGATAATTCAGTAAGTTTTTGAATAAAACTTTATTTTCTAGGATCAATTTGTATTTACTTTTTTTATACTTCACTATTTCTATAAAACTTTGGCATTAAATTAGAAACTACTAACATTGATAACAAAAATTTAATGATCAAAGAAACATCAACAAAAGTCTAACAGAACCTAAGCCTGGACTTTCATATGCCGTGAGACAATCTCAAAATGTCATAAGGTTAGAATTTAGGGGTGGGCAACGTACGGCCCGCGGGCCGGATCCGGCCCGCAGAGTGAAAATGACCGGCCCCCAAACCTTTTTTAATTTTAAATGGAATCCGGCCCGCGGACAACATTGATCCGGCCCGCAAGTGGATGATCCGGCCCGCTAAGCATTTTCAAAATTTATATAAAATCCGACCAGCCAATTTAATTATTAGAAAACTTGTACAAAACCGTTTTTGAACTATTTCATTAAACAAAACTGTAAGACTTTGACCCTGAAAACGTTTGTTAAAATGGCTTATTATTTTGTGGTGATAAAACACTATTTTGTTATAGTATCTTATTCTGTTTGAAGTCAGTTGAAGTAATCCTTTCTCAAGTTATCCAAAAGCAATTGTTTGCTGAACTAATTTTGATGATCTTACCTACCATAATGTTTTCTTAAAAAAATAAGTGTCAAAAATTGCTGTCTTTTCCAGATAAGTATTGAGTTGTTTTTTAAATGTTTATAAAAGTAAAAAAAATATCTTTTTAAAGATCGACAAATTTTTAGGTCAAACTGCTCAAATTTAAACTTTTGTCAAATGTTTTAAGTTTAGACTACCATTTGCACTTTTTCTGCTATTGTTTTATCATAAAGGACTTTTTGATTAATTTTATGGTTAAGTTTAGTGATGACCAATTGATGACAACAGTTCCACTTGATAATAAGTTTGGTCGTCGTTTTGCAGACTTATAACAATTAAGTGAAAAATTAGACATTATTTTATCACCGTCGACGTTTGACACCGAAAATGTACTTAGTAATATTGTTAGAACTGTTGAACTTCAATGTGGCAGTACACAAAAAGAATAATTCAAAACTGAAAAATTGACAGATTTTAAGACTTACTTAACAAGTAAAAGTTTGTTAATTTAAAAAAGATGACAATGAAGTTATTTGTTCTGTTTGAGTCTACATATTTTTGCAAACAAACATTCTTAACCATGTATATAAACAAAAGTGTGCTGTGTTCAAATCTTACTTATACCAATTTGCAGTCATTACTGAGAATATCTACTTCAAATAAACTTCCAGATTTTAAACAACTTGTTAAAAACTTTTATGATCCAAAAATGTCTCATTGATTTCTTTTTAGTGTAATTATTCTTGCTAAATTCTTTAAACTTAACATTTAAAGTATAAAGTGACAGTTTTATGTTTTAGTTTTTCGTTTAGTAATATTTTCACTAGTGAAATCGATCTTAATCTAAAAGTCTACTAAACTAAAATGTTTGTTATGCTAAAAATATATATTAATTTCTTTTTTGTTTCAATATTTCGCTATTTTATGTTAGTACTCTTATTAAAGTATTTTAGGTGCACTGTTTGATTAATATTTTTAAATAACAAAATTTAGTTAAATTTCGTGAGTTAATTATAATTTTTTGATATTTTGAAAGTAAAAGTGTTAAAATTTCAAGCCAAAGTAATTTGATATCTAGGCTTTACTGTTTTTTAAATAAGTTTATAAGAAAATTTGAAATCAAACATATAATTTTTGTTGCTTTTATAAGATTTTTAGATAGATTTTATGTATTATTTATCGAGTCAAAGTTTGTAAACTTCTAAAGATGACCATGGAACTAGTTGTGTTGTTCGATACTTCATACATTTAAAAACAAACATTTCCGACCATAAACATTAACAAGGATAAGCTATCTTCAAACCTAATCGGTTTTTCAGTGCACTTGCAGATTTCCAAAACTTTCATGCAACTAGATTTAAACAACTGTAATACATGATCAACTTTAAGTGTTTCATCGAGATCTTTTATTTTTTTTTTTTTTTTTTATGGTAAAACTGTTTATTATATCTGAATTATTTTTTGTTTTGTTTCTTTTATACATGCAAAAAAATGTAATGAATCTTCTTTAGCTTAATTAAATTAAATAACAGTAGTTTAATATTGAATTGTTTGTTAATTATTGAAAAATATTATCACTATAAACTCCAGGTAAGGATTTCCAAAATTAATTAATTTCGAATAGTTAGCATTTTTTTTATGTTTTAGCTTGAAATGTTAGGCTCTAGTAACTTTTAGTAACAAAATTATAATTTTTCTAGGACTAACTAGTATTAATTGGGTCCAGAGTTATAATATATATAGAATTATGAATACTTAACTAAATTTAACATAAAATTTCATACTTGAGAACCTTGGTAATTAATGTATTGATTTAAAATTCTGAAACACCCGATCAATGAGCATCTAATTGGATCAAAATTTTTTTTGAAATTAGCTTCCATTCGGATCCAGATCTTTGTCTAAAATTAGTATTTAGCCGGATCCGGATAATATGTTTAAAATGGGATCCGGATCTAAAAAAGAATCCAGCTGAATCCAAAAGATCACTAACTTGAAATGATCCGGCCCGCTGAGGACTATATTTTTCTGGATCCGGCCCCGTCAACTGTTTACGTTGCCCACCCCTAGGTTAGATCATACCAATTCGACCATCAAAGTGATATGATTAAACATTTATGTTAGCAATAATTTGATGAACATAAAATATTTTTAATTTAGAAAATTTTCTGCAATATTTTTTTTTAATTGATAGATCTTAATAGTGAGATGTGGTATTTACAATTTATAAAACAATTAGTTGCCTACTATTATTATATATGATTATCATAGGTAGTTTATTTAGTGGACTAATTTATAAATTAGTTAGTATCTATTTTTTCTTCACACTTTTAACCTATGGAGTTTGATTTTTTTTCAAATTAAGATCTAGCCGAATTAAAATCTTTTATTCAATCAAGATTCAGCTGGAACCTAATAAGAATCAAGATAGTTAAAGACTTTAAAAAGTACTAATTTTAATACTTTTCATATTTGTTCAGTACATATAAAGGAAAAGATTTACCAAAAAATACTTTCACAGCCGGAAATATCAAGAATAAACCTTGGGAAATCCTGTAGTTTTGAGTAGTCATACTATTTTTTTTTAATCTTTAAACATGATTATAAAAAAAAACATTATAAATAAAACTATATATGAAAAACTAAATTAATATCTGTAATATAAAAATTCGGTTTTAATTTTTTTGCACAAATTGCTTTCAAGCTCAAAAGTATTTCACGAAATATTTTTTTTTGTCCTGCGGGCCGTACGTTGCCCATCCTAAGTTACAACTTATACAACTAACAACTAGTTGAAATTATATAAACAGTTTCAATGTTTATTGATGTCTAATTAAATAAACTTGTTATATAATAGTGGTGGACAACATACGGCCTGCTGCGGATTTTGCCCACGTTTGTTTACTAAAGATTTTCACTAAACTTATGTATTGAAAAAATTTTTGAACATAAATCAAATGTCATAAATATTTATTAGAGTAAACTATGTTGCTTATTCCACAGCTATGTTTTTATTTAACTGTGTCCTTGAAGTATGACTCGATAGTCGAAAGGTTTTTTTATGCACCTATTCGTTAGACCAAAAATTTTAAGTATTTGTTTAGTCGTTCCATATATATGTTCAATAAAACTTACAAAAGTTGAAATATGTAGAACAAATCCGGCCCATTATGTTCAAAAATTCTTGTTTAAGAAGATTGAAAAATGATTCAAAGACTAGTTGATGATGTAGAAATAAGGAAAAATATTTTGAGTTTTAAACAGTACAAATACTAACACAAAATTATTGGTGTGCGAAAAAAATATAGCAAATTTACTACAAATCAATGTATCAACATGCTTTTGTTGATCTAACTAAGTAAAAAAAATTTCGATAAGGTGCAAGTTATAAGTTAACCCATGTTTTTTATACACAATTCTTTTGTTATTTTTTTACTATAGTAATTAGAAAACATTTTTTAAACTAAAATATAAGTCAATTACAACTTTTAAAATTGTTTAATACTGCACATGTAATTGGATAAGATAAACGTTTTTCTTTCCGCTTCAAGAATTTTAAAAGTAATGCAAGTTTAATTCAAACAAGTTTTCTACATCTTAACTCAACAATTATTCAAATTTTATAATAATATTCGTCAAAAATGGTTAAAAAAAGCTAAATTGAAGTACCTGAATATTTTTTTTAGTTTTTAAGTTGGTTTTTGAACTTTATAGTTTATACCTTTTCCAACAGGAAGAGTCTAAAATAAAACTATATATACGTAATTTTTGGAGTTTAATTATGTATTAAGGTAAAATTATGCAATATTTTTTAGTAATTTTTAAGTTAAAAAAGCAAAAGGTTGGCCAAAGTTCTATGTATTAGCTTTTACAAATTTTTGAAAAGATATTAAAGAATGAAATGCTTTGAAAACATAAACTCAGTTTTATCTAATTATGTGTAACACTTAGTTTGGTTTTTTGGTTTACTATCACTTCTAACCCAATCATTTATAACCCGATCATATCTAACCCGATCGTTTCTAACTTGATCATTTTTAACCCGATCATTTCTAACCCGATTATTTCTAACTCGATCAATTTTAATATGATCTGAATATATTGGTTTATAGTTTTTTGTTTTAAGATAAAAATTTAACTAATCTTAACTCAATTGTTCTTTTATTGAAATTAAGTTTACTTTGTCTGAATTAAAAATTAATTTTTAGATAGTTTTACTTTAAATATAATTTTTGATATTAATTTTTCTTAGAAGTTTGCTGTCCTACACCAAACATAGTTACACAACATTTTATTTTAGAATTAACTTCCAGCTTCTTACCAACAAAAAACTTCTCTGCAAAATTCAGCTAAACATATTGAGATGTTTTAGTAAATTTTTTGAATGATTTTAATACAAAAATCAGCAAAATAGTCTGAATCACGAATTTCTACATCAAAATAGGGTTCTAGGTCACTTTTATTAAACTTATTAAGAACATACTAGAATGCCAGAATTAAAACTAAAAACAAAATTACAATAATTAATTTTCTTCTTGTTCAACGATCAATCCGATATACACATCCTCATTTTTAGAGTTAGGTTCTGCACATTTTTGCAATCATTTGGTATTTCATTGTTTATTTTTAAATTTGTTTTTTTTTTTGCTTTGCCAAAAAATAATCGATACAATTAAAATGAACTTTATCAGAGTTAAAGTACAGACAAATCTATAAATAACATCAAACATTTAATTTCATTTACTAACCACAAAACTTATAACCTAAAGTCCAAAGCACATTAACAATGCAGGTCAAATAAATACATATCAAAAACATTCAGAATGGTTTATTATTTACAGAGGAAAGGCGCTGCTAACTATAGAATGAACAAAATCCTTAATATTAATCAAGTGTTTATAGGTAAAAAACTAGTTAGATTACTGATAATTTCTACAAATTCAAATTTTGTTTTAATCAAGTTTACTTGAATCAAAGTTGTTTAACTTTTTCGTAAAGATTAGTTTTGTTTAGAAGCTAACTCCACATTTAAACTGAAATTAAAAAAAAGGTAATTTTCCAAACATCATTGTATATATGACTGCATGCACTTTTTGTTTTTATTTATTAGTAATTAATTACTTTGATAAAGTTCAAAAATGTTTCTTAAAAAAAAATAGATAATTAGTTTTAAATACCATTAAAAAAATCAAAGTCGTTTGTATTCAAAGAACAAATTTCAAGTTTTGATAGTCATTAATGTAAGAAATGCAAGAAATATTGCAGCGGTTAGAGACTTTTCTTTTTTTTTTTTTTTGAAAAGATTCTAGATTGTAAATACATTTTATTCAAGTAGGGAGACCAGATTGACTTGTTGTATTCAAACTTAGGACAAATGTAAAAGAAAAGCTATTTTTAAAAAATGATAATATCAGTAGATATGAACTTGAAATTATATAGTGGATAAAATTCGGTAAACCTAATTAGTAAGATGGTTTTATTTTAAATTTACATCACCAAAATTCTAAGTTCGTTAAACAAAAGCTTATATTGTTTTATACAAAGTCAAAAGTAGAGGTAGATGTTTATTTTGAATGTTTAGAATTTGTCATTTACTAGCACTTAAATCTAATTTTCTTTTATTTAGCCAACGGTAAATTAAATTATATCTAAACACTTTTTAAATTGAATTAAATGGCTAAAGCTTTTAAGTTGTCTGCAAAGAGTTTAATTTTGCTACTAACATCAACTTCATTTACGATCATATCATTTGAAAAAGTTATAAATAAGAGTAGCCAATAACCCTTCCTTGAGGCAATCCACTACAATTGGTAAAAATTCTAATAATGTGTTACTAATTACTACTTTTTCGTTTCTATCATGAAGAAATTCTTTGAACCAACTTACTAGACTATTATAAATTTTATATTGTGAAAATGTATTAATGAAGTAAAAATAAAAAATAGATTCGAAAGCTTTTTTAATATGCGTACAAATTACTTTAGTAGACTTATTGCTAAAAAAAGATGAATAAAAACTTCGATAGAGTTTTTATAAGCTTCTGCTTAAATTATTAATTTGAATATATTTATTTTTTTAATGTTTTTATTTTACCTTTGTTATTTCGACTCTTCTTACTAAAATAGATTTAAAAAAAATCAGTTAAAGTACTAATTTAAGTCACAATAAAACATTTCGGATATTATATAAACTTAAGTAAAAGTTTTTAAAACGTTAGCTAAACGAGATTTAATTACCCTCGGACTTTTTACACAAATTTTTAGTATTAATAAGTAACATATACAAAGTTTTAGTGACTATTTTTGTCTAGGACTTTTTGTCTAGTAGGAATTTATCAATTAGTTATTAAATTAATGACGGTCAATTGACGTAACATACTTTTGCGGTTTGTTACTTGACATAACTAGTTTATTACCTAGGTTATATCTAAAAATTTTGCTTTTCAACTTTATATAACAAAATTATTTAATTTCTACTAGTGTTTTTTAAAAATTCCATTATCTAAATAGGCCTATGAAAGTTGTAGAACAATTTTTATAAGTTTTAAGATGTAACTGAAACCTAACTGACTATTAAACAGCAAAAGATTAGTCAACAATAATACAACGTTTACGCCAGACTTACAATGTAGTTTATAGACCGTAGTATAAAGAATTTATTATCAAAATGTTACATTTGTGAAGTTTTACTTTTTAAAATTTATCTTTCTTGAAGTCGTTTTAGATACGTAAGTTACAAGAAGGTCCAACTCAAATATTATTATAACTGCTTACTTTAAAAATCCTACTAAGAAGAGTTCAAAATATTTTCAAACGATTTAGTAAATTATATATAATTAAAGAACAATGTATATTAAAGTAGACTGAAAAAACAAAAAAAGAAAGTTAAATTTATGTTAAGTTAAAACTAATTAACGCTAAAATTATATTTTACGCAACACAATAAAATCCTTATGTTTTAAAATAAAAATTTAAACTCAATATTATATTAACATATTTGTAAGACTAATTTGTTTTCGATTTAAACCTCGAACTAAAAAAATAAAAATAAACATATTTTTACTGATTGGGTTAGAAACGATCGGGTTAGAAATTTGGGTTAGATATGATCGAGTTAGAAGTGATTAAGTTAGAAATGATAACGGGTTAGAAATTATTGGCTTCCGATTTTAAGTCACTAAAAATTCAATAGATGCTTGTACCCACCGTGTACTGAAAGTTAATTTATACTTAATAATACAGTAAACAGTTATGTCTTTTTAGAGAATTTTACTTAGTACTGATAAAATAGATAAATATTTTACAAAAAAAATTATTAGGCAATTAAATGCAAACAAGACGAATTCTTTTAATTGATTTTAAAAAGCCAATAGTCAGAACCTGCAACTAAAACTGAGAAAAAAAAATTAAAAGAGATCAGTTAGTAAATTAACAAAATAAGGTATTAAAAAAAATATCCATACTTCATGATTTTGTTTAAAATTAATTTATTTAAATTGTTTCCATAACTTAAATACTTAAATTGATTAAAAATTATTCAAAAGCTTGTCTATTAACCATGTACTTAAACAAGACAAGTCATTTATTTTATTTTTTCGTAGTTCCTTTATTTCATTACTAAGTTAACACGGTGAAACAGCTGCTAGATTTTTAAGAGAAAATTGCCACATAATTAAAAAAGCATTAAATGGCAACTGATATCGACCTTATGTTTACTCAGTGGTCGGATCTCTTTATTTCTTGAATTATAGCAACCTTGCGTTACAGTAATGTCTAATAGATTGCATTTAATGATACAAAAATAGACAATTTCTATTCTTAAAAAAAATCTGTAACCGTAAAAAAAGGCGCAATTTTAATTTAATGTATTAAGTCTTCATTTACAAGAACTATATTTATTGTTAGCATTTCGATCACTAATTATATATACTGATTTTTTATTTTCATTTCTATACCTGTCTAAAAAACAAAAAAAAAAAATTGAAGAAAATTACTTTAAGCAGAAAAAAAACAAAAGTAATATACTTTTGACATGATATCTATTGGTAATCATGTAAATGACTACCGTGCTTAGCCACCCTCTAAGAAAAAGTGGGTTTTTCTATTTATGAAACTATGTAACATTCCGCCAAAACGGCTCATGGAGTTTAAGAATCTTCAAACACACTTGGGTGAAATTACAATTATTACAAAATTATTACAAAACTTTAGCAAAGTATTACAATATAAATGCTACTCATTAAGTAATTAAAGTTTAATTATTATTGTTATGTTCAAAAAATTACAATAGGTTTTATTTAAAAATTTAAAGTTTAGCTTTATTCTTAGCCATAATTTTTTTTGAATCTTAACTTTTATTTCGATTTAAGAAAAAGTAATGAAGGTTCAATCTCTCATATTGTTCTTATAATGTCAAATGGTAATATTCAGAGTTGCTAAAAAACCTGAAATCCTGGAAAAACCTGGAATTCGATAAATTGAAAAAAACCTGGAAATTTTTACGATAATCATTTTAAAACCTAGAAAAATCTGGAATTTTAAACAGTTTTTACATGTCTAGTGGTAAAATTTCAATTTGATACAAAAATCTCTTCATTTATTGAATAAACTTCATAGAAAATCGATTATTAAAAAATGAAAAATTTTTTATGATAAGCATATTTAAAGGAGTTTTAAGATATCTTTTATATATCTTTCTACTATTTAACACAGTGTTTTACATTAGACTTAATTTTAAACTAATAATAAACTCTAAAGAATATAATTAAAAAACTTAAAATATATTTTATAACCTGGAGAAAATGGCTAATAACACCAGTATCCTAAAAAAACCTGGAATTTTACAATTTAGACTAAAAAAACTGGAATTAAAAAAAAACCTAGAATTTTAAACAAATTTTCATCTTAGGTAGATAGATTTTGGTATGACAAAAAAAATCTATCATTTGAAAAAAAATTGGTCATCTTTAAACCTTTTTTTATCAAAAACAGGGTTGCCACTTTACCTGGAAACCTGGAAAAACCTTGAAAAACCTGGAATATGACAATTTATGCAAAAATAACCTGGATTTCGAACAAAAATCATTTAAAAAACCGAGAAAAACCAGGAATTTTAACAATTTTCACATGTTCAGTAGGAAAATTTCAATTTGACCCAAAAATCTATCATATAAATAAAAAGTTTTTGTTATCATCATAATTTTTTTTTATCAAAAAACATATTTAATGTAGCTATACATTATCTTTTCAATGTTTTTATACTATTTAACACAGTTTCTTACCTTAGACTTAACTTTAAACTAAGAATAGACCCAAAAATGTTCACTTTTTAAAACCTAGAAGAAATTTTGAAAACCTGGAAAATTTATTTGAAAAAACAAGTGGCAACCCTGTAAAAAGCATGTTTAAAGTAGCTTTACAGTATCTCTACAATTTTTTTATATTAACTAAGACATTTTTTTACCTAGAGCTTAACTTTAGACTAAAAATAGACCCGAAAACATGAACTTTAAAAATCCTGGAAGAAATTTCTCAAAAACCAATGGTCACCTTGTAAAATTTTGAACAAAATAAAAAGTGAATTTTTGATAGTTTTGATTATTTTTGAGTTTTATTTAAATAACTCTATCTGTTATGTTATAGCCATATAAAATTTATTTTAAGGCCAAAAACTATTAAGTAGTTGAAATATTTCAAAGGTTATGTAATGCTGGGGTTGCCAAAAAATCTGGAAAAAACAAACTTTGAACAATAATCACTAAAAAACATGGAAAAAAACTTGGAATTTCAAAAATTTTAACATGTTCAGTAGTAAAATTTTGGTTTGACACAAAAAATCTATCATATTTATACTTATAGATAAGTTTTTTTGTCATCTTCAAAAATTTTTTATTAAAAAACACATTTAAAGTAGCTTTACAGTATCTTTTAAATGTTTTTATACTATTTAACATAGTTTTTACCTTAAACTTAACTTTAATCTAAAAACAGACTTAAAAATGTGTACTATTAAAAACCTTGAGGAAATAAACTTGGAGAATATGTGCCAAAAACATTTGGCAACCCTGGTAATGTCATTTGTAATAATTTAAGTTTTTAATTAAAATGCATTTTTATACTGTGTACTTCTAATTTGTTTCATATAAATTTAATGATTTTATATAGAAACATTATTTTAATTTCTGTTTTTTTAATGTATTTTATAAATACTCCAGGAAAGACATTTTATTTTTTGGCTAATTTTTAAAATTCCAGGTTTCAATTGAACAGCCACCTTGATTTACATATGTAAGCCTAAAAATTATTGTTAAAATTAAAACATTTTCCAAAAAATGTGTAGCTGTCTGCTTTTACATATCAAAATGTTTAGGTCGTAAAAAAATTGTAACTTGGGCTTTTTATTTTCAAAACTAAAGCTGGTTTGGATATTATCCTAATATCTGGTCAGTTTTTATAACTTCAAAATTTTTTAATAAATTGTAATTTATTTTAATTCTCTTTGGCATTACAAAGTTTTAGGTATCAATTTTTTAGTCTTGATGAAAAGATTTTTAGTCTTTGGTCTGACTCACTTAAGCAATTTTCTTTATGACCCAAGACTGACTTAGCTAGTTTGATGGAAATCTAGCTGGTTTATTTATCTATCAGGCAGACTTTAAGGTTATAACAGGGTTACCTAACACTCAGAAGGTTTTTAAGCTTTTGAAAATATCAGGGTGACTCAGGACAGCTTGAGATAACTCACATGAGTGCCACAGGTTCTCAGAATATTTTGAAGTTTTGGAAAATCTCATGACAATTTGAGGTACTTAAGTTTTTTTTTAAGTATGACTCAGGACAGTTTTGATTAATATATAAATTACAGGATAGTTTTAAAATTCAAAAAAATCTTGGGACATTTTTTCTAGATCTAGACTAAGATTTAGTTGATCCAGTTTCAATATTTTGTTATATTATATAACCAGTTTTGTTCAGGAACATGATTTTTATTAATTTTGAAATGCTTATTCAGTTTTTTAGCTTAGCTGCTAGTTCTTCACCATTCTTAGAAATAACATTGTAGTTTTTGTTTAAAATATGAAATTTATATTTATCATCCACATTATTATCTACAAACTCTGCTTTTTATTTAAGTTGATATAACATTTTAATGTTAAATCTTCGAAAACAATATCTCCCATAAATTTAATGAACATATAAATAATGCAGAAGCTTACATGTACAACCATCCTTTCAATTATTAAGAAGAATAAAAATGAGGTACAAGTAGTTTGCACCAGAGGCAATTTTTTTAAAAAAGATTCTGGATGACCCAAGCCAGTTAAAGGTCACCAAGGGCAATTTTTGATTACTTAAGGCAATTTTTTCAAATCAAAGAGGGGCAACTATGAACTCAAAATATTATTGAAATTTATTTTTGAAATTTCGCTTATTTAGGATACTATTGTTATTTTTTCATAAAAATGTTCTGGAAAGCTAAGTTTTTTTTAATGATTTAAAAAGCTTTTTTTAAGGGCATAGGGGGGGGGGGGGGGGGGTAAGCACCCTTTTTTGGTTTTTGATCTTATTTTATATAGTTTTTACTAAGCTACAAGATGCTTTTTACAGATTTAAAAAATTCAAAATAATTTTTGAGATAGCCGGTCAAAGTCAGAGGCAACAATAGGATCCTTATGGGAGGCGCAAACTAAAACGGCAAATAACTAGAAATCACTAAAAATCTATCTCCTCCTACGTTTTTTGAGATAACTACCTCAATTTTTTAGGAAATTTTCCTTGCAGTATTTAGAAAATTCTGTCTGAACAGAATTTAAAAAAATTAAAAAATAAAAATTTTATAACAAAAAAACAAAAAAAAAACTGTTTTTTTTGTTTATTTTTTATATAAAATTTTTATTTTTTATTTTTTTCAAAGTTCCTTCCGACAGAATTTTCTAAATATATCAAGGAACATTTCCTGAAAGTTTGAGGTAGTTATCTCAAAAAACGTAGGAAAAGATAGATTTTTAGTAAAATAGTCTATTTTTGCCGTTTTAGTTTGCGCCTCCCATAAGGAACCTATTGTTGACTCCAACTTTGACCGGCTATATCTCAAAAATTATTTTGAATTTTTTAAATCTGTAAAAAGCATCTTGTAGCTTAGTAAAAACTATATAGAATAAGATCAAAAACCAAAAAAGGGTATATACCCCCCCCCCCCCCCTATGCCTTTAATAAACTTCAGATGAAATTTAGCTTAAATGTTTTTTTAAAAAACTAGATAATTATTAGTTTCAAAAAGTTGGATTTTTTTAAAGTTTTGAAAAAAGTCAGGATGGCTAGGACAGTTCAAGGTAACTCAGGACAGTTTTTGGACTTAGAGAGTGGCAACCCTGTAGGTTAGTAAATTACAAAAAAACTCAAATTTCCTACCACTTAGTCTAAAAAGTCAATGTCAGATTTTTCTTCCAAAAAAGTAGAAACCAACTTACAATATATAGCTAAAAATTTTTTGAAATATACACTTGTAAACAAATAAAAAATTGTAAAAAGAATACATCTGAAGGTTCGGGTAGGCTACTTTCAAATGTAAAGTATTTTATACATAAAAACTTAAATGTTTTTACTTATTAGTATATCAACAATTTGATCAAACAAACTAAAATATTTGAAAAGAGTCCAACTAATAGAATTTATAAAAAGTAAATACTAATTAAATTTAGACGTCATTAGTATTTGCACTTAGTTTTTGAAATATACTATTGGTTTTATAAATAAATGTTGTAAAGATTAAGTTTAAAAGTATAACATAAATAAAAAATTATAGTACATTTGTCAGAATCTTATTTTATTTGTTTGAATATTATTGTAACAATGGAAGCTGTTGATACTACCCCAGTTGCTGATGAAACTGTACCTCAAGAACAAGAGACCACTGAAACTGAAGTACACACCAACGGTGGTTCAAATGGGGATTCCAACGGTGTTCCAGCTGCTGAAACTGAAGAAGCTGCCTCCGAAACCAAAGCTCCAGCAGAAGGAGATCTTATCAAAGCAAGTGAAGACAATGATCTCAAAATGTTTGTTGGTGGCCTATCCTGGGACACCCAAGCTCCAGATTTGAAGGAATATTTCAAAAGCTTTGGTGAAGTAACAGACTGTGAGATTAAAAAAGATGGAGCAACTGAACGCTCAAGAGGGTTTGGTTTTGTTCTCTTTTCTAACAAAGAGTCTGTTAAAAAAGTTCTTGCCCAAAAAGAGCACATGCTTAATGGCAACAAGATTGATCCTAAAAAAGCTCAAGCTCTCCGCAAAGAAAGAAAATTGTTTGTTGGTGGAATCAAAGCAGAAACTGAAAACAATGTAATTGAAGAATACTTTGCCAAGTTTGGTGAAATTGAATTGTTTGAGAGGCCAATTGATAGAGCTACTGGCAAAGGAAAAGGTTTCTGTTTTGTTCAATACAAAGATCCAGAAAACATTGCTGGTGCCTGTGCAGTCAAAGAGCATGAGTTAGACGGTCAAACTGTTGATGTGAAAGAGTCCCAAATTACAAAAAAGCGTGGAGGCAGAGGTGGCTTCCGTGGTAACCAAATGGGAGGCCGTGGCGGCTTTGGTGGTAACTGGGGGTACGGACAACAGTATGGCCAAGGTTATGGCTTTCAAGGCTATGACTACAACCAAGGCTATGGCTACCCAGCCTATGACCAAGGTGATTATGGGTACGGTGGATATGGCCAAGGAGGCTATGGAGGATATGGACAAAGTTACGGAGGATTTCGTGGAGGAAGGGGAGGTGCCAGAGGACGTGGAGCTCCAGGAAAAGCCAGGAGAGGTGCTCATCAAAATTCATTCCAGCCATACTAAGAAACTTTCTATGGTACATATGAACTTTTTTATCATTACAGCCAGAGAACAGTTTGTAGAAATTTCATGGCGTATATGCTGTTCTTCATCATTGTTTTCCAGTGTTACAAGGTATTTGAAATTAAGTGGCAGTGCTGATGATATATATTTCTAGAATTTAGTAAAATTTTATTTTATTTTGTTTTAGGAACTATTTAAATAACATTTAGGATTATATTTTTGTTGCTTTTAATTAATGTTAACGTTTTTTTATCATGAAATTTTATAAATAAAAAACTTACATGTGCTTTTTATGTTTAATGTTTTAAGTTTTCAAGAAATGTTAAGATTTATTTTTTTTTAATTAAAATCAAATAAAATCAATCTTTTGAATAAATATATTTGATTTATAATTTAGATAGAACTTAAACCTCTGAAAATATTTTCAGTTTCTAAGGTTACCAGAGATGTCAATGTAAAATAGGTTTAACAAAAATAAATCCTAAATTTATATTCTTTAAATTTTGTAGGGTTATACTTAAGGGTGAGGATATGAATTTTTCATTTGTTGTAATTTTCAACATATTCAATCTAAAAGTTTTATAAGGTTTTGGTGGACTATAGTTAGTTTATGTTTAATGATGGTCCAGTGGATACATTTATTATAATAATTAGCTTAAAATTTAATTTAAAAAGAAAGTTTACCTTACAGTTACTCAATATACTTACAGTCCTTGATTATAAAGCCTGATATATAACACTTTTTAATCCAAAATTTCAAAAACTGTTTTTTTGTTTATTTTTTATATAAAATTTTTATTTTTTAATTTTTTTAAAATCTGTTCCGACAGAATTTTCTAAATATATCAAGGAACATTTCCTAAAAATTTGAGGTAGTTATCTCAAAAAACGTAGGAGAAGATAGATTTTTAGTGAAATAGTCTATTTTTGCCGTTTTAGTTTGCGCCTCCCATAAGGAACCTATTGTTGCCTCCGACTTTGAACGGCTATATCTCAAAAATTATTTTGAATTTTTAAAACCTGTAAAAAGCATCTTGTAGCTTAGTAAAAACTATATAAAATAAGATAAAAAACCAAAAAAGGGTGTTAACCCCCCTATGCCCTTAATGCAATATAGCAATTATCTCTAATACACAATTACTTAATACTCAAAAAATTTCTAAGTTTGATTTCAAGTTTGAATTGGCTTAAAAGTTTACATTTAGTTTTAGTCTTATTAGGGGTTTGAAGTTTGTCATAAACTTTATTGAAATTGTAAACATTTCTAGTTACCTGAAGTTTTACACAAATTTTTTTTATAACCAAAAGTTTGCTCTAAAATATATTAAGGGCTCCCATATTGGTTATAAAAGTAAAAGCATAACCTCAAAAAAATATATTGATTAATATACAAAATATATGATACTGAAATGACCGTTTTTAATATCTTTAAGCTATTTTATTTAAATTTAGTTGTTTGTTTGCACATTTAAGTTATAAAAAGTAACTGAAAATTTTTGATAGAAAAAAATTTATTAGCTGCTATGAAATTTATTATCTTAATTTATCTGTAGGTTTAATATGATTAAACTATGTTCATGTTATTTGATTAAGTTAAGTACTTTTCAAATTGTCAAACTCTTGAAAGTAATTTTGGTAATCCTGTCAGAAAGTAACTATTTAAAGAGTTGTACCAAGACAGATAAAAATAGTATTATTGAAAGTTTTAAATCATTTTAAATATTGAGTGATAATTTAAATTGTCAAACTCTTGAAAGTAATTTTGGTAATCCTGTCAGAAAGTAACTATTTAAAGAGTTGTACCAAGACAGATAAAAATAGTATTATTGAAAGTTTTAAATCATTTTAAATATTGAATGGTAAATTTAAATTGTCAAACTCTTGAAAGTAATTTTGGTAATCCTGTCAGAAAGTAACTATTTAAAAGTTGTACCAAGACAGATAAAAATTGTATTATTGAAAGTTTTAAATCATTTTAAATATTGAATGGTAAATTTAAACACAATGCCAAGATTTCTCAAGATGTTGATATAGGTACAACATCTTCTTTCTAAGAACAACATAAGTAAGTTCTTATGTTGAAGATGGTTATAGCATTTAAAGTATGTCTTATTACTCAAAGTAAGAATATGCTTTTGAGTTCTTAATTATGAGTACAAAATAAAAATGTTTCAAATTAAGTTAACAAGTTTTCAATTCCTTTGAAGAATAACAATTACTTGGATCAGGTTTAAAAAGTACAGGTAGTTTGAAATATTTGAAAATATCAGGCCAACTCAGACTTGTTTGATTTTATTGAAAAACTCTTGCTGACTCAGGTAAAAACTAGTATTTTTAATCAAATGCTTACTAAAAATCTCAATTGGCATAAGCATAATTGGCAAATGAGCAAAAGTTTATGAAGGGTTTTTATAATACACAAGTTTGTTTATTGTTACACAAGTAAGTTATTGGTCACTTCGGCAAGTTTTTGTCTCAAAAAAAGTTTAACCCTGTTGAATAGAAAATTAGCATTTTCAAAAAGTATTCAGTACAAAATTTTAATTTATAAATGAGTTACAAGTTAAAATAAGTTTGAAGGTACACACTTTCAGTAAATATGTGAAAAATAGAGAATAGTATACCAAAACTTTGTATTATTCTCATTTTGTACCTACTATTTCTTGAAACATAGTCATTGGATGGCTTTTTCTCTTTTTAATGAATTTTTTAGTTTTTAAGAAACATTTTTCATCATCAGCAAAGATATGCATCCTGAGATTTATACAAGTTATGTTAAAAAAAACATTTTTGAAACTTACAAAGTGGTTTGATCTAAACATTTGTTTTTATTTTTTTTTAAATTCAACGACAGATATTGTTGAGCAGATTCAAGTTCGTTTCCAATGTAAAGTGTTAGTAGTAATTTTTATAATTTTTATCTCATTATAAAGTCTTTAAAATTGAATAAAAAAAATTGGTACTTTCAGGGTTGCCTCAAAATCAGGAAAAATCAGTAAAAACCAAAAAAAATGACAAAAGTTGTGAAAAGTCAACATGGGGGTTTTTGAAAAAAGTCAAGAAATTTAAAGTAAAAATGCTCTTTTTTCTGTAAACAAGAAAGTTTATAATCACTTAAATCTGCATTATGCTAAGTTTAATTCATATTAATTTTAAAATTTGCAATTTATGTTTTTTTTCAAGGCCTAAATTCATTTGTGGAATAAATTAAGTGTTTTATTTTATTTATTTTTTAAGTTTTTGGTTTTAACTGGGAATTTTATTTTAGAAAATTTAAGGATTTTATTCAGCTCTATTTGTAGTTACCCTGCACCTTAAGTTTGTCAACATATTTTTGGAGACTTCATTCTATTTACAATTTTTCTCACTAAAATTTTTATCAAAGTTTGTTTACTTCATCAAATTTATTTATTTTAAATTGGAATCAAAATTGACAGAACAAACGTGTTATATATATTTATCTAATTATTACTTTTTTATTTATTTAGTTTGTGACGTTTTAAAACCCTGCAGTTTATAAAAAAGTCAATTTAATAAAAATATTGTAATATTTAAAGAACTGAAAATAACTGTGCAAATGCTATATACTTCAACGTTGATCAATTTTTTTATGTTGGTATAAAACAGAAAAAGTTAAAAATAAGTTTTTTAAGTAGTGTTTTTCAAATTTTTTATATAAACTTGTGAAGATTTCAGTATAATGTGGACTGAATTATTGACTGGTGTTAAAAATATACATTCAGGTTAAGTTTTTAGTTCACAAATAGAGCTAATTATATAAATGTTTAGGGTTGAGTTAAATTTTGTTCATTAAAAATCTTTAATTTATCTCTGCTGTTCACTAGTTAAAATTAGTTTTTGAGATTCAAGGGAACAAAACTGCAGAGTTCTATAAGTTAATTATGAAACGGCCCAAATAAAATACCAAAAAAGTATTGTTTTATTAAAAATCTATTTTATGCAGTCTTTAAAAGATTATTATAAAAATTTCACAGTTTAAAACTAGTAAAATAAAAATAATATTTAAGGAGTTTTATAAATTTTGACAAGAATGTAACCAAAAAAGTTTTTTTTGCATTGGTTACCTGAAGTTTTAAAAGGTTTTTTACTAAGAGTTTTTCAAATTTTAGTTTCAAAGGTTATTAAGGCATAAGTATAATTTCAAAAAAATATTATCATTGGGAGTTGTGATACTAATTATCACAATTGATATCCTTTTTTTTTACTCTTAAACAACTTTAATTTTAGTATAATAATGATAATTTTAATAAATTCAACAACAGCCTTTGTTAGCTGTTATTAAGTTTCATATTCAGAATTTCATAATCTGCATAATTCTAAATATGATTTAATTATATATTCAGAAAAAAAAAAGACAATAACTAATTCAGAAAAAAAAAACCTTAGTCAAATAACCTATAGACACATAAATATGATTTAATTATATTTGTGTCTATAGGTTGTTTGACAAAGTAAGGTATTTATTTTTTCTGAATTAGTTTTTTGGTAATGTTGGTCAGATTGTAGCTATTTAGATAGTTATTACTGATTATATCATTTTTTAAAGTTTAAACTCCTTTTATACGATTATTCTAATAGTGCAAAGAACATTAAAGGTTTGAGGTTTTTTTCAGTTGGATAAAAATTTTATGGTTTTTAAATGAATATGTAAAATTGTTGTCCATACTAAACTGATATATGTTGTCCATACATTTTACTAAACTGATATTATCTAAAAAATTATTAACAAAGTTATAGTCTTTAAACTCAGATTTATATTTGATACTTTATGTCTTGCATATTAGATTCAATGTTCAGTTTTATAAAAGAAATACATTTCCTTAGCCTTAATATTGTATTAAAATAAAAGTTTAATAAAAATAACAACTTAATTCTAATAAAAAATATATGCTTACATAACACTTGGAATTTTATACAAGCTTACAAAAAATAGTAAACTTGTTTAAATTTTGATTGTGTGAATTGTTTAAGAATTTTTTAACTTTCAATTGTTATTAGTTTTATTTTGTAATTAGCAGAAAGATTCTGAAAATTATAAGACATATAGTATAAATTTTATACATATAACTTGCACTGTTGCTGATTTTTGTTTCAAGTCAGTAAAAATATTTCTAAAATAAAAAAAAAATCATTTGGATTTGGATAATTATCAAATCCTGAGTCAGACAGTTTTTTAAGACATTATATATTTTTTGAGATGTAAAAAAATTAATAAGATGATTAGCTAAATAGTTTGATGATATTAAGATGATATTTTGATTGTTTTAGAAATAGAATAACTTTGGTTTCAATTTTAATTAAATTATTGAATTTTCTGTAAATTTAAATCAGTTTATAAGTTTTTTCTTTATAAAAATTACTTTGTTGGATCTAAAATATGCTGTTACATCTTATTTTTCTTTTTAACTTAGAAATAATTATTTAATTCTCTATTTAATAGTTATAATTGGCTTTAAACTTAAATATAACAAAAATTTATGTAATAATGTCTGTACTTCAGTTATTAAAAAAGCTATGAGGTCTAATTTAGTTTATAGAAAAACTAAATAAATAAAGGACTGAAAGTTTGAGTTAAACAATCATAAAAAAAAGATTATTTATTTTATTTGAAGTCAGTAAATATTTCGAATCAGTAAACTATAGTCAATTCAGTTATCAGTGCATCTATGTCTAAAGTTACAGATGTTGCATTAGGTTTAGGTTTTAAAATTTTAATTAAAAAAAAATTGATACTTCACTAACATTAAATCACATATGTCTTTGTTTCATTACAGGATCTCTTAAAATCAAGCAAATTTTGTTTTAATTAGGTTTTTAATCATTTAAGATCTTTTATATAGACAATATAATAGGTTACGAAGCTGTTACAATTAGACATATGAAGAGATAATTAAAACTTTTTTATTACTATAAGTCTATCTAAAATTAAGAAATTTAAAGTTAATTTTTTAACAATTGTGCAATTTGTTAGCTCTCAACATTTTGACCTAGTCTTAAAATAATTAAGTTTTTATAACAGTAAAACATTTGGACGTATGAAAAGAAAATTAATACTGCTAGAATTTTAAGATATTATATTATAAAAACTAAAAATTGCTGCAATCTAAGTATGACCAATTAAATTACTGTTTAATGTTTTATCTTAGAACAACTCTTAAATTTTTTGTAAGTTTTAAAATTTAAATAAAAAATAAAGACCAACTTAAAACTTTATATTTTTGTACATATATCATGATTAATGTTTCTTAAATTGATTCAAAATAAGTTTGAGTTTCGAAATTGAGCAATCATAAAATAAAACATAAGTTTGTTTTACTTAAAAGTCATTGTCTAATAACTGTTTGATTTTTAGATAGATTCTCTCTTCTAATTGTTTATCTTATATCTGGATAAAAGGACTTAATGTATACACAGACTTAGTTTTACTACAAATAATAGTTTAGTAAAACAATAATATTATTTTGTCTAAGTAATTAAAATTTGAGAAACATTGATTTGTTAAGTTAATTATTAAATTAAACTTTAAAATTTTACCTTTGTTTAAAAAAGTATTGTAAATGTTTTTATTTAAATTACAAAGTGTTTTTGTAACCAGTAAAAGAGTTGTTGACTTTATGAATGGGTTTTAAGTAAATGTGTATGCTTAATATCATGTAAACTTTAGTAAAATCTGTAAACTTTAGTAAAAAAGTAGAGTTTACTTTTTATAAATATAATACATATACAAGATTAATTAATGAATATTTTTATTTACAAAAACTAATTTCACCCTTCAAAGGATCTTGAGTTACAATTTAGTTCTATTTACAAAGTTCTATTTAAATTGTTACTGAATATTCCTTAAAGGGTCAAACTTAGTTTTGTGAATAAAAATCTTAATTAATTAATCTTGTATATTTGTTTCCTTATTTTTAAATAAGTTGCGAACTATTTTTGTACAAAGTAGAACTTCAAATATAAATCTATAAAATACATATTAAATTTTGAGATGTAGTCAGTATTAAAAAAAAATTAAAAAATTTATTTTTAAATTTGTTTTCATTGTCCTTAAAACTTAACCTAAAGTTTTTGATAAGTTTTATTTTCAATTTGTTTTAAAACCTATAGTCTTAAATTTAAATGATATCTAAAGTAGAATTTAATTGATGAACAAAAAAATCAGCTGACTATAAGATTTATTAAAAAAAATCTTGCTAAAGTAAAAGAAGATTAAGTTAATAGAAGTAGTGATTTTCATTTTCGTAGTAAACTTTTTCTTATGTACTTCTCTGAACTTGAGATTTTTAGACTTCATATATTGATGCATATTTTAAGCAGTGAAAAGCATTTGGATACTGGGTAAAATGTTCAAGATAAGTTTGTAAAATAAAGCTTAGCCTCATACAGCCTTCAATTTTTAGGTCTCAAATTTAAATAAATATTATAATTACTTTTAAATTGTTTAATAAAAAGCAAAATCTTTACATTTATCAATACTTAAAACCTTTTTTTTTTCTTTAACTTCTTCAGAGTTTGAGCTTCAAAATTAAATTTATATAAAAGGAGTGCTTAAATTAAATTACAAAATCAAATTTTATTTATTGGAAATTGAATTCAAAAAGCATTTGTAAAACTTTATTAAGGAATCTAATTGTTTCAGATCACAAAAAGAAAAAATAAAACAAATATTTTCCCAAATTAAGAATTTTAGTATCACAGGCAGGGGTTGGTAGGCATACATTTTTTTTTCAACTAGTTTAATATATTAATATTTTCAAAAAACAAAAATTAAGTTTAAGTGTTATCTTTAAAGGATAATCTATCGCCTAAATTTTTTTGTTCAAAAAATTTTCTTAAAATATGTTTTTTAAACCACATAAAAAACATTCCTTTTTTGACCTGCCAACTTCTGAACAAAGGTATAGTAACTAATAACTATTTTTTTCAAATATCATTAAGTCCTTAAGTTACATCAGTTATTCCAGAACTTGAAAATATTATTAGAAGATCAGTAAAGAAAAGAAATTGCAAACTAGATTAATAAACGGTAAATATGAAAATATAATATGTGAAATATGAAAACTTGTTTACAGCCATCTAAAAACAGTTTTAAAAAATAAGGTTGAATGTGTATCTATTTACAAATATTTTCACTACTACTAAAATTTTCTTTGCACAGTAGGTTAATATGCACATTTTACTGAAATGAATAACATAGTTAGATTTTTTATAAGTGTATCTTAAGTAGTTTTTTTCATAATCTATTATTTAAAATGGTAGTCAGAAAACAAAAGTTTTAAAATTTCAAGCTAACATTAAGTTTTGCATTTAAAAATGCAGTATATTAAAAGCTGTATAAAAATAAAAACTTGTATTCAAACTAGCTTATAAAATGCATTTATTGTAACTTTCCAAGTTTTACTAAGGGAGCTTAATGATAAAAATAAACTTTTTAATACGTACTATACTTAAGTTTTATTGTAAAGAATTATTGTTTATGTTTTTTAAAATATTGTCACAATAAAATCAAGAAAAATATTTTCATAAAAAAAAAAAACACTGAAAAAAAAATTATCATCATTTCAGTAAAAAAAAAAAAAACTGTTTAATGTTATTAAAAAGACAAACAATCTTTCTTACATTATTGTTTAATATATTTCAACCCTTTTAAAAAATAATTGTAAAAAAAAGGACTTAGTTTTTGAACTAATATTTAGTATTAAAATTTATGAATAAGTGCTGTTTATTTGATGTTAAGTATATTAATGTTTAGCTGTTAAACTTAAAGTTGTTATTCTACTTAAAGTAAAAATTTTACTTGAAACATTGTTTTAATTTGAACTTTAATTTATCTACAAAAACATATTTAAATAAAATGAAATTCTGTTTTATACTTTTGTTTAATTTTTTACACACTTTGCTAAAGATTTTTTTTTTAAAACTGTTTTGTATGTACAAAAGTTACTTAATTTTAAATTTACTTTTATAAATGCTTACTGTTATTGCTAAAGTTTTAGTCATTTAAAGATAACTTTGTTGTAAAAGGTTCTAAAGTGTTAATACTGAGATTATTGATAATTTTTACTACACAATCTTTGTTAAAAGAAAAAACAAAACCTACTTTTTTTTTAATTTGGTGCAGAATTCAAGGTAGTTTATTAATTTTAAATGTCTGGTGAAGAAGTAGAATTCGTACTTGGAAGTTCTAAGTATGATCAAGTGAGTTTTATTTATAATAAGGATTTTTTGTTTTTTTTACTGTAGTCTGAGTTATTTGTTAAAAAATTTAAATTTTTATTTTTTAACAAATTTATTTTTCAATTTTACTTTAAATTGAATAGGCTACATTTTCTGGGAGATTTCGACATTTTTTGAACGTGATAGATCCGCGTTTACTTTTTACCAGCAATAAAAAGCTGGAACATTCTGTTGACTTACTCAAATCCTATGAAGATGGAAGTGATCAAAAAGCATCAAATTCTGAGCTATGGAATGCACAAAAAGTTAAGCAGGTGAACTAAATTAGTTTTTACTTTATTTAAACTAATCACTGTTAAGATATCACAATACTTAAAATAAAATTTGTTGGCATTTATTAATCAGCCTAAATTCAGGCCATCGTGCATCCGGACACCCAAGAAAAGGTTCCAATTCCGTTCAGAATGAGCGGGTTCGTCCCTTTCGGTTCACCCATAGTGGTTGGAATGTTGATACCAACCAAGTCGTTGCTCGTCACCAGCTTTTGGCAGTGGTTGAATCAAAGTCACAACGCCTGCGTCAACTACTGCAATAGAAATGCTTCTCAAGTTGGTTTCAGTCTGATATACCGGCTTTTTGAATAAATTGATGTTAGTTAAGATTTTAGAGCCGTTTTGAAAGTTATAAGGTTCTGAGATTGATTTCAAATCAAGTATAATTATAAAAGTTATAAAAGTTTTCTTTTATAATAGTTATAAAAGAAAAATTAAATTTGATTATGTTTTGCATTTTTGTTCTGTGACTAATAATTACAAATCTAAACTTTTAATATAATTTAGAATAGAAATTTTAAATAAATGTTAATGAGTATTTTATGATATTTTTTAGTATGATGTATCTAGTATAGTATGATAACATATTTATGATATTTTAATTAAAATATCCTAAAAAATTTAGAGTTTTATAACAGTTTTAGTATGGATGTTAAAAACAAAAAGGCTTATCATAGTTTATTCATTGTATTTTTTATAATAAATTTTATGTTTATGGTAAAACGTTGGATTTGTTTTATAAAACATAAAAACTATAAAATCTAATTAATGTAGCAAGTATAAAAGTTATATTAAATGGCTTGCTTAAAACCAGATTAGCATTGAAGATTTTTAATGTAGATTTTTAAAGAATATGAAATAAAAATTTATCAAATTTTTTTTTATAAATGATAATTTATAAAAAACACTAAAAATTCAATTTAGTTTGTTATTCTATAAAAGCCTAGTCAAATCCTACACTTAATAATCTTATTCTTAAGAAAAATAGCTGCATTATAGGTGTTATTACAATTGTAAAACAACTCTTATTATCTAAAATAAAAAAATTATTTTTGTTGTCAGATCCCTCCATATTTTTTTTGTTCTGGTTCGTATTTTGTATTAAAAACATTTATTAACCTCAAGTACTTATTTAGACATACAATATTATTAGTTGCCAAATAAAGTAAACATTATGAATATTTATTTTAAAAATATAAATAAAATAAAGTGCACATTTAGTATGTTGAGGAATAAAATCTACAAGCACTTAAATAACAAAATAATTTTATAATTTGTTTAATAAAAATATTCTAGGATACATTTTCACAAAAAATCCGTCATCATTCTTTTTAAACATTTGTATTTTTTATACACAAATCCTGAAAATAATTAAATAGTTTTTTTTAATCTACATTGAATTAGGCATAAATGAAATATTTGTAAGCATGTAATTTTTTTATTAGGAAACGTCGATGACAGACTTTCTAACTGGTTACGTTGGAGCCGTCACAAGCGCGGTAGGCATAGCAGTTGGCATTCAAATACTGATCAGAAAGTCAACACATTTGAAACCTGCAACTCAGACTCTCATCAGGAGACTAATCCCGTTTCCTGCCACTGGTCAGTTTGGCATAGTAGCGTAACATTTAGTTACTTTATATTTTATATTATTCTAATTTTTGGATCATATCAAAACTTTGCAACTAAAGATACACAATTTTGAGTGTTACTAAAAAAGAAAACAGTACGATTTGTTATAAAGTTAAACACTTTTGAGTATATTATATGTAAGATAAAGTAAAATAAATTAAAAGAAATGTCAAGATAATAATATCAATTCAGGTAGTAACTATAAATTTGGAACTATACTTGAGGTACTTTTACTTGAACTATTTTGCTAGGGTTTTTCCAAAACAAGTCTTGATATTTAAAAAATAAACTTTAAATTGTTTCAATCAAAAGTACAATTTAAAACTACATGAAGTTGCATTCAGTTACACAATTAAATATTTTTTCTTAAAGATAAATCAGTTTGAAATTATTTTAGGGTAGCAGCAATTGCACTTTTTTTCGACTTTTGATCTCACTTTAAACTTCTTTAACATAGCTAGCAGTCAATTTTTAATGTTTAAAAAAATTTTTTTTTTTTGAGATATCTAAAAAGTTTGGAGTTCAGTAGGTTCATTTATGAAGAATCTAATTATAAATGCAAACAATATAATTACTTTTAGAAATATATCTCTTCAACAGTTTTTAAGCAACCAATCACAATTTTTTAAACTTTATTAGTCTAATCTTAATTTAAAAAGTAACAGTCTTATTGCAAGTTTTTTGATTTTTAGTAACTAGAAAAAAGTGTCATAAAATACCTATTTGAAATTTTTAAAAAGTTTAAACTATAGTTTTATTTTAATGCAAGAAACATTTTTTGTTCATCTGAGCTTATGTGCTTAAAAAACGGAAAAAAATTAGGTTTAAATAAAATGATTCATATTTCGGGAAAAATCAGAGATAAAAATAAAATTCATTTTAAATGATCTTAATTGAAACAATTTATTAAACTAATTGTATCAAAAAAGTTATTAAAACATTTATACCGTATAACAAACCAACTGCTTTATATTTTATAAGTTGAGCTTTTAAATAGGGGCCAATCAATGTTAAGTATATACAAAAAGTTGGTCTTATACATGGCCTTAAAGTTATTCTGATTAAAAGTTTATTAAACATTTTACTCGCTTTATAAACCTTTTAAAAATTTATTTAGTTTGGTATAGTATTATTTTTTATTGGTTACTTTCAAAGTTTAAACTGTTCATAAAAGTTTTAATGTAATTTTAATCTCGCAAGTACTTAAAAAATATTGTATTCATATTATTGAACGTTAATTAAGTTATTATTCAAATGGATAAAGGTTAATTTTATATATAATTTAAAAATACGATTGGACTATACAAAAACAAGTTTTGATAATGAAACAGGAGATTATTATTATTATATTTTAAGTTTTGATAGACAATTTAGTGTAGTTTGTTTATTTCAGCTATTTTTATACTTATTTTTTGTTTTAAATGTTCTAGTTGTTTATTATGACTTAAAAAAATCAATGCTTTTGATCAATGTTTTGTCATTTTATCAAAGAATAATTATAAAATAGGATTCATAGAGTAAAAGTTATTAATTTTTCTTAAAGAACTTATTTACGCAATTTAGAATAATTTATTAATGCTATTTTTCTAATTGTTTTTTGTTTTAATTTATTTAGTATAGCATTTATGAGCAGTATAAAGTAGGAGCTATTTTTCTATATTTTGATAAATAATTAATAATGATTAAAGTTATTTTAGCATAGAAAGACAACTACAATTAAAAAATTATTTAATTTATTTATTGAATCTTTTAGAAAGTAATGTAGAATCTTTAAGAAATACATTTGAAAATTGAAATACTAGTTACTAATAAATTAATAATTAAAAATAAATATTCTTATTCAAACAAGTTTAAGTTAGACAAAAAGTTTGATTGACTTAAGTATTTAATTGAAAGCTTAAACAAAAAAAAAAACTCAACTCAAACTACAGCTCTAAATTATGGGAGCGGGTCTAAATTGCACGAAGACAAAATTTACCAGGTTACTAAATTGCACGTGGTTACTAAATTTCACAAGTGCACAAAATTGCACGAATTACATTTTTGCATGGGAGTAAAAAAATATAGAAAAATGAATAAAAGATAATTTAATAAAAAAAAATTTACTGACCGAGAGTTAGAGGTAACAGTGATAGTAAAAAAAAAAAAATAAAAAGAAAAGTAATAAAAAAAAATTATTCAAAATATAAGTTTGGGCGTTTGTTAACAAAAGATCCTAGTGAAACAAGTTCACTGGAATATATAATAATAACAAATTTTACAGTATCACTTTTATTACACTGACATATGTTTCTGTGTGTTAAGGCCATAGGGGGTAGAAGCCATTTTTTGACCAAAAATAATATATAGATTTATATTATAGTAAATTTCATAATCTTTCAAATGCTTTTTTTAGATTTTAAAAATATTAAGTAACTTTTTTTTTATGACCGGTTATATAAAGGGTTGTCTTTATAAAGGGTATATAAAGGGTAACTTTAAAGCCGTTTTTCTCGAGTTTTTAAAAACGGGCTTTAAAATCTATCTTCTCCTTCATTTTTCGAGCAATCTTCTTCAAATTTTCAGGAAATGTTCCTTACATTATGAGAAAAAAACGTTATTTGTGAATTTTAATAATTTTAAAAAATAAAAATTTTATGACAAAAATTAAAAAAAAAAGTGATTTTTTATCAAAAATTTTTTTTTTTTTCAAAAAAAAGGTATTTTTACTTGAAATTTTTTAAAGTCACAAATAACGTTTTTTGTTATTGTATAAAGAATAGACTGTGAAAGTTTGAAGAAGATTGCTTAAAAAATGAAGGAGGAGATAGATTTTGAATGCATTAGTCTTTTTTCGCCGTTTTAGTTTTTCCTTCCCCATAAGGAACCTGTTATGCGGCCCGACTTTGGCCGGTCATATCTCAAAAACTAATTTGAATTTTTAAAAACGGTAAAAAGCAACTTGAAGCTTAGTAAAAACTCTATAAAATAAGATCAACTTGTAAAAAACATGGCCTACCCCCCCCCCCCCTATGGCCTTAACGGATTAACACACTTCAACGGAGCTCTGTAAAAAAATAAATACTGTAAGTAAAGAATAGAAGCTAAAGTAGGTGTATACATGTGCTCATTAAAATAAAAATAATTGTTATAGATATTACACAGTGGGCTGGCAAGTGGCCATTGACTATTTCGCGACTAAACAGTTAAAGCAAGGTTTTTATTTAATTGTTTAGAGCGGGGTTTCGTCTTTAAAAAACTGGGTTTGTTTCTGTTCTGCTTAAAGTATACTAAAAGTTATGTAAGCTTAAATGTAGCCAAAGTTTGCTTTTTTTAAGTTTAAAAAAGCCTCGAAAAATGCTTAAATTTTTGTCAAAATTAAGGTCTACATCTACTGTTAAAAAACACCTTATAAGCTTTTATACAAATACTTTTTTTTTAAGTTTTTTCATTTCTTTGGTTTAATGTTAATTGAAAAAAGTCAAAATTCTTTGAATATTTAAATGTAAAAGTATATTATTTCTCATTTAAAAAATCTTCTATTCTCGCCGAAAATTCATTGATGATTTCTGGCAATTTAGGGTATTCTTCAGGGTTAATTTTCTCAATTCGTCACTGTAGAACCAACATAATTTTATTTTAAATAATTTAGTAAAAATGACAAGGAATCTATATAAAAATTTACAGACAAATCTATCATGTGGAATATAACTATTTTTTTAGGTTTTTACAAACGATATTTCTGTTAAAAAAATTGATATAATATCCTATCCCTGGTTTTTCACTGTGACAAAAAAGACCATTTTGTATGTTCTAGAAGGTTCCTAATGTGTATAGATTCACTTACCTTTGTTTACAGATCATTTAAGATCCAAGAATGATGAGAACAGTTAGTATTGGTCAAAACATGGTAGCTTAGTATATGTTTTAGTTATTGAAATAGTTTTTTTTTTACTATTTTAGCAAATTAAAGGTTTTCTTGAAAAACCGTATCCCACAGGCCATGGTGGAACTTCTACAACAGGTAACGTAGTCAAAACTTTGCTAAACACCAATAATAGGACTCTGCTGACGAAGCATATTTCTGATGTTAGTTTAAAAGAAAACATTAACAAAATTATTTTGTGTGTTTCCACTATTTTATGGCCTATAAATTCTAACAGAAAGATTAATGTAGAGAAATACTCAGTTTTATGTCAAAAAACAATTGGCATCCCAGACACTATTTATGGGGTTTTTAATTATAAACTATAGTTAATTGATTGCTTTAATATCTATTTAATTTATTTATTGAATCTTTTAGAAAGTAATCTAGAATCTTTAAGAAATATTTCGAAAATTAAAATACTATTTACTAATTAATTAATAGATAAAAAAAAACATCCTTATACAAAAAAGTTTAATTGATTCAAGTACTTAATTGAAACCTAAAACAAAAAAAATTCAACTTAAACCTCAGCTCTAAATTATAGTCTAAAATATAAATAGCCTCTTAAAGACACTGTTTATAAGATTTTATTTATAAATTTTACTTTATTGGTGCAATAATATCTATTTAATTTTCTGCATTAAACTACCTAAGAAAATGAATATAAATAACCGAATATTAAAGCAATTTTTATCCCAGCAACCAACAAAAAGTTTTTCAACTTAAAATTTTATCCCTAGCAACGGCATCAGTGTGCAACGTGGTGCTCATGCGCAAGAAGGAACTGTCGACAGGAATCCAGGTTAATGACGTCAATAGCAACGTGGTGGGCGTTTCCAAGGTAGCTGCCAGGAAGGCCCTCCAGGAAACAGCCCTGACCAGATTCTTCCTCCCCATGCCGATATTGCTCGTACCTCCCGCAGTCATGGCTTTTGTTGAAAAGTTGGAGTTTTGAATTTAAATAAAATTAATTGATACAATTTTAGTAACTGTATGTAGGTATATTTAAATAGCTTTAAAAAAAACAAACAAACACTTTTTAAATTTCGTTTCAGGTTTAACATTTAACATCCAAAGCCTGTTCAGATACAATGAAATGTATGGTACAAGCAATAGTTTCTACAAAATTTTCATTATTTCTAAAAGCAGTTTGATTTATGTATATTAAACATAAAACATTTTAAAACAGTGTTTGTTGTCTTTTTCAAATTTAACTTGCTCTGCTTTTTTCAAAGCACTTAGTACTATAATAAAAACTTAAAATATTAGATCATGAAAACTAAGCAGCCATATATTTTAGTAAGTTTTGTCGTCAATATTATATAACAATTTTATTAAAAAAAAAACAATTTCAATAATAATCAGTTTAAACAGATTTTTTTATAATTAAAAATTATATTTATAAAATAAACAGAAAAATTTGGTACAAGAAACACATGGCAAGGTACAGCATACCTTTTCAAGCTTGCGTTGTTGTAACGTCGTTTTTCATCGCACTACCACTAGCGATTGCTCTCTTTCCGCAATACTCAAAAGTATGTCCCTACTTTTTACTTTGGATATTAATAGCGATCATAAGTTTTTTTGTTTTCTACTGTAATATAATTTAAAAAATTCTGTGTTTACCGTGTTGTATATTTATTGATCTGAGAAGGAATTATATATTGATAGTTATCTAGAAACGAAAGGTACGAATATCACAAAGTTTAAAAAAAAAAAAATATAACTAACAAGTAAATAAGAGATTATTGTTGTTTAACAAATTTTTTTTTTTTTTTAAATTTAAACTTATAAGGCCTTGAGGAGGGAGTTTTAGTATAATGCCCTTTTTCAAGAAATAGAAATCTGAAAAACGCACTATTTTTTTTTGTCGCAGATAAATGTAGAATATCTTGTTACTGAGGGATCATATGTAATCAATATTACTTAAGAAACCTTAGCACGAATAAAAAAGCAGCTTTTCAAGTAGAATTTGGCACTTCTGTTTTCTGTATAATTTTTTAATGGTAGGTTAATGCTTTAAAAAAAATCAAACATTTTTTTGTGTTAGATAAGTTTAGCTTATTGCACAAACATCCCTTTATTTTAAAGTAATTGTAGAATATTTGACATCTAATTTTCTACCTTCTTACTATGACTTAAAGTGCGTTGCTATAATATTTTTTATCTGAGACCTCATCGCTTAAAGTTGAGGTGTCTCAGACTGGCAGGCATTTTCAATTAGATTTTCAATAGAGTGGCAAATAAATTAAAATTATGAAATAGCAAATATTGATAGTGAAAAATTTTGTGCCACAGTAAGCAGGCCACGCACCTCTACATACAATCTGATTTGTTTTAATTAAAAGAATAACTAAAGTAGAAGCTAGATGAAAAATTAAACTAAAATTATTTTTTTTAACCTGCTGCAGCTTGAAATATATTTTAAGTGTTCAAACTGTTTGTATTTTCAGATAAGAGTTGATCAGTTGGAATCCGAAGTGCAAAAAAATACTGATGAAGAATTTTTGTACTACAACAAAGGGCTGTAAAAACTGTAATCAGCATTTAATTTTGCACTGTATTTATTTTCCTGAGAATTTCTTCAATATTTTTAATCTTGTGTGGTTTTAATTTTTTTTATATATGGTGTTTCTCGGTAATAGGAACACACGCTTGGATTTTAGATAATTTAAACAATCTTTGTCAAATAAGCTCGTAATCATTTATAGTTTTAATCGATATTATTTAGTACTAACAATGTAATTTAGAATTGCGAATCATAATTTGTCATAATTCCATCACTTTTAAATGCAATAGTTTTTGTGGTGTACTATATTGTGATTTAATTAAATGTAAAAAAACCTAGCTGTATGTGTGAACTAAAAAATAGTTAAAACTGTTGTGTATTTAGTTTTATATATTTAGATATTTATAAATCTTATAAATGCAAAATGAATCATACACAAACTGATAAATAAATTTTAAATAAAACCTAAAGTAATCTAAAGTTATAATAATTTCCATTCAGTATACATGTAAAATTTAACAAAAAAACTAACTTATTAGTAAAAAAGCTTGCTGTGTTTTTTATTTAACTCAGTTTAAAATATAATAAAAACAACTTTCAGTATTTGAATTTAATAAGTTAATCATCTCTAAATTGTTTGCCTATCAATTGTTAATATCCTCTAAAGTCGAAAATAAATAAAATTTAACGAAAACTTAAATTAAAGTCAGTGCAGAACACTGGGTTTATTTTTTGTTACAGTCTATGAAACAGTCATTAAGCTTTAAATAATGTTCTATAGTTTACCAGATACTAGTTTTCTTAAACAAATGTTTTGTTTATTTCACAAAAATTTGTGATCTACTAAATCTAAAAATTTAGTATCCGGGCGGATCCGAATCTCATTTTATAATCAAGATCCGACCAGATTCTATAAAATTTACAAATTTTCCCGTAATATTCATTGTAACTTTCAAAATTTACCCTATAACACGCCTAAGACTTTTTTTGCTCTCTATCATGAACTATAGAACAGTGCTTCTGAACCTTTTTCTAGTGGCGGAACCCTTTCCCAAAATTCAACTTTTTCGCGGAACCCCTAATTTTAATTTTACATAAAATGTTTAATTCAATAAATGTTCTTTTTTAAATTTCGAAAGGCTTCGCGGAACCTCTGAGAAGCGTCGCGGAACCCCATTTCAGAAGCACTGCTCTCTATCATGAACTATAGAAGTTTTGGTACAACTTTCAAAACCTGAAGTATGTATTTATTTTTTTAGCAGAAAAATGAATAAAAGTATATCCAGTGACCCTCCTTTTTTCACATCCTATTTTCAAGTGACATCCTATTTTCAAATAGGATGTGGCCAGATCCAGATATTTTTTATTAATATTCGGCCGAACCCAAACCTTGTTTTGAAATTGGGATCCGTCAAATTTTTCTTTGAAATTAAGATTAAGTAGATCAGAAACAACATTTATTACTAAAATTTTTTAAAAAATAAAAACTTTTTAAGACTTCGACAGAATGCAGTCAACATCTTCTACAGAACGTTGATGGTAGAGAACTATTTAACTCAACAAGAATATCATATACTAAACAACACAAAAAATATATTTGTGAGACAGAAAATTAATTTTTATTCAATGTTGACTATAATATTAAAAAAGCTAGCGCCTAAAAAATGAAAAAAAACAAAGGTATAGAATTATCAAATTACTAAGTGGACCATTATAAATTAGATACAGTCAGCACAAGTAATTAAAGTTTTTAATATTATTGAATAAAAGCTACCGGTAAATTAGCTGCTGTCAACGATCATTGCATCATCAAAACCTAAACATACTTTATTTTTAATTAAAAACCGATCACTTGAGAACCAAACAAATTTTTAGTTGAAAATGAGCTAAAGTATTTAAAAGTCGTGGGCACAAATCAATTCAGTTAAGTAAATTTAATACTAAAATAGTGTACATTTAAAACTATTTCATTAAAATTTTGTTTGAATTGTACTCTATTAAAGACTTGTTTTAAGTATATGTTCTTTTTGTGGATAAAAATATTTAAAAGTAGTCAAACTAAATTTAGCGAACTAAAATAGTCTGTTTTTGAAACTACAATTTTACTATAAATGCCAACGCGGTGACTTTTTATAAAAGTTTATTAGTCTACAAATACTTAATGTCAACTTGTATTTGAAAAAATCCTCACACATTTCACCACTCATCATCGTTACCCGGCCCACTATCAGGTTTTTTAATTTTCAACAAATCATTTATTTTAGCAAAGTTAACCTTATTGATTCTAAAGTTAACAAAGTTTAAAATGATACAACAAACACTTACAAAAAAAAAAAGAATGTTATGAAAACAAAATGAGTACGTTCTTAATTTTATGATAGTAGAAGTGCTTTATGAATTTAGCTTAGATACAATTAAAATATTAACAGAAGCCAAAACGATTGTGATATTTATTTTAGATTTTGCTGTAAGTAGAAAAAATATGTAAAAACCGAAGACATAATATTGTTTAGTGATTTCTAATTATGATAATCAAATGAGCGAACCTGTTGAAAAATTGTTTTAATTTTGAAATTTGAACAGTTTATGAAACAATAGTTTGTAATAAAGAAATTATATGCTAAGTATAAACCTACAGTTAAGAAACTTTTTTGTAGAACTTTATGCGTAAGAAAGTAAAAAAGCACGGATTATCGGTGATTTAAATACAGGCTTCTAATAACAATCAAAGTCAACGCAATATAAAATATGAAAAACTATAATACATATGTATATATTATTCAACTTGAAAATAACGTCTATAGGCCAAAGAAAAATGAATATTATTACAATTAAATTACAATTTATAACATTTATTATCATTTAAGAGAATAATAGAATACACAACTTGTGCATATTTAGATTAGATAGCTAGCAACTTTTGGTTATTTTTTACCAAATAATATCAGGTTTCTTATTTATATAAGCCATTATTTTACAACTAAGTGTTTTACTAACAAATGTAACCTTATTAAATTAATACACAAAGTTAGTGAAATGTGTTTATTACAACCAAAACCGAAGAGTTTTAACAACATAATAAAGTACAATCAAACAAATATTTCATAAAAGTATCCTATTATCAGTATATTTTAAAATTGAATTATTGAAAAAAAAACTCAACAACATTATGAAGTTTTCTAATATTTACTTTTTATAAGTTACTCAAAATTCAACATATTTCACATATACAACAAACTAAATAAACGAGCGAACTGAGTTATATTCTAACTATAATTCAAGTTACGAAGCATTTCATCCCTTTCAGCTTTTGGCAGTCTTGACAAACTGTCCATCATCATTCTTCCGTCCTTAAATTCTTTATTTATTTTTTCACCAGTTGTTTTAGCCGATTCCAAATTTGCAATTTTACCATAGAAAATAATGTTTCCGGTGCTGTTTTGAGTTATCAACATAAGAAATGGATGATCGCAAATAAACTCGGTCTGAAACGTGCCACCTCCATATAACGCCATTGCTAAAAATAAGCAGAAAGATAAGACGATGTCATTTACTATAGCAAAAAATATCAGTATTTACTTCTTTAATCTAATAAAATATTAAGTAAGTAAAAAAATCTTAAAGTGTTAAAAGAGGAGGAAAAAAAATCATCTTGATATTAATTATTGATTATACATATAGTATTATTAGATCTTATACTAGCAAAATGTGAGTTAAAAGTGCGCACAACAGACGTATAATCTTACTATTTCCATAAAAAACAACTTAAACACAATTCTGTATATGGTGTATCTAAACTAACACTGGAGCTTTAATATGTAGAATTAGACAAGCCCATTAAGATTTAGTTTAGGGCATGAATTTGGTTTAAGTTTTGAATTAATATATTTATACTTTTAATATATTAAAGCTAAAAAAAGCTTTTATTTGATATTTATGGCTTATGTTCATTTAACTTAGTTTTTTTTTATAATTGTGCGAATAGTTTCGTTTGAAATTTAACTACAATCGCTACAAACTTAGTTAAGTGTCTTACTTGTCAGTGCACATGCTTCAGTACCTTCTTCATTAACTTCTAAAAAAGTTGTATGAACGATATCCGACACATGAAGTTCAGGTTCATCAGAAATTTTGTTCAATTTGGCTCTTTGGAGTGAAAACATGTCCGTCATTCCCAATTTTTCAAAAGTTTCTCGCAGTTTTTTTTCAAATTGCAGTTTAAATTTCGGCAATCCAAGTAGAAGAGGACGTGCAAGTTTCTTACTTTTCCTAATCATAGCTTTCATCTTTTCAACAGTAATGTTCTCGTTAAGTCCAAACCGTTTGTTTGGCAAAAAGACCCACATTGAATACTCTTCTCCTAAATAAGGTATTTCTAAGCAGCTTACGTCTAAACTTTCGTCATGAGCAAAATTAAAATTTAACGAGAGTCGTGACATCATTGCAACTGGAGTTTCGGTACCGTCAGAGTTATAAAAAGTGGCCAGTTCTGTAGAATGTCTTCTAAATTTTGTATCCCATCGACCTTTGAAGTAAACAACGCTAGTTAATACCATTGTGGTCAGTTCAGAAAGTAAGTCCGGTACGATTACGTTTTTAATTCTGTTTCTGGTGTTTTCAGCAACAATTTTATTAATTTCATCTGCACTTTTGTCACAATCTGCTTTAGTTTTGAACGATAAATTTTGTACCTTGCAACCAAAACCTTTCAGAATGTTCACATAATCACCTTTGATTTTAAAAAGGCTTTCAAGGAACAAATTATTGAAGGTGCTGACAATGACCGCGGGATTATTGGAAGTCAAATTTTGCAACTTCTCCAAAACCACTGAGCTTTCACAGTTATCAACATGGAGACTAAAGGCTTTTTTTATTTGATCTTTGGTGTTGCCTTCTGATCTGCACAAAATCATGCTTAGGGCCACGGAAATACTGAAAGGAGAAAAGAATATGTTCTCGTCGGGTGATTTGCTGCTTAACTCAGCATAGAGGTCATCAGTGAACGAATCTAATGTCATTGTTATTCAAATAATTTTACACTACTACCTGTAGATTAACCAGTTTGTGAAAATTATTTAATTCAAAAAGCTTTAGCTTAACATTACTTCTTAATAGAATGTTAAACTATATTTAGTCTTATATTTGTAAGTTGAAAACATTATTGTTTCTTAAAAAGGCTTCAGTATAATAAAAAATTCAGAGTTTAATGTTACATAACAAACTAGCATGATTTGTTAGCATGATTTGTTCGTTATATCTAATCTTTCTCAACAGCTAAGGTTTCTTAGAAATGATTCAATGTATTGAGTTGTTAATATATACAGTAGTAATCAAGCTTTTTATACTAATCATAGATTAATTAGTATCACAAGATACGAAGTTTAAAAGTAAACCTTTCAATAAATTTTGATAATAGTTTAATAAAGAAAACGTTCATTAAAATATTTCATAAATTTTGTAAAAACAGCAACTAGCTTGAGAAAAATTATTTTAAAACAGGTTTACTACACTACTAATACCTGTACTTGTATTTTAGTTATAAATTTTTAATATCTTTAAATCTAACTCTAAGTTATTTATATGTTATATTTTTAACAAACAGCTTACTTTATAAATTTTAAAGCAAATTGGAATAAAATAGTTGAAGTTAAAGATTATAACCTTATAACTTATATTTTCATCTTATGATACAAATGTTGGAATTATAAAATTCGTTTCTTCTAATTTTTCTTACTTACATTATATTTTTTTACAGAATACAATAAATTTATTATTTTAAAAAAGTTTTAGATTTAATTTTATCTAAATAACTGATATCATTAAAAAAAAAAACAAAGAAAAAGTTTTCTTTTTAGTTTTACAACGAAAACTAAAGCAAACTACTTTTTTATTATTTAAAGCTATTTAATGTTTTCATTAAAGTTTATTATTTTTTGTGAGCAATAAAATCTTAGTCCGTCATCAACAACATTAAACCTATAAAACACCAAAAACTTATATAACATTAATTATGTTTATTTTAAATACTTTTTTTTTTCAATTGAAATTATTTTATACATTTAAGCACCGATTTTTAAATATATTTTATTTACGTAAAACAGACATTTTCTTTTACGCAAGTTAAGATTCAATATTTTACAATCAATCTATCATAAGAAAAAATGTTTTTGCTGTATTAATCTTAGAATACAAAATATTACTACTTTTTTTTCCAAAGTTCAACTGCAAATTTTTCTACCTTAATTTTTCTTGTAGTGTTCGTTTTAACAATATTTATAAATAGTTTTTTGCTTATTAAGCACAAAAGTAGTATTGAAAATTTCTAAAATTCTATCAGTGCTATTGTGATTACTTAATATTAGACGTAATTGTCTTTTTTTAGAATTTAGATCAAAAATATAAACCCAAAGTCATATTGAGTTAAGCTTTTTATAATTTTTTTTGTAGAAATTTTTTGTGAATTATTATAATTAAATAAAGATATATTTCTCGAGAAAATTTATGCACAAGTTTCTAGATCACTTAAATTGAAAACTATAAAGTAAAAGATATTAAAAAAGATTTTTTTAAGTAGTTATATTGGCGAACCCTAGTCATTTTTGATTGAAATAGGTCAGCGGTCGGAAAACTGCTACTTGCAGGTCACTTTCGAAATTTTATTCAGTTCATCACAAAGTGGCTTTTTTAAAGTTGCTTTGTATTTTATTAAAATTTTTTCATACTAATCTGTTCCTAAAATTATTTTATAAGAAAAAAACCGGCCGAAAAACTTTTTTTTTAGCTTTTGATATCGTATGAAATCATATAACTGTTTTTGGCTTTAAAAAAAGAAAATAGTTCTAATTTTTTTACAAAATTAGTTCGAAAATTTGTCTTAAACTGGTGCAAGTGTTTTTACAAGAAGTTAGGCAAAACCATTTTTTGGTGAACCTATCATGAATAAAATTGGCCTTAAAGGGAAATCCTTTTTATTTATCTTAAGAAGATAACCGAAAGGTTTTTTCGTACACCAAGTGCTTTGACCAAATTTTTGAGCGCTTTTTTTTCGTTCAATAAACAATATAAGACTATAAAGTTTCGGCCGTTGAGAGCCTACCGGTATGATTGATTATACGTAGTTTCATTAATGTATTTATGCTTGTAGCAACCTAATGTTTTCCTTCTATACGAAAATAAAACGTCTGCTGTGAGATTAAAAGAGCTTAAACAAACTATATGTTTGAATATGGTAGAATCATTTACCATTTTTTTTTACATAATCAATAGAGTTTAAAATTATAACAACAGAACCTTTAACACATTTTGTAATAATGATCTTTTTATCGTTTCTAAGTTGCTTTAACTCTCTTATGCAACCCTTAATCATTTTGATGTCACCTAAGAATCAATTTATACCACTATAACTATGCGCAAAATTTGGCAGCTAAATTATTATGATCTTTAATACATAGTAGCGTATGATGATTTAAATGTGTTGACAAAAGTTCAAAATTAGTAAAGACTAGTCAAATTTGGTTTAATACATACACTTACCAATTATTTTCTGCTACGCTTAGAACTTTGTAATGTACTTGTACAGGTCATGTTCTTCCATATATGTCTGTGAGAGCACCATCTTTTGGAAAAAGACGTAACTGTCTGTCCCACATAGTTCTAATTACATTAATTACACTTTAACGCATAAACTCCAAAGTTTTTACTCAATTTTTTTTTCAATTTAGTAGTTTTAACGCATTTTAATCTTAAATTTTTGTCAAAATATTATTAGATTTTTTACCTAAATAAAATTCGACAAGTTTTACGAACAACTGTACTAATTAAAGAGTCAGACGCAGGGTTGTCATAATGCAAAATAGTTAGAGTAATTTTTTTCTAATCTATCTTTTGTGATTGATTTGTTTTTTTATGTTCTCATTAATATCTGTATTTGCTCTTAAATTCAATAAGCTAAAAGTAATAGAACCGCTAAATTTAAGATTCCATATAACGACCCACCCTGCTTTAACAACTAACTTAAAAAGCGATTCTCTCATAGTCACAATTGCAACTTAAAATTGGAAGATATTTAAATTCAGTTTAAAACTTATTAAACTTTTGTTAAAAATCAACAAATACTTATACTAGTCTACAATTATACTAGTAGACATACTACTCTACGACTAGAAATAAAGATGCCTTTTATTCACCTGAACAAAAAATTAAACATAGCTTGATTATTCAGATATTTATTCGAATTTAGTTTTAACTAACTTTGGTTTGAAAAAAAGTTACAATCATCCAAATTTACTGTATTATTTGAATATTTCAGTTATAAACCTTTTTCATTTTAAGTTGCTTAGTTTTTGGTGCTATATAAAAATGACTTATCTATGATTGATTTATATAATAACAATTTTCTTTTACTAACAGTTTTGAACATATCACTTAATAAACTCATATGCAAAGAGTATTAAATATCGAAATATCTTTTGATAAATGCTATAAAATAAACTTTCATTAGTAAGACCTTTTTGAAGTTTAATATGTCTATATTAAAACATGTTACCTTCGAGAAAAATAGTAAAAAAGGATCTAAAAAGATGTTTTAGTATGAAAGAATTAATGATTGATTTAATTGGGGGTAAAGAAATCACTAGAGACAAAAGGTTAAAATAATCTACTGGATAAACTTGTTTTTCAGATTTTATCTACGGATATTTGTATTTCTTATTTATTGGTGGTATACCAATAACATGAAAAAGATAAACTAATAATTATCGTAAGAAAAATTTTTAAATATATATATTTTTAAAATTTACAACAAATATTTCAAACTACTGTCAATAGATACAGCTGAAGTCAATGTTTACTTTTAATATGGTACCACCATTAACAAAACTTTATAAAACTTGTATTTAAATACTACATATAAAACAAAAAGCTTTCCTAATTCAGTTAATTTAAAATACAGTTCTAAATAAGTTTAAGACTAAGATTTACCTAAAAATATACTTCTATTACTAAATTACATGTTGAAATTAAAAATTTAACGTACTACTTGAGTAAAATTGATGTATAACTAAACTTGAAGTAAAAGTATCATAAAAACGTTTTTAAATTCTGTAAAATTATTTAAAAAAAATTCAGCTAAACTAATATCTATAATTTTCATAACAAAAAAAAATCACAAAATGAAACTAGCCTCGTTTTTATAAGTTAAACTTACTTGAGCAAGCTTACTTGACCATATTAGACATAAGATACTCTTTAAAAATTAAACGATTCAAGAGTTTTATATTGCAGAGTTGTACAATTTAGTGCTTTTAAGGGACCTCAAACAATTTAGTTTTAACTTTAGTAGGGATACAAAAATTTCAGAAACAATAAAAAAGAAATTCGACTTAGTTTCATAAAACCTAATTAATAATTTTTAAAGTTGAATAAATGAAATAGAGTTTTAAAAAGATGAAACACTTTACGAATTAAACTTATAGTTTCTTTAGTAAACTTCATAACTTAATTTTTAACTTTCATAACTTTAGAGCAGGATAAAAAATGAAAAGTTGATAAAGTTTTCCAGATGTTATATCAATTTTTTTTAAAAGAAATACAAATTTTGTTTTAAGTCTGTATTCTACGACTTATGATTTGCAGTAAAATATAAAATGTTGAAACTTTTAGTAAGCAATATTAGTTTTTAACTTGATTTGCAAAGATAAACCTTAGTATAAATAAAAATAAGATAATTTTATACGTTTTACTTTTAAATAATTATTATTTTATTGGTATGTACACAACTGAAAACTAAGATTCTCATAGAAGCGACATTCCGTGTAAATAAAACGCCCACCCTCTTAAGAAGTAATAAAATACAAAACTTGAGGTAGCTTTCGGCTTATCAGAATTTAGACTAAAACAAAAAGAAGGGTTTGTATAAGTAACAAAAAAAAATTAAATAAGTGACCTATAATTAGTAAGTTTAGTAAATTGTTCTTCCGTGATATCACCAAGGTAGTTTTTTCTTTAGAAAAAAAAAAAAAACCGTCTTAATTTTGAGGACAAAATTAGATTTCATTTTATCGTTAACTACCTACTGCTATGGGAAAAATATGAGCATTTTAAAATCTACATTGAAGCCTTCAGACGGTTACATGACAATCAAATTCGGACCACTCAAATTCTTAAAAAATACACAAGTAGAATGTACTTTTTTAGATTTTTAAAAATTACCAATAATAACTATGTTTTTTTACTTTTTTTAAGCCATCTTTAAAAAAGTATTTAATGTTTTGCAAAAATAAAAATGGCTTCTAGGTATTAATATGACCTACATATGATTTTTTTTATTTTTGAAAAATATACATTAATTTTTTAGTTGTGGCCGTTTCAATTTTTTTAAAGAACTTGAATAGTCGTGCATCCCTTCAGACAAAGTTGGCTGACAGACGGAAATAGACTTTTCTGGTTTTCAAAAAACTAAAATAATTATTGTACATTCATTTAGTTTCCAACTACTTAGGATTATTAAAATAGTTGTTAAACATACTATTCTTTTCACACCTGTTTTTTTAACGTTATAGTTATGTAAGTTTAAATATAATCATCAGTTCAAAGGCTTTTCAAGATTTTTTTATATTAATCAACTACTCAAAGATACCTTTAAACATTTTTATATGGCTAGGCTACTTTTTTACCACTTGATCTTATATAATTCAAGAGTGGTTTTAATACAGGTATAACACATATAAACAAATTTTATCACTTGAATATCTCTATATTTTTCTTAGTACTTATAAAAGGAAAGCTGAAATAAGATAACAGACAATTCTGTTTTTGCTAATAGTTTTTATTTAGATTTATTCAAGCAGTATTTTGAAAAAATTATGTTTTTTTTTTGTAAAAATAGTAGTTTTTTAAACTAAACCAAATACAGGGTTGCCAAATTTTTATGAGAAATTTCTTCAAGGTTTCAAAAAGTAAACGTTTTTGATTTTATCTTTAGTTTAAATACTGTGCCAAGTGATATAACAACATGAAAAGACACTGTAAAGCTACTTTAAATGTGCTTTTTTATCTGTATGGTAGATTCTTGGTTCAATTAAAATTTTACTACTTAAAATGTAAAAATTGTTAAAAATTCCAAGTTTTTTAGTTATCATTGTTCGAAATACCAGGTTTTTTAGTGATTTTTATTCAAAATTACTCAAGTTCAAGTTTTTTTGGCAACCCTGCTAAAAGTTTTCAAACAAAAAAATTGTAAAAACTGGTTGATTTTAACTTTCAGAAGCAAAAAGGAAACCAGTTTTAAATAAAATAAATTCAATATTATAATCACTTAGTTTTATATTTCATCACTAAAAAGTCGATTGCCGCCTGACCCATTTTCTGCCAACTTTGTTAGACTATTCAATATTTTTCAAACATTATAACAGGTTAGAATAAAAGAAATTAATAACCGCTTTATAATCTAGCTAGGCGATCCTAGCTACAACTAAAAACTTGATCATAGGTTGAATTTCATCATTACATTACCAGGATTTTATGTTTCAATAAAATAATTTCGTATCTATTAGAAAAAAGTTCAAATTTAACATTTTTTTCTGAATATAATATGTAGGCAGGATAAAATAATTTTCTGTTTTAGAATAAGCAGTTAGTTTAAAAAAAAAAAAAAATTAATAAAAGAAAACACTTTTATAAACATTATTAAATACATCGTTTTTTTTTAGATGGTCAATTATTTAAACTAGAAACAAATAACATTACTTTTTTTGCACCATCATAAAATCTATATAAATAACTGTTTTTCTAATATGGGATAAAACTATGTTAATCTTAACATTTATTTTAGCAAAAAAATAAGTTTTTTACTTTATGTTGTAAATTCTAAACATTTTGAGTTTTGTTTTCAGTTCAAATGCTACAAGAAGTATTTGGTGAAGCATATTATTTTATGCATTAAAATTCTTAACTTTAACTCTAAACTTTTTTTAGTAACTTTTTTGAAATTTAAACTTTAACGACTATTGTTTTTAATTTTTATTTAGTACTGAGAAAAACTTTTTATAAAACTACTTTTTTATGATAATAAAATTTAACAAACCATGTACATTGTACACATAATTATGATCGTAAAAAAGTTTATTTTTGAGACAACATAAACTGCAGCGGTCAAAACATTTTTGGTTTATTAAGATTTGCTAAAGAATAGTGACTAATACAATTTAACTAATTACTTGAACATCATTAAATATCAAGTCTGATCAAATACTGTGAATAATTTTCCGCTCACAAAGAACACGCGCACATGACAGAGACGACTCTTTAGAAAACTTTCACGTCCGAGGCGATTATTTCGGTTCTGTACTGCCTGCCCATCTCGCTCTCGTACGAGTTCTGGTGAACTTCTCCTTCCACGTACACGCGCTGGTTCTCGCTCAACTGCGATATCGTGTCAGTCATGTTTCCCTTGCGGAAGCATTTGATCAAGTGCCTGTTGGTTATTAGCTTAGTGGTAACGTATTATTAGAAAAAAAAAATCATAAAAACCAGCCAGAGTTTTCTGAAAAAGTTCAAAATAGACTGAATACATATTTCAAAAAAAAACTAGTCCGAGTTATCCTGAGTGTCTGCTACCCAATTAACAAAACATTCATAAATTCAAATGAAACGAGATATCTATAATTATGCTATTAGCATAATCTTATCTTGATCAGCTATTTTACTAACAGTAAAGAAGCTGATTAAAGAACATACCAAGTTGATGGATTATATACGGGATAATTTATTAGATTGAAAAGATCATTTCATCCCACTTTAATACATTTATTAAAACAGCATTAACTTAACAGTATTGTTTTTTATCTAAAATATTAGAAACATTGAAAAAAATGTATATTTAAATGATTATTTATTTCTTTACTTTTTAGCTAAGACTCAATTAAATTGTTTGTTTCTAAAATGTGTAAAAAAATATTCATATCAAAAACATAATTCAACTACTTTAATTTTTGTAGGTTGTAATCTTATTTTTTTTAGAATTTATTTTGCAGATTATTAAAAACAGTGCAATGTTTCACTCCTTTAGTAAACTATAGAAAATCTTTAGTACAGGGTTCCACTAAAATAATTTTTTTTAGGAAAATCCATTGAATATAGTAAGTTCATAGGGAAATTATCAATATAAAACAATGAATTTTGAACGTTACGAATATATTTATAAGGTACAAAAAGTAAAATATGTCATTAATCGTTTATAAGCACAGTCTTTATAAGAAATTTACAAAGTTCGAGGGTTTTTGAATTCTAATTTTAATTAAGTTAGCAAACTTTAGATAAATTGTATTTAATATAAATAAGGAAAATTTTTATCAGTAGGTGGCACCACGGAGTCACAGTTTTTTACTGAGATTGCAAAGATTTTGATATCAAAAATAACTACACTTTTTTAAAGTGTTTTTTACTACGCGGTGTCACTTTTTTAGCTTTCAAATTTCAATAACTAAGCAAAAAAAAAACGTTATTTATTGGGATTTCTAGAGATTTTTCAGAATATTGAAAATTTCTAGGGATTTATAGGGAAGTGGGAACCCTGTGAGTAGTTAAATAATTCTGAACAAAGACTTTGAACATATAAATGGAATAAAAAGAGTTAAAAAAAAAAGTTAGTTCAAGAGAACTTAAATTCTGTTATTTATAGCTTACTATAAGAGTGAAATATTGTTTTGTTTTTAATAATCTACAAAAATCAAATCTTATTCGTCTCCTTATAGCTACATAAGTTGAGAAATTTCTATTGGTTAATTTAAATCAAATTACAATATCATAACTTTTTTTAGTTAAAATATAACCGAGGGTTTTTGAAATAAACTTTAAAAATTAGGAAAGTTTAACAAAAACTAGATTCCAAAATATTTTTATTACAATTTACATTAAAGAATTCTAAAATGATACCAATTGATTTCGTTGATACTTGTGTCTATGAGTTGAAACCTAATGTAAAGATAAAGCAGAAACAGAACTGAAAAATTTAACCCATAAATACCTTCTGACTACATAAGTACAATACTAGAGAAGTAACTTGAACTATTCTGCGGGCTTCATCTCCCTTAAAAATAGCTTTCAGTTTCTTTGTTTTAAACGATTTTTCATCGAATAATCTAATCAAAATTAAAGATACAATTAAAAGCTATATTTTGAGAATGTTGAAGAGCTGCAAATTCGTTCAAGCTATATTGATGTTAGTTATTAGTAGTGATGTACCGGACTCACTATCCGGGTCCGGCCGGATATTGCCATTTTTGTCTGATATCCGGATCCGGCCGGATTCTAACTTGAAAAAAAAGTCCGGATCCGGTTCCGGCCGGATTCTAATTTGAAAAAAAAGTCCGGGTCCGGTTCCGGCCAGATTCTAATTTGAAAAAAAAGTCCGGACCCGGGTCCGGCCGGATCCTAACAGAGATCCGGCCGGACCCGGATCTAGTTAGTAAAAAAGAGCATACTGAAAAGTATTTTTTCAAAAACAAACCCTGTGTAAATTAATAAGAGTCATTTTCGTCTGTTAAAATTAAACACCTACCGTGATTCGCTCATTTTGTACACCTGACTAATTTACATTTGTTTACATTTAAACTATGAAATAAACATTTCATGAAATGCAACTCTTTATTTATGCTGTAAAATTGAAAACTTTGGAATGAATACTTGCATTATTTATTATTTAAAGTTGAGCTGAGAGAAAATTTAGAGTTAATACGGTTGAATGTACGAGCCAATGAGAGTCATATGACGAAATGTTTCAAACTAAATACTGATGCAACAAAACATCAGAACATGACAGGCAGTTTATATATAAGCAGTTAGTTAGTTTGGTGTGTAGCTTGAAGCAACAAAATATCTTGAACGTTTTTGTGAATGCTTATTGTAAGTAGTGTTTTGTTTTAAAAGTGAATATTTCAGCAGGTGTTTAATTGTTTAAATATTTAAGCCAGGTTTATAGTTTAAAAGTTTATTAAAAATCTTACTGTTTCTTGTTTACTAAAAGTTTTATTTAATTTTTAGTTTTTTTTAAGTCTTTTGATATAGATTTAAATAACTTCCAGTTTTCAAAGTGTTACCAAAATAATTAATAATTTTGTATATGCTAGTATTTCTTGTTGTGCTTTATATAAAATATTCATCACTCAAAACTGTCGTGTCTGATTATAGAAAGTAGTCTCAGTCAGAATTTAGTATTTGTTAGATATTAATTAAATAAGGTAGGATTTAATTATGATGGGTAGTACTAACAAGTTAAGTGTACCACAATCAGTCCATAAATTTACTAACAAATTGTCAACCTTTGCTAGCTATTCTACTGATTATTAGATTAAAGCAATTTTTTTCAGTTTTTAAAAACTTATTCTGAGTCAGGCTTGTTTATACTCACTTTAGCTAGATTTATTGACTTGAACAGTGGCAACCCTGCTAGTTTGAAAATTTTTAAGAATTTTAGAAAATCTTGGACTGCCTCAGGCTAGTTTAGTTTTTTATAAAAACTCAGGCTAGTTTTCTTTTAGATTTTGAATGAGTTTGAGCTGATCTAGTTTTCAATATATTGTAATTTTCTAGTGTATTTTGTCAAGAACTTGATTTCAGATTTTCAATTGTAAATAACACCTAAATTTGTAAACCTTGTGGCTAGCTGTTCTACTTATTATTAGATTAAAGTTCTTTTTTTTTTCAGTTTTAAAAAAACTCGTTCTGACTCAGGCTAGTTTATTCTAGTGATGTACGGGACTCACTATCCGGGTCCGGCCGGATATTGCCATTTTTGTCTGATATCCGGATCCGGCCGGATTCTAATTTAAAAAAAAAGTCCGGATCCGGTTCCGGCCGGACTCTAATTTGAAAAAAAAGTCCGGATCCGGCCGGATTCTAATTTTAAAAAAAAGTCTGGATCCGGTTCCGGCTGGATTCTAATTTGAAAAAAAAGTCCGGATCCGGGTCCGGCCGGACCCGATATTGTGGGTCCGGTACATCACTAGTTATTAGTTACAAAAAAAAGAAGAGTAAGACGAACCTGTTTGTTTTTATGTATTCATCACCTTCCTGATTCTTCAAGAGCTTTTTGGTGACAAGACCGAACTGCGCCCCAAACACCTCTGAAGTGTCTTTTCTTTTCAACTCTCTGGGATCCCAACACACTCTTCCGCACAATGTCACCTTAGAATTTCATAAGTGTTAAAAAAAATGTAATTAAGGGCATACAGGGTCTACTTTGTTCTTAAAAAGTTGATATTATTTTTTAGGGTTCTATCATAGCTACTAGAAGTTTCTAACCGCTAAACGAAATTTAAAGTAAATTTTGAGATATAAACGATCAAAAACAGTGAGCTAAATAGGTTCATAATGGCAGGCGCCAACCAAAGACGCGAAAAAAGACTATTCAATAAAAACATATCTTCTTCATTTTAGATTATAATTCTTCAAACTTTCACAAAGTCAACTACTAATAGTTAAATCTTTTAAAAGCAAGAATTTTTTTATTTAAAAAAAAATTACAAAAAAAGCACTTTTTTTTGTTTATTTTTTATTTAACATCTTTATTTTTTTTAATAAAAAAAAATCTAACATTCAATATCTTAAAAACTATTTAAAGAATGTTTCCTGAAAATTTGAGGTCTATAGCTCAAAAAATCAAGGAGGAGATAGAGTTTTAGAGACTTAAAAATTTCCGAGTAAACTTAGATTAAAAAAATTGGGTCCATATGTTTGTATCAGAACGTTTTACAAACATTTCTACATTTCAAAACTTATTTGAATTTTTATATTCTATGAAAATTGACTCATAGATATTTCTTTTAGCTTTAATATAAGAACTAATGGTAAATTTTGTAAATAAAAGTCTTACCCCTCGAGCCCTTAATACTTGTAAATAACCGTAAAATCTTGTAAATAAAGTATATAAGTTCAAACTAAAATTAGCTCATACATAAAACTTAAATAAATGGGCTTTTTAATCTGGTAAATTACATGCAACACTTATAGTAGTAATATGTAAAAGTTTCAAGGTTTAAATCAATAAAGCAAAGAAGAACCTTATTGATGTACATTTCATTTTTGAAATCTTTAATAGCATTAGCAAACTCTTCATTTAGAGCGAAATCAGATTGGTTTCTGTATGAAGTTTTGTTAAAAGTAGATGCAACTTGGGTAAAGTTGACTTTTCTGATATTCCTGGTAATTTGTGAAAGCATTTTGAAAGTTAAGCTATCTAAAAACAATTTTATCTAACAATTTAAAAACATACATATATACTCAAGCTACACCATAGCTAAATACCAATGAAGTTAATTCTAAGCAGTTAACAAAATAAAAATCAAACTTAAAAATTACAGAAAAATTATTTACTAACAAAATATTAAATATGTAGTTTTATTTAAAAAAAAGTAAATGCACTTTAAAAAAATTTAAAAGTAAAATACAGTTGAAAAATAAAATTTTTTTGTAATAAAATACTTATAAAAATATACATCTACATAATTTTTTTTAAATATTTACTTTTCTATACTAAATAGTCTATTTAAAATATGTCAGGACCACTATACAATGTAAATTATTAAGTAGATTGACTTTCAAAAGTCAAGTTCAATCAGTTAATAACAAAAGCTGACTTACTAAAGCTCTACTAATATAAAATATTTATTATTATTATAAGTTTTTATAAAATCTTTAGCTTACATTTATTTATAATTTTTGAAAAAGATTTACAAAAAATCTGATATACAAAATGTCTGATATAAAAATATGGTACAGAACTATATAATTTGACCATAATTTTTTTAAATAAATTTAAGCATGGTATGGAAAATAACACACTCAACTATTAGATATTTTCATCAGTTCAGACTATGTTTCAATAATAAATTAAATACTAACTATGTAGAATATTATAACTTTAGTGACAATTACATTGCAAGAATTAAAAACTTTCTAAATATAAAAATTTCAAAATTAGTAATCTAATATTAAAATTAACTTAAATTCATTCAAATATTCAATATCAATTAGTACAAATAATAAAACTATGGTAATGGAGAACAAATTAAAGGTTTGTTAACAATTTCAGTAGTTTTTAATCCACTTAACATATACAAAATGTGCTCTTTATTTATTACTTTGGGCTTCTTTTTATAAGGTTTTCTGTTTTTTCTTGGGACCTTGGGTGGTTTTATGTAACCTGGCTCGTGCTCTACCATATGTTTATCTAAACTTTTTTTGTGAGCATAGGACTTAGAACAAACAAAGCAGGCAAACTCTTTAACTTTATAATGCTTAATTTTTATGTGTTTATCTAGATTATATTTTGTTGTAAAGGATTTTTCACAACTATCACACTTAAAATCCTTCCTAGTTTCAAGGTGAACCTTCATATGATTTTTCAAAATAACATTAGATTTGAAAACTTTATTGCAAACCGAACAAGCGAATGTTTTTTTGTGCGCTTGTTTTTTGTGCTTGGTAAGTTCATTCATATATGAAAAAGATTCCTCACACTCATCACATTTGTGCTGCTGCTGTTTTACACCATGTCTTTGATTTACATGTCTGTTTTCTTGAGCTTTTGTCATAAAACTTCTATTGCAACCTTCATGTGGGCATTCAAATGGTTTGACACCAGTGTGCACAAAAGAATGTTCTTTGAGTTTATGTTTTTTGCTAAAATAAGCATTGCAATTATCAACTAAGCACATATATTGCTTTTTGGAGTCATTTCCATTTACATGGAATTCTTTTATGTGAGCATTTAAAGCATTCTCACTTTTACAAGTAGACTGGCAGTTTTTATAAGGGCAATATATGACATTAACGGGATGAACTTCTTTAATATGGCGGTTTAACACTAACTTTGTAGGACATCTTCTACCACATTCGACATCATTAATTAACTCTTTGCATACAAAAGGCCAATCCTTTTTATCAACATGATTTCTGTAATAGTGTAAATCTCTATGCTCCTTTCTAGTAAAGCTCTTATGGCACTCCAAACACTCAAGCATTTTAAATTATATATAATTTACCTGTTTTCAATTTAAACTCAGTCAACTTATTTATAAAAATAGTTGAACAAATTATAGTGATATTAATACTTAAATGTTAAAATACTAACTAAATATATCTAAAAATTACATATTTTCTGCTGTAATATTGAAACTTAAAACAAGTAGAAATACCAGCAAAGTACTAAACCAGGGTTTCCCAAACTCATTTACTAAATCGCCCCCTTTTCAGAAATTTGAAAAAAAATCGCCCCCCACGATTTTAAAAAGTAGTTTTTCTCTTAAGTACAAACTTTTGAGCCAAAAAAATTGTGTTCGAAATGTAATTTAGTCTGGTATTTCTTATACACGCACTTTTGGCTGTGTTCAAAGTAGTTTACAGGGCTTGAGAAAATAAGTTACTGTTGTTTTCCTTTAAGCCCAGTAAAGTGTATCTAAATACTTAAATATAAAAAGCCTTGGGTAATCAATAATCAATCCTGTTTAAATATGAATTGTTTTGAAAGTAATGTAATTTTTAGGGTAGTGGTGGACAACTTTTGTAGTCAGCAATTCATATTTACTAAAAAATCTTTTCTAGTTTCAACTCGTTAAAAAAATGTAATTGCGAGCTGCATAATTTAAAAAAATTACATATAGAAAACTAAAAAACTCGAGCATAATTGTAAAAAAATGATTTACTATTATTGTGATCTAGGAAATACTAAAGTAACTGAAAACCAAGTTGAAAGTGTATTTCAAAATCATAAGCATCAAAAAACTAAGTTTTGTTTATTTTGCACAAGTAGTTCAAGTTACTTGGCGGGTCGAAATTTGATTGGATCTGGACCGTAAGTTACCCATCTGAAATCTTAACTGAAACCTGACATTATAACTATCTCTCATTAAACGAATTTCGGACATTCAGAGTGAATACTAGGTAACTTATTTAAGCCGCACAAAATACTTAAACTATTTTATAAATAGGCATATTCTAAAATTAAATACCAGAGATTAAAAAACTATAAAAAAATGAACAGATTTTTTTAAACATAATGAAATAGATATTAAAACATTATTGCTGATCCAGTTTTAGGAAGTTTGACCGACTGGTTGATTATCTCACATGAAAAGTGGGTTTATCAATAGCTTCTGTTTATGCAGTAAAATTATTAATTTCAATGCTGAGATATACTATAATCAAGTTAGTTGTAAAGTTAAAAATTTAATTCTAAGCTTTTTAAACTATATGTTTTGTAGTAGAATACCATTAAATAGCATTTGACTTAAAATAACCTTTAGGAAATTAAACCTTAATTTTAACATTTTTTTTCTTCATTTAAATTAAAAAAAAAAATCAAATGTTTTACAGTTAATTCTTTGAACAGAAAGTAATCAAATAAAAAATTCCTTTAATTGTGTTAAAACTTTCTTTTGTAACTGTAGCAGTCTTTTTGATTGCTTATTTAATACTGTTAAATTTTATTTTTTCTCTAGTTATTAGCCTATGATAATTTACCAGAAGAAAATAATGAAAAACTAAAAGCTAGTGTTGAAAAACTATTAAAATAAACAACATATTCTAATTGCTAATATATTAAAAATAAGATAAAACAAAAAACAGTTGTATTTATAGTTTAAAATTATTTAATATTATAGATTTTCAAACAGTAATAAATCAAGTTAGAAAATAAATTTGAGTTTAATAATCTTTTAAATCAAAAATTTGAAATCACTTCAAATAGAGACATCAAATCTATACTCTTTTAAAACCAAAAATAATTTTTGAAAAAAACTTCAATGGTTATCAAGGTTTTTTTTATTTATACAGATTAAACAAGTAATAAAAAAAATATGTCAAATAAATTTCTTTCAAACAAATACTTTAACCACTATGCTATAAAAACTTTTAGTGTAATGTAAATCGACAAATATAAACTACAAAATTAACCAGGTCAAAACAAAGCTATTAACATATTTAAAACATAAACAATTTTATAAATACAGTAGACTTTCTCTTCAATTCGCACTTTGAACAAAATAAAAAAGTTTAAACCAGTTTTTTTTTACAAAATGATAAATTTAAATATGTTACCGTTATGAATAAACATGAAAACAACTAAAACATAAAACAAACATTCATAAAAAAAAAGATCTATATAAGTTATTAAAAATTGTGTATTTTTTGTTTTATTAATACTTAGTTAGTAATAGACTTTATTTAAGTTAAATTTAAGAAAGTATAAGTTTGCAATTTTCTGGGTAAAAAGTGCGAACTCAAGAGGAAGTCTACTGTAATTAATATTTATTAGGCATTATGCAAACCTGTTATAGAGTAAAAAACTTAAAAGAATTTTTAATATAAAAAGACTACTTAAATACAATACAAACCAGGTTAAACAAGAAGTATTTTAAAAGATCAAATAAATAAATAAAAACTTTCATAAAATAATGTCTGCTACTGAATTCTAATATAATGCGAAGGATGAGGTTCATGAATGCTTGCAAGTTTTTCTAATCTGATTCTAAATCAGTCAATAAAGCCTCAAGTCACCTCCTTTACAAATATATAGATTAGATATTTTGCTCAAGATGTTTATAACTAAACTGAAAGCTTTCTCAACAACATAGCTAGAAGGAAAAATTAAACACAACAATCTAAATTCCTCTCAAATTATTGGATACTTTTGCCTTAGTTTTTGTTGAGTCTAAAAGCTTTCATTTTGTTCTTTGGAAAAAAATTACTTTTTGTTCAAGGTCAGTTTGTAAGTCGGAGAAGGTTTCCTGTGAGTCGTTTACTTTAAAAAGATATGCCACGAAGGGATCCATATTTTTATCTATATGATAGCTTTTTTGTGTCAAATCGAAATTTTACTACTTAATATGTTGAAATTGTTAAAATTCCAGATTAAAAAAAAAAAGTTTTCCTAAATTGTCAAATTCCAGGTTTTTCTAGGTAAGTTCGCAACCCTGTATAGTTTTATTTCTTAGTCTAACTTTATGACTTTAAAAAAAACAATCGGAAATATCATGAGGTGATAGATAATTTAGAAAAAATAGATTTTTACAAACCATTTATGATTCTAAATAACATGGATGTAAGGTTAAAAAATAGTGAAAAGAATTCCGATCGTCTATGACCTATGTAAGTGTTAAATAAGAAAATATATAATTGAAAATATGTAACTAACTTGAAAGTAGGAGTCATAAATACTTGATTTTTTCTCTATATTTTACATAAACACAATAAACGTTTTTGTTTAAGTTTTACCACAGGGTCAAATATTTAATAGCAAGCTAAAATTATTAAAATAGCAAAATAAAAAGTAAAAATTTTATGACAACCCAAAATTTTAAAATTGCCCCCTTTTCGCCCCCTTACTAGTTATCGCCCACCCTTTCGCCCCCTTACTAATTATTGCCCCCCAAAATACTAAAATCGCCCCCAGGGGGGCGATATCGCCCACTTTGGGAAACCCTGTACTAAACTGTCAAACTAAATAGTACAGTCACCTCCCCCGAATCTATAAACTTGTTTAGTTATGCATTTTAGAATTATCAAAAAATACAAATAAATTATATATAAGTAGTTTTTTAGCAAAAATAATGTAAGGAAAATTACAAGAAAATCTGAGGCAAATATTTTGAAAATTATAGGAGGAGATAGAGTCAAGATTTTTGCATTTTAGTTTGTGCCTTCCATAAGGAACCTTTAGAACTCTATCAATTTGCTATATATATTTTTGGTGTCTTGGTTCCAATTATTAAATTCAAATCAAATAAGGTACAATGCTCAACAAATCACAATACTTAAGGCATAAAATTTAATTTTAACTAAATAAATATTTTATTTTTAGCTAGTTTGTTCTTTGCCCACCTAATGTTAAACTTGCTTTTTGTGGTATTAGAAAAAGACTATGTTTGAAAACTTTAATCTTAAGTGGGCAAGGAAGAATGTAAACAAATACTTTAAACATAAATAATTTTTATAAAAAAGCTTTTGACTAATATGTACAATTTGAATGAAAACTATTTTGGTAAAAAAAAGTGGGAAAGTGCTAGAAGTGTATCTAATCAAATAGTTTATAAGAAAACAGCCAATACAATAGGTATATTTGCTACTTCTCGTTAGTAACGCATTTTTGCTCTGTGGACACAATGTACAAATTTGCGAGAGGTTACTGTGCTAACTTCAATTGAGATACAAATTTTTACAGGATAAAGGTTTACTACTGCTTAAAGCTAAAACCCCAGCATGAATGACAAAAAAACTAACCTAAATTACGTCAAGGTAGTCTGAGTTTATGAGAAAATTTAAAAATAAAGAGTCAAGAACTTATTTGTATCAGATTATACAACATAATTTGTACTAGATTATTACACACCAAAATAAAAAACAAATACTTTAATGGCATAGGGGGGAAAAACACTTTTTTCACAACTTGATCTTATTTTATATTATTTTTACTAAGCTACAAGATGCCTTTTTAAGATTTTTAAAACTAAAAAAGGCTTTATAGCCGGTCAAAGTCTGAGGCAACAACAAGTTCCTTATGGGAGGTGCAAAACAAAACGGCAAATAGCTAGAAATCACTAAAAATCTATATCCTCCTACGGTTTTTGAGATAATTACCTCAAAATTTCAGGAAATGTTCCTTGCAATATTTAGAAAATTCCATTAAAACCAAATTAAAAAAATTAAAATTTTAAAACAAAAAAAAAACTGCTCTTACTTAGTCTGAGATAAAGGAACAATATCTGAATTTGCATGAGTTTACAAAAAAGTCAAACAATCCAGAGTTTAAAAAAGAAAAGAAAATAGTCTTAGTAATGTTGTGAGCGTGTGTTACCTAAGAACATACATATATCAAATTTGATATGATTCATCTTTTTAAGAAATCTTAATTTACAGCAAAAAAAAACAATGTCAATATTTTTTTAGACAGGTTTCTTATTTCTGTTTAAAATAGAAGTTAGCTAAACTTTTTAATAAAAAAATGCAAAAATCTAGGGAATTAGGAACTCTGCTTACAATTACCAAAATAATAAAAACCTGATTTTCAAAATAAATAAGAGATATAAAGTAAGAAAAACTATGCTGAGACCTAGGAAAATATCATAAGCAGCATGAGTCTTTCTAAAAAAAATTTTCAGTTGGACTTGGGTAGGTGTAAGATATACATAAAGGGACACTTTTGTACAGCATCATTTTAATACTGATTGTTTATTATGCACAGGTTTATTTTATTTTGCTTTTTATTTGTTATTATTTTTTCCTACTGCTATTACCCCTAACCACTACCTTTGGTCGGTAACCAGTTCCTTCTGCTGGCTTGGTGAGCAGCATTTGGGGGTTGTAGGGGTGACTTTACTTAAAACACCAAAATAACAACACAAAAAAATAACAAAATAAAACTTAGGTCATGAAAACTAACCCGATAAAATATCAAAACTAACCAGGTTTTATAAAAGAAAGATCAAACTCTCTGGATTTTTTAAAAGTTCAAAATAGTCAGAGCTTTTTTAAAGTAGCCTGATTGTGTGAGCAACTCTGTATTGAATACACTAACTTTTGTCTTTTATATCTTGATAACTACTTTAAATTTAGTCAAATTTTAAATAGTATCTATTGGCTTGAAAGGCTTCTAAATTTTGACAAAGATTAGCACTAATAGTGGCAAAACACTTGGCTGCTTCAAATACATGCGTATTTTACTGAAACACTTGAGATAAATAAAATTGTCAGATATACAAACTGTGTTTATACAAGTCAAGAATAATTGGTAGAAATTTCCAGATGTTCCATGACTTTTGTTTAAACTTTTAAAAGTATCAAAATATTTAATTTTAACTACTCTTAAATACAAAAAAAACTTTTAATTATTTTCACTAACTTTACTAAAAATATCTTTTTAATAGAGTTTATTAAACAAAAAAAAAACAATCGATCTATTTATATGAAAAGTATAAAAGAAAAATATAAACTTAACATGCTCAATGGACCTGGTGTAAAGAATTAATTTTTGGTTATTGAAGTACACATCACCTATCTAAATTAATTTTCATGGGCATATAAAAGTTTTACCATAAAGATCTTGACTTGGAAAAAGTTGCCACTCTTTGAGTCAAAAAAATTTCTTGAGTAACTAAAGCTTTCCTGAGTGATCTTAAGTTTTTTAAAATCCTTAAATACTAAAATAAAACTTATTATGATCTTAAACAAAACTGGTTATGAAATTTTAACAAAAACAATAAAGAAACTAAATCAACTAAAATGCATAAAAATCTAGAAAAATATAGCCTGAGAATCATAGAATTCTTAAAATTTGTCCTAGTTTTGTAAAAAAAACATGCCTGAGTCATTATTTGTTTTATTTAAAACTAGCCTGAGATTCAATCTTTTTTTAATGTCTTGTGCGTGTGGTAACCAAGAAAAAACAATCATAACAAAAAGCAAAAATAAATTTTAACACTGAATAAAATACAGTCTACATTACAAAAGATTCCCACACACTTTTATTTAACTTTTTGTTTTTCTTTATTATTATATAGACATTTAAAAAAATACTTTTCACCATTTCAACTTCTCACTCTTATTTGTTCATTATGAACTGATGATTTTATTTCAAATATTATCAATTTATTGAGTTAATGACATTTAACATTACTGTAAATTCTCATTTTAACCAATAATTATAGTTATATTTTTATAATTTATATAAGTTTTTAATCTTAACAACCAGGGCTAAACTAAGGGTTGCAACTCTTTGAGTAAAAAAGAGTTCTGAGTGACCTTAAACTGTTCTGAGTCATCCTTTTTTTTTTTTATCCTTCAGAAAAATTAAAAATTTTATAGGATGCATAAAAACCAATTTCTTCAACAAAATTGGTTATAAAATCATAAAAATATATCAACTAAAGCTCCTTTAAAATCTAGAAAAAAACTGGCCTGAGACTTTGAAAAACTTTCCTGAGATTCTTATATAAAAATCAAAACTATAATAAGTCAACTTGATTTTTAAGATAAATCATAATGTCTTAGTATGTGGCAACCGTGTAAGCTTCTTAATTTTCATCATAGTAACATTTCAAATTTATTTTTATAGCTGTCATTTTGACTAAAATAATGTGTGGCATGATGATTGCTTTGAAAGTTCTCTGAGTTGAAGGTTACAAGATGTAAACCTAGTGGTCTGCATATATAAAAAATATGTTGTTTAACTTTCAAGTTGTTCTTTTACTACCATAAAAATCTTTATAAGATGATAGTAATTTAGAATAAATTTATATACTACATATTTATGCTGCTAACTCAACAAAATGTTAGCAACTGAAATAACGGTTTTCTACAAAATAATGACGCACATTATTCAACAATATTTACAGGAACTTTTAGTCAATTTTACATTGATATTCTACTTATATTTGCAACAAGGTCCAAATTTCAAGGAGATACTTTTTAAAAAGTCAAGACATCGATAAGGTACGCCTATAAGAAGTACGCAACCGCATAAAGCACGCTCTAAATTTTTATTTATTACCAGGTACAAAACAGTGCACCCAATTTATCTTTGATAACTAATGTGTTTTTAGAAACTTTATTAGATATTTATAACTATAAATATTTACAGATCACGGAAAGAAATCAAAGTTTACAAAGCAAAAGAAAATGTTGTAATTTCTGGTGACATTCCAACTTCGATTGACTTTTCAAAAGTTTATTGTGACATAAATAAAAATAATACGATCACTTGTTTTTATTTTAAACTAAACTTTAGATATATAATATTATTTATTTTTATAACTTAAAAGGTATTAACAATCTACTCTTTATAAATAAATATAACTAAAAAAATAAACTCATGCTCTGTTAAAAATTAGTCTGTTCTCCTTTTCAAATTCAATCTAATGGTTTTTATGTCTAAAAGTAGATGCAAGCACAGTACTTGGGTTTAGTAAAAACAAATAATATATAATTAAGTTGATTTTTTATTTCTACAAACACACTGACGCACAGTATTTACGCATTATAAAAAAGTAAAACTATGAGTAACTTGTATTTTTACTGCTACAAATACCCTGACGCACAGTATTTATCCCTTATAAAACTATGGTTAAGTTGTTTTTTTATTCTACAAACACACTGACGCACAGTATTTATGACAAATAAAACTGTAAAACTTTTTTGAAGTTGTTTTTTATTCTACAAACACACTGACGCACAGTATTTATGACAAATAAAACTGTAAAACTTTTTTGAAGTTGTTTTTTTATTCTACAAACACACTGACGCACAGTATTTATGCCTTATAAAACAGTAAAACTATGATTAACTTGTATTTTTATTCTACAAATACACTGACGCACAGTATTCATCCCTTATAAAGGAGTGAAACTATGGTTAAGTTGTTTTTTTTTTATTCTACAAATGCAAAATCATGGGATAATTCCAAAATCAGTTTTATGTCCTAAGTGTGGTCAAGTTTGCAGGTTAGAATAATCTAATATATGATAAAACTATAAAACTTAAAATACATTTCATTGAAAATTGTATTATTCATCTACTCAATCTCTTAAGATATGAAAAGAAAAGTGGAGTATTTCGCTGCGATAAAGGTTCTCGCCTAAACCGCTGTAACTTTAAGATTTCTGAAAGAAGAGGCACCTTCGTTGAAAGTAAGCTATAATAATTGTAAACAATTTTAAAGAAGCTCAACTTAAATCTTGAAAATGATATTTTTCTTTGTTTTATTTCAAGTCTTGGTTAGAAAGAAAAACAAAAAGATATTTTTCTAAACTACTATATATTTGAAAGTAATCTATTTTTAAAGGACTGAGAATGACCTACAGACAAATTGTAGATTTTTGTTATGAATTTACTAAACGTGAGTCAAAAGCATGCAACGTAGCCAAAGAAATCGGAATATCTGAAAACTCAGCGAACACCTGGTTCAAATTCCTATGCCAGGTTAGTTGTATAGAAATTCTAGCTTACAATTAAAGGAGTCTATGAAGCTTTAATTTGTTAGTTTCCTTTTTTTAACGATAATACTTACTTGAAATGTTTTTTAATGTAGTACAGAAAATTTTCATATACTAAAACTGATGTACAAATACATCAATAGGTTTGTCAGGATGCAGTTGAACAAGATATTATTGGCGGACCTGGAGTGGTAGTGGAGATAGATGAATCCCACTTCTGTACTGTAAAACAAGGACAGGGGAGAAACAGGAAAAAATCATCCAACTGGATCTTCGGAGGCATAGAGCAGCAAAGCAAAAAGTTTTTTGCTGTCGCTCTAGGCCTCGAAGGAAACAGAAGAATGACTACCCTTGAGCCCCTCATAATTCAGCACATAAGACCGGGGAGCATTATAATGTCCGACGAATGGTCGTCTTACAACGACATAGAAAGATTGGTAGACAGCAATGGTGAACTGATGAAATATGAACATCACACAGTTAACCATAAAATAGGGTTTGTTAACTTCGACAACCCGTGGGTACACACCCAAACCATTGAACGGCACTGGGGTGACATGAAGGAAGTAATCAAGAGGAGAGGGGTTAGTAAGAAGGTTGAGCAGCATCTATACAGATATAGATTCTTAAAAAAATATCCAGTTAACACGCTTCACCATTTAATGGTTGAAGCTGGAAAATCATTCCCTTATTCTAGGTATATGAACACCCCATAATACTTTTATAACATTTTCGTTATTTAGTTAGTCTGTAAAACTTGTATTGTTTTGGTGTATTTTGTAAACTAATGTGAAGTATTTAATAGTTTTGAAATTATAGCTAAAATAAGTTGCATCTAGAATTGAAATCTTTTATTTAAAAGTTCAAATGTTCATAATTTCGTTAATTCAAGTTGTAAATGTAAGTAAAGTAATTAAAGTTTTTCATTGCTAACCTCCATTAATGATGTTACAAATTTTTCATTTTTTTTAGTCAAGTGTTTTTAAAAACTTCTTTAGTCTGTAAAGTTTTGATGGTTTTAAATCTCTTGGTTAACTGTTTTATAAGTCATAAATACTGTGCGTCAGTGTGTTTGTAGAATAAAAAAACAACTTCAATAAAGTTTTACAGTTTTATTTGTCATAAATACTGTGCGTCAGTGTGTTTGTAGAATAAAAAAACAACTTAACTATAGTTTTAAAAGGGATAAATACTGTGCGTCAAGGTATTTGTAGCAATAAAAATACAAGTTAATCATAATTTTACTTTTTTATAAGGCGTAAATACTGTGCGTCAGTGTGTTTGTAGCAATAAAAATTCAAGTTACTCATAGTTTTACTTTTTTATAAGGCGTAAATACTGTGCGTCAGTGTGTTTGTAGAATAAAAAAAACAACTTAACCATAGTTTCACTCTTTTATAAGGGATGAATACTGTGCGTCAGTGTATTTATAGCAATAAAAATACAAGTTAATCATAGTTTTACTCTTTTATAAGGCGTAAATACTGTGCGTCAGTGTATTTGTAGAAAAAAAAAAACAACTTAATCATAGTTTCACTCCTTTATAAGGGATGAGTACTGTGCGTCAGTGTGTTTGAAGAATAAAAAAACAACTTAAATAAAGTTTTACTGTTTTATTTGTCATAAATACTGTGCGTCAGTGTGTTTGTAGAATAAAAAAACAACTTAACCATAGTTTTATAAGGGATAAATACTGTGCGTCAGGGTATTTGTAGCAGTAAAAATACAAGTTACTCATAGTTTTACTTTTTTATAATGCGTAAATACTGTGCGTCAGTGTGTTTGTAGAAATAAAAAATCAACTTAATTATATATTATTTGTTTTTACTAAACCCAAGTACTGTGCTTGCATCTACTTTTAGACATAAAAACCATTAGATTGAATTTGAAAAGGAGAACAGACTAATTTTTAACAGAGCATGAGTTTATTTTTTTAGTTATATTTATTTATAAAGAGTAGATTGTTAATACTTTTTAAGTTATAAAAATAAATAATATTATATATCTAAAGTTTAGTTTAAAATAAAAACAAGTGATCGTATTATTTTTATTTATGTCACAATAAACTTTTGAAAAGTCAATCGAAGTTGGAATGTCACCAGAAATTACAACATTTTCTTTTGCTTTGTAAACTTTGATTTCTTTCCGTGATCTGTAAATATTTATAGTTATAAATATCTAATAAAGTTTCTAAAAACACATTAGTTATCAAAGATAAATTGGGTGCACTGTTTTGTACCTGGTAAAAAATAAAAATTTAGAGCGTGCTTTATGCGGTTGCGTACTTCTTATAGGCGTACCTTATCGATGTCTTGACTTTTTAAAAAGTATCTCCTTGAAATTTGGACCTTGTTGCAAATATAAGTAGAATATCAATGTAAAATTGACTAAAAGTTCCTGTAAATATTGTTGAATAATGTGCGTCGATTATTTTGTAGAAAACCGAAATAACATCATTAGTTATTCTTACACAAAAAAAATCTTAGGTTATGCTTACGAATCGGGGCACACGCTTTTCAACATTATTTGAAGGAACTTTTTCCTAATTTTAAAGATATTCAACATACTTTTGCTAACAGGTCCAAATTTCAAAAAGTAAAGACGTCGTAAGGTAAGAACTTTGAGAGGTACGCACCCGCGTAAGGTACGCAAATTAGAAATTATCTTTTTATAGTTGGTTTGAGATACTTATTTAAAACTAAACATTTAAAAATTTTTTACAGGTATTATCAGAGACGAAGACAAGCTCTTTAAAGCAAAGTTAGAAAACTGTAACAGTAACTACCAGTGACATTTCAACTACGTTTGACATTTTTACTATATCAAAACTTTATCGTCAAATAAATGAAAATTTTAATTTTGTGAAACATTTATTTTATTAAAACCAAATAAGTTCAAAAAAAAATTAATAATTAGTTCATATTAGTTTAAGATAAGATATTTATTATATTTATCAGTAGATAAAAATTAAATTAGAAATAATTAAAAATTAAATTATTATTAAGTTTATTGTCCAACGAAGGACCTAGGCATTAAAACTTAAGCCACTTAAACTGAAAGACACTAAAATAAAAAGAAAAAGAAAACAAATTACAGTGATTAAATAAACATAAAACTTATACAAGGCACACACTGAATAAACTAAAACTTTAACAAACAAATATTCAACGATTCCAAAGTCACCAATCTCCAATTATACGTTCCAAAGCAACAAATCCCTGTAACAAGCAACTCCTGTCAAAATTCTTCAGAACCTGTCTTCATCTTGCAGAACATTGATCTCAGCTACTATTTGCCACTCGTTATGTTTTAAAGTTTCACCACGTCAAATTCAGTCAAAAATCACTTCAAAAATGTGGCAGCAACAGTTCACAAATTTAGCTTAGGAATCAACTGAGTATCCAATAATTTTAAAATCTAAAGCCTAAAGCACACTAACAATAGCCCTTCCAAAATATCAAAGTTGAAAAAGTACCTAAAATCTATAAGGGGAAGGTGTAGCTTACAGATTAAACTACCAATAAACTACATACCACACACCAAATCAATGGCTAAAGAGATGAACAAAACTAATCACTTATAAATTTTACTGGTAAATATTTTATTTAAATCAAATTTTTTTAAGTTTAATCGAAAATGTTTAAGATTTTTGCACGATACTAGTTCATTTAGAAGTTTGATCTACATTTTTACCGAACGATAGAAAAAAGATTTGTGCCAACCAACATAGTAGAAATGATATTTGCATGTATATTTTCTACTATTACCTCTGAGTGAGTAATTATTTTCATAAGGTTTAAAGAAAGTTTGAGAATCAATAGTAGTTTCATTGTTAATCAGTTTAAAAAAAGTAATGAGATCAAATTCAAGTCTTCTGTACTCTAAAGTTTTTATATTAAGCTTTTTTAGTCTGTCTATGTATGACGTATATGAAATGTTGCACCGATTAAAGATTAATCTCGTAAATTTTCTTTGTATAGATTCTATTTGGTTGATGTCTTTTATAGAATATGGAGACCATAAAGGTGTGTTGTATTCCATCTTAGGACGGATGTAAACTAGGTACAGTTTTTTAAGAATTACCAAATCCGTAGATATAAAGCTTTTTAGTGCTTAAGAGATGTGCTTTAACGTGTTTCAAACAAGTTATTAAAAATAGATTTAAAACAGCTTGTTGAGGCGAGTTTTATAAAGTACTAATTGTAATTATTTTTTAATAAGTAGTAGTTTTATGATTTTTAACAAAATTAATTAGTATTGGCATGACTTTAAAACATTATTTTGGTCATGTTTATCAAATTTAAGACTGAATTCTAAAATCTAAAAATTAAAATTTAACGAAAATAAGAAAAAAATTCAATTAAATAAAGTATATTTTAACTAAATAACTTCAAACTTTGTTTTCTTTTAAAATGCTTACCTGATTAGTAAGTTAATGATATCTTAAACGCTTTCATTAAATATTTTTTACAACTTTGCATTGTTATAGTTATGCGTGCAACAGTCTATAGTTTAAATAATACTATTATAACAAATTTTTATTGTTGAATAAAGAAAAATTTACATATTGTGCAGATACTTATTAAAAAAATAAAAAAGTATTAAAAGTTTTATCGTTTTATCAAGCACATACATAGTGTGTGCAATAGTTTTTTAATATAATTAAGCTATTTAACGAAGTTTTAGTTTAAATAAACAAGAAAATTTACGCGTGCATACACTTTTAGCGAAAATAAAACAAGTTAATCTAATTTTATTCTTATATTTAGCAAAAAATAGCAATGTCTTTAGTGGTTTTTTTAACATACGTTTTTAATATTGTTAACATCAATGTTTTACTTTTGTTTCTTATATTAAAAAAAAATAAAAAGAGCGTAGCAGTCGCCTCTTAATTGCCATGAAACTTATTTTTATAGAATTATTTTAGTTAAATAATCATATATAAGAAAATAATTTCGAAATTTCCAGGTTCAGCTTTTGACAATTGTTCAAATATTTTAGAACTAATTTGACTTGAAACTATTTTAATACTTCTGCTGTGCTGTCAACTTAGATGATGTTCAGATCATGCTGTATAAAAACGATCTAATATTTTTTTAATTTAATTTTCAGCAAACAAAGCAAACGAAAAAAGAAACGAAGTTAAACAAAATCTTTGAGTAGTATCTTTACTTTAAAAATACAGTATATTTGTTATACTTAATTAGTTTTGAAAACAATGTTTAAGTTGTTTTTATATTTATTTAAAAAATGGTCTGTGGTTTAAACTTAAAAAGTTATTTAAACTTAGTTAGTTAAAACTTAAATATATTGATAAATTTTAGAGTTTAATTTCTTTTGAAGAGTTGCATTCTTATTTCTATCTACTGATAATAATAATTAATTTTCTTTTTAAAACAGTTCTAGTACAAGTTTGACTAAACTTTGGTTTAACTAAATATATTACTAAACTTTTTTTTAAATTTTATTTCGTTTTAGTCAAATACAAGTTTCACAAAAATAAAATTTTCATTTATTTGACGATAAAGTTTTGAAATAGTAAAAATGTCAAACGTAGTTGAAATGTCACTGGTAGTTACTGTTACAGTTTTCTAACTTTGCTTTAAAGAGCTTGTCTTCGTCTCTGATAATACCTGTAAAAAATTTTTAAATGTTTAGTTTTAAAAACCAACTATAAAAAGATAATTTCTAATTTGCGTACCTTACGCGGGTGCGTACCTCTCAAAGTTCTTACCTTACGACGTCTTTACTTTTTGAAATTTGGACCTGTTAGCAAAAGTATGTTGAATATCTTTAAAATTAGGAAAAAGTTCCTTCAAATAATGTTGAAAAGCGTGTGCCCCGATTCGTAAGCATAACCAAATCTTACATTAAAATAAAAACATTGGCCAGAAATAAATTCTATTCAGACCGGCTGACCCCTAATCTATACCTGTAATTATTTTTGTAACCAATTAAAGAATCTTTTTTTATAAAAGTAAGGTCAAAGTTATAAAGGGTTTTTTAAATTTTCTACTCCATTTAAAATTAATAAAAACACTTTCTTAAGTCAAAAAATTCCCCTAAGTAAGTTAGTAAACTAAAATACAGTAATGTTATTTAAAATAAAGAGCAGAATATCTGTACTACAGATAATTAAAAAAATTTAAAAATCGTAGAGTAGGTAAGTAGTAACCTCTTTAAATTGTTTTAACACAATTAAAAAAAGAAGTCAAGTTTTTTTTAGTTTACCAGCAAGGTAAACTGTGGGCTTTGCTGTACTCTAAATTGTAAAAACTAAACAAAGGGTATCTACAATGAAGACTACATTATTTTACAATATAAGTTCTGCATTGTACAAGTTTTCTTTAATTAAAGTTTTAAGTTAATACTGATAAAAATAGTAAGAAATAAACTTCAACATTGTTAAAAATAGGTCTGTTTTAGATTTTATTAATTTCCAAATTAAGGAGTTTATCAATTTTAATTTCTGTTTAGATTTGTTTACTGTTGTTAGTCAATAAAACGTTTACATTTAATGAAATTTGAAGTTGCTTCTTATCAAAGAAATTTTTTAACGCTTTGGTTAAAAATTTAAAACATTATAAACTTTTGCTGAATGAGTTTTTACTCATTAGTTCGATAAATAAATAAAGAAAATGTTGAAATAGTATAATTATTAGTATACTAAATAGTGTAAGACTTACACTACTTATATTGTAAGTAGTAAGTACACTTCAAACAAAACTTTTAGTTTACGGTTAGTGAAAAAAATTAAGGAACCAAAAACCTCAAATTCTTTTCTCATTTATTATATGGGAGTACTAATACTAAACACTCTTAACTATTCGGCTAAAACTTGGCAAACCAAGTTTTGAAATTGGTAAAGAATACAGATACTGAAAAGCCTTTAAAATTAATAAATGTCAACTTTATATGCCTATGTTCCGGATGTTTTAAAGTATTTTAAACTTTGATTTACAGTAAAGTTAAATTCAATAAAAAAGATTTAATAATTAGCAAAAGACATCAAAAGTATAATGTTTTACTAATAAATCTCTAAATGTTTTAAAACGTGTTTTTTCTTTGAGTTAAACTACTAATTAAGGTTAAAAGTTAACTTACTAAAGTACTTGCAAGTTAAATTTAAAAGTTTATAATGTTTTATTATTATAGTTATGGTTTATTAAACAACAAAAAACGCTAAAAATATTTGATTCTATGACCTGGTGCACGAAGAACTTTTCAGTTATCGAGTCATACCCCATTTGGATACAGTTTAACGGTATTGTCCGAACAACATTTAGTAAATTATTAGCTTTGTTTAAAAGCATCAATATTTTGATAAAAAACTTTAACCCTAGTACATACCCAACCAGTAAATTGTAACCCAAGTTACTTATTTTTAATTCCCATATCCAGTATTCAACTGAATGTTCCCCTTGAAACCTTTCTTAATTTGTTAATTCCTACTGATTTATTTCCTTTTTCGAACTAAAAAATTTAGTTTGTTTTTAGATAATTGTACATACTATTTTAAGTACATAACTATAATCGTTTATAATATAGTAAAACATATGCAACTTTAATTAACTAATCATATGGTATTTATCAGCAATTAGTTTAAGTAAGAAATAATACAAAAATAGCTGGTTTGAAATATTGTTATTTAGGCAGAGTTGCCGGAAATTTTTAATTCTCACAAGTTTAACAATCAACAACTACATAAACCTTTGTTTCTTTTAACTAAAAATAACATGCTTTGGTGTTGCAATACGTTCATATTCAATGGGACAACTGACGTCTAAAAGTTAAAAATTAAAAAAAAATGTCAACAAGCACCAATTTAATCTTTTGTGACTGCAAAATTAAACTAAGATTATTCATTATTGAATAAAACTGAGTTTCTTTTTTTGGAGCTGTTTCTTTACTGCTTCAAGTATATCTGAAGTTTTGTGAGTTTAAATGTAGCTAACATTTGTTAAATATTTGTTTAAAAATTACCAAAATAGAATCTTAATTTAACACTAAAGTTAAAGTTTTTAACAACCATACAAATATGCTTGAATAACTTTTATTTGTCTTTTATCTCATATGAAGTATTTCCAATAAAAAAAAAAAACAAAACTTAATAATGTCTTAAAACATTTTGATTTGTTTCGTCTTTTCATTTTATAACTTTTGATATAAAGTTTAAGTTTATTTTGTAGGGCGTTCAAGGTTATGCTGAGAACCATATAACTTTAAACGACACCTTGAAACCTTTTACCCATTTTTTTAGACTAGATAATATATAATAAGAATCTACAAAATTTTATTTTACAAATTTTTAAGTAGTTACAGAAATTGTTTTTGAGGCTTTTGCGACTAACGTTTTGAAGACTTTTGGTTATATTTTTTTCTAAAACAGTTTATTTTATTTTTCAATAAACAATGTAGCATATTCGGAAAAAAAACTATAATGAACAAGTATTTTAGATATTTTGTTTAGCTTTTGCAAGAAAAAAAGTTTTTGATAAGTTTCGAATTATAAATAGACTGCATTTGAACTTACATATCTTCTGAAACATTTGAAGAAAGAAAGACGCAAAAAAAAAAGAATACAAAGCATTCTGTTTGATTCAAATATTCAATATCAGTTTGTATCACTTAAATTATTTATTGTTGTCAGTTGTCGTTTGAGCCCTATTTTATCCCACTGTGTTTTAATAAAGAGTGTTCTCAGAGGATGTTATCGTATGAGTGTATGTACCATTAGATAAGTGTTCGGCAAAGTCCGGCTTGTGGGGCAGATGCGGCCTATAAAGGGAACTACCTGCGGCCCGCGAAAAAAAAAAGTGAAATTTACACTACATATTCTGAGGTTGGAGGTAAAAAGAAAAAAGGCCTGAGGTAAAATTTAAAAAGGAGTTTTAAACTTGCACTAGATATTTTTAGGTTCGAAGTGAAGAGCAAAAATGAAACTAGCAATGCGGCCCACAAAAATTTTTGTTTTCAAAATTTCGCCCGCGACCACCAAATGCATGCCGACCACTTGATACAAAATTATTTAAAATACGTCTAAACTTACTTTTAATTCAAAAAACGACCCTCGCTAGTAACTAAAAAATTTTTTTTTGTCAAAAAGCGTAGGTTCATGTTTAAAGATATTTTAGCAAGGCTTATAATCCTTATTTTTTAAATGATGAAGTCATAATAGCAAAAATAATCATTATTTTACAAAATGTTGAAGTTTTTTAAACACTATGAAATATCAACGCTAGAAATATTTGGTCAAAGGATCTTGTGTATAGAATGACCTTTCGGTCATCAAGCTAATCACATACTATTTACTTCATCTATTTTATGGTATAAAATAAAAAAGTTTGATCACGCCATTTTGACCACCAGACCACAAGCTTTTTTTAGACTAAGACCCGGTTTTTGTTTTTATTGAAACTTATCATTCAGTTCCAAACGAAAAACATCAACCTGAAACGGTTTATCATCAAATCACCTTGGCAAGTATAATTAGTGACATCAGCCTTGTTACGTCACTGATCATACAAGCAACAAAACTCGGGTCTTATTCTAACGAAAGCCTGTGATAAAACCTTAATGTTAACTTGACCTTGTTTCACGGCACACGTAAGTCCAAGTTTTGGCCATACAGACTTTTGTCTATATATTCTTTGCACTATAATTAAACAAGAAAAAAAGCATTACTAAACAATAAAATCTTGTAGATTTACAAAAATAAAATATGTAAGAAGAAGAAGTCACACATTAAAGGAGAAACAAAACACAATATGATAATTTACTAAGAATAATTTATCATGAAAAAACAAATATGATATTTTATTGGTAGATTTAATTTTTGCTTAAAATAATGACTTAGGTTAATTGTTTTAAATTATTTATACAATAAATGTATGTTTAAACCTACAGATTCAACTATACCACGTCAGAAAACAGTTTAAGAAATATACTAAAATTGTTTACTACTACAAATAGTCAATAAAAAGAAAAAAATGCAAGAATATATTTTCAGTTTTTATTTTTACAGTAATTTAGCTATTAAATCTTTTAAAGCAATTAAATCAAATGCTTTGTAAATGTATTTGCAAAAAAGAAAAACTGATTTACATTTTAGTAATAGTTCAAACATGACCAAAATATAGTCGTACAACTTAGATTGGATCAATGTATTCAAAACCAAATTAAATACTTAGCAGGGACTATTCTTATTTGTAGTAACTATTGGTAGAATCCTGAAACATATGGAAATTATATCCTCATTGTAACCTATCTAAAATTAAACCATCTAATAGTTTTTTTAGTAGAAATTCTCTCAGATCGGCATAGTACATTATTAATATGGTTCTGGTATTTTAAGTCACTAGGCATATCAGTCAACAGTTTACTATCCTAATACGCTAGAGATTTATGCCCATTGCCCATGTCTATCACAGTTTATCTCCTAAACTATTATTAATAAAAAACAATAACGACTATACTAAAAAGTATAAACTATAGAAGTAAGCTCTACACAAAATCGTAAAGCGGGGTTTTTATTAAAAAAATAACTTATTATTTATTACAACAATGTCTTTTTTTGAAATAAAAATAAAGTACATTCTGTAAGATATTGTTCATAGAATAAAACAGTTCCAAATAAGCTTTAAAAATAAAGTTTCTCGTACAAGAAAAACATTGAATCGTTTCTTGTTTTTATTTGAAATTAAAACAAAAGCAAAATATATTTCATTCTACAATTTTAAAGCAGTTTACTTCAAATTTCAGTGTATTCTTGTAGTATTAGGAGCAAATTGTTAACAACTTAAAGTTAAAATTAAAACAAGTATGTTTGCTTTAAACAATATTTAAAAGATTTCAGTATTATAAATAACTAAAACGTAATAAAAACTATTTAAAAATTAGTAAGGGCTAATTTAATTATAATAAGAAAGAAAACACAATGAAAGTAAATAAGAAGTGAATAAACATGTAAAAACTATTATATTCTTACAAATACAATATATAACAAAAGAGTTCACATAAAAAATTGCTTTATACCTTATTTGTACATAATTGGTACTGTTTCTTTTGAATTGACATTTTAAAACTTTCAAATTAGACTTTGTACAAAAAAAAGGATCCTTGTTTGAATTTTTTTCAAAAATTATTATTTTTAGTTAAAAAAAAAGTTTTTGGTAATTTATAGGGTTTTGGCTTAGTTGTCAAATATTATCATTACGTATTATAATAGTGTTAATTTTAAATTGAATCAACAATTAAAACTACTTATTTAAGTTATATACAAAATCCTGTAATGTTTTTATAATGCATAGATATGTATGCTAGTAATTGTTTCCCTTAATAGTTTCAAAGTTACTATCAACGCACTGTAAATACTATAGATTTTAAGCATTTTAAATTTTTAAATGTAAGTTTCAAGTTAAGATAAAAAAGCTACATTTTTTTTATATCCTAAGTTAGCATCAAAGGTTATCAAAAAAAATTTTTTATTTAAATATTTCAATAAGTCAACAAGTTTAACTTTTAAACAAGTTTGCATGATAACTTTTTAAACGAAAAGCCGAGTTTGTGTATAAAGTAAAGTTTAAAAACACAAACAGTAACCTTACAATTAAACTTTATTTAAACTTAAACTTTAGCAATTACGGAATCGGGTTACAGTAGGCGTTACGGTTAGTTTAGCTCTGAAAGTTTTTGTCTTTTTTACGGTCATTTTTAATTACTCAAACAGAAAGTGAAGATAACACTGTTTAAATTAGCGATGAAAAGATTTCCAGTGTGAGTCACTCTTTGACTTTTAGCTTCATCATACACTTACAAAAGGGTTTGATTTTATGTCTAAAAATTTTAGTAGAATTTTATCAGTTTGATAACAATTCCTAACAATCAGACATGCAGCTTAAACAAATAAGAAAAAAGTTTTTGTATGTTAGATTAAAAAAAAAACTCTGGATTGAACACTAATTAAATACCAAAAGCTTAGTAATTGAGAATAAAACAGCTAAAAGTTTGCGTGAGTTTATAAGCAAAACAAAATAAATCAATATGTCTTGTACTTGTAGTTTATAACAGTTTAATCGGTAATTTTAATAAGTAAAAAAGACTAAATTATTTTTTTACAAATTGATAGTTAACTTAATAAAAACTTTTATAATTTTTATACTAAACAAAAAGAAAAGTATACTTGTATTTAATAGTAACCCTTAATTATGTATATAGTTTTTTTTTTAATACGTAAAGTTTTTGAACACAATAAAAAAAGATATTTGAATTAAACAGAACATTTTAGCACAAGAATTTTAGCACAAGAACATCTGTGGTATTTGAATTAAACTTAAGTTTTCATTGCCTTTACTTAATTAATGTAAATTAAGATTTATATGATCAATAAAGTGCTTAAAAAAGGTTTTACAGTGTTTTATTTTAAATTTATTTACATAAGTATTTGGCGGTATTGAAATCTGTACATAAAACTTTCATGATAAAATTATTATCCCAAAGTTTCACATTAAAAATTTTTTATTCTTTAAAATGTATAAAATCATTAAATACTACTTTTATGTTTAAAAAAAAGTATGTAGAAAACCATCTTTAAAAAAACTTATAACATTTAGATTAAAGTGATTAAAATTTCTATTCTATAAATATTTTATCAAGAAGTTATTGCAAATTTTAATCCGCTTTCGAATAGCTTTAGATAATTCATTTGTAGTGCTTTCATTTGATATTAAAGTTTTTAGTAAACGATCTCTTTGTTTTATGTTAGTGTTTTACTAAAATCAATTTTAATTATACATCTATTTTGTTTTTTAGGTCTTAAATTTCTAAGTTTTAGGTATTTACTTGAAGTGATTTTGTAATAATTTTTTTTTTTTTTAACCACTTATAGAGTAAAAAATTACAAGTGTATACAATAAAAATTGAGGAGAAAGTGTTTAGGTTTTTAATAAATATTCTTAATTTTTTATATTATGTATAAGTTTGAAAATTTTAGCATTAATTCTGAATAAAAATTGCGGTGCATAAAAGATAATACATTAAAAAATGACTTAGTCTGTTTTGTATATTCATTTAATCTGACAACAAGAAAATATAAAAAACGGAAATGTAAACAACTCAAATTAAGTTTGTTATCTAAATATTAAGCTTACCGTAAACTAAATGTTACAATTTGAAAAAGCCTCAAATATTATTATTTAAAATAAAACTTACAAATAAAGTAAACATAAAAAAAGCTTTATTTAACATCACCATCTGATTACTTAATATTTTTAAAGTTTTGCATTTGCAGTTTGTTTATTTCAAAAAATAAAGTCACACCAGTTTTTTTTTTGTATCTTTTTCAAAATACAAATTAATCAAAAAAATTAATCTAGCTTGCAGGCAAATACTGAGAGAATGTCGCTAAAGTTTAAAGAGAGACGAGAAAAAAGAGAATGTAAGCGTTGATTCCGTTATTAATTGACGTTGCTTTGTTTAAACAAGCTAGAATATACTAAAGAGTTCAAATATAAAATAGTAAAGAAAAGTCTTTTTTTGCCTAATTTATTAAATTCTAGATTACAATGTATAAAATGTTTTACATACCATATAAGTTTGTTACGAAACAGATACTTGTAGGAATAGTAAATAAAATAATTTCAAGAAAGGATTTGAAAATTAATAATAATTTATAGTTTTAACTGTAACTAAAGAAATGAATAGTGCTTATGTGATAGACAAACAACCAATCAAAATGGACTTTGCAAACTTTCAAGAAACATTTGGGTTCACTAATAAAGTAGAATCAAAAGATGTTGCAAGTAACGATTATTAATAACTAATATTTACTTTTTATTAATAGTTTGACGTTTACTTTAGCATTATGCTTTTTTTGTATAGAAACTACCGAGTAGAAAACTATTATAAGTAAAATTTTATTTTTGACATCTAAATGTTTAAGAAAAAGTTGTTTTCTTAATTGCATTCAGAAAAACGGCAAACTTATGAATAAGTTTTTATCAAGTTTAACTTGATAAGGAAAACTAGAAGTTGCTTTACACGTGATTAGTTTAAGTTATGATAAATAATTTTCAAAAGTTAAGCTTCAAAAACTGAAATACTAAAAAAAATTAAGGAACTACTAAACCTCGGAAGTCTTTTGCAAAAAATTTCAGAGTGATTCGTGCTAGAAAAAAGAATTATGAAAAGGTTTTTTATTACTGAAAATTCTAAAAAAAAATGAAAAATATGTATTAGCCTATAATTTTTGTTGTAAAAAAATATATTAAAAAAAAAACCTTTATCTTTTATTTTTCAACAGTAAAGAGTATAATAGTTTCTAATTTTACTATAAATATTTAAACTAGTTAAAACATATTGTTCTTGTAATTATACATTGTTTAAAAAAAATACTTTTAAAGTAAAAAATGAGAATGTAAGCTTTCGCTTAATTTAATTGAAAAAATGTACTAATTTTTTCTATTAGTTTTTACTTTTTGATTTGTAACTGTCGAGCAGTTTTAATTACAATTTTATAGCTTAAAGTGTTTTATATTTATATATAGATACATTTGGTAGAGTAAGAAAAAAACGTATAAAAAAGAAAATAATAATATTTTTGCTTTTATATCGTTAAGGACTGATACGTACTTGATAAGAAAATAAGCAGAAACTAAAATACTTGCAAATTACTGTTTGTAGATTTTATCAAAGATTCACACCTTTTTATATGTCCAGTGAAAGTATACGTAAACAACTTAATGTGACTAAACTTTGGTATGATTTTTTCCCGTAGAATTAAATTTATCTCAGTTGTCTACTAAAATCAAATTATTTTCAAAAATTACTTTGGTCTAATGTAACTTTAAGATGTACACATGTTATTTACTATTTTTTAAACTTTTTGCCATTAGAAAAACATTCTACATAAACTGCTTAGATTCGTTGGATGAAAGTTTATTAAACGATCTAGTTTATACATTTTTCTTTATAACTTGGCGTTTATGTTTTAAAAATAATAAGAAAATATATTACCTGATTATAAAACTTAAAGTATGCATTAATATTAGTAAGTATTATTTTTCTTTATAGTAAAAAAATAAAAAAACGCATACTTTGTCCTAAATTAAACTTATTTAATTCACTCCTAAAAATATTAAATAAATAAAAAACAAGACTTTACGTAATAAAAATATTTACAAGACAAGTATTATACTTATCTATCTTTAACAAGTTATAGTACTTCTGTTAAAGTTTAAATTAAGTTGCAAAATGATAAAACTTATTGTTATATTTTAATCACTAATTACTTAAATTTAGTAAAAATAAGAAATTCTAAAAATGTCTTTTTCAAAAAAAATCCACATTTGAGTAACAATTAAAAACAAATAGTCATTATTTACGCCTTTGTTTATTTAGAACCTAAAAAATAAGTAAAACTATTATGTGTTTTAGATTTTATAGGAATTAAAATAAACGTAATATGACTTCTAATTAGCCTTTTAGTTCTTAAGTACTAAACTTAATTTCATTAGATTAAAGAAAATGATGAAACGTCAACAAAAACCCGTAAAACTAGCAATGTTTTGAAAAAAAGCTACACTGAAAAAGAATACAATGAAATAGTTACATTTGCTCAAAAAGGTTTTTTCTAATAGTTTTAAACTTAAGCTAAGAAAATCTAAATTTTTTTAATGAAAATTGGTTGTACATAATATGTAGGTTTTAATCTATACCGTTTATTAAAGCAAGTTTTTTTTAAAGCATTTCATTATTTTTATTTTTTGGTTATTTTATGTTCTTTTCATTTATAAAAATTACACATCAACCGTAGTATAAAGCTATTATTAAAACTATAGTATAAAAATAAAATAGCTTTAAAATGCATTATAATACAGTCGTGCTGCCTTTAGTAGAAGCTGGTATATTTACCAAAAAAAAAATGTTGAAAGAATAGTTTGAAAAAGTTATTAGACTAACAGTTTAACTGCATAAAGTTTCATTTTAAACATATTTACAAAATAAAGGATTATTAGAGTTATGTAGAAAAAAATAAAGCATTATAAGTTTTTTGAACAATAAATTATAAAGTAATAGTTATTGCAAAAAATTAAGCTAAGGAGTTCAGCTGATTATTTTGACAAGTGTGAAAATAATAGATAAACGAAAGCTCCTGAACAAAGTGCGCTAAAACTTTAAACTACTATAGGCAAAAAACAAAAATAAAAGTTTGAATTAAACTGATACCAAGTATCATGAAAACATTATTGACAGTCAACGGTGTCAGCTTTTATTTTTTTAATATCTAAAATAGCAGTGATCATAAAATAAACTTGTTTATGTTATTGATTATAACATAAACCAGCTAAAAAATTAAGTTTTAAAACAAACTAAGTTAAAAAGTTTTAAGCTATTTGATTTTTGTAGTAAAAATTTATAACTGTTGTAAGCTTTGAATGTAATGCAATATAACATTATCAATTGTCATAAACCAAACTTTCCAAGCATTTGAGATATTTTTCTTTTAATCATCGTAAACAAAGACTTTGTTGCAACGAGATTTTTTTTTGAATCTTTCATGAAAGGTGTGTAAACTTTGCCTTTTGTCTAAAAAGCTTTTTTGATACAGACAATTTAATTGATTTATTGCTGTTGTGGAATGAAGAGTTAATAGAGTAGAGTAATAATGAGCAAAGTTCAAAATTTATTCTTTCTTTTAAATTTGTTACTTTTTGTATAATGTATTTTTAATTACTTTTTTATTAAAATTAAATTAGTTTAACTGCATTGTATATGTACTTGATAAAGTATTTAGATAAATTTATTGTTTTTCTATTACTTAAAAATAAAATTTTTAACTTTTTTGTATACACTTAAAGCTAGACAGAAACAAAAACATTTAAAACATCTAAAATAGTTGATAATGGTAAACCATAGAAGTTTTTTGTTTCTGTAGAAAAGAGTATAAGTACTTGATTTGCAATTAAGATTTCTATCAAGCTTTAGTCTAAACTGTTTAACTTAAAAAAACGTTAGTTAACTTAATGTTTTTTTTCTCTTACTTTATATGTAATAATCTTTACTTAAATACTAATTTATAAATATGGTATGTAATTGATAGCTTGAACATTTAGTCAAAAAAAAAAAATTAAGTCAATTCCTTAATAAAAAAGAAAATCAAAAAAATCATTGTTAGTAGTAAACATGTTTGAATAAAAAGTCTTTTTAATTTGTAGAAGTCTTGTTGATTCTTTTTGAAAGAGCTGCTATATGTTATTCATAAAACAAAACAAAAAGACTATTGTAAACTATTAACTTTAATTTTTTTGTTTAGGAGTAAGTCTTTTATTTTGAAATCTATTATTTGATATTTATACTGAAGGAACAAAAAAAACTTTTAGTTTAAAAATTGATTAAAATACTTCAGTCTAGGATTTTCCAAACACATTATTATAATTGCTTCCTTGAAAAATACATTAAAAAACTTCTTTTACTATACATCGAATCCTTATTAGTTAATTACGTTTTTACTTTTTCGCCACCTAACTAGTTGCCTGATAGTCCAAACTAATCTAAAGAAGCGATATCGCCAACTTTAGAAAACTATATCAAAAAAATCTAAATTTGTTCTGACATTTTACTTGAGTCGTAAATGACTTTTTTAAATTTGTATTTTACCTTAGGATCAAGTTTTGAATAGCAAGCTAAAAAGTAAAAGTCTTATGACACTAAAAAGTTTTAAAAACGCTTCTCCTAACGCCCCTTTGATATTTATTGTCTCCGACTTACTAAAACTTCCCCCTCTTGGAACCCTGTACTATACAAACATTTCTAATTTTATGTAAGACAACTTTCAGAGCTTTACAGGTTTACTTAGTGTAAATAAAAAAAATAGCGAACAGTTTTAAGTTTTATAGTTGTTTACGGCAAAAAAAAGCATTTAGGTTTTTTTATATAAAATGTTTTTGTTTTTCAAAACTTATTACATAGCTTTTTTGTACTACATATATTGAACAGAAATTTGAGAAGTAATTCATTCAAAAACATTTTAAATAAGTAAACAAATGAAATAGATTTCAACCAACACTTATCAATTACTTTTGTTAGCAACTAATTAAAAAATTAAAATTTGAGTAAATAAATAGTTAAAGGTTTCATCAGAAAATACTCAATTACTACCGATTAACATAGTTGAGCAAAGTCAATTAGAAATAGATTAACAGTTTATAGTTTTTTATATAACACAATTAAATAACTATAATAAATTAATTAGCAATTTCACTAAGATAAGCAAACGTATAAATATATAAAAAAAACAAACAATAAATATGACAAAATAAGCGACAAACAACAATTATAAGAACTTATAAAGATTAAATTTAATTTGTTAATTGGTATTAATTGAATATTTTCTGATGAAACCTCTAACTGTTTACTTACTCAAAATTTAATTAAAAAATTTGTAGCTAACAAAAGTAATTGATAAATGTTAGCTGAAATCGATTTTATTTGTTTGCTCAATTAAAATGTTTTTGAATGAATCATGTCTCAAGTTTCTGTTTAAAATTTATTATGTATTGTTCAGAAATTTTATGTTAAATGTATAACCTTTAAGTAAAACGTCAAGCTATGTTTTTCGATAAAAACTACGTACATGTGAACTTATATATTCTTCAATTTAATTGAAACTCAAATACTAATACATTGCAGCAGAAGACTCTTATTCGCTCAACAACAAATGCTTTTTGTCAGACGGTGAGCATAAATTTCATTATATGATTTTAAATTAGAAACAGTATTTTAAAATGAACTGTAACAATGAAATATACATATTCTTTCTTATTTATACTGTTTTATGTAGATCATAAGTCATAGAAGTAACATGAAAAGAAAAGCATAATGTTAAAATAAAAACTAAAAATGGTTTTTAAGTTTAGACTAACAACTTAAAGGAACTCCAACAAAATCTTCGTTGTCACTGTGTAGCAGTGTTGATGACGTGAATCGTTTGATGTCGTTAGATGAATTTTTAAATGACCAATCAGAAGTGCTAGAAAAAAATAAAGGTGGACCAGACCACACGATTGCTAAAGAGGTCACTCATCAAGGATATCTTGAGCTCAAAATAAAAAAGAGTCGTTGGGAGAGGTTTGTAGACAACTAAAATTTTAAGAAAGTAGTTCGGCGAGCAACTTTTATTTTAGTGATGTTTCTGATTTTTAGTTGCATTTAGTATTGTTGCAATACTTAGTGTTGAGAAGTTTTCTATAATATTTAAAACTAAGACAAAGTGTATGAAAATAGGATTTATTAAGCAGCCTAAAACTGAAAGAAGTATATGGTTGATGAACATTTTGTTTTTTAATATGTTTACTCATAAAAATTTTGCATCGAAGCAACTTAGTATCAAATTTTGCAAAAAAAAGATCTTATACTAAAAATAAAATTTTTAACAGTAAACTACTTATTTTTAGATACTAAATCTGTATTCAAACGAACAGAAATTTTATTTACATCATAAGTGAAAATTTTGGCACTCCAGTGTTTTACAGAAATGTGATTTTTCAAAGACATATTTGTATAGAACATCATGATTTTAAATTAGAACAATTTTGTTAAATTTTATTTGGATGCACGTAAAAAACAAACAGACACGCCAAAATAGGTCAACTCAATATTGTTTAACTCTTAAGAAAAGGGGTACAGTATATTAAATAAGTATTGCATATATTTAAAATCAACCTTTTAAACTAAACTTCACGAGTTGAAATTTCATAATTATTGGATGTTTACGTAAATACTTTCAAATCTACCTAGTTAAGAAAGTAAATAGAACTACTTATATCTGATTGATAGTACCGTCATTATAATGACAATTTTAACAGAAAGCAGACTTTAATAATTTCAATACAAGTTTTCTTGATTATATGAAGTTCATTAAGTGTCTTTATTCAAAAATCTTAGAAATTGTTAGCTAACTGATAATCTAGAGTTTGTTATATTTATTAAACTACTACCAACTCTAAAACTAATAATTGAAAACTAATTGTTCAAAAAATGTACAAAAAAAACAAATATGATAAACTTATTAGCTTACAGAATTTAAATTATTGTTTTAAGCTCTACAACTGTTCAAAAAAAGCTATAAAATTAAATTATTCTAGCTACTTTTTTGATAGAATATTTATAAACAAAAAAAAAAACTGATTTAAAATCTTTTTTTTTAATTATAAACATTAAAGGGTTATAAAATAATAAAATTTTTTGTTTTTTATTTTATCTATTGTGTAAAAGAACAATAAAACTAAACAATTATTAATAACAAACTGCATAAATTTTTTTTATTAAGACGAAAGTACTTTGTTATAAACGTTTCAATTAATTCATACAATTTTCAATGTGATAAAACATAAATAGTAAAGGCGATGAAGAATCACTGTTTTTTTTCAGAGAAAACCTAAATTAAAAATTGATTAAAAATATATCTTTTTTAATCAAAAAGTCGTGCCGTAGAAAATGTATTGACAGCTCCTAGATATAAGGGATGCAAAAAGTTAATTAATGCGGCGCGTGAGAGTTTCTATTGCGCTTGATATGAAAACAAACGCTTCCCATATAAAGCTCTGCCGCAATATCAAATGTAAAGTTTGATTTTCCCGCCGTCACGCTCCGTTAGTTTTGTAGGTGCGCGGTGACGAATCAAAATCGATGACAGATATGTTTTTAAAAATACATATTTATGAAAACTTATTTACACAGCGAAAGCCAACGGGCAGTTCCTATGAAAAGTTTATTAAAGCTTTCTGTTGTAGTTTGCTAATGCTAGATAAAAACTAAGGTTTTTTAAGCAATAATTTTATTATACTCCAATGTTCCCTTTAAATTTTAGTTTTGTAAAGACAAAACTATTTCCTAGTACTTTAATTAATCCCTGATTAATAACAGTGAAAGACAGAGTAACATTAAATATTTAGCTCTAGGTAAATGCACCTGTTTGGTAATTCATCTTGTTATTATGCTTGCTGTTGCACCTGCTAATGCAAATTAAAAATCAGTAATTTTTAAAAACTTTATCCATTAAGTTTAAAAAGTCTACAATAACTGAATCTAATCCTTTAACTTTTATTATAAAGCAATATACCGAGCCTGAAAATTTTATAAACTTTAAAGTAAAATTGTTTAAAGTATTATAGAAACTACAAAAAATTGACAGTAAAGAAAACAATTAAGATTTTTATCACTTTTTTAATAATCTTTACTGTGCTGCAAATTATATTTTTAATACATAAACTTTATAAAGTTAAAATATTTTATTAACTAAATTTTCACTTGTTTACCACTTGTGTGAAATGTTTTGTATTTGAAAAAGTTTAAAAACACGCAAACATTGTATATAAACGTTATATTGCAGGTTTTGGTTTGTGTTATCCGATTCATGCCTTAACTGCTACAACAGTCCAAGTAGTGGTGTGGCAAAACAGAAGATATGGTTGTTCGGTTATAGTGTGGTAGCAGACATTATTAATGTACAAAACAAAAACAAATTTACGTTTAAGTTGGAAAACTATGTTAGTAATGAGCTCTAATTAATTCTTTAAAACAAAGTTTTGAAAGTAGATAGCTTTGATACAAATACGGCTACATGTTTAAAAATAAATCATTGAGTAAGAATTTAGTTATATTTAGTTAAAAAAAATGTTTTTTTTTTAAATTAAATTGTAATATGAATTTTATCGAGGAATATTTTGAAAGCTGTGCATATTTGATAGAAAAAATAACACTAATTTAAATAAAAATATTACAAAAAAAAAAAAATTTGAATACTTTGTGAAATGTTTATTTGAAATATCATAGCTATTTACTAATTTAGCTAACTTAATTTGTATATATATATAAAAATACAAGATTACTTAAATATATCTAAACTACGACTAATAAAACTGCTTAGGACGCACAAAGCTTGCAATTTCGAACGGAAAATTATCAAGAGTTTGTTTTGTGGATTGGGACACTTGAAAAGGAAACGGAAAATACTGTAAAGAATAAATCTTCAAGGTTAAAACATACTATTAAAAAATAAGTAGTTAAAGATTTTACTGATCAAAACATTTTGATCAGCTACATATATAATATTTTCTTGATAACTACTAATATCATTTTAGACCTGGAAACAAATGTTATATAAACCTGGAAATTAAAATATAAAGAAAAATTGCTAAGCTTCTAACAAGAGCGCTTTATGAATTGTGTATAAAAGTTTATAAACTCAATTGTAGGGTACAGAGTGATACAGCCGCGTCATCTCCTCAAATAGACGAAAAAGCGTTAGTTATTTATATACTTTAAAACGATTCACTTTATACTGCGACGGTTTGTTTTGATTTCATGCTTTCAAGTATTTAGTTATAATGACGATCAAAGTGATTGTTTTATGCTCAAATTACTTGTTACTAAGTTTATGCTATTTTGCAGATTTATAGACAAGGAAGATATACACAAAGCTAGATAAACTAAATAAAATAAACTGTAAATTTTGTATATGTTTCACTATTACAAAAAAGGAAGATTAATTGAACAAAACTATTTTAATATCTCTAAATTGACGTCATTTACACCTTGTTTTATAAGTTTTGTCGTTTTCGTTACAACTACTTTAAGCAAACGTTATTTTTAAATTATTGCTCAAGTTTCAAAAAGAAATAGTACAAAACATACTATAAATTAAAAAAATATTTTCAAATTTATCTACCTAATTAAATATGTAACAGAAGTGTTAGTATTAATCAGTATTAGTAATTTTTATTTTGGTTTTTCTAAAATTTGTGAAATTCAAATTTTATGATTTTTAAACACCTAACTTAATTCTACACTAATTTAGAAATTGTTTTTTATACTCTGATGATTGAAAAATGTTTTATGAATTTTTAAACAAAAAGTTTAATTTAGTTTGTTTTGTTGGTAAGTTATAAGTAAACTTGTTAATAAATATAATAAGTTCAAGTAAGTTACAACTCGTATAAAAAACTATTAATAAACCGTTCTGAAGCATTAATTATACCTTAATACTTGCATGCTTTGATCATTAAGCTTTTAAATTCTTTTATAAATCTATAGATTGTTTGAGATATTTTTAAATTTATTTGTTTAATTTTGATCTAAACATCGATATAAAAATTAAAGTTAGTGTTTAAAGCTGCAAAGGTGTTTAATTAATAATCTGAAGCATTAATAAAAACAATATTTGATAATGGTATATAGTTTTTTAATTATAAAAACTTATTTTAGTAAAAAAAATGTTTGTATTTGAAGTAATAAGACAAAAGGTAAACGTTAGCAATACAATTTTTGTATACATATTTTTTGGTTTTAAAACATAAGTTTTTAAGTGACATAACTCTATATATTGTCGTGTAAAACTATAATTATTTACTTTAATGTTATCATCATCTTTTTAAGTAACGTTATAAAATTTTTTTTTTTTAGTAAAAAGAAAAGAAAAACTTCTAAACCATTGAACAAAGAACATGATATAAATATATATCCTGAATATCTAAACTCAACACACAATTTTTTATTTCTTGAAAAAAAAGTTTGTAAAAGTATAGTTCTACTGCAAGAATTACTTAATTTTGAAAACTAAGTTTTTTTTCTTTATTTAATAGTACATACTATTTTTTCTGTCGATAAATCTAAACTGCCATTTTTAATTAGTATTTTACTTTAAAAACACTTCATGATAGATTTAGCAAACTTCTAAAAAAATAACTCAATGTTTTTTATTTACTTAAATTGAAAAAAAGTTACATACTTTAAAAGTAAGTGTTTCAATATACCTTTAGAGTTTTAACATTTAGAAAAATAGTATGTTTTTTTTTCAACAGAAAAATAAAGAATGTTGTAACAATTATCTTACAAGTTTTTCAAGAGAAGATCCGGTTTGGAATCAAAAGTGTCTGCTTCTGGAAGAACTATTTCAAATTAAAACAGAACTTTTTAAAAGCCAATTAATGAATGAAGGAAAGTGCACTAAATGTAAGTATAGCTATTTAAAAAACCAAAACTGTCTAGAAAATATCTATCAAAATAAGTCAAGTATAGGCATTGAGACGAAATCTCCAAAAAAAGATTTTCCTAGTTCTTCTGTTTTAGAAAAATACGAGAATGAAAAACAAAAGAAAAGTTGTGAATACAAAAAGAAAATTACAGTGATGAATAAGTAAGTAACTAAAATTTCTTTAAAAACATTGTCATTAACATGTTTAGACTACTTCTCTGCAACAAAATCTTTACAGCTTGTATATTAAAAATAATCGCAGAATAAGGGATTTTATGTAAATTTTAATATTTAAAATAGGAGAAGGCACTCCATACAGCTGAGAATAGACGACTGCATCAGACAGATAGCGCCAAGAGTAGAACGGAAGAGGTCGGATGAACCTAGATATTTCAGCGTTATTGAACATCATCTTGAGATGTTGAAAACTATGATGAACGAGATAGATGAAGAGCGAAGTTGTTTGCAAAAAAATGTCAAGGTAGATTTAATAATGAATATATATTTGAATAGAGTTAAGCTGAAGTAATATCAACGAATCTAAATAGCAACTTACAAAGTAGGTATTTACACTTAAATAATTGTTGTGTAAGTTTTTAGTTACAGTTTTATTAAATGATTTACTACCTTTAGACTATAACTATATACTGTTGTAAGTCTACTTTTACTTGTAAACTTAAAAAAAAATATTAGTAGTCTAACTCAACAGTGCTGTACATTTTAAACAAACTTATTTTTTAAACAAATATATACTAAACTTCTGCTCTAAAACAAATATTTTGATAAAAAAAGATAACATTTTACGTTTCTATTGAAACAATTTTACTCGAACATTATTTGAAGAGAATCTTATTGTAACTAACTTAAATTGCCAAATTATAAATAAATAATAAAACATTATTTTTCAGGCAAATATAATTAATCTTATATATCCTTTTAGTTGGAATTACTGGAACTAAACAAAAGTGTTGATGTTGAACTGCTAGTTTCTGAGTTTAAAGAAAGCTGTAAAACGATTAAACAGGATTTACAAAAAGTTTTAGGCAGTACTGAATCTTTAAACATTTGCCAGACAAAAAAATCTAGCTGTACGAAGTGAGATACAAACTATACGATATATTTACGTACATTTGATAAAAAAAGAAATAATTTAGTTTTAAATGCATAATTTTATAGAAAAATATTAGCTATACTTTGTAATTAAAAAAATGAAATTAAATATTAAAAAGTTTAACTTTAAAAGATTTTCAAAACAATCTCTTGAAACAAAAGATAATTCCAGCGAAGAAAATCAAACTTGTGACCAAATATTTGATGTAAAATCATTTCCATCTAGCAGCTCATCAGCACCAGTTAGTATTTTATAATTTCAGAGTATTCGTAGTGGCTGTAAGCTATTACAAAATGTTTGAATTTATAACAAGTGTATAAATATATCTAATGTAAGAAAAAAAGATTTTAGTATTGTTTTGTTTATTTACTAATACTATAAAATTCGCAAGACTTTAGTTGATTTGTACCTGGAGTAAAGCGGCAAAAGTATTAAGTAAAATCTAATACAATAAAAATGTTAATTTTTTAAATGACTAGAAAATAATGATTAGATGTTAAAAGTTTAACAATAGAAAAAAACGAATATTATAAATAGTTCTATATTTTGATATTAATTAAGTTAAGTTTAATACCAAATACTAAGTATATGTTTTTTTTTCGCGTTTTACCCTTTTTTGAATATAAATTAGTTTTTTGTTAAAGATAAATTATTTATTTGAGTGATACTCTATAATAACTATTGCAAGAACATAAACTTTTAGAAAAGTTATTTGTTTTAAAAGTAACAAGTACGAATTAAAATATAGTTTAATAATTTATAGTTTACTTTATCATAAACTTATTCTTTACATTACATAGACCATACTAATTTTTTATATATATTTAAAAATTTTCAGGATTTGTCAGATCTGAAATCGAACGATTTTTTGAAGTGTCGTTTTGAGCAAAGTGTTGATAAAGATTTCACCAAAGGTTCTGCAAAGTCTGTAGTATCAGCTGAGTATTATATAAACGAATTTAATTGCAAAACAAAATATGAAAAGCAAAGTTTTAGTGATTCGGACACTGCCGATAGTGGCTTTCAAAATTCAGATGGAAGGGTGGGTTCAGAAAATGCTTATTTCAGCACCGTTCAAAGTTTAGATAACGAAAGAAGAGTAACAAAAGAAAAAAATCCTAGTGTTCTGTTTTGTAAATGTGCAGAAATGGATAAAAAACAAAACAAACTTTCATCTAATTCAAACGAACATATTCCTAAGCTAAACGCTGACGTTAACATGGAAGTTATGAAAAATGCTGATCCATTATCATTAGAAATAATTCAGGTTGTTTAGAATGTTTATATTAAAGGTAAAGTTTGAAAATAAAAAGTTATACTAACTTAAAACAGAGAGTTCAAGTAGTTTTCTATAGAAATAAAGTTTTAAGCTTGTAAATAAAATGTAAACGTTATTACAAAGATAAGGTTGAGTTAAATAGATTTTATAATTTTATTAGCACAGTTTGTGTAGCTAAAACAAAGTTAGATTTAAACAGTTTCAGATACAATACAAATGTCAGGAAGAACAAATAACCTTTATTTTATTTAAATAAAGTCTATAATTTATGTTACTTATCTGTTACTTTTCTGAATTTTATTTTTACTTTTTAAAGCTAAAGTATCAAACAAAAACTTGAACTTTGTCTTAAGTAAAGTACAAGTAATGAGTTAAACTTAGAGGAATGATTCTATAATCACATTTATATCATCAAAGCACTTTTTATGCAAATTTTAAACTTAAAGTAATTAAATTAACAGGACTTTGAAGAATTCGCTCTAAAAAGGACAAGAAACGTTTATTAAAAAAATTGAAAAGTGTAACAAATAAAGTTAATTAAATCGAATCATACTTGATATAGAACGTTTTTGAAAAAAGAATAACTTATTATTCATCATAAATATTGTTATGGAGTTTTTCAAGAAGAAAAAGCTGCTAACTGTTCTTTTGTATACTCTTTTTAGTAATATTTTTTTATTTAGGTGTGTTGAAAAATATCTTTTTTGTTTTGTTTACAAAAATATTTGTTACAAAATTTTATAAACTTTGGATACTGTTAAAACTTACATTAAAAAAGTAATGAAAAATTTTCAATTAGTATTTTATAAGATAAACAATTAAAAATTTGAATGTATAAAACAAAATGTCTTAAAATCTTAAGTCTTAAAATCTTTAAAAAGTAGTTAGTTTGATTTTAATTGTAGTCTGAGATATTTTACATCTTTTACGGAAAATTCAATTTATTATTAAACATATAAACCTAATCAAATAATAATAAGTTTATTGTTTAAACTAGTTACTATGATTTTTTGTTTAAGCCTTATTTAGAAAAGATGGTTTGTCGATTGTTATAACTAAATAAACTATTTTTTTGTAACTAGTTTTACTTTCAAGCTTTAATCAAACTGTTTAAATAATAACATTACATGGGAGTAGTATAACCTAACTACATAAAGAGGAAAAAATAATGTTCTTTGATCTTAAAAATATTTTGATTTAACATATAGTTTTTGTTTTAGAGTAAGTTGTAATGATTCATTAGATATAATTAAAATATTATAGCATTTTTTTATACTCTTTTTAGCAATTTTTAAGACTTTATATCGAAAAAGTTTTTTTTGACTTAAGTTTTGTTATTATCTTTTTTGAAAGCCTGCATTTAATCGTCTGTAAATACTAGATGATTCGCGACTTAGATGTTTTGTAAACAAACTTCTTTATAATTTTTATTTGTAAACAAATACTTGTTTTCTCCTATTATTTAGAGCTTACTTTGTTTACACTTGTTTCAAGAATAGATTTTAAGACTTTAATTTGTTTAGTAAATTGCTAAATTATCTTAGTTAGTTAAGATGTAGCCATTGGAAAACTTATTATAAAATATAAAATGCTTTACTTGTTTAACTAAACAATATATTTAACATTTCATAAAAAAATTGAAAGTAAAAACTGTTAAAAACTAAACATGTCTGTAACTAAAATTTTTTAACTACAAGAGTTTGAAGTTATCTCATTTTATTAAAACTAACGTGCTATATATAGATAAATAGAAAAACTATTCGTTAGTTTAAATAATTTAGCAATTTAACTTTTTGTTTTACTCGAACGAGCTTGTTTTATTTAGATATTTTATTAGTGCAACTTATTAACAACTAGTACTTTTAAACTGTTCAAATTTAGCTAATTTACTCCATTAGCATTGTACGACAAATAACTATAAACTTTAAGAACGTCATAAGTTTTTTATGAACTAAATACTGTTGAAAAATTTTCTGCAGTTCTCCAAATCAAAAAGAAATACTTATGATAAACTAAGTCAAAACTAAACACAATTTTTTTTTACATTACATGAATATTTTTCTTCTGAGTAATTAAAACTTTAAATAATTTTACACATTTAGTTTAACGAAAATTATTAATTTAATAGACACCTTAGACTATACTTTAATATAATCAGTAAATTTGTTTTAGTTTAAATGTGTGTAGCTGTAAAAAAATCGGTAAAAAAGTTACAATTAGAAAAAACAAAAATATTGTTGTTAAACCATTCTACTATTTATCTATAAATATGTGCACACGTTGATAAAAACAGTACTAAATAAGAATAACGCCTAAAAATAAAAACCATCATACTAAAAATTTTAGCATTTATGTTCAAAAAATAATTAAAACGTTGTACATTTAAATAACTACACTCTACTTATAAAAGTAACACTTGCTATGTTTGTATAGATTAAAAAAATTACTTTGACTTCTATCAATTGGTATTGTATTCATTGACATGACTACCACGAACAAACCTTAATAATTATTTAAAGGTGTTTAAATGACTTTAAGATCAGTGTACAAAACTGTGATCTACCGGTTTCAGTATCCGGCCAGATATTTCGTTTTTAGATCTGGTGCCGACTGAATCCTAATTTAAAAATAAGATCCTGATCTTAATGCTATGGATAAATTATATTACAAAACTATTATACTTATTTTAGCTACTTTTAGTTTTTACACCTAATTTGTTATTTTATTGCTCATTAGCACTAAATTAGTTGATATACAATCGTTTTAGATTATTGTATCGACAGTTTTACAACTAAAGAGTTTGTAATATTTCTTTAAAATATAATGAATGTATGTTATGAAAAAAGTCTCACAGCGTCATATAAATCAGGAAGAAAGTATAAAACTAAACATTTTATATTTCATGAAGTTTCAAAACTTTAGAAATGTTAAATTTTGTAATAGTTTTTAATTGTAATTTTATTAGAATAGAAAAAAAAAGAATGAAATAGTTGAGTAAAAGTTTAAAAAAATACAGTTTGTCAAAGGGTTAAAGATCTTATTTTTTGTTATTTAAATTGCATTATTGTTGATAATAATTATGTACTATACAATTAAACCCTGGACAAGATGTTAGACTGTATCTAATTGGTGTACGACTCGATAAACGAAATGTTTTTTTGTATACCAGGTCCTAAGACCAATTATTTTTTGCCGTTAAAGAAACATTTATTTATATTTTATTAAATCAACAATATAATTCAATATCTAAACAATTTATATATTTTAAAACGTTTTATTAAAGCTTATTGTTAAATCCAGATTTTTATAAAGAAATGTATTTTCTTTCTAGTTTTATGTTTTAATTTAATCAAACTTCCATTCTTCACTAGACATTGTTATTGTTATTTCGATTTTTAAATGTTTTATCGACCATAAATTAACTATGTCGGCCTTATAGCCTCTTTTAAAAAATCTTTCGTTTAGCCAAAAATTAATGCTACTTTTTATTTTAAGGTAGAAAAAGCTTTTCAAAAGATATTAAAATACTAACATTAATATTTTCTGGGTTCTTTGAAGTTAAAAAACAAAGTTTATTATAAATTATATGCTGTTTTCTTTAAATTTGGTTTATAGTATTCTCTGTTTTAAAAACGAAGAGGAGCAACAACTTTATTAAAAAGAATTATCTTTTTTATAGTTTTGAGCATAATTAAGTAAAATATGAACAGGTAAGAAAAGCACGGCGTCAATTTAGCACAGAGTGACACTTTAGCACGGAGCGACATTTTAGCATAGAATTTTTTTTGATTTTTTTTTGTTGCTTAAATAATACTTGTACTATTATGTTTAAAATTCTAAAAACGATTTATGCAATATGTAAACTAGAAATTAAGAAGCTTTAGTAGAGTTACAAGTTTAATCTTTAATTAAAACTAAAACAAAAGTAAATTTACTAATTTTATTAACTGATTTTTCTATATAGTTTAATAAACAATAAATAACAATAATAAACAATGAACTTCACCGCACGATCAAAAACAACAGCATCCGAGGCAATCCTACGACCGGTTTCGTCCTAATTAGGGCTCATCAGGTAGGAATATTCGCGAGAAACCGCTGTTGTGTTCTATATAGTTTTTAATGAAAATATTTTGACACTTTTACTTTAAAGTTTTCGACATAAAAATTTTTTTATGAAGCTAGCAATATATACAAGCTCTAGGATTCTTAAAACTTATTTAGAATGTTTAAATTAATTTTAATACAGTTAAAATTTCAGCGTGAATTTTAAATAAAAGGTGAGATATATAAAGGTTTAAAAATAAATCATTTCATCTTTAAAATACTAATTAATGAATTCTACCGCAAATTCAACAACAACAGGATCCGAGACAACCTACGACCGGTCGTAGGTTGTCTCGGATCCTGTTGTTGTTGATCTTGCGGTAGAATTCATAAGTTATTATTGATGGCGCGAAACATCTCAACTCTGTTGATGATGGCAGTATTAACTACTGTTTTTTTTTTAAATACATATAGAATTGAACATCATGTTACATAAAGATTTTAAGTTTCTCCTATTTCTACATGCACGCATCTAGCAACTTTTTTAAAATTTATTTATGTGTTATAAAATTTAAATATAGACTACTACAAGGGTAAATAAACTTAATTCAACAATTTTTACATTTTTTATCGTTATTTATGTTTTTATACTTTAAGAAACAGCCTAATTTAAAAAAATGTTTATAAGTTTTGTAAGACGATACTTACAAAAGTGTTAGAAGTAACTTTCACATTTATTTGTCTCTAAACTTGATAATTACAAAATAACTAAACATTACTTAAATGAATATTTTAAAAAGAGTCAAAATTATTCCGTGCAAAAATGTCACTTTGTGCTTAAGTGACGCTGTGGTTTTCTGACACCTACCTAAGTAAAATGCAGCCCAGAAAGCAAAATATCCGGCTCGCGATGTACTTTTCAGGTATAAACATAGTCTTTTAAGAGTTAATTTTGTGATAAAAACTAAGAACTAGGATTTTAATTTAATAGTTAGTAATTACTAATGCCTTACTATTATCGTTTTATCACATACTTGTTTTAATAATATTTTTGTATTGATTACCACAACTGTGGCCTGCGCTCAATTTTTTCAAGAAAAGTTTCTAGGCCATCAACTTATATTGGCCTGTCGTGTCGACCCTTGGTTTATACTTTTGCATATATTATAAAAACTGTTATAAATTATTTTTTGAAAACTCTCTAATATAGTTAAATACTTATTTTATGCGTTAAATTTTAGTTTTTTTTTGCATAATTAGTTTATCACTACAGTTTTGTGTCTTAACTCATAAACCTATTTCGGTTGTAAGTTCCAAATTTTTATTCTACGAGAATTTGCAAGACAAATATCCTTGTAGGTATTAAATTTCATTTTAGTAAGGGCGCTCTCAGATCATCTTAAAATCTTATCCGAAAAGCTCAAAAATAATCAGGATCAAAAAAGTATTAATAACAATACCAATAAAATTACTTACTAACAAATGAAAAATATAGTTTAATCTTTTTTTGTACTAAATTATGAGGTGTAATTATTTTATTTACATTAAGAGCAAATTAAAATTTTAAGTTTTGGATCTAGCCGGAACCTAGTTTTATGGATGTTGTAGATTACTAGAATTTAAAAAAAGTAACAAATACTTAGAGAATAAAAAGCAATCAAACAGTTTATTATAATTATAGTAGTTTATTAATATGTATTTATGTTATTAAAATTACTCGGTCAATTTATTATAAATAACTTTAAGTAACACTTTACTTATCTACATCCAAGCAACTTAATATTTAAAACCACATTATTCCTATTAAATTTCTCCTTTAACAAAACACCTTACTTCATACAAAAAAAAAAACAAAATAGCTTGTCTTTATATCATACCCTCAAAAGTTGTTGAACTACAATTTTAATTGAAGCACTTTAAATAACTTTAAACTAAATATAATTAAGTGACTTAACATAAGTTTTTAGTATAGTTATAAGTTATTTTAAAAGGAAAGAAAATAAATATAATGACGCTTAAAATGAATATTTTCTAATAAAAAATGTCATGTTGTAAAAAAAGACTTCATTGTCATCGAGTTATATACTACCTTATCCACTTATTCTAAGTATTAAAGCAGTATATAACAAAGAGAGTTAAACGATATGTTTAAAAACTTTACTATACTTACTCTAAAATGATATACTTATAAAATACATAAATAATTGAACTGGACTAACAGTTTAGTTTTAAAATGTTTCTAATTTATAAATTGTTACATAGACTACTATAGTAGCCAAAAATGTAAGTGTTTTAAAATGAACTGCAAAGTATAACAGTAAATATATTCATTCATAAAAACAGAAAATAACACCATCAAAGCCAATTTTAAACCTTTTTGCTTTTTTTAGAAAGTATGAAAAATAGAACGTATAGTAAAAAAAAATACTAAGCTTGCATCACTTTTTTTAAGCTTACTAGTTAGAACAAATAGCTCCTTACAATATATTTTTACAATTGTTTAATCACCTTATACTAATGAAATTCACTAAACTCATTACTGTTGTTCAGCACAGTTAGTTTAATACTCTATTAAGGAATTATTAGTATGTTTAATCAAAAAAAGCATAAAAAAAAGAAAAAAAATAAGCATTCAATATCAGAAGTACTGATACAGTATAATAAATTTCAAAAGAATATTTAACAGTAGATTAAAACTATCATAACTGTTATTTTGGTTTAGTTTTTATTTGCTTAGAGAACTGACACTACGAAAAAGGTATCTTATTAGTACTAGTTGATAAAAAACAAAATAACTCATTTATTGCATAAATAGATTTTAAATTTAGTTGTAGGTTAATAAACAAATTGAAATAATTTAATTGGCGAAAAAGTATTAAAAAAGTAAACACTATCATTTTTGAATATTATATTTGTATTGTATATAAACAACAATCATCTTTAATATGAAAAAAAATTGCAAAAAAGTAAATAAAAACTATTTAAAACAGTAAAAAGTAAAAATCATAAGATTTTAGAAATTTATTAATGAATTGGTTATGTAAAGTTATTTCTATAAAAAAAGCAACTTAAATAAAAAACTACTCATAATCAACTTTTATGATTTGCATGTAAAAAAAGCACAATAAAACTTTAAAGTATACTTCTCCGAAAAACAGTTACAAGACAGCTCTGATTCCGAAATTCTAACTCTCGTGGACCATATCTGAAAAATTAATTTGATGTTGTAAAAGATTATAATTTACAGATGGTTCATTAAACAAAGATTATGATTGTAAATTATTCATAAAAAAATTGATTAAACGGGATAATACATAATCATAAAAAATACTTATATTTTAGTAAACTTTTAATGTCTTTTTTCATATCTCAGAATATAATGTAAACTTTATAACAGAAATCAAAGGGCTTAATTAAAAACGACTATTTTAAAAATAATTATGGAATAAAAAAAACTGAAATAGAAAACCCACAATCATTTAGAAATCAAAGAAATATCGTTCCACCATGCCCAAAAATCAATCATCGTTCAACAAACTAACCGTTCATACTGACTCAAAGTATTTTTCTAACAACAAAAAGCATAACAAGCTAAATACTGCACTTGATAAAAAACTATATATTTTTATCAAACTGTGCTTTACATTTATTTCATACTAAAACAATAAAAATAAATAACACTAAAGAATATTTTTTTTTTCAACAAATACTAACGAATCAAAGAAAGCATGTAAGCAAAACAACTTAAAGATAAATAAAATTCAAAAGTTGTTTATTGAGCAAAAAAAAGCTCTAAAAAAGTTTAGTCTTAAAACCTTGTGTAAAAAAATTATTTTAAATTATCGAATCATAATTTACGGATACAGTTTAGTGTTTTGTCCAGGACATGAATAAACAAAATATTTTAGGGTAAAATAAAAATACTACCTCTTTATATTTTTCCAAAAGAATGCAGTGATAGTATTGATTATTATTCTAACATCATTTTGAATCAGTAAAAACAAATAATTAAAACAATAATCATGTCATTAAAATTAACCTAGCTACTGTTCAAAGAAATAACGTTAAACGAAATTAAAATTATAGTTTAATGCTCTTAAAAAAGTTTACAATTAAATTTTAATTGGTTTAATAAAATTGTAAACAATTCTAATTAATGTACTTAGTTTTAGTTTTTAATTGTTATTATTGCAAAGCTGTTTGACAAGAATTAGTAGAGATAACTAATTAAAAAGGTGTTTATTGTATAAAAAAAACTTAATAAAAAAGCCAACTAAATATATGTTAAGAAATATAAAACTTTATATTATTTTTTAAAATATTTTAGAAATAAAAGCTGCCTGAAAGCTTGAAAAAAAAATTCAATATAACAGAGGAAAATTAAAGAATGGTTTATTTTGTTGTTAAACAGCTAGAAAGTTTTATAACTGCATTATAAATATATGAAGTATTTTACAAAAAAACAGGTAACTATTAAACATTTTTCAAAATAACTAAATAAGTCTGTCTAGAGTATTATGTTTGTTAAAAAATAAGTTAAAACTAAAAAGTTAAGTAATATACACATGTAGAAAACAAAAACAACTTTATATTTTCACTTAAGCCCTGAAAAGTTACTAAACATATTAAATTTATTGTTTTTTTAACTTTTACCAAAAGTTTAAAATGATTAAAAGAACTAATGTTGCAGTAAAAAATGCAAAGAAAAACTCTGTTTCAATCTTATAATTAAAATAAACAATTTTTTGTTGAGAAATGCTTACTCAGAAGTTAAAACATCAAAATATATACGTACATAATAAATGACTTTAATTACGCAAACTAAAATATTAGAAATTTGTTTTAATTAAAATTAAATTTTTGTTTAATTTCAATAACTATAACATCTGTTTTATAAACTGAACAGTTTCTTCAAACCTGTAATAGTGAAGTATTTGTAGTAGAAATATTGAAAAAATATAAACTCCCAGTATCACAACAACCTTTAATGAATATAATTAGTTAACTTTAGTTTTAAAATTTTAAGCTTTGCATTTGATCATCTAGCAGCCGGCAACATCTAATGACTGGATTTAGTCCACCAAGGTAAAGTTTCTGGCTAATTTTTAGTTTGAAAAAAACATATACTAAGCTGGTAAACTTGAGTACTTTTAAAACAAATACTTTCGAACGTGCTCTTATTTATCTCCAGTAAACAAAGTAGTGCTTATCAAGTGATCATTTTAATACATTCTAGTTTTAAAAGGTAAAATTAATATTTATAGAATAACTTTCTAAATTACTTTCTACAATACTTTTTCTAGTAAATCTTGTTCGAAGACTAAAAGAGTTGCCCACCCTTGTTTGACTAAAACTCTCTGATAGGGTTGCATGAGTGCCAGAAACAAGGGGTTTTGTTAACTGAATAAAAATTTGTACGGTTTAACTTTAAATGTCCTGCTTGAGTAATTTGTCGTGATAAGCGTACAGCCAATCTTGCAACCTCGTTCTTTCGTTATTCACAACGCTTCTGTATTTAAAATTCGAAAAATAACGAAACAAATCAGAACTAATAAGCAAATCAAATAACTTTGAGTAGTGTGTAACCCTAACCAACTCTAAAACTTAAATAAAAACAAAAAATTAGAGAAAAAGGCTGCGACGATTTACCTTAAATTCTTACACCAAAACTTAAAAAAATATTGAATAAGAGAAAATTAAAACTATACAGTATTTTTTGATAAATCTTGTTTAATTCAAAATTGACTTAGTTATCTTTGAAAACTCCTTTAACGAATAAATGAAAATTTGTCTAAGGGATCAACATTTTAAGCTATTGAGATAAAAAAATAATAGTCTTATTTTTTTATTGTAAAACGATATTTCAAAAGTTAGTCTCTTCAAGATTTTGTGGTTAAAAGAATCAAAAGTAATCGATTTTGAAAGTTATAAAACAAGAAATGAGGTTTTAAATAAAGTTTTGTATGATAACGATCAATCAAGAAAAGTAAAAATAAAATCAAAAAAAATTCTTTTTTAATTAATTAAAGTATTAATTGTAAAGTTTTATGCAATTATTTTTAACATTAAAATATAAATAAACAAACTCACCATCAAAAGACATTAAACTTTTCAACCGTATTTATCGGATCTCTAATTGTTAAAATGTACTTTGTTACCCATGCTCTTCTCTGAAATATAAAATATTGTTGTAATTGTGTTATACTTGAATGAATAAGTAGTTTTAAAATTAATTTACTAGATAAAGTGTTATTTAAATAAAGTTTTACATGTTTTATTTTATTCTAAAGTTCATCATTTTTCCTAAATAAGTTATGAAAAATACTAGATTGATTAAAATAATTTCTTCTAACAACTCTGGTAAAAATAGAAAACAAATTTCAGATTTTCTGTTAGAAAACCCAGAAATTATAGAAAAGTTGAACATTCCATTTAGTTCAGGCTACCTAGAAATTAATTCTTATAAATAATTTAAACAAAGCATTTTTAAATCTTTTAAAAAACATAAAAGACCGAAAAACTATTATTAATATCAATTAATTTTTAGATAAAACTGCTTTTTGTAACTAAAGTATATTCACAAAATAATGGCTTTGCAAAAGAGCCTGAAACTATATTAATGTAGCAACTTATCTCAGTTTAAACTTGTAAAAAACACTGCAGTGACGTTTCAATAGTTTTATTTGTTAGGTTTTTTAACATTTAAATCGTGAATACATAGTTAAAAAAATATATAAATGTCATTATGATAGAATCTAGTGACTAAAGCCCAAATAGTATTAAAGTATCTTTAATTATTAAGTTAACACTAGTTTTTAGTTAGATACTAAGCTCATAATAAAAAAATTGAATGTAACTATTGTAATGTGTTGTCAATTTACGGTGAACTTTAAGGATCAGAGTTTAAACTTAAAAGAAACATTATTACATAATAAGTATCAGGCTAAAACATGATTGAATCTGCTGTAAATAAACTTATTTCTAAAACAATGCTTCTTTAAAAAATTAAAAATTTACTGCAAACAAACAATATTTATACAACTAAATACTACACAACACACAACATCAATAACACATGTTTAAATATTTCAAAGTTAGTTGCAGTTTCTAGTACAAAAACAAAGAATCATTTTTTATACTTTCACTAGTGTTTTAAATTCAACAACATTAGTTAATTTATGCTAATTTACGATTAAGGATTGAGGCCTGATGACGTAAAATCCTAGAGAAGAAAATTTTGAAAACTCTCTGAGGTGAACGTTTAAAGGTGGAAACCCGGTGGGTCGACAGATATGCATAAACCATTGAAGTACTTCGATCTTCAACAAGAAGCTCTTTACTTTAAAACTCATTATGACATCGTAATAAGCAAACTAGTTGAAAATTTTTCTATAGTGTTCAAATCTTCTTTTTGCTAATTCTTACCTAGTGTTTACACTTTCGAAGTCAAACATTTAACATTTTCAACATACTTTAAAACAAAAATTGGATTTATAATTACAAATAAAGTTTCTAATTCTAAAAAGATTTTAGTAAACAATCTAAACTTTTTGGTTAACTTCGTTTTCAGAGGTAGTTTGACAAAACCAGTCTATAACCAAACTGCTATGATTATGTCCTTTCTATTAATCATATTAAACTAGGTATATAGAAAACATCTAAAGTTTTATCCATTTAAAATATGCACTTTGAACTAAGCCTAAAAGCGCGAACTTAACGTACATTTAAAATACCAGTCTAAATGAAATACTTTGTTTTGAACACAATGCCTTTGGAATAAAAGAACTTATTGATTAGAAAGTGATAACTGTAATTGTTATTGATTTTTAATTCAACTAGTTTTGTTATAGAAAAGGGATGGACACTATCCGATTCGTAGATGGTATGTGAACAATAACTAATGTTTAATGATGAAAACTTCAACTAAGTAGACAAATTACTTAAAACTTTGGAAGTAAAGTTAAATGAATAAAATTTACTTAGATATTGTTTTATGCACTTGGGAAAGTTCAAAAAAAGAGTTTTAGTTTGTAAAAAATGAGTCTTAATTCATGAAACTTTTTATGTAAAACTGTACTTTCTTATCTGTTGACTTTATAAGTAGAGTTCTCTGTAACTAGCACCATAAGTATTTCTAAAAAGAATTTTATCTATACAAAATATTAAAAGTGAACCGAATGAATTAAATTGAGAATGAGTTATGATGCTAGTTTCATGGTAATATTGAAAGAATTTTGTACTTAAAGAAATTAAAAATACTTTTTACTAAAGTTTTACAAAAAAAAAGGCCCGCAAAAGTTTATGCAAAAGAACAAAACGCCATTATAAAAGGCTGTCACAAATGGACCATTGAAGTTGCCCTATCCGATTATAAAGTATTGAGAAAATTGTAAAAAAAAGTGTATTTAGGAATAAAAACTCCAGTAAAACTTATAACAGTTCAAACAAAAGTAAGCGTTGGTGTATCATAAAAAAAAGGAAAAAAATACGATGAGTCTATCAACACGGTTTTATTGAACAAAAGAAATGGTATAAATATTTGTAAACCTTTAATATACAAAAACTAAACATTTAAAACTCTTGAATAGATGAAATTTGTTTATGCTTGTTTTTTGTCAAAAATCTTTTTTTTTTTTTTAAGTTTATGGTGTTCGATCATATAAAAATATATGTATTAATTATAAGCTTAAAAAAAAGTTCCTTTAACAGTTTTAAAGCCATAAAAAGACTACATCCTTTCGGCTTTTTAAATTTCAATATTCTTGTTTTAATCCAATTACTTCACTACACCTTAGATTTTAAAATTTATGAAAAAATTAAGGCATAATTTGTAGAATTTTTTTTTAGTGGGTTTAGTAAATTAGTTTGTGTAGCTACTTTTAGCTCTATTTTGCCAATAATAACCACATGAAGATTTATTTTAAGCTACTTATATAAAGCTACTTTTAATAATTCGTTTTTAATTAATACATAAATTTATTCGTAAATATGTATATGTGGTTATTTTATCTTATTAGCTTAAAAACAAACAATAAACCAATTTGCCAAAATAAGACAGTTTTAAGCAAGTATATTTTCAACAAATGAAATACTCTAATTAAATGAAGTAAGATCATTTTCAAAGTTTTCAACAAAACAATTTCTTGTACATTGCTGATGAAATATGGAAAAATGTTTAAAATGTGGCTATTACGTTTAGTTTAAAAGAAACCGAAATATTTTTTAATAAAGAGTTATTTAAAAAAATTCTACTTTAGAGAAAAAAAAACATTTGGTCAGGTATATACTTATACAAAAAAAAGCATACTTAAAATTTAATAGGTCTATTTCAAAAAGTCGTTAAGTTCCTATAAAGTCAAAATATTGCTTTGTTTTAAATGCTAGTAAGTTCATTAAGGCTCTTGTTTAATTTTAAACTGTAAGCCAACGTACAACAGAAAATTCAAAATATTTTTTTCTAATCCATCGTTTGTCTATATAAATATTTGTATACATTCATATTTATATTCTAAAAAACGTTAACTTAAAAATGGATAATAGTTTAGAGATAAACATAACAAACTATTCAAATGTGTAAAAAAAATTATAAGAAAAATAAATTTTGTTTGTCTAAAAGTATTAATAAAAAAGAAGAATAGAATAAATAAAACAAAATACGAAGTATGTATTGGTATTTATACTTATATTCAAGTTCGAGCCAGTCTTTTTCGTATTCTAGCATTAGTTATGCAAAATTAACTATAAATACAAACACTTTTAATCAATCATTTTTCTCTCAACAAAGGTACGTACTTGATATACAAAGTTAATGTTAAAAAAAAGTAAATGAAGGATATTATTGAATATAGTGATTAAACACGTTCATAAGCATTATAACAACAGTACCGTACTACGATACTGTAACATAAAAAACTATAAAATTATAAAACATAAATTACAACCCTTTAATAATACTACTTATAATAAAATTCATACCATACATACATTTAAAATTAAAAAAGGACGCTTATAAGAAAAACAAATCATACAGTTTTTATTTTGAAGCTCTAGTTTGTACAAAAGCAATAAACCAATAAATTTATTATGTTTTTGATTTAAAATTCTTGTATAACTTTCAACTTAAAGTTAAAAAAAACAATTTAATTAACTTTTATGCTTAAAAAAACGGTTTTACCATCGGTCAGTAACTTCCATGTCATATACCACAAAAAGATATAAACAACAAATTTTAACAAGTTAGTAAACACTAATTTATTTTAGCTGGTTTGAATTATGGGAATTCTAAATGCTCTAAACTTTGATACAAGTTTAAGATGATAAGCAAACCTTAATATATTGCAAATAGTTAAGTTTTAACAAATATAAAGTTATGGTTAGTTCTTAGGTCTCTTTAAATAACTAAAAAATCTAAAAACATTTGTTCTTAATGCTAACTAAGTTTCATTTTATTGTTCCTAATCAGGATCGGCAGGAATTTGATTGCAGGCCAAACTTCGAAAATATAAATATCGCGAGCAGCAGTTGTAGTTTAGTTTTTACTTTTTATCACAGACCTAAAATTACTAGTGTAAGTTTCAAATTTCCTGTAAATTTTACCTAACACTTTTTTTGTTCTTTACTTCCAATCTCAGAATGTCTAGTGTGACTGTCAAAAACGTTTATCCGCCGGCCACAATAAAATGCTCACGGGCAGCAAGTTGTACCATCATGGGCAACATCGCATTTAAAATAAAAGCATTGTCGCGGGCCTTTTTTTACCCGTGATGAATCGCATGACCCCTGTTCTAAACCATTGAACTAAAACAAAAATGCACCATATAAAAAACTGACTTTACTTTGTAATAAGACAGATTGAAAAAGTTTATTTTATATAGATGTTTTAGTTCAATATTATCTTTAATTGATAAAAGTAAAACAGAATACAAAAAATAAGTGTGCAAATGTAGCTTTTCAGGTTTTTATGAAGTCTTTATCAGCAAAAAGTTTATTTTTATTTAAAATTATAGCATATGCTAAGTTGTTTATCTTACACAGTATCCTTCCTCTAAATTCTGAATTATTGTGCACTTGTTGATGAGTATCTAGTTTAAATTCAAAAACTTTGTAGTGAAATGCAGTTTAAATATTAAGATAGATACTTCTTAGAAACGCTATACTGATTAAAGTGCATATTCAAGAGGAAAAATACTATATACTACTTTTTTAGACTGAAATTAGAATAAATGATGAATTTATTTATTTATTCAAGTTTTGTACTAAAATACATGTCCCCAAACTTAATATTAAACTTTAATAATAAAAATGGTATCTATACATAAATAAATAAGTGCTATTCTATAAAGCACGATGCTTAATTTCTCACAAACATGTTATTTTGTTTCATTGATAGTAAATTGAACAAAAACAAAATAAAACTTAAAAAATAATTTAAATATACATGGTGGTAGCATTAAAAGTTAATTATGAAATAAGACCATATGGATTACTTATTATCTTACAAATGGTTAGTCACTAAAGTTAGTAGCAATAAGATAATCATGTATTGAAAAACAACTGACAATTTTTTTTACTATTGCAAACAAAAACTTACAAGAAATAAGAAGTTAGATGATGAGTATAAGTTGTCTTTTACAAAAGTTTTTTTTTTTACCTAGAAAAAGCTGTTTCAACAAGAAAAAAGAAACTTAAAAATTTTGAAATAATCGAAAGTACTTTATTTATTAAAATTTTTCTGCTGTTATGAAAATAAGTTATTTTAAATATAGCTCATTATTAAGTTTGTTAATATATTTAAATTCATTTAACTTTGAAACAGTTTTTATTACTGAGCTGAGCATTAGTAAGTTGTTCAGAGTTTCATATAAACTTTCCCTTTCTCAAGAAGTCGAACTTTACTGTGTCTTCAAAACGTAACAAGCAGACGCTAAATTTCTGTTTTTGATAGTCAAACAAATTTCTAATCTTTTTCATAGACTTATAAATAAAAATTTCGAACTTTATATTTTATAAACTTTTTGAACTTTCGATAATTAATGATTAGACTTTATAGCTACCGTGCTAATTAAGTTTAAGGTTGTTAAAGTTTTCGAAAAATACTTTTACATTATAGAAGTTTAACAAGGCAGAAAATATTATATTATTAAACATTTTTACAAAAAAAATAACAACATACTATTTTACAATCGTTGTTGATTAACTGAAGCCACGTTGCTGAGATGAAACCACAAAATATGCTTATCTGAATTTGAAAACATTGAGTTCTATTGTTAAACCTCAATCTAAGAAAAATACGTAATTTAATAACTGCAAGCGTTTTTTTGATGCATACTCAGTTCTTGATCAAAACAACTTTTTACAGAATAAAAGTAAGGTTGTTTGTTTAATTAGACAAAAAGATACTGGACATATTTTTAAACCGTCGGACTTATTTTTTGTAGTACAATGAAGAAATTTTTAAAACTTAAAAAAATTTTAGTTTATAAAAAACTTACGAATTTGTTTAATTTAAAATCAGTTGTTTATAAAAGTATACTTAATTCGAAAGACTCATAAATTTAGAATGAAAATCATAAAAATTGTTTAGGATAGGTAAAATTTTTAATATGTTTTTTTAACTTTAGTGAGAGGCAATACTATAGTTTTAGTTGAAAAAATATCGATAAGACGGAAATAAACGTATAAGTAATCTACGACTTTGCAAAAATCATTGTTACTAAAATAACCGATTATAAAGATTAGTGGTTTTCCAGGTTTTCCTGTCGCGCCACATTTGAGATTTGTTATTAATAAAAACATTACCTAGTCTTTCTAAAAACAGGTAAACCAACTTTTCAAAAAGATAAAAGAATTGTTAGTAGGGTTCTTAAAAGTCCTTTTTTTAAATTTATTAATACGGTTTAAAAAATTGTGAACGTCTATCATTTCAAACACTGTCAACTTAATTTACAACAGCTACGATTATAAAAATTATATTGAAAATGGTTGGATGCAACAATTAAAATTACAAAGTTAAGACTAACTAAACTATATCATTTAAAACTAGTATAAGTTCAACAATATTATAAAAAATAAGAATTATAAAATTGACAAAAGTTTAGATTATGACGACTCAAATTCCTTGGCTTAAATCCGATAATTTAAGATACGAATTGAATTCTCGTAAAAATATTTTAATAGTTTGAAAATTAACTTGAACTGTTATATTTCAGTCTGTAAGTATTTATATTTTTTGAGAATATATAACCTTAAATTAATTTTCTAGATCTAGGTGTACCATTTCTATTGAAACATTTCAAACGAATTTTTTGAACTGTTTGAATTTTTACTATTACTAATATGTTATTGTTTTGCTCACGCTTTAACTATTGATCGTTGTTTTAAAGATTTTTCAATGGGAGCGGGGTCAGAATAGCACGGCGTCAGAATAGCACGGTGCGTCACTTTCGCACGGTACATCACTTTACTACGGAGGGTCACTTTCGCACGGCGTCACTTAAGCTCCTAGGGTCACTTTTGCACGTCGTCATTTTAGCACGATGCGTCACTTAAGCATAGTGTGTCACTTTTGCACGGCGTCACTTTAGCACGGTGCGTCAATTGTGCACGGTGGGTCACTTTAGCACGGAGGGTCACTTTTGCACGGCGCCACTACTTAAGCACGGTGGGTCACTTTTGCACGGCATCACATTAGTACGGGCGTCACTTTAGCACGGTGCGTCACTTTTGCATGGAGAGTCACTTTTGCATGGCGTCAGTTTATCACCGAGCGTCGTTTTTGCACTATTTCTTTCTATTCTATTTTGGTTTAAAGCGTTTTAAAAAAATTTGACTAAGAGTTATTTTGCACAATCCAAAAATTTTTAAACCTTCATTTGAAAGTTTTTTGTTTAAAAACTAAATTAAAAAAAAAAAGTAATAACGCATTAGATTCGTGAAAAACTTTAACTTAATGTATAACTTAATTGTGGAAGTATTTTAATAGTTTTTTAAAATGTAGAACTTAGTAAAATTGAGTCTAAAAAAAGTTTATGTTGTATAAAACTAAATTCAATACTTGAAAAAATATAGTTGTTTAAAAAGTATAGTATAAGATTTTCAAGTTTTTTGGTATACTTAAATAAATTTATTAAGTATAATTTAATTAAATAGGATTAATACTTGAAAGCTGTTCTTAGTTTTACTAAAACTTTTAGCCTTAAAAAATAAAAAGGAAAACTTTAGATTGTTGAGATTATTATATTACCATATAGTATAAAGAACTAAAAACATCATACATTAACTTCAAAATCAGTAAATAGTTATACACTAATAGTCTCTAAAAACATACTTTAATTAGTTTTCAAACAATTTTCCTACTTGGTATTTTAAATGTTTTTACAAATTTTTGAAAAATCTCAGCTTCCTTTTAATCTAATATATTATCGTATTGACTAGTTATAATCATTACTATCTTATTGTTTTGTTTGTTATTTATTTAGTTTAAAATGTATATTATTATTAATAGCGCTCAAAAATTTGGTCCAAGGACCTGGTGTACAAAACAACCTTTTAGTTATCGAGTCGTACACCAGGATATAATTTATTGTCATGTCTAGGACAAACTTATTCATTTTTAGGCTTGATACTAAAAAATGTTGAAATATTTAGTATTATTGCATATACAGAGTACTAAAAAATATAAATTAAGTTTTCCTTAAAAAACTAATCGACAAACTATTTTTTTTAATTCAAGCTTAAAAATCCTAAAAGTTTAGAGTTTAAACATTTATTTTTCATCAGTTAACTAAAACGTTTTATAAATCCTCCCATTGAAAAGCTTTAGTTCTTCTAAAAATAAAGCTCCATGCAAAATTGACCCACCGTGATAAAGTGACACCGTGCAAAAATGACCCCCGTACTAGAGTGACGCCGTGCTTAAGTGACCCCCTTGCTAAAGTAACGCTGTGCAAAAGTGACCTATCGTCATATAGTTACGCACCGTGCTAAAATAACGCCGTGCAAAATTGACGCCGTTCAAAAGTTACTCACTGTCCAAAAGTGACCTACTGTGCTAAAGTGGCGCACCGTGCTAAAATGACGCCGCGCAAAAGTGAACCACCGTGTTTAAGTGACGCACTGTGCTGAATTGACGACCCGTACTAAAGTGTCGCTGTGCCATTATGACACTCACCCAGAAGTAAAAAAAAGTAAATCAATTTAGCGATTTGTGCATAATTCTCAAATAACTTATGATTTGTTTTATTTGAAAAAAAAACAGAGCTAAAACTAAAATACTAAAACATAGTAACATTGTACAATTTTTTTTAGTATCTGGCTGTTTAATTTTTTCTATGTACTCTATTTTTTCTCGATATAAACATAGTTTTTGTTCATAATTTTTCTTCTTAGATATTTTGTATTTTACGTTCGATAGTATTCTTCTTTGAGGTATCTTTACAGTTAGAAAAATTTACTAGAAAAAAATTTAATGATTTATTCCAGTTTTCTGTTATATTTTCCTGAATGTTTTTTTAAACTTGTTATTAAACCTCTACAAAAGTTTTGCTTGCTCAAACTACATCTAGTTGGTCTACTTTGATTTTTTTATCGGTTCGCTGAATCAAAAGATTGTAAACGAAAGCATAATGTAAAACATTTTGTTGTCGAATTTGCACAATCCTTTACATTTGCCTAATACAAGGATATGTTTTTTGAAATCGCTTAAAAATTTTAGAATAGGTCATGATTACTAAAGTGTCAGCCATGGGTACTTACCAGTCCCTTTAAAATCAGCAATATATAAAATTAAAAATTAAACTTTGTTAAGACGACTTTCCAATTAGAAAAAAATAAAACTACTGCATTTACGTTTTGTGATTTGAATAAGTTTTCGCTGTCGCATTTGAAATTACTTATTTGAACTTTCATGTTCTTATTACTATAGTATAGAGCTTTTAGATTATATCGTTGTTTTAAAGATTTGCCTATAAAGCAAAACTAATTTCATCTACCGCTCACTTAACATAAATTTAATAAATAATTGCCCCTTTAACAAATATCGCCCTTTAATTAGTTAATTACCAATTTTTTTTTTGCCTCGTACTAGTTATTTCCCATGGATAGTTAAAATCATCTTCAAGCGGGCGATATTGCTCATTTTAGAAACTTCTTCGCTAATTTAATTAGTAATTTAGTGTGATACCAACCTCATAATAGTATACGATTAAATAATATGAACAGACTAGAACAAAATACTTTGACATTTAAAGAATTTAAATTATATAAACTAAAGACAAAAGCTAAAAAAAAAAACTATATACTTAAGTCTTAGTAAAAATGTTCAAATGCCATAATTTTCTTTCATGCAACAACTTTTAAGATTGAAAAATACTTTTTTAAAACTTGGTCATTAAACATACATATGAAAGTTAGAGTTTAATGATACAAACAAATAAGTTTTTGTTCACCTGATACTTGCTTATTTTGTTTCCAATTATCATAACGCATAACAAATCAAAGTGTATAATTATTGTAAATCAACTCAATAAATATATTCAATAATGTGGCATTAAAAAGTATAAGCAAATATAGGTAATAGTACCTAAAAAAATCTAATACCTTTAAAGTTAGTCTATGTAATCTTATATGTTACAAAAATAGTTTTAATAAATTGCCTTTTTTTATCAATGTAAAATATTTAGTCGTTGGTATGTTTTGAAAAAAGCATTAGATTGCACAACTTGTACTTCATTCGAAGTATGTTCATGCATGTAACTTTCTTAATTGATGCAGGTTTTGTAATCGAGAGTGAAACTAGTTCATCTTTTTCAGTGTATTGACACTTTATTCTTGGTGGCTGAATGAAAGTAAACTGCTCATCGGCATATTTTTCAGCCTTTCAACCGTAAAAATTGCATTCTGCCGGTGGAATTCGAAAGTTGGCTTTATACGGAGGTTTATTATAATTTTTTGTTAAACTTTTGAAATTATTTTGTAGGCGGCTTGTTAACCCGAAACAGCAAAGATAATAATTTTTTTGCGAGATTTTATTTGATTTTAATGTTATATACAACGCTTATTTAAAGGACTTGTTTATAAAGTCAGAAACAATTTAGTTTAAAAAAATATTAGTCGAATTTAAAATTGAATGATTTCATACAAGTAAAATAAAATTGCAAACATATTTGTATAAGTTATCAGCGAATATAAATTGTATCTAATTGTTAAAATTATGAATTACTTAAAAAGTTTTATTTTTTTCAAAAGTATAAAAACAATAAGTAAAGAAAACAAAACTTAAAAACAAAGAATTATCAAGTATGTTCAAAAGTTTCAAAATAAATGTTCCTATATATATTTTTTGCATAATAAATCAAAGTTTACTTTACACATCATATAAAAATAACTATCGTTGTGTTATGGCCATATTACTAAGAGACTAGTTACCAAAAGTGTTTAGGTTGAAACCTGCCATTTCGTTTAAAAAAGAAGGTTATTTACTTTTTAAAGTTTTGCTTAATATTTCAAAAAAACGTATTTACTTTTTTTTTGAAATATAAAATTAGGAAAACAGCTTCCCTGTCAATGATGGAATAAAATAAATACAATCTAAACTTTAAGTACTACAGACTTTAAAGGTCGAAAAAGTTTATATACATACAATTTTCTTATTGTTATAATTTTTAATCATTATTTTGGTTTTGTTTAACTAAATGATATTTAAAATGTGAAGAATATACATAAAAATAAACTTACTTACAAGTGTTTGATATTACTGCCGAGAACAAACTTTTAGCCATTCAATGCTTTTGGAAATAAATACAACAAATTTGATGTCTTCGCAATCAAAAAATGTTGTTGCATCGAAATTATATCTGTCTTTCAATCTTTTTAGCGGAGAAGGCAAAGAAATTGCAGAACGCGACAGGCGAGCGGGCGTGTGGTTTTTAGATGGAATGTCTTAATGGTAAGGTAAACTCATAGTGCGTGTTCTATGTGTATTATCAGGTGTTTTCGCGTAAAAAGAGAAGTACATTGGTGAAATATATATTAAAAAAAAACGTCGCATCGGTTAACTTTAACCACGGAATTTCGCTTAAACTTTCTCCGGCCAGTCGTTTCTTTATTTCTCCACACAGCCGGGAATATATTAGCAGTAGTATGCCGCAGAGCCGGCGCTATTTTCTTTTTGAATTGCAGCAGTATGGACATAGGAGACTGAAGGAAGAAGTACTTTGGGGTGTGTCACAAAAAAGGATTTAAAAGTCCCAGGAAGTGTGTTGAAGCCATCACAAGGTTTCGGTTGATGCGAATTCAGATCTTAAGTTTCTAAAGCATATTTCTGAAATCTTATGTGGTAGGTTCTAAAAACGTTCTAAGAATATTGGAAAGGTACCAAAGGGAATGCTTGGCTTATTTCAGAATCTAGTTGAAGTTAATAGTTTGTTTCGAGATAATATAATTCAAAGGTACGTTTTGTTCTGAAGAAACTGTATAAAAATAATGGAAACAGTGTGCTGACCTTACGCCGCGTATGCTTGTGAGTTTTACTTAAATAAGAAATAGTTAATACTTTAAAGTAGTTACAAAAGTGTTTTTTTTTTAACGGTTCAGATTATAGTAACAAACAAATAAAACATGTTTAAAAATGACGCAAAGTTTTGATGAAACTTTTGTTAAGAAATTTAATTTTTATAATACTTCTAATAGTGGTAAAAGTCTAAAAAAATTTCTGCTTTTAAACAAGTGTATTGATATCACAGTGTAAACTTTTAAAAAGTATTGTATACTGCTTTAAAATTTAACTTGCAACTAAAGTATTAATTTTTTCATTATTTTTTACTTTTAAGTTTGGCAGCATTGAAACTTTATCTGCTTAAAAAATTAGTTAAAACATAAAAACTTGTTAAAAAACAAGCTTTTTAAATGTTACTAGTATAAAGTATTAACAATAAGTTAGCAGAAATTTAAAGTTATAATATCAAAAACTATATGTAGCTTATTTCTTTTTTAAGGTTAACTATTCTCTTATAACTTTTGATTTATAAGGTATATGTAAAAGTAAAAGTACTATATTGTTATTATACATTTGTTATACTATACTTTCAATCAAAATTTTATCGATGAAATAAAATATGTCATTGCTTTTTTTTGCAAAACCTAATTTTAAACACTTTTTTAAGGGTTTGACTACTTCTCTCGGAAAATCATAATAAAGGTTATAAACAAAAATTAGAAAAAAATAAACAATTTTTAGTAACTTTAGTTTTGAATAGATTTATTCAAATTGTATATTTTATTCGCGACCGGTTTCGGTGGCAAGAGATTGCGACCTTTTCAAGCAAAAATATTTAAGTTTTTATTTTATTTAAGTAATTTTAGTTTTGAAAACAATTTAGCCTTAAATATGCAAAATTAGCAAAAAACATTTTTTACCATTTAAAAAATTTTTATTAAGAAAATCTGGTACTCATATCGATTAATTTAGTTTTTAAATATATATTTTTAACTTATTAAAAAGTATATATGTAACGTTTTTAGAAATGCTTGCTAAAATTAGATCTTATATATAGATTTAAATATACATTTTCAAAATATTTTTATACTAAAATGAAGTTTTACTAACTTTTATCAGTACTTTAATTAACCTAAGACAACAGTTTTGTATACTATTTTTAAATGATAAAAAAAACACTCAACAATTTTTGTCTAAAGATCTGGTGTACAAAAAAGCTTTTCGGTTATCGAGTCGTTTTTATTAAACAAAAAGAATTTTGTTATTTAGTTTAAAAAAAAGATTTCAGGTTTCCAAGCCTTCTTCAAATAACTGTGCTTTTTAGTTCATACAAAAGTAGTAACAACGATACTAATTCATAAATCTTTGACAGCGATTTACACAATTTAACTTTTTAAATAAAATAATTACTTTGAAAATAAAAGCCTCGATATATTTTTATTGAACTACAAAAAAAAAAAGCTCAAACAATTGGTTTTAGGACCTGGTACACGAAAAAGCCTTTCAGTTATCGAGTTGTACACCACGGGTACCTTTTAACGTCTTGTCCAGGACAAATATAATATATTTTCTTTTAATTATATTTAACGACCTAATAAAGAAATTTAAAAAAAAAATAGCAGCAAAAAGTTAAATCAATTTATAATACAGATTTTTCATTTTTTTATTGCCTCTTGTTTAAATATTAATGTTTGCGAGTGTTTATGAGATGTACTAATAAAATTTTATCAAAATTTTTGCAGTTTATTTTAAAAACAAATAATACAAAAAAAAAAAGTATAGCTCATTGTAAAATGCATAAAAACTCTTTAGCAAGTTTCAATTTACAGTATAAAATATTCAGCTTTCACTATATATTTTAAAGTGAACAGTCGAAAAATTTTAATTTATAAAAAAATATTTTAGAAACTTTTTTTAAAATTAGATCTTTTACAGTTTAATATGATACTTTATTAATTAATGGTGTAAAACAATAACTTCAAAATGAGTGAAAAGAATCGATTTCTATCAATAAAAACGGCGTTTAAAGTGAAGAAGAATAAGAAAAAGATTTTAAAAAGTTAGTATTTTATTTGATTTAAAAGTATCGATTGATTTAATTATACACAGTTCTTTGGAATTGATTACAAGTATTTATACTTAAAACAAGTTTTCATAGAATGATAAGACACGTCAAGTATATTTTACGAATTTAAATTATTTTATTTTTAAAAGTTTATGATAAAAGTCTAAGTTTTTATGTAAGAAAATGTAAACAAAAAATATCAGATGAAAACTTGATGTTGCTGAAAAAAGAAGAAACAAACAAGAATAAAAGCAACAATTTACCAATTCAAAACTATAACTTTAATGACAATCATTTGAATAGTTGTAATTTAGAAGTCGTAACTATATTTTGCAAGTTTTGCGACCAGTATTGTCATGGTAAAACTGCTTATTATAATCATCTGGAAAGCCATGAAGTTAAACTAGAACAATTTAACAGTAATCCACTTATCATAATTTCAAAAAACTAAAAAAAAAAAGAGTGTACTAAAAAAAAGAGCTATTCACCCTTCCTGACGTCACATCTTAGAAAATGGTGCAAAGAAATAAAAACTCTAAACTTTACCTAATTTGATATATATATATATATATATATATACATTTTAAGTTGATTTTTTTTTTGTTTTTGATTTAAAATCTAACAAAAAACCGTTTTCATTTGTATAGTACACTTCTTTAGAACTTTTTGAGGCTTTCCAAAAGTTAAAACTTGAAAAGCTTTTAATTGTATAAAGCTTTAAGAATATTTTATTTTTGACTTAATTACATTAACTTCGTATATGATAAACATACTAAACTACTTTTTTTTATATTAAACTATTATAAGAAGGCGATCTAAAAACAAGTATTTAGACAGAAAAAAAAAACACATAACTTTATAGCACTCTAAGTTTAAGTTAAAAGGGTTTAGAAGAAAACAAACTTGGTTTCATGGAAAGTAATCATTCAAAGAGAGAAAAATCAACAGGCTGTGAAAAAGGTATTCGGAAATTAAATAACATTATTAGCATTTTTTGTTATACCTTTGATTATATTTAATTAAGTTTACGAAACAAAAACAGAAATAAAATTAAATAAAATACAGGAAAAAGAAAAACACCAAAAAAGAAAAAGACGATTGACGAAAAGCCATGCACAAGTGGTATTAAAAGGAAGAAAAACCAAAAACTCGTCATCTGTACAAATTGTAGTTATATTGGTCGCTATAAGATAAACTCAGGTAAAAATGTTATTTTATATAAATAAAAAATATTTTTCGTACTTTAAAGATACTTATCAGCTTAAATTTCATTTTGTATAATAAATCACCTGTGAAAGTGCTTGAAAATATAATATAACTTTATTAAAATTGTAAGTCTCAACTTGTTAGAATCATAGTCTGCATGTGTACATTTTTTTACTATTGAATTAAAAAAAATAGTCGGTTAAAGTATTCAAAATCTAAACCGGTATAATAAAACACGAGTCAAGATTTTGTAAGTTAAAGTACACGATGCTCGCGTGTAGAGTATAAATTAAATAAGTGTGCTTATTACCTTTCCTTTTTAATCAAAAAAATATTTAAATAGACTTTAATTTAGAAAATTTAACCACTTTTAGATTTTACTTCCTAAAAAACAAAAAAAAAACGACCTTAAATGTCTTAAGTTTCATTTCTATGCGTGCAATATAAAACATACACCATTAAAAAATTTCATAAAGATAACAATATATTTTGCTCAATAACAATTTGATAATAAAAAAGATGATTCAACGTACTGCTGTGTCCTGTGCCACCGAATTTTCACTGAGCCGAAACTTTCAAGCGTCCTCGACCCATTGACCGGAAAGCTGAAAATAGCTTCGAACAAACTTTTACCCAGAAACAACGGTGGAAGCACGGAAAGTGAAAGAGTTGACTGTGCAAGTTCTTCATTTACACCAGATAACTGTAACGCTGCTAACTTGCAAACCGACAAAACGAAAAGTTCATCAACAGCAAGTTTGTGTTAATAGTATGTGTTGATAAAAATAAGAGTTCACTGGTTTTCAATTGTCTAAAATTTTTTTAGTAACTCATAAGTATAAGTTAAGTTTAGTACACGTGATAATATCAAATTGCGTATGAAACTAAACAAAAAGTAGTTAAAAGTAAACATTTAAAGCTACCAACAAAAAAGCTGCTAATTTCAGATAAAAAGTTCTACTGTAAGATCTGTAATAAAGTTCTGCATTCAAAAGCAACATTAAGAGAACACCAAAAAAGATGTATGTATAAAAACGAAATTTCAAAATCTTCCAGTTTGTTACTATTTCGTTTGTTTGCTATTTTTATTTTGTTAAATATAATGTATTTTTTAGAAGCATTTAAAACTTAAATAGAACTAGTTTAATTTACTTATTAAACTATCATAAATATTTGTCTTTAATATGTGACTTAAGTATGCATAAATGTAAATTTATTGAGTTATTTTTTTAATAATTAAACAAAACTGTTGATTAAGATTTACTGAAACTTAAATACAGTTTAAGTTGTCATTCAAATTTTCAAGCTTATCAAAAGAGTAAGTTATGTAAGCTACAATGAGGTAACTAAGGTTCACAAGGGTTTGTGAGTAACTTTGCGGTTTCGGTAAGTGTATTGTCTCACATGTAAGAATAAAAAAAGTTGAAGAGTTTACTACAACTTTTTTAAAGTGATATATTTACTTTAGGTGGTATTTACTTTGAATTTTATTTTTAAACGCTAATACTTTTAGATTTACTAAAGCACATTACTAATTTTAAAAAATCATTTGTTTGTAAAAAATAATTCAAAATAAATATGAGTCTTAATAGGTATATAAACTTTTTTAAGTTACATATTTGTAGAATAACCTAATATTTAAAGTAAAAGGTGTTACATAATTCAGTATTGTTAGAAATAAATTAAGTAAAATTATAACTTAAAGCCTTTTTTTTTTTTAAGTCTTTATTTTTTTTAAACTTCCCTTGAAATTTATAGAACTACCATTCAAAAAAAGGCCTTTAGTAAAGCTGCCATTCAAAAAGAGGGTTGTAACAGAAGCAACATCATTCCAATCAAACAAGAAACGGCCAGCATGCACAACGTTAAACACTTCGAGTAAAAAAGTCCCAAGTTCTAACATGTCAACAGAACTAAAAAAACAAGATTTTCTCAGCCTGTTTCAGGAAACGAAATCTCCGAAGAGTTCTGAACCAAAGCCAAGCTTCAGTAATCAGCTAGTTACGTCATCTCATGAAAAAGAAACTACGTTCAAAGAGCCTTCACTTCCATATTGGTACAAAGCAACTACTCCGCCGAAATCTCCAAAAAGCCAAGACTTTGAAAAAGAAACACCGGTAATTTTTTAATATTATACACAAACATTGTTTTAACTTAAATAATAAACATAGTTATTCAAGAAACAAAAGTATAGTTTAGTTTGACAAAAGTAGCATACAGATTAAGTTTGTAGTTCTGTGGTATAGTCATAAAATTTTTTAGAATTTTAAAAGCATAAAAAAGTTATACATTAACTTCATAATTGATTACTTTCAAAACTACCTTTCTTAACAGTCGACATCGATAAAATACCATAGTCACGTGAAAAACCAATCGCTAACTCAAGAAGATCAGCTAAAGATGAAGCAGTATTACATAGACCTTGCATCTATATTTTTAAAAGCCTCACAAGATGTTGTAAACGTACAAAGAAATAATAAGGTAAATTGATTGACTTATTTTTAATCAAGGAAAAAGTAATTTAAACAACTTGTTTAACATTTGAAATCTTGTTTTTTTTTGTGGTTAATAATAGTTTATTAAAACTATACGTTATAAAATTTTATTATCCTCTTGATTCGAACTAAAAAAGATAAATATTTTAAAAGTTAAACACGGATCAAAAATTATTTATAAAAAATAGTATTTGACTGGTTTCCATATTATACTAAAAACTGATGACTTTCCAGTTGATATTATTTTTCAAGCTAAACATTTTAAACTCTTTAAAAATATTTAAGTTCTAACTATTTTTATAATTAAAACAAATTAAAATTTTTATACTTATAGATTAAACTCAAGTTAATAAAACAATGGCTTTTGTTAATTATGATTAAATGCCACACCTAACTTAACAGTTAATTAATACTTTAGTAATTTAAAATGCAATATTTTTAGAGTCAAACTATGGTCACAACTCAGTTTGATCAAGGTGAGAAAAAAAGAAGTGTAGAACAAGTTATTGGAGGAAGTAACATCACAGATTGTTACAATAATTTTGTAAGTACTTTTGAGATTAAAGTCAACTTTAGAGAATAAACATGCTCATATAAAATTAGGAAAACGCAACTGGATACAGTATGGACGAAGGAAGTAATCTTTTAAACACTAAAGCGTTTGCGATGGAAAAACAAGAAGAACATCTTTTGAAAGAAAAAGGTAAATTAAACTGTTTTACGGTTTTTTTTATTTAACTTTTGTAACTTTTTTTATTATAAAAGTTCTGTTATTTGATTAAAAATAGACTAGTCTGTTTTAATTTTAGATTTGACTATAGAAGAGCTTTGGAATTTAAAGAAATTAGAAATTTTAAACAAGGTTAGTTTTTTCTATAAATGTTTAAAAAACCAAAAAATATGCGTTTTAAATTTATTTTAATTATTAACTTCAGTTAAATGTTAATAAAAATAAACTGTATACTAAAAATGATTAAAATTGAAAATAAACCATTACAAGCTGTAGAGTTTGTTCGTTTAAAGCTTTTAAAAACATAAAACTTTATTAACAGACTATTTAAATAAATGGAATGAAAAGTATGAAAATGTTATTTTAAACCAAAAGTGTAATAAAATATGTTATGTTTTGCATTTAATGTAAATGATGTAAATTATGATAATTGATAATTAAACTAAGAGGCTTACTGTAAATTTTACCAAAAAAGAAATGTTCAAAAATGTAAGTTTTTCGCTAGAAAATAAATCACAAGCCGCAATTTGCCGAATCTTGCTTTAATAGATATTCTGCTTTAATATAATTACTATCATTTTAATACTGATTTTAACTGAAACAAAATTTTATGGATAGATTTTTGAATATCATTAAAAGTATATAATAAAAAATTTAAAATTTAAACTTTTTAGACAATTATTCATTAAAATATTCATGTATTAATTGTTCAAATCATATCAGAGTAGTTTTTTTTTCAAAATATAATAAATTAGTAAAACTTTTAATACTAAAGTTGAAAGAATAGTATGTCTGTAAGTATGTAGTAATTACTGAGGTTTTCAGCTGGTAAAATACTATTTAAATTGAAATATGATACTTATTTAAAGTTTTTAATTTAAGTTAAAAGCAAAAACATTTGTCTATACCAGTAGAATCACATATGATGTAACTTACTTTCTTGACTTTAAAAAAGTTTATCGTCGTAGAGCGAACAGCAAAACTAGCGTTTTTTTACCTTCAAAAATTAAATTCAATGATACTTTTATTTAAATTTAAACTATAAAAATATAAGTTAGTTTAAAGTTAAGTCATTTTCAACTTTAGGAAAAAACGACTTACAAAAAGATACCACTGACTGCCATGAAAAGAGTTAACAATTTTGCAGAGTATACTAGTGATGAAATAAAAGAACACAAAAATGAAGGTTTCAAAGTGTATAAAAAAGATTGCAGCTTCACTGGGGGTGAAAAAGAAATCCAAATCTATTCATGCACAATGTGTAACGTAATTTTTATGGATAGTGAGTTGTATCGCATCCATAATATATGTCACAGTTCTGAAAAAAGTAAATTCAAATGTTTTACATGTGGAAAGAATCAAGACAATGTTAGGGAGTTTTACACTCACAAAATAGTGTGTATGTACAGTAAATAAATAAAGTTAAAGTAACTACAAGACAAATAACCGATGAACTACAAATAAAAAAAAGATTTTTTAAGTACTAAAAGCACACTTAAGCTTAAAAGACTACCGTTAAAACAATATTGTTTAAAACTATTTAAATAGCATTTGAAAACCTAACAGTAGTATGTCATTACTTTAGTGAACTATTTAACAACACGCACTAATGATTAACATTATTGAAATATAATTAAAGTGTAATAAATAAGTTTTTTAGTACGTTATCCTAAAAAATGCAACAATTATAATTAACATGTTTTATTTTCTTTCATTTTTCTTTTCATTTAACTGATTGTTTTATTACTAAATATTTAAATGATAAAAAAAATTATGTGTAATAGCTCGTAAGAAACTTTATAAGTATATGACTCGATAACCGAAAGGTTCCTTTGTACACCAGGTCCTAGGACGAGAACCAAGTATTTTTTATTTTTTTTCTGTTTTATGAAGCATTAGAGCATGTTTAAATTGAGTTTTGTTATTATTATTATTATTATTATTATTATATTTAGATGCTGCCGCTCAAGTTTCTTATATTTTATAAACTTGATGTTTTTCTAAAATATTTTTTGTCTTAAATTATAAGTTAAATTTTGATCTGTTTTTATTTTTAATTTTTAGAAATTTTTAAATTAAATATTCAAATAGTTTTAAGTATTTTTATAATTCAAAGTAAAATAAATCAATATCTTTTCAACTTAAAACAATTTTTATAACTTTTGTTTAAAAGTTTGTTTTTATATTTTGTAATGTTCTATAATTTATTTTGATAATAGTTAAACAGATCTACTTTAGAAATTTACGAACTTTTACAGACATTCTGTTATCATTGTTTATTTAGCAGTTTTAAACTACTAAATGTTTATAATGACAAAATGAAACTAAAAAATCTCTTATTTAAAAGTCAATGATGCTTTTTTAAAAATGATTAATAAAATATAAATTTATGATTTTTTGAGATTTAGTACGTACTTTATCAATCAAAGTTTTTTTTTGTGCTTGAAAACATTATTCGCTATTATTCTGTCGTAGCAAAATGTTTTTTAGTACTACAAATAAACTTCTTAAAAAGAAGATATAAATCTAAAAAACATACTTTTATAAGATTTTTTTTTCAAATTATTCAGACCAATTTTTTATTAACCATAACATTTTACTTTTAAACAAAGTCTTTGTTTTAATTTTTATTTAAAGTTATACTTAATCATATTAAAATTAACTTCAGTAAAAAGTTTTTAACAAATGTTCAATATCAAACTTTACAAATCTATAAAAATATTTACAATAAACACATTTGTTTTATAAGTTAAGTATCTCAGCATTTTATATATGTTGTTTTTAATTCTAACTCCAGTTTATTAATCTACAATAAACTATTGAGTGTTATATTAAAGGCACTTGCTAAACCTTGCTCCTAACAATTTTTAAATTATTATAAAAAATGTGTAAATACAATTAAAAAATATTTCTATAATTTTTCCATGCCTTGCTTTACCTTTTTTTAACACCAAGAAGAGTTTCTAGTTTCGATAAAACGTTTGTTAAAAACTGTTGTTTTTAATAAAAACTGTTGTTTTTAATAAAAACTGTTGTTTTTAATAAAAACTTAAAAAATTAAATTACAATAAATTGTCAAAATTTCATTTAAACTTTTAAGATTGTAAATATGTAACATAATTGTTATAAAAAAGTTTTTAAAGCAAGTTTGAACAATAAAAAGCAAGCAGCTACTTAATGAAAAACTATTCTGAAGAACTATAATTGATAACATTTTAGCTAATACAGAAGATACTTTACAAAGTTAAAGTTTTTTGTTAAGCGTGTCCTAATGAAAGCATAATAAACTAAAAATGTTATTATAAACTACGGTTTTCCAAATAAAATTTTATTTATTTCCCCTTGACATGAATTAAAAAAAAATTGCACCCAATTGTTAGATATCGGTCTTTTATTAATTAATTTTCCATTTACTTTTTCATCGCCTTAACAAACATCGACTTTAATTTTTCTGTTTTTTCTTATTAATATATTTTATTAGATATATATATATCTTTTTTATATCACTGTTACCCCTAACCCTTACCCTCGGTCGGTAAATTTTTTTCCTTTTCTTATAATTTTTTTTGTTTATAGTTTTTTATTTGTTTTTAATTTGTAATTATTTAATTTTACTATCGCCACTACCACTAACCCTTACTCTCGGTCGGTAATTTTTTTTTCTATTTCTTATTATTTTTATAATTTTTGTTTATTGCAATTTCTTTTTCTTTTTATCTTATATATTTTTATTACTCTCGTGCAAAAATGACCCTTCGTGCAAAAGTGTCCCCTCGTGCTAAAGTGACGCTCGTGCAAAAGTAACCTGTTTCCAATTCAACGGGATAAACAATGTAAAAAACAATTGTTTTTAACTGTTGACCATTTAGTTCAGGGTTTCCCAAACTCATTTACTAAATCGCCCCCCAGGATTTTAAAAAGTAATTTTTCTCTCGAGTACGCACTATTAAGCCAAAAATGTTGTGTTCAAAATGTAATTTAGTCTGGTACTTCTTGAGCACGCACTATTAGGCTGTGTTCAAAGTAATTTACAGGGCTTGAGAAAATAATTTACAGTTATTTTCTTATAAGCCCAGTAAGTGTATTAAAAGACTTAATTATTAAAAAGCTTTATGTATTCTGTAATCAATTCTGTTTAAATATGAATTATTTTGAAACTAATATACCCTCAGGTTAGTGGTGGACAACTTTTGTAGTCAGCAAGTGTCATATTTATTAAAAAATATTTTATAGTTTCAACTTCAAAAAATGTACTTGCAGGCTGCGTTTTTTAAAAATCTAACAAGAACTAAATTTTATTTGTTTTGCACAAAGTTTTTAAGTTATTTAGCGGGCCGAAATTTGACTGGATGTTGACCGTACGTTACCCATCTAAAATCTTAACTGAAACCTGACATTATAATAATATCTCATATAACGAGTTTCGGACATTTAGAAGTTAAAGCTAAGTAACTTATTTAAGCCAGTCAATATACTTAAATTATTTTATAAATAGGAATATTCTAAAATTACTATGCCAGAGATTAAAAAAAACTAAAAAAGAATGAACCGTTTATTTTATACATAATGGAATAAATATTTATACATTATTGCTGATATAGTTTAAGGAAGGTTGACCGACTGGTCCATTATCTCAGATAAAAACTGGTTTCATCAATAGCTTTTGTTAATACAGTAAAACTATTAATTTTAATGTTAAGACATATAATAAGCAAACTAGTTGTTAAGTTAAAATCTAATTTTAATTTTTTCAACTATTTGTTTCGTAGTAGAATACCATTAAATAGTGTTTTATTTGGAATAACCTTTAAAAAAATAAACCTTAATTCTAACAACTTTTTTTTCTTTATTTAAATTCAAAAAATAAAATTTAAAGGTTTTACAGTTAATTCTGTAAGTTAAAAATAATCTATAAAAAAAAAACTTTAACTAGGTTAAAATTTTGTTTTGTAACTGTAGCAGTCTTTTTGATGGCTTATTTAATTCTGTTTAGAAATGTATTTTTAATCTAGCTATCAGCCTATAATAAATTAACAGAGGAAAATAGTGAAAAATTAAAAACTAGGATTAAACTTTTAAAATAAACAACACATTTTAACCATAAAAATATTTTGAATTATGGTAAAACAAAAAACAGTTGTACTAATAGTTTAAAATTCCTTAATATATATTTTTTTACTAATAATAATTCAGCTTAAAAAATAAAATTTACTTTAAAATCCTTAAGTGAAAATTTGAAGTCATTTCAAATATAGATACTCTTTTAAAGACAAAATAATCTTTTGAAACAATAACTTTAAAGATTATTAAGATTTTTTAATTTATACACATTAAACAAGTATGTAATAATAAAAATCTGTCAAATAAATACCTTTCAAACAAATATTTTAATCACTATCCTATAAAAACTTTTTATGTGATGTAAAACTACAAATATAAACTACAAAATTAACCAGGTCAAAACAAAACTATTATTAACTTTAAAATATAAAGAACTTAATAAATACAGTAGACTTCCGCTTGAGTTCTTACTTTGAACAAAACCAAAAAGTGAGAACTGAAGAAATCATGACATTTTTTTTTAAACTGTAAATTTAAACATTTTATAATGCAACAATGTTATGAACAAACATAAAACCAACTAACATATAAAATAAGCATTCATTAAAAACAATAGACCTGTATAAGCTATTAAATATTATAAAAATCGTTGTTTTATTAATACTTACTTAGTAATAGACTTTATTTAAGTTAAATTTAAAAAAATATAAATTTGCATTTTTTTTTGTAAAAAGTGCGAACTTAAGAGGAAGTTTACCGTAATTAATATTCATTAGGCATTAAGCAAAACTGTTGTAGAATAAATAACGTAATAAAATTTTAACTATAAAAAGACTACTTAATTACAATACAAATCTGGTTAAATAAGAAATATTTAAAAAATCAAATAAAATAGAAAAATTTGCAGAAAAAAAGTATGCTACTGAAGTCTAATCTAATGTGAAGGATGAGCTTCTTGACTGCTTGCAAATTTTTCTAAATGTGGCTCTAAATCAGTCAAATAAAGCCTCAAGTCACCTCCTCTACAAATATCTAGATTAGATCTTTTGCTCAAGATGTTGATAATTGAACTGAAAGCTTTCTCAAAACATAGCTAGAAGGAAAAGCTATAAACAAAAATCTAACTTCCTACAAAATGATGGGATACTTTTGCCTTAGTTTTTGTTGAGTCCAAAAAATTTCATATCGTTCTTTGGAATAATTTACTTTAAGTTCAAGGTCAGTTTGTAAGTCTGAGAAGGTTTCCTGTTAGTCAACGTTTACTTCAAAAAGATCTGCTTCGAAGGGATCCATAATCCACTTCGGGACATTTAGTTTAAAATTGTTATTAAACCGTATATCAATATCACCTTTAAGCTGTTCCAGATGAGATGTAAACACTTCTACTTCACCTTCACTTATTTGAAGTTTTAAGTTTTCTAAACTTGCAAATTGTAAAACTGATTATTTTTGAATTTTTTCAATACAGTTTAAGTTAGTTTCTGAAACTGGTTATCTTACTTATGACTTTCAAAAGGGTCAAGTTTTTACCTTGTAAAGTTTTGTTCAGATGGTTGGACTTACCATATAAGTCTGATATATAAGCATTAACTAATTTTTTTAACAAGATTGTCTGTCAGTACCTTATCCTTTTCAGAAAAAAAATCAAAAACTGAATTAAAAACAGCCAAAAACCTTTCTAAACAGTTTATCTAAACAGTTTATATTTTCTTTAATAAAGAAACCTACCAATTTAAAGTGGTTCAGAAAACAAAAGTAACTACAATAAATATAATAACTGTTAGATTGATCATACAACCATCAAGAACTATCGACGCTGACTCAGTTTTGCTGACGACAGCCAAAAAGTTGCGAATAATACTACAAAAACTTCATAAGACAAATACATGTTATGCATTAACTGAAAACTGACATGTTAAGGGCACTGTTGGAAAAGTTGTTATCATAAACAGAGCTCTGAAAAAGTAAATTTATAATTTTTTCTTAGTAAAGTTTAAAAATAAAAACTTATATATAATGGGAGTGTGAAAATTGTATACTTAATTTATTTTCTAAAACGATGTTTTCAACGTTTATTTGATAAATAGAAATATTATATCTAAAAAAGATTAATTTTTTTACTTTTTACTATTGTTTAATATAGTTTGCAAAAAGAAACCATAAAAATAATTAAAGTCAAAAAATCCATCGTTAAGCAACTACTAACACTGAAAACAGTTCATATATGTAACTAATAAAGTAATAAATTGTGTTTTGTAGGTAATATAGAATGTTTTTAATTATTTAATAATCAATTGGTTTTTGTTCGTTTAAGTATTTCTTTTTGAATAAAAGTTCAAAAGAACTGAAAATTCTTACAGGGCTAAATATTGTTTTGTGAATAGATTCTTTAAAGTAAATTTTTTGCTATGATAATTAACCAAAATTAAAAAAAAATAGCACACACTGGAAATTGCTAAACATAAACTTACTTGTATGATCTAAAATCAATTCTAGTTTTAAAATCACTATGTTTCAAACTCAAATCATTATGTACATTTTCTTAAAGTTATAAAAAATTCAAAATAGTTAACATAGAGTTGGTAAACAAGGAAACTTAAAAAGAAAGTTCTATGAAAATAGTTTCATAATTTTGATTTAATTTTTTTTTTGGTAACATAGAAAACAACTTGACTGAGAACTGTTTCAGCTTCATACTTAGAGCTTTAGTGTCTACTGTTTCAGACCTCTTGCGTTTTATTTGCTTCTATAAATAATTAAAGTGAACTAGGAAATAAATGTCCGCTACTCAGTAATAATTAATACTTAAATTAGTATAAATAATTTTATGAAAGCTTTAACAGTAAATAAAAGAGCAATTTAATACCACTTCTTTTGATAATATTCAACAAACTTCTAGCTGTTGAACTAAAGAATTTTATGTTTTTATTAAATTTACTCTTAGTTATAATAAATATATAGATAACTTTTTAAACATAAGCTGATACTTTTTTTTAAATTCTTTAAGTTTTGAATAATTTATTATTATTATTTATTTTAGCGAGTGTTTTTGATTTGTATATTTTTTTGAAAATAGGCATTGCTTATATAAAATTATTTTTTTCATTATAAACTAATAGCACTTTGTAGTTCGATAATGTTATTTAAAAAAAATAAAACACTTTAAACGATTATTTTGATCGATTGTAAGTTATAATCAGTTTAACAAAAAGTTATAATAATTTATAAAAAATTCTATGAACCTAAATAAAAAGTTAATACAGTTAAAGTTTATTGAACGATGAAAAAAGACACTCAAAATATTTGGTCCTAGCACTTGGTGGACGAAGAACTTTTTAGTTATCGGGTCGCACACTACGGATACCTTTAAGGACTTGTCCAGGACAAGAAAGTACACTTTTTTTTTATAAATTTCAGAAAAAATTGAGAAGTACCTTAATCAAAAATGAAGTCTCATGACTATATAATTTGGTGGTCATTAAAAAATAATTTTATTGAAATTTTAAATGAAAGTTTTTATTTACTAAAAGTAATTATTTTGACGCAGTTTTATATATATTTTAGTCTTTATAAGCATTGACAATAAACAAAAGAATTGGTCAAAATTGTTTAGTTTTTATGTTTATCTTTTTCAATAGTTTTTAGTTTTAGAATAAACATATGTATTAACAAAATATTTTTGAACATAACTAGGTTTAGAATATTAAATCACAAATTTCTGTTTCACTGTTAGTGACTGAAATACAAATTAACGTTTTATTATTTTATTTAATTTTGATGAGTTAGAAATAGTTCAGAAGATTTAAAAGTTTTAGTTCAGTATGAATTAGCTAAAGACCTAATATTATAAAAATAAAAGTTTTTAATACTTTCATCTGAAAACAACCTAAACTTAAAAAACATACATTTTTGCAAAAAGTTTTAAACTTTGTTTATAGTGTAAAGTAGGCAATTATAAATGTTGTTATCTCTAGTATTATTGTCCTTGAAAAGACGTGAAAAGGCATCCATGGTCTGAGGACTCGATAACCGAAAAGTTTTTTTCGTGCACCAGGTCAAAGTACCAAATAATTTGAGCGTATTTTTTCATTGTTCAATAATCTATAAGCTATAATAAGTTCGTTAAAACTTATATAAACAATTTTTACTTCGTCCTATGAAGTTAAAATATAATATTCGATTATTAAAATTACAACTTCCTACTTTAAATTGATTTTTTTTTGGTTTTTATAATTTTATTGAATCTATTTTTTTTAACTAACTGTTTAATCGCTTAAAGATAGTATTTTTTGATACTTTAAAAAAAATGGGCAGGTAGAATTACACATGACGTAACATATTAATTTTTAACCAGAAAACGTTTATTGTTCCAAAGGTTAGAGAGTTGAAACTCATGTTTTTCACCTTAAAAAAAATTAATTTTGTCGTTTTGAGTAAGTAAAAAATAAGGTATAATAGTTATTACAAATGTGCTATATAACAACTGTATTTTAGTTTTTAAAAGTTTTTAAAAGAAAATGTTTATATATTTTAAAACATAAACTTCAATAAACGTTAAGATTAAATGTGGACTTTAGAAAAGATAACTGTAATGTTATACGTAATAAGTGTATTTATTATTTTTGTAGATATTGAGATACATATTTACCGTACTGTTAAATAGATAAAACCTGCTGAAGTCAATGCATTGAAATGACATTTAAAATAAAGATTATGAGTAAATGTATTTAAAATTTTACTTACATATTTGTATTTACACGTATAGAAATGTTGCAATGTACTACTGAGTACAAAATACTATTTAGTCACCAAAGCTGCAAAGTTTTACCAACAAACATAAAGCTATTAAAAAGTAAAAATAACTTTTATAATGAGCTAATTCTTTCTAATCAAAATTTTTGGTTAATTTTTAGAATATAGCACCTCATAAAATCTAAATTTAGTTATTTAAAGTCTAATTAAATTAGGGTCGTGAATTTAAACAATAAGGACATTTTTCAAAATAACTTAAATGTCACGTTAAACTTAAGTCAACAAAAAGAGTGCAAACAAAGTATAGACAAATCTTGTTGTAAGAAATTTTAAATATTGAGAAAATTGTTTATTCTTGATATGAAAAGAAGCTTTGAAATTCTAGGACTAATTCTCACGGCCACAAAAGCAACAAGTAGCTTTAAGTACCGAACAGTATTAACCTATTTCAACATTAACACTTAGTAAAAGCAACAACATTGTTTATTGTTATTTTTATTTTCAAAAGTTTTTTAACACGTCATTAAGTGAACGTGACATTCACGAATTAAAAATGTTTTTTAAACAAGTTTTATCCAAAAAAGTTAAAGTCAACACTTATAACATACAATTCTTATAACATATAACATCCTTAAAATAAATAAATTAAGTAGAAGCATAAAACAGCCTAAATGTCTCATTTTTGTAAACGTGGTATATTTATGCAATATAAAATATGAATTTAAAGCTATAGTAACTATTTTAAAAACAAACTTAATAAATTTATCAATAGCTTTTACATTATAAAAACAATGTTGTTATTTACAAGTAAATAGTTATTAATTTAGTTTCAAAAACTAAAATACTAAAAGTTGCACTGTAAAATATTAAATACTAATGACAACAACTTATTCATGACAAAATAAAAACAAACTATGTAATAGAGTAAGACTATACATTGTATTGCACTAAGCGTCTAACTATCAAATGCTAGAAACTTGAAAATACTTAGCACGATATTTTATTAAAAAAAATTATTAAATAAAATGTATAAACAGTTTAGACTAAATTTTAATTTGTAGCCTTTATAAATTCAATTAACAATATTTGTTGTTTTCATAGAAAATAAAAATAAAGCTTTTGGAATACTAAAATAAATTGATGATTTTTATATTAATAAACGGCTTTAAACTCGAATTATAAATCAAAAATATACAGAGTTTAAAAACTCAATTTAAAAATTTAATAGTTATCTTCTTAAATTTTCAAATTTTTTAATTGATATTTAAAGCTACATAAACAAAAAATACGATAAAGCATTAAGTACTTCTAACTAAATATTTTTTCTCTTTATCTACGGTTATTATGAAAGTCTATAAAATTTACAAAAAAATAAAAACAATTAAGTTTTCCATGCAAACTTATACAGAAATGATAATTTTTTTTGTAAAACAAATTTATAAATAGCAAAAATTGCATTGAAAAGAACAAAAAAATGGCACTCTTTTAATGGTCAATAGAGTATTATGTAAATCTTGCTAAATTTTGCAACTAAAAAGTTACCACCAATGTTTTGTGCAATCACCATTTTATTCTTACAATTTTTTTTGAATACAATACACCTTTTAAAATTATGAAAAATTTAACTTATATTAATAGCTAAAACTAACAATAACTAAGATGTTAAAGATAACAGCATTATTGTTTTTGAATGTCCAAGTACTTGACATAAAATTGCAAGCTTAAGAAAATAAACTATAAATATCTTACAAAGTTAAAAATAAAATACTTTTTTTCTTAAATATGAAACTTATAAAACTATAAAAATTATAAGACTAGTATATAAAGTTTTTCTTAAAACAAGAGTTTGCTTTAGAAGCATCAATAAGCTATTGGCAGTAAAATTTAAAATAAATATAAAAACTAAAATTGCACTTTTACTAATCAAAACTACTAAAACTTTTATTGACTAAGAGCTATGTAATTTTTAGTATGTTAAAAAATGTAAACGTTAGTTCTTCTTAAAATTTGTAAAAAGCACTGTGTTTAGTTTTAACAATCCCCTACAGTAGAAATTAAATTATCATTTCAGTCAACTTAAATCCAACTGCCAGTGTTTTTTAGCATAAAATACTGTGCTTTTTACCAAGCCTGGTTCTTTAACAATGTCCACTATCTTGTCTGGCTCGCCATCACGTTGTAGTTGGGATCGCATTTCGACCTGTCTAACCTCAACACATCCTTCCACTGTCTCACAAGCGTTGTCGGCAGTGACTTGTGGAAGGTGAACACTTTAGAGAGCCTGCAAGGCCCCACCGGTGGTGGGGAGATCCCCCAGCTTTTGAACCGCGGATCGTTATTCGGCTTAATCCCGCAGCTTTTTAATAAGGTGCCCACAAAAGCGTCGTCGATCGGAAACATTCTCATCCGCAAGCTGGCGGTGAAGATCCTAACTATGACGTCAGAGCTCAGGAGAAATCCGCCCCCTGACACGTAAGGAGGGTAATATTTTTCAGGGAACAGGTTGTAGGAAACGTAGTACTTCCACGTTGGGTCTAAGATGCGTAGGCTGCCGACTAAAACTGACCCGACAAACAAGTCTTTTCTTTTTTCCGGTGACAGTTCTTTTCGTAGATACTCGACAATGTTTTTTGTGTTCACAAACACATCATCATCACCTAAAAGAGTAAAAAATTTTACATAACTTCTATTTTCAGATACTTAATTTAAGTTGTATTTTTTAGTATTGTTTTTTCTCACACTTACGTAAAGTTTAGATATAGTTGCTAAATCTAGTTTTTTAAAGTTTTAACAATTAATAAGGTTTTTTGGTATACTTAGTGTCAACTTAAACTTTAAAATGTTAGTTTCTCTATTGTCTAGCTATATAAATGAATAACATGAATTATTTTTGTTTACTAATTTTCTAAAACTTATACTAAGAAATTTAAAAAGAAATATAAAATAACTTTTTTAAAAACATTAAATCATAGCTGTAAGCAGATCGTGTGGTTTTCATTTCACAATTCAGCTCCATAAAAAAAAAAGATAAAATTTAAGTAAACACTTTTTTTGCTTAATTACTTTTTAAAAATCAGATTTTTACTTCTTACAGCTTTTAAAGTTTTTATACGTAAAGGCTGTATTCGGCTTAACTAATATTAAATAAAAACAGAAACTTGTTTTAAAACAAACAGCTTATATTGTTTTTAATAATAACATATAAAATAACTACATAAACACGTGGTTAATTAATGAAAAAATTAAAATAAACTAAAATAATAAATACTTTAAATTCTATTTTTAAAACCAGTTTATTAATATATTTTAAGAAATAAACCTTTTTATAACGAATTTTTATACTAGTTTATGAATAAAGTACATTTATATATTAACCTGTTAATACTATGTACTACAACTGTATAAAAACAGCGATCTGATTATGAAATTTTAAGAAACTAATCTAGTTAATTTTTCTGTAAATTAAAAAAAAATTTGTTGTTTTAATAATAATATTTTTGAAGAACTTGTATAAAGTTAACAACATCTATCCTCAAAGTTCTCACCTTTGAAAACATAAGGGACATTTTGGCATGTTTTCGTAAACCATTGCAAAAAAAGAACTTCTTTCAACGTCAAATTTCCAAAGCTATCATGGAAGTCCCATTGCAAAATATCCATCCAATCTTCGTATTCTTTTTTCAGATTCTTGCTTAAGCTTTCACTCGTGCAACTGCCTAGCAAAAATACCAGCTTTAAATTAACGTTCAAATTTTGCTTGACCCAGGTTTCGTTTCCCCAAGTTTGCCGTACAGCGTCTCTGCGGTTTCTAGAGGAACAAGAAGATTTAACAGCCATCAGCAAGAAAATTTCCGAGTCATAGTCAAAGTTATCAAGTTTTTCAAAATCAACCGGAATTTTGTGTCCTCTTCCGCACTTGTTGGGAAGTTTTAGAAGTTGCGGGTAGTCTCTTTTTTGTGGATAGTTTAGCAGTGGCTCCTTCGATGAGCTTCTTATAGGAACTGGCGGAGGCAACTTTAGAAACCTGCTCATGTTGTACATGCCTTTGACGAACGGGAAATGGTTTTGAGGAATTTTAGTTGTTTTAGCGAAAATTGATTTTGTTGTAGCAGCATTAAAAGCAGCTGTTGTAAAGTAGTCGTTGTTTATACTTACATTTACTTTTGTATTACTAGTTGTGGTGTTTACAGCAGAAGACATCTTAAGGCTGACTGTATGATTTTTTTCTTTAGTGACTGCATTTTTAGTACTTTCTGTTTCAGTCGTTTTTTTAGAGTTGAGTTTTTGAGCAATGTCTGATAGATTAATATAGTTTTCAACTACTTTTACTGGTATTTTCTTAGCAACCGTAAGAACTTGAGGGCTTAAACGATTTGTTGGTGATTCTTTACTATTAACATCTTCACTTTCTTCTGAAATTTTTTTTGCGCTAATTAAAAGTTGTTTATTATAGCTTTCATCTATAAAATAAATAATATTTGGTTTTCTTCATACCTTTCTTTGAAAAACGTGTATACCAAAAAAAAGTTCTTTATCTGTTATCTTCCAAGATAAACTATTTTATTGAAAAAAATAAGTTTTATTATATTTAAAAAGCATAGTTTAAAAATTATAAAAAAGTAAGAAAGCTTTAAGTGCAACAACAAAATTATTTAGTAAAAACTATCAATTGTATACCTTTGTTATTGTTGAGTTTGAATAATTGGTATTTGTTTGTGATTTGATTACCACCGTCTGTAGAGTACTGAGATAACACAACTAAAAACCCAAATATAAAAAGTATGATAGCCCATTTTTTGACTCCTAATAGTTTTCCTGTATAAAAATATATGGTTTTAAAATATTTCAAGAATTAACCATACCAATTTTTTATCTTATAACCTAAAAGTGTTAAGTTTTTACACGTTAGTTAACTTGTAGATAAGGTAGTGTTATTTAACTAAACTACTAATTTAATCAACGCACAAACTCTTTATATAAAATAAAACTGTACATAACGATTTAAGGTAAAATATTAAAGTTGTATAACAATACAGTTGTTACATTATTTTGAAAATGATATTTTCAAACTGCAATTTTTATAAATCTTTAATATTTTATAGTTTATTAGATTATCTTATTATTTATTATTTAAGAATGAGAATATTAAAAAATGCTTAATAATGATTTTTTATAAGTTGTTGTAATACTCCTTTTAAAGAAATGTTTTTTTTTTGCTTAACTTAGATTAAACTAAATTTGTTGTTTTAAAAATAAATGTATTTAAATTTTTTTCAGTTAATATCTATCAGTTTGATGACTGAGAAAACCAACACAATTGTTTTATACTTTAAATTAAAATCTAAAATAAGATACCTGTCTGTTTTATGAGCAAACTTTTAATTGTTCTGCTAGAAATTAGAAACAAAATAGTTTAAAAACAATTCTAAAAAAGGAATGTAGAAAATAAACAGACTGTTGTCATGAATTTTATTTAGTATATACTTACTTTTAAATATGTAGTGTTACACAGATTAAATCAAAATTAAATTTAAAAAATCTTAACTTTAATTAATTAAAATGTAAAGTCTATTGAAGTTTAGTTTTAAATAAACCTAAAAAACAATTATAATGTGAGCTTTTTACCTTTTTTATTAATATCAAGGTTGTCCATAAACTAGTATTTGTTAAACTTTTTAGTTGCGATGTAAAAGCTCTACTTTCTGTTTATAATTTTAATGACTAATTTTAGTTGACTAATTATTAATAATTTAATTTAACTAAAACTTAAAGAAATCAAACCACAAAGACACTTTTTTACTAGTAGGTTGTTAAACTAAACTCAAAACAAAAATAAAACCTAAAATACTATTAATTTTTTTTGTTAAAATTTTTTTAAATAAAGACTGCTGAACTTGAATGAATATTTACATCAGCCTTGGCCTAAACAAATGAGAAAAATGATAAGTGATTCACACGCCTACTAAACAAATACTAACGCATTTCCTTATAGTTAATAAACATAATTTTTATTCAATATTTTTGACTTGTGTTGTTTAATAAGCTTTTGTAACAAACACTTCTACATAGAAAAACAGCATAATAGGACAACTATGTTTTTTTAAATTTTTTAATAGAAGAGTTTATTCGACAATAAAATAACAAAAAAAAAACTGTGTTTGATTTTGATTCAAAGTATAGTAACAAACAAATTTAATTTAGAAATGCCGCTAAAGCATAAAAACTTCTACATTTGCAAAAGTTTCTACATTTTTTATTTAGTATTATAAAACAAGTTTAAGTGGTTGATGTTTATAGCTGTTGAAAAATTTATTAGGTAAGGTTTACGATGACAAAAATAATTTACTTAGTTTAGAAAGGATCTGTTATCTAAACTCATTTTCGTGTAGCTAATACTGCTTTTATACTTGAAATATTTTCAGTATAATTATTTTTGCTAATGACAATCAATATGAATCTAATTAGAGAGTTTAAGGTGCAAGGTTGGTTGATGTAAATGCTAATCGATGATGAAAAAGTTTTGGTCATTTATCAAATACTCTTCTAGTGTTCATAAAAGCATGTAAATATGTTTTGTTTGTCTGGTTTTTTTAGTATTATCTTCTACAAAATCATTCAAACAAAGTTGTTAATGTGTTTTTAAATACACTAACTTAATGTATACATACTTAAACTTGACTACTTTATGTTTAACGTTAGAAAGAGTTTGAAAAAAAAAGTTTCTAAAAATGTTTAAGTTAGTTGTTTATGTTAAAATAAAATAAGTGTAACACAAATAAACTTTTAAGTAAGAATAAAATCTTTCTTCAAGCTTAGTCACCAAACTTTTTTTTATGGCACTTTATTCTAAATTTAGCATTCAATTAAAATTTTTTAAATAATTACAAACTTTAGCATTTAACAGTTTTATTTCTATCTTATATTTTTTTCAACAAAGTTTTATTTATGTATTTCTTAGTAGTTAATTGTTTCTATCATAAAAACAAATATTTTATGCTAACTTCTTATACTAAAGGAATGTTCAAAATTGTAAAAATTTATAAATGTAAAAAGGTTTTTGATTTGCATAACGTTATTTACAACTTAGAATTAATAAAGAAAAACTGCTTATTTTAAAATTGTTTTTTGTTTATTTTTGAACGAAGATTTTCAATTCATAATTTTAAATCCTTATCAATGTAATGTACCAATATTAAATTGATTACCTTAAAAAAAAAACCCTAAAAAATTTGCGACTTAAAACTTGCTAATTGAATTACTTATAACACTTTTATGTCTTAGATAAAATATTTATAAAGATTTAGAGCCTATCAACGTTTTTGAAACAAAAACTAATAGTGTTTACAGTGGTGTTATATAATTAAAAAGTCTAAATATTCATTTAGTAAAAAGTTCTCAATGATTTTCATTGTTTTATTAGCTCCAAATTATACTCTGACTAAGTTATAAAGTTTTTTTCTGTAAGAGAAAGTTTAAAAAACTCTTAAATTTACAAAAATCAAGTTTTTACATAGAAATCTGTGCTACAAATTTGTTAACTCACGAACTATTTTATAAAACAATGTTTAACAATGTTTATGTTAGTTAATCAATGAAATTAGTTAATTTCTCAGTTACAAAAAAATTATTAGAATTAAAACAAACATTTATAAAGACAAGGCTTAGCTCAAGTTCACAAACTATTTTTTACAAAACTTCAGTGTTTATCACATTCGACGATAAAAATTTCTCATTGAAAACGACTTGAAAATATTCAATGAAATCGATGTAAACTTAATTTGTTTAAATCCCAAGCCTCGTTTTTCTGTGAAAACGAAATTGGAAAGCAAAGTTAACTTTTTATGGAAAACCAAGTTTTTAATGATCAAAACAGCAACTATTGTAAAAATTCTACTAAAATATCATTATAAAAGAAATTTGAAAAATGACTTTCGTTTAAAAATATTTTTTATTTAATTACTTGCATTAAAACTTTTGTCGTAAAATAGTGATAAATATTGTAGTTCTTAAAATATCTGAATATATTTTGGGCTTTCATTAGCTATTTATACAAAACTTTATAGTTTATATTTTCAATCCTGTTTTTATCAAAATAAAGTGAAAATAAACAACTTATCTTTATTTTTTTTAAACTAAAAACTTTATTTGTAAGGTTCTTGTATATCTTACATTAACTAAAAGATTTATACAAATAACAATTTCTAACAAATTTTCAAAAATAAATAAATAATTTGATATGAACTACTTTAAAAATGTTATTATATAAAAAAAAGTATGTTTTACTATTTTTGATATATCTAAATCAAATCTGTAATGTTTGCAGCTATTTCAAATCTATCAAGTAAAATTTGTTCAAAGTTTTTATATCTAGAAAATAAAACACTCTGTACAGAAAACTTAGATAAATGAGTGAACTATTTTGAATAACAGCAAGTTTTCTGACATAAAAAATGAAATAAAACAGAACTGTATAAATCTAACATGTCGAGCTAAAAATAAAGTGTTAAAAACATAAAATCAAAACAAAAGCTTTCATACTTTACAATCATTTAAGTAGTGCAAATATTGTCGATAAGCTGATTTGAACCTTGCTTTTATCAAATAAAGGAAGTTGTTGATAATTTTTATTTTCTAGAAATTTATAATAAAATCAATAAACAGCAGGTTTTAAAGGAATTGAAACAAGTTTTATTTACAAAATATTTTAAAATTATATGGAATAATAAATCTATTTTAGTTTGAACACTAGAATATTAAAATAGATTTTTTTCTAATCTATAAAATACAACTTTTTAATAGTCATTTTGACTAATCTTGGTTCAAAATAAGTATTTTATTGAAAGAATAAAATAAAAATCCTACTACTTGCAATCACAAATATTCTGTTTAGCAACTAGAATTTAATATTAAGTTAACATATTTAAAATAATTTTTCACATTTAAATTAATTAAAAACTTGACTAACCTCCAAGTAAATATCAAAAAGTAAACGTAATATCAAAGTGATAAAAACATCTAGTAACTACAACATACTTTCATTGTTGTGTTGGTTTGAGTAAGATTGATTTTTTATTTTTGTCATAACTTTTAAAATAAACTAAAAAACTAATCAATAAGTACTAATCAATAATCATGTTTTGGTTTAAAAACAGTTTAATCATTATACAAGTTTTTCTAGTGAATCATTAACTAGCGAAATTTTAATACATTCCTTTAAAAACTACAAAAGAAAAAAACAGTTTATTAAAACTCTAAGTAATTTTCTCTTATTTAAAGCGTTTTAATATTAATTTTAAATTAAAATTTGTTTTTTTTTGTAACAATTTTTTTGTAATTGATCTTTATACCTTTGTACTAGTTTGTTAATTTTGGAATACATATTTTAAAACCAGTACTATACAATTTTTAAATTTTTAATTTGCCTTCTTAAATTTGAAATTTTGGTATAATATATGTAAACTTAAAAGCTATAAATAAGTAATGCCAAAAATGAAAACATTCTATAATAAAGTAACTATAATAGATATTGAACCTTACCACACAATCAACAACAACAACAACAACAACAACAGCATCCGAGACAACCTACGTCTGGTTTCGTCCTAGTTAGGACTCGTCAGGCAGGCATAGTCGCGAGAGTAGTGATAAATTAATAAAAAAGTAAGAATAAGCTTCAACAAATAACCAATAACTAAAATGCTCCACATATGTTATAGAACTAAATTGTCCATGGAGTATCACTTTTAACTACCTCATTTAAAACTCGTTCTTTTTTAATTGTATGTTTTCTATATTAACTCTTTGGTATTTTTCTAACTGATTTATTTCAAATCGCATGTATAATATGTTTATGATAGTGGTTATGTATCCGGTGGTAAGTGTTAGCAATAAAAATTTGACTAAGAGCTATTGCTAATGGCAAAAATCTATGATAAGATAATGTACAGGGTGTTAGGTAAGGAATAATATTTTCGGTACTAACAGGAAAAGTTTAAGGGTTTTTCTGAGCGCTTTGATAAATAAACTTGGCAAAAATTAACCTTGTTATTTTTCAAATAATCTACTTGATTTATCATTAAAAACGAGCTTAAAACGCAAAAGCTAGAATAAAACTCATTGCAATAAATGAAACTGTGCGAGTTTGAAATTAAAATTTTGATTAACTGCTAAAAAAATTAAAATCTTTCTTTAGCTTATTTAGCTGATTTTTTACATCTTTATTTTATCCTTTAAAATATTATTTAAAAAGTACTGTACATAACGTAATTTTAGTAAAGATTAGATTTAGTTAAACTAAACAGTTAAAACCAATCATATGAGTTAAATATCATAAAAGCTAACTTTCATCATCGTAGTGGTTTTAATTAACTTTTAACAAAAGTTAGAATTATCTGTTCGAAAAAAAAATTGTGCAGTTTTTGAATATATGTTATGTGAACTACTACAACAAATATGGTTTTGTATTAATTAGCGAATTATGTAAAACAGAACAGAGGCTTGTAAGGTTTTTTTTAAAACTTCTTGAAAATTAAACTCAATTTTTTTTTAAACTAAGTTAGTTCTTTTTATTAGTATAAAAATGTATTTAAAAAAATCTGAAGCGTTAATTAATGAATCTATTAAATTCCTTTTAGACTCTTTGAAAAATATTTTGATGATTAAGATATCATTGTAAAAAACTAAAAAGCTTAGAAATATAGTATAATAATTTTAAATTATCTTTTTAGTTATAAATTAATTTTTATTTTACTTTAAGCTCTAAACTTAACAATAAACGTTCTAAACTTACAGAAATATAACGAGACAAACTATCGAAATTTTATTAGAACAGAAAGTAAATAAATAATTTCTAAAAGCATTCTAAATGCTATTTAAATAAGATTTAAACTATAACCGATGAGCCCTACAGTGAAAAATATTTTTTGAATTTTTTTCAATTAAATCTCGTTAGGTTAATTGTTAAAAATACTTTAAATAGACTAAGACCAGCTTATTTAAAAACAGAACGTGCCATTTTTATTCACGTAAATATAAGAAATACAGTTGAATATCTAAAATCTATAAAAATATATAGAATTTTAAAGTTTACTTCATTTCTAAATATTTTTCAACAGATTTAATGAATATTTTTTAGTTTACAAAGTCTGAAACGTTCTAACATAAATGATAAACTTTCAAATCAGTTCATAATAGATTTGATCTAAGACAAGTAGAAATTCGAATTTGCCAAATTAAAATAATAAGTGTTACCTTAATTTTAAGTTAAAATTACTAGTAAAATTATATCTAAAGCTACTATTAAACGATGAATGATAAAAATTTCCAATTCGAACATTTTTGTGACATTTAATAAAAATTATGATTTGTAAATTTTGTTTAGGTTATAAGTATTGGTTAAAACTGTTGTGAAATTGTTTTTTAAGTAAATCTAATCTAATAATTATATCAACAAAAGCTTGTTCAGCAGATATTACTAAAATATATATAAAACTAGATTGTTGAAAACTAACTTTTTGAAGTAAAACTGTTAAGTAGAAGCAGATAATTTCTTTTAAAGCTTCGTATCATGATTTTGTTCATAAAGTGTTACAATTAAATCTACAAGTTTAAATTTTAAAATAAAAAAATACTATGCTAAAAACAATATTTTAAACTATATAGTATAATGACTAAATGTGTAAAGTTATTTTTTGGAGCAGACTCAATTAAACACTGTACATTTAAACTAAATCATTTTAATTATTATTTATGTTTTAAAAGTTTTTTTCTAAAAATTTTGCAGAATAAAAATGTTAAAGAATATACATTAACTGTAGAAGTATTTGTATTACATTCTAACATCTTACTAGTTTATAAAGTCTACTTGAGAATTATAATGGTCAAGTTTTTAAACTTGTTAGTTTGTTTGGGTTTAAAATAGCATTTTGTAACTTAAAATATTGTTTGAAGTACTTACATTCATTGTTTAAAGTTTTTCTTATAACCAAAACTAAACTCTGCTTGCGATTAAAATGCATTTGCACTAACAAACTAAACTTTTTTTGTTAAACCAAACGTTAAAAAAATCAACAGATTAAAGAACCTGGCTACAATTTTCTTTTATACAAACATGCTTGTTAAAACCATAGTAATCGATTCAAATTGCTAAAAACAATTTTTCTAAAATTTTGTTACAGTATTTAAAAAAGTCAGACTATAAAACTAAAAAATATCTTAACAGTTTTAAAGTGTAAAAAACATAAACCTCTAGAGCTACCTATATTTTTCATAGTTTTATTGTTCACTACGTAACACTGACTAAGAAGAATATCGTACTTGAATGACGGAATAAGAGCATTTTATATCCTAACAAAAACAATTTTTCAACACATATTTCCCACAACACTTTAGGTAAACTATAAGTAAATAAAAGTATAAAACTAATAAACTTTTGTTTTACTGTATAAGTTATTAGGAGTACCAAAATTGATGTTTAGTATTTTGATGGTAAATTATTTTATTCAAACTTTAAATTAAAAATTTAGTTAAAACTATTTGATGAGACTTAAATAATTATGCTTTAAGTATACTTATTTGTTTGAAATAATTAAAAAAAAAGCCTACCAACCAAGTAATTCTTAAAAAAAGCATTTAAAGATAAGTAAAGTTATTTTTTTTTTATAAACAACACTAAAAAAAACAACAAACTTAAATGGCTAATTATTTTATAAGTATGATTTGAGTATTTCATAAACTGTCATTGTTAATCAATTCAAAAAAGGATATCTGGCGTTTTATAAATATATCTTGCTTTTAATTTAACTTGAAAAATTTATAGTAGTAACCTTATAATAAAACGAATGTTTATGCACTGCTTTGGTTTATTACCTGGTTTCGGTGATCGTTAGCCGACCTTGTCAAATAAATTCAAAACAGTATAAACCAGTAGTAGTAACCTTAAAGAATAAGAGAAATTTTCTAAACTTATATCACAATTTTTTAATGAAACAAAAAAAAAATTTAATGTTAAGAGTCTACGCTATTAACTTAAAATGTCAGCTCTTTTACTATAATTGGCTAGTGCTAAATAAATTAACAAAAAAAAAATTTACAATAATTTTTAACGATAGTTAAAATATGTTTTGTATATATTTTAACAAGTTATATTTTAAATCTCAGTAAAATACATCACTTTTAAAATATAATCACAAGTGTAAAATCTTTGAGTTTTAAAATACTAACACTAGTTAGAAAAAACTAAATCAACTGTTGTTGTAAAACTGTGTAGGCGTTTTTTGTTATGTAGAAGCTTTAGGTACATTTTACAACAAAATCTCAATTTGTTTCGTGTTACTTAATAACAATACTGTCATACAGTAGTTTATTCATATTTTAACAGTGTTTAACAGTATTTTCATTATAAAATTTACAGAATTCATAGACTAAAGTAATCACGAATATGCAATAGTAACGCATTTAATGAAATTTTATGAGTAAATTTGTAAAATAAAAACTGGTTTGCGATATAAAAATTACATTAAAAATAAAAAATAAAAGATTTTTTTTTTAATTATTTGCTACACAGAAAAAGTTAATAAATTGAACATAAAAATGTGTTTAAAAACTTTAAAGTTTATTAGCGTTCTAAACTTATAGTTAAAACTGTTTCAAATAAAAAGAACGAATCCTAAGTTTGTATATCATGTTACTTCTTTTTCGCACCAGATTAACTGTCATCAAAACTTTCGTTCAATTTTTTTAATTCTCGATAGCTGCTATAATTGTGGCTAATATTCATAGATATTAATTTAATTAATATACTATTGTTTATAGTTTTCTTATGGTTTTATCAGTTTTAAAATAGATTTGTTTTATAATGACCATTATAGCTTTTATTTTTGTCTTATATTGCCAAATGTAACCGAAAAAGCCAACATAAATCGAGTACTATTAACAAATAAACTTATTGGTAAAAAGTATGCTGAAAATCATAGTTTTTGTGCTTGACAAGAACAATTGCTATTAATACTTTGTATTAGTTATGTATGTGTTTTTAGTCGAATAAATCAGAATTTTTTTTTATTCAAAAGTATAAGAGTTAAGAGAACAGCTTAGTATACAAAAAAAATTTATACAGTTATTTGTAAAATATTAAAAAGTTATGCAAAAAAAAATTGAATACTAATTCTAAAAAGTAAAACTTTTTTTTTTCTTAGAAGCACAGATGTATTTACTTTTACAGTTTTACTTATTTGAAAAAATTGTTTTAAGTTCTAAACCTGAGTTTATTATTCTTTTTTTTTTAATTTAAACACACTAATTTTTTTATGATAAGTTATTATGAGTTAGTTATTTATTTAATTTAAGTTTGAAACATTAAAAGTTATTTTTTTTAACCATTGATGTAGTCTTTCTATACATCAGGTCAATAACTTTTGGTCGGTGTGTAACTTAAATTTTTGATATTTTTGAATAGTTGATGAAGAAAACTTTTAAGTGCTCATGTAAGTATTTTAACAATACGATGTACAATACAGTTATTTTTGGGCTGAATATTCTACACATGTGTCGCTGATTGGCTGATTTATTTTCATAGAGATAAAACTATCCAACCGTAAATTTTGATGCTTATATCATATTTTAAAGCCACAAGTTGTTACAAGTTAGCAAAAGACTTAATTTAAAATTCAAAAATCTGTTCTTAAATATTAAACCTTACTATTTTCAGAAATTTGTAAACAATTTAACTGTAATACATCTGTAGGATGAGAAAAAATTATTAAATAATAATTTAACTTAATAATAATTATTTAATTAGGATTATTTATTTTTACTGCTAATATAAGGTTATGAGTGGTGGGGTTCATTATTTTGGTTTAAAAATTCACAGTTATTACCTAGGATGAAGTTGCACCAATGTCAAGGTGAAATTATATTGAATTTAATGTCTTTCTAACCATCATTTTAGGCTTAAAATAAATGTTTTATGCTAACTATGTTTAGCCTGAAATATACTTTGTTTTAAACAAGAATTAAATACATAATGCACATAAATAAAATTTATTTATGACAAACTAAAGTATTCGATTGATTATGTTTTACAATATCATAATCAATATAAAAAATTGAAATAATTTAATTGCTTTATATTGTTTAATAAAAGCAATTATATATTTAAGTTTTATTAATTTATGATATATAACTCAATTTATGTACTTATAAATATAAATTTTTAGCCAAAAATTATAGTTAAGAATACAACAAATACAATATAACTTCAGTTAGATATTGGTGCAACATCATACTAGATAATTATCAAATTCACATTGGCTTTTATGTAATAAAATATATATAGGATTGCCACACACTAATGAGCTCAGAGAAATTTCAAATAATAGAAAATCTCAAGGAAACTCTGGAAATTTTTATTTTTTTTAAACTTTGGGAAACTCAAAGCAGTTTTAAGATTTTTAAGAAAACCTCAGGAAATTTTTTAAACAGTTTATTAAAAGTATTTAAGGATTTGAAAAAAACTCCAGGAAGGTTAAGGTTACCCAGAATATTTTGTGACTCAAAGAGTGGCAAACAAGTATATATTAGGATTTAATTTTTATTATTTCTTGAAGTATTAGCTTATAATATTTACAGTTATAGTTAGTTTTAATTAAGTTCAGGTTAAATGTATAAAATAAAGTTCACAGGGTAACTTAGGCCTCTGATTGTTTTTATAACTTTGTTTTGGATCTAAAACATTGTTTGAACAACAGATATCTAATTTGCCACAAGAACTTTTTGTTAAGGGTATAGGGGGTTAAAAGCCAATCACTTCCATGTTTTTGTTTATTTATATAACTATGATTCTTCCATTAAATAAACAAAAGGAAATTACAGTTGAGGCCAGGGGGTTGCATCCATGTAAGATACTAACTAAATTTTTAAAACATATATGTTTTATATTTAAAGGGTATCTTTAAGAAGTACGCATCCGTGTAAGGTACGCACAAATTTTTCAAAATATTTATCTATTACATTCAAAGAGTATCTTTAACAAGTATGCATCCGTGTAAGGTAAGAATAAACTTAGGGGCATAGGGGGGTTAAAACACTTTTTTTAGAAATAAATATTAGTTAAAGGTTAGTTAAAGGTCAGTTATTCATTAAGAAAAAGTGTAACCCCCTTTTAAAAATAAATTTAGGGGCATAGGGGAGTTAAAAAACTTTTTTCGCAATGTGATCTTGTTTTGTATAGTTTTTAATAAGCTACAAGTTGCTTTTTACAGACTTTAAAAATTCAAAATATTTTTTGAGATATAGCCGGTCAAATTCTGAGGCAACAATAGTTTCCATATTGGAGGCACAACTAAAAAAGCAAATAACTAGAATTCACTAAAGATATACCTCCAAGCATTTTTGAAATTACTATCACAAATTTTTAGGAAATGTTCCTTGCAATATTTAAAAATACTGGTGCAATTAATATTAAAATTATTAAAAAATATATATAAAAAATAAAACATTTTTTGTTTTTTTGTTATAAAATTTTTATTTTATTTTATTTTTTCAAAAGACTTTTCTAAACATTGCAAGGAACATTTTCTAAAAATTTGAGGTAGTTATCTCAAAAAACCTAGGAGAATATATATTCTTAGTGATTTCTAGTTATTTGCTGTTTTAGTTGTGCCTCCCATAAAGAACCTATTGTTGCCTCCGACTTTGACCGGTTATATCTCAAAGATTGTTTTGAATTTTTTAAATCTGTAAATAGCATCTTGTAGCTCAGTAAAAACTATATAAAATAAGATCACATTCTGAAAAAAGTGTTTTAACCCCCCTATGCCCTTAAATTTATCCTTATCTTACACGGATGCGTACTTCTTAAAGATACTCTTTGAATGTAATAGATAAATAATAATTGGCTTTTTATTTATTTTTTATAATTATATGTGGTTACTTACACAATTATATAAATAAATAAAAATATGGAAGTGGTGGGCTTTGAACTCTTACACAGGTGTTTACACTGCTTTAACTTTTCGTCCATGTTGTCTGTGGTAAAGCAGCACATTTTCCGTTTATTAATGTAAAAATTTTAACAACTTTTCAAAAGTTTTTGCATTGAATAATTCATTTATTCATAAATACTAATTCAATAAAAATATGATAACATAATTAATTATGTACCAATTTTGTTAACATAACAAAACAACTAAATTAACATTTAAATTAATTTAATCGTTATTTTTAATCAAGTATAATACTTGCTATTTAAAAAACTACAAAAAAACAAAACAAAATTATACGTTATACACACAACAAGTTAATACATAAAACAAACAAGATAATTGACTTACTTAAACTAAATAAAAGTAATAGTTACTTTAATTTAAACTGTTATGCCTAAGTATAAGCTTAATATTTTAACCTACAATTAATAAAGTTTTTTGAATCCTACGCCTACCCCTTACACTCATTTTATTTCTAAACTATATGGGTCTCATAAAATTTACTCCTTTATTAAACTAACTCTTAATTATTTTTAGAGTTTTGTTTTTCAATAATTTTAAAATTTTTTCAACTATACTTTTATGTTTATTTTCGCAAAAAAAAATTATTTTAAGTTTATATTAAAAACTTGCTTGAACATTTTTTTTACTATTTTTTGTTTATATGTGATAAAAATCTCGAATCAAGATGTTTTGTAAGCGTTTTGTGTTATTTTTTATTTAAAATTTTGTTTTATCTGAGTGTTTTCAATGAAAACAGCTTAAATACAAATGAAAAATATTTTTAAAAAAACAAAGAATTAATAAAATTCATTACTAAACGGGTTATCAACCAATGAGAATTTAAAATAAAGTTTTTGATTGTACGAACCTTGATTTAATTCCTTTGGTAAACCTGTTTTGACCATACATTTGATATTCTGTCATTTATGTATTAAAGGGTTATAAGTAGAATTCAAAATGTTTTTAAATTGTATTCTTGTCTCTTAAAACGTGAAATTTTATTTATACTTAATTTATCTATAAACTTCTCATCAAACCATATTTTAATAATATTTTGATATTTACATACAAAAAATTGATCTATATATGTCGTTTAAAAGACGTTTTATTGTTTATTTTATTTACAATATGTACTAAACACCATTGTTTTTATTAAAACTGATTAAGTTATAACGTTTTTAGGTTTTTTTATTTTTTCTGAGTTTTAACATAAAAATTTAATCACTATTGATTATTTTATATTTTTTTACACAAAAGTAGGTTTATTTTAATTGTTTATTCTAAAATTTACGTAAATTTGGTTTTTTATAGGTAATTTAAAAAAAATTATTAATACTTAGTGGTTTATAAAAAAACTAACTAAATTATTAAAAACAAAATGTTTCATGTTATGTTACTTAAATTAGTTATTTTTCAAGTTAACTTAGTTCATCTAAGTTTAAAATATTAGAGTTGTTTTAGATTTTTTATTAACAATATGTTTGCTTTTTTAATGTTATCGCGTCATTTTGTCCCTGGTTTTGTAAAAATTGAAAAAATTCAAAACTTTTTTATACTCACTAGCGCATTAAATTTTAAACAAACCAGCGACGCATTGGTGGAATATTCAGCAGGTTATTTTTACTTGCAAAATAATCATTTAAATCAAAATTTACAAAAAAAATAATGATTGTTCTTAATAATATTTTATTAAACACAATTTAGAAATCGACTTTCAAAAGCATAGTAAAAGACCCTAATGTACTGAAAGACATCACGAGCTACATATGATTTTTTTATTTTAAATATTTGGGTCTCCATAAATTATATTTTAAAAATTAAGAACTATGAATTTTTAATAAAAAAAAAAATAAAATCATCAAAAGCAAAAAAAAATTAAAAAAAAAACTTTAACTTAATTCATAAACTAAATAAAGGTGGAGTAAAAAAACCTGCCTAGTAAATCACTCTCAAGCGTTTATCTTAATGTAATTTAAAAAAAAGATAAATATGTAATATCAAATTATTTTTACAATTGTTAACATTTATATATACCTATAAAGTTGACTATATCGTTAAAATAATATGCAAAACTAGCAAATAAAAAACGTTTCAACTGTACAACATGTTAATTTCTTTTTGAAAACTAGAAATTACAAAAGTGTAAAAGTATTTTTTATTGCTGTTTTAATATAATTATCATATTTAAGAAAAATTTTATAGAGGCATTTTTGATATATGTATATTATCTATTTTTGTAAGTTTTCAAAAACTTTATTTTTCAAAATATAAAGAATTGCCTCTATCTCTATGGACCTTTCATTAAATCATCTAAAACTGTGTACAATGTCATTTTGTGATAATAGCACACAATTCCAATAACTCCAAGGTCGCTTCTTTTTGGTAGAATACAGTTTGCATTGAGTGGTTTTCGGAAAACCGAAAAAAGCTAGCATGAAATTGTCAACAAATCTTCCCAAACTTTCTAAGGGCATTCTTTTAGTATTTGCAAATTGTTAGAAATAGTTATCTGAAAACTCAAAGGTCGCCGTTTTTAAGAGCTCCCAAATAAACATGCATTATTTTAGCTGTTATGTAGTAATATAAAATCACCTGCAGTTCAAACTTTTTATAAAGAATTTTTTACGATAATATTCTAACACCTAGTCCAGTCTTTTAATTAGTTTGCACTTATTAATGGTTTACATTTTTAAATTTTAACCTTTTGTAATTGCAAGTCTCTCAGTAGTCAGTGTTTCATAACTTTTGGCATTATTAATGTTTATTTGATAATTTTTAGCAATTTTAGAATAGTTTCCGAATTTGCATATGTTTAATATTTTTGCTTCTAATTTAATTCGTATGGCTTTTAGCTGGTTAAAATATTGCAACCCTGTTTCAGAGTCAATATGTAAATAAAATTTTTTATTAAGCATTACCCATCGTGTACGAATTCTTACTTTTTGCAGTCCAACTTTTTTTTGATCTCTAACATTTCTAATTGTTTGAAATAGTTAAATAGTTTTCTTTACGGTTTATTGATTTCGTTTAATAGATATAATTTTACAAATAATTTGATATTTATTTATGTATTATTTTTAAAAAAAATATTTAATGTTGTAAAGTTTATTAGTCTCATTTTTCAAAGAGCTTTTCGTTTTAGAGTTTAAATTTTTCTTCTTTTTCATTTTTAGCTCACTATAATTTTGATTAAGTTTGGGTATGCAATTTGATGACCGAGAGGTCTTTTTGCTATCCAGGTCATAGAACCAAAAAATTTTTGAGAACTTTTTTTTTGTTTTTGTTCAATAAAGTAAACTAAACAAATAACAATCAAGTAACAAGGAAGTAACAATCAAGTAAGCCTCATATTTTAATTACTTTGTGTACTTTTTTGATCCCAGTAAGTTTAGTTTGTCAAAACATATGCACCATACATGCCTAAACTCCCATAATTAAAGACTTTTCTTCGTTACTGTACTATTTTTGTTGTATAAACTAACAGTTTACAATTTTCTGCCTAATGAAAGTTTTAGATTAGATATAAAATAAAAACTATTAGGTTGTTTCCCTCATTCAAAACATTTATGCAGCATGTTCAAGCAAGTTTTTACATAATATAAGAAACCATTAAAAAAAGTGAAAGATTACAACTATGAGCTGACTATGACCTTTTGGTCATCAAACTACACACCATTTGCTTGTAAACACTATTTTGAGCTGTTAAAGTTAGTTAAAGTTTTTTTTAATATAAATTTACCAAGTAATGAACTTGAGTTAAAAAAAGGTAAACACTCCTTCTTAACTACACCAAAACATTTATATAAATTTTAAGAGTCAAAAATTTTTTGTCTATAATAATATTACTGTGTCTACTTGTCTACTATTACACGACAAAAGTTATATATAAGATAAAAATAGTACCCTTAGTCCTGAATTTTAAAACCATGAGAAAAATTGTCATATGTTGTAAATGCAGTAACTTAGTCTGTTGAACATAAAAATGCTGATAGATAGTTTGAAAAACTTCAATTATTATCAATTAAAAAATATTATAATGAATAAGGTTTGAAAACTTCTTTAGACAAGTTTTTTACAACATATCACTTTTATTTAACAAAAAAAAAGCAGAATAATGAACTTATTTTCACAGTTAAACCCAAATTGAGCTTAACTAGAGTTAGAGACTTATTAATTAGTTTTTTTATTTTTGAAAAAATTTGGTACTTTCTAAAAACTTCCTAAAATATATTCATAAAATTAACTTATTTATTACAATTAAATATTGAAAATATTATATTATGAAGTTCATCTGTGTCTTGCTAAATCTTTTTTTGAATATTGGTAAGATGTTTGTGAACTATTACAAGTTTTTTTTCGAATTATTTTTTTGAGTAGACGGTGTGTTTCTTTCTTTAAAAAAATTTAATTTTTGAGTCTTATTTTTATATAATTAAAGCAATATTGGTAGAATTTCATTATTTGTCAGTACAAATGATTTTGATTTTTTTGTGGTTTCTTAAAGAAATTAAGGATCAGCTTGTTTTTTAAAATCATTACAAATTTTTTATTTTCTTTCTAAATAAGCATTTGGTTTTTGTAAGCTAAGTTTTACCAAAATCAAGGCATTAATTATAAAATTTCAGTACAAATGCTAGATAACTTATGAATTTCTAAAATAACTTTTTAAATCAATTTGTATCATTAAAAATAGATTTTTAAGTTATTTTCCTTTTAAATAAGCATGTGTACTTTGTAACACAACACTCTGAAAAAAGACCATTATTTTTTATGTCTTGGTTTCATCATGAATCAAATTCCAAAATATAAAATTTTGTGATATTTTTCCGGAATAATTTATTTTTTGTGATATTTTCCGGAATAATTTTCCGGAACTAACTAAATGTAAAAAAAAAATCTATTACTGATATGCAATGCAGTTACAACTATTATAATAAGTTTTGCTGTTTATTCTGGTTCTAAGGTAAACTGTGACTTGGTCAACAAAGACTAAGGAAAATATCAGTTTGAATCAGTTGAATCCAAGCAAATCAGTTTAAAAACATAAAGTTCTGTGAATATACTCTATTTTAAAAACTGTAAAAATCTTTAAATCTTTTATTATAATTATAAATGTCTCAAAACCAGACAATACCTTTTTATCTATTTTTTGAAAAGGTTTGTTTGATATTAAGGTCAACTTTTTAAGAAATTTTTTATACTGTTTACTCTTAAAAGTGTCTATCGAAAAATTCCACAAAAAGTTAAATAAACTACACAAGTCTATCAGCTTCACATATGAATTAGGTGGAAACGAACTTCCATTTTTGGACATTAATATCAAACTAAAGAGAGAGGAAATAACAACAAAGGTACATAAAAAAGAAATTGATACAGATGTCATTTTAAATTTTAGTGCAGTGGCACCAATTAAATGGAAAAGAGCTCTAATACTGTGGTTTGTAAACAGAGCGAGAGTTATAGTTTCTACGCATAACATTTACAAACAAGAAATCACAAGCTTAAAAGAAAAGTTCTTTAAGAATGGATATCCAAAGAAATTTGTTGATGACATAATTGAAAGATCTCTTGATATTAATAAAGACTGCACTAAACAAAAACTAAGTAACTCAGACTTCAAAAATGTTGTAAAGGTACCTTATATTGGAAAACCTAGTATCGAGTATAAAAAGAAACTAGAAAAGCTTCTAAACAACTACATCGAAGAATTCAAAGTAATTTTTACCACAACAAAAGTAAGCAATTACTTTAGTAATAAAGATAAGACACCCCATGAATTAAAATCAAACGTGGTCTATGAGTACAAATGCTCTTATGATAAGAGTATCCAATATATTGGATTCACTTCACGACCATTAGTAGAAAGAATTAAAGAACATTTAAAGGGCAAAACATCGGTATCGGACCATATTAGCAATTGTAATGTTTGTAAAAATGAAAAAATAACTGCTAATAATTTTGGAATTTTGAAAGAATGTAGAAATAAATTTGAGACCCTAATAAGTGAAGCTCTACTAATTAAACGCTATAATCCAACTTTAAATAAACAATTAATTAAACCGGGTATTACCCATACATTAAGAATTTTTGATTAGTTTGATATATATTAGTGTAACAATTTGTTAGTACTTATGTAAAATGTTTTTTTTGTATTAGAGTTTATAATCTTAATTTATAAAATTTTTTATATAATGTATCACTTAGAAATTTTTTTTGTATACTTAGTTGTTTATCACTAATTTTATTTATTTTTGCACAGTAATTTGTTGATAATGACTTATTGAAAGTCGAAACGTCGTCATGCGAATAAATTTTAAACGTAGAATGTGTTTCTTACTGAATTGGTATCTTTTAATTTTGTTTTCTCTTTAACACTATACATTTATGCTGACAACACTTCAGCTTATTTTTATTAAAAGGTCTTACTATTTCCTTTTAATCCATTTCTATAGGTTGTTCTTTGTTTTGATTTTCTAGATCTTTTAATTTTTATCTTAAAATATGACAAAACCACTGTATTAATCTTCAAAAGTTTTTTGTAAACTAGGTTGATTTACAAACTTATTTTTCTAATTAGTTCTTTGTATGCACTATTCTCTTGAGTATGCTTTTTGAAAACAGCTAAAAGTCACGTACTTAACAAGAAATGCTTTTCTAAAAGTAATGTCTTAGAAAATTTTGTTTTGAACACATAGTTTTTGGCTCAAAAGTGATACTCAACAGTAAAAAATTTAAAAAGAGCCTAATCAAGAGGAAGATTACTGTGCTTGCTTTTTTTGTTTAAACTTTTTTTTTTTTCTATTTTTTAAATTTAAAGATAGTTGTCAATTTAAGTTATAAATAAACACCTTTTTTTAAATTAGCTACTTGTTTTTTCTAAATAGGTTTGAGCTAGGCTTCCATTTTTAATTTAATTTATGAATTTTCTGGTATAATAAACTGTACTGCTTATTAATACATATTTCATAGAGTTTTTTGTTTACTAGCCTTCATTTTACACAGAGTAAATAGGTATTATAAATAAAACATGGTTTTAGAAAGTGTTTTACCAGAGAATGAAATACCAAATATTTCATTTTCAAATTACATGATAGAGATGCTTAAGAAAGATGAAGGCTCAATAGCATATGTGAGTCATTAAGTTCTTTTAAATTCACGTAAAACACTTAAATTTTTATCATTTTATCCTAAACAGCTTCTTTAAAAATTAAAAAATATTTTTTGTTCTTACTTTAAATTAAAGTATTTAATAATAGTTTTCAATTGTTTTTTTTTCATTAATTTTTTTTAGAGAATAAAATAACACACAGACACAAATTAGAAAAACAGTTGGCATTTATTTTCAAAGATTAATTAAAAAAAAATTAGAATTTTGGTTTTGAAGCTTTTTAAAAATACTAAAGATATTTGTTTTTGTAGGTTGAAGTTGCTTCAAACACAAAGTTTACATGTGCAGAAGTAATTGAAAAAATTAAACAACTAGCAAGCGCATTAACCAAAAGTGGTCTAAAAAAACAAGAAGTAGTAGCAGTCTGCATTGGAAATTCAGTTTACTATCCAGTTATAATTTTAGCTGTAAATGCTTGCAATGCAACTATGTCACCCTGTAATCCAAATTACACTGAATGTGAGTGTTTTTTATTATAACATCAAAGGAAATTAATATCTATTTATATAATATATCAGCTTAATCAAAACTTTTTGAACTTAAAAGCTAATTCTTAGAAACATTGACTTTGAACTTTAAAATCCTATAAGCTTAACACATTACTAATTAATTCTATAATTTAAACTACATAAAAACGTAAGTTTTTGAATTCGTTTAGTATAAATTTTGTGTTTTTCTTGGCTTGTTCTATTTGTATTGTTGCATATCTTTAAAATTTTTATTGATTATTTATATTTTGTCTATGTAGTTTACTATTTACCTACACTGATTTAAAATATACTATTTTTATTTAAAGCAGAACTTGTTAAACAATTCAAATTGTGCCAACCTTCATATATAATCACTGACTTCAACCAAATGGACAAAATTCAAAAAGTTGCAAGCCAAGTGAAATCAGTTAAAGTATGTATTTATAACACTCATTTTGCTTAGTTAAATATACTTACTTGAACGTATTAAATATTTTATTTTTATAGGAAGTTTTTACTTTGAAGAAAAAGCATAGGTTTTCTAAAACAACAGTTGTAGATATGATCAAAAATGACAATGGTGAAGGTTCATAAAATTTATGTATTTCTTTTTTGTTTAAGTTTCTATTTTGAGTAAAGAACTGTGTGTTAAAAAGTATAAAGTTTTAAAAACATCTAAACTTCCAGTAGTTTAAAAGCTTTAGAAAATATAAAAAAACTAAATGATATAAAAAATAAGCATTTAGTAAGTTTTTTTTGTAATTGATTTAAATCAAACAACGTTTTTTGAAAATAACACAAATATAAACCTAAATTTTTATCTGTGTGTATACTGTTGCAATGACAAATAATCTTTTAAATAGATTCTAATGAGATTAAAAACAATTATAGTTTTAAATTTAAGTGTAAAATATAACCAACAACAAACAGAAAACACAATGAATCTCAGAATATAACAAAATGGCTTAACCAAATGATAAAAGGCATAATCAATTTTTTGTTTATATAACTTTGATTTGTTAATATTAACAAAAATAGCTTCAGTTCTTAATTTAAAACTCAAGTATATTTTCTTAGTATACTAAAACTTTAAGTACAGCTACTTTGAATGCAATAAATAAATTATCAATACGTGAATATTTGATAAAGAATCCTTTCTGTTTCTTTATAAAGTTTTATGTCATTTATTTTATTTGAGATTTTTTGTGATTTTCATTTGTTGACTATTCGTTTGCACCTTAATAAATAATAACGAACACTTATGGTTTTATTAGAAACTGTATAAGTTTTTTTTTTATGTTTCATTGAAATTGTATACACAATTCAAACTAATGAAAGTTGTAGTACTATAGTTGTGTAATAATAAACAATCATTTTTTAATCAGCTTATATGAAACAATATTTTATTTTTAAGAGGTTAAGATATATGTATGACTAGAAGTATTAAATTTATACAGACTATAATAAAGACATTCAAGTTAATCCAGAAGAAGATGTTGCAATGTTACCATATTCAAGTGGTACAACAGGACTTCCAAAAGGAGTTATGCTAACTCATAAGAATTGTGTTACTTTGAATGCCATGTGCCAGTAAGTATACTTGTAGTATAATTGATAGAATGTTTTAAACGTACGCTGATTTTTTAAATAAATATAGTGCACATTGTTGCTTGTGTTGATCATTATAATTTGATTTCCCCAAAAACTTACATTTATTAATTTTTGTAAAAATTTGTTATCTGTTTTCAATTTAGTAGTTTTTAAGCGGAAACAATTTTTTTATAAATAAATTGGTACAAATGATTAGGATGAATACTATGCAGGTAGTATGCCTTTTTAAAAAAAGAATGTGACAGCGTGTGATAAATTGTACAATAAAAATATAATTTGTTTTAATATCAAATTGAAAGCTTTTAAACTATTGAAAGATCTCTTTTTTAGTGTTTTTGTTTTAAGAATTGAGTTAGTTTTTTTTATCAATGGTTTTTTAACTAATTTTTATTTTAAATAAACTAATAAAGTAAACCTAGACTAAATATATGCTAAATTTTTTTATCAGTTTTTTATTTGTTATTAATTTCTTCATCAGTTTATAAGTACAATCAAGAATATGTATTTTATTTTAGCTTTTAAGATATGAAATATTTTTTAATATTGCAGATAAAACTAACTACCTATTTGTAAAACTTAAGACTAAAAGAATAAAAATTTATCAAAAATTATTACTGTGAAATCTCATAATTTTAATTTCGTTTGTTTGCCTTTTTTTGTTTATTTTTTGTTTTTCACTTTTTTAGATATAAATTTGAAGATAAGAAGTTAGCAAATAGTTCTAATTATATATATTTTTTGTTTTAAGCTTAATGAGTAAGTATTAAAAACTACTCAAAATATTTATTATATTTAATTTATTTAGCATAAAAATCCAACATACTTTCTTATATGATAGTATTTCATAAATACTTATTTACATTGTCAGAAAATTTTACTGTTTTTACAATTTAACATCTTTATTCAAACTATACATTAAAAAAATTCTATTGCGTTATACTAGATTTGAATTTTCAAATCAAAGCTAATTAATAAAGAAATATAATTTAGTAGTTAAGTAAAGAAATATATTTCGTAAATAAGATTCTTGAATTATACGTTCAATTTATCATAGGTAATATGTATTCTATTTGAATAAGTTTACTTATATAAGCACTGACGAGGTCTTTGACCGAAACTTAGTTTGCATAATAAAGTCTTGAAAGAATAAAATATATAGATAATGTTTAAGTATTCAACCTGTTTTTAGTCTATAGCTTTGATTTAATATGAATAAAAACAAAAAAAAAGTAAAGTTTTTTTTATATATGCTTGTTTAACGAAATGCATAACAAAATATATTTTTCATTTTTTTAAGGGTTATAAAACTAAGATACATTTTTCAGTTTAGAATTCAAAATAGCTTGAAATTTTATTCTAACCTTATATTGCTCAGCTTTTTTTTTAGTTTAAGTCATGTTAGAGTAGCTAATAACATTATAAAACTATTCAGAAATAAATAACAATGATAAAATAAAAACATGATAAATTTTTGAAGATCGCAAAAACATTACATACTTATGAACTTAAAAAATCTTTATTATAGTTGATTTTAAATAAAGTTTTTGTCTTAGCTAATTTATTATTCTTGAACTGTTGATACTTTTTGTTGTTTTATCTTTAGAACATGATTATTAATTTATTTTAACAAATTATTCAAAAACTGTTCAGAATAGGACCACCGGAAACGGGAGTGCACTGCCACGTGTTGCCCCTCTTCCATGCTTACGGCCTCCTCTACATGTTCCTGCTCATCGGTGAGATGCCCTTCGTCATCATGGATAGGTTTCGTATTAGGGAGTTTTGTCTCGCCGTTGAAAAGTACAAGGTAAGATAAACTATATTCAGTTGTTTTTAAGTACACTACTACACTATAGAATACATTGAAAAGATTTTTCTATAAATTAAGTTATAGATGTAATATATTAATCTTACCTCTTTTAAAACATTTTTTTCATTTTTTACAGATTACCTCACTAGGTGGGGTACCATCCGTTTTAACTGCGTTGAGCAAGAGCACCCTAGTGAACGAATATGATCTTTCTTCCTTGAAGTTTGTTAGTAGCGGGGCTGCAGCCCTGTCTCCTGAAGTTCAAAAGAATACCCAAGACAAAATGAACGTACAAGTTGCGCAAGGTTTTTTTATTTAAAATAGTGAGCAAAACAAATCGAATGAAATTTTAATCCTTTTGTAAATTAAACTTATACAAAAGGTTCTAATAATGTAGAGTAAAATTTATTATAACTCACCTTAATTAATTTTTGTTGTACAACGATGACTATTTGTATTTCTTAAAAACCTTTTTCGTATATGCTTACAGATTTTTGGGTGTATTTATATATTTTCATAATTCATTTTTTTCATAAAGATTTTTCGATAGGTTATGACAGGGTTGCCACTTTACCTGGAAACCTGGAAAAACCTTGAAAAACCTGGAATTCGACAATTTAGGCAAAAATAATCTGGAAAAACCTGGAATTTGAGAAATTTTGAAAAACACCTGGAAAAACCTGGAATTTTGATCGAAAAACCTGGAATTTTTAATAATTTTAACATTTTCAGTACTAAAATTTCAATTTGACACAAAAAATCTATCATATAAATGAATTTTTTTTGACATGATAAAAAAAATTTTTATTAAAAAACAAATTTAAAGTAACTTTACAGCATCTTTTAAATGTTTTTGTACTATTTAACACAGTTTCTTTTATAGAAATTAATTTAATACTAAAAATAGACCCAAAAATGTTTACTTTTAAAAACCTGGAAGAAATTTGGAAAACCTGGAAAAAATTTGGAAAAAATGAGTGGCACCCTGGTTATGATAATAAAAATTAATATCACCATTATTATTTAAATAGCAGACGATAAAAAACTTAACTTTTTTTTTGCTAACAAAAAATAGTTAAACTTAAGGAAGAGAACACTAACAACAGCTTTGATCAATAAATACGAAAAGTAAAACATTATTTATTAACAAATTTATATTAAGCAGTTCATTAAATCTCAACATTATTTTAATCTATATAAAGGTTGGGGATTGACAGAATGTACAGTCATAGCAACTTCAAAAATCCCGGGATGTCCGATTGGATCCGTTGGGTTACTAATGCCCCACACGAAATTAAAAGTTTGAATTGTTTTAATTTCAAGCTTCTTAAAAATAAAGTTCTCAAACACTGCTTGCTTTTTAGTATTTATTGAAATATAGTTTTATTATTATTTTGCATTTGAAAAGTAAGAAAATCATCAATGAAAACATGCTTACAAAATTAATTTTTGTTGACATTTATAGAACAAACCTAGAAATTTTTGGTTTAAAAAATTTATATCTATTTTAACAATTTATCTTCTACTTTTGGTAAAAAATATATTGCAAGTTGAAAATTTTAAAACCAAATTATTAATTACAACCACTGACCTTATAAGAAGGGGTACAAAATATCACTCTTAATTTTTCAAAAAGATTGTAGAATACTATTCAATAAAGTAATTTTATTTCTCGCAAAATAATAGGTAAAACTACTTAAAAATTTTGTTTTACCTCTATGTTTTCTCTATACATTTAAATAGTATAGATTTTTTTTTTGTATTTAAGATTTCAATAGATTTAGCACTGTATTTTTATTTACGAAATTATAAAAGGTAGTTATAGTTTCCTATATTTTTTAGTTAATTTTTTTTAATTCATTTCCGTAACCATTGATTGCTTTTTTTATCTAGAAAACTAAAGGTTTAAAATGTTTTATATTTCAGTAGGAGGTTAAAAAATGTAAAAAGGATGAAATTCTTTAATTTTTTATAAAATGTTTATTAGTAGTAAAACTTAAAAAGATTAAAGTTCTTATTTTTAAAAAGTGGTTTATCAAATAATTCCTTTTTGATACAAGGTGTTTCGAAATATTATAAAAAGAGGTTTTAGGTTTTTATAAACAAATTATAAGAAATCCATTAGGTAAAATAATGATCATTAAACAAAAAAGATAATAAATTTTGTTGCACCAGTGAGGTTAAGTAAATATCATCAACATGTTATCTCCACTTATAAGTTAATATTTAACTATTGATGTAATAAATATTTACAAGAGATTTAAACTTATAAACTTTTTTTATATTGTTTTTAAAAGGTCGTCGACCCAAAAACAAACAAGGAGCTTGGCTCTAATAAAAGTGGAGAAATTTGCGTTACTGGTCCGCAGGTTTTTTATATATTAATTGTTTTCATTCTAAAATTTTTTAATTACAATTTCGCATATACTTTCGTTAAAACGTAAGATGTACAGTACTCAACTATTACTAAATTTGGTTTACCAAAATTTAAAGTATGTAAAGATATTAAAAGTTTAGTATTTTAAACCGGTGAAATAATTTTTTTTTCGTAATTCTCTTTAAGATATTTTTATTTTTGAGCCAAATAACATGTAAAACAATATATGACACAAAACAAGTAAATTTAAACTGTTAGTATTATACTACTTTTATTTAATTTGTTATTTAAAATTAAATACGACAGGTGATGAAAGGCTACTTTGAAAACCCGGAAAAGAACTTAGAAGCGTTTGACGAGCAAGGATGGTTCAGAACAGGAGACATCGGTTACTACACCGAAGAAGGCTTCATATTCCTTGTTGACAGGCTAAAAGAACTCATAAAGTACAAAGGATTTCAGGTACGTTTGAGTTGGGTGCACGACTGTTCAAACTCGGTCAATTTATAATTTGATAACTCAAATTCTTAAAAAAATTAAGAGGCCATATCTCAAAAAGTGTTAGATAAAAAAACGATTGCAAATTTATAAATTGCCTACAAGGACTTTGTTTGATGAATTAAAAGTAATTTTTGAGATACGGGTAAAGTAAGCTTTAGAACATAAATTTTTAGTAATTTTAAAAGCTGTCTTTTATTATCTATTTTTCTTGTAATTGTTTTTTACTATTTTAATCTTTTAACTAGATGTGCACCCGTTTTTGTTTTTCGTTTTTTTCAAAAGTATATTAATTTTTGAGATATTACCATTTAAATATTTTTTTTACAATTTTAATTGTCGGAATTTGAATTGTCATGTAACTGTTTACATTATAAAATTTATCGAGCCTTTACACTATTGACATAATTGCAGGTTCCACCGGCAGAGTTGGAAGGCGTTATAGTTGCACATGAGGGGGTTTCTGACTGCGGAGTGGTTGGAGTTGCTGATTTCAATTGTGGGGAATTACCCAGAGCTTATGTAGTGAGGAGTGATGAAAGTTTGACTGAAGAGGAGCTTCACAGCTACGTCAATGGTAGGAAAAGTTTATTAGTTTAAACTTGGAACAATTTCAAGTACACTAGTATACATGTTATGGGTTTTGAAATAGGAATATTATTAATTTGTTTGATTTGAAAATTAGTTAGCATTTGAATAATTGTGTTTGCTTACTGAAATAAAATGTTTTTGCTAAAATTTGTTATTCAAACTTTCAAGTTGTAATCTTCAATATTCCTAAACAAGCTAGTTAGTTTTATTTGTTATTCCACTTTTTGTTGATATGAGCGCGTGTTTTATAAACTATACATTTTTTTACTATATAGAAACTTTATAAGCTTCTTAAAAAACCTTTGTCTTTCTATTTAAAATAATTGAAATTTACAATTTGACTTATATTCATCAAAATGAAATTTACTTGACCTCATGTTAAATGATAAATTGAAAATAAAGTAATAATGATATTTTCTAACAGAAAGAGTAATCAGTTACAAGCGTTTACGGGGAGGAATTAAGTTTGTTGATAAAATTCCAAGAAACCCAACTGGAAAGATACTAAGGAGAGAGTTGAAGGTTCTTGCAAATAAATCAAAACTGTGAGGATACCATTCCAATCCATTAAAATTTCATATGTCCATTTTCAAAATTACAGCCATAAAAAATACTTAGTTATGTGTTTTATCTAGTTCCTTCAGAGCTGTTTTATAAGTTTTCAACTTTTGTGTAAGACTTTGAAAATATTTAGTTTTAGTTTTTTTTTTAATTCCCAGTAAATTTTCTTAATGTTTGTTATTTGTTGTGTAATATAATTTATATCATTACTAATTATTATATTAGTAACTAAAATTAGTATTATATTACTAATTTTTATTTTGCTGTTACGAAATACTATGCATTTATGTTAAAACATATATTTAGATCATAACAATTATGTTAAGATTTATACTTTAACCTTTTGCTACTTTTGAATCGTAATACCATCTGTAAACTTTTTGTAGATTTTCGAATATCCCTGCCAAAATTAAATATAATTTTTTAAATTGATTTATTATTTTGTGATATGCAATGAATATCGTTTTAGTTTTTAATTATGCAATTTTCTGAATCATAGTTGTAACATTATTTTGGTTTTTTAGCATATAAATTTTTTAAGTGAGAAATATGGTAGTATTTCTTTACATTTGATACGTTTTAAATTGTACAAAGAAAAGTTCGTACAAAAATGAAATTTGTATACATTAATCTAGTATTTCATAAGTTTTGAAAAAATAAATTGATTAGCTTAACTTATTTGTGTTTACAACTTTAAATATTAAGAAGTGCTGTAAGTGTGTACTCAACACTACTTCTACAATTTTTCCACACAAATCAGTATAACAAAAAGTACAGTTTTAATAAAAAAACGTATATATATATATTCAAGCAAAATACTAAGTACTTTAAGTACAAACACGTTTTTGCTTTGAAGTATGTTAAGCTCAAATAAAAATTTTTATGAAATGAATCGGAAAAAAATTGTTTTAGATGAATTAATTTTTAACGAAATTAAATTAACTAAGAATTTTTTTAATCTGTTATTGATTTAGATGTTAAAGTTATTGTATATTGTGCAAAAGAAATTTCAAGTGTTTTTCAAACATGTCTTAACTAAAAATTATACATAAAACATTATTTTTCAAAAATGAGTAGAAGAAAAGTTTAACGTATCTCTAAGACAGTTTATTTTAACTGTTGAAAATATCTTAACGTGCCAATAAAAAGTTTAAGTATAAAAAGTTAAATTAAAATAAGTTAAATGTTTCAAAAAATTGCCTTTGTTTTTAAACAAGAATAATTGTTTCAACTGTTAAACATGCTAATAAAACTGTATCAAAAGTGGTTTCATGACAATTCAAATATTTAAAAAAAAGTGTTTTAAGGGCCACAACTAAACATAAAAAAAACGGTTGTAGGACTGATTAAATCAACAATGATAAAGAAACAATTATTTAAAGAAAGTTCTAAAAAAAACTATGTTTTATAACTAATTTTAGCCATATCTCAAAAAATTCTCAAAATTTGCACAAAAAAACGGTGGTTTGTAGGACCTAAGTTGTTTTCTTAATTTTTATCCAAATATACGTCACTTTTTTAGTGGTGGCCCTTTAAAAAAGTTTAAAAAGAAGTTGATTTTTTCGAATTTGAATAGTAATGCATCCATAAAAGGTCCACTGACAATTTAAGAACTTACGAAATATAATTATTTTCAGAAAATATTTTCAAAAGCTATGAGTTATACTAAGAACTGTGAGACAGTTTATAAAATTGTTTCACTTAAAAAATTTATAAGTAGTACAGTATATACTAAAATAATAAACAAGGTTTATTTAAGAATCAACTTTCTAATAAGTAAATTATTTTCAGTATTATTTGTATAGCTAATTAAAATAAAAACTCCACAATGGTATTAAAAAGCAAGTTTCCAGATGTTACTATACCAAGTATGTCTACCTCAAACTACTTTTTAGAACTGTACAAAAAAGGAGGAAATTCTGTTGCATTCGTAAGTTAGCATTAGTACTAGATATTTGTACGGAATAGTATTTTTTTCCTTTTTTTTCACATAACATGACTTAAAAATACAGCTTTTACGTAGTTAACAATACTATTAACAACAAGCTAGGAACTTTTAGAATTCTGTATGAACATACGAAAGAGTAAACAAAAACTTAAGTCCTAGGTAAAATATTTCGTTTGTTTACTGAACAAGTAAATAAAACTATGATGAAGTTTTACTAACTGTTCAAGTTTTTGTTTAACTTTATCTAAATTATCATTCATAAAATAAATCCTTTGTATTAAAGATATGGGTTTAAACTTCTTAAAAAACATTATACGTATGGAAATAACGTTTCAGTAAAACTAATAATCGAATGTATCTATTGTTAGATTACTTATGTTTGACTAGTTTTTATACACGTTTGTAAACATACAAAAACTTTACAGGTAGAAAACAAAACTGATACAGTGTTCACATGTGCAGATGTAGTTGAAAAAATTAAACAGTTAGCAAGTGCATTAGCAAACAAAGGTCTAAGAAAACAAGAAGTAGTAGCCGTCTGCGTTGGAAATTCAATTTACTATCCCGTTATACTGTTTGCAATAAATGCTTGCAATGCAATCATGTCACCCTGTAATCCGAATTACACTGAATGTAAGTGTTCCTTAATAAATGTACACCAAACTTATAACTCAATTTTTCTAATTTTAAATTATATTTTTTTAATGACTAACAATAGCGGAGTTGGTCAAGCAGTTTAAGTTATGCCGACCTTCTTATGTTATAACTGAATATAAACAGATGAACAAAATGCAAAAAGTTAGAGAAAAAGTTAAATCCATAAAGGTTGTTTTTACTCCTGTTAAAAATACTTGTTATTATTAAATTAAAAAAAACCTCTAGTTTAATTCCTTTTTTATAATTTAATTTCCTTTTTAAAAGTTAACTTTCTTTTTAAACAAAGCTTGTATATTCTGTAAAGACAAAAGTTACTATAGAAGTTTAAACTTATAATTAATACTATTATTTATAAAAAACTTATAGGAGGTTTTCTCATTGAAAAAACTCCACAGCTTTTCAGATGATACTATTAAAACTATGATTGAAAAAAGTAATCCTCTAGGTGAGAAAAACATTTGGTCTAAAAATACGTATTTATTCATTTTCTTTCTAAGATTTTTAAGCCTCAAAGCGAAATATATTCACTAAAAGTGTTTTATAAAAGCTAGGTATGTAATATAAAATTTATGGTTGTTTATGATACTTTACAACCAATATTTCTTAGCTTTTGCTAAATATTTATTTTTAAATTTAACATACTTATACTAATGTTTGGATTTTGAAACTCAGTTTTGGTTACTCAAATAAAAAAAAGTTGCTACTCTAATATAAACACTTGACAATATTTAGCTTTTAATCGCATATGTACATGATTAAATATTTATTTCAATAAGTTGTTCCTTATTTCTTAAGAACATTTCATCACTTTTTAGAATGAATTTCAATAAACCTTGTTAAGTACAATTTATGGTCTGTTCTACTTTTTAATTCAAATATCAAAATTTGTTTTTAAACTTATAATAAAACAGATTTTTTTAAAGTAATGATTTTTATATTAAGTCTAGTAAACATTGAGCAAATTTTTTTTAGCTACGAAATATCACATATAAAAATTTGTTAATAAAAAAGAAAGTTAGTTAAACAGAGAGTTTTTGAAAACAATAAAGAAAAAAATTAAATGAAAAACAAAAGCTTTTTTAAAATGTTTACTTTAGCTAAAACAAAACTAACATTTTATAATTAAAATTCAACATTTTAACTTTTCATAATTTGTTTTAGATTTTAATTCAAAAGTTTTTGCTAACTCATCGGAAGATATTGCAATTCTTCCATTTTCCAGTGGTACAACAGGCCTCCCAAAAGGCGTGATGCTTACTCATAAAAATTGCATCTCCATAAATGCAATTTTAAAGTAAGTTGATGTTAAGCTTACTAATGTAAAATACTTAGAATAGTTTATTTTGATATGCAAAGCCTTAAAGCATACACTAGTATGTATTTTAAAAAGTTTACTTATTTTGTATTGGTACACATAAAAAATTATACTTTTAAAAAAACTAAAAGTTGCAGGTGCTCTGAATTAACAAGAAAAATTGGTTATTTTAGATACAATTGGAGTTTTTCTATACAAATGCATAAAATGCTTAAAATCAAATTTCTAAGTTACGTAAATGTAACTACGAACTAGACATAAGTAAATGCTATGGCTTTCAAGGCTTAATCTTTATTCGTCTAGTACAGGGATCGGCAAATTGCGGCCCGCGGGTCAAATGCGGCCCTTTTAACAAAAATCTGCGGCCCGCGAGGTACTTTCTAGCTAAAAACATACTTTTTTAAAACAATAAAATTAAAAGTTTCTGAGATAAAAACTGGGAATTAGGCTTTTACTTCAATAAATACTGTTTACTAGTGCTCTATTTTTACTTATTATTTTTATTTTTTTGGTTTAAGACAGTATTTTTATAACGATTATTACAACTATTTCAAAATAAGTGCGGCCCGCGAGCATATTTTTCTTTGAAAATTGGCCCGCAAGTGACTAAAGCTGCCGACCCCTGGTCTAGTAGTTAAGAGTTAGAAGTATATTTATTCGAGTAAAAATATCCTTTCCATCCGAATGTTGTAGTTATATAAGCCTTTTATGAAATTTAATAGAGAATGTTTAAAGGTTTTCATTGACAAAAATATTAAAACAGATATGCTAATTTTAGACGACTATTTTTTTAGTTTTATGAACTAAAAAAATTAATACATAAAGGATAAAAAACTTTGTTTGAATTATTATTTTCTTTAAAAACTTTATAAAATACTATATCAATTAAAAAATATAATACTTAAATTAAATATGTTATTTTTTTAACACTTAACTCTTTAAATTTGTTTATATTTTGAAATTAAAAGTTTACACTACACCTATTAATGATTTTAATAAAATTTTAGTAAAGGCCTTACAAAAAGCGGAGTTCACTGCCATGTACTTCCACTGTTCCACGCTTATGGGTTTCTTTTCATGTTCTTGTTTGCTGGTCAGAAGCCTTTCGTTATTATGGACAGGTTTCGTATCAGAAAGTTTTGCCAAGCTGTTTATAAGCACAAGGTTAAGTTTGAAAAACAAAGACTATTATAATTACAAGTACAGTAGTTACAAGTAAAGTTTTGTATTTTTGTAAAGCTTTAAAAAGCAAATTTAAAACTAATCTTTACAATATCATTTAAAAAAACTTTATAGGTTTTAAGTTTTGTTGCTATTGTTAATTACATTTTTGGTAAATAACTCGATTGTTTGCTTAGTTAGATAATCTAAAGTATTTTTGTATTGAAACAGATTATTTCTAGTTAGACTTCAAAAATCGATTGAGTTTTATTATTAAAAAGTAAAAACTTTGCTTAAAATAAACCTTAAAGTTTTTGAAAGAGAAAGATAAGTAAGCTATTTTCACGCTTGAAAACGGTCTTAGAAGTTTTGTAAGAACATACAATAAAAATCAAAAAGCTGATTAAATCATACTATCTAGTTAATTTTTCAGCATCTCATAGTTAAATTGATTGTACATAAGTAGAAATGTCTTCAGTTTAATATAATTTCATATGCTAGAATTTGGATTGACAAAAGAACTAATGAATTTCTAAAACCACTTAATTCTGAAAAAGATACTTATAGTTATAAAAATAAAATATACATATACTAATAGACTAATAGACTACTACACAAGTTTTCTTGACCTTTTTAAAACTATATGTTTGTTTAAAACACGTGCACAGGTTACTTCAGTTACAGCTGTTCCATTTGTGTTGAATGAACTATGTAATAATGAAACTGTTGATGAATTCGACCTTTCTTCTCTAAGGGAGATTTTCAGTGCTTCCGCTTCTCTAGTTTCAGATGTTCAGATAAAAATTGAAACTAAGTTAAACATTAAGGTTCATCAAGGTTAATTTATAAAAGATTAATTAATTTCATTATTTTAAAACATAGTTCTTAAAAGTCATATTTTTTATCAAACATTCAAATTTTTTTTATACTACAATGAGCTATTGAGATGTTGTTTTATGGATATTCTTCTAAATACTTTTATCAATGTACAGTAGACTACCGCTTAAGTACGCACTTTTTTTGGTACGCACCCCGCCTTAAGTTCGCACTTATCCAGAAAGAAAAAAAATTCTAATTTTTTCTTTTTTTTAAATAAATTGTTTATATATTAATATCAAATTTGGATAAACTTTTAAACTAGGGTGAGTAATTCCGAGTAGTCTAAGTGGCCTGAGATTGTGACAGTCCTGTTATTAAATGTTAATAAGCTAACTACTTATGTAGTGGTAGCAGAAAAGTGAAAAGAATGATGATATTTGAGCTTTAATGCTATAAAATAAATAAATCTAGATGACAATGTTAAAAAAAAAACCTTCAAATACAACATAGTTAAGTCATAATTTAATTTAAATGTACACACATTGATGTTTTAAAAATGTTTGGTAAACAGAATGTAGTTTGGTACTTTCCCTCTATAAAACAAAATATGAAAAATATGGCTTAATATTCTTTTTTATATCATTGACTGACATTGACTTTCTATATTAAATTTATGTATTAGTTATGTAGAAACTTTTATAGAAAAAATAAATCATTTCAAAATTTTTGTTTATTTGGCTTAATTATTTGGTTGCTAGTTGTAAGAAAGAAAACAAACAACTAATTTTCATATTATACTATGTCGCCAAAAAGTATGCACTACCCGTGCTAAGTACGCAATTTTTGTTCGGGTTCAATTTGCGTACTTAAGCGGTAGTCTACTGTATATAACAATATCAATAATGTGTAATACTAAATACAGATGACAACTAAAAACCTTACCAAACAGCATGATTACCATTAACAAAATTTGTTTAAAACTTTTAGTTATTTTTTCCAACTAAAAAAACAAATACGGTTAAACATCATTAAACGAAAACTCTGTTTCGATAGTTCTCGGTCTTTCTGAATGCTGGCTAGTAACAAGTTCAACTCTAACTAGTTGCCCAATAGGATCTGTTGGAACAGTCGTACCTAATTCAAAAATAAAAGTTACCGTTTTTTTGTTGTTTTAATCTTATTTTGTACAAAATAATTAGTTTAAACCCCATTTACAACAAATAATATTTTTACATATTTACTTACTATTAAAGCTATTTTGTTTATATTACATAATTTAAATATTGTTGTGATAGACAGTTAGATTTAAAAAAAGAGTAAACTTTTTTAAATATAATTGATTTTTAGTTAATTTAAATCTTAATGTAAACTTTTTGAATTATAAATGTTATAGTATCAGCATTTAGTCAATCAAAAATAGTGTTGAAATAAAAAGTTTCATAGTGATATTACTTAAACTAAAACATAATAGATCATTAGCTCGGAAAGTGGCAACGAGCTTCGGTACAATGAAAAAGGTGAAATTTGTGTTACCGGGCCTCAGGTTTTTTTATTTGTTTTTAAATTTAAAGTCAAATACTGAAACTGTTCTACTCAACAGTATATAAAACCTTTATTTTTATTTAATATTGGTTGAATATCAAAAACATTATCATAAATCTATTAAAACGATATCGCTGAAATAAACTTAAGTCTGTTTTTTAAAATTCAACTGATTTAAGGTGATGAAAGGTTACTTTGAGAATCCAGAAAAGAATTTAGAAGCTTTTGACGAACAAGGCTGGTTTAAAACGGGAGATGTGGGTTACTACACTGCGGAAGGACATGTTTTTGTTGTTGATAGAGTAAAAGAGCTTATAAAGTATAATGGATTTCAGGTAAGTTTTACTATAAAGGTAAGCTATATTACTAACGCATTTATGTGAGCTATACTTTATATTTCAATAACTTTATCACTACAATAATGTTGTATAATAAGTTTAATTGTTTAAAAACCAGTTTCGTTTTTATTTTTGAAATCTAACAAAATTACAAATTTTTACAATAAAATTTCAAGTATACTACTACATCTATTTTAACAATATTAAATCAAAAAATTTCCTTTTTTTCAATTAAGACCTTTTCACAGCAAAGAATGATATTTTTTTTGTAACTAAATAAACTTTTTAAGTATGAATATTTTTACAGCATTGTATTAAAATAAAATTCACAATGCCCACACAAATTATTTCTAGCCCTTGAAGCTAAATTGTGCAGCATAACAACACTCAGGTTCCTCCCGCCGAGCTGGAGGCTCTGATTATTTCCCACAATCGAGTTTCAGATTGCGGAGTAGTTGGAGTTGCAGATTTCAAAAGAGGGGAATTACCCAGAGCTTACGTTGTGCGGAGTGATGAAAGTTTTACTGAGGAGGAACTCCACAACTACGTCAACAGTTAGTGCTGTTGTCTAAACCAGTGTTCTTCAACCTATACAAAAGATGTGCACACTAAACTGTAAATTTGTCTACAATAGACTTCAGTAGTTAAAAAATCGTTTATAATATTTATCGATATGAGTCGTTTAAAAAAACAATACTTTTTATGATTTTAGTGTCTTAAAAGATAAATAGTGTGTTGAGAACTGTTAGTTTATTTTCTAAATAATTTCAAATAATAGAAAAAGACGGAAAAAAATTACTATAAAAGTTATTTCATCGTACCAATTTTTCTATGCACAGTAAAATAACTTATATGCACATTTGCATGCAAAGATGCACGTCGTGAAGACTACTGGCATCAACTACATAATCAAATTTATAAGCTCAAATTTATATTTTGCAGAACAAGTTTCAAGCTACAAGCGTTTGAGAGGCGGCATTAAATTTGTTGATAAGATACCTAGAAGTCCAACGGGTAAAATTTTAAGAAGAAAGTTGAAAGTTTTGAACGATTCTTCAAAGCTGTGAAAATTTTTATATAAAATAAAACAGTGTTTAAAAAAATAGCTTTTATAGTTAATACTTACTGTTAGCAGTTTTTGAAAAAAACTGAGGTTTGCGTTATACTTTGATTAAAATCTGAGCACTACTTAACCTGTTTCAAAATACCTGTTTGCCTTGTAAAATATTCGTAGTTTTTAAGAAGATTGTTATGATTCATATAATCTTTTTTAGAATTTACATATACCTTAAGTTTTTGGTTTATTCATATGTTTTATATTTTTTTCGATTTACCATAGTTTTGACATTCCTTTTGTAGTTGCAAACTACTATGGTTATTGTTTTACCTTTTACAACTTTAGTTTTTTTTTTAGAAAAAATTAACTTAATCTAGCTCAACATATCTAATGATTTGCATAATAACTTTTAAAATTAATTTAATAAAATACTTTTCTACTTTTTTTTTGAAAGTATTTGCTTAACAAATCTGCATTTAAATTAACTAACAATATTCTGTAAATAAAAATCAAACATTAGTTAGTTAGATTTTTGATGAGTAAGTTACTTTATACATGCTATTTGTTTTATGAACTATTAACAAACAATAACTTTTTATTAAATCAGTTAAGTTTTGTTTTCTTTTTTGAATTTAAAGTTTGTTAAAAAGTTGTATAACAGTATGAAAGTTAAAAACAACCGAGTATTTATACTTAAAAACGAAAAAAGACAATTTTTTAAAGAATGTTAGTCATAATACGAGAAAAAAATTAGAGAATAATTTTTTGACGTATTTTAAAAGAAAAGTAAGTATTTTATTTTACAAACTTAATTATATAAAATAAAACAAACAATCTTTGTCTCTAATTATATAGACTTTGCTTTTTCTTAGTTTATAAAATAATGGTTTGAAACTCTGAAGAAAATTCAACAACAAAACTGCTTTTTTCAGTGTTAAGTACTTATTAATTTTTATTATTGTTTAAAAATTTCTGAAAAATTAGCTTGTCTTTAATTATTTTTCAAGTAAGGTGTTAATTAGTTTTTAATAATTGTGATTTTACAAAAGAAATTAAAAAAAGCTAAATGACCCTGGTAAAGTTTAATTTTTTAAGAAGTCATTTTACTACTCATTAGAAATACATAACATTAATAAATTTATAATACAAAAAAATAACTAATTTTCGTATCATTTACTTAGTTTAAACGTTTAACACTTTAACGTCTGAAATTTAAATCCTAAAAGCGTTAACTCTTAATCTTTTTGTTTAATATAAAATAAAAATAAAAGTAAATACTAAAATTAAGTAGAATTTTAAAATTAATAAATTAGTAATATAAAGTAAAACTACAAGTATTCTAAGTTAAAAAGTTAGATAAAGAAGCAAAAGTTTATAAAGAAAATTTTTACACTAATATAAATTTATTAACAGCATAAGTTTTTTCTTAAACAATTGCCTTTGGTTTAAATAAACGACTGCTGTAATTAACTTTCAAGTCTAAAACTATGTACAAAATTAAGAACAGTATGTTTGTGCGTTTTTTAAACGACATGTAAACATAGGTTTATAGACTTAAAACATTTCACTTTTTGTTCTTTAACTTAAAAAAAAAAATTACCCTTTTAATTTACCAACAAAAATTGATTTAATAGTTGTTTTATTTTCAATATCTTCAAAGTAAAAATTAGTCTAATAAGTTAGTAAAGATAAAGATCTATTTAAAAAAATTATGCTCAAATTTTTTGAGTATAAGTAGTAATATACACTTAATTATAACAAAGAACAAATGCTTAGTACACTAAAGAAAAGTAGAAAAAAGTAATAGTTTACTAAATAGAAGTTTACTGTTATAATAGTTATATATTTTTCTTGTTTTAGTATATATTTTGGCATCTAATTACAAATTAAACCTAGTTTTTTTATAAAAAGAATCATAATTGAGCAATAATATTTATTTCACGTAAATTAAGTTTTATTACTCGTCTTAGTTTTTAACTCAACTTTAACTTAAGTAAAGACAACAAGAAAAAGTTACAGTTTTAACTTAAAACTTTTAAATTTACTAGAGTAAAGAAAAGTAATTAAAATTATCAAAGCTATTAAAGTTTGATAATAATTATCTTTTAAAAATATTGTTTTACTTAACTTTTACCGAAACATGTGTATATAATCGGTATACTAACATTTCCAACCCGCGCTCAATTCCCACCCACACGATTCCCACCCGCTTAATTTTTACCCGGATCAAATCCCCCCCGAATCGATTCCAACCCGATCAAATCCCACCCGAATCAATTCCCACCCGATCAATTCCAACTCGATCAATTCCAACCTGGATCAATTCTAACCCGATCAATTCCCACCCAAATCAAATCCCATCCGATCATTTCCAACCCGAATCAATTCCCACCCGAATCAATTCCCACCCGACCAAATCCAACCCAAATCAAATCCCACCCGAATCAATTCCAACCCGATCAAATCCCATCCGAATCAATTCCCACCCGAACCAATTCCCACCCGATCAAATCCAACCCGAATCAATTCAAACCCGATCAAATACTACCCGAATTAAATCCCACCCGATCAAATCCCACCCGATTTAATCCCACCCAAATCAAATCCAACCCGCACAATTCAAACACGAATTAAATACCGGCCAAATCAAATCCCACCCGATCAATTCCCACCCGATTAATTCCCTCACGTTCAATTCCCATCCAGGTAAGTTATCACTCGAATGAATTCTCATTCGACTCAATCCAGTTCATAAATATTTCAAATAAAATAATCATCAATCTTTATATATGTTATACGGTTAGTTCAGATCAATAGTTTTATGCATAAATTCTAATCCGTTTAATTTTTGTACATGTAAAGTTTAGAAGAAAGATTGATTACAAGTTTCAGTCAAGTTCCATTCTTTTTAATTTAAAAATTTCATATTACCTCATGTACCATGACGAAAAAAGTTTTATTTAATAACGTTTAACAATCAAATTTTTTTTTTATAATAACTTTTTATGAGAGAAATTATTAATTTAACAAATTTTTATTGTTTTCATTTTCAATAACTGTACCTTAATGCAGGGGGGTGTTTAAACTAGTTACCTGGAGCCCTAGCGGTTACCTGGAAATTTATTGATAATTTGTCTGGTTATAAATATATATTCTATTTTTCATCTCTCCATTTTCAATAATGTTGATATTTTAGTTATTTTAAAAATGTAGAACGTAACGTTAAAAAAAATATTAAGTTCTTTAGTGGGATTGATTCAGTTGAATCAATTTTTATACAAGGCATTTAAGCCAATAACTGAAATATTGTAGTATTTGTGTCAGTTTTCGTTTTTGTTCGTTATTAAATTCTTTTATTTCTTAAATTGGTTTTAAAATATTTATAATTATAAATCTTTGGTTAATTCTCATACTACATTCTTAATGAAGATAAATTTATTGAAAGTGCTTTTAATATACATATTTAAAAATCAATTTTTAAAAGTCTTATAGCGGTAGATATTAAGTTAAAATATTTTTTAGGAGGTGTTTAAAAATAGCATAAAAGACAATTGATAAATGTGCATTTAAAAATATTTTAGATTATATTGATTTTAAATTAAACAGTAAGATAAATGTTTTTTACCCTGTATTATTTTAAACATTTACATCAGTCTTTGTGTAACAGTAAGTTTTTGTTTGTTGTTTAATTTTTTTTTTAACTCATCTATTTTCACATAAATAATAAAACATATGTTTTAGAAAAAAAACTTCATACTTACAATAAAAATAAGCTCATTTTTAGGTAGATATAGAACACAATTAATTAAGTTGATTTGAAAGCTAAGATTTAAAGAAAAAATTGAATAACAACCGAATAAGAACTTTTTTGTTTAACAAATATTTTTTAAAAAAGATTAATTTTTCTATAATAAGCTATTCGCGCAGCAGGCATCAAATACCTGAAATTTGTGTTAAATTAAACTTATGAAGTATTGTTTTAAACAAGAAATATGAAAAATTAAGCTTAATAAAACAAAATAATTTTAAAAATTGCACTTGAAAAAACTATGCCGTGCAATACTAATTTCTATAGTCGTTACAAAGGTAGATATAATTGAACATAAATCAGTTACCGTAGAATACTTCGTAATAAAAAATAATTCGGATATTAAAAGTACTTGAATTTGCTTTAAACCTGATTTGGACTAAATTGTATTAGTTGTGAAAGCATTTTACAAAAGATAGGCCAATTTTCCTTGCCGGCCGTAAATACTTAAAAAAATCTAGTAATCAACGAACAAAAGTAATTTAGGTCTAGAGTTTAATAAAATAAGCATTAATATAATTTTCAAATTTTAAAGTTCTTATTTAAGAAAACCATGTTGTACAGTACTATATTATTTTATTGTTTTAATTAATTACAAAAACTAAAATATATTAACTGTCAATGTCAATTGTTCTAAATCGTACAAAAAAAAATAATTGGACATAAATTAGTTACCATGATAGAAAATGGTTGCGATACTAAAAACTTAGTTATTATTTAAACCTGATCTGGATTAAACTTTAGTAACAATTTTAGCGTTTTACAAGTAACAGACCAATTTTCTGTTGCTCGCAAGTCGTAATTAATTAATTATCGTAGTTATCAACAAACAAAAATGACATTAAACTAAAAATATGATAAATAAGTTTAATTAATAAGCAACAGTAACAGCTTTAGCTTAAATAAAAAATCATTTTTACCTTACTAATTTCATATTTCAAACGATTTTCAAAAATACAAATACTAAAATTTTCATGTGTGTTCCAAACGTATTAAAACTTTTAATTCGTACAAGAATAAATATAATCGGGTTTGATAATTTAGTGGGAATTAACCGGGTAGGAACTATGTGGATGGGATTTGATCGGGTGGGATTTGATTTGGGTGGGATTTGGTCGAGTGGGATTTGATCGGGTGGGATTTGATTCGGGTTGGATTTGATCGGATGGGATTTGATTCGGGTGGGAATTGATTCGGATGAGAAATGATCGGGTAGGATTTGATTCGGATGATAAATGCTCGGGTGGGATTTGATGCGGGTGGGATTTGACTCGGGTTCGATTTGATCTGGTGAGATTTGATTTGGGTGGGAAATGATCGGGTGGGAAATGATCAGGTGGGATTTGATTCGGGTGGGATTTGATTCGGGTTGGATTTGATCGGGTGGGATTCGATTCAGGTGGAAATTGTGCGGGTGGGAAATGATCGGGTGGGATTTGATTCGGGTTGGAATTGATCGGGTGGGAATTGTGCGCGGGTTGGAACTGAACGGTTCCCATATTATCATATTTATATACTTAATGCAAACGTAAATAATAATATATTAATCTGTAACTAAATATATCAAAACTTTTTTTTATAATTCAAATTAAACTAATCGTTATAAACTAGCAGTTTTTAAATTTATAAGGCGATATCGCAGATTTTAAAAAGTATTTTTTTAGAATGATATTTTTGTCCTCCATCAAAGTTTTTATCTAAAAATTGGCTATACCGCCTTCCTAAATAAACCTGCTTTTAAATCTATTTTGGACTTAAATACAAGTTTTAATTTTCTTAGATAACTAAATAAGAGTAGAAAAATCTAACATATTACTGTAATTTTAAATAACTTTTTTATAAACTTCAAAGTTAAAACAAATTAAATATGATAAAATATTTTTGCATATATTAATATTGCCATTAATAATAAGTAAAAAAAACGAACTTCTAACACTGAGTTTACAAAATATCTTCTAAAAATTTCTATTAAACTCAAAATGAGAAAGTTGTCTACATATGGTTATAAACTTTTAAGACACAATAGGTTAAAAGATATCCGATTTACGTTTTTTAGATAATATAAAAACAAATTGATATCAATTTCTTAAGCTATTTCTAAAATTGTACTCTATTTTAATGTTTAAATTTGTTTTTTGGTCTTTTATTCTTAGGAATGTTTAAATAGAATCGTTTAGAGAAGGGTCTTTAGAAGCTGGGTCACTATCGTATTTTTGAGAAAAAGATGCATAACCAGCTTCTCAGTTATCGTAAACATTTTACAAAATAATTGATAAAGTCCTCCTAATTGCTAAATTTTTTAGGGAACTACTGTTTTGAAAATGGTTTTCTATAAACTTCTAAATATTTTTATTTTACGTAACGAAAAGTATATATACATAACTAAGTATTGAGTAGTAATATATAAATTTAATTCGCTTGTTATTTAGATTATATTTATTAAGTAATCTTAATTTAAGAAGCTTGTTTAAGTACAAATGACCAACATTATTTTTTTTTATTGTGTAATATATATATGCATTGTAAAATAATGTATAAATCATTTGCCTTTTATATTCAAATTTATAAAAGATATTTAGTTTTTAGCTTATTCTAAAGTAAAAGTCAGCTTTAAAAATATTTCTTTATATAAATGGGTACCTGAGAACTTTAACTACGTCAAATAATGTTGTTATGAGATCTTTAAAATGCCATATATTAAAAAATAAAAATAAATTAAAAAACAAAAACCAAAAGGTTACTACGAAAATAAATTAACTAATAAAAAATAATTTTTTATAGCAAAAGAGATAACTAATAATCGGTTCAAATATCCATGCATTAATAAGTTTAAAAAAGTTCTATGGCCAAGCCTTAAAAAAGTTTGAAATTTTTAAAAGTATAAATTAATATAAATTAAAGATTATGATGAAAAGTTAACTATATTTTATTTAAAAAGATAATGTATAATCAATAAAAAAAGTTACAGCAAAAAATATCGTGCACCCAAATAAAACTAGAGCTATTTTTTATGTTAAGTACTTTCATTATGATTTGGCGAAAAAAAAAGTTTCACACCTATTTTCTCACTTAAAAACTACTAAAGTAAGATAAAAACGTAATTCTCTAAATCAGGGGGTTTCCCAAACTGGGCCAAGTAGCCTCCTCGGGGGCCATGAGCAGCAAAGAAGACAAGGGGGCAATGATGTTATAGCTTTTAAATTTCTCTAAAGGGGGTCGTTTGAAAAAATGTTTGGGAAACCCCGTTCTAAAATAACTCTAAATTACAAATAAAAAATTAATTTTGTTTATGGTCAATATTATAAACGAATAGTACATAACCATAAAAAATATTAACATTTTATGAATAACTACTAAAGTAAATCAACGCATATTGTTAAAAAAATTACCTTAATATTTGTAGCCTGATGGCGTTTGGGTCCTAATGACGGCTTTAAAAAGCTCTTTGAGTTGAAAGTTCCAAAAACGAAACCCAGTAATTAGCACTTACACAGCAAAAAAAATGAAATAGTTGGTTACAACCGATTTTAACGTTATTTTGAAGCAGTTTTTATAATATGCTTTTCAAAGTCTTTAAAAAAAAATTGTGAATAAAATTTTTTATAAATGTATATCTTTAAATTACCTAATTGTAAGTTAAGCTGTACAAACTAAGTAATTGTTTAGTAAAGTAAATAAAGATAAACTATTTGAACAGAAGCTAAGTTTTTTAATATGCTAGAACATAATTGATTACCTATTTTTCAGAGTTTTATTTACTTTGTTTTGTACATGAACTTGTTACTCTTTTAATAAATACTGTAATTTATTCTTAATTGATTACATTATAGCTTAGATTTTTTTAAAGGTTTAAATCAATTTTTTTTATTTGGGTTAAAATATGCTTTTTTATTTGTAAAAAGTTAATATATTTTAAGTTTAAATATAGCACCCGTAAATCAAATAGAAATTAGGTAAAATGCATTATACAAATATCAATAATAGCAATATTGTTTATAGGTTTTATTTAAAAGTTTTTGTTTAAATTAGTTGAGTTTGTTTTTTGATTACATTAAAAAGGTTGTTTTTTATTATTGTTCTAATTTATAGTTAAATAAAAGTTTAAAGTTTTATAAAAAAAAAAAAGAAGAAATGAATCGGTCATAAATGTTTTACTACATTAAAAAAATTAAACTACCATACATTAAAAAAAAAAATTTCAACTAAATCAAAATATAAAGGATATTTTCTTTAAAAACAGTAAAATCTTATTTACTGTTACACAATCTACAAGTAAATAAATCAGAAGGTCAAAAGATATAAACAAAGCATAAATTTTCACTTATACTAACGTCACACTTTATAAAATTTATAACATAATTTAAATTTCTCTACATCATACTTAAATTTATGATGTTATATTTTCGTCAGTGTATGTTTTGTTTGGACTGTGGCAGTAAAACATGTATTCTTGTGTAAATATTTTCATACATCGTTTTTTGAATTTACTTCTACTTAAACTTATATAGATGTACTGGTAGTAAAGTTTTAAATTAGTTTATTTTCTAATTTAAATATTTTGTGTAGACTAACAAAAGCATACTGTATTTTAAACAACGAATGTTTTTAAAGGTAATATAATAACTTTTAAAGCAGAAAGTTTTATTACAAAAGCGAGAAAATTTTTGTTTGTTTATAGTAGAACTGTGAGTCTTTTACCGACTTTACTCTAAATGTAATTTAGTTTAAATTAAATCTAAAAGGGTCTATAAAACCGTTTAAATTACTGTTTTATTACTTTCACATCAATATTAATTAAGATGTTTTATATTGAAATTGATACTACTGTAGTATACGTAATTTACACTGAAAATTTTACTTTAGAGCTTAGAATGTTTTGTGTTTTTTTATATACTACAGATAATTTAACTAATTTTGTATGAACTATTACTAAACAAGAAACTTTAAAAGTATATTTTACTATTTTATTACTTAATACTTATTGTGAAAACAAAAAGTTTTATAGAGATAAAGTTTATTGTCTAAAATTTTAATTGTTATAATGTAAAATTATATAAAACTTACTTGTTAAATTGTTAAATATTTAAGTACATCCTTTTATACCAAAAGAACAAAAACTAAATAAAATACTATATCTACAGTAGTTTACTTATGTACGAATTTTGATATATAAAACAATTAGTGAGTTTTACATTAATAAAAATATAATATATAACTGGTCAATTATCATATTGTTGTAGTAACTTTTTTATGATAAAGTATGAGAAACTTATTTAATGATAGACCTAATTGTTTATTTAAAGTTTGAAGTTGTTATCAAATCTGAACTATTTTTTCCTATAAATTATATAAACACTGTATATCTAACGCTTTTTATGAACTTAAAACTTTCATAAATTATTATCAAATAGACCTCTAAGTAGTTTAACAAATTAGTTTATATTGAAAACAAATAGTAAAACTAAACTTTTTTTTTATTAGTTTATTTAACAGGAAATTTTTTTTTGCATGCTTTCCTCTTTTATAGCTCTATAAAGCATTAGACGATTTTTGAGTTTGTTAAGCATTTTCTAGTGCACTACTAAAATTTATAATTAAAAGTCTTGTGATTACTAGTAATACTTAAAAATTTTTTTTTTTATTGACTGCACACTTTGAATAAATGTTAAATGAGTTTAAAGTGTGATTCAAGTTAAAGAAAATTGTTGAGATATCTAAAACTTTATTTTAAAACTACCATCAGATACTTATCTTTAGGATCTAGTGAATTTATTTTAAAATATGAACAAAAACTCAATTATTTAAATTTACTTTTTTTAAATAACTTAATGCTCTTAATTTTCTATCTTATCAAAAAAGTTTTATTACTTTTCGTAAAACACAATTGCTAGATAATTTATACACCTTTGAGTAATGAGGAGATACGAACGAGAGGACATTGTAAGGAAGACCGAACTCGCCAGAAGAAGCAACCTCAAAGCTCAACGACGCTTGCAAAAAATTATTGAAGACGGTAAATCAGATTTGGAGCAAGGAACGAGGTATTTAAAAACATCCAATATTATCGCGTTTAAAATAAATAATACAAGCTAATTATTTTTATCTAGAAATATAATAAAATAGTTACAGTTAAACTAAATTTCTATGGTTAGGAGACTACAAATGTTTTACTTTTAAGGATAGTTTTTACAAACTATTAATATCACAGTGTTTAAGACATTTTTTTCGCTAAACTATGGTAATGAAAACTTTTGTTTTTCTTAAACAGATTAGCCAATCATTTGTGTTAGTCCGAGCATCTAAATCGCGGTTTATACATTTTTATAAAGTTTTTTTTTTCTATGAATACTTAAAGATAAATTATTGAAAAACTCTAGTTTTTTAATTATTATTGTGCACGTTGCTTTAAAACTATTATTTGCAAAGTCTATTTTTTCTTTTTTAGCATAGTTGTTTAAATATTATACTCTGTTTTGTATTTACGACTCTTTTAAATAATTACAAATAACTTTCTTTATTTATACCATTATAAAGTTTTATAACATAACCATATATTGCACTTTAATACTTATTTAGACTTTTTTTGTGTCTAGTAATTTTCGATAAAAAATTCAAAGAATAAATTTTAATAATCTTTCAAAGTTAAAAAACTAACTTATACAATTAGTAATTTGATAAAAACGTGAATAAGTACAAATACTTGTAAATTTAATATTTTTGTATTTGATTTTAATCTTTACTTTAGGTTTAAAATGCCTAAAACGCTTTTATTTAATCATTAAAAAAGTCTTAAAGTTAAACAGTTATAGCACAGTGAATAGTCTGAATATACAATATGACTACTAAAAAACAGTTCATTAGTGATTTTTTCTTAAATTCAGAATTATTCTAGATAGCTTATATAACTTATAGGATTTATAAACAATAAGCATGAAAATTTACTTTTCTATAACCAGCAACATACTTTATTATGCGTCATCTAAATAAGAAAACCTTTACAATTTTCAGCTATGTGTATTAATCAATGCTGTATAAGAATATGACTTCAGATAAAAAAGGAAAGTTTATGTATGTTTTTATATCTTTATTGAAAACAAAGTTAGTTACACTAGTAACTTGTTTTACTTTTTAGTATGGTTGTAATTTTTGTTTTAAAACTAGACGTTTAAACTATAATATTTTATAAAAACTCCTACTAGTACTTTAAAAAAAGAAATTAAACTGTGTTTTTTGTTAAAATTAAAAACTAAGATTATTGTGTTTTAAAAATAGGTTCTCATATCTTTCTATTTTTATTATATTATAAGAAAGAGTATTTTGATATTTAATTATTCTTTGGATATTTATGTTAAATTTAGCACTTACTCTGTATTAACATTGATTTATTGTAAAGTATATTGTTATTTCTAGTATTTCAACGGCTATCTAATGAATTCATATAATGTTTAAAAAACTATAATAACTTTACTTCACCAAGTTTTAGCAAGCCTTTATGAATGTAGTTTGTATAAAACTACAATTAAAGTGTTTTTTTTGAGAATTTAAAACTATTTATTTAACCTGATTAAAAAAAACAATTTAATGGTAATAAAAAAGTTAGATTACAAAACTTTAATTAAATAACTAGCTTTCTATGTCTAGCATAGTTCATAAAGTTATTTTTCAATAGAATTCAAATAAATGAAATTCATCGACAACAAGATTTGTTGAAACAAGAACTTTTAGGAATGAAACTGGAAAGAATAAAAAACCTAAAGAATGTGCTTAAAGATAATAATTACTCCAGCTCTGAAAAAACTAAAGGTTAAAACATGTTGTAAAACGTTAAAAACCTGATTTTTTAAATAATTAGAAAGTATTTATGCAATATTAAACAAACATTAGATAATCTAAATTTAACAATCCATCATGGGATAAAAATAGAAGCATAACGACAAAGTTTTTAATAAAAATTAAACAACAATACTTTGTAAAACAGTGCTTCGGTTTAAAAAAAAATTAATAACAAAACTCGACCTATTTCGAACTCAGAATTTATAACTAAACTCCTATTTTTATAAAATTTTCTTATTTTCTCCTGTAGTAGGGTTAAAGTTACATTAAATGTTATACAACTCAATAAAAAAAGAAAGCTTTAAAAGTATGTGTATATAAGTTGATTTTAAAGATGTTAGAAAATGGATTATAATTATAAATAAGTACAATATCTTGTATAAACATACAATTTAATCAAAATATCAAAGGCTTCGAAAAGAAGAGTAAACCTAGAGGTTAATTAGTTTAAGGTTAATAAGTTTTAACACTAATTTAAACAGAGTTTTTGAGTATACAAGTGTTTTAGCATTTTTTTTCTTCAGTTGAACGATTTTTATGGAACATTTTAGCATTTAAAGTAGTCAAATAGTTTATCCATCTATTAAAAACACAAATAAATGGGACACTTATAGAAGTGGACTTTTTAAAATTTGTAAAATACTATCAAGTTTAGTCTGTGAATTATTTCGCACTTACTTATTTAAACTAGTAAACCATAAATTAAATCAAAGCAATTATAAAGTTTCAAGTAACAGTCCTAGGACCAAATATTTTTGATACCTTTTTTGTCAATCAATTAACAATAGTAATAACAGATAATAATTTTTGAAGTATTAAACTGCAAAATTTCGGAAAAAAAATCATACCATTATTTTTTTTGTTTTATAATGACAATTTAAAAGCTTGCGGTATTCTAGATGTTTACGTAACGAGAATTAAATGTGTTGTTGAAGTTTATTTGACGTATACATGTAAATTATAAAGTATTTTTTGTTTGTTTTTAAGGTATAAAACTTAAAAATTTACATCAGTTGATCAAGTAATGTGACTTTTAGCCTAATCTGTAATACTGTACGTACATGGTATTTATTTTACTTAAAAGGGTTTTTAATCTAGTACATGTCAATATTTAGTACTTCTATAATCAATATTAAAAGGTATTATAAGATTATTTATATATATAATTTATATTAAATTTATAAATAAAGTATAACAAAACTCAAGTTCCATGAAATATAATAAATTTGAATAATCATTAAATCTTTAGATGCTTTTATACTTAGTAACTTCAATTATTTTTAAGAACTTTTGGGTTAGTCGTAAAATAGCACACTTGAAAATCAGTTAAGTTACTAAACTCTTCAAATTTTAAAAGATTCAAAAAGTTTTGAATTGTAATTATTCAGACAATAAAAACTATGAGAAAACTAAACAAGTACAGTAACCTCTCGCATCTTTACGCACTCGTGACGTTATGCACTCTCGTTAAGTTACGCATTTTAAAATTCAAAAATTCCGAAAACAAAAAAAAAAATAATATTGCACAAATTACGTTTATTGTATATTTTTGATTTAAAATATGTAATTAAATGCTAAAACACCTCTCTATATCTTTAGACTTTGTAAACTTATGTTCCTTAACTAATTGATAAACATTTAGTTATACCTCAGTATATTAAAAAAATTTGTTAATAATAACAGATTAAATTAAAATTCTTAAAGAAATGTGACTGTGTTAAATAATGAAAGTATTATGAAATAATAAAAGTTTAAAACACAAACAAATAATACAGCTTTCTTGCCCTATATATGAATAAACATCTAAAAAAGAAATGTAATGAAACTTCTTAGCAAAAAGTAGCAGTGATACTTAATAAATATAGAGCTTACATTTAACACAAATCTCAATTGTTGTTGTTTTTTAGTAAACATATCACTAATTTTCATTTGACGTTTTTTTAGTTTAAGTTCTTCTTCTGAAATTTTTGCTTTGCACAGCAAGCGATGAATATATTTTTGTTCAAAAGAAGAAATCCATTACAGCACCAAAAACATATTTTTGTAAAATGCTATAGAAACAAATTTTAACATAGACACCACACCATTTCTTAATTGTAAAGAAATGCTTAATTATAAATTGAATTTGCTAAATAAAATAGATTATAAATGTTAACCATCAAATAAGTCACATATAAATAAGGATAAAATCTACTTATTATTACTTAATATAAATTTAAGTTATTTTTTTAATAAATGTATAGTTTTATCTTTTGTTTTCATATTTATAAATAAAGTAAACAAATTTTTAAAAGTGAAAAAGTCCCCAGTCTGCTTTTAACTAGAAGCAATATCAAAAAACAGCCATTATAGTAAGTATGTTTGACACCTCTCGTATCTTTACGCATATTTTTTGTGGACACAATGTGCGTAAATAAGCGAGAGGTTACTGTAATAAGTTGTACGCATTTTGATTTCACTATCTATAAGTTGAACTTTGTCTGAAAAAAAAAGAATAGTTAGAAAATACTCAGAAACTTTTAATGTGCAAATACAGCTTTAAGGATTTTTATAAAAAAGTATTTTGATAAATTTTTATTGTCTTTAAGTATGATTAAAAAAAAATTTGAAATTAAAAAGCACTTCATTAATTTGAAAATATTTTATTTAATAAAACGAAAAAACTCATATATTGCGTGCATATATTCATTAGAGACATTTAAATCAAGTTTTAACTTCCATTTATTAAACTTTCTTTCATAAAAGTTAGTTTTAAAATAATATGTACATAAAGATAAAAAAACTAAAATTATGTTAATAAGAGTTGATGATTATTTTTTTACAGCTTTAAAAAACTTTTCAAAATTTTACGTTTCTTTACAGTTCCTAAGTATATATTATTTACAAATAAATATAAACATATGTATTAAGTCTTCTAAACTCAAGTATGACTTTTTTTTTTTTTGACAACTTTTTTTTGTGAATCTTATAATTATACACAAGACAATTTTTTTTACAGTTGAGGTTTCTAGCTTGAAAAGTGTAGGACAAAGTTCTTAGTTAATCGAGTTTAAAATACAAATATTTTCTTTTCGTAAATGTTTTAGAAAATGTTTGCAAGCTTTTGTATCGATGTAACAGTTATAGCTTAATTTGGAATAAGATTTTTTTTAAATAAAAACGTCGTCTTTAATTTTTAGAATCTTCTTATTTACACTTTTTAGGATTAGTATATCAAAAACTTATAAGGTACCATTCAGAAAAAAAGTAAACATTAGTCTAATTAAGGGTTTCCCAAACTTTTTTTTATAAGAAATAAAAAAAGCTATTCCCCCCTTCGACCAGATTTCTCGGTAAAATTCCAAAAATACACCTAATTTTTTTTTTGCTCTTCACCGCCAACTCTCGAATACCTAGTGTAAGTTTTAAGTTATGTCCTCATGGCCCTCCCGTGACCCTTTTACTACTCATGGTCTCCCCTCGGCCCTTTACTGCTTATGGCACACTTTGAAAAACCCTTACCTGTTTGAAGCATTCTGTGTTTAGAAATTAATTTAAAATTGAATAAAGATATTCTAAATTGTTATTTAAAAACAGTGTTTAAATGAAAAAAAAACTATAAATGATATTTTGATGAACTATTATAGATTGTTTAACAAATATTAGACTATGGAAAAAACTATCATGGTTATAGAAGCTGCCCTGGGAACAATTTAGATCTTAGCAAAAGTCGTAATAAAAGAATTGAAAACAGAAAAACTGAAAAAAAGGAAAATTTAGAGTATGTTTAATAGTTTTTTTTGTACTTTATTTAATAAAAAACCAAGTATAATCTCTAATACCGAGTAGTTTCAGAGAATACGTTTTACTCTTAAATAAATTAAACATAAAATAGTATGTGTATTTACATTTTTATGCTTCATTAAGTTAGTTCATTATTAATTACATAAAATTAATCAATAAAAACTGCTACATTAAATCAATTATAGTAGTTTAGAATTGTTTAACTATAATAAAAAACCTTTAAAAATAAACTAATTTCTAGAGAATTAAATCTTAAAGCTGGAAAAGAAGTCCTTCTGATGAGAAGACAAAGAAAATTGAAAGAAGAACAAAAAGTTAACGAAACAATAAAAGAAAAGCTGGATAAATGGTTGGAAGAAGAACAAATTAGATGTAAGTAAATAAAACAAAAAAAGTTTATATCACAACCACTAAATATCGTTATTTCAAGAAATGCTAAATAAAGTAGTATATAAAAAAAAAGTACAAAAAAAATATGCTTACTGTTTTTGCTTATTTACTAGTCTATTGTTTTAAGCCAAAAAAGAATTAACAAATTTAAACTAGTTTTTAAAATATTTATAATGAGAATGCCTTACACTAGCAGTTTTTACCAATTAGTAATCCTTATCAATGCTTGTAAAATAAAAAGCAATAAAAGAAGCCAAAGACCGAGAGGCAGCTTTGCTGAAACAGCTGCAAAACAAGAAAAACAGGAAAAAGCACCAAAAGTATGAAGCTAAGAACAACATGAATGAAAACAAAAGTTCTTCTGTTGTAAAACTTCCTCCGGTCGATGGGAGGAAAGTAAGGACTTTCTTTCCGAAAATCCGAAACGTCGAAGGCGATGAGATACTGAAACTTCCAAAGTTTGATGAAAACAGCAAGGAGTATCTGACGCATTCTCAAATATACGCGCCTGATGGAAGGTTAATGTTTTATTACTTGGTTTTTGTTTAGTAGATTCAAAAAACACCTAAATTGAAAGATTAGAAATCCTTGAATTTTTTCTATTTACAATTCTTGTTTATAGTAGTAAAATGTAAACATATTTTTAAGTCTTTAACATAAAACTTTAGTACTAAATAGCAAGTTATAATTTAGTTTGTATTTAACATATTGGTATTTATTTTTGATAAACAACAAAAAAATACTACCTTACACTATAAGTTACAAGCAAGCAGCTACAGAATATTGTTATGCGTTTTATGTAAATAGTTGACCTAATATGGAATACAACACACCTTTATGGTCTCCATATTCTATAAAAGACATCAACCAACTGGAATCTATTCAAAGAAAATTTACGAGATTAATCTTTAATCGGTGCAACATTTCATATACGTCTTATATAGACAGACTTACAAAGCTTAATATAAAAACTTTAGAGTACAGAAGATTTGAGTTTGATCTAATTACTTTTTTTAAACTGATTAACAATGAAACTACTATTGATTCTCAAACTTTCTTTAAACCTTATGAAAATAATTACTCACTCAGAGGTAATAATAGAAAATATACATGCAAATATCATTTCAACTATGTTGGTTAACACAAATCTTTTTTCTATCGTTGGGTAAAAATGTGGAACAAACTTCCAAATGAACTAGTATCGTGCAAAAATCTTAAACATTTTCGATTAAACTTAAAAAAATTTGATTTAAATAAAATATTTACCAGTAAAATTTATAAGTGATTAGTTTTGTTCATCTCTTTAGCCATTGATTTGGTGTGTGGTATGTAGTTTATTAGTAGTTTAATCTGTAAGCTACACCTTCCCCTTATAGATTTTAGGTACTTTTCAACTTTGATTTTTGGAAGGGCTATTGTTAATGTGCTTTGGGCTATAGATTTTGAAATTATTGGATACTCAGTTGATTCCTAAGCTAGATTTGTGAACTGTTGCTGCCACAATTTTGAAGTGATTTTTGACTGAATTTGCCGTCATAACGAGTGGCAAATAGTAGCTGAGATCAATGTTCTGCAAGATGAAGACAGGTTCTGAAGATTTGACAGAAATACTTGTTACAGGAATTTGTTGCTTTTGAACGTATAATTGGAGATTGGTGACTATGGAATCGTTAAATATTTGGTTGTGAAAGTTTTAATTTATTCAGTTTGTGCTTTGTATAAGTTTTATGTTTATGTTTATTAAATCACTGTAATTTGTTTTTTCTTTTTATGTTAGTGTCTTTCAGTTTAAGTGGCTTAGGTTTTAATGCCTAGGTCCTTCGTTGGACAATAAACTTAATAATAATAATAATAATAATAATAATAATAATAATAATAATAATAATAATAATAATAATAATAATAATAATAATAATAATAATAATAATAATAATAATAATAATAACAATAACAATAATAATAACAATAACAATAACAATAATAATAAAAATAATAATAATAATAATAATAATAATAATAATAACAATAACAATAATAATAACAATAATAATAACAATAATAATAATAATAATAATAATAATAATAATAATAATAATAACAATAATAATAATAATAATAATAATAATAATAATAATAATAATAATAATAATAATAATAATAATAATAATAATAATAATAATAATAATAATAATAATAATAATAATAATAATAATAATAATAATAATAATAATAATAATAATAATAATAATAATAATAATAATAATAATAATAATAATAATAATAACAATAACAATAATAACAATAATAACAATAATAACAATAATAACAATAATAACAATAATAACAATAATAACAATATAACTGTAAACCTAATAAATCACATTGAAAATTAACTTAAATAATGATTTTTCCTTTTAAATCTTTTTTACTTTGTTTTATTTTATATCAAGATTTTGAGCACTAAATAGATAGAATATTAACTTATTTTCTAAAATTATTAAAACAATTAACACATATTTTTTTGTAATTCAAAAATGTGCTTAAGTGTTAAAAAAAGTAATTAGAATTTTAACACAGAATAATTTTAATTTTTTCAAGCTCTTATGTTATTTGTCACTAGAAGCAAATTTTTTACAGAATCCGTAAAGCTTACAGAATGCCAGATTTTACAACAAGTTACAACAAATGCAAATCTTTAACTTATCTCCGACCAACTTTGGCTCAAAAAATGCAGCTCACAAACAAACTAGAAGCGAGATCTAGTTGAAAAAAAACACTTGTAGCTTTATGTTTCTGTTGTGTTTTTATTTGTAATGAAATTGCAACCACCTACTATTATTTTTAATGTGTGCTACTCTCGAGTGTCAAACATAAACTTTTTTGCTCGGGCTAATTATTAAAAAAATATTAGAAAACAACTCTTGCCGTCTGAATATGAACTCTTGAAAAAAAAAATCTGTACTACTTATGTAGCCACAACTTCCATTTTGGGACTTATCATATAGAAACAAAATATTTCAATTGGCACAACTTTAAAAACTTTTGAACAATTAAATCTGTTTAATTTTTTTGTTTTTATTCTTTAGTACATCAGTTTCTAATTAAACAAAACATTTTTTTATAATTTTTTTGGTCTCTAGTGGTTGTGGTTAAAAGTTGAATATAAGAAGTTTTGATTTGTAAAGTTTTCAAGTCTCTTTATAAATAGTTTTTACCAGTATTTCTCTGAGTGTGTATATATCAGTACTGTGTTTAACATATTTTTTAGAATAAAAATTTATCACTTATTTTTGTGTCTAGTTTTCTTTGTAAAGTAATTTAGTTTCAACATAAAGTTTTAATACAAATAGAAACGTAAGAAAAAAAAAAAACATATGGTCAGCTGCAAATTTTTTAGATAACTACCACCGAAAAGCTCCACAAGTGTTTACCACGGGATTTAGTGTTTAATAATTAACCAAGTCAAGGACTATTAAAGCAATTTCGTCGCTACAATTATTCTTTTAGGTCAAATTGATTCTTTCCATGTTGAGACCTTAACATCAATAAGATTCTAAACTAGTTTTATTTTTATTGCTGAGTACTTTTATAAAAGTTAAGCATATTTTTATACGAATTTTTAATGTATATTCATTTCTGCTTTTCTTTTTATTGCATATGCTAATTCAACTGAATTAATTAAGAATTAAAAATAAACATAAAAATCAAGCATTAATAACATATAACTTATAAAACAGTTAATATTTGTTTATACAGTTTAGCAAATTAAGCAAAGTGAAATGGTTTTAAGTGACTTACAATAGACTATATATTAAAGAAGTACTTGTGTAAAACAAAAGCTAACGAAACATTAATTTTCTGGAAAACATTGTATAAAAAACGTATTTTTGATTTAAGTTTAAAAATGGTTTAAAAGGTTTTCTTTCTTATGAAATTAGAAAATAATTCTAACTAAAAAACTTATTTTTTATATCTTTTTAGTTTAGTTGCAAAAGTTTTATTTTAATGTTATAAAATTTTTAAATTCAACTGCGTGTTTATGTTAACTTACTAATCTTTTCAAAATTAAACACTGGGGTGTGGTAGTTAAATTCGTTATTATTTTTAAAATGTTGCATTCTTAGATTTTTTTGTTAAATTAATTATGAGCTTTGATTAAATATACTTCTATAACATTATTTATTCGAATTTATCAAAAAGCTCAGTAAGAAAGCTTTTAAATATTATCGATATTTTTAATTCAAAATATTTAGTATTATATACCTCAGTTTGCTTTGAACCTTTACTTTGAAGAAAAACAAAAAAGTATATCTAAAAATATTTAGATTTACTTCTAGTAATAAAATTAGGTAGTTTTTGACAGCTACTGTTTTTTCTGACAAAATTAGTAAAAAAAACTTTTAATTTTAAGATGTGAAAAATTGTAAAATTATTTTTACTTATTTTAGAGCATACTGTGCTGGCTGGTTTTTTCTTAACAAATTGAGACATCATTATAACTAAGGCTACCTACTTATTTTATATACGTTAATTTCACTAACCTAAAAACTTCTTAAAAATAATTTTCTTACAAAGCAATTACTTATACTTTATTATTGCTTTAATTTAATTTATTACGTACTTGTAGTATATACAATAACAAACAAACAAGTACTAGACATATTAAGCACCGTTTTGATTTAGATTATTTCTTATTTCTTAATGGATAATATTTTTAAGACAACCACATATTTTACTTAAAACTAAATAAACCATTTAAGGTCTTATTTTGTTTTATGATAAAAATATAAAATCTTGTATTTTAGTTACATATTTTACAATGTGTGATAAGAATGTTAAAACTTATTTTAAGTTTTAACGCAAACGCAACGTATTTAGAAAATTCACATGTATTTTAAAAAGAAGTACGTGTCTTATCTTAATTGTTGTGTAGCAGTTAAAAAAGTTAGTGGAGCTATTTAAGCTTTTAAATGTCTATAGAAATTAAATTTTGAAATAAAGCCTTTGGTTAAAATGTTTTTTTTTGATAATTATTTTGCTTAAAACTCTTTTTTTAGTTGTTAGTATAAGTTATATGTAGTGAACCTGCATTATTACTCTTCTTATCGAGAATGTTTTACTTTAACTTGGGGAATTTTTTTGAGACCAAATAACTATGGCATGATAGTCACATTACATATCTATCTACTATCAAAAAAGAAACATTTCACATACTGTATTGTTTATTTTAAAAAAGGTGCTTAAAATTTTTGGCAGAAAAGAACCTTTCGGTTATCGAGTCGTACACCATATGGATACAGTTTAACGTCATAGTTTAACGTCAGTGTCCAAGACATCACTTTAAACTGTATCCTGGTGTATGACTTGATAACCAAAAGGTTTTTTCGTACACCAGTATTTTTGTATTATTAAAGTAAAATCTAACATAATAGTCAATTTGATTTTTACAAGTTGATCTTATTTTATAGAGTTTTATTTGAGCTATCAGACATTTTTATACGCTTGAAAAAATTCAAAGTATTTTTTGAGATATGATGGATCAAAGACAGTGACTTCAATAGATTTGTTGTGGAAGGCAGAGTTGCAACTTTACCTGGAAAAACCTCAAAAAACCTGGAAGTTTACAATTTAGGCAAAAAAAACCTGGAATTTAAGAAATTTTGAAAAAAACCTGGAACTTCAACAATTTTCTTATGTTCAGTAGTAAAATTTCAATTTGACTCAAAAATTCTATTATACAAATAAAATATTTTGTCATCATCAAAAATTTTATTATTTAAAAACATATTTAAAGTAGCTTTACAGTATCTTTTCAATGATTTTATATTATTTAACACAGTTTCTTACCTTAAACTTAACTTTTAACTAAAAGTAGACCCAAAAATGTGTACTTTTAAAAACTTAAAAATTTTTTTGAAAAAATGAGTGGCAACCTGGGGAAAGCACAAACTAAAAGCGTTAAAAAAGACCATTTTACTAATAATCTATCTCCTCATTCATTTTTAAGCAATCTTCTTCAAATTTTCACAGAAAGTGTATTACAGTAACCTCTCGCTTATTTACGCACATTGTGTCCACAGAAAAAGTGCGTAAAGATATGAGAGATCGTAAAGAAACGAGAGGTACCAAATATACTCACTATAATGGCTGTTTTTTAATATTGCTTCTACTTAAAAGCAGACTGGGCACTTTCCCACTTTTAACTATTTGTTTACTTTATTTATAAATGTGAAAAAAAAAACAGATAAAACTATACATATATAAAAAAAAAAGGATTTGAATTTCTATAAAATAATAATACGAATAGAAATAATTTTACTACTTTAATAATAAGTAGAAATTATCTTTATCTTTATTTATATATGACATTTATATGCTATTCTACTTAGCAAATTCAATTTATAATTAAGCATTTCTTTACAATTATAAAATGGTTTTTATTAATATATAGGGCAAGACTGCTGTATTATTTATTTGTGTTTTGAACTCTCAATATTTCATTTTACTTTTATTATTAAACACAGTTATATTTACTTCAGAACTTTGATTTCATCTCTTATTGTAAACAAAATTTCTGATATACTGAAGTATAACTAAATGTTTATCAATTAGTCAAGGAACATAAATTTACAAAGTCTAAAGATATAGATAGGTGTGTTAACATTCAAAAACATATTTAAATTTAAAATATACATTAAAACTAATTTGTGCAATATAAAAAAAATTAGAATTTTAATTTTTGAATTTTATAGAATTCTGAAATGCGTAACTAAACGAGAGTGCGTAACGTCACGAGTGCGTAAAGATCCGAGAGGTTACTGTATTAAATTTTAAAAATATAATTTTTATAAAAAAAACACCTATTTTTTTTTTTTTTGATCTAAAATTTTTATTTTTTGATATTGTTGAAATTCCAACATTCAAAGTCTTTTAAACTATAAAAGGCACATTTCCTGAAAGTTTGAGGTCGCTAACTAAAAAAATGAAGGAAAAGATAGATTTTTAGTAATTTTTTAAATTTCCGAGAAAATTGACCCCAAAAAATTTGCGGAGCAGAAAATTTTTATAAAAATTACAATATCTCAAAAGTTAAATAAGATTTTTTAATTCTATAAAAAACTGGCTTGTAGTTTGCACTTAAAGCTTTCATATAAGATCCAATGTTAATTTTAGTAAAAAAAAAATGTTGGAACCCCCCCTATGCCCTTAAAATAAAGTTAACATCATAGAAAATTGAATTAATAAACAGTAAATATTATATAATTAGTAAAGTCATCTATTACCTTAGAATTTCAAACAATTTTTAAAATTTTTTGAGCCTGTAATTTTTAATTTTTCAAATCAGTTTGTATATCTTACAACTTGATATAATATTTTTTATCAATAACCCTTTTGTACCTTTTCAAGAAACCTATATCCTGCTACAAATAAAGTATGAACAACTCAACAAGTTTACAAATGAGAAGATTATGGAACACAAAATTATAACCAATTTTAACAAGTGTAAGGTAAAAAAATAAATTCTAAATAAGTTTGGTTGATAGACCTGGTGACCTAGTTGAAAGATCTTTTGGTCACTTGGCCATATTGGTATCTTTTCAGGTTTCATTTTTCTAGACTCAAAAATATAAGCTTGTACTATTTAACATCTTATACAAACAGTTCTTAATATAAACAATTAAAACTTTGCAGACATAAAATTCAACATAAAATCTTAATCATAGAATTTTTTTAAGTATTAACATATGTTTTGTTAAATTTACAAAAAATATTAAATTTAACCTTATAAAAACACAATCAGTTGCTTACAAAATTCTTGCCTAGAAAAATTGAGCCCAAAAGGACACTGATGCCTAATTTGTAACATTCTTTAGAGCAACAGTAACATCAAGTAAAGCAACCACACAGTACATGGGATCTACGGAAAACAGTTTTAAACAAAGATATAGAAAATAGTTGTATGAAACTGTTGTTTATTATAGAATTAAATAAATATTTTGATTAATATATATATGTTTCTGTTTTTTTTTATTCATATAAGGTTATTTTTGTTTTGTATAAACTCAGATTGGTTTTTGGTCACTTAGACTTGCTTTTTAGCTTTAAAGAGTCGTAACCCATGTTTATAACTCAAGTTAAAAATTTGATTGAAATAACTAATTTAACTATTTTTAAAACTTATAAAATTTCAGTGTGTTAGTGTAGTTATTTTCATGAACTAGTTTAGTATGGGTTGGACAGATGCAAGAAACACAAAACTAAAAGTAAATCTTGGATTGGTTCAGGCAAGATTGAAACTTATAGAAAAGAAAAAAACAAGTTTAAACTTGAGAGCTAGACCTGAAATTGCTGAATATGTACAAAACAACAAGGTTGATCGAGCAAGAATAAGGGTAGAATCAATTATAAGAGAAGATTTTCTTATTGAAGCCATGGAGTTAGTCGAAATGTATGCAGATCTGATTCAAAGTAGATTTGGATTGCTCCAATCTGGTAAACTTGATGAGTCTCTTAAAAAACCTATAGCAACACTTATTTGGGTTACTCCTCAACTATCTCAATATTGTGATGAACTGAAAAAAGTTCAATCAGTTTTTGCAGACATTTTTGGAAAAAAGTTTGCAAAAGCTTGCCAGGCAAACGAGATGGGCTATGTGTGTGAACGTGTCATGCAAAAGCTCGACCCAAAACCTCCAAATGCAACTTTAGTTGAAAGTTACTTGGTAGAAATCTGTAGAGCAGCTGACGTGCAGTTTAACCCAGACCCAAATATTTTAGCAGAAGGTTTGCTGCTGGAGCCACTGCCAAGCACTGATCTTGTTAGCTTCAACAAAGAAGGTTCATCTTTATCAGTTGAACAGAAGGCTTCAGCTAATCACATGTCTAGTAATGACACAGGAAATGACCAGCTCTTGAATTTACCGACTAATAATTTGAACAACCAGTCAAATAGTTCAGCCTCACACTCTGTAACTCAAAATCAACAAGGTAAACTTTCATTTCCTGAGTTACCTGCAGTTCCTCAAAGTTTTTCTCCTTCCAACACTGGTGTCAATAGTACGGTAAAAGAGGAAAACTCAGACATAGATTTTGATGATTTAACAAAGCGTTTTAACAATTTAAGAAAAAAATAAGGAAATTAGAAAGTAAAATGAACTCATTCTAGTACAGTTTGTGTTTTTCATAAACTAACATTTCATATATCTTTCTTAAAATTGTACATCATAATTGCACAGGAAATCAAATTGTAATACTGTTTCATATACTGATTATTTCCGACTTTGTTTTGTTTCCTGAATTATTTTTATACTTAGTAATCAGTGTTATTTGATTACTCTTTTTCATAAAAAAAAACTATGCTATTTATAAAGTTAGTAAGTTAGTAATTATTTTTAACATATATTTTGATTGAAATATGAATGAGTTTTAAAATTTCATCCTTATTGTTCTTAATTTTTTTAATAACTATTTGAAAATATTATTGTTATGAATGTTTGAAAAACTCTTGTTAATTCATAGTATTTAGGTATTTTGCATGCATGTGATTAATTATTTTGTTAAAATAAATACATTTTAGTAAAAAACAACTACAACTGTTAATAAACATAAAAATAAGAATAAAAAGTAGTATTATTTTAAACTTTCTTTAATAATTAAAGTTATATGTCTATTATTGTATTTGACACATTTAAATTAGATTAGTGTCAGAATTTTATATTTTAAATGTTAATTTGTTTTCATTAAAAAATAAATATTTATTATCAATGTAAGAATGTTTGTTGAACATAATATCAGTTCATATCAATTTGGTTTTCTGCTTAACAAAATCTAATCAAAGCCATTTGTTTCAATACACTGTTCGGTATAATTTAAATAGTATTTTTTAAATGTATTAACGTAATTTTTATAGAATTACATGCATGAACAATATACTATCTATGCAATATCATACTATTAAGTATAATATATAACAAAAAATTTTATAACTAATTATTCATTGAAAAGACTTGATAAATAGCCCTCTTGCATCAACTGTTCTACTTGGTTTGTTAAATTTTATTGAAAAAATAAATTAATTTTTTTACAGACAAAAGTATAATGGTTAATTATTCAGCCAACATATCATGGCTTTTCACTGAGGAGCCAGACATTAAAAAACGGTTTGAGTTAGCAAAACAAAAAGGCTTTAAAGCAGTTGAAATTGGTTTACCATATGATGAGAATCTTCAGCAACTCAAAGAAGCTAAGGAAAAATCAGGTCTAAAAGTTGTGCTTATTAACTCAGGTTGCACAAAAAATCTTGGTAATGCAGCTAATTCTGATAGCAGTGATGCGTTTGTCAAAGAACTTGATCTGGCTATAAGTTATGCCAATGCCCTAGATTGTAAAATAATACATTTAATGGCTGGTAGAGTTAAGTCAATTGATTTAGTAAAAGCTAGAAGCTCCTATATTTCCAACTTAAAAATTGCATCTGAAAAATTGTCTACTAGTGGAATTACAGGTGTTATTGAACCTATCAACAAGTATGATGTGCCTGAGTATTTTCTTAATGACTTCTACCAAGCTATAGAGATACTAAGGGAGGTAAATCTGCCAAATATAAAACTTTTGTTTGACTTTTATCACCAACACCAGATGGCAGGAGGCTTAATGCAAAAGTTTAAAGCTGCAAACAAATTAATTGGCCATGTACAAGTTAGCCAAGTTCCAGGTCGCAAAGAGCCATTTTCTGAAGGTGAAATAAGTTACAACTATATAATGAAAAGTGTTGCTGAGTCTGAGTATTCTGGTTGGGTCGGACTAGAGTATAAGCCATCTGTTCACACTAACAATACTTTAGAGTGGTTTGCAGAATAAAACTATATATATTTTTGTGGGAAAAATCAATTTATTTATTGTATAAAGAAATTTCAAAATTTTTGTTTTTAATTAATTTTTAACTTGCAATAGATTAACATCAATTTTAATTTTATGTAGTTTATTATTTGCCAGAACTACTGTGCTGTATTTTTTTAAATTTATAATTAGCTATGTAATTACCTTAAGTCAAAGAATTTTACTAAAAACTACAGTGTTTATGTAGCAAATTAAATAAAGTATCACAATTAGAATTGTTTGGATATTTTTTTTAGCTTTACAAAAACAATTTAATTTAAGTTTTTAGCTAAATTATTTTATGATTCTTACTAAGATAATTGTTAAAAGCTTAAAGGTATTAGGTTCAGACCGTTGGAAGATTTGAGTTGATTATACTTAAACACAGAAAATATAAATAAATGTTAAATCAAAAACTTAATTTGCTCTAAACTTAAATTTTCTTTATATCTAAACATATTTTTAGCATATATCATTTAACTGTATTAATCATACTTTTAATTCTTATCTTAGCTGTAATTGGTGACTATAATTCTTAATAATCATATTTTTTATTCAGAATAAATGGATAAAACGATGAACTTTTTAAACAAGAATATACCCCTGTTTCTCAGAGGTAAGCTATAGTTTTAATCAAAGTATATAGTTCGTTGCTTTAAACCAATTTTTAAAGTTAGTTGATTTTTAATTTGAACTATTATTAATTAAAAAAATAGTAAATCGTTTGAGCACCACTGCGACAACAAACAATGGAAATTTAATTGAACAAAAGTTTGATGTGAAGGATGATACAGTGAACAGTGAGTATTACAATGTTGAGCTTACACCTCAAAAAAGAAGGTTAGTTTCTTTATATTGAAATAAAGTTAAACTACTTTAAATTAAGAATTTGATAAAGTTTTTAAAAGCACGTTTTTAAAAGTAAGAGTTTTATGTAACTTTATTATTTTTTTAGACTAAATGTTCCTGTTTTACGTAAAAACAAGAGCACTCCAGCCTACTTGAGCCAGTCTGCGATTTTGTCTCCATTAGAGAATAGATCGTTGGCTTTTAATGCTGCACTAAAGGAAAATTCCCAGAAAAAGTTTGAACTGTCAGATAGCATTAAGAACATCAAAAGAACAACCTTTCCAAAATTGAACGCAAAGCTTGCGGTTGTTGATTGCCTTGAATTGCCAAGTTTAAATGTGTTTTTTTCAAGTATAAGTTCCAGTGTTTGTTCCGTAGAAACTATACTTAAAAATGATAACAAAAGTGAAAAGCAAAAGTTAAATCGTACTGCAAAGACTTTTAACAAAAATGCATCACAAGAGGTGAATATTATTTAAATTATACACTAAAAATTGATACTTGTATTTTGAACACAACAACTCAAAGTTGTTTGAAATGTCAGTTAAGTACCAAAATTTCGTAAACATGTTGTTTTGAACTTACAAATGTTTTTTCACACATTATTTTCGGTAGTTTCGCAACAAAATACAAGTTGTATAAATGTTTTAGTTTTTTGTATACTAATCAATTGTTTTATAGACAATGGAAAATGCAACAGCTGAAGCAAACAAAAAACAAGCTGACAGTTTATACAAAAAAGGTTGCTGTTTTCATCTTAAACACTTGTAATAAATATCTGTGTAAGTATTAAACTTCTAATGATTGTTACAAATGTTTTCAACAAGTATAAGTAAAGATAAAAAAAAAAGTATTTTGTTTTTTTTTTTGCATAAAAATATATACTTAAATATTTAATTCACTTTTTTAAATAATAAGTACATATAATTTAAATTATAATCAACAATACAACCTAAGTGTTAAGTAGTTTAAAACTAAATCAAAAACTATTTTCCAGCTTAGTTTTTGCATTGTTTATCATAGTTTTCTACACATATCTAACCATTGAACTTGATAAATATTTTTTTTAAATTTTTATATATACGTTTAGTTAGTATAATATTTTTCAATGAATTGTAATAATTACTCAAATTAAACTAAACCTGCTTTGGAACAGTTTTTGAAAACGAGCTATCACATCTTAATATATTTTGTTTGCCTTATGTTATTTTCTTAAAGGTATGCAGTTTTCAAGAAAAGGCGATCGGACAAAAGCACTTCAGTGTTTCTTGCAAGCTGGCAAACTTGGCTGTGCTAACAGCAATTGGAGAGCGTATAAGATATGCAAAAGCAACTCTAAATACTCTGAACATGTTAGTTGAAAAAATTGTTTAAAAGAGTATTTTTTTGAAGTAATTTTTTATGATGTAGCTGTAAAATTACTCACCCGAGTTTGATAATGTATAGGTTGGCTTATTTTAGCTTTTGATTAAAACATAATTTATTAGTCAAGTATGAGAATTATTTTGTTGAATTGTAATTTTCCAGGTATTTAAATAATCAGTTTTTTATTTACAAGACAAAACCTGTTTTTGTAATTTATTTAAAAGCTTATAAGTTAAAAGTTTATGTTTTGTACTGTAAAGAGTCAAATATCAGGGACCACTTCCTCAGTTTATTTTAGTTTAAAATTCAAAATTAAATGTTAAAGTCAGAAATTGAAGTAATAAATATTTTTTGTATTCTTTCAATATATATATTTTATAGTTAAGTTTATTTTTGATTTGGCAATTAAAGTTAATACCAAATAGCTATCAAAAAGTCTTTAATTTAATCAGATTTTCTGTAATTATGAAAAGTCTAGAGTTGAGTTATAAAACATATGAAATTATTTTTAAATTTCTAAAACTACACTTATCAAATTTATTGTAAAAAATGTTCTTTTACACACAATAAAAAAAAAATTAACACTTACTGAGACATTTCTTATTATTATATCATGATTTTAACCTTTATTTTTTTTGCAGTGCAAAAAAAGTTATTTTCTAGGATTGCAAACAGACTTTATGTAAGCCTGCACAATTTGCAGATATGTACTTGATTTTTCTAAAATAAAAACTATTATAAATTGCATCAGAAACAATTTATTTAGTTTCTATATAAAATCAGGTTTCATCAGTTTAGGTTTTTTCCGTTAGAGAAGTACAATTTTAGCCCTGTATAATTTTTATTTTAGTTTTAATTTTTGTTTTACAATACTATTTTAGTCTTGAAACAGTAATTGTAGTAAATTTATTATAGTTTTTTATAGATAAATTTAAGATACTTCAATTCTATGAAATGTCTATAACTCTAGTATAAAACAAAGACAGTATAGATATTGTTTTGTAAGTTCTCAATATACAAAATATATCTTAGTAAGTTAGTATCAGTTACTCTGTTCGGTAAAAATAAGATAAACTTAATGATATATTATAGTTAGCTCTATGATTTAATGTCGAAGTTTATCTCTTCTCAAGTATCAAATTGAGTTTTAATTACATGAAGTTCATACTTCTAAACTTTTAATAAGTCGGATAATTGTTGACTTCAAATTCTACTTTGTTAAGAGTTAAATAATGAAAAAAAAAAAACAAAAATCAATTAATATTGACCTTATACTCTTTTTAAATTTTAGGTTTACTTTAGATAAAACTTCAGTACTACTCAAAAACTATGTTTGGTAATATTTAAGTTAATAAAGTTATATTAGCATTCAAGGATTTTAAATAATTTTTGTCCTGTAAGCTCAAGTTTTGAAAATAACTAGGTTGTATTTTTAAAACAAGTAAAAATAATTATAAGTAAATAGCCTTAATATTTTTATAAATGTAGTTTTACTTATCAGGTACCTTTACAAAAAATATAATTTTTATGTTAAATATTGTACTGACTTATTACTTTAAAGTATGTATTGCTATAAAACAATTTTACTCAACTAGGATTTACTGTGTAGTTTGTTATCTGTAATAAAATATTCTAAAAACAATTTTATTAATCTAGGTTATGGAATGCCTGGAATTTGCAGCACTATCCGGTCATAAAGTAGCAAGACAAATGGTTGTACAAAAACTAATGACCTGCCAGCAAGATGGGCTCGATAAATTAATTTTAGACGCAAAAATAGACTTTTTCTTAGAACAAAACGCAAATGAAGGAGTTTTAAATGTAAGTTTGTTTTTAGTGCATACAGTTACTTTCAATAATTTTATTTATTTTTGAACAACTTATGCTATAGTTAAGTCCATTTAAATTTAGCGATTTGAAAATAGGTATTAACGAAGGTAGCCATATACTCTGACTATCTCAGACTAGTATAAAAATTTTTGAAAACTAAGGTTAACTGTTTTCAAACTAGTTTTAATTTCTAACGAAGTTTCTTAAAATTTAGGTTGACTCGATAGTTAAAACTTAACTTGCAAAACTTAGGTTAATTAATTTTATAAAAAACTCAGGCTTGTTTAAAAATTAAGAATTTTTTAATCCATCTCTTAAAAACGTCCTCAAAAAACATTTAACTTTTTATTTATAGAAGTTTTTATCAATTTATGTAAGTAAAGCTTATTTAACTTATAGACTTTTAGTATATTTCTAAAACTTTAATCTACTTTATTTTTAACCTTACCCATTGACTCAGGTTGTGTCAGAATATTTTTTTTTCAAAATATTTTTTTGCTGCAATAGTGGAAACCCTAAGAAAGTCCTGATATTTAATTAAAAAGGATTTAATAATTGTTTGTGATGCTAATAATATTCTTCAAAATTTTCTTTATGTAACATCGCTAGATACACATTTTAAATTTTATTAAAAGAAACAGTTATAACAGTGAATTTTTTTATTTAGAGTATGTTGTACCTCGCAAAAAGAATCTTAAAAAACCCAAATAAAAGTATTGAAGATGAAAGGAAAGCTGTACAACTCTTAAAAGAAGCCTCAAGAAAAAACGTAAGTTTGAACTTCATCAATAAAAAAGAAGTAAATTTTACTTATTAAATTTTTTTAACTTTTCTCTAAATATATCTTACAATTCTCAAGTAATATGAAATGTCTCTTCAAAATTGTTATGAACATTGTTTTCAATAAGCTTCCTATAATGCATTATATAAGTTTAAATGTTAACCCTTTTTGTTAACTTTAAGTATGAGTAAATTCAATCTGCGACACTATTTATAATATAAATTTATTTTTTCTAAACATGACAGTACACGCTTGCAATCTACGAACTGTCCAAGTGTTACAAGCAAGGTGTAGGAGTTGAAAAGGACGTTGCTTTGTCGTACAACCTCGTTCACAAGTGCGCCAAGTTGGGAAACCCCCACGCTGTAAAGGATCTCATCGACCTCTTCTCCAATGGAGATAAATCTTGTGGTTAGTTTTAAATTGTTGAAGTATATTTTCAGAGATCGCTCTTTATGTTCATTTACTTTTTTTAATACAAGTAATAAAAATTGCTCACCTAGTTTCAACAGGTGGTTAAGCGAAAATGCATTTTTTACCTAATGTTGCAATTCATACCGAAACCGCTAAGTTTTTTCATACCAAAGTTTAATACTTTATTAAATAAACAGTAGTGTAGATACTTTTCAACCAAAGTTTGTACTAAAAAAAGTTTAATAATTGTAAAATTCATTTCAAAACGGTTTCCACCCTGTATCATCAGGTATTTTCAGGTCAAAGTCGGTGTTGCAAAAATAAAAAAAAATAGTTTTAAGAAGATGAGTATAAATATTTCTTAAAAATCTAAACCATAATAAAACATTTCATTTAAAGTAATCAGACACTTCTAATTATTTTCTAATAGACCTAAAAGTTTAGCTTAACCAATGAAAAATTAGTATTTAAAAGTTGTTATAACCCAATTCAACACATGATTGTACAGGTGTAACCAAAGATCACGTGCAGGCTGCAATGTTGAAAAGCAAACTTGCTAAAAGTTGTCTGACAACACATATGAAAGAAATGGAAAATTTGGCTTATGCATCTGCTGGAGTGAAAAAATGAAAGTTTAATAATCGGAAGCAAACATTTTTTTTCTCATTTAAAGGGATTGTTACTGCATAGGGTTGGGTTCAATCTATTTACAAAATTACAGAGTTAAGTGGTTCGTCAACAAAGATTAGATGGTTATATTTCTTTACAATGAAATGTGTTTTATCTGTAATTAAAAAATTTGTAATTGTTATAAAATTTTTATGAAGCTTTTAAAAGCTTTTAGTTTTTATTATATTTAAAGTATTGAATACTTTATTTCAGTGTCTTAATTTTAACTGTTTTATTCACTTACACCTTTTTTTAGTTGTAATCAGCTATATGCTATAAAACTTGAGTAATGTAATGCTATAAATCTTAAATAATCAAGCTAGCTAATAACTATTTTGGTAGTAGTTTTATCTTAAATTATATAATTTTATAAAATACATTATTATACCTTTAAAAAAAAACATCTGATTTTAAAGTGACCTGTTAATTTTAAAGTTTCACTTTTTATAATATTTTTTTGACCTTTTAAACGCTACAATGCAGTCACTTAAGCATTAAAAAATATTATATGTAAAAAATTATTTTCATGAATAATTTGCTGATTTTATGTTTGCATTATTTTTTGTTTCTTTTAAAATTCATTACACTTGTACATAATTACTAAAATATATGGAAGTTTGATTGATTATCTGTTAGTAATACTTTGTTTTGTAACTAAAACATATGCCAAAAAACCTAAAAAAAACTTGGAATTTGATAATTTAGGCTAAAAAAACCTGAAACTTGAGAAATTTTGGAAAAAAAAAACCTGTGGTTTTAAACAATTTTTACATATTAAGTAATAAAGTTTTGATTTGACATAAAAAATCTTCATTTTGATAAAAAATTTTTGTTATCATATTATTTTTAATATTTTTATTAAAAAACACATCTAATGTATCTTTACAGTATCTAAACAATGTTATTATACTACTTAAAACAGTAATTTTACCTTAAACTAATTTTATACTGAAAATAGACCCAATAACTTTTGCTTTCGAAAACCGGAAAGAAATTTCTCAAAAACCTTTGGCAACCCTGTATACAACTCATAAATACCAGTTCTACAAGTTTTCCAACTGTTTTTAAAAGTAAAAGTTTTGAACTACTGAATTTAATAAGTTACTAAATTTAATCAATATTTAATAGCTTAAGTTAGTTTAAAGTTAAACAGAAAAATCTACGAAATTGTTTCAATTAAATTGTAAGCATTATTACAAGTTATCAGCTGGTTAAAATGTGATCGTTGAACTCTTTGAAACTGAAAGTGTCTAAAATCTAAATGAAATTATATTATGTTAAAAACAATGGAATCGTAAAAATTTAGTTGCGATACTTACGAACCTGAAATAAAGTATTAAAAGCAGTTTCGTTAGACTAGGGCGGGTTTCCAAAAGGGGGCTGTTTAAAAGATAGATTGGTAAAAAGGGGTGACTAAAGATAAGTGGGAATTTTTTTTTTGATTAATTTTATCGAAGTCTAAGTTTATCATTGGTTTTTATTTCAAAAGGAAAACAATAAAAACACCTTAATTTTGTTAAAGTTATAACTACTAGAAACTTATTATATTTTAAACAATAAGTTAAGTTTATAAACAAAATGTTCCTAAAAAATTAGACAAACTGATACTAAAAGATGAGTTTTCAATTTCTAAAATACATAAGCTGATTTGAAATTTTCTAGGAAAGTGTTTTGTAATCGTAATGCCTTCAGCATAAACTAATACAGAAATTTTGCTTGGTTTTTACGCATATTGTATTAAAAGGTCCCTAATAGTTTTTTACTACTAAAAGCTCGTTTTTTTTTACTGTCAATACTTTCATTGATTTTTGCTGTTTTTGCCGAAAATTAAAACTAGTGAGTAAAAAAAAGGATTTCTATCTACAATAAAAATAGTAAACAAAATTATTTGTTTGTTTTGAAAACATTTTTTATTAGAGTTAAAAGGCGTTTTAAATATTTAAAAATTTTTCACATTTATTACGTATTGAAACACACTTATAAATTTATAATAAATCAACTATAGAAGATATTATTACACTTCAAATACTCAGCTAAAAATACATTTTGTCAGAGTACCGATTCTTACAAAGTATGTCGATAAGTTTTGAAACCCTTGTTAGAACTGATATAAGAATTTCTCAACTATTGAGTAAAAAAACTAGCGTCTTAGTCTGTCGCAGGGGCTTCTGTTAATGACCGTGTGGTAACCTTTATTTAAACAAGTAAAGCTTTTTTAACTCTAATAAGTGACTTATTTAAGATATGTAGAAAAATAGTGTGATAAAAACATCAAATAAAAATACTTATTTTTAAATATACTGTAACAGTAAAATTTTAATTGTGCATCATAACAATCAATGATACGACTCCCCTAGCCTTCTTCTACTGAAACATATGTGATTAGTTAAATTTTGAATACCAAAACGCTAGAAACATTTATAAACTTGCTTAACTAACAATTAAATTAGTTATACTAAGATATTTTGCTTCATATATGTATATCATGTATTATATTTAAATTAAACATATTAAAAAATTACTCGAAGAGCAAATGAATTATTTTTAATTTTACATTGCTAATTAAGAAAAACGCAACAAAATATGTTTAAGTTTATAGTAACGTAGCTTTATGACTGCCACAACGTTTTCAGCCTTAAGACGTTTATTATTAAATAATGAACTAATTATTTGTAATGAGTTGCACAATGATACTAGTTTAAGAGAATTTAAGTTTGAAGATGACACATTACCATTAATACCATTTCAACAAAATATGTGTTTACAAGACAGAGCCAACCTTGTTTAAAAGTTTACATCAATTTTAGATTGGATTGTTATAAACAAGCTTAAACATAAAATTTACAAAATTTTTGTATGCTCTTCATTCAATAATAAAAATTTTCAATTTAAACAAAGATAAAGCAATTTAAATAGAAGTACATAAAACATTATTATTTGTGTATTAATAGTCTTAAATAGATAGGACCTGTAGAAACATAAAAAACTAAACTATCAAAATCAATTTTTGGTTATGTAAAACATGATACCATTTAATTTGAACTTAGTTTACTGTTCATTAGTAACATAAAATACAACTTAGTGTGTTAGGGAGAATAAATAAGATATAATTAATGACATCTTTGTAATTATTGATAGAGAACTTAGATGTAATTGTTATAAAAGTATAAGAAACCTAAAAATATTATTAAATAGTAAAAGCTTATTTTAGTATGAGAAACTTCTCATAAAGCAAAATTTTAAAAATTAACTTATTTCAGTAAATTTAGAGTACTATTTTATAAGTAACATAAAATATACAACTCAACAAATGTTCTTGAAAAAAATCAAAGAAAAAATAGTAAAGATAAACATAAGTTTCTAGTTTATAAGGGTAATGAAAGTATTTAAAAAACTAAAGTCATCTTGGAAGTTTCTAGGTTTGTCTGGGAAATGTTTCACTTATAGAAAAGTTGAATAAAAAAAATGCATAATGTTATTAATTTTATGTTATTAGAAGTATAATGATAACTTTTTTATATTAACGATAGTTCTTACTGAGTAACTTTATCAGATTATTATGACATTAATCCAGTCTAGATTTTAGCAATAGTTTTTATCTTTTTGAAAATTTTTAGACTGTTAGTAGAAAAATGTTTATTATTTAAATATTTTTATAATTTTTAAATATAAATTTGATAGTATCTTAGTTAAATTTTATATTTGTTTTGTTATGTTTTAGGAAATTGTATGAAATACAGTTTAAGTGTTTTTTGTGGATATTTACATGGAATTTCTCGTTATAGTTGAATTTATGGGTGTAAAATTTTTGGGTAGGGATGCACAGCACGTTGCGCATATATATTTACATTTGTGAATACTTAATTGATAAGTATAAATTTAAAAAAAGTTTCTAGAAGCACACATATTTTGTACATTTTCAGCATTTATAATACATTATTACGCCTAAAAATATTCTCGGGCCGCAGTAGTGGTTTAAGTTTTTACTTTTCGTACTAAATCCAACTTATCAGTGTAAGTTTCGAAATTTCCTCTATTATTTCTAAGAGATTTTTTTAATGATTTTCAATTCAAATTTCAGAACATCTAGTGTACGTTTTACAAACTTTTTTTTTCGCGCCACATTTGCATGTTTGCGGACCGAAGTTTTTCCTTTTCATGGGCAGAATCCCATTTAAAATAAAAACATGCTCGCTTTGCAGTTTGTCGACCCCTGGTTTAAAGCTTTTAAGAGTATAATTTTCAGCACTTTTCAAAAGTTTACTAGCTTATCATTTTAGTTTGCTAACTTAGCTTGTTAAAACAAAGTAAAACAATATCTTAAATAGGTTGTAGTTAATTTTTTGTATTGTTTTCATTTTTTATCTTTAAAATACGAGATAAAACATTAACAGTACTTTTTTCAGTTACTTATATGATAGAAAGTTGATTCTTTAAAGAAAGTACTATAAGTTCTATTAGCTTTACTTTTATTTAATAATATTCTAAAAGTCTTAAAAAACAGCAACACTAAACATATGTAGTTTTTTTTTCCTTACAGAAGCTATGAAATCGAATTAAAATATTTTTTTAATATCAACTTAAAATAAACTTTAACAACAAAAAAATAATACTGCACAAATTTCTATGATAAATTATAAAAGAATCGTAAACTTTAAAATCAATTGAAATTCATATATTTAACTAAATCGAATAGTTTCAAGAAAAGCATGCTAGATCTTTATTCACAAACATCAATAGTTTCTACTAAAAATAAATTATTTTAAAAACTTAAAAGTAAGGTTTCAGTTTTTTTAAACTAAATGATATAAAAGTTAGTATATTTTTATCATTGAAAATATAGTGATCTTTTATTTAAGATAATTAACACCTTGTCCTGGACAAGACATTAAAAAGTATCTATGGTGTGCGACTCGATAACCGAAAGGTTGTTTTGTGCACTATGTCGTAGGGCTAAATATTTTGAGTATTTTTTGTCGTTTAATAAACTATATATATAACTTTTTCCTTGCTTTTAGTTTTTAGGGAATTTTAATCTTACACAAACTAGTACGAAAAGTGCTTTCACTTATTGAAAGGCTTTGTTAAAAAAAAAATTGCTATAAAAAGTCATTAGTTGTAAATCTATTTCAGTCATTTAACCACTTTTCATAGTTTTAATCAAAAACTACAATTCACTAATAATGTAGAATTAAAGATTAGCTATTAAAAAAAGTGTACAAATAACTAAGTCTATTGTTTAACACTGTCCCGAGATTTGAACTATTTATTTCAGTTTATTACTTGTTTACTTAAAATAATTTTAAACTTTTTGTTATAAAACTTTGCGTTTAATATGTATTATATAAAGGGATATACAAAAAGTAATATTTTTTAAAGAGAAATGTTTTACTAAAAAAATTGATAAGTATAAACAAAATAGTACAAAAATACATAAACTTAATTAAAATTATCTGTCAAAATTTATCTTTAACAATTTGTTAATAAGAGTTATAGTAATTATATTTATAAAAAGTTATATAAATGTTTCTAAAGATTTTTTCTACCAAACACAATGTCTAGCGTACATAAACAACTAAATAATAAAAGTTTAAACTAGATGAAGATTTGTAATGTTTTTGATAAAACTCAACTAATTTGTAAGTTCAGCTACTCCTAACTAATTTTTCATTACTTTAGATTAGACTGAAGTCATTATGCTCGATAAATAAATTTTTCATGAAAATAAATTAGTAGTCTAACATAAATAAGTTGATTTTTTTAATTATATAAGTACTCCGATGCTGCAGCGCTAATTTAACTTATCATCCTATTTTAAACTATTTGATATACCAAACAAAGCAATTGATCATTCAACACTTAAAGTTGTTAACTGTAAATGTTTAGTAAGTTTAACACATTATTCATCCAGCTCAATTATCTAACACTATTAACTTTTAGAAACTTAAGTGAGCAAAACGATTTACCACTTCAACACCACCATTGCGAGGGTTTTCTTTGACGCAAACAGAGATCTCATCGGTGACGAAGTTGAAGTTGGACCAGACGTGGTCGATGAAAATGACCAGAGGACCATGCACCAGTACTTCATGGACAAAGTAAACAACTGCTTGGCGGCCGATAACCTCGTTGAGACAAACACCGTGGCTGATTTGTTTTATGACGGCGGAATTGATTTCCAAAACATCCAAGGCTTGGCTACCACAATCGGTACCCGAGTACTGTTCGTGATTACGTGGTAAAGTACCTCTTTGTTGTGAGCGTAGTAGCTGCAGTGAAATGAATAGTGCCGGTGCCAATTTCTTATAAAATTATATATAAAAATATATACGTCTAATTTACAAGTGATTTACTCCGCAATTTTAAATTGTTATAATAATTTGTATTAGTGCCAATGTCGAGTTGTATAAGATTTTATCTTTAAGCTTATATAAGTTATCTTACTCCTTAAATTTTTTGCTATTTTAATTATTTAATGTGTATGAAGCACTAAACTTACAATAAAAATTAGTTCACTGATAAAGTTGCAGTTATAAAAATACGTGTGCTACTTTTTCGTTGTTCTTCATAATAAACGTGAACCAAGTGAAAACTTGGTCTTTAAATTTGATAGTTTAAATATATAAAAATTACCTAGTCTTGTTGTTGTAGATCATATACTTATGTTTTAAAATAATTAGTTTTACTGTTTTCGAGGTTCTATTATAGTTTATAAAAATATATTATTTTTAGCTAAAATATTAATTAACTATGTTAACTTAACAAAATTGACTTGAATCTGCTGCGAATAAGTTTTATAAAACGCTTGATATGAAAGTTTGTATAAAACAAAGGTACTTTTGAAACAAAGAATATCTGTAAACAATGTTTAATTCAGCCTTCATGAGTATTACTAAATACAACTTGTTGTGCTTAGGGTGAACAAATAAGAAAGAATCAATGAAATTTTGTAACTATTGAAGTAGAACTTTGATTCAGTTCAAAACATTATTATATATTGAAAACTTATTAGGATATGAGCATTTTTTATTTATGTAAAAGTGTTCTATATAATCGTATGCATGTTAATTTAAAAATTATTGTCACTTAGTGACGTAACAATTCTTAAAGTTTTTGCTTAACTTTATGTACACTTTGACTTATGTTTTAAAATATTACAGTGCTTATTCACTTATCCGGACACGTTGGGAAAGATTTTTCTGTAAACATGTCCGGATAACTAAAAATCCGAATAAGTAGAAAAAATCTTTTTTTTTGATATAATAATATAGCTTCTGCATATATCGCAATACAAATTGTTGTGGTAAAAACAAATAAATAGTAATTGTGAGTAATGTATAATAAAATGATAAATAATAAAAGCTAAAATTTAGGTTAATTAATCAATTTTTTCTAAGGTAGAAAAAACAGACTTACTAACACTCTGCAAAAATATACGTTGAGGCTCATTTATCATTTGTAATTTTACCTGCCCTAACTATTAATTTAAAATTAATGCTTGTTTAAGAGAAAATATAAACTAAATTTCTCTTTAAAAACAAAAAACAATGTAAAACTATCTCTTTCTCAAAAAAAAAACTTTTCAAACTTTTCAAACAAAAAAGAAAAAACAGACTTAAATAAACGAAAAACTTTGACTAAGTTTAAAGTCAATTTGACGGAAAAATGTCACTCTCTAACAAATTAGTTTTTATTGGAATTTTTACTTAAATAAAAAAGAATAAACGTTTGTTTTATATTTGTAGTTTTTTCACGTTTTCAGCAGAAAACTCACGGAATTCAATAAGTTGTGAAACTTATTTTGGCATGGCTTTTGGCTGACACTGATAGTAAGCTAAAAAATAATCTAATAAGTAAACTAAAATTTTGATAACTTAACTAGTTTTGAAAAAAGATAGAACGTAATCTTTACTAGTATCATAACTCATAATAATTAACAAAATTTTGGAATTTATAAAATCACTTAAAATTTTATTAAACCATGCAAGCTTAAATATTTGTATCATGCCAAAATGTTAGTGCTTAATATTGAAAAAGTTTTCAACTTTTTATTGACCAAAACTGTCCGGATAAGTGAGCGTCCGGATAAGTGAAGTCCGTATAAGTGATTAAGCACTGTATCACAATAAACAAACTGAAGATCTATTCTGTTTAACAGAATAGTGAAACAATTGTATTTGTAAAACGTTGTGATTTTTTAATATATATATGTGTATGTATAATAACGATTAATTACTGTATAAATTGTTTACTCCATAAATTTCTTCATTAATTTATAGTATGAAACGCTATAAGCACTTAAAAAAATGTTATAATTATTTGTGCAAGTGCCAATGGTTACGTTGTTGAGTAATGTTATTTTTGAACTTTTATAAGTTATGTTAATCATGATTTTTTTCAATTTGTTTATAAAGAACTAAACGTTATACAATAACTGTTTTATAAAGATGCTGTTATAAAAATGTGTTAGCTGTTTTTCGTTTTCTTTCTTAACAAACATGCACCAAGCAAAAATCTGTCTCTTAGTTTAATAGTTAAAGTACAAGCAATTAAGTTAGTCTTGTTATTGTGCTTCATACATTTGTATTTAAAAAGAAGTTGAATTACTGCTTTTAGGTTCTAGAACAGGTGATAAACATCTGTTCCCTTTAGCTTTAATATATTTATTGCTATTTAAACTGTGTTAATTGTGTTAAATTAAGAAAATATTTTTTTTATTCCTGTGAATAAATCTTATACTTAAATTGGTTCTATATAATAAACAAATTTTAACAGTACATCATTATAGATTGGTATTTATAAATTATTTACTTGACTTAATTTGTTTTTGAACTTCAACTACTCAAATCATTCCTAAAAATAAGTCTTATAAGATTACATTTATTTTATCCGATTAAAACTCCTTAAAGGTTTGAAAACTAACATATATATATTATAGACTAATTATTTATTTTTTCTGACAAATCAACTAACACTTACAAAATAGACAAAAATACATACAATAAACTTTTGAAAGAAAATATCACATCAGACTACAAAAAATCAGACCCAGGAATAATTGAAAAACTAAATGAAGAAACCTATAAATTCATCATCAAATATAATGTAAAAGGCAAAATTAAAAAATAGAACAAAAACCTGCATTCATTACAATCAAAGACCACAAAAAAGATTTTCCAAACAAACTAAACTGCAGAGTTTTAAACCCCTCCAAATCCCCTTTTAACAAATTCACAAAAGCTAAACTAGACACAATAAATAAAAGAACAATATAAGGCTCAAAACTAAATCAATGGAAAAACACTGACAGCGTTATAAACTGGTTCAATAAACTAAAAATAACCCCTAAAACCCGATTCATAAAATTCGATATCACTAAATTTTACCCATCTATAACAAAAACAACTTTAATTAATTCACTAAAATTTGCTGAAAAATTCACACCAATCACAATCAATGATCAAAACTTAATACTGCATTCCTGCAAATCTACAATCTTTCACGAAAACAAAACATGGGAAAAAATAAACACCTCTGACCTATTTAACGTTAGCATGGGATCCTACAATGGAGCCGAAGTGTGCGACATGGTAGGACTTTTCATGCTAAGCGAAATAAAAAAAAACTAATGTATTCAATGAAGAAGAATTCGGCATATATAGAGACGATGACCTTGCGGTCATCCAATCTAAATCGCCGAGAACCATAGAAAATACCACAAAAAATTTACACAAAATATTTAACAAATGGGGATTTAAAATAACAGTAGATGCAGGCCTAATTATAACAGATTTTTTAGATATCGAACTAAACTTACCCAACAAAACATACATCCCATTCAGAAAACCAAACTCGGACATCTTTTACGTAAACAACAAATCAAACCACCCTAATCAAATATTAAAACAATTACCTATAACTATTAACGAAAGACTAAACAATTTATCAAGTAACGAAGAATCATTTAACCGTATAAAACACAGTTATCAATCAGCACTAAAATCCGCCAACTACAAATTCAACCTAACGTACCAAAAAGCAAATGAAAAAACAAAGAAAACGAAAAATTATTTATTTCAACCCACCTTTTTCCCTAACTGTAGCAACTAAAATAGGCAAAGAATTCTTAAACCTGGTAAATAAACACTTTGACACAAACCACCCATATCACAAAATCTTTAACAGATACACACTCAAAATTTCTTATAGCTGTATGGAAAATTTTAAAACAAAAATTCCTAAACCTCAAACAACAAGAAAAAACCTGCAACTGCAGGAAAGAAAAATGCCCGTTAAACAATAATTGCCTATCAAAAAATATAATCTACCAAGCTACTATAAAAACAGATGATATAACAAAATTTTACGTAGGTTCCACCAGTACAACATTTAAAAACAGATATAGCAACCATAAAGCAAGTTTTATTAACAAATTAAAAAGACACAATACCGAACTATCGAACTATATTTGGGAATTAAAAGACGCAAAAAAAGACTATAATTTAAAATGGGAAATACTCTGCAGAACCAAAACAAAACCAAAAAACAATAAAACATGCCATTTATGTTGCTTGGAAAATACGAGATTGAAAAAATTAAAAAATATTTATCATTAAATAAAAGAAAAGAAAGGCAGTAACCCTGCCTACATAATCAAAATATGTATTTCAAAAGAACCAAAACCACTAAATAATAACGAAAAAATAACAACAAAATAAATCTAAAAACAAGAACAAACAAAGCAAAGATAAGTTAACTTGTACATAAGTTGTTTTTAAAATAGACTAACTAAAATTATTCAATTTTAGTTGAAACGTCACAATGTGTTTTTTTGTTTTATTCTTTAAAAATCTTACTTTGTTCTTTATTATCGTTCTGAGGAGATGCATAAAGCATCGAAACTAAGTAAACGATTTGAAAACTAGTTGTTTTTTTATATTATAAATATATATATATATATATCAATATGTAATACATTACAGTGAACTGTTCAACAATTTTACATATTTAAGTACTTTCTTTAATATATTTGAATATTTATTCCTTATTTAAAATCCAAACTAAAAATGTATTTATTAGTTATATTTAAAAGCAAATAATTCTTTACAGATTTAAACGAAAGATCTCTGATTCTGTTTTTTTTAAGGTTTAAAACAGCTTTCTTATGTGGTTTTTTTAAACCAATTTTATTACATACTAAACTATTTAGAAAACAATATTTTTGTAAATTATACACTTGTAGGTTTTTTAGTCCCTTTTAAAAAACTCACTTCTACCATTTAAGTTTTTAATCAAAAGTTAGAACTAAGTTCTAATAAAGTAGTAGATTGAGTGTGTCAAAAAAAAAATTCAAAGACTTGGAACATTCAGTGCGGAACATTTGAAGTGTTACTTGTTTTAGACACTTGAAAGTGAACTGTTTTCAAACTTTTTAACTTTTTTTCAACTCTTTCCAAGTATCGTTTCACCTCTGTGTCTGTAAAAACACGTTTTTAAAAATATTATTAAAATTATATTGTTTAAAAATTTTGTTTAAAATTATTTAGAAACTTTAAATAACCTATGTTTGCTTACTAAACTTAAAGCTTAGTTTAGATTCTACAATAAATAAAATAATTTTAAGATAAAAAATATGAATTTTGCAAACAGTTGACTAAGAAAAGCACTTGATGACTCGAAATAGCACTTAATTCTAGAACAGAATTAATAAGTAAGTAAGTAAGGAAATGTTAAGATTTATTTTTAGAAGATGTACTCATAAATTGCTGTATTTTTATTTTTATCTATTTGTACATGGAATCTTATGTATTGTTAATGTACTTTTTATATACTTCTACATACTTTTAAGGGTCGTTTTTCTTAAAAAAAATTTCTAACCTAACTTAAATTTGTTCTTTTGATTTTATTTTAAAGGTCCAAATTTTTATAACTATTTTTATTTTTTTCATTGAGTATTAAATATTGTATTGTAAATTGATAAGTGCCGAAAACTTAAATAAATATATATAAATATTTAAGTTTAATGATTTAAGGTAAATGATTTAACTTAATTAGAGAATTGTTGTAATACATCTTGAAGTACTATGTATACCAGGGTTTCCTAAAGGTGGCCACAAGCTGCAAAAGGGAGCCTAGAGACCCCTATGCACCATGAGACTATAATTTGAAACTTTCACTAGATATTCTGGAGTTGATGATGAAGAGCAAAAAAATAGGACAAAAGTCGTATGTAGGGGTAATTTATAACTAGTAGTTAGTATTACTGGAAAGTTTTAGAAATTTAGGTGGCCACAAGGACATACCTAGAAACTTACACTACATATTCTTGACTTGATGATGAAGAAAAAAGTCTTATGCGTATTAAAGGGTAGTTTTTAATATATATTATTGGAGGGGGCAATAGTTTTTTTAATCTACTCAAAGAGGGCCTTATAAAAAAAGTTAGGGAAACCCTGATATATACCGTTGTCCAACAATTATAGTAAGTTTATTTTATGTGGTCATTGCTTTAATTAAAGTTTTGCAAACTGCAGACCAAACTGCAGACCAAGTTCATCATTTTTAGGCAAAGTTAAAGAATTGTTTTGTTTTGATTTTGAGTAAACTTCTCTCTACTATATCTTTGTATCATTACAAGTCGCTTATAAATGTTTACTTTATTTAATCAAAAAATTTTTAAAGTACTTAAACCTGCAAAGGATTTTTTTTCTTTTATTTAAGCGATATATTTTTAAGTCAAGAGTACCCCGTCCTTTCAAACGGCTGCCAATCCTCTTTTAAGTATAAAACACTATGTCAAAAAACAAACTCAAGTGCGTAATATTGTATTTGAACATTAAAAATAATTTTTTTTAGTTCTTAAAAAATAAGTTAATTTCTAAGAAAAGAATAAAACTTACACTAGTATCTAAAATTATTATAAAACTTACAAACAGTTATATGATATCTGCTATTAGAATTTCATTATTAGAAATTTTGCGAGCTAAAACATCTATAAAAGCGAATAAAACTTGATAAATATTCATTTGGACTAAATCGAATTTGTAAAAAATACTTTTTTAAGACACTGTAGCTTGAATCTAAACAAAAACAAGAGTTTTAACGTACTAACCAATTTAAAGTTTTATAAGTTTTTTATACAAATTTGTTTACTAAAAATAATTATTTACTTTTACTTTTTAAAGTTCTTTCAAACAAAAACGACATAAACTTTGGGATGGATAAAAAACTGTTGCATAAAACTACACAAGTAAAAAAAACAATTAAACAAGATTAACAAACTGCTTTGTATAATGAAGTATTAAATAGAGTGGATAATGTATATATTGAAAAAAAGTGTACTAGGTAACTAAGTTTGTCATAAAATGATAATAGTGTAAAACTAAAAAATAAATTATTATATTTTTATATTCGTAAACATAAATACTACATAAGTTTTTTAACCTTACCAAAAATAAACTTGAGACTGTCAATATAAAAAAATAAAACACAAAGTTTATATTTTCTAAATAACTGATTGAACATGCTTTAAAGCAATTAAGTAAATAAAACTATCATTTTGAAGTTAATAAAAACTACACCAATGAAAATATTCTAAAACATAAAGCAAGTAAACAATTTAAAAGATTTAACTATTGATGCAACTATTGATGGGTTTAAAGTAGCTTCAAAAACCTGCAACTACATTGTATATTTGCTGAGCTTGCATAATTTTTAATGTATATGTATTTATAGAAAATAATGTGGTTGTACAAACTAAATTACCATTCACAGAGCCTACTTGAGGGACTTTTAAATAACTTATTGCGAAAATTCGAACTTAAAAAGAACAGAACACATGTTTCATAAAAATAATAAAATTGATTTTAATCATCAGCTGTAGGTTCAAAATGAAACTATCTACAAAATTTTGTAGTTACGTCACACTGTTTTTTGTTTTTTTTTGAGTAACATTTTATTAATCTCGGGAAAAGTTCAATTCATTTTGAACTTACAGTTGATGATCAAACATTTTTTTTTAAGAAACTTATCTTATATTTTTTTTAAACTCGATTTTTTGCAATAGTTTATATATTTATATATATATATTCTGCACCCTTATCCCTACCCACCTTACCCAAACATATAACAAACCAAAAAAAAAAGGTTTAATGAACAAAAATAAAACTAACATAAAAAATAAAAACTATGCAAGCTCAGCAATATGCAAGTTAGTTGCACGTTTTTGAAGCTACCCATGGGTTTAAGGTTGATGTTAGCAAATCTAAAAAAAGTGTAATATGTTACTAGGATGACTGTATGACGTTTTCAAACAAAGTTTGACATTGCAGGCAGTGAGAGCGACCTGTTGCTGGATCGTTGCTGCTTGAGACGTCTTTGGCTGCGTTCAAGTAAAATCTCGACAGCTCCAGTTCTTGAAGGTGGTAGCATGCCATGCCGGCCCTCAGAAGCGCCTTCAAGTGGTCTGGTTGCATGTTTAGGATGCGGAGGGAATACTCCTTTATTCGTTTGTACGGAGGGTTTTTCTTGTGCATAAGGCAAACTGCGGAACAATTTTTATTTAAAATTTTATTCAAAAAAAATTATAAAACTATAAAGTATTCTTCAACTTGTGTAGCTAATTTATATGGACTGTTTGTAAAGCTCCACAACAAAAGTAATTTTGATCAAAAGAAGTTTGAAGTACAAACAATATTTATAATTTTTTACCCATTTTTAAGAGTCATTTTTGTATATTAACAAAACATGTTCTTACTTAGTCAGAAGATAAGCTTATAAAATTTTTTGAGCAACTAAAAGTATATCAGAACTTATAACATTTGGATTAAAAATACTACACCAACATATTTGTTTTGTATGTTAGTATGATTGCAATAGTAAAAGTAAAAAGTAGAAAGTTTGTATACTAAGAAAAAAAAGTCTTCGTGTTTGTAAAGTAAAACTTTGTCACTTAATTTATAAATAAATTAGGTACGGGTCAAATATGCACGAAGACACTTTTGCACGAAGGGTCACTTTTCCACAGGGGGTTTCGTTTTGCACGAAGGGTCATTTTTCCACGAGTGTAGAAAAAAAAATTACCTACCAAGCATATAAAGGTTAGGGGTAACAGTGATAGTAAAAAAAAAGAGAAATAAAAAAAAAAACTGAAAAAAAAATCAAAAAATAATAGTAAAAAAAAGAAGAAGAAAACAAAGTTACCGACCAAGGGTAAGAGTTAAGGGAAACAGTAATAGTTGAAAAAATATAAAGAAAAAAGTACCATGGGTAAGGGTTAGTGGTAACAATGATAGTAAAAGTAGAAATGAATAATAATAAGAAGAAATAAGAAATAAAATTTTAAACTTGTCCAAAAGTATCTTCGTGAAAAGTGTCCATTTGTGCATATTTGACACTCACCCAAAAAATTACAGTTAAGTGATAAAATACTTTATACTTAAAAAAATATTTAAATATGTAATATGTATATATATATAATATTCCAAACTTTTGTTTTTACACGTATAATTACTTTCATTTCTTGATTTCTTATAACTTTTTTTTTGAAAAACTGCGATAACTCTCAATAAAGAGAAATTTGAAATACAAGTTTGAAATATTTCTGACTAGTTTCATATCACTTAAATTTATTTCACTTAAAATATTTTCAATTTCTAATATTTAATCGTTAGAGACAGCTTTATCAACTACTTTTTATAATAAAAAAGTTCTTTAAGCGATAATAAACAAAGTTTGGACCTACTTGTTGTTAGATTAAAACAAAAAAATCATAGTATAATTAAGGTCTGTGACGATAGAATTTAAAAAAATTAAAGTTTTTTTAAGATAAGTTAATTGAGGTATAGGAAACAAGTGTAAAACCTAAAAACTTTTATAGTTTTTTGAATCTTAAAAGAACTATAGATTTACTTAAACTATTGTCATTGAGGTAAGAAAATAACTGAATTAATTTTCATTTAAAAACTATTGAATAAATGATTATCATTTTTTTTTGATTTACTTTTAATGGCTTAAAATTAAACTTGTCTTTTAAAGCAGGTTTGAGCAACACAAAACCCACAGGACAGATCTGGTCCGTCAAACATATTTATCCAGCTTGTAACATACTTTTTTAGTTATAAAAATAAACAAATATAATGTATATTTAATTGATAGGAAGTTGTGCTGGTAATATTTTAATTATTAGTTTTCTATAATTTAGCGGCTAAATCATAAAACAAAGTCTTTTAGTACAAATTTATAAAGTACAGAGGCAAGCGAAAGTCTATGTTTTATAAATCCGGCCCGTTGTTAAGAACAAAAGACCGTAACATTGTTCTACCGACTAGATAAGCTTCCCACATCTAGTTTAAATTTCATAATACATCTTAAAATCGAAATGCTATTATTTTGTAGTAATTTAACAAGCACGTACTTGTTTTAAGTACTCAGTTGAATAATTTTATCATAACCGTCTATAGTTCAATACTTGTTATTGAAATTTGTACAGGATAACGATTAAAATTAGGTTACAACTTAGTTTACATATTTTACTTAGGTCTATTTTCTAAATATATTTTATTAACACATTGCGATGGTGTACTTTGGCAAGAAATATAAAAGAAAAATATTTTGTGTAGTTATTCGTTTTTTCTTAATTCTAAAGTACACAAATGATTAGCAAATTGTTCATATATTATTCTTCAGCACTTTTTTTTTCAAAAATTTAACAAAATTGACAATAGGTAATTTTTTGATACAAAACAACTACAATTTGTTTATCTTCTGTAGAGCTATAAAAAGCAAATGTATAAAATAATCAAACAAAAAAAACATTAGCTTTTGTTTTATTTTTAGTAAACTTAAAAGTGTTTTTGAGGTGTTATCTTAAACTTATAGTTTGCACATTGTTTGTTTAAGATTTACTAATCAATTATAATGTGTCAAAATTGTTTTTGAAAAGCAAACTTTTGTCATGACTGTTGACTGAACGTGATAATTTATAATAAATTTTGCTAAAGACAAAGTTCAATAAAAGCAAAAAAAATAAATTGTAACAAATCACCATAACTCTTTGTTTCAAAATTCTTTTAAATGCAACATAAAAGTGCAATACAATTACTTATGACTTTGATTAAAAAATTTTAATTCAAGTTTAATAAGTTTATAAACAGGTCTTAATATTTTAGTTAATATTGAATTTTATGTAGCACTAAAATATATTTTTTACTAACCAGCTAGGCTCGAGCAAATGTCTATTTCTGCTTTCACTTTTATTTCTTTCAGCTTATCTGGCATTGTTCTTAAAGAATTTTTAGTGCACGTTTCTTCATAGAGAGTTATACCTTCATCAGGATCTAATCCTTTAAATTGAAAAAAAATTACTGAATAAAGGCTATTTTTTATCACTTATTATAAAAGTTCAAACTCATACTAAAAAAGTAAAACCAATATGAGTATATTTTGTATTTTTATGTTATAGTTTATACAAATGAGATACAACTATTTTTTTCATATTCAATGTTTATAGGTATTTTTTAGTTCATATTCTAAACTTTAAAAGGAAAGTTGAGTAACTTTACTTTTTTTTTAATTAGACCAAATCAGAAAAAATCATGAAAAAAAAAGAAGTATTAAAAAACATATTTGACAATTTTAAAGTTAGGAATTCTAAAAAAAAATTATATAAGGTATATAACAAGTGTTACTTGTGCATAAAGTTTTGATTTGAAATATGTATATCAAAGAACAAAATATAATTTTAATTTTTCCTAGTTTGAAAATCAAATTACTTTAATTACTATTAGTAACCAGCTTGTATTAGGCTCTAAATTAAATTATCTAAGTAAAGTTTTTGCTTAAAGCCAAATGTTAATTTGATTGTTAGCTTTGTTTTATAAGTGCTTTATTAAATTTAGAAAATATTTTGAAACCAAGGACTAATAAATACAATATAAAAAAATTATATACTTAAAACATAATAGAATAAACAAGTCTTAAAATTATTACATGCCTTTTATATATAACAAAGAATGATGATACAGCTTTATTGCACTTCGGTAGTTTTCGTTATTAAGCTCTTCGTCAGCTTGATTTTTTAGTTCTAAAGACAAAGATACTTTCCTTTGCATTTCCTTGAAAGTAAAACATATTAAATAAGTTAAAAATTGAAAAATTAAAAAAACAAAGCGTTGTTTCAAGAAAAATTATGAGTTTGTTAGTTTAGCATTAAAACTACAGACTCATAAAGCATCAAAGCTTTCAAAAATAACACTTGAAAGTTTCGTTTGTATCAAAACTTTGAAACATTTAAGTTAATACTGTTTAAATGAATACTAAGTATTTTTTTTAAACTGAAAGTATACCTCTATCTCTTTACTTTGATTTTGCAACAAATACGCTTCCTATGAAAATATGAGACTAAACTAAACACAACAAAAATAAAGACAATATTTTTATAAGACTTTTAATAATAATAAGCTTACACTTGTCTTGATTGACAATTAAGAGTGTTGGTGACAATAATATAGAATTAAGCTTTTGAAAACCTTTTATAATATAAAATTCTATATAAAACAATATATAAACACTAAGAAACACACGCCATATGAACAATCTGTTAATTTTTAAGCTTTTATTTAATAAAATATCAAAATAGAATAAAAACAAAAATTTGTTTACTGACTTTTACATAAGAAAGTTTCTTGATCGGAATGTGGTTACGATTTTTGCCAGTTTCAGGATTTTCGTACAACGGTCGGTTAAGAATCGCAGCCGTCGAGCAGCGAAAATCTCTCTTTACTACGTCGAAAAGTCCCTTGACTTCCTCCTGATTGGATGGTATTTCTCCCGAAGTAACAACGATGTCGTCATCACTGTCTGTTCTTTCTTGAAATGACGTCATAAGGTGCTTGCAACCTCCGAAGGTAATCCTTGCTGCTTTCTTTGCGCTCATTTTGCTGTTCACTTTTTAAACTAGAGCTAATGAAAGTTAAATTAAAAGTTTGCTTTTTCCATTTAAAAACCAGTTGGTATTGTAAAACTGCTTGAGTATTTGTAACAGCGTTTTAAGCAGCTCTTGTTCTTTTGTACTCTTTGTGACGTCACTTTAAAGTCAGTTCAAATTCAAACACGCCAAATAGACTACCGAAAATTATAAACATAACTATATCAATAAAGAAAACAAAACAAATACACACTTTTTTAAACAGCTTTATAATTAAAAAAAACTTAACTGCACTAAACTAAATTATAGCAAGCTTAATTCACCAAAGTTTCTGTAATCTGTGTTTGTTAAAGTCAAAAACAAATTTTGTACTGGAAACTAGTACGATAAATACTTAAACTCAATTATATCAGTAGTAAAATCTAGCCTTGGCTTATTTTGTAGTTTGTTTGTACAATAGCCTATAACTTTCTACACTCTTTGTTAAATTAGTAGATCAAAAGAAAATATACTTATTCGTTTTCATTCATGAACTTTAATTAGTATGTATTACTTAAGTAAATGCAATAGTTTTACTAAAGCAAATAAAAGTAATGTTATAAATTTAATACGAGGTACTTTTGTTAAATTTTAGTTTTCAACGTAATAAATAGTAAGAAATATGAATTTTAACTTTGCATATTATCGAATCAAATCTTGAAATTAATTCTTGTGTTAAAGTTATCATCACTAATACTTTATTTTATGAAAAACTATTTCTAAATGCTTTAAGAAAAAAAATATCTTAAAAAAATTTGAAAATTCATCGCAGACATCGTAAAAAATTAATACCTTCTCAAAAGTTATATTTTTGTATCTATTTTTGAACTTCTACTTAAGAACTTCTATTACACAAACGAGATACTGATATTTTTGCTGCTTGTTTACTTAGTTAAGCCTTGTTTTTTGTACTCGATGACCATCTTTTAGCCGATAACGCCACATTAAATTTTTGAATGGATCAAGCTTAACAATGGTTTTATTAAATCAAACATTTTACGTTTCTTAGACTTGAACTTGGCTAAAAATATCGCTTAGTTTCACTTTTTTGAAATGTTAAAAGCAGCGGCACTTGAATGTTTTGTTGGAGTTCTTGAATTCATGACGTTTTTTTTTTGTTAATAGTCCAATTGCTTAATGCTTAATCGAAATAAATCATATTTATAAAGGATATTACAAGTTTAAAGGTATTGTAAAGTTTTCAAAATTTTATAAAACTAAAGTTTGTTGGTCTAAATGCTCTTAACATTAAATGAAAATATTTGGCATTTATTTTAGTTTTTTTTTTAGAATTTACAAACAGTGACTATGATTGTGTTTAAGTGTTTTATAAACAAAAGAACCCAAAGTTGTATAGATTGATACCATGAGTAACTATAACTCGAATTTACACAATTGAAACTTTCATTAACTGTAAAAATATATAAACTAGAAAAAATATATAAATGGTACATCTTACATATAAAACAAAAATGAATCACCACATTATTTTTGTTCAATTTCAATGAGTTTCAATAAATTTTAATTTAAGAATGTATATACAACTAAAATATTTTGAAACAGTTTAATTAAGATACTAATTTAAAGTAAGATAAAAAGTTTTCAAATAAGATTTGATTTTGATTTTGTTTAATACTTTAAACTTAAATTTAAAACTATATTTTATCATAAAATTAGTTTTTATAACTTTAATCTTTTAAAATTGTACAGCAACATTTGTATACTTTATCCTAAACTTAAGATCTTCTATAAATATCTGTGTAAGTAGGAGTTCTGTTTACAAGTTGTAATTCAAAGTAAAAAGCTGTCTTATAAATAGCTCTGTAAAAGTATTAAATTATAAAGTTCTTAATTTGAAAAAAAGTACATTTGTTTATTTTTTTTTTATATCCAATTCAGGAATTCTTATTACTGTAAACTACAATATAGCTTTTTTTTAAATTATAAATAGATTCTTAAAATTAATAAACTAAAAATCATTTAAAATGAAGCATGTACGAGTGTAATAAAAGTGTACATTTTATAACAGTACGAAGTTATAAAAGTTTTATTCGAAAATTATTAACAATGCATCTGAAATTTACAAGCTCTCTATAACTTTTTTATACTTAAATGTTGAAAAAAAACTTGGATGCATTTTTGGAGTTAATGACATATTAAGCAAGTAATCTTTGAAACTTTCAATAGCTTAAAAGGTAAGTAAGACTTTAATGTTAGTCTTTATTGTTAATTTTCTTGAGTAAAAAAAGTAAAGTCGACCTTTGTCACTATAATAAGTTTTTAGTTATTGATAGTCTCAATATTACTCCGAACTTTTTTCGTGTCCATAGCAGTTCTCCATGAGTGGTGCATTACAGATGTAACCGACACAGTCTTTCCCAAACCAATGACGCTATTTTCAACTCTCCTCTGAGGAGTTATAGACTGCCTAACTTTGAAGAGCAGCTTCTTTTCAGGGAGCTCTTGTTTCTTTTTACTTTCTGGTACAAAGTTGTACACAAGTAATGCTACTAATGCTCCAATAACAAAAAACAACGGGATGCTAACTGCCAGCGCTGGTCCTAGTCGATTGCTTATGTTTTGTTTGGCAATTCTGTTTTCGACGTTTTGTTGATTTGTTGATGTATTTGCAGTTGTGTTGTCTGCGGAAGAACTAAAAATAGATTCTGTCGTCGCTTCAACATTAATATAGAAAAAGGTTAAAACCAGAAAAAAGTGCTTGACTGACATTTTAAAACTTTAAAAAACTTTAGAAAAAGAAGTTTCATTGAAAGTTTTTGCATACGTATGGTGACGCAATATATAAATTATGGAAATTATGGAAATTATAATAACTTTTGTTGTAAATTTTTTATGTAGTTATTTGTCTTAACTAAAAAAGATTGCTCGATTTACTGAAATGTAAAGAGCTTATTTAAATAAAAATGTACAAATGAAATATTTTATTTACTAGTAGGTTTCGGTGGCAAAAAAATTACGACCTTTTCAAGTATAATAAAGTAGTAAAATGCACATAACAATGTTGCTTATCTATAATGATTATAGTTAATCATTATTTTTCATTACATATCACATTATAGATAAGCAACATTGCTATGTGCAGTTTACTATATTATTATACTTGAAAAGGTCAGATTTTTTTTGCCACCGATACCTGGTAGTAAATAAAATATTTAATTTGCATATTTTTATTTAGTTGTAAATATTTTAAAAAACTATCAATTGAATGTCGTTTGCAATATTAATCATTCCACTAATAATAATTCCATTTAACAAATTTATACTATGGTTATACAATAACAATAAACTTTTAGGTATAAGTTTATATTACAAACTACTTTTTCATACTCCAGAAAGAAATAATTATTACCCATATAATTATTAAAACAAGATACAAAAAAACTATTTTTTATGTAAATTTCTATATTTAGTTCTATGTTTATTCTAACAAATTTTGTAACTGATATCAAATTAACTCATGATATCTTTTTAGTTTAACTTAAATACACAAAACCAAACTAATAAACTATTGACTCTTTAAAATGTTACTGTTTTAAAAAGTTGACAAGTTTTTAGTTTTCTAGATTAACATAATTTAATAATGATAATATCAAACATTATTTGAAATATTTCTATAACTGGACTTTATTGATAAAATACTTATTTTTAACTTTTGAAAAGTAGGTCAAATTCAAACTTGATACTTCGTTAGTATGACGTCTTTGTTTACTACTTACTTTATATAGCAAGAATTAAACAATAAATAACTCTATATAACTTGGTATGTGTAAGTATTTTTTTATAGGTTATCTATTAGTTTATAGAAAGAAAATCACTTATGTATTTCCAATGTAACAGTAATAAGTCAATGGTAACATAACATATTAGATTTTTTAACTTTGTTTTTAAATGTATCAGAGTATTGATAAAAATAATACAATCCGAACTGAAATAAATCTTTAACTCAAAATTAGCTTTTTTTTTTACTTAAAACTTAGCATTAGAATCTAATAAACAGGTATACAATTTCACCCATCCATAAAAAAGTTATTCATATATAAGTTTAGTTTCAACCATGGTAGGAGTTACGTGGGTAAGATTTTACGTAATAGCAACGTGCAACGAAGGATATTGAATGGTGGGCAGTAGGAGGTAATAAATAAAATAGGTAAGTTCTTGGCAATCGTAAAGCACGTGTTAGAAAATCTAAGTTGTGCAGCAAACCAAACTAAAGATCAGTTAACATTGTTGCCTTTGCTTTTAATGAGTTTTAGTTATACAATCTTGAATCAGTTTGCATTCTAACTCTAAAACAAGAGCTGTGTCAACAAAATAAGTTTGCTTACAAAAGTAGTTTTTTTTTAATAAGGTTATATTTATTTCGGAATTGATTCTGTCTATAAGTTTTAATTTGAACGTCGATTTGTCTGTAAATATGAATATTTTCATAAAACTAGAAAAAAATCAAAAATCTACGTTAGACAATAATGGCCTTCTAGCAATTAAAACTGATTATTCGTGACGCGCTCAAGGATTCAGCGGTAAGTACAAAACAAAAAAAATATAAAAAGATACCGTACACTAACTACAGCAAAAATAACATCATTTTGATACTTCATCCTCCAAAAAATACTTATTCTTCCAAGTAGTCTCTGATTTATAAAACGAAATTTATTGTGCTCACCAGAACATTCATAAACTAAATACTTATTATATTTGGTCACCTTTGCAAACCTCTAATAACGTAGTCTTAGTTGAAGCAAATCGACACTTTTAAGGAACCAAACCGCCGTTATACAGCATAGAATTCAGGTTCGCATGTCGCTAACTCTCAGAACATAGCGTACGGTTGGCTTCTTTTGTGATTGTTTTCTGTTGCGATTTAAATCAGGGAATACGACTGAGCTATCATATCTAAAAGTTATATGCTTCACCACATTTGATATGGTCTACATTTTGCTTACAAAGTACTGAACATATGTACGATAAACGATGATAAACATCAGTTTTTTAATTTAATAGTTGAAAAATAACACTTTATCCGAGAAACAGTTATTTTTTAGTTTATCCTCAATAACTTTTATTGTACAAAGAATACTTTTATAAATTACAACTAAAGTTTTTCGTTAAGAAACTTAGTTAAAGTTTTTGATTTTTAGATCAGGAGCTAGTAAACTGCGCCCCGCTCAACTTTTCAGCTAAAAACATACTTCCTAAAGATAATAAAAATTATTTCTGGTAAATACTTACAATTAGTCCGTTAAATAAATAATTAATAATTACTAGTGCTTTACTAGTGCTTATTATATCACATTTTAGGTTTAAAACAGAATTTTTAAGGTAACTTTTTTAACTGTTTTAAATAATAGTGGCCGACGAAAGAAATGTTTCTATACAGTGTGGACCAGAATCAATTTTTAATAGAAAAATTTGCTCGCGACTTATTAAAGACTACAGACCGCTATATAAAAAAAATACTTTGCAACTTTTTTTTTAATTATATAGTTAGTATAAATATAAACTATCAAAAACCTTTAAAATTATTTGTATAGTAGGTTTAATTTATCAAGTTTTTGATATCAAACATAGTATATTTAATATTTGAGTATCAAAAGATCTTCTGCATTAACTTCAATAAAAAAAAAAAAACTATTGTTTTCGCTGTAATTCTAAGTATTCACTGTAGTTTAATAAAAATAAGTTCTGCACACAAAGTAAACATGTTTTTATTTGGACATTACTGAACAATAGAATAAATATATAAAATGTTTTTGATTTTAATTTAAAATAGCTAAAAAATTAGAGTAAGATAAAAACTTATCTGGTTTTTTAAATTAATTTTACCACTGATCATAACTTCTGTGTATTATAAGATATTTTTTTATGTGCAATTTGAGAAAAAAATAAAATCTAAAACTAGTGCAGTTTAAACTAGAAGTAGGTAACTTACAAAAGTTAAGTGTAATTCAGCCGACAAAAAGTAAAACTGCAGCCCGAGAGCAGAAAAATATGGTCCGTTAAATCAACATAAAATTTTACTAGATATTTTAAGATTTGAAATGAAGAGCAAAATTTAGAGGACATTTGAAACTTACACTAGAAATAGTAAAAAAAGGTCACGTAGAATCTTATTTTTTCAAAATTAACTTATTAATTGAGTTATTTTCTTAGGTTAAATAGAATTGCAAAGCTCTGGCCCGTCAAGGACTAATTTTTTCTTCATATAGCCCGCCGATTAAAAACACTAACAACCCCTAGTCTGAAGCTGACCTTGTACTGATTAGTTTCAAATGAAACAAAAATTAATGATAACTAAAAACACATACAAAATAATAAATAAAGAACTTTGTAGAAGCATTTTTAGTATTTTTAGCAAATTTTCTGTAGTAATCAAAAATATTTAAAGCTTTTATATATACTTCAAACAAGTTACTTTTCCTTTTAATACAATTATGACGAAGAAACTTGAAACTATCATCCACAACTGTTTGCATATTTCTAATAACTCCCTAGTCTGATAATAAGTAAAAGTTGTTTAAATGAGAAATAAATAATCAATACCATACGTTTACAAGTTGTTTAGATCTTAAAAACTAAATCAATAAACCATCTTGAGTCTGATAAATGTTTTACTCTGTGCAACTAAATTATAAAGTAAAAAGATTAACAAAGATATGTAGAAAAACTTTAACAAAATGATATTTCTTAAAAGGCGAACTTGTATTTGTAAACTTTTTAATTACATTTTTTCTGAAACAAACTATACAATATGATTTAATTTTTCAAACGAATGTATTATATTTACAACTTTTAAGTACTGCATAAAAACGAAAAACTAAAAATAAAGTTATATATGGCTAATTGGGTTAACGACTAGTCAAATTAGGGCAATTTAAATTTGGACAACACAGGTTTTAATAACTCTGTGTTATTGTTCAAACACGTTAATTAAGATTAAAAAACAAAAACATTTTACCATCACAATTATATTAATTAGATCGACATGCAAATTTTTTTAGCTATTAAGCTTTTTTTTTAGAGATGGCTAAAATAAGTTTCAGAATGTTCAAACTTTTAGTACTTTTGAAAATTTTCTTAAATAATTAATCTTCAAATTTGTTATACTATCAGAAACTTTTAATTTATATTCTACATCTTTCAAATACATATTATTTTTTGAGATATTGCCCCTTAAATATTTTTTCAAGAGTTTGAATTGTTATGTAACTATCATTAAGTAGAACAACTTATCGTATGTTTACTATATTGCGCGAGCGTACAAAATTGCACGAGGGGACAAAGTTGCACGAGTTCACCAAATTTCACGAAGATACTTTTGCACGAAGACACTTTTGCACGAGGAGATAAAATTGCACAAAGATACTTTTGCACGAAGATACTTTTGCACGATGGGTCACTTTTGCACGGGTTAAATTTTTTTTTAAGTTTTTTCATTATTATTTTTTTTTTTTTTACTATCACTGATAACCTAAAACCTTACCCTCATTCGGTAAGATTTTTTTTGTATAAGTATTGTTTTTACTATCACTGTTACCCCTAATCCTTACCCTCGGTCGGTAGCTTTTTTTTTTTTGCTTAATTAATTTTTTTTTTGTTATAATTTTTATTAGCAATTTTTTTTATTTTTACTATCACTGTTACCCCTAACCCTTACCCTACGTCGGTAGCTTTTTTTTTTAATTATTATTATTCTTTTAATTTTTTTTATTATAACTTTTATTAGCTAATTTTTTATTTTTATTTTTACTATCACTATTTCCCCTAACCCTTACCCTCGGTCAGTAACTTTTTTTTTTTTTTTGCTTTTTTTTTGTTTGATTTTAATTTTTTCTTTAGTTTTTTACTTACGTGCAAAAATGTAACTCGTTCAAAATTGACCCTTGGTGTAAAATCGTCTACGTGCAATTTTGTTCACTCGTGTAATTTTGTGCCCTCGTGCAATTTTGACTTTGTGCAAATTTGGCTTCGTGCAATTTTGTAAACTCGTGCAATTTAGTTCTCGTGCAATTTAGTCGCCTCGTGCAATTTAGTAACCTCATGCATTTTTCTCTTCGTGCAATTTAGACCCGTTCCCTATTAAAGTGTATATATATATATATATATATATATATATAATTTATTCAAATGGCGATTTTAAAAATTCTGGAACATATGTTTCACAAAGCTTTAATTTTTCATAAAGCTCTGATCATCAGCCAGTTAAATTCAAAATACAAAGCACTGTACTAAACAAAGATACAAAAGTTATGCAAAAAAACAAAAAACAGTATGACGTAATATTGTACATTACAAATATTCAGTACAAAAATCGATCTACCTTCTAACTAATTAAACAACCAAAATTAACGAAAACAACAGTTATTTGACTATAAAATGCTTCAAAATTTGTTGTTTGAAGCATTTTGTAGTCAAATAACTGTTGTTTTCGTTAATTTTGGTTGTTTAATTAGTTAGAAGGTAGATCGATTTTTGTACTGAATATTTGTAATGTACAATATTACGTCATACTGTTTTTTGTTTTTTTGCATAACTTTTGTATCTTTGTTTAGTACAGTGCTTTGTATTTTGAATTTAACTGGCTGATGATCAGAGCTTTATGAAAAATTAAAGCTTTGTGAAACATATGTTCCAGAATTTTTAAAATCGCCATTTGAATAAATTATTTAAAAGCCCTTCAAGTGGGCTCAGTTGAAAGTGTTTATGTTTAAACATTAACCTTATTTTATATATATATATATATATATACAAACCTATTTTTAGTACAATAAAATCAACTTAATTTTGAAAAATAATTTATTTTATTCTTTTTAATTTTGCGATTTTATTTTTCTCTAATTCTTAAATTTCATCTAATTTTATAAATACTTAAAAAAAAAAAAATAAACAAATGTTTGTTTATTTAATGTATTTAAACAGCTGTTTACATTTTACCAACTATTATTACGAAAAGTTTTATACTGTTTTATAGTAATTACATTTTGAAAGTGAAAAAAAAAATTATTAAGAATTTTTTTTTGAGAAGTATTTACAGTTTTAAGCTGTTGAATTGAAATTAAATTTTCAGACTTTTGCAAAACACAATCAAACTATTTTAGTGTATTTCAAAAACTAATTAAAAATCGACAAAATAGTTATAACTTTTGAAAATTACTAGAAATTTTACTGTTTGTCAACAATTAATAACAGTTTCTTAACAAACACTTGTACATGGATTTTGAAATCCAGGAATTTTAAAATAACCATCCTTCCTAATTTCTTTTTTTGAACACATAAGAACTGCATAATAGAGAGCGTCTAATAGGCTTTTGACAAGCACCATGTACGTACCTCTGTAAAATATTACAGGTTGTATTCTACTTCAGGTTAGAATTATTTTAATTATTAAAAACTTCGTTTAACTATGTTTAAACTTTCATTAAAAACTATGTTTGAAGTTAGTGGACTTTCAAGTTTTTAAAGCTTCAATTTATATACTATTTAATTCACTCTTTAATAATCAACTTACTGCGTAGGTTTTAAACTTTTTCCAATGAAGTGTAAAGCAATAGCAGGCAAAAAAAACTTTAAAACCGTTTTCGGATCAGGGTATAGTGACTTTTTCTTGAAACTTTTCCAAACCTAATAAATTTTAAATACTTTTATGATTAATTTTTATAATAAAACTTGTTTTATATTTTATTTTGCTTGTTTAAGACTACTTTTAGTTAAATTTTTTTTATAAGTTATTAAACTTTAACTTCTTTTTTCAATAAAAATTTTGATTTAAGATTAAAATTTAAAACATATTTTTTATTCTAAAAGTATGCTAGTATTTAAAATTTCACTAACCATCGATATGATAAACAAATAGTAAGACCAATCTAAAACGAAGTGATAATTATCTCTATGATGATCATTGTCAAACTGGCAAAATAATGACAAGGTACATAGAACAGTTGTAAATAGTACACTGAAAACAAAACTTTTTTTTTTTTTTTATGGCTTTGAAAAAATGTACAAATTAACTTGGATTTAAGAAAAACTAGATGTGACTTAGAAAACAAATTTAATAAAACATTCACATAAGTATAATTCTACGTTAGATATTTTAAGATACAGAAAAATAATCTAACAATATTTAAAAAAACTAGTATCGTTTCTTTTAAAGTATAAACTGTTGTTATTTAAAGCATTTATTACTTTTTGATGTCCCTTAATAGAAAAAAAAACACGTGTTTTTTTAAACCTTCAAGCTTATTATTTACAGTAATTTGTTGCTTTTAGTGTAATATAAAGCTCACTTTTTTAAATTGTAAATAATAGTCTTTCAATGCCTAAATATAAGGAGGTTAAAAATACTCTTAAATTGTTTGTCTTTGTTAAAATTTTTCTCATAATAATAGTTCGACTTGATTTGCGAAATAAGAGTATTTTCATAAACTTTAGACTAGATTGCTTACTTATTATAATTAAATATAGTTTTTTACTTCTGCAATTGCGTCGAAATAGACCTTTGTTACTAGTTAAATAATTTTTGCACTACAGCTTATAGAAAATAACACAAAGTGTTTAAAATAACTTTGAAACTTTTTTATTTGATTTAAGACTTTTTTTAACTTTTTCAATAGAATTACTTAAATTAAATTTATAGATATCACCTTTACTGTATATTTTTATTACGGTAAAGAAAGTATTTAATTAGCAAGCTTAGTAAATCTGATACATATGTACCGTACAATAAATTTTACATGAACTTTTTTTATTTCATAATTTTACTTAAACTGATTAATTTTTATTCAATATACTTTTTGGTCGGTTTACTAGTTTCAAAATTAAAACTTTTGTTTTTATTTAGTCACACCTTTTTTAATAACTTCAAAATCAATTTTATTCAAAAACATTTTGTCTGTTCTTTTCTAAATTACTAGTTCTAAAATTATTTTTATAAACTTTTAGGTTAAGACTAACACAAATTTATAACTAAGTATCCTGCTAGTATTTAAAATGTTTACCTTGTTTCTTTTTTAAACTCACTGATGGCCATGAAAATATGAACATTTGTAAGAGTTTCAGCATAGTTAATGAAAAATGCAAGCGTTGGTCGCAAATCAATTCCTTTTTTTATAAGTTCACCAATCCAATTAGTAAACCAGTGCTTAAGTTTAAGGTTGAACACTATAGAAAACTGTTTTAAAGTTACTTGTCAAATTTATTCAACAAAATAACAATTTGCTTATAGAAAAAAGACTACAATAAAATAAAGTTTTAAAGTAGATTTAAAACATTTGAGTTCAGTTTCGACAATGAATATTAATTCAATCTTATTGAACGACAAAAAATAGACGTCAAAATATTTGTTCCTAGGACCTAGTGCACAAAGAATCTTTTTATTATCGAGTACCACGGATACGGTTACATGACAATTCAAATTCGGACAACTCAAATTCCGACAATTCAAATTGTTAGAAAAATATTAAAAAGGCTATATCTCAATAAGTAATATAAATTTGAAAAAAATAAAAATACATGTGTAGATTTTATTAAGATCTACAATGCATTTTTTTTCTTTTTAGAAAAATCTTAATTATTTTTCAAGATATCTTAAAATTACTAAAAATAACTATGTTTTTTACTTTATTTAAGCCATAACTCAAAAAATATTTAAGGTTTAGCAAAAAGAAAAAAATGGCTTTTAGATATTAATATCACCTACATATATATTTTTTATACTTCACAAATGTACATTACTTTTTTTATTTGTGGCCCTTTCAAATTTTTTTAAAGAATTTGAATTGTCGGAATTTGAATTGTCCGAATTTGAATAGTCGTGCACCCCACGGATACCTTTTAACGTCTTGTCCAGGATACATTTTAATTTAGTTTAGAAGTTTAATTTTGTTTACTTTTGAAAACACTTAACGATTTCTGATTGTTTGTGGTTTAATAACTTTAAGTAGTTTCTTATTAAAAAAATTATATCATATGAATACACAATAGAAAAAACAGTTTAGGAGTATAAAAAACAGGCAAAGAAGTCACATGATAAAATAAGTTCTACTAAGTTATCAATGTTAATTTAATTAATTCGCCTACGAAACGAAATAGAAGAACATATAAAGGCTAAACTAGATTAAGTGCAACTGATACGGTGACAGATCACAGCAAAAGCGTAAAAAAGTCATAACTGCTGTCTTTTGATTTAGGACTTATAACTATTATAAATGATACTGAGTGTTACTTGCTTAATTAATGATTTTGTTAGACAGCTAATTTCTTAAAAAGCCAGCTCAACTGTATTATGGCAGCTCTGCATCTTAGTAAAAGTAATTAAACTTTAATTTAGAATTGATAATCAACATACCAACATAGTTATTTTTATTTTCAAAAAAAAAAAACGACTTAGACTGTTAGTTTATATGTTTAATTTTTCCTTTTGCATATCATGTTAATAAAATGTTTACTTTAAATTTGAACTTTAATAAAAAGATCAAGCTTTTGTTCGCTTAACTTTGTTGGTTCAATAAAAAACCATAAAATTTTAATTATTTTTGATACCAATATATTTTTGAGATTTAGTGCGTAGCTCTTAAAGTGCATACCTTATCAACGTCCTACTGTAATTTAATTTGTTTTACAACAAATAACTTTAAAAACTTAATTCAAAAATAACTGTATAAGTTTTAATATTTTTACTTCACCTTTTTTTCTATTATATCAAGCATGTTATCCAATCAATAATTTTTTCACTATCATTAATATTTAGTTGCTCTCTAGAACTATCTGATGTTCCTAAACAATGAAAAACATCTTTTATTATTCCTGTTTACAAGAAAGGTAATATACACAATGCGTTAAATTACAGACCAATATCTCTAACAAGTGGCTTTTCAAGAATTTATGAACATATTGTATCTGTAAAAATTCTCAATCACCTTTTTGATAACAAATTATTAACTAACAAACAGTTTGGTTTTGTCCCAAACCGCTCATCAACCATTTAACTGTTAACATGCTTACATTCTTGGTTAGTTCCTTATCTCAAAAATGAATTTACTTAAGTAGTTTATACGAATATTCAAAAAGCCTTTGATTCAATATCACACAAAAGATTATTAAAAATTTTAAATCAGTATGGGCTACATGAAAACTTAATTGAATGGTTTGATAACTTTTTAAATAATAGATTAAAAAGATTAATCATTAATAATACGCTTTCTGACTCTTTAAAAATCTACAGTGGAGTACCACAAGGTGGTGTAGTTGGTCCCCTTCTCTTTTTAATTTATATTAATGATATTTGTTCAAACATTGATATTAAAAGCGAGTTAAGCTTATTTGCAGATGATGCCAAAATCTTAAGTCAGTCAAATACTTCATTACAACTATCTTTAGATAATATTTACATATGGTTAAAAACAAGAAAGCTAAACTTAAATCCTAGCAAATGTAAAATTCTAACCATTAACAAAAAAAATCTTTTGCAACTGATCTCTTAATCAATAACATCAAGTTACCAGAAGTTAAAGTTTTTAAAGATTTGGGAATCTATATTTCCAAAGATTTAAAATGAAATGAACATATCAACTATCTATATAAGGTGGCACAACTACATGTTATCAATTATTAAAAAGTTTTAAAACTAATTCTGCTTCAATTCTGACAAAACTATTTAAAACATACGTTCGCCCTAAACTTGAGTATAGTACCTAAATTTGGTCCCCCCCCCCCATTTAAAAAAGGATATTAATAAAATTGAATCTGTGCAAAGGGGTTTTACCCGTCATATTTGTAGTCGTTGCAACATATCTTACACATCATATAATGATAAAATGATTCAATTTGGTTTGGAATCACTGGAATATAGAAGATGGGAATTCGATCTATTAACTCTTTACAAAATTATCAATGGCAAATATAAAAGTTTTTTTAACCAGTTTTTTAGTTTTTCCAAAATTAATATCAACTAAGAGGAAATAATTTGAAAATAAAATGTAAACATGATTTTCAAAACAGTCAGTGGCAAGGCGCATTTTTTCACAGAGCAAAAGTTATGTGGAACAGACTACCTCAGGATATAGTATCTTGTGAGGGGGTTGAACAATTTCGTTTAAAGCTAAAAAGGTTTGATTTAAATACAATAAATACCAGCAAAATTCACTAATTTTCCACTATAAACAAAAGAAAAAATATTATTTTCCCTACGCCTCCCTCCTACAAACTATTGGTTTACTTATTTATTTTGTAATTATGAATTTTTGTTTTATAAGCGATGATTTTAGACAAACTTCTTATTTGTGTGTACTAAGTAATATATAAATTTGAAATTTTTTAAATTGAATTTTTTTTTTTAATTTGGTTCATTTGTATATCATATTGTGTTTAACTTTGTGTTTTCATTTAAATTATGTTTTTATATATATACATAATTTGTCTTAAAGTGTTGAATATAAGTTTATTTTCTTTTTCTTTTTTTGTGTGTCCTGTTTAAGTGGCTCAGGTTTTGATGCCTGAGTCCAACATTGCACAATAAACAATATAATAATATCAATATAATTATTAATGTAGTAAATCTTTAAAAATTTAAAGCTATTTTGTTTTTTTTCCTTAAAAATTTATCTTAATTGAAATGTGTACTTCAAATACTTAAAATATAACATGAAAATATAATAATATAATAATTAAATACACATATTAGAGTAATGTATAAAAAAACTTAAAGTACAGCTAATATTTTCTAGATTTTTGAGTTATTTTAATGATATAAAATTGAAAAAAAACTTACTATATTAACAGTCATCTTAAATGTGAACGCAAATGCCAGCGCCAAAAATCCTTTCTTTTTGGCCACTGATATAGGTATAACCAAAAGTTTGAAACTAATAAGATTAAAAATATCTTTTCTCTTGATGTCCAAATAGTCTTTAACATCATTGTCAGAGACACTACTAGAGATACTAGAACCCATTCTTGTATAAAAAACAGTGCAAACTTAAACTTCTGTAATATATTTAATATAAAGTTAGTTTTAGATAATAAAACAGTCATTAATACTGTCGATAATTTAAAACAAGCATATTTTTACTACGTTTTGGTTGTGTGAAAAACATAATTAGAAACTTAATATTTATTTTTGTTCGAGTAATAAACTAACGTGATTTATTTTTGTGGTATTAAAAAAAATTACTGAGAGCATCTTTTATGTCAAAAATAATGATACAATAAAGTATACAAATCAAACAACATTTTTTACATAGAAGTTTAAAATATATTGTTAGCTAGTGTTGTATATTTAAACTATTAAACTTTAACTTTAGTTTAATTTCAAGGCGTTACAACGAGCTTTACAAGGTCTAAACCGGGGTAGGAAAACTTCGACACATGATGTATTTTTTAGATTGAAAACATTTTTTTTTTTAAACCATCCAAGTTAAGTTTACTTAATGATAGCTATAGACAGTTCTTTTTTTTAATCTTTTTTTTTATTAAGATTTTTTTTAAGTCAATAGTTAAATTTAATTTGTTATTTATAAAAACCTAGCGAATGCTAGTTTTAACTGTTACTTCTCGTTTTTCTTAAATGAAATTTTAGATTTTATGTGTAAATTAGGCATCATAAAAAATTAAAATAATAAAATTAATAAAAGAAATATTTTACTATTTGTTCAATTTATATTGAACTAAATTTTGGACTTAATTTGTTTGTTAATACATTAAGCTTTAGCATTAAAGAGGTTTATATATTTCGCAAATGTTTTTATGAAAAAGAAACTATCTTAATTAATAAGCAAATATAAAATTATAAGCTTATTGAAAGTTTTTAATATTTCTATAAAAGAGTGTAAGATAAGCTTAAGAAAAATTAACAATAACTTAAAATGTTTGCAGTTTTGTCGGTTGTATAAGAAATTCTGTATAAGAAATAGTTTATTTACAAACAATAAAGCTATGTTGAAACGGAAAACTAATGAAAATTTGCACGATAGATTTAACAATTGATCTGGATTTAAACTTGATAAGTGAAAACTTATTTTAAAATATTTGTTTGTATGACTTTTAAAATATATAATCAGAATAGTTCTAATAGTACATAAAACTATTTTTAATTATTTTTATCTTAAAATACTATTGTTGGTCGTGTGGTGAAGTTCATTATTTATTGTTGATGGTGCGAGCATCTCAACTTTGTTGATGATTGCCAAAATAAATATCGGTTGAAACTGATCAAACGAGTTTAGACGATAATTTCACAATTAGCTGACAATGTCTGAGACGTTGGGCTGTGAATGATTTAAGTGTGTTATTTTTTTAACTTTACTCACAAACGGTCGCTTCAGTACTTTGTACTTAATCCCGCTTGGTAAAATCTTAACAGCGGTTTCTCGGGAATATTCCTAATGAGCCCCAATAAGGACGAAACAAGGTTGTAGGTTGTCTCGGGTGTGGTGGTGAAGTTCATTATTTATTAAAAAACTTAACAAAGCATTCTACCCCGTCAAAACGAGTCAAGGTTGATAAACTAGCTATACATGTAACATATTTATAATAATCAGTATGTAGAAAAAAAGGTTTTGAAAATATATACGTTTCATTAGAAAAATAATAAAGTGGTCACTTTCATTAGGAAAAGTCTCTAAATGTTATTCAGAGTTTGGTAAACAAATAATCAATGTTTTACTAAAAATGAAATGTCTTAAATAATTTTTCTACATTGTCTAAATAACGGAAACTGATCGTAAAAAATTCTTTTAGCAAAAAAGTATTTATTAAACCTAATATTGACGTAGTTACTTTTTTATTTACAAAAATATATATAAAACAAAAAACTTTAAAAATTAATTCAAATGTATATTCTGAATGATATAGGTAAACTTTTGTTGCAAAAATAAAACAGATATAGATACTTTTAAAGAAAAAATACTATTTTGTAAATAATAAAACTTATGATTACTTACACAAATTATAGATTGTGTTTTCATAACTTATAACACAATCATATATTTTGTCTTCAACCTAAAGTTTAACATAAATTTTTATTGTTACCTAATCAAAATAAGTAAACAAAAAACGTATAGGATGATTCTAACATTATTTTCTTAAAAGTTCAGTAAGAAACCCTCCTAAATTTTTTGCCACTTGAAGCTATGCACATATACAATTTGCTTTTAGCATATGCTTTTAGTATATTTAAATGTGTTGAAAATGTTCTGCAAGATTTATTTATTACTAGAATACTATTTGAACAAATCCAAAATATTTTTAAGTAAATAGAATATAATAACTAATATTTAATAACTCATAAAAACAATTAAAGTCTTTTTTATGCATTAAGCTGTAAAACTAGTTAAAAAAAAACCATTTTGAATACCAAATACCGACTGAGAAAAATAACATTTATAAAATATAAATAAAAGCCTTTCGAACAAAGGTAAATGACATCTATAACAAAACTACTTTTATTTACTCTACAGTATTTTTTTTCTACTTTAATCAACTAGAAACAAAATCATTAACTAGAAGTTAAGTTAAAATGACAATAGAATAAAAATATTTGTTATAAATTGTTGCAAGCTTAATAGTTTTGAAATAAATTTTTAAGTTCTCTGTACAGAATGGTAACCGTTACTTGAAAACAAAAACTAGTAATGTCAGCAAAGTTGCTTGTAATTGATTTTTTTAAATTACAATTCTAGTAGTATAAAAGTTTATTTATTTTTGTTTTGAATTTTACCTATTGAAAATATAATAACAAAGTCTTATACATTATGGCAGTTTAGAACTTTTTCGTAACAAATATTGTGAAAATTAACGATGTTAAGCTGACTTCCATTTTAGTTTTTGTTCACAAGCAATCTTTACAACATTTTTAAGCTTAACTTGGTAGGTTAACACTAATTTGCTCGCTATTTTGTTCAGAAATAAAACTGTACTAATTTTGGTTGATATCAACTATGTTTTTTTTGTTTTTAGCCATAAGTCAGTGTATGACTTAGCTCTTAAAAAACAATTATATACTAATATTGGGAACGAAACATTTAAACTTAATTTCTGCGTAATAGATTTTCTAAATTACTTTAAAAAGTATTTTTTTCTAAATTTATCTATTACACATAAAAACCTTGAAACTTTTAAGAAATGGTTTTGTCATTTATTTCAATTTAATTACAAGTGTTTCTTGTGAAAATAAATTGTACTAAATGCTTATTACTAACAAAAACTGGCTTTAGAGAGCATTATGAATATGAGTTATAACTGTAAACTCATACTTATAGAAAATGTTTTAAACTTGTTAAATTTTACATACAGTAAACTGTAATGAATTTTATTGAGTATATACAAACAAATAACTTTATTGCGCTACATAAAATTAAGAAATAATAATTAAGTTGGTAAAATTAGTTTGAAAAAGCAATTAGTTTTTTAAAATCAATTTAAACAGAAGGCTTGTAAAGGTAATAAAAAAATGAGTAAAGAAGCTTAAGGAAAAAATTAAAAACATAACTTTAAAATGAATCAACTAAAACTAGTAACATGTACTAACTTTAGTTACGAAACAGTTGTGTTAACAAAAACAGTAGCAAAGCAGAACCATAATTCAATATTTTACTAATATAAATTTCGGTTTTAATTCCTTGAAGAATTTAAATTTATAATATTTTTTTGTTTAAGTTATAAATTTTTTTAGTACCCAAGAAAAAAGATAAATTGAATTTTCTTAATTCGTTTTTTTTTTCTAAAACATTGTTTGCGTAATTTAAAAGTAAAGTTTTGTACTAAAACTGAAAAATCCATTAAGCTATGATTTAATATCTATAAAACCTATTAAAATTATAATAAAGATTTTGTAACATGAATAAGAAAAGTTTTTAAGATACTACAGTTTAAAATTGTTATTTAAACATTATATTTATAACTTAATTATACACCAGGGGCGTAGCGTAGGGAGGGACACTGGCGCATGCGTGCCACCCAAAAAAAGAAAAATGTAAAAAAAAGAATGTAATATCTTTATCCTTTATAGTTTATTTTTTCTGCTTAATTTGCCTTTTTTCAACTATGTTTATCTATTTTCAAAAAGTTAAACGAAATTTTGAATACCAATTAGTGACAAGTTAGGAAAGTATATGTTATTACTCAATATACTGATTCGGTGCGTAATTGCAAATGCGCACCGATGTTGATGAAAAACCCCATAAGGAAAAATTTTATAAGTTCATTAACTTCATAAGAATTTAAACTCAAAAAGCACGCAATTAATATAGCGCACCGCTGTAGTATAACCTTATGGCAGATTATTTTTCTAAAACAAGTTTACAAAAATACGTCACGCTTAAAGAAAAATTAAACAATTTTACAATTTTTTTTTATGCTACATTGTTAAGACTACTGCTAGTTTTCTGAACTTTATTTTTGTAAACATACAAGAAAAAGCGTGTCGGCCTATGAGAAATAAACTTTGTTTGTGATTTTTATTTTAAACAAATACAATCAAATGAATTAAATTTAAAAAGTATACTTTTAACTATTTTACAAAGTTTTAATAAACTGTAATAACAGTTATAAAGTTGGTCTATATTAACTTCTGTGTAACTTTATTAAAATTATGTGCAATGAGGTGTTGTTATCACTGTTGTATTGTATATTAAAGAGATTGATATTTTTTTCGTAAAAAAAGCAGATACTTTTATTGAATATATTAATTTTTAAAGATATAAAGTTTACTGTAAGTAATAAAAACAATTTTTATTTAGTAAGTTTACATTTTTGCAAGTATAAGTAATTCTAATGAAATTTATACTTTTATTTAATTGTTTAATTTTGTAATATATAAATATTTTTTAAAACAGTTAACGAACTTATTTTACTTAATAAATTTATTTCAATTATTTACTTATAAAAAGTTTTTTTATAGCTTATTACAAAAGTTTTAATTTAGAGGATATTTTGAGAAAAAAATTTGCGCACCCCCTGACCAAAATACCACGCTACGACACTGTTATACACTGTATATTAAACAAGTTTTCTTTCTAATAGAACTGTTTATAAAGTTTCCGCAAAAACAATAAATAAAACAAACTAAACATTAAAGTTCTTACAAACTTGTTTTAAGTTTTAAGAAATTATTTCAATTAGATGTTTAAATTTTTTTGGATGCACGCAAAAAAGTTTTAAAAAAACGCGAATCTTTTTAAAAATCTTTTGCATTTATCCATTAAGTTTTTTTTAAATTATATGCAGTAAAAAAAGCAGTGATGATACGAAAATATACAAAAAATTTTAAGAGTTTCTTACAAGCTTACATTTTTTTGTTATACTTTTTATCAAAACGTGTTTAAAAAAAATTCTAAACAAAATTCACATTTAAGATAGCAACAGTAATTTTTGGCATAGTTTTTCATGTGGATAAATGACAGGTTTTTAGTATTTTCATTAATTAAGTAACGATTTCATTTACAAAGTCACTTCAAAACTTCAATCAAGCACAGCACCCTAAAGAACTGCAAGGATTTTGAAACCCAGGTACTTTGAAGCGGTGGTCTTTCTTCTTTACATCTTTCTTTGAACGCAGTAACATCGCGTACGAAGCCGCTTGAAAGACCATTCTAAAGCACGTTGACCACTCTTTATTCCAACTAAAAATTAGGTACTACGTTTGTACTTGTTTTAAATTGAATAATAAACTTATTTTAGCAAGTTTAACTACAATAGCAAAATAAACTGTTTTACAGGTAAGTAAGGAAGCGACAATTATCCAGTACCAAATGAAAAACGAAAAAAAAACTTTTTGTTTTGAAATTAAGCTAAACTTATAACTTAAAACGCAAACCTATACAATGTATATCTATAATGAAGAAACAATATTTTAAACTGTATGTAGTTTTAGTTACAAACATTTTAAAGTTGTTTAAAGTAGTTTATTTAAGACAATAAAATTCAGAACCTTAAAATACGGATATATAGAAAAACCTCTTGGTCTTCAAGCTCACATCGCTTAATTGATTTTATTATTTTCAGCTATACAAAAAAAATTATTATATGAAAAATAATACAAAAGAAGAGAACATAAACTTAAAAAATAAAAAGAAAGTGTGGCACTGAGCTTAGAACAACTTAATATAAAAAAGACAATTATTTGGTACAGAAAAGTTGCTTTAAACATTAGATCTAGCTATTAACTCATTATAAACTCTAAGAAATAGATAAACTTTAAAGTTAAAAGGTAATTTATTTTAGATTTTTTTATAGTTGTTATTTATAAGTATTTCTAGCTACCGAAGTTTTACGATTGTAATATGTACCTAAACCTAAAAGTTCAAACTTAACCATGTAGTAATCAAATTAAATTAAACTTAAACTATATAAAAAATAATTTTCCGCACAAAAAAAATGTTAGCTAAGATGCTATAGATTTACATTTTAACAGTAGTATAATTAAATAAACTAATTATTAAATTTTACTAAAAGCAGTTATTTAAAATACTTATTAACTTAAGTATCAAAATCAAACAGTTAACAATAAATAAATAGTCTAAAATAAATTAAAAGTACATTAGTAATTGATACAACCTAGACTGGACTAATGTCGTTACCAATGTCATCAAATAAATATACTTAGTAAGGATTATCTCTAGATTTTAATCAATGTTCAGTATATTTATAAATCGTATAAAAATTATAACCAGACTTAACCTATTCCTACTTTGTCTTTGATGATTTTATAAGTAAAATATTTCTTAGATAATTTTTTAACTTTCCAAAATTGCCTTGGTCATTTAGTCAATAGGCATATAAGTCCACAGTTAACTGCCCAAGTAAGCTAGAGATTTATGTCTATTTTTACTATTACAACTTGGTAAAAAAAAAATTCTTTGACAAGACCTTGTTAAAATATTCTGTACTTTATCTATTTTTTAACGCCAATACTTAAAACTAACTGGTAAGTCGTCTTTTTTTGATTTATACATACATCTAGCCTATATTCAAACAAACTTTTAGTTTCTAACGTTTTTTATTGCTGTTTTAGATTTCTTAAATTTTCATCACTTTTTTTACATCTAAGTGCTTTGTTTATAAGTACATTGATTCTATACTCATTCATTGTGTCCAACTTAATACACCGTAGTAATAAAAGTATTTCATAATACTAATATATCAATAAACTTATTTATTAAATATTGTATTAAACTAAGTTATTGTATTAATTTTTTTTTATAAAAGTCCAATTTTATATTAATGTACATTTAGTCTTTTGTAATTTGTTTTTGGCCAAAAATAAATAAATTTCTATATAAATTTACTTACTTTTCAGGTGATTTGAATCGTAGCAACACGTACATAAGCAGTAAAAGAAATCCTGGTAAAAAGCATTTTAACCATGTATCTTTATCAGGAACAACTGTTTTTTTCTTTAGACTTGCTTCTCCCTAATAATATTACAGCTATATCTTATTTACAAATACTTTAATCAATACATAAAAGTTTAGAATTGTATGTGTTTTTGAAGTCTCTTGATTGTAACTAACTCTTGTAATGAACTAAATGAGTGTTTTTTGAAGGTTACGGTATACAAGAAAAAAAAAACTAAACCATAATTCAACTTATAAGTATTATACTAATAGCTCTGATATAAAAAACTCTAGATAGTTTCTGTTTAGAGAAATCTAATTTTAAGAAAAAACGTTGAAAAAACTGAGTCCAAAGAAGTCATTGACAAAGTAAAGTAATAAACATTGATAATTAAAAATTTTTAATCATTGACCAAAATAGTTCTAAAAGTTTAAAACAAAGAACATTGAAAGGTATTTGTTTAAACAAAGTTCTTACCTGGTCAAGTAACTATCGAAAAAGAACTAAAATGTATCAAAATATACATTATCTAAAGTAGTTATAGACTCTTGTACATAGTTGCTGATATTTCTAGCTATAAATTTTTCTATAAAATCTAAAATTTTTAGCATCTTAATTTAGTTTAAATTTGTTTTATTAATTATTATTAATCATTTACCAACCCAGGAAAGCGTAAAAAAAGCTACTGCTGTAGCTACTGGCGTGGCAAAATTTCCAGCACTTTCTCTATCGTAGTATAGCTGGACCAAAGATCCCGTGCACAAGGAAGTTGAAAAGAAATTACTAAAATATTATAAGTTTCTTTTTAAATAAAGTTGTAATGTTAAACATTTTTTGAGATTTAATAAACTAAGAAGTAGTGCTTTTGAAAATTTCAGCATTAGAATAATTTTAGAATTTTTAAATACAATATATTCCATAGATATAAATCATCATTAGTAAAATTTAAAACGGAATTTTTTTTTTATAATTAAGCTTAATATTTTTAAAAAGCGTATTCTGATATTAAATATATTAAAATAACTTTTTATATCAAAATTAGTGTTTGCTTTTAATATATGATATTAAAAATCTATTTTACAAACAATTTGTTGTATATAACATCGAACAAATTATGTTTTTAAACAGTTAGAGTAGTTTAATAACAAACTTATGAGGTTTTAAAATATTTTTTAATAATTACATCTAGTATAACAAAACTTGTGATATGTTAAATGTAATATTAAGTAAATAACTTAAAATATCTTAAACTAAAAAAAATAATTTAATCTAGTCGTGTTAAAAAAAAAATTACTAGGACAAGTAGTTTTAAAATTTAGGCAATGAGTATGTATGACATACTTAGTTGATTTAAAACTAGAAGTTAAAGTTTAAATCGATGTTTAAGTGATAAAATTACTAGTAACAGCTCAATAAAATTTAAAGTTAAGACTTTATGAGGCGTAGTTAGAAATTACATTATAAACGTTATGTCTAAAAAAAATTATATTAATCAACTCTTTTAGAAAGTTATAAATTTTTTGTTTATAAGGTTATGTTAAGAAAGTTATTGTATTAGAAACGTAAACAAAGTATATATATGAAATTATTTTTTAGCTTAATTAAAATTTTGTAATATAATATAGATCAACAATTTTTTTTAGTTAAGTTTAAAAACAAATTTTTGTACATCTTAAAACTATAGTGTAACTGTATTTTTCAGCTAATACGATTGTAAAATCATAATACAGCAACTTTCTATAATATAAAAATTTAAGTAAATAAGACTAAAACTTTCTCGAGTAAAATCATATTTTAATCAAACATAGTTGTCTTTAGATAAAAAATTATTTTAAAACTCACAAAAAACCGGAGCTGGTTTAAATAACATAGGTTGAACTAGAGACTGGTCTAGACTTAAATAAATTTACTCATAAGATATATTGAAAACTTTCAAAAAAAATTATCAAGGAGCTGAACAGTTAAATTCTTTGTCAGTCTTTTTGTAGTGTGCAAAAAGATTAAATCATTTGTTATTAGCTAATATAAGTAAGTATAATATTTTGTACATTTGTTATTTTTAATAAGATTGAATTTTTTCATACTTAAAAGTACAATTAAACAATTAAAGTTGTGCTTTTGTATGTATAAGTTGTCTACCTAGTAATCTAGCGTGTACATTTGCTTATATTAAGTGATAAAAAGTTTTATTTTTAAAGCTGACACGATGTACTATAAGCTATGTACTACGATTACTTTTTTGATACAATTCTGTACAAAAGTCCTTATAACTAACGGACTAACGACACGAAATTTAAAATAATACTTTATATATTTTGATGTTGATTAGTTAATTATAGTCTTTGTACTAACTTACGATAGTATTTTTTATGATAGTCTACAACAACGACAGTTTATAAATATATTTATATATACTTTACTAAAAATATTGAAAATTAATAATGTAGTTATAATATAAAATGTTCTCACTTTGTTTCGAGATGAAAATTACTTATTGCCATAACAGTATGAACTGTAGTCAGAACTTGTGAATAAAGATAAAAGAAACTAAGTGTTGCTTTCAATCTAGTCCATGCTTTTATTGCTTCCAGAATAAAGTGCATTTTCAAATGAAACAGCGTATGAAACTAAAAGATTATAGTTTTTAAACCAAGAAGACGATTAAAATTGTTTTAGTAAAAAACTTTTTGTAATATTTGAAACTAAAATTAAAAAACTTATTAATACTTCTGGTTTAAATCTATAACTTAGGTTTAAATTTAAAAGATTTAACGTTGATTTTATCGTAACAGATCTTTATCTAACATATATGCAAGTCAAATCAGTCTTGTTTTTTTTTGAAACATTTTTATTATAAACCAGATGCATTTTAAAGTTTTTTTAAAGTTTTGTCATGTATAAAAATGTTTAAAATAAATGTTAAATTAAGTTTAGTATTTCATTAGTATTTATTTAAATTCTTATATTACAAAAATAACATAAACTAACCATGCTAAGCGACATTGAAAATGTGTAGAGATATACTAAAGTCATTGCTCCTTTCTTTTTAGCTATAGCTATAGGAAATACCATTAGCTTGATTGCTAGCAACTTGAAAACATCTGAAGCTGTTAATGATTCAAAAAAGCCCATTGTATCTTGTAAATGTTTTTTATTGTTAATAAAAGTTCCTAATAGATTTTTTAAGAATTACTTAAACTTCTTAACACTACAGAAATAAATTGTAGAAAACAGTTTGAAACTGATAATTCTAAAGTCATACTTATTAAATCTCTAACTAAGTACAAAAAAAAGTAAATTGAAAAAAAAATCATATTTTTGTTATAGGTAGTTCAAGTAGCATTTAAACTTTTATGAGAAAAAAAATCGTTTTTATTATATTGATATAAAAGAAAAAATTTCAACCTCACCAGTTTTGTAAAAAAACTAAACTTTACTGCTCGTTTTTATGAGCTTTTTAAATTATGATTTTTAAATAAAAAAATAGTTAGTATAATTTTGATACATAAATCATGACGAAGTTTAAGTTTATAAAAAAGTTACTTCAGCAATTTAACCTTAAGTGTTTATAAAAATTCCTAATTGAAATTAATAGTTGTCCTTTTACTGTAAAACATGATAATTTTTTTTTTCAAGTATTTAGACTTTCAAAATGTTTTAATAAAAAAATTACAAAATGCATTATGTTGAATTTATCTACAAATTAACTACTAATGAATTTAATCGACTTTTGACTATTCATCGTTAAATAATTTTTTATACTTATCATTCATAACCTTTTATGAGCTCACTTTTCATACATCTTAACTTTTTACAAAAAAAAAAAACTTTTTAAGAAATAAACAAAATAACAAGGTTTATAATAAGCAACTCAGTTTTGCTGAAGTACTAATTTAACAACGTAAATAAACTAAACAAACAGAAAAATACAGTTAATTTTAATGGTTTTATAATTAATTGCAAAGTTGTTTAATAGGTGTTTAGAACTAAACCAGTAGTAAAAGTTAAACTAAGTTTTTACAATTACTCAAACATAAAATAATTAAAATTTGTTATAAAAATATTTTGAGTATAAAAAACATTTACTTCAAATGTTTGTGTTAAGTCTTTTTATGCTTTTAGTTTTTTTTTTTTACTTTACAAACTATATGATTTTTTTTAATAGTTTTATGTACCATAAAATTAAGTTTTCAATCAAATTATCTAAAATCTATAAGTTAAAAACAGTAATCTAGTTAATCGTTGAAAAATACAAAACCATTAGTTTTTGTTATTCAATCTTTAGATAAAAACTTACTTAGTTTCACTGAAAAAAAAACTGTTTAAATCAAAACACATTGTTCTTAGTTTTACTTCAGAATAATCTTATCTACCGTAAGCATAATGATTTATGGACTAATTATACAATTATACAAAAGTTTAATTGTAATAAAAAATCTAAAACTGCTACTTGTTCACAACAAATAAACCTTTACAAATGTACACTTGTGTAAATACAGCAAAATTTGTTGATAAATAAAGTTTTCTCAAGGGATTTATAGTCGTTATTTTGCAGTTGTCAAGTGCAATCAAAGTATGTTGTATTAAAAATAGTTAATAAAAGTAATCTTAACTAAATGTAACATTTTCTAAACTCTCTTTTACTTGAATAATTTGTAAAATTACGAACATTTAAGTTTTTTATAAAAAACATTTTAGAACAATAACTTAAGTTTTTTTTAACTTGCCGTGTTAAAATAAGAACTTCCTTAAAAATAAAAATGTATACTTTAGTACCTTTACTAAAAGTTACATACATTTAAGTGATAGTTCACTTTGTAACTTTAGAATTTTAGGCATATTTATAACCTTAGTATTCTTATTTATTTTGTTTATCATAAACTTTAAACAGTTAACTCAAACCTAAATGTTTTTTTTCTAATCGTTATTAATTACTGCACCCTAAAACTTTTATATACAGCAGGTGCACGAGCACGACTATTCAAATTCGGACAATTTAAACTCCAATAGTTTAATTTTTTTCAATAAGGGTTAAAATTCAAAAAGTAATATACAGTAATTTTTAGTGGTTTTTAAAATTCTTTTTCATTACTTTATTCTTTTTGCAAAAACAAAAAAAAACAAGTATTTGTAAGTACTAAAAAGACCTACAAACTTTTTTTATATCATATATTTTTTTTAAAGCTAATCTTACTGTACAATAAACTCTATTATTACCACGTCATAATTATTAGAAATGTTTTCAAATTCTAGATTTCTGTTCAACAATGTAATAACTTTAGCTTACTGAGGAGTATATGGGGTTTTATATCTCATATACAAAACCGTCGTCTACACTATTGTTTTTATATAATTAAATAAATATTTAGCTCCAATTCAATTTGTCGAGCACTATCGACCAGAACTTCTTATAAAATCTTTTTTATGTATTTATATATATTAATTTTCAAGTTGTGGTCCTATTACACTTTTAAAGAATTTAAATTGTCGGAACTTAAATTATCAAGTAACCATTTACAACGGTGTCTTATTACCACTAACTTTTAATTTATAGTACCTATTCTAACCCTTTGATATTATTTTTTTATACTTCAAACTTAAAGAAACTGTTAAAATAAGTTACTGTTCTTTTAAAAGTTTCACCGGTGTAAAAAATTATCTGCTCGAACATTAAGATACGTGCAAAAATTACGAATAGTTCAAAATGTTTAAAAAAAATATAACTATCCTTGGAAAAGTAACGCTAGGCAAAACACTAAAAGGTACAAAAATGACTTTCTATAACATATTTTGTCGTATAAACACAAAAAATATCTTAAATAATAAAAACATAACTCAATTTGTTAGTCAAAAGAAAACAAAACACAAACAATTATTCAAAACTTACAATAAAACAAAACAAAAGAAGAGTTGTAGAGGTAAAAAGTCAAACAACCTATCAGTTATGCCATGCTTACTTATTTTGTACTTTTCGTCAAATGATTAATGGTACATTAATAAAAAAGCAATTTTAGATAAAAAATTTTCAACAAAATTATAAAAAAAAAATTTAATAGAAACTAAATTATAAAAAGGTAAATTTAACTCCGACTATGTTTTTTAAAGTTTTTAAATGATAATTTCACTCCCATATTGCTAAACTTTTTTGTTAACATTTCCCATAAAAGGTTAATTTTTGAAATTAAAATTTTTCAAATACCATTAAAAAAAATTTTTAAGAGACTATTTAAACTAGTAAAACTTAGAATTGATTGTATTTCAGACTTAATTTGCTTTTCTAAATACTGAATGTCAAAATGTGAAAGGTTCACTTTTGCACAAAGCGTCATAATTGCACGAGGACACTTTTGCACGAAGTCTATTTTGCGCGAATGGACACTATTTCACGGCGAGTCTTTTGAGCAAGCCTCTTTTTAGCACGAGGGGACTTTTTTACACTGCGTTACTCTTGCAATAGTAGACAATTTTGCACGAACGTCACTTCAACACGGGATGATGTCGTCATGCAAAGAAGTCGCCATGCAAATGTAAAGCAGTGCAAAAGTAAACCTTCGTGCAAAAGGGTATCCGTGCAAAAATGACCCTCCGTACAAAAGTGTCCTCTCGTGCTAAAGTGACGCTTGTGCAAAAGAGTTGCTGTGCGAAATTGTCCACTCGTGCAAAATGACACCTAACCGATCAAATAGTTTCTTAAAACTTTATCTTTAAACACTTACGGTATTTCAACTTTTAATTTATTTCAAAGTAGATGTAGTTTGATTTTTAAACAGCAACAGTATTAAAGTTAGATTTTTTCTGTTCATTGAGAGTATAGAAATTAAATAAGTACTCAAAAAAAGTCTAATCTTAAAATTACAATTCTTTTTTTTAAATACTTTGCATTTTTTAAATAAGTATCACTTATATAAAAGAAATTACTAAGCGTCAGAATTTAATTTTTGACTGGTTTCCTTATTCTTGTGCGACCCCTAAAAGTTACTGAAGTAACTGTAACAATAAAGAAAATAACTGGAACTGTTTGACTAAGTAATTTATTTACATATCATTGAACATGTGTTTCTATTACTAAGACAAGTAAACTACTAATTTTGATTAGTACTTTATTATAATTTCTTACTTTTTAAATATTCCGTTATTCAAATTAGTTTCACAGTGTATGACAAATTTTCACGTAGTCAACAAAAACAGGACTTAGTTTAATGTTAGAATTATTTTACTAAAAAGTAAAGAACTTGGTTACTTGTTTTTATTTTGCATTCTGTTTTACTGGTATTTTCAAATTGCTTAAAGTTGGAAAAATTTTATATACCTGAGAAATTTTAGACAGTTATGTAGTAGACAGGTACGTAAATCTATAAAGTGTACTTTTGAAAGCTAATATAAAAAATGTTCTATTATTGAACAAATACGTTGTGCAACCTCCTTGTGAAAAAAGTCTAGACACGCCCTTGCTAACTGTAAACGTAACAGCTGAATGAATTAAACAAAATATTTCTTTAAATTTTCTTTAATTTTTTTTTAACTTTGACAATAGATTTTTCTTAAAGTAAAACTTAAAATATATTTTATTTACTCTACAAGTTTAAGCATTTGCTTAGCTAAACTCAAAGCAAAATATTTAAGATTTATTTTACCTTTTACAAAAAAACTTAAGTCAAAACTAGAAGTACTAATTGTGCATCAAAAGTAGCTTTTGAATTATTTTCATAAACTATTAATTTAACCAATAGAATTATGGTAAAAATTACTTGAAGTTTTTTGATGAATAGATTAATTTCAAAAGTACTAAAATCTTATAATGTTCAAAATAAACTTTGTAGATTTTTTTTAAGAATTTTTGATTGGTGAGTTAAGTTGTTCATGAAAAATTTTAAGACAACTGAAATTTTTACAAAGTTCAGAATAAGTTTTTTTTTATCATTTTGATTTTATCAAAAAAAAAGTGTATTATAAAAAAACACCTAGATAAACAAAAACGTATTTAAAATATAGAAAAAAATTCTAATAAACGATCATTTAAAGTACTCTGTTAAATTTTATTTAACTATTTTTGTTTTATAAATAATTAAAACTTAGTTACTGCAGTCATTTTATTTATTATGTACATTTTTTGCTTTTTATTTAGTGTTAAAAAAACATTTCTATTCTTCTAAAGTTCCCGATAGTGTTGTTTCTATAAATATTGGCGGCTTATTTTGTTTTTTGGCTATATTTTTGACTTTAACTTTAGTATCTTTAACAACATCCACTTTAGAATAAGTTGGTACATTTCTATTCATCGATGACATTAAGTAAGACTTATTCGATTTCAGATTTGTATTTTTGAGGTTTTTAGTAGTCGATAGATTTGCTTTTGTTGTTGTTTCTGTTGGAAAATGTTAAATTTAACATTCTATAAGAGAATAAAATAGTAAGAAATTAAGTTTTAAAATTACTTTTCTTTTCAGTCCATAGACAGTCGGAGTCAAGCCCTTTGACTTCTAAAAATATTAAATGCTTTTATTTTTAAATAAAATTTAAGTATTTATCTATAACTAAAAATACTGTAAAAACTTATTGAAATATTTACTAGTTTATTCCAAAAAAATTCTAACCTGTTATTACAAAACACTTTTGAATACTTAGCTTAATATATTGTATCTTTTTGTAGAACTAACTCAAACAAATAAAAAAGTACTTTAGCTAAAGAGCCATTATATATATGACAATACAAGTATTGTTATTTAGAAACGTTTTTAAGTTGTAATAGTCTTAATTAGTTGTAAATTATTTTAGTGTATTTAAGCTATTTTTTGAAGTTTAAGATATACAAAAACATTTTTTTAAATAAAGTTAGGTATAGTTAACTAAAATATTTGAACAATTGTACTTACTTGATAGTTTTGAAACAACTTCTTGTTTGTATTGTGAAACTAAAAAGTAAAACAGTTAAATCAATCTTTATTGGAATTTTATTATAAACTAATAACGTTTCTTTCAAAAATGTTAAGTGTTTAAAATTGACTTAAGTTAATATTCGATAACAGTTTTTTAGTTGTGTTACAACACAATACTTGCTTTAAAACTAAAGTAAATAAATTGATTAGACCAATATGTTTTGCAACTAACATTGTTTAAAGTATTAGTCAATAAAAAGTATTTTATTTTAGAAGTTTAAAATTTTGTTAAATATTAATTTACAACATAACAAATAAGTTAAAAAAGTACTCTTTAATTTTTCTTAACTATTGGAAAAATTAATCAAAGTTCTTTAAAGTTTTTTATTAATCTAACCGTGCTTTAAATAAAAACTAATAAATATTTTCTATTAAAATTCAATGCTCATTTATATATGATATAAGAAATAATCAATGAATGTATAAAAAATTGTTGTTCACTCCTAAAGTAAAATCAAAAATAAACTTTACTACTATGTATCATTAGAGTGTATTTTGATAAAAATCTATATAAACTGTTAACACTTTTTTTAAATGAAAAACCATGTTTTTTTTCTACTTAGAGTAAATAAACTAAGTATGTTTGTTTTGTAACTTAAACTATAAGCATATATACAGTACTGAGTATTTTAATAAATCTTACTTTGCTTCTCATAAACTCGAAACACTTTTCCTTTTCGTTTCTTAATGCTTTGAAAACATAAAGTTTTCTCAAGCTCACCTAGACCTGTCTAATAACAAAAAGCATCAAAGCTAAAAAACAGTTTAGATTGTGATTTTCTAGAGTAACAAAACTAAATAACTATTACGATTATTTTTAACTTTAATGGTTAACAGTCATCATTTTTTGCTAAAAAGATAATCCTTTCTAAAACTTTTTTTTTCTGTTCATACAAACTATCTTTAAACTTATGCTAAGTATCTCATGAACTAAAAGCAACTTTAGATACCTTTTTTCCTTCAACAAGTTTTTGTGACATTTCGAGCACTGTTTTGGCAACCAAATCTAAAAGTTTGATTATTTTGTTGATGCTTTTTAAAGTTTAGAATTAAATACAAACTTATAAGTCGAGCAATTTGTGTGAGACAGTGGTTATAAAACTTCAGGTTATGCAGCATTCCATCCTCTTTAAACTCATTTGTTTTGTAAATAAGCAGGTTCGCCTGTTCTTTCAAGCTTGCAGCACCGAAAACAAACGATTTAAAGGACATGAAAGATTTTCTAGAAAAATATTCAAGGTTTAAAAAACCATTTTCACAGCTTTGAAAAAAATACTTACTCGTCTAAATCAAACTTGCGAACTTTAATTGACTCGGTAACTGATTGAGATGCACGTCTTTCTTCTAAAATTGTTAGAACTTTATAATAATTAATTTAACCAAAAATACATTAAAAACAAACATATTAACTATATTTCTTTGGTTGACATGCAAAGCACAGTATAAACAATTTTACAGTTGTAATCTAGCATTTTTTAGTAAATAATAGTTTTAATAAATCAGTTCAATAATTTACATAAAATTCAAACTGTGCTGTTCAAACATATTAAAATTTAATAAGTAGCGAACCGGCCGGCGATAAAGTTTGAGCCCAATCATTGTTTACATTTAAATTTTCAAAAAATGAATCTTCAACTGGTTCACAAGCTTGCAACTCATCCAGGCTCAATCTCTAAACAAAATATGTTTACTAATAAGTAATAAAAATATTTATTAAATATTTTACTTGTATACTCTAGTATTTTCTTATAAAACTATTTACAGAGTTTAAGTACAAAAATTATGCAGTACTCAAAGATAAATAAAACTTATAAAAAGTATAAAATAAAAATAGAAAAACAAAAATCAAATGATTTTTTCCAACATATAGTGTTAAAGTTTAAAAAGTGTTTATATGTTTATTTAATTTGGTTATGTTTTCAAACAAAATAACTTTGTTGGTTTTGCAAATACGAAAAAAAACAATCAAAAAATAAGGTAATTAGATGAAAATCAAATATTTAAGGTTCCATACTTTTTACAAACCTTCATAAACTGTAAAAATAAAAATAAAACCTAACTGAGTTTAAAATAAATAACTCAGAATTAATTTCAACTATATTGGAGTTAAAAGTTTTCCACATTTTTATACCTTTACAGACTGTTTAAGCATTCTAACTGATGTTTCTAAATTATTTCCAACTTGCAGAAGTACAAACATAACATCATCTGTTAAAAAATATATAAATTTTTTTTAGAAACTAACTTATTTGTACTTAATTTTAATTTCCAGTTTGTTGACTAAACCATGATATAAAGTTTTTTTTTTATAAGAAGTTATAAAAAAATAGCTGCTTTATGATTCAATTAAAACTCAACAACTATTTTTTTTTAATATTCTACATCTTTCATTTTTTCTAGGTAATACTTGTTATATTTCAATCATCATCTAAATAAGTAAAAAATTCAAACTCACCTAGATAATTTTCTTTACTATTTTTACATACACTTTCGGTTGAAACGAGTTTCAATAGATTAATAGCTTCGATAAACTTTAAACTGTTTTAATAAAATTATAATATAAGCAAAGCAAAAAGTTTTACTTTTACATTCTAATTTAGGTATAAAATAAAGTAATAAAGTATTAAATCCTAGAGGTCTAAACAAGCAAAGCCTGTCGGAAAATGAAAAAAAATATTTTTTACACAAATACTTATTTGACTGACCAAGTTCTGCTTCTCATAAAATATGAACAGTTCTACAAAAGCTAGTTTTGTAAATTTTGACTCTGTAGAGCTATTCACATTTTATGAGCAGCAAAACTTGGTCAGTTTAAATTATACTTTAGTTAACATTTAACACACACGACCATTACTATCAATAAGAAATTATAAAATGAAAGTTGACGTAGAATTATAAAAACTGTTTTATTTTAATTTCAAAAACTTTATAAACCTATAAATTTATAAATGGTTTTTATCTTAGATTGTACAATCCACTGGTTAACACGAAAACGTATGTAATTCACCATATGAATACTCATATACGTTTAAGATTATTTGTTATCTAAAGTTGAAATTATTAGTAGCATTGATAACACAAATTCATGGAAACATTAAAAAACCTGAGTTGTTTTTACCAGTCAAATATAATAAGCTGAATTTCTTAGATATTTAGAATCAAACATTAATAGATTTTGATCATTTTTTACACTATCCCATAACTTTGCACAAAGTATAGCAAATAATCAGTTTTAGATAGCTTTGAAACTTTTTAAGCTAAACTGGTAAAAACTTTCCCTGACTTTATGTATCTTTTTCAACTTAGTTTAAAAAAAAACGAGAACTTATTGAAACTAGACGAAATAGTTGATTGCTTCTGTAGAAAATAAGAACTTTAAGAAAGTAAGTAAGGTATCTTAGTTTCATTGTAAAATCAAAACTAATGCTTTGAAATTGTCTTTAAATACTTTCAAAGCTTAAACTTAATACCAAGTAGTTATTAAAAATGATTAAAAGTAACGATACCTTAATTACGTTTGACAAAAAGTTTTTTTTTCTCTAAATTAACTTTACTATTTTCTCTTACTTTAAATAGGACTCTTTTTTATTAAAACCAAATATACAAAAAAAAATCAGTTTATGACTTTTTTTTTAAATTAAAGCTTATATACCTATAAACTAATACTAAGTCAAACAAGATTCATTACTCTAAAAATCGTAAAAATTCTTATTTATGATTTTGAGTATCTGTAAAACTTCCCTCAAAATAGTTTCGTGACAAGGAATATATTTTTACATTGTAGAATAAAAAGTTTTCTATATTAGTACTTTCTGAGGTATTTCATATCAGTATCATAGGTTTAACTTACTCGTCAAATTGCTTTGGTATACCTGTGTATTTATTAGACAAACTTCGATATTTTGAACGTATATCAGTCATTATACCTCTTTAAACAAACTTTATGACATTAATTTTATAACTTGTTTTAGAAAAATAGTTTTCAATAACTTAAATCGTTTTAAAATAATAATAATCAACGTCATAATTCAACTTATTAACTAAATAAAATTATGTAAATGATGAACAATTTATACTTATCAAAAATAACTAAATAATAATACTAATGCGAATTAATTATTCTGCTTATTACCAGATTTCGGTGGGAAAAATTCCGATGTTGTCAAATATTAATAAGATAGTAAAATGCTCTCTACAATTTTGTTTATCTATTAATATCCTGATCTATTAGATTAAGATTCTACAATATTGTATAAAACTTGTACATGCATCAAAATATAAACAAGTTAAGATGTTGCAATTTCAAAACTTTAAAATTTATAATTGTATAATTGGGTAAAATATGTATTAACTTAAATAACAAAAGGATTCGAATTATTCCAACCATTCAAATTAAATGGAGTTAAAAGTTATCTAAAAGTTTATTTGAAAAAAATTAATTTAAATCAAGTATGAACAAAGCATCAACAAAACTCAAAACCCATGAAAAAGTTAAAAAAATATTTTGTACTAGTATTGTATACTTATTTAAGTCTTATCTTCTTTGCATTTACTATTAGAAAAATGTTTCTATGTCTGCATGACTTCATAATTATGTTCTTTTGTATATGCGATTCGTAACGGGTTCGAGTATGGTAAGGCTTCTTTTAAGCACAACCTGCATGTTTCTTTTACTGATTTAAATTTTTTCTTTTTTGCACTTTCCAAGCTAATTTGTAGTTATTTTTTTGATTTTTCAATTAGTGCATTAGTTTTAAAAATTCTGTGGCTTTTGATGTACTGGAGGTAATTTATGTCATCTGGTTTATAGTTGATTGTGGTTATGTGTGTTGCTATTCGTTTTTTTAGCTGGTTTGCACTTAGTCCGATATATATTTTTGATTTATTTTATATTTTATTTTTAACCTGGTAAGTAATACTTTCTGTCCTAGATTTTCCTCTTTCCAGGGGGCATGTTTGTTTCTTTCTACAGTTGCATGATTCATCTTTATTTTCTTTGTTGTTATTTTCAGTATTTATAAATAGTTTATTTTTTTATTTTTTTAGTTTGCTATTTACTCCAAAATATTTGTTGACAAATTTAAGAATTATTTTTGTTTCTACGGATTTACAGTACAATTGAATCATATAATTTTTCTTTATATGTTTATTTTATGGTCTTACATTCTTCTGTGAAGTTCGTTTTATAGCTTTATCCGTTTAACTTTAAAGCACCATTATAGTCTTTTTATTTATGTTATTGGTTAGGTTTTTGTTACCTGAACTTTTATAAAGTCTGGTCTCTTACATTTTTGGAATTTTTTGAGTATGGTTGGTGGATGGCTTGATTTTGAATTCATACAATTTGTTTTGTTGTTGTAAAAATTACATAGCTTTACTAACAATATTATAGTTTTAAGTATCTCAAATCTTCCCTTGGTTGTGTGATGTTCTTCGATATATAATAGAACTATTGCCTACTGAAGAAGAAATTTTGAAAGTACTTTAGGCAATATAACGAGTACTTATAAATTAGTAGATATTTTTGTAAAATAAAAAAGATTTTACAAAAACTAAAGCTTTACTAATAAAGTTAGATAATTTGCTCGAAAATATGGAAAGTTTTGTTTTGTATGCTTTGGCAATGTATCAATGTACACTAGTATTAATTATCGCAATTTAAAAGCTTCAAAGACTTTTGCTTGACTATCTGCAAATTTTTGCGATAAGCCCAAACTATGTATTTACAAAAAGTCAGCCGTGTATGAGGGTAGGTATCAAATACAGACGAAGAGTCAGTTTTGCACGAAGAGTAACGTTCGCGTGGTATCAAGTTTGCACGGTTGAGTTTTTTGAAACATAACAAAATATTCTTCAATTAGGATAAGTTGAGTTGTAGATCTACTAACTTAAGTGCACTAAATGTTAAAGTGGAAAAATTTAAGCAAGCGCTTAAAACGTAAACCTATGTCTTCAATAGCTGGGTATAACTATAACTATTTTTGTTTAAATTTTTTTAATTTACATTAACTTTAGATTTTCTGATTCAATAAAAGCAAGCAGAAACCTTCGGCGTGATACGTAGTTTTCATCGTGAGAACAAACTAGTGCTAAGCAACTAGCATTGAGCTTTTTTTTTAATATGCCTTTAAAAAGTTCTATCTATTTGATTTTTGTTTTTTGTTAGATAGCACTTAAAAATAATTATTTTAATACAATTTTGCAGTAAAAGTTTTAATAATATGTTCGGTCTGCAAAAGGCTTAGTCTGGTGAAAAATATGACCCGTAGACTAAAACAATTTCCTACAATCTGTTACAGGATTTTACTGATTAAAATAAAACTAAGAATTCTAGTTTACCTTAAAGGTTTTGAAACTTATAATTTTACTGAACCAAGCCGGATCTCAACTTTCAAAAAAATTCTGAATCCAGTAGGTCACTAACTCCAATAGTAAGAAATTACAAAATTCTTCTAAGCACACAGTTTAGGATTTTCATGCAAAAATTTACATGAGGCATTTAATTGGGCTAATCTAATGCAAGTTTACTTAGTAACTTTAAAAGTTTGTATATTTAAAATTTAGTTTAATTTTTGTTAATAACTGCTTTTTTTGAGACAATATAGGAATTTAAAGTTGTTTATTCTAATATGACTAAGGTGTAATGAAGATATGTCGGATGTAATTAGTAAAAAAGTTTTTAGTCAGTATTTGTTATTGTTATGATTATAACTTTTATAAATACAGCCTTATAATCTTTTAGTTCATTAATAATTATTTTTATCGATAACTACTTAAACTAGAAAGAGCTCTCAAAAAAAGTTTTGTAGTTAAATTATTTTTTTAAAGTTCAAAAAACTATTTTTGTAAAAAAATGTACTTTAAAATAATTACAACTTTAAATTTATTTTAACTCATTTAGTAGTTTTAAAATAATAAAAACGTTTTTAAAAAGATCTTTAGTAACAAAAATAAACAGCAACATCTTTAGAATTTTATTTAAAGTTCGATTACAAAAGTTTTTGTTTGCGATAAAAAGTTTGTTTGGATTTTTTACAAAAAGTATTGAGGATTTTGAGGTTTTTTGATTGTTTATAGTTTTACAACAGATAACTTTTAATATATATTTTTATCGTTAGTATGTTTACTAGTAAAATATTAATAAAATAATTTAGCGTGTAGTTTTTTGAATATTAAAAAAAATATCTTTAAAAAAAAAACAACCAAAGCTTGATTTATTTGTAAGGTGACTTCTCATGGACAATTTTAATTAGCTGAAAAATTTCAAAGATTAGTTAAGTTATAAAATAAATTACAACTAAAACTTCTTAAAAAACTTTCTAATTTTTAGGTACATTAAGCTTTTAGTAAGCTTTTTTGTAACTATATTAGCTATAAAAATAGACCATTTAAAATGAAAACTTTTTTATTTAAATTAATATAATTAAAATTAATTCACAGTGGAACATAGTAACAAAAAGTACCATTTTTTATACCTTATAACGATATTTTTGATACTGACTTAATTTTACCAGATTTAAATAGCCCGATGCTCACAAAACAAAATACTTTTTACTTACCTTTATTGTATAACAGTTTTTTAAATAAATTGAAACTCACAAATATTCCTAATGCCTTCCACTGCCTTGTTAAACAAGACTGCTTTGGATAAGTACATGTCCCTGGATACAAATGACCAGATAGTGCAGGCAATGTACGTCTGGATTGATGGAACCGGTGAAAGTCTCAGATGTAAAACCAGAAGCTTGACCGAGGTACCAAAAAGTGTATTTGGTCAGTTCAGTGAAGTTGCTTGAAAGTTTACAATGTTAACTTTTGTGTTTTAGTTAAATACGTTTTTTATAGTTTTATCGCATTTTAAAGATATAAAGAATAATAAGTTTAAACACAAGAAGTTTAAAAAGGTGTACAAGCAGAATCTTTTTTTTTTATTTTTTTACCAGTTAGCTTTTGTTAAGTAACCATGCTGTTTTTAAGCACCCAAGAACACCTTTTAAATATCTGTGTAAGTATTTTATAAACACAGCATTATGTATTATTTTCATGATAAACGATAAACATATTTCAGACCTTCCCTCATGGAACTTTGACGGGTCTTCAACAGGTCAGGCTACGGGATCAAATTCCGATTGTTTCCTGAAACCAGTTGCCATGTTCAACGACCCATTTAGGGGTAATCCTCACAAGTTGGTCATGTGTGAAGTTCTCAACCACTTCATGGAACCTGTAGGTTAGTACTTTGTTTGAATTTTTTTAGTCTTGTTAACTTTTGAAATATAAAAAAGTTGGTGTAAATTAGTTTTTGCAGACATTAATTTAAGGTGAATCGCTAATTTGAATCGGTATGGTAAAAGTTATTTGCAGCGTTGTAAAACAATTATATTTATTATTTAGACAAATGGAGTTTAGAGAAGATTAATAGTATCAAAATAAATCGAACTTTTTTTAACACTAAACCGATTTTAAAAAATTATGTTTAAAAAACTTTTTTTATAAAAAGTTAAGTGTTATACAAACTTTGTACAACTTTCTAGCCACCAACAATCGTAAAAGCTGCTTTGAACTTATGGAAAAAGTAAAGGACTCTCATCCTTGGTACGGATTGGAACAAGAGTACACTCTACTTGATGTTGACGGCCACCCATTTGGCTGGCCAAAACTAGGATACCCAGGACCACAAGGTAGTTTTCCTTTCGTTTATAGCAAAAATTCAAAAAGATATTTTTTGTTTCAAGATAAAACTTTGTTGACCAGACTTTAAAGTTTATTACCATCATTATTCTAAATAATAGATTTATAAAACTTTAAACCCCTTTGTTAAACTATTTGAAAGCAATACTTACGCAGAATTAATTCTAAAAATATTACAATATAAACAAAATTTTGATGCATATATAAAATGTTCTTTTTAGTCAAAATATCTAATGTAATACGGTTACATGGCAATTCGAATGCCAACAACTCAAATTCTTAAAAAAATGTTTAAAGGTCCGCAACTCAAAAAGTAATACATATTATTTAAAAAAAAGCAGTTGTAGGTGTAATAGTCAGATTATGATTGTAGTAATGTAAAAAATACTTAAAATTACTGTACTTTTATGCTTATTTTAGCCATATCTCAATAGTATTTGTAATTTTTCACATATAAAAAAGCGTTTGCAGGTATTTAAGAAACCTACGACCGCTTTTTTATTTTTATTTTTTAACATATATTACATTTTAAGTTGCGGCCCTTTAAAAAAATTAAAAAACTTGAACTGTCGGAATACGATTTATCCGAATTTGAACATTCGTGCACCTATGTAAAACAACTTAAAATATATTTTTAAACAACGTAGTTTTTTAACCTTAATAAACTTTATTGATATTTACTTCTTTAGGACCATACTACTGCGCAGTTGGAACTGGTAATGTTTACGGTCGTGAAGTCGTCGAAGCGCATTACAAAGCTTGCATTTTTGCTGGAATTAAAATTTCTGGCACCAATGCTGAAGTAATGCCAGCCCAGGTTAGTAGTTTAAAATAAAAAGAACATATAAAAAATTGATAAGTAAGTAAAATTTTAGTAAAGGTGTGAGTAACTATTCGATTGCTAATCATACAATGATTAATAACTTAATGTCTGTCATACAATGAATATATAACTACAAGATACTTAATCATAACAAGCTTTTCTGCTGTCTACTAATTACTTATAACCAGTTTTATTTAAGAAAAATAAGCTAATAAATTTTAAATGAGTTTTTTTTTAGCTTATACAACCTTGTTTTTTTTTCTATAAGTCGTTTCGTATATAAGAAAACGTTTAAGAGTAGAGTTTAAAATTATGAATAAACTTATACGTTTGACACGCTATAAAATTTATATTCAAACAAATTTTGTAAATTTTTTGTCGAAAAATATTTAATTTAAAGTTAAATCGCAACCTTGCAATAACAAATAAAAGTACTCATAAATATAAATTAAGTTGTTTATATTAAAAATGCTTAGTAGTTTTCACTAGGTAAAAAAAATGTTAATATATAAACATTTATTTGCTCACTTTTACCAAAAACGCTTTATAACTAGATAATAAATTTAATTTATCCTCCAAATTAAAAGCCAATAAAAAGAAACAGTTAATCTAAATGATAAAATTTCTTAATCACTCTATTAACCTTGTTTGTATAATTATCTAAGTAAACATAACTTTGCAGTTTTCTTACTTTAGTTCTCTTTATATTAGCAAAACAGCTGCTATAAAAACTTCAAAACACAAAAATACAAATTAAAATAGATACTTCATAGTTCTTTATATTTAATATTTTATTCGATTTTTGTTATATTAAAAAATAATATTTTATAACATTGATCAAAAAATTTTAACACAAATATTTTTGATTGTTTAAAGCAGCTAATTAACTAGAAAAGTGTACTTCTTGTAAACATAACAATACGTTTTTAAAATTCAAAGCACTAAAAATAGTATTATCTATTATCAAAGTGGTAAAAAGTACTTAAAATTATTATTTAGAAATAAAATAAAAGTAAGTACGCTAAAACTATTATAAATGATGTTAAAAAAAATCTTTCTCAAAAAAGTGGGAATTTCAAGTGGGGCCTTGTGAAGGAATTGAAATGGGGGATCATTTATGGATGGCAAGATTCATTTTGACCAGAGTCTGTGAAGATTTAGGTGTCGCAGCAACGTTTTTCCCCAAACCAATGAGCGGTGACTGGAATGGGGCAGGTTGCCATGCCAACTTCTCAACTGAAGCAATGAGAAAAGAAGGAGGAATTGCGTTAGTACTTATTATATATATGTATATTATAAACAAAACCTTAAAAAAAAACTTTAGCAAAATTTACTCATTTAAACATATATGACTTTGCATACTAGAACTTAACTGATAATTTATGAACAATTTTTTAAACACAGTTTTTAACTGGCTTTTGTTTAATAACTTAGCATACACAGTTTAAGAAGTATATTTTTTTTTTCTAATCTCTTAAGTAGTAAAAAATGTTAGGCATTTACTCCGTTTTGAAGCTTAGGACTATATGCTACTAGTATTTTTTAAGTTTAAGTTCAAGTTATTTTTTTTCTCAACAGCGCAATCGAAGAGGCTATAGAGAAGCTTTCAAAGAGACACAATTACCACATCAGAGCTTACGATCCTAACGGAGGAAGAGACAACATGAAAAGATTGACGGGACTCCATGAAACTGCATCAATTCACAACTTTTCATCTGGAGTTGCCAACAGACAGGCTTCCATCAGAATACCAAGACATGTTAGTTTTTTTTTATATATATAATATTTTTCCATTAGTTTCCATATACTCAACTGTATATAAGTGTTATATACTAATGTTTACGCGTCTCGCAACCATATGGGTTCCAGTTAATTTAATTATTTCGAATGTTATCGTTATTTAATGAAAACATGCTGCTGTTATTAACCACAAAAATAAAACATTTGAGCGTGATAGATAGCTGTAATTTAATGTAGTTAAAACTCATCGCCCTTTTTATGTCATCACGCGTAGTCACTTATGTATATTGTTTGATTATATTTAAAACGCTACTTTTTAGTTGTGGTTTATAAATTGATTTACTTTAAAGGTATTAGCAGAGAAAAGGGGATATTTAGAAGACAGGAGACCAGCTTCGAATTGCGATCCGTACATAGTGACAGAAGTTCTTGCAATGACGACAATTTTGAACGAAGAAGGTGACGTTTCTCTTGATTTTCTCTGATCTCTGTAATGACAAAATCAATTCTAACATTACCATAGTCACCTTTAGTTATCTTCTCCTTTTATTTATAACTTGTTATATTTCTGTATAAAATTAACAAATTTTTCAGCTTTAGCTTTGTTGAAATATCAACAAAAATAAGCCCTAACTATTTTGATTTGTAAATAACTTAACTGAGTTTTTCTTTTGTAATCGCGTTTTTTGAAATTTAAAAGTAGCGGTTACTGACTCTTTATATTTTTAAATGTCTCTATACTTTTTTTAAACATCGTTTTAGTGTAAAATTTAAAAATTTTATTTTTAATGCATTTATACATGATCAATGATCATTTGCGTGTATATTTTTCTAAAAATTATATTTATTTGCTACTGCTTGAATATTATATGCTTTTAACTTTTTGAAGAAAAGTAGTTTATCGTGTAGTATTTTCGATATGATAAAATACTGAATTTGTAAGAACATTAAATAGTTATTATGTTGAAACACAATATATTAAGTTGTAAACTTTAAACTTCAAAGAACTACTTACTTGACAAAATTAAATTTATCATTGTACTTCAAAAAATAAATTGTTTTAGTTTAGCTGATAAAAGTTTACAATACAGTTATTTAAATTTTGTTTTGCACTTAAAGTTTTTAAATTAATATTTTAATATATTGCATAAAATATATAACACCTAAACGATTATTCATTAATAAACTTGTGATATATGTTTATAGTACTGAAAAAATAAATAAAGTATGCTTTCGACTAAACTTTTTTTTTCTGAAAACTTTGTCTAACATAACTTAAACATTAAAAAAAATAATAGTATTTGTTAAATAAAAAAATATATACAGTACATATTTTACGAACTTAAAAATACAAGTAATTCATGTACAAAAATAATATTTGATTTTGATATACTTCTGAGAACCTGTCTGAAACAACTTAAGTATACTTAAACAAGCTTGTTCAGTAAAAAGACAAGTATAGTTAGTTGTACATAAGCTACACAGGTTGAGAATGAAAAAAAGTCATGTATTTAGCTAAATAACGCTAGAGAATGAAAAAGCATATTTTTTTATTTAAATCAGAATTTACGATTGACTTCCATGTTTATTGTTTTATAAAGTTTAATTTGGCTTACAGTTTAGATTTAATTTTTAATAACGCGTGTCAAATCTTTTAAACTTAAACTTTGCATTGCAAAACATTCAACTTTTATTTGTTCATTGTACCTCTTTAAATACTTAATTTTTTTTTTGTTATTAGTAGCTTATACGGTACATGGAGTTGTTGGATATTTATTACTTTTAAAATAAAATAGAAATAAGTTTAAGTTGTAAAACTAATTCTAAAAGCCGTTTAAAAATAGGTTAATATGTTTTTGTAATCTTTTTACAATTAGTTTTTTTTGCTTAATTACAATTATAAAAACTTTCACGTTTTTAGACGATATAATACTATGAAAAACTAATTTATTTATACAGTAGATATTTATTCTGTTTTAAAAACAATAATGGTCGTTGGTCATTTACTGAAATTAGGTATTTTCAGTTTGAAACGTTTATGGAATTCATTGAGTATTTGATAAAAAAATGTAAATGTTTTAAACTAGTGATCTACCAGATCCAGTATCCAAATCAGGCCGGATATTGCCTTTATGGTGCAAATCTAGCCAAATTTTAATTTGAAAAATGATCCGGATTTGGTAGAAAACTAGCTAAAATATCAAACTAAAACAACTAATTTCAATAATTACTGAACAAATCTTTGATTTTATGTTGAACAATAGATTGCCATGTCTTACTTAGATTAAAAACATTTTAAAACCTAAAACTCCAAAATTTTATTATGATAGTAAATTATTAGTCTAAAGTTTTAAAGAAAGTTTTATAGACGTAAAAATAGTGTATTAAGTTATTTCACGTTCATTATGAAAATTCGATACAAAAGAAATTGTATTTTTAAGTTGTTTAGTTAGCTACTGACAGGATATTTAAGTTACTAAGTTTTAGATTTTTAAAGTTTGTGAGTTGGCGGAGTATCGTTAGTAACAATAAGGTAATTTACAGAGATTTGTAAAATTATGAGTTTTGTAAATTATTTTTTTTGTTAGTGTTAACTACTAGTATTAAAAGTTCGAATTGCCTAAACCACTAATGACTTTTTTGACAGACTGTGTTATTAATTCAAACGGTGTTTCAGTTAAGGTTTATATTGAATGGACCAGTTTTTTATGAATATTTATCAAATAGATATAGATACTTTTTGCAAACATTGGTTAATAGTTAACCTAAAAAGAAATAAAGTTCTTGCCAATTTTTTATTTTTTTTTTTAGTACAAATTTTTGTCTTTTAAAACAGAGGTAGGTAGGCTGAAGGTACTTGCGGACCAAATTTTGAATTTGAAAAATTTTTGCGGGCTGCAGTTTTAGTTTTATTCAGTCTGATTTTTAGAAACACAAACAGAGCTTATTATTCAAAGGTAAAATTACAATTTTTGTCTTAATTAGCTTACTATCTGTCCAATAAGCTAATATTTTTATGCTTAGTAATTTAACTACATTAACCTGCCCACTTGGTATGCACTTCCTAGGTACGAACTACCGGTATGGTACTCAACTTTTTAGCCGAAAACTTTGTTTTCAAAATGCAGTTTTTTTTTCACTGTGAAATCAAAAAATAATAAAAGTAGTATTTCAAAAGTGTTATGTATTAATAAAAATTATACTCTTACAAATTTAAATCAATTAAAATTAAAGGAACCATAAAATAAGCTTTGAACTCACAAATTGTGTATCAGATCTTATATTTAAAAGAAACATATTACTGTATACTTATTTAACAAAAATAAAAAAGAGTGCAGTTTTAATTTGCATACCCCATGATTAAAACAAAGGAATAAAAAACACTCTAGAAATCATACAGAGTTCAGATAGACTAAAAAAATAAAGAGTTTAATTAACATCTACATACCCAAAGATTGAAACATGAAGGTAAAATAAAATTTAAATAAACTAAAATTATATACAAAGCAACTGACTTTATTTAATCTATGACGCAACATAAATGTAAAAAGTTTTTTAAAAAGAAAAATTTCTAATTTATAAGTAAGCAGGAGTGAAATTTCTTAACTCTAATTTAGCTTTATTAAACATACACTATTTAATAAAAGCATGATCAAAGTTTACATTAATCTTTATTTGTTTAAAATTAGTAAATAATTGTATTTACTATGTAAATTTTTAACGTTCAAGGAAAAACTAGATAGATTATAAAAAAAATTGAATTTGAACTTTTTATAAAATACATACATAAATAAATATATTAAACAAGTACTTAAGATTTTTTAATATACGTTCAGTCAAAACTTTTTTGTTTTTATGATATAAGTTTTAGTTTTAGGGAATTTTCCTTTAGTAGTCATTTTTAAATTTTAGGCAATTAAAGACTAAAATTTTCTAGGATTGCACTGCCGGTTGAGTACGCACTTTTGCGCTGTAATGCGTACCTAAGTGGCAGGTTACTGTACTTAACTATCACTAAGCACCGAAACAAACGAGTTTAAAAAGTAATTTTCTGCTATTTCTTTAATTGTCCTGATCAATCTCTTATAAATAAATGTTTTTATAACTTGAATACAATCCTTTTCTACTTAATGTTTTGTAACTTTCAATAACTTATAAAACCTTAACTTTTGAAATCAACAAACTAAAAAAGATAAATAGAATAAAAATAATTACTGGTATTATAAAAAAAGTTAGGCTAACATAAAAAAATTCCGCTTAAACTTTTCAGTAAGCTGTTTATTTTTCAAACTGGGCCACATTTTGAGACAAGAAGGTTAGCCTAAGTAATTTAACATAAATAATTTAAAAATTAAAATAAAATTCATAAAGGTTAATTAAAGTTAATAATGTTAATTAAGTAGTAATAATATTATAACTACTGTGATTGCATAAGTACTCAACTACTTGGCTAGATGATATTAAAATTTATAAAACTGTTTCAAAATAGGGAACTTATCTAAACTAGCTTTAGAAATTGCAATATAAATTTTAAAAGCAATATTAATTTTCAAAAAAAAATAAATAATTCTAAGCTATTCTAGATTTTCAAATTTTTTAACTAGTCTAAATATTTGACAACCCTATCTAATATAAAACTTGAACAAAAGTTTGATGTTATAATACACAAGTAATACAAGTTTAGTGATAATGAATTAGTTGTAAACAACAAAAACTATTTTAAAAAATTACTTTTTCAGTAAACTAACAAAAAAGTAATTATTAACTTTAGAGTAAGGTATAAAAATGTACTTAGTCAAGGAAAAGCAAAAAAAAATATTGAACGTTATAGCAACCCTAATGGCTTTATTTTAAGTAAAGATTTTAGTTTTTTTATCAAGTGTTTTTTTATAATGGAAAACAATGACTGCTTCATGAAATGTAAAAAAGTATTAGTTAATTAAACACAGTGGAAACACGAGCGTTAACTTGGCTCGATTAGCATTTTTTGTAATCTTTTTAAAAATGTCCAAACTTTAGAATCAGTTATTTTCCTTACCTTTAAAGCAAACTAAGACTTTTTTTTTTCTAGAGAACGCTCCTTTGCCTTTAATTTTTAAAAAGATCCATTGGGTTTGGGTTTGACTTTTTGAGTGGGGCCCCTTAAAATTTTTTTTTTTTATTCTTACTTCTCAGTGTTCCCTAGAATAAAAAAAAGTATCTTAGTTAGCTTTAAAAATAAGGAAAATAATTGGGTCTAAAGTTTGGAAAATTTCTAAAAGTTGCAAAAAATGCTAATCGAGCTAGTAGTGTAAACTGCATTTCTTTGAGAAACAAACACTCTACTAAAACTCTGTTGAGAGACTAGAAAATAAGTCTACTTTTTCAAAAGATATGAATGTGGTCACTATCAAAGGCAAGCTATAAGGCTACAAAACTTGTTGATGAAAAAGATGGCTTTTACGAATGTTGAACTCGTAAAAGTATGATATCAGCTGTGGCAATTATTGGTTCTGAAAAGAAAAACTTTTCTAATGTCTGTTTGTCTTCACATACAATAAAAAGATGTATTAAGGATATGTCTTTAGATTTCAAGTAAAATCAAAGAAACTAAATAACCTGGAATGTTAATTTCTCTGTTTAAGATGATGCACTGTCACCTCAGCTAGGAATATTTATTCGAGGTGTTTTTTAACCAATGAAAGGCACAACCACAATCAAAGACATTCTAAAAGCAGTGTTGAAATGCACTAATTCAATGAGTGCTGATGTCAGAAAATTAGTGTCTGTTACAACTGATGGTGCACCTGCGAGGACTGAAAAAGTAAAAGGTTTCACAACTTTGCTAAAAATCTTGGAAAAAATGGTCTTAGTTTACAGAGTTTTATATAAGCTATTTTTTAAAAAGTAACAAAATTCAAACTAGTTTTTAAGATAACAATTTATTCGATGGAAAGTTACATATAAATTTATTGTTCAACATAGTACTTAGTGTGGTTAGAACTAACTTTAAGTTAATTAATATTCAATGTTTAAGTTTACGTTGAGAACTACTAAACTTGCACAAACAAAATTTATTCAATAAAATTAATAGTTTACTAAATCTAAGAGGAATCCAAAAAAGAACAGTATTCCATAGTTTTAACTAGTTAACACTTACATGTGTAGAAAAAGAAAAACCCGGATGTTTTCAGGGTGAAGAAAGATCCATAAATAGACAATTTGTCTTTTTAATTTTTAAATTTACGCGGTAGTATTAGTAAAATAATTTTAACGAGGGACATAAAATGGAATCAGTAAAAATATAGACTTAAACCAAAAAAATCAACTTAACAAAAATGTTTTTAGTGTTTCACATCATCATGCTCGTGGGCCACAAAATTACTTTTCGCGGGCCACGTGTTGCCGACCCATGTTTAAAATATAGATGCAAACCGGATTTTACCAGCATGCGGTATGTTGCCAACTCTTATTATATAACGAAGTTTTTTGAACTGAAAATTAATAAAACAGAAAAGTTTATACAACTTCACTTAATTACTAACTAGAACATAATCAAAGGTTAGAAACGGACAATAGCAGAAGCCTTTGACGTTATACATCATAGTTTTCATCATGAGAATAAATTTGTGCAGAGCAGCTAGCACTGAGCTTTCACAAAAGAAATGTGACAGGCCCGCAAAACGCTTTTCTGGTTAAGATGACACTTCGACTTAAAAAGTTTCCTACAATCTATTATAGTTTATAAATGATCGAAATAATTTAGGAAGTCTTGTTCACGTTTTAGGTTTTGAAAATTCTAATTTTATCGGAACCGAATCCGACCGATCTTTGTTTAAAAAAAGTTCTGGATACGAACGACCGGAGCCAAAATTTGCGAATGCAATAGATCTATATTTTAGATGTTCTTTTGAGAATGTTTAATTTAGTTTGTAATACTTAATTATTTTAAACACTTTTATTTAAAACAATGTGTTTTCGAAAAACTTATTCTTAAGGACCAAAATTTAATATAAATAATAAGTAAGCATCTAGGTTTATATATCTTGATAGGTTAGGTTAAAATTACCATTTAAAAAGGCAATAACCGGCCGTACCCGGATACTGTTAAATCACTAGTTTTCATTTTTTGAGCAAAAAACAAACCTGAGTGACCGAAGCCAGCATGGATAAATGTGGATTAGTCGGAGTTGATTAAAAAAATAAGGGTCACCTCTGAAACTTATTTCACCTTCAAAATTCTATATTGATATTAGCTTAAATCACACAGAGCACGGTTGTATGTTTGTCGACTCTAGGTTTACAAAAGGTTACAAAAACATACTGTTGTAAAAGCGCAAAATTCTAAAAATTAAACACATAGAAAAGTTTTAAAAGTTTATTTGCAGAACTGGTAGTAGTCACTCTTATTTTATACTTTTGTACTTAGTTTTAAAAATAATGACTATAAACATACATTTAAGTACTAGAGAAATAACAAAACAAATAGACTTATAGAAATTAACGTAATCTAAAATATTACATACTAAAAAACTAAATTATTATTTTTAAACTAATTAAATTAAATAACTATTATATATTATAATAACTAATTAAAAATTAAGTATATATAATATTTTTCAATCTTTTAAAGCTTCATTGATAGACAAACAACCTTTAAGTTATGCACACTTTTTGCAAAATTATCTAACTGTTTTCATTCTTATGAACAGTTTTTATTAATAAATACAAAATTTAAGATTTTAAAGACGGTACTATAAAATATGCTTTTTAATAAGTGTCAAACTAACTATTGTAAAAGATTTATTGGTAGTAATAAAGATCAGATGTTTTTAAGTTACTACAGTTTATTGTATGCACAAAAAAAAACTTTAGAAACCATTTTTCTAATTACATATAATTTATGTATAAAAATTTTTATTTCTAAATTACTTGGTCTGCATACCATTCTATTAATAAATAGAAAAAATAATAATAATTAAGTAATACAATTTACAAAACAAATTTTTAAATAGATTATATAAGCTAAGTGTATAACAACAATAAATAAACTGATCAATTTGTAACTAAATTTACTAATAATTAGATTTGAATAACATTTAATATCAATATAAAGAGCTACTTAAATTTTTATTAACCGTAAAGCACAAAACTAATAATTACATATATACAACAAGCAAAAACTTTCCATAAACTTTTAGGAATATATATTTTGTTAGTCAAAACAGACATTTTTAGTATACGACGGGTGTAGATTTTAATAAGCCAAAAATAATCACTATCTGTAAATAGACTGCAGTAAACCGTCGCACCTGTCATCAAACAAATTTTCCTAAAACAAGATGACAAACGTCGAAAATTAGCTACTTTTTTCTCCCCTTTATTTTCCTAATCCACCTTCTTTGAAACGCCCACCTTGGCCGCCCTCAGCGTCCTTCCCTTCAGCCGGTAGCCGATCTGCTCGACGTGGGCCACCGACTGCGGCTCCAAATCAGCACTCGGCACCTGGAACAGCGCCTCGTGCAGGTTGGGGTCGAACTTGTCGCCCACTTGTGGCGATAACACCTGGCAACCGTTCCGCTCGAACACCTTGTGCAGGTCCTTGTACGTCATCTCCACCCCCTCATGGAAGCTCTTTTGAAGTTTTAATGTTAAACTTTGTTCTCACAGGTTATTACAAACAATACAATGTTTTACTTTTATATCAAATTAAAAAAGGTCGTCATTTGTTAAAATAATTTTGAATTAAGTTTTCGAATAAATTAATAGAAGGCACTATTAATATAAGGTATGTACTATTAAAAAAAAAACTAAACAAAAAATTACGGGTATACAAAATACTGAAAAACTTATGGTTTAAAATATCGTGTTTAAATTCAAAAATATACAAAAAAAATGGAAATAATAAAATAAAATACAATTCTTCTCATTAAAGATTCTCTAGTAGAGAACTTTCTATTGTTAAGTTTAAAACAAATTACAATATCATAGCTTTTATAGTGCAAATGAGTTAGTTATTTTATAAAGAAACTACTCGTTTTCCAACTTAGCTGTGAATGACTAAAACAGTAGTAAGCATAATTTTATGTAAATATTAAAAAAGTCTAGTAAGAGACAAAATTTTAGATTCTATGATCTTAGTACCTTCCACACTGAGTCGTCAGTATCCTGCAATTTTTCCACCGATATGCACTTGACGGCCATGTCCATGGTGTCGGCCACTGTTAACAGGTCCTTGCAGAAGGACTGGATACCGAACAATTTGGCGTCTTCTATCTGTTTCGTCATCCTCAGTCGCGTATTCTCGCCTTCAGCCAGCGACCTCAGGTACTTGTCCTGAGTAAATGTTTTTTAATTGTTCTATTTAGAATAAAATATACTCCATTAAAGAATGCTTTACTTTTTTTAAAAGATATATATAACTAAATTTCACTAAATAATTATATTTATGAAATTTTTTTTGTTCATCATTTTTTACGCTAGCGACCTCAAGAACTTGTCTTGAGCGTTTTTCTATTTATTCAAATAACAAAAAAAAATATTCGTTTAGTAATAATCTACTTTTTACTAATAATATAGTTATATTTTATTAAAAAAATTTATTTTTGAATATTTTTTTAGTTTAGTTTTTATAAATTTTAACTAGCAAGAATTCTTAATAAATCAATTGGAAGAACTTTTTCCAGTACAAATATTTAAAGTTCATCTTTTTTTTAATTCAAGCTTGTTGATTTATAAAGAAATAAAATTATGTTTCATTAAGTAATCACTAATTTATTTTAGATAAGGTGTGTGTTTATTATTTAGTAAACTTATTTTTTTACTTTTTTACTTGTATTTTTAAGCTTTCAAGTTTGCATAATTTTTTAATATTAAGTTTAGATTATCATTCGACTGACTGTTCATCTTACATATTTTATATGAGAAAGGAGGAAAGTGAAATTATTGTTTTAGTTTAGAAGTTATAAATATTTTTTTATGTTTTTATTAGAGGTACAACTTAGCCTACAAAACATAAATAAATGATAAATCTGATATGTTTTTGAAAAATTTAAATGTAAACAGCAGGCAAGAAAATAAAATAGTTATAACACGCTAAACCAGGGTTTCGCAAACTGGGCCTTTGGGGCCATTATTTATGGGGCCATGAGCAGCAAAGAGGCCAAAAGGAGGGCATGAGCAGTAACGGAGTCACATGGGATCCATGAAGTAATAATTTGAAATTTACACTAGATATTCTGAGGTTGATGATGAAGAGCAAAAAAGGTCTTAGGCGTTTTTAATGGTAGTTCTTTGAGAAAACTTGTTGGAGGGGCCATAGCTTTTTTAATTTCTATAAAGGGGGCATTTTTTAAAAAAGTTTGGGAAACCCTGCTCTAAACAAATCATTTGCAGACTAAAAATTTATTTTAAAAATCAAAACCAAGCTTTTCAATGAAATTAAACTTTTAAAAATAAAAATAATAAAAAAACATCGATTTTTTTTTTATATTATATAAAAACAAAAGTCAAAAATTTACAAAAAAATAACTATCACAAAAAGTTTAGTATTTATAAAGATTAAGTATTTCATAAAACCAGGTCTGCCAGTCTACTTCTGAAAAGTCATCCAAGGAATGTTTGGTTTTCTAAATTCTAAACTATTTTAAGTTTATTTGCCTTCACCACTTTACAAACGTTTAAGCAATATAAGGATGTTTAAATATTTATCATTATTCCTTTTAGTTTATTACTTTTTATTTTTCATGCGCCTCAAATTTACTTTTAGATGAAAAAATTATATATAGTAACTATAACAATTGCAACATAAGTAGTATGTTAGTTTCAAAAAAAAATCAAACTTGTTGAAAATGCTTGTCAAATAACTTGAAGTATACCAGCTAAAACGTTATAAACAACATTTTAGAGTAAATAAGCTTGTTATCTCTTATGACATCTATTTTAACATTTCAAGCTTTATTTTTTTTTTATTACTATTTTCAAATTCATATTCTTCACTATATCAATTAAAGGTAAAATAAAATTATAAAAATTTGAACAAGTATTTTTTCATTTTATCAATTACTACAATATTTAAACATTACTAAGTTTAAATTACCTTAATTCAGTTATTCGTAAAATATTTGTATTATAAAACTTCTCAAAGTTTTGTAGTCATCCAAAGATATGTACATTAATAAGATAGTAGTTACTTCTTTTTTGTAATTTTCAGCATATTCCAATAATATTAACATAAGTTTTTTTTTTTTACTGCAGCAAAATAAAATAATTTTTTATTTGACATATTAATTATTTTTGCAGTTAAACAGTATAAGTTAAATAAAGAAATAAAAATTAAGTAAAGGTTATTTTAAAATGTTAACAACAATATTAAATACTTTAAATAAAATTATAAATGAAATACCATCAAATTTGTAGAATCCAAACCTTAAAATCAGACGAAGACTCCTTTTGTTTTTCAAGTTCTTCCTTTAATTCTTTTATTTCTTGTTCTAATTCACCAACTGCCTTACTTTCAGCTTCCTCTTGTGGGGCATCATTTAAAACCTTGATAGTTGTAGAAAGGGGGGCTCTGTTTTATTGTTTATAAATCAGATTAAACTTAAATGATTAGTATAAAGTTAAAGATGTATTTAAAAAAATGTTTTGTTTTTACAAAAATTATAATAAATAAAGGTATATAACTGTTTAACTTAAATTAACTGAAGTACTACGGAATATTTTGATATATAGTTATATAGAAAAAAAATATTCAAACTAAGCTTTTAAGTTAAACCTAAAATACTTCAAGAATTTATAAAGAATTATAAAGCTAGGCAAAGATATTTTTAAAAGTTAGCCAAACTCTAAAAAATATGTATATCAAAAACCAACATTTATTTTATACATTTATAATACCTAAATAAAATGTGCAAAGACACTTTTGCACGGAGAGTAAAAAAATAAATAATTTTAAAATAATTATAATTATAAAATAGTTATAATTAAAAATTTACCGACCAAGGCTTAATGTTTGGGGTAACAGTAAAAGTAAAAAAAAAAAAAAGTAACTTATTTATAAAATAAATAAATAAAATAAATTTAAGTAAGTTTCAATCCGTGCAAAAGTCTTTTTGCAAAAATTACCCCTCAGAAAGGGTTCAAATAGAATTGAAACTGCTGTAGTTTTGTTTTTGTATTTAAAACATAGAGGTATATCACATTTTTTACAATTTTATCTTATTTTTTAGAAATGTATATTATTTTTAAGAGTTTTAAAAAAACTATGAATTAATTTCACAGATATTTAATATCCAAACTAATTTTTGAGATAAAACTGGTTAAACTTGGAAATGAATAGGTTCTTTATGGGATTAGAAAAATAAAACTGTGGAAAAATTATGTACATTAAAAATCTATATTCTACGTTATTTGAGATAAGTACCTAATACTTATGAATGTTTATTATAATATATAGAAAAAAATCTGTTAAGGAATTTTTAACTTTTAACTTTTTTTAACAAAAATAAACATCTTTTTTTTTTGTTTTTGGTTATAAAATTCTTACTTTTCATTTTGTCAAACTTGTTACTACAGATTTTTCTATATATTACTGCTCCCTGTAAACTCCCTGAAAATTTGGAGATATTTATATCAAAAATGTTAGACGAAATAGGTGCTTTTTTGTTCAGTTATTTTTATCTATTTAATGTTTTAGTTTTCCCCTCCTGTAGGAGCTGATTGTACTTTCCAAGTTTAAGTGTCTATATCTCAAAAATTTGTATAAATATTTAAAAGCTGTTTGAGCAACTTATAGCTTAGTTTAAACTCTACAAAATAAAATAAAATTGTAAAAGTATGTGATGCAGTCTCAACTGTTGTTAAAATTTCTTGACCCTTTTACATTCTAACAAAATATTTTTAGAATGGTGTTTGATACCATAAGTTACAACCCTTAAGCAAAGCATTGTATTAATTTTTTATAGAATAAAAAGATTATCATTAATATTTTGTAACATATTTCTCATCACCATGTATGTTCTTGAAATTGAACCATCTAAAGTTACAACCATAAATATATTTGCAATACAAGTCAAATTAAATTAAATAAATTGCATCATCAAGTAAATTATTAATCATTTAAAAAATAATGCATCTGAACAACTTAATTATTGAGTATTACAAAAGAAGCCTTAGTGCTTACTGTTTTAGATAAGATTACCTTGTACTTCTTTTATTTTTGTACCTATTTAGTGAATGCTCAGTTTTTTAAGACTCAAGCAGATAAAATTTAAAAGATTATGTAAATAGTAACACTACTACACCAAAGTTTTTATGCTTATTTGTAATTTTTTCTTTAATTAGTCAAGCTAAACTATTTTGCTTCAATTATATTTCCTCCTAATAAAGAAAGAACATTTAAATACACATTATAAGTAGTAGAAGCCAATAGGAAAACTAAAGTAATTATAAGTTCAGTAAAAATAAAGATTGAGTATTTCTAAGTTTTGTCTTTTATAAGACATAATATTTTAGACAGTTCTAATTTATTTTTTACACCTTAAAGTAATTAATTTTCAGAGTTTCTTTTACTTTAATTCAACTATTGTTTTGTAACTATTTTAGCATCAAATTTATAGTTTTAAACAATCGCACCTATTGAAGTTTAGAAAAAACAAGTTAACGTATACAAACAACATTATATGTTTTAATTTTTCAAAAACTAATAAAAGATCTCAACTTCTAGAGAATCAATTATATTTATTAAATTCTTTCAAGATATTTTAAAGCAGACTCAGTTTTGGTCAAAGACAACAACTTTAAAGATTGTTATAAGAACATTTATTTTATAATTTCTTTTAACGATATTGTTATAACACTTCAAATATAAACAATGAATATAGGGCTTGAAACTTTTTTTGAGTAAAATTTATTTTTGGCTCTTATGAAATCATAGTATAATATAAAAAAAATTTAAGTTAAAAAAAAATTAAACACTTGTGAACATGAATTGGTTTTAAATAAAATGTTATTGAATTTTCGTGAAAATAAATAAAATTGTAGAAAGGGGTAAACTTATGTATTTTCAGAACATCTAACTATAATCAAAATTGCTTAAGATTGGATTAATTTCACCAGATTTATATTGATGATAATTCATACCAGTAGTTTTGTTTCTTTCAGTAGAAATATTTCTTTAAAGTGAGGAGTTTGTAAGTTACAGTTTCTTATTAACAAAGGTTTTTGTAATTGCTTAAAGTATTGTTTAGGAAAAGATTTTTATCTTTATTTCATTGATAACAGTAATTATTTATTCAACCACTTACATCAACAGTTTCTTACAAAGAGAGTTTTTTATTTAAGGTTTATATTGGAAAAATGTTTGTTTTTACTTTCTTTTTATTTAAATTTACTTTTACATACAAAAATATCATTATATGTAAAAAAATTCTAGCCTTTACAAATTTAGTTTTATACACAGTTTTGAATTACTACGTCACAATATATTTTTTCACTATTATTTAGTTAGGTGCATAAATGTGTTTCAGTTCTATTAGTTTATCATAAGTTTACTGAAGACGGATTTTTGTCTATAAACTTTTTTTTTTGAATTTAACTAATATGCAATAAGTTTGAAGATTTTTCTAAACTATCTTTTGATTTTCTTAAATTGTCTAAAAACGCGTAAAATGTGTTTTTGTGATGATTTCTACTTTTAAAAAACTTTTTAGCCTAAAACTTTAAGGTCAAATTTTTAAGGTCTCATATGATTTACATAGGAGTTGTTTTCAGAAAAATGTAAATAGCATGACGGTGGTAAAAGCTAGAAAGCTAATTTTTATTTGTTTTGTTTTTTAAGTGATTTGCCCACACAAAAAGTTAGACTAAGCTTAACTCTAAGCTCGGTGCAACAGATTCACCCTAATGCACACTTTAACAATTATTTTAAACAAAATACAACTATCAAACCTTGACAAGGTTAGAGAGCCTTGTTTCCATAACAATGAAATATTTCTTGAAGATGAAAGCAAACCTCTATTAATCATTTCTGTATAAACGTTTCTGCAAACTATTTATTTATTCATAAAAACTTTTTATTTTATTGTAGTTGCAAATTTATAAACTTTTATTATGTTAATTAGCTATATTTTTAGTTTATTACTAACTGCTAAAGTAGTCTTTAAATGTATAAATGTAGAACTAAAAACAAATATACTAAAAATTAAGTTTGCTTTACTGAGAAAACTTTGAAAAAAAACCAATTTTTCTAAAACCACAAAAATTAACTTTTTTGCCAAAAAACAACCCACATGTTAGGACCAAAGGGAGTCCTTTTTTTTTTACTGAATTTACTATCTAAAAAACTTTTTAAGGGCATAGGGGGGAGTGAAACATCTTTTTCACATCACAATTTATTCTTATTTTATTGAGTTATAATAAAGCTTCAAGTTGCTTTTTACAGATTTTTAAAACTCAAAATAATTTTTGAGATATAGCTGGTCGAAGTGGAGACTACAATAGATTTCTTATGAGAGGCACAAACTAAAACAGCAAATGACTAGAAATCACTAAAAATCTATCTTCTCCTACCTTTTTTGAGATAACTACCTCAAACTTTCAGGGTATGTTACTTGCAATATTCAAAAAAATCTGTCGGAACAGAAATTAAAAAAATTAAAATTTATGACAAAAAAAACAAAAAAAAATGTTTTTTTTGTTTTTTTTTTTTTGTTTTTTTTTTTCTTTTAATATTTATAAAATTCCTTCAACAGAATTTTTTAAATATTGCAAGGAACATTTCCTAAAAGTTTGAGGTATTTATTTCAAAAAACGTAGGAGAAAATATATTTTTAGTGAAATAGTCTTTTTTTGCTGTTTTAGTTTGCGCCTTCCATAAGGGACCTATTGTCACCTCCTATTTTGATCGCTATATCTCAAAAACTATTTTGAATTTTTTTAATCAGTAAAAAGCATGTTGTAGCTTAGTTAACAATCTATATAATAAATCAATTTATCAAAAAAGTCATTAAAATGATGTAAAAGCATGATAAAACGTTTGTAGATTGACAACTACAAGTTTTTTGGATGGGATTGACTGATGAGTCCTAGTAGAGACAAAACCGGTCTCAGTCTACCAAAAGCTTGTGGTCTGATGATCGAATTGGCATGATCAACTCTTTGTTAAACTGGAGCTTGTCTCACAGCAAACAAAAGTCTAGGCTTCTGCTCTGTAGACTTTTGCCGATTTTTTTGATAAAGACATCTTTGAAAAAATTTACAGCTACAAACCACACTGGTTTGTGATTATTTTCTCATAAGTACAAAACCTAATTTTTTCTATTTTAAGGCCAGGAACTTCAAATTTTCAGGGAATGTTTCTTAAAACACTAAGAAAGTGTATTCACAATGCTTTTATATTTAAACTAAAAAAAATATGAGCAGAAAATCAAAAGTTTTTTTTCTTAATTATTAAAAAAAATCAGTTAAAAATTTGAAAATACCTTTCAGCAGACTTATTTAATGCTATAGGGTGGCTATTGGTTTTTATAATTTTTTTTCCCAGTTTTCTAGTCCCATTTATACTGTAAATACAAGACAAATTTTTGAGGCAATAAAGTCAGCCTGAGTGACCAAAAACTAGCCTGAGTTACAATAAGCTGGTCTAAGTTAGTTTGAAGTAATAATAACAAATCAAATAGTGTTATGAATTGAAAACTGAAAAATAGCTGTTAATCAAGTTTAAATAACTAAAAACAACAAAAAAAACAAAGTACTTAAAATAACCAAAAACTTCAAGAAAGGTATTTTAGCTGTAAAAACTAGCTTGAGATTTATAAAGACTGTACAAAATAATCTAAGTTCTGAATAATAAAAGAAACAAGCATTAGTGTTTAAACAAATTCTAAATAGCCTGATTTGGTCTTAATTGCACTAATTTTTGAAAGTTTTCAAACTAGTAGGAGTTATACTGAGTAGAATGAGATATCCTGAACAGCATGAGTGTGTGGCAATCCTGATACACCACTAAATATTTTAAAATTACTATTAAATGGTGTTTACATAAACTATTAATAAGAAAATAAGAATAATCAAGTCCTTAGGTGGGTCTATAACTTAAAAAAAAAAACATTACCTTCACTTGAAATCTCAAAATAAATACAGGCTTGACACAGATCAAGATAAAAAAAGATAATTACCTAGGATGATGTCGCACTAATATCAAACTGATAGTATACTATATTTGATGTCTTTTTTAACCATTTTTTAGTCTAAAATATATATATTATAAATACATAAATAAAATTAAACTTATTTATCACAAACTAACAAAAACTAAATATTTAATCACTTTTATTTGACAATATCAGGGGTCGGCAAACTGCGGCCGGCGGGCCACATTAAAAAAAAAAATTTCAACTAGTTTAATGTATTAACATTCTCAGAAAGTAAAAATTAAATTTTAGTGTTATCTTTAAAAGATAATCTATCGCCTAAACTTTTTTTGTCCAAAACAATTATCTTTAAATATATTTTTTAAAGAACGCAAAAAGCGTTCCTTTGTTGACCTGCCGACCACTGGACTATATCAATACAATAACTTATATTGATTACAATATTGTAAAATAAAGTCAATTAAATATTTCATTTTTTCATAAATAATTTTATTCTTACTATGTATTTGTATAGCTTGTTTAAAACAAAGTTTTTTTTAGAATAAACATATTTAACTTTAAACATTGATTTTTCGCCTATAATTATGGTTAAAAAAGACTGAATATAATATATTTTTAGTTTGATATTGGTGCAACATCATCTTAGGTAATTGCCAAAACAAATTTCAGACTTTACAAAATCATATTTTTAATCAAAATCGATTCAAAAATACATAACCAAAAACTTGGAAGGTTTTAATTTATTCAAAAAATTTAATTTGACCCTGAAGCAAATTTTTTAAATAACATTAGCAAATTGCAGTTTTAGTGACAATAAAATTTTGATAATTTACCAAAGATGATGTTGCACCAATATCAAGCTGAAATTATATTACATTCCTGTCTTTTTAACAATAATTTTGAATAAAAGTCAATGTTTTAAGCCTAATATGTTTAATCTAAAAAAATACATTGTTTTAGAAAAGCTATATAACTACATAGTAAAATTAAATTTAATTATTTTAAACTAAAATATTTAATTAATTTTATGTTACAGTATCATAATTGATATAACTACTAGGTAATTACCTAGGACAGGGGTTGGCAGGTCAAAAAAGGAACGTTTTTTATGTGCTTTAAAAAACATACTTAAAGATAATTTTTTTTGAACAAAAAATATTAGGCAATTAATTATCCTTTAAAGCTAACACTAAAATTTGATTTTTGTTTGTTGAGATAATTTATAAAATAAACTAACTGAAAAAAAAAATTTTATGCGGCCCTCGGGCTGTAGTTTGCCAACCCCCGACCTAGGATGATGTTGCACCAATACTAAGCTGAAATTATATTATACTTGATGTCTTTTTTAACAATAACTTTAAGCTAAAAATTAATATTTTATAAAAACATAGTTAAATTTAAACTTATTTATCATAAACAAATAAAACTTAAATCAGGGGTGCCACTGGTTTTTGACAAATTTTCTTCAGGTTTTTAAAATTTAATTCAGGATTTTAGAGTCTATTTTAATTTTTGGGTCTATTCTTAGTTTAAAGTTAAGTTTAATGTAAAAAACCTGTTTCAAATAGTACAACAACATTTAAAAGATATTGTAAAGTTACTTTAAATGTGTTTTTTGATATAAATTTTCTTGATAATAACAAAAAAATTGATCTATAATCTATATGATAGATTTTTTGTCTCAAATCAAAAATTTACTACTTAGCATGTTAAAAATTTCAGGTTTTTCCAGGTTATTATAAAATTTTTGTTCCAAATTACAGGTTTTAAAAATTATTAGCCTAAATTGTCAAATTCCAGGTTTTTCAGGGATCCCTGGTTTTGTGGCAACCCTGTAAATATGACTACATTTGTTGGATAACAATTTATATTTTTTATTGGTGAAGGGTTTAGATTCTGAAACTTTAAACTTCTCAGTTTTTATATCATTGTGACCCCTAGACCACTACTTGAAAATATTTTTAACACTTAACCAATTGGAACAATCTTTTTTCTAGGATTATTTAAAACTCAATCCTTCTATAAATTAAAATTCACAAAATTACTGTTTCTAGAGTGTTCATGAATGAAAAAGTATTAGTTGCATTATGCTTTCATAAGATTTCATAAAAAATTCAAGAACATTCATTATTAAACATTTTTTAACTTTTTAACATTACCGATTCGAAAAGTAACGATCAGTCCAGAGTAATTGCCATATTTTAAGAGTTCTAAGTTCGAGCGGTTGTAAACACAACGCTCTGTTTCAAATAAAATGTTATCCTGGCGAAATTTCTGAGAAGAAAAATAAACAGCCGCTATATTAAAAAAAAGGTAAAAACTGCTCCGATTTAAAAACAAAAGCACTTTTAGCTATTAATCTATTGCCATATTTTGAGAATTTGAAACTCAAGCAGTTTTAAGCACAACAATTTTTTATAACGTACATATTATCTTAAAAAAAATTTTAGAAGAAACAATAAAATTACAGATTTTTTTTTAATATTTGTTAAATACATATAATAGTATTCTCCACAAGAAGTTGTAAGTGCTAGGCCAGAATATGTTATTTATAAAACATTAAGTTTTTTTTATACAATTGTTTCCCTATCCTACTCAATAAGTCAGTTCTAAATAAATAGTTCATCTCATCAGTCAGCTTATACTTTTTACGTCAAAGCGCACACAAAACTATAATAAAACTTTTATTTATTTTTATGTCATCAAATTATTCAGTTTAAAAGATAGACACAATAAATTTGCAACAACTTTTAAAATTTTATAAGTAAGAGTTAAAAAACTTTGACAATTACCAAAAAGTTTTTTTTTCTTTTATCTAAAATTAAACTGAGTTTAATTCTTACTCTTATGCTTTTCTATATCACCTAAGTCCAGCTTTGTTTTTAATTAAATTTATTTTTATTCCGAGCTTAGATATCTCTGTTAATAAGTCTTCAGTTCTGACTTTTAAGTCCCGAATATATTTTGGAAGAATAGTTTTAAGTTTGTGTTTGCAGTTACTAAAGGAACATTAAACCATTTGTTTCTACTTTCAAACGAAGAACCTAATGATCCAGCATATTGCTATAAGTAGTTAAAATATTACGTATTAGATTCTTAAACAAACGATTTTATACTTAGTTAATGAAAATATCTCTTTATATTTTAGCCTTAGCTGCAAGAGTACTTTTCACTGCCTTTAAATTTTGTAGATATAAGACTTATATCATATAATCTCTTAAAAATCAAATAAGGTTCAATAGTTGAATAAATTAAACGACTATAGAATCTTTCTATACGTTAAAATTGCTATTTGACTTATAAATTGTGTTTGTATTAAACAGAACCATTGTTTAAGATCTGTTTCAATAACAATAATAAATACTTTATAAATAATTCTAGTGTTTTTTAGACTAAATAGTCCTGTATTATTTTTTAGATATTTATCAATGCACAGCATATTTTCAGTATAGTACACTGTTTTAGTGATTCGACTTTTATAATGTTCATAAGCGTTAACCACAAAATTATAAATAATATACCAAGAAACAGTATAGTTAGATCTTCTCATATAAAAAAGCTTATAAAAAAGACGTATAAAAAAACAGTTTGTACAGTAATCTTCCTTTATTGTACCAACATATGTTTCTGTGTGTTAACGAATCAACACACTTCAACTGGGTTCTGTAAAAAAAATATAATTACTGTAATGAAAGAATAAAAGCAAAGAGTAAACAGGTGTGTAGATATTTTTTACTAAAATAAAATAAGTACTACAGATAATAGTTAATAATAGGTAAAATACTTAATATTAAGTCCGACTGTTATAAAACTATATAATATTTGTAATTATTAAGTCTAAAACACATAAAGTAAACTAAAATACACAACAAAACAACAAATCATAACACAAACAAAGCACTCACGTTAATGGAAAGAATAACTGATTCAAATTTACTGTTGTTAATGAATGAACGAAATACATTCATTAAATCTAATAATTACTAATAATTTGTTAGCAAACGATTAAACCTATATTTTGGACAGTTACGTATAAAAAAAATATAGATTTAAAAGTAAATAAATTAACTAATATTAAGTGATGGAAATTTGTAATAAAATAAACTATTAATAGTTAACATATACTGTTGTTTATTTCTTATTGAACAATAAAAAAGGGCTAACAATAATTGATCCTACGACGTAGTGTACAAAAACCCTTCAGTTATCAAGTCGTTTATCATTTGAATACAGTTTAAAATTTATCCAGGAAAAATTTAAAGTTATAAAATTAGTAAACAAAAATGAGTTATAAAAAAAAAAATGTTTTAATAGTGCCACCACAATATAGTACTGTTTATCTTTAATTTGCAGTTATCGCCTTAAAATTGTTAATTGCTAGTTTCGTAATAAATTTAATAGTTTTAGTTAATACTTTTCGATACAATTTTATCTAACGATCCTAATTAAAAAAAAATATTCTTTTAAAAATACTTCAACTCAAAACTTCTTTATAACAGTTTCATAGTATAAAGTTGTTTTTAGAGTTTAGATTTTAAATAGAGTTTTATAATATTTAAGACCAATAAAACTTAGAAACAGGATGATGTTATATCAAATTAATTAATAAACATATGATTATAAATATTTCATACTCGCATTAATGAAATTAAGTATACAACTAGAAAAAAGATATTTCCAAGCTCTTTTTTATATCTAAAATTTTAAGTGAAAAAAAGTTAATAACTATAAAATTTAAATTTAATTTTTAATATTAAAACAGAAGTTTAATGAACTAAAACCATTAAAAGTTTATTTTAATTTATTTATCTTTAAATGTTTAACTGATTTTACCAAACTGTGCTACATACGATCCTTGTTCTTCTTTTTAAATTTGATTGGTGAAAAACTATTTAAATGTTTTAAAATTAAAATGTTACAATGTTTTGTAATTTTTTTTTTCAAAAGTCTTGAAAAAGTTACATAAACTTTAAAGAACATAAAAGAACGTAGCTAGTTATTTAAGTTAATCGAGCATTAAACACTTAAACACATTTAAGATTTTAATTGCATTAGAACCCAAAAAAGATCTGCGTAAACATTTATTTTAGTCATTTAGTGTTAAAATTTATTTCAAGAAATTGTTATTCCATATAGATAGAGTGAAATAAAAAGTTTTAAAGTCTGCGTGCTGAATCTGGCTTGCGTCGTATAAGGTTGGCTTTTTCAGAGTTAATTAAATTGAGCTTTTTTCTAGCAAATACTTTGTAATGTGCAATCAATTTTGTTTTTTATATGCTTTAGTTCTTATTTGATGATAGTTTCGTATCAATTTAGCTTTTGTAGAGTGTTTTATGATTATTATCTTTCAATAACCTGCCACCTAGATATGCACTTCCTAGGTACGTACTGCTAGTATGGTACACACTTTTTAGCCGAAAAACACTGTGTTCAAAATGAAATATTTTTTTATTTTAAATAAAATTCTAAAAGTAGCAATACATAAATAATATATTTAAAATTAATATACACAGTATTGAATTAGATAGACTAAAACTAAAGGGACCACAAAATAAGTTACAAACTTACAAGTTGTATATCAAATCCTATATCTAAAGCAAACATATTACAGTTTACTTAGTAAACGAGAATAACGAACAGTACAATTTAAATTTGCACACCCCATGATTAAAACATAGTAATAAAAAACACTTAAAATGTTATACAAAGTTTAGATATACGAAAATAATAAACAATGCAATTTGCATTTACATAGCCCATGATTGTATCATAAATGCAAAAAGCGACATTAACAGAAACTACAATGTATTATAAGCACCACACCATATCCTCCTAAGAACATCACATCATAAAATCCTTTATGTTGTGTTTTTTACCAAAACAACCAGTTAAAATGTAAAAAATGCTAAATAATAAGTAAGCAGGAGTAAAATTTAGTTCTTTGAATAAAACAGTTTAATAAAACCATGTTCAATGTTTATAAATCTTTTTTATGTAAACTTAGTAGTTTATTATACGTACCATGTGAGTTTTAAAGGTACAAGGAAATACAACATAGATTAAAAAACTTTGTGGGTTGAATACAAGTATACATTAATAAATACTCACATATAAATACATATATTAAATAAAAGTCTAAATACTTTTAATACAGTTTCAACAAACATGCTTTGTTTTTATGGTGATTTTTTTTGAGGATTTGGCTTTAATAGTCATTTGTAAACTTTGAGTTTGTACTAGGCTTAATGAAGTTAATTAAAGACCGAAATTTCTTAGGTACTCACTGCCGATTGGGTACGTAATTTTGCACTGTGTTAAAAGTGCGTACCTAGGTGGCAGATTACTGTATATAATTTTTCAAAATTATGCAGTAAAACTTTTTAAACAAGTCGGGCCCGTGAGACACTAGTTAGTTATTGTTTCTGGCATGTTAAGTGTGCCTTATTATTACAATTTTTTCAGATTAATTCTGAAAATATGCAGTAATTATAAATTTATGGTTTAATGTCGTCGACTTTCAAGTTCAACGCATATATACTTCTAACAAAGTGTATTTAGTTACAAGCGTGTTTAAGTTTTTAGTTTTTTGATAGTGATGTACCGTACTCACTATCCGGGTCCGGGTCCGGCCGGATATTGCCATTTTTGTCTGATATCCGGTTCCGGCCGGATTCTAATTTGAAAAAAAAGTCCGGGTCCGGTTCCGGCCGGATTCTAATTTAAAAAAAAGTCCGGATCTGGGTCCGGCCGGGTCCTAACAGAGATCCGGCCGGACCCGGATGTAGTTAGTAAAAAAGAGCATACTGAAAAGTATTTTTTCATAAACAAACCCTGTGTAAATTAATAAGATTCATTTTCGTCAGTTAAACATAAACACCTACCGTGATTGGCTCATTTTGTACACGTGACTAATTTACATTTGTTTACATTTAAACTATGAATTAAATATTTCATTAAATGCAACTCTTTACATATTTTGTAAAATTGAAAGCTTTGGAATGAATACTTGCACTATTTATTGTTTAAAGTTGAGCTCAGAGAATATTTAGAGTTAATACTGTTGAATGTACGAGCCAATGAGAATCATATGATGAAGTTTTTCAAACTAAATACTGATGTAACAAAACATCAGAACATGACAGGCAGTTTATATGTAAGCAGTTAGTTAGTTTGGTGTGTAGCTTGAAGCAACAAAATATCTTGAACGTTTTTGTGAATGCTTATTGTAAGTAGTGTTTTGTTTTAAAAGTGAATATTTCAACAGGTGTTTAATTGTTTAAATATTTAAGCCAGGTTTATAGTTTAATAGTTTATTAAAAATTTTACAGTTTCTTGTTTACTAAAAGTTTTATTTAATTTTTAGATTTTTGTTTTAAGTCTTTTGATACAGATTTAAATAGCTTCCAGTTTTTAAAGTGTTACCAAATTAATTAATAGTTTTGTATATGCTAGTATTTCTTGTTGTGTTTTATATAAAAGATTCATCACTCAAAACTGTCGTGTCTGATTATAGAAAGTAGTCCCAGTTAGAATTTAGTATTTGTTAGATATTAAATAAATAAGGTAGGATTTAATTATGATGGGTAGTACTAATAAGTTAAGTGTACCACAATCAGTCTACAACTTTACTACCAAATTGTCAACCTTTGCTAGCTGTTCTACTGATTATTAGATTAAAGTATCTTTTTCAGTTTTTAAACCTCATTCTGACTCAGGCTTGTTTATACTCACTCTAGCTAGTTTTATTGACTTAAACAGTGGCAACCCTGCTAGTTTGAAAATTTTTGGGAATTTTAGAAAGTCTTGGACTGCCTCAGGCTAGTTTAGTTTTTTATAAAAGCTCAGGCTAGTTTTATTTTAGATTTTGAATGAGTTTGAGCTGATCCAGTTTTCAATATTTTGTAATTTTCTAGTGTATTTTGTTTAAGAACTTGATTTCAGATTTTAAATTGTAAATAAGACCTAAATTTGTAAACCTTGTGGCTAGCTGTTCTACATATTATTAGATTAAAATTTTATTTTTTCAGTTTTTAAAAGCCTCATTCTGACTCTGGCTAGTTTATTCTAGTGATGTACCGGACTCACTATCCGGGTCCGGGTCCGGCCGGATATTGCCATTTTTGTCTGATATCCGGATCCGGCCGGATTCTAATTTGAAAAAAAAGTCCGGATCTGGTTCCGGCCGGACTCTAATTTGAAAAAAAAGTCTGGATCCGGTTCCGGTCGGATTCTAATTTGAAAAAAAAGTCCTGATCCGGTTCCGGCCGGATTCTAATTTGAAAAAAAAGTCCGGATCCAGATCCGGCCGGACCCGAAATTGTGGGTCCAGTACATCACTATTTTTTAATTAGTTTATTTTTTTCACTCCTATTTTAGGGTAAAATTTGTGTTAGGTTCTTTAAAGTTTTTCAATTAAATCACATTGATTAAGAACACTTTAGTAATTTAGATTTACTAAAAAAAAATAGTTTATACTTCAAATGATTCAGTAATTTACATTTGAATAACAATATTTTTTTTTGTTGAATAACTTATAAACTTTTATTTACTTTTAAACAAGAAAAATTTGTTTTCTAAAAATTTTAAATTAGACCATTTTAGTAATATCTATCGTTTAAAATTCTAAGTTTAAGTTTAGCCAAGACTTATCATTTATTAGTAATTACTAAAGCAACAAATATTTACTAGCTCTTAATAACTTTTGATTCGACTAACGGCGTTAGTTGGAATAAAGTTTTGACACAAAAACATCTGTGGTATATATTCTGATAAGCTTAACTTATAAGGATCTCCAGGATTTAACGCCTTTTAACGTTAAATCTTATAACTTTTGATTAGTAATTAAAAGAAAGACTTTTTTTTTGCTTAATTATTTACTTTACCAATAATACCAGACGATTAAGATTAAGTATAACTTAAACGATAAAAAAAAACTTATATAGTTGTACTAAACTTGATAATGAGTTTTTAAGCCTATAGCACCTTTCTTTAAAAATTTTTAATTTTATCCTAGAAACATTACAGCTGGTTAACATTTCTGCACAAAAATAGACTCTTAGCTTTACACTACTAGCATGTATAAACTTTAAGAAACATATATGTAATATAACTTTAGGTCAGAGTTATAAAAGTTTTAATGTTGATATGTCAAACATTTGTTTGCTTTATTTGTTTAGTTTTAACTGACTGAAACTTGGCAACTTTGACTTAAGTTAGTTTTTTAACATAAAAAAATTATATATATATAGTTTATTGAGCAACAAAAAAAAGCGCTTAAATTATTTGGTCCTAGGACCCACAAAGAACCTTTCGTAATCGAGTTACACACCACGGATACCTGTTAACGTTTTGTCCAGGACTAAAATGTTAACTAAAAGACATTAAAATAAAAAACAATAATCAATATAAAAAGAGTAATTAAGATAAATTCAAATGTAATATAAGTTTTCGTAACTATGAATTTCGAAACTGTAACTGTCGTAGTTTAATTCGAAATTAATAGTAATTTGAAATGTCACGAATTTAGTTCTCGAGTTAAAATTGTTAAACTTAATGATACTAAACTATATTTTGCTGATACTTAAAATTTGGTAGTTTAAAAAAAATAATTTAAACAAAGAAATTCTGCTGGAATTACTTTATACTAAAGTATAGCAGGTTAAATCTTCGTATGTTTAAATATTATAGATTTAATTGTCGAGTTAGAATTGTCGTAATTTTAGTTTAAAACTAAGTTCATGACTAGTCTGTAAAATTGTAATCATTAATGAAAAAAATTCTTTCTTCTGGCCTACCACTTGATAACTGAAAAGTTCTTTCCTAAATCAGGATCTTAGACGAAACTTTTTAAGCGCTCTTCTTTGATCAGCCAATAAACAATATTGTTATTTTTAAACTTATTATCACCTAGTTTTTACCATTAGTATTTATGTAATGCTATAAATTCAGTGTATAGTAAGTTTATAGTACTTTCTTTATAAAAAAAAATGGTAAAAGATTTAAAACTTTCGTAGTTTCAGTGTTGGATTAGTTAAAATATATAGGTAAATTAGTTAAAGTTTCATTACTGATTTTTGTCCTGCTCGTAATTTGTTATTTCAGTTTTTATGTGAGGCTTTTTAAATATTAATGGTTAAATTTAATTTAAATCTATGTATGCGTGCGTCAATGGCTAAATAGGTTTGGAAATTCTAAAAATAAAATATTATTAAAACTCGTTTTAATTCAAAAAAGGTAAAAGTTGTAGTTTAACTTGTAAAAATACTGTTCAAGAAAAAGAAACAGTTCTTTTCTTATAAGCTTAAGCTTTTTAGTTTTTTAAAGTGTTTAATCGTTATATAAAAATATAAGTTTTTACAAGTAATATCTGGCATTTTCATGCAGTCAAGTTTGTTTTTAAAAACAAACAAAGTTTTGCTTTCGTTTGATTTTATTTAAAAATTTATTCATATAACTAAAGTTATTTCCCTAACTGAATTTTTAAACTTTTGAGAATTTTAAAATAATTTACATACCAAGACAATTTAAAACATTCAAACAAACTACTTTTGATTTGTTATACTAAGTTGTAGTTACCTTGTATCAAATCTAATACTGTTTTTTTTTTTGTGTTTTAAGTTTTACTTAAAACTAAAAGCGATAGATCTCAAAATACTAGAAAACTAAAAAACTAACTTTAGCTTAGTTCAAAATATAAAACAGTATATAAGACAAACTTTATTTTACAATTTAAAGTTCAGATTACTCTAAATTTAGTAAACATTTTAACAAGTAATGAACTAAATCTGTTTTATTAACATAAGAATACTTTTAGTTTTTAAATACATACGTTTACTTTTAGCAGTTAGAAGTATACGGTATATTTTAATAAAATTAAGTTCAACAAAAAATTAAACTGAATTATTCTAGGATCATTAAAACAGCTTATTACTTAATACATGCTGAACCGAAAATTTTATACCATACTTATTTGTCGGTAAAATTAAAATTTTCAATTCTAAAACTTTGAAGTATTGCATTTAAAAAAATAATATTAAAATTTTCATTTACTTAAAAAAGACAAAACTCAAAACTACTTTTATATGCTTTGAAAATATGAAGTACTAGTTGAATGATAGTTTGAGGTTAAAACAAATTTAATTTTACAACTAAAACCTTTTTTTTTTTGATCGGTCAAATTAGTTTTTTTAAGACAAAGAACTATAGTTTTAGTTTTATTTTTTGAAACAAAATTAACTATTAAAAATAAATCTTGTTGTGAAAAACTTTTCAAAGATTAAAGAACAGTGTTTTTTAACTAATCTTTTTTAATAACGTATTCTTCAAAACTCTTTAATTAAACTTCAACCAACTAAAATAAACTTTAGTTAGTAAAACTTATTTGCTAAGAAAAAACAGATATATTTATAATTAAAAACTTTAAATACAAATTATATTGAAATTTACATCAATTAGCATTTAAAAGTCTTAAAGCCATAACTTAAGCCTAAGTTGTTTAGTTATAGTGCTAAAATAAGAGTTATGAGTTTTAATCTAAGTTGTAGTTCAAAATTTAAAAATTTCAATGTCTATAAAAACTCACAATGTAATTACTTTTACTTAATTTAAAAACTTATTAATCTTTTCCTTGTCTATGTCTATACAAAAGGTAAAGTTTTATAGTAAAGATTTATTTGAAATTGAATAAATTTTATTTTAATAAAATATGTTACCTATCTTACCTACAAATATTTTTTTTTTAATTATACGTTACCGCTTATTTTACTAAAAACTATTTTAAAAATTTTCGAAAATTTTATAAACTGTAACATATTCTTTTAGTTCAAGAAAAATGTATGTTTGTTGTAATAGATGTTAATAAAAACAGCCTAAAGTGTTTAAAAATATTAACTTAAAAAGTGCTGGTTATTAAATTTCAAAAAAAAAGTAATCTAGTTACGTAGTAAGTAGATAAATTTTATACTTAGTTTTCATATTCGAATCTTGTAGTAAGGTTTTATTGAATAAAACTTTGGCTTAAATAGTTTGCATTCAATTTTAATGCAGAGCCGAAAATAAAAATATTGTTGGCAAATAAAGTTTGTGAATTCAAAAAAAAGTTTTTTTTTAAAAATTTACAAAGTATGGCAAGCAAGCTATCGATAAAGTAAACTGTAATACTTCATATATAACCGTAAAAAACAGTTATGTATTACCAACAATTTTAGCAGTAATACTATTTTAGACATTAAAATTAAACTTTATCGATTGTTTTAAACTAAAAAAAACTTATACATCTTATATTTTATACATAAAAATAACAAAAGGACTATGTTTCATTATGCTAATTAAAATAAAGTAATTATATTGTTTAGTTTTAAAAAAGTAAATACATTTAAGTATCTTATATCATTTTAAATTTTAATCTAGTTCTAAATTTAAAAATATATATGTTTTATTATTACTAACTTCTTTAACAAAAATAAACAAAGTACAGTTTTTAATAGAAAACATAAGATTTTAATATCGTATCAAAAATTTTTATGATATTTTTATTTTACAAATGTGTTTATCGTATATAATTTTTTTGTTAGTTAAGCAGGTTGTTAAATTTTAAAACAGGTTTTGAATTCAAACATTTATTTTAAATAGTACTTTATAATATAAGACAATGTTTGGTAAGTTTTTAAAGATCTAAATTAATATAAAAAATGAATGATAAAAGTTAAGATATAAAAATCTAAGATTTTTTAATAAACTACATTTTCTGTTGAATAAAAGACTAAAGTTTTTTTTTATAAGTTACTTTTTATTTTGTTCTGTGTCTAGTTTTTAAATTTTTCTATACGAAGTGATTCAAATAGTGTGTTTTAATCTTATGAAAATCATTTTGTTAATCGTCAAATTTGTTAATAGTTAAACAAGGTTACAAATATTTAACTTAGTACAAAAAATTTAACTCCAAAAAAAAGTTAAAATTGAACCCTGCATAATTATAAAAAAAATTCTTTGAATTAGAAACATTAAAACTTAAAGCTCAAGTTGAGAAAAGATAATAACCTTAGAGAAAATTTTACTCTAAATAATACCATTTTATAAAGTTTTGTTTTCATTTGAAAAAATCAAAAACGATGGATTAAAGGTTGAAGTCATTAGATTTTTATGATAATTTTATTGTCTCACTCTTTTAATTCGAATAATAGCTTAGGAACCTTTAAAACATGATTGTTTACATCTCAAAAGTTATTTAAATATTTTTAAAGTCTAATAATAGTGTAATATTTTTTTATATTAAACTATGAAACAAGACAAAACTTGTATTACATCGGTAAGTAAATAAAACTTTATACTACCGATTTTTTTTATCAAAAAATAACATTTTGAGATATGTTTAACTTCTAAAACTTAATGCTAAGTAGAATACAGTTTTATATAGTTCTTTTTTAATTATTCTTTTAACTTAACAGTATACTGTAATAACTTTTATAATTTTCAATAGAATTCTCTTTAAGAATTTAAGTTTGAAAAAATATTAAAAGTGAGTTAAACATATTCAAAGTATCTGTTTCAAGTTTTATTTAAGCTCTAGAAATTTCATAAACATTACTCAACATAAATATTTCTAATCAAAACATATATGAGTATTCAATGTCTGTATTCTTTAATATGCATGTTGACAGATAGCAGCATAAACTTTGAAAACTTTTAGAGGACTTCAAACTTTTATTTATTGAATACAACTTATTTTAAGCTACTATAATGAAATTACTGCTGAAGCTTTTTTTAATGTCTTAGAAAATAGTGTTTAATTTAAAACTAAATAGAATATTTTGTTGAATTTGGCTAAGCTTAGCCTTTAAATTCTATTTATACTGACCAACTTACGATAATAATATTTTTCGCTTTGCTTTAAAGTTTTGTTTTAATAATGTTATAAGGTCGTATAAATCTTCTCTATTTTAAAGATCCAATACATAACTATAGGCAAGTTAATTTAGCTCATATGTTTTTCAACACAATTTTTTGTATTTAAACAAAATTTTTAGTCAATTTAAAATAAAACTGTGTAAAATTTTGTCTACATCTTAAAAAAATAACAATAAAAACTTTAAATATTTAAAAAGTTGTTGTAGCAGTATATTTTTAATACGTCGAAATTAGAATTTTACAAAAACTTTTTACCAAGAAGAAAATCAGTACATACCAAAATAATAAAGTTTTTAAATAGTTGAAGTGTTTGTTAATGATAATTATAAAATACAAATCTAGCCTCGAAATTTTCAAATACGTTTTTCACTATAAATTATTCATTTGCATATCACAAAGGTAATTGTGAAAAAACGATCCGTTGCTAACTTTGCTTTCCGAAACCAACGACAGACTTATATTTCATTAAACCCTCGCCAAAAATTACTCAAGAAAAAATTGATTCGAAACTGAGTAATAAATGTCGTGAAAAAAGAAAGAAAAAAGTTGCGTAGTAGCCCTGCCGTGCGTCGAGATAGATAATAAAGCAGACGAGCTGCAGAATTTATAGATTTACAAAACGTTAAGGTAGTGTTAGTAAGTTGATGTTTTAGACTGTGTGTTAGCGAGATAAATGACGATATTTGTGTATTCCCTTGAGAGTGCATTCGTCTTCAGAAGTATATGTTCGGTTCAGCTTGAAAGTTAAAGTTTTTAATTGAACCAAATGTGTGTTGCTATTTGACCAAAAAAAAAAAACAAATTGATACTGTGAAAAAGAGTAGAAAGTGTATTGATTACTTATTGAAATAAAAAGACATGCTTTTACGAAAAGTAAGAACTTTATTAAAACGAATATTTCAGTATAAAAGTTCAATTGTTTAATATTATAGTATGTTTTTTAGTGACAGTGTAAAACTATTTTGTAGAAATTTAAGAAAACTTCTAATGAACTAAATCTTTATACATATAATTTTTTAATCACAAAACAATAAAACTATCATAGTTTGTAAGTATGTGTACAAAATTAACTTTAATAGAAAGCAATTTTTATGTTACATAAACACTTATGTGACAATGATATATATTTAAAACTAAACAAAATAAAGAAGCACAACAATGCTTTATATAAAATCGTTAAGGACGAAATAAGCATTTCTTGTACGTTATACAGATAATGTTAAAAGTTACAATCAAGCTAACCTTCTGATTAGTATAAATTTATTTATTTTTTTAAATAACTTAAGGTATACTTTAAATCAAAAAGCTAAAAGTTTATTACCCTAATGAATTAATTAGGATCATAGGTAAAATATTTTATAGGATACAGTTAGTTTTGAAAAGTAGTTTTACAGCGTTCAATATTTTAAAGTTTAAAATTTCTAAAGTTATTTTTTTTAATTATAAGAAAGGAAAATCAACACATGTATGTTTTGACTTCAGTTTTACTTTTGTCAGCAAGCTCATTGTCTTCAAACTCTTTTTTTGAAAACAATGAACGTGAGCTTGTCACAACGACCTACTTGACCATCTTTCAATACGTCTACTTAACAACTTAACAAAACTTTTTATAGAACTTAAATAGTTTTAAGTAGTGTTGTTTTTATTCTTTGAAGTTGTAGTGACATTTTTTTTACATGTGTAAGTATGTCACGTACTCGAAGTTAATAGAATTATATCGTTTTAGCTATTGTCGTTCTAAATTTATTTTTTAGAACAGTTAGTAACATTGTTGCTTAAACAAGTAATTGCTTGTTGTATCAAAAGTGTTTAACTTTACAATAGTCAACTAAAATACGAACCTTCAATGTTAAACAGGACTTTGTTTTAATACTTGAAGATTAATAAAAAATAAACACTTGTACAGAACTAAAGTCACATTAAAAAAAAGGTTAGTCTTTATCTGTTTGATAATGTGTAGTTTTTATTAAACTTAAAAAATTATCATTACAGTAAAAATCCGTGGTTGACTTACTAAGACTAAAATGCAAACTTTAGTTTTCAAAAAAGTTGATAAACTAATAATAAATGATAATATTTAAGTTGTTCTTAACTTTTTACTTTTTTAGTGTTAACATTTATTGACTTAGTAATTGTTTGTAAATGGTGAGCACCCGGTGAATCTTATTTTATGAATATAATTTTGTGTTTACTACTATTTAGTTTATAGTTAGTTGTCTTATGTGACAGTTTAAAATAAATATATCTTGTATTGTTCTAAATAAATAGTTGTAAGCTATAAGCTTTCTTAATACTTTTAATTTTAGGTAGCCCTTACAAAAAACACCACAACGTACAACTGTTAGCTTTAAAGAGAAACTTAAGTAAATACTTTATTTTTGTAAACCAAATAAAGTATTTTTTTACTTAGAAACATCATGGCTTTAATTTTTATTTTGCTTTAATTTTTATTTTGCTTTAATTTTGTTTAAAAAACTAAGTACACAAAAATATTAGTAACAGGTATAATTAACTACATTTATTTACAGTTATACTTAAAATTTGTTTTTAACACCCTTTAGCAACAAAAATTTTTTCAACTTGAAGAACTTAAAAACTTACAATTTTAAATTGTTTTATAAAAATTGAAGTAGTTAGTTTTAGAATACTTTTTTTATGGTAAAGCAATTCACATATGATAGAACGATGACCGAGAGGTCTTTTTTACACTAGATCATTTAACTACATTTAAGAGCGTCGATTTGTCTTTTTTGTGTTTAGGAACAAACTTATTTCATTAAAAAACATTTTTATAAATTTAAAACAAGGTATAAGTAACGCTAATCAGCAGTATACTTCGTATAGATTTTGCATAAAATAATGTTTGTATATCTTGACTTGGAGATATGTTGAAGTATTGTGAACTTCGTAGTTAGTAATGAGACTTTGTTTAAACTTATCAATACAACATTTTATTATAATTTGTTGCATTTCTTGTTAATTTTTTGATATTGCATATTATAGTTGTAGTTATAACTCTTAAAAACATGTTTCCGGTAGATTGTTTAGGGTAGTTAATTGTGTTTCGTAGTTTATATAAATTTATTTTCTAATTGAAAAATCTTCAAACAACTAAAGTTAAATACAATGTTTAGACTGCAACAATTCTTAAAAATGTTTATTTTAATTATTATGAACTTTTTGCAAGACTTAAGTACTTAACGTCTCAGCTAATTTATATTCTCATTACATATTTATAAGTAGAACTTTTAGCTGTAAAAAAGACTTATTGTTTCGAACTTATCATAAATATTAATAGTCGAAACATGAACACTTAATATGTAATACTTTAAACTTTAAAAGTTAGAAAAGAGTGTGCCTATTGAGTTTAATCAAGCATAAGTCTTAAATTATAATTTGTTACGTTATATTCATCAATATCAGTTACTAATACTTTTTTTTTATAAAAGCTTAACAATATTAGAATAAAGGTATTTTATAACTGATAGCCATATTATATTTAGATTTAAATGAACAAAACTAGAAAACTAAATTATATTGTATTAAAAAATATCTCAGATCAGTTCAAAAAATTTTTTCGAAAGTTTTTCATATTCACTAAATGGCAAAAGAACAAGGAATTGCTAACAGCCCCAAAAAGTTAGTTAAATATTTTATAATTTTCACATGATTTATTCAGAACTTGTTTTTACTTAGAAGCAGTAGTAATGTTTTATGTTTGATTAACAACATATTATTTTAACAGAAACATTTTTGAGACATCTAAATATTCATTTTTTTTACTTTAATCTAAATTAAAAAAAAAAGTCTACTTTCTAAGTTGTAAATTTATCAAATGCTCATATTATTTAAATGCTTTAATTTAAAAACATACGAGTAGCTACTAATTTTAATTTTTCAATCTTCAATGTTATTTATTTAATCAAAACGTAGTAGTTAGTTTGAAACAAGATTTTTTTTTCATCTTTTTTGGTGTTTTATTTATTTCTAAACCAGAGGTCGGCAAACTGCGGCCCTAAAACAAAAGTCTGCGGCCTGCGAGTAACTTTTTAGCTGAATAAATACCTTTTTAAAACGGTAAATATAAAAGGTTTTGTAACAAAAACTTAGAATTACGCTCTTAATTCAATAAATACTCTTTACTAGTTCTTCATATTGCTTATTTTATCATATTTTTGGTTGAAAACAGTATTTTATAGTGATTAATACATTTTTTTGAAATAAGTGCGACCCTCGAAGGCTTTTTTCTAAATAGTGCGGCCTCCGAGCAGTTTTTTTCTATGGAAATTGACCCGCGAGTCACAAAAGGCTGCCGACCCCTGTCTTAAACTCAACTTTTAAATTACACGTCGGTTTACGTTTTGTACTTTTTATCAAACCACAATAGGTGAAACTTGTTTATGTAAGTAACTAATTATTTAAGCAAAATACTCTATATATTTAACCGAAAAATATTGAGTGCCATTTTTTAGAGTTAAAAGCAAACAGTTATATTTGTAAACTAAAATATTCAAAGTAAATAAAATAAAAGCTGTATTTTTTAAGTATTTTTTTACTTATTTACTTTTTGAATATTTTTATTTATAATATTCTAAACTGTATCTAAATTTAGTAACTGTTGTTATTGTTGTACTTTTTAATGCTTAAACTAATAGATTTAATTCAAAAAATTATAAGTAAAATAAAAACTTAACAAGACAATATTAAATTAATTTTATCAAAATTAAGTTTAAAAGTTTTGCTATGTTTTACTGCTAAAGATAAAGCTCAGTTTTGTATGTATTGCTCACTTTAAAAAGATTACGAACAATTTAGTGTTTTAAACGTCACTTATTTTTAGATAAATTCGATAATGAAAAAAAATATAATACTATTATGTTTAAAGTAAAGATAATGAGTTTTACTCAAATAAAACTTTGCGTACATATAATAAAATGCCAAGTAAAATTTTTAAACACCGCTTCATACAATCTGAATAACTAAATGAGTAAAGTATATACTTTTTCAATAAACATGTTTGTTTTATGATAAAAATTTGGTTAGCGAATCGCCCAACTTACGTGAAAAATGGAAGAAAAATATAGATTTTGTGTTCTCGATCGCGGGAGGATTTGTCGGACTCGGAAACGTATGGAGGTTCCCTTACTTGTGTTACGAAAACGGAGGAGGTAATATTTCTAAACAATAAAAAAGTTGCTTGTAACATACACTGAATTTCTAGAGTAGGTTTTGCAAAACTGAAATTATATTTTTTAAATAGTTTCACATACTTAAGTCTTTTTATCATGTTAGGATAAAATTTATTAAATGTGTTTATACTCTAAAGTCTAAACCAATTAAAGAAGTATCGTTTAAAGACTTACTGTAAATCGTTTTCATCTAAACAATTCGTTTTTGTTTTTCTAAACCATAAAAGCACATTAAACACATATAAGGTCCGACAATTTAAGCAAAAACTAGTTATACTTAGTGAAGTAAAAGAATATTATTAATATTATCAACATCATAGAAGATTTTTTCAGTGTTAAAGCGTTTGTTGTTAAAGATCAATTACTTTAAAAAAAATATGTAAAAAGGTTTATAAATTTTAAAACTGTAGCGCAGAGTATTATTAACGTTTTTAATTTGCCAAAACAGGAGCTTTTCTCATTCCCTACTTCTTGTGCGTCGTGACATGCTCTCTTCCCGTCTTCTTCCTTGAAGTCATCATTGGTCAGTACACCAACATGGGGTCATCTCTTGCTTTCAACTGCGTTCCGTTCATGAAAGGTGATTTTTGAAACTGTCTGAGTTAATTTCATCAAGTTTGCAGATATTTTATAAACTTCAATTGTCTAAAGTAAAAATAGTTGAAAGTTTTGAAAGGTTATAAGCTGCATTTAATTACGGTTGTATCAAAATAGTTAGAGAAAATAAAAATATCACTTGAAATATTTGATGCGGCGGTTCATATCAAATTAAGTTTAGTTGTTTCAAACCGCCGGTGCTTTAATTGTTTTGTGTGTACTATAAAAATTTATGAAAAAATAAATAATTAAAGTATAGATCAAGAGATTATAAAAAATTTTTTTTTAGTTACAACAACTAGTTACTAGTTACAACAAGTACAACTAAACTAAACTTACGGATAAACTAAACTTAAAACTTTTAATTTTTTTGTAGTGAATTAAGATTTTAAGCTTAGATTCTCTATTAAACTATGACGTTTCATTTTTATTTCAAATAAACTAAAAGTAAAATAAATATCAGTTTTCTCAACAACTAATCTAAATAATCGTTCATCAATTAATAGAACTTATTTCAAACGATTGACAAAATGTCTGGCAACAGTGTTATAGTTGATATTAGACATTAAAAGGCTCTTATTAGCGGTAAAGCCGCAAATATAGCTAAATAAAGATCATTACTCTGTGTACAGTAAAGGCAGTATATATGTTAAAAAAGGTTATAACTAGTTAGTTTCTCGCATTATGAAGTTTTAACACTGATTAAAATAAAACTATTTTTAAGTAATTTTTTTTTGAATAAGTAAAAAGTTTATAAGCGTTTACAATGTTTAGAAGTGATAACTGAAAGTTATTAAGCATGTAAGTATGTTTGAAACACACTGACCAACTGTCGATACGAAACTTAGTTTTATAACAGCTGTTGGGCAGTCTAATCGAAGTTACATCATCTTAGCGTGTTACAAATATAGTTTAAATATGTTAAATTAGCTACATTTTTAATGAATTATGTTGAGAGGTTGATTTGTTTTATAACTGCAGGAGATACTTTTTTACTTAAAACGTATTAAACATATTATAATTACCTAACTAAAAGAAAATAAGATACAATTCATGCTTTATAGAGCTTGATCATAGTCTTTGAAGAATACAGATTGAAACATCTTGTGATTGACTCAGTATTATGTTAGTTCTAAATCAAAACACATAACAATACAAAAGTTTTTAACTAAAAGTTGATAACTACTTTTGAGCACATACCTGTGAACTACATAGTAAAAAGATTTTTGCTTTTATCCATAAGTTTTATTCAGTTTATATAACAATATCGAACTACTTTTATTAGCTTATTACTTATATACTGCTAATGCAATTTCTGTTTTCTTTAAGTATCGTTTTTTACACATATAAAACACTTCTTTGTGAACATAAAAACTTATAGTTTCTAAAAGCGTTTTCGAAAAAGGAAATACCTGTGCTACAAAAAATTTCATTCTAATATAAAATTTCATTAAGTTTACTTTGCATAGTTTTATTATTAGTTAATAGCATAATGTAGTCTGGAAAACTTATTCAAGGCATGAAAACTTTATTAAATTTAACAACATTATTAACTTTACTTATAACATAACTTAGCAGGAGGTATTTACTTAGCTTTTTGTGAGAATTCAGTATTTAGTCACGCTAACTACCATATGCTATACTTAAAATAAGTTATAAATAAATAAAATTTGAAAATACTAAAAGTTATAGACTAATAAAAGCTTTTAGAATGTTTTAACTATGAAAAGAAGTACTAGAATTTAAAATTAAGCTTAAAAATGTTACGAATTTTTAAAAATTCAACGAGTAGTTAAACTTTGTCAAGTTGTTGAAAACAAAAACTAACTAGTAAGCGTATTATAGGTTAAGAAAGTTATTATATATTTAATTTGCTAGTTTCAAACTAAAAAAGAAAAAGCAGCTTTTAATCAGTTTCAATCAAGGTGTTATCTAAAACAACTTTTTACTTACTTGATTAAAATAGCTTGTTAAACATTCATAGTATTGTATTAAAACAAACACATTATTATTAGATTAATTGTTATGTACATCATACACTTTTTAGTATCGAATTTTTTTTTAAATATAAGCTTGCATCAAAACATACACTTGATAGATTGTTTTAATATTTTATACAACTTCTTGATACACCGTTAACTTACAAAACAATTTCAAGGAATCGGAATTGCAGTGAACATAATCAACTTTCACTTGAACACGTATTACGCGGTGATATTGGCGTGGAGCGCCCGATACTTTTTTGCCAGCATGAACGAGGTGCTACCGTGGGCGACGTGCGACAACGACTTCAATACTGAGAGCTGCTTCGTTTTCGGTACAAAGTCTGAAAACGTTACTTCGAAACCTTCGGCTAACCTGACGACCACTGTGTCTGTTGCTGCTCTGTCCAACGTGAACGGCACGGTATCGTCTGTTGAGGAGTTTTGGCAGTGAGTATAACTTTTAAAGTCTATTGAAATAGTATCTTCGCGTATGATATAAATAATTTGCTATCAAATAGCAATAAGGTTTTTTTTAGTTTATCAAATCAAAAACGGTTTTTCGACAAACACTTTAAATGCCTCTTGATTTCTTAACTTAATAGATTTATTTTTAAAGGTTAAATCAAAACGGTAACGGTATAAAAATAAGTTTATAAGTAGTTATTATTTAAGTAAAGTTAACAAACTATACTAAAAAAAAACTTTCTAAATTTAGTTAAAATTGTATTGGGTTTGGATTATAAATTTTGTTTTTATGCGATTAAGTCCGAAAAGCTTAATAACAACGATGTATAAATGTACACAAGAATAACGTTGTGTGTTCAATAAGTCTACATAATTGTTTTGTCATAGCAGTATTTATTATAAAAATGACTTTCTATAAGTAATATGTGTAGTCATTCTTCATTGTTTAACATTTTAGACGCGGAGTTCTAGCAAAGTCCTCGGGCTTAGAAAACATAGGAAGCGTGCAATGGGAGCTTCTGTTGTGCTTGCTGCTCACCTGGATCATAATGTACTTTTGCATCTGGAAGGGAATCGGTTGGACCAGCAAGGTAACGAGTTGTGTTTTAAGTGTTTGCGAAGTTTAGTATTACTCAAAATTCACATGTGTTAAGTTGTTATATAGATATTTTTCAATGTTATTAACAGAAACAAAAGTTTAGTTTTTAAGCAAAACTGTTTATTACAGCTTTTATAAGCTTAATTAGTAAAATTAAACGAGGTTTAATTGATTAAATAAAATAAACCTGTTCCGAATTATCAAATATTTATCATGTAACTAATCTGATTATTGTTTTAAAGGTTGTGTACTTTACTGCCACTTTTCCGCTTCTCTTGCTGTTTGTCCTGCTGATCAGGGGTCTCACACTGCCAGGGGCGATGGATGGCGTCGCCTACTATCTCAGACCAAATACTACAAAACTTCTTGAAACTAAAGTGAGTATACTGGCTGCCATATTTGCCATAATCTAAATTTTTTTTATGAATTAGCATGTAAGTTTGCATAAGCTCAAACAAAAAAGCTCTAAATTATGACAACCATACTGGCTGCTCTGTTATACATTTAGCTAACAAGTATTAAGTGTTTATTTTGTATATATAGTTTTTTTTTCTTTAAACACTTTAAAAGTAATAAATAAAAATTGGTGGTAAAAGCTTTAGTTATTCTATTTAGGCTAAAGTTTAGTGCCAATTTTTAATCAGCACAAATTTTCAAAATTTCAATCTTTTATTTGATTTTTCATCCTTTTGGTATACAACTTATTTTAAAGTCACGGCTGAAAAGTACAGCACTTACCGTATAAAATACTTTGATTCCTTTCAATAGTTTTAATTATTAACTCTTGTCATGTTTTTACATTTACAGTTAGTAAAGATAAAATTTTTATTTTCTAACTATAAGCGTTAAACACTTATTTGTATAAATAAATAAACAAGAGTATTATTTTATATGTTTTGAGTTTAATTTTAAACCAGTTTAAACGTGTAATCTTTAAACTTCTCTTTAGTTAGTATGAGCTAAAAAAACAAAAAAAAACTTTTTTGGTCAAAATATTAGTTTTATATAACTTTTTTAACATTGTACTTTACTAAATTCTGTTTACTTAATTTTTTTATTGTTATTTCTAGTGAAAAAAAAAAATTTCAAATGAATACATTTATATACAAACCCAAGCATTAAGAAATATCCTGTTTTCGGTTTTAGTATACACTAAAATAAAGGATCATCTTAGTTAGGCTTTAATATAAACTAAACTAATGTTTAATTTTTTAAATTATATTACTTTGAAATTTTTAAAAACTGTAGGTTTGGCTTGATGCAGCGAACCAAGTATTTTTTTCATATGCCCTTTGTAAAGGAATGATTATAACAATGGGAAGTTACAATGGTTATAAATACAATAGCTACAGGTAAAAAAACTTATTATCATTTACTTTACAAACAGGAACTTAATTCAGTAACTAAAATTTAAAGATTTAAAATTTAAGTACTTGTGCTTAACACTTTTTAATATTAATTTAGACAAACATGTTTTAATTTTTTTAGAATTTTTTTTAAATTATAAATAAAAACTTAAACTACAGAACAAGTTTAACTAGTTATTTTTTCTTAAACAGGGATTGTATTTTACTGTCTTGCTTGAATAGCGGTGTTTCCATAATTTCTGGTTTCGCCATTTTTTCAGTTCTCGGATTTATGGCAAATGAACAAGTAAAACGTTTTCTTCATAGACAAACCTTTTTTACAACTCTATTTGTTTAATACAATGTTCATGTTAACAGAACGTCACAGTGGCAGAGGTAACAAAGTCTGGTCCAGGCTTAGCATTTATTGCATATCCTAAAGCGTTGACTTTAATGCCTTGGCCGCAGTTTTGGGGTTGCGTATTTTTCTTTATGCTATTTCTACTTGGTCTTGACAGCGAAGTAAGAGTAGTTTTGTAATAAAAACAAAATAAGAACTACGTTATGTTTTTTTTTAAATAAGATATTCAATTTTAAATAACTGATTTACTTATTTTGCATGACAAACTATGTGATTACAAATATATAATGTAAACTTAAACAAAAAAAATGACAGTTTGTTGGTCTTGAAACTTTGATAGCTGCTTTCGTTGACTTGTACCCGGCCTGGTTTAAAAAGAAGTGGAGAAGAGAGATGGTTCTAGCCCTTCTCTGTCTCGTCCAGTTCGCCATTGGCATCAGCATGGTCACTAATGTTAGTTGAACATTCTACCTCTTATTCCAACAAAAAGTATGTTTAAAACTTTTAAATTTATTTCATTTACTTTTAACTTTCGATTAAAACTTAGCTTAAACCTAAAAAAATAGGCAAAACGTTTTTAGTCTTTTTAGAATAAAACTCTTAAAATGCAATGAGTTTCTTGTGAATTAGTTTTTAGTACTTGATATTTTGCTGGTATATAATATTCTCAATTTCTATTGCTGTTAAATTTATCAGTATTTTTTTTTGTATTTTTTGACTTTAAAATTATAAAGTAAATATGAAGTTTTATACATTTTTAGTTTAATGTAGTGGTAAGTTTTTCAGTTTGTTGTGTTTATTTATTTTCACTTCTGAATTGCGTAGTTTCTTTCAAACATTGACATCAAAAATTGAAGTTAATCTTTAAAAGTCTGAAATTTTTAAAATCTAGCTTCTACAGTTTTTGGACTTTTTTGTTAACTTGTTTGTACAGGCTATTGTTTGTTGCAGATTATTCTAAACAGTAACTAGATAAAAACTTTAAACAGTTTAGTTTTAACAATTTACAAAACCGATGTCACGTTTAAAGAATCTATTTAAAACAAAAGTATGTATACACTCGGGCCTTTATAAACGCACTCGGGCCTTGGCTAGTTCATATAAATTGAGGTATTCGTTTATACATAGATTCGTAGCACCAAGATAGAGGTGCTCGAACAATTCAAAGGAAAACATTCCGATCCCTCCCAACAAACTCACCACAAGTTTCCGATCTTTACACCCGGAAAATGCAGTAACTGCAAAAGTAAGTAAATTGTAGAAGACCGCAGTTACTGCATCTCCACAGTGACTTAGACTGGCATGACTGTGAAATGAGAGCTTTGTTTAGTAGATTGTGAAAGTTTTTTATTTGGAGAAGTTTGAGGATTTTTTGGTATCTCTGAGCCTTCTAATGGGCTCGGCGGTTAGTTTAATTAATACTTTCTATCCATAAGGTTGCTAACTGGCTGTAGACTAGCACTAAACTTGGCTTTTAATTTTCGACTTGAATTAAATATTTTCTATGCTTAGGGATATTACGTTTGTGTTTGGAGAAGTTAATAAAATAATTGGATAGGATGCGTCGGCTTAAAGCATTAAATTTAAAATAAAATTGCAAAAAAACGACTAAATTCGAAATACTAAGAAACAATTCTTGAGGGTGCCGCCATATTTTTTAAAACAAAACAACAACTTAGTTCAAAATTATTTCAAACATAGAATTTAAGTCAGATTTTTACTTATTTTTCAAAAAAATTAAACACATACAAGAACATAACAGTTTTTTTTTAAATTCATACAGTAATAAAAAGAATAGGTTATGAGTACGGCACACACACAGTCAATTACCTTTCACGCACTCTAACAAATCTAAGTAACAAAAGCCAAGCATAGTACTAGCCTGCGTAAAACACATCCACTTTTACAACAACCAAAACCTAAACAAAACTTTATGCACTGACAGGGGGGTATATACGTGTTCCAGATGTTTGATAAGCACGCCGCTGCAGGATGGTGCCTGCTCTTCCTCGGTTGCGCCCAGTGCGTGTGCATGGCGTGGTTCTTCGGAATCGACAAGCTGTGGACCAGTGTTATTGACATGATCGGTTTCGAGCCCACAATACCCTGGTTCAAGTGGACATGGATGTGGATCTGTCCTATTTGCACGACCGTTAGTTATTTTTGTATCAAAAATAAGTAAAGATTTGATCTTACCAACTCGTCCATCAGACAACAAGCCTTCGGTAGAGTGAGACCCAGGCTTCGTTCTCATTGAAACTCGTCAGTCAGCCGCAACCTCTGCGTTTCAGCTTTTTCAGGTTGCGGCTGACTGACGAGTTTCAATGAGAACGAAGCCTGGGTCTCACTCCACCGAAGGCTTGTGGTCTGATGATCGCATTGGTATGATGAAAAATTTATGTTAACTTTGAGCTTATCTCACGGCATACAAAAGTCTAGACTTAGGCTCTGTAGACTTTTGCCGATGTTTTTTTTGATGATATAAAAACGTATATATAATAAAACTTAACTAAAATATTAAAATTTATAACTTATACTAAGTAGTTTTAAGATATTAGTTTAGAATTTTTGACACAGAATTTATTCCTAATAAAAAACGCAACACTTTTATTGTAAATCTTAAATAAGTTATATAGTTTTTTAATTAGCTTTAGCTTAATTTTGTACTTTTATGAAGGTTATATTTAAAGTGAAAAGTTGTAGAAAGAAAAATTTATTAGATCTACTTTCATTTTATGAAAACAAAATATACTAAAGTTTAAAATCAACAAACGTATACCTCTTTATAAATAAACAAATGTAAGATAAAAAATTAACAAATTTTAAATACTTCTATCAACCACCTACATTTAAAAAATAATGTGTTCTAAAATAGTTTAAATAAAAATTTAGAACACTTTAAAAATACTCTAAATAAAAGTAATGTAAATAAGTTTTAGTATTGATCAATTTACTATGTTGTTCAAAAAAACACTAAAATACTTATTTCAAAAAATAGTAGGTAGTTAGAATCAGATACTAGAAATAAGGTACTGTATTAGACGTATATATACAACATACAATAACATTGTAAAATATGTAAAACTATTAGCTTTGAAACTAATGTATGAAGCTATACTTATAAATAGAAAAATGCATAGCTTCAAAAGATTTTTTAATAAAATTTATAAACTTCTTTCTACTATCACGCAAGATCTAAAACTATGTAAAACAAAAGTATTATATTAGATTTAAAAAAAAGATTAGTTTTTGAAATGCGTGTAGTTTGTTTTAATCGACACTTAAGTATTTTTTTAAGCTTCTAAATGGAATTAAAATCAAGTATTTTTTAATTTCAAAAAAAAGTCTTCAAACTCCTTTTAAACAACTAAAATTTACTAATTTTTTTAAAAAGTAAAATAAATAATTATTTTTGCATTCTAATAATTTTGCAATTTTTCTAAACCTTAATTTTGACAATTTTTTTAAAAACTTTTAGAAGTTTTATTTTATATACTTAATTAAGCATAGTAAAATAGCATATAAACTATCTTGACACAAAGCAGTTGTTAGATAATGATATTCTGTAAACAACTATCGGCAGTTAATGACGATTAGATAAGTAGAGTTGTACCAGTAGTTTTCCATTCGTACAAACGCACTGCAATGAGTTTACTTTAACTTTCTACCTATATTGTATACGCTGCGCTGTAATCACTTTAGCTCGATTTTAAAGTTTACCTGTTTTTGCAGAAATAGAGAATACCTTTTACCGTTTTTGTTGCTTTCTAAGCACATACAACCTGTGGCAAAAGCTAAATTTAAGCCATACCTGGTGTAAATTAGTATCGATTTGACGCAAAGCCGCAGCAAATTGATTTTTTTAAATGAATTCAATCTCTTTCTGTCCTTATGCGTTTGATTGCGTGCAAAAATTCAATAAGCTTAGTGTTTCTAATGCATCAAAAACCTTTTAAAAGATTAGAAATAGTTAATAAATGAACTTAGCAAGTTTCACTTTGCAATCGATACTTAAATTTATGCATCTTGAAAATTGAAAAAGTTTATCGATCAAAGTTTATTTTTGTTGCATAATATGTTTGTTGTAAAAGTAGTTTTAATTATTTTTAGTTTATATTTCTTATTTATTACTTTAAACCACAAGCAAAACTTAAATTCTTAATCTAAAATGATCAAAATTCATTTTCTATTTGCATTGAAAACGTTTAAATGTCTTTTTTTAACAGTTTAGATTTTTTATAAGACAAAAAAGTTTAAATACAAAATTATAAACTACTTTATTTAAATTGTAGGAAAAAAGATTATATTTTTTAATATACTAAAGTTCTTAAACTTTGATATAATAGATAGCTTAAAAAGTATGACAAATTGATACAGTTATGCATTTACACTTTAATAAAACTGAACAAATATTAAAAATAATTTTTGTTAAAAAAATCAAAATTAAAACTTTTATCACATTAGAATCATAAATAACAAATTTATACTAACTTTAGGTACTGATGGTTGTCAGCTTGTGCTTCTACAAGCCGCTGAAGTACGAAAGCTTTGATTTCACTTACGTCTACCCTGATTGGGGGCTGGTCATTTGCTGGCTTCTCACCCTTTCCTCAGTCATGTGGGTGCCTGGCTACGCTCTCTTCTACTTTTTGTGGAAGACCAAGGGTGATCTTAAACAGGTTTTAGTAGCACCCAATTGAAGTTTAATTCATTGACTAAAATCAAAAATTTTTATTGAATATGGTTTTATTGTTTTTTTAATGTGTTGTATAAAATAAAATAACTTCAAATTTTAATCTGGAAAACAAACTAAACGATATTGATTTTCATCTCAAACGAACAAAAATATAAAATTCTTTAAGTAAAGTAAGAAAAAATCGTCAATATAAAAGTATTGTGAATAAAAGCTTTGAAAAACCATAAACACGTTCAACAGCGTTGGATGCAGTGCGTCAGGTCGAAAGAAGAAACTGTCAAAACACTGAAGGGAGATGGTAAGTTTTATTAAACTAAGTTAAACAGACAATTAAATCAATATTATGGATCAAATGAATTTATATTTTAACCACTTTTGCTAAGATTTAAATGTTAAAATAAAAAATACACTTCAATGAAAAGTTTTAGTCAAAGGATAAAAATTTGGCAGCTATGTAGTCAATTTTATTTTATTTTATGCTATTATTCAATTTTCAAAAATACTTTTTTGGTATTTGAAATTATTTTACAAGGTTAAACTTGTTTTTGTGCTTTCTGACTGAATAGGTCTAAAAATAACTAACCCTTTTTTTTCTTTTTAGTTTTCATATAAGTTTTATTTTTATTAAGCTTTCTGATAGAAAATTTCCAATTTTATCATAATTTTTATTCTTATGCTGAAAATATATATAAAGTAAAATACCTTTTTTAGCTGTCAAAAAGTGGTTAATAAAACAAAAAATCAATTAAAAAGCTGATAGTTCAGTGTTAAAAGGTTATTCTTCGCATAACTTATTAAGTTTATGACATAAATATTATAAATTATGATTTATAAGTTTTTATAAGGATTATTTAAATTGCAACTAAATTAACTAGCATTTAAATTAACATAAACTTGAAGCTTTATAGCAGTACGGATGAATGCAACATTTGTAACTTATTTTCAAAGTTTTTAAATATATTTAAAAATGTATATGAAAAAATAGATTCATGTTTTAGTTACTAATTTTTAAGTAATGAGCATAACAAAACATAGTTCAAAGCACTCAAAAATTAGATGATTAACGAATAACAAGAATTAAGAAAGTTTTTAAAAATCCATTATATAACAACTAAAACCATTTTTAAAATGTAGAAATAACTAAAAGTAAATTATAAAACGATTTACATATAAAAGTTTAGTTTGTCATATTTTTATCACACTAAAATACAAACAATAATCAGTTATAATTTTTCATTTGTCAATATATTTCTGTAAGTGAAAAATCTATAAAGGTCTTCTTTGAATTCGTTTACAAAACTGTATAACACAAAAGTTTTTTTGTATTAAACAAAGTTTTAAAAGTGTATGTATAATGCATGAAAGGATAGTTTATTTTATTCTGTATTTAAAGTTAAATTTTTTTAATACTCTTCAAACTTCAAAAAACTAATCTTAAATATAACTTTGAAAACTAATAAATTCATACATTTAATTATACATTAGCTTTTGTATTGGTAAGTATAACTTTAAACATTTAAAACAAAATTATTTACTGACCTTAAAAATGTAGTTCTTTCAGTTCCATTAGCTTTGCAAAACAAAATTTAAGGAACTGAAATGGAAGAAATGGAACCGTTTTACAAGGAAGAAGTTTTGGGAGACGGCGAAACGCACAATCTGAATGGGATCAATCCTCCAAAGTATGACGATCTCACCCGCAGCGTCTAATGTCGTTGCGAATTAGAGCACGTCATCGTGATACACTCTTGTTATTTTCTATACTATATTTAATAACCTATTGTTTTGCTTTTTTTAAGTTTTGAATTTTGTAGTTTGGTGTAACCTTATCATCGTTGATAACATAAGTTATCAAGTTTTGCATAAAAGCTTTATGAGTCATAGATACAACATTTTTAACGTTATCCGTACGTGTTGTAAATGTACATCATTATTCTGATTAGGTGTTTTTGATCCAAATGTTTTGGACTTAAGTTATAAGGATACTGTGAAAATAACTAATGGTCAACAGCATTAATCATCTTTATTGACTAATTTTTCAAAGGTTTCAAAAATACACTTCACTTAAACTTTTTTTTGAACACCTGAATAAGAGTACTAGTTGGGCTAATGTAGACAAATAAATTTATAGAATTTAGTGACTCAGTTAACCTTGATAAGCGGTACTTAAGCACTACTTACTGCTTAAACTATGTTTATTTCAAGTTCTACTTACACTAAGTGTAATCTTTATAGCTGTAGTACCAAAAGATGCTGCAATACTTATGAAAGAATTTTTTAATTGCAGACAATGAAATGTTTTACTAATAATTTTTAGCTTTTACTCACATAATTCACAAACTTTCTTCAAGTTAGATATTTTTGTGCTTTTTAACTAATTTTTCCTTGTAAATTTGAATTTTGAAAAGCTTTTATAACACATGGTTTAGGATTGGTATCATGAAAAAAGGCTGTTACATACGGATAGTTAGCATTCCAAATAGGAAATTGGTTTTAGAAAATGTAAATGGTTGAATGAAAGATTGTAAAAATAAAAAAGTACATTTGTGCAAAATATGAATAAATAATGTTTTCACTTAGTACTTTGACTATTTATAGACGTTTCGAAATAAACAAATAAAAATGTATTTCATTTTGAGTAGTGTAGTTTTTTGTCTAATTAAACTAAAAGGAATTTTTTTCTAAATTCTTAATGTTGTTTAATAAATTAACAATAATAAACTGTACTTGTCTAAAAAAAACAATAACTGATCTATTAGATAATTAAACAAAAGTAACTATGCACGCAAAACTATATTAAAATGTTACGTATATCATACTAGTGAGAATATTTTGTATAAGTTTAGTTATAATGTAATATTAAAACAAAAGCAGCTATACTTTAAAATAACTCAGAACGACTTATTTTTCTATTTATAACTAAGCAAGCTTTTTTTCAATATATGTAATTAGATACTTAAAAGTTTGTTCGATAAAATACCTTTAACTAATTTTAATTTTAGATAAACTTATAAAATATTTATAACAATAATATAAAAAAAAAAGTTCATTATGTTTTTTAGCCAGGACTTTTGAAAAGTACCATATATCTAAATAGGTTTATTTTAAAAAGATATATATATTAAAAGATGATATAACTAAGGACTGTTTATAAAATCAAAAATAGCTAACCTTTTCCCATATTGGAAATTGATACAAAATTTTGAAATTAACCCTTTAATAGATTTAGTCTAAACATAATCTTTTATTTTAGTTTAGTCTTACAATTTTTAATTTTCAAATAAAGCTACCAAAAGTTAAACAAAATGAAACTTAAAAAATTAAAGTTTTAAGTCAAATTTTCTAAATTTTACATAGAAACCAACACTATTACGTTTTCTAAATCAGAAAAAAATTAGACTATGAATTATATTTCAAGTTTTAACTGGTATAAAAGCACTAAATATGAAACGTTAAATGTGTTATTACTTTTAACTATAATTGTTAGTTTTTATAGATACAAATTTTAAGTTTGAAGAACAAATTAATTCTTTTTTAATCATGATGTAAGTTTTTGTTCTATAAACTTATACATTTGTATCTAAAATTGTAGCGTGCGTAATAAAAATGCTATTTTTCGTTTATTTTTAGTAGCTGAATGAAGCCGGCTTCGAAAATATTAGATGTTAGTTTATTTAATATACCAAAAAAGTTAAACTGTTTCTTTTTTTTTTTAATGTTGATCGTAAATATAGTCGACATGAATGATTTTTACTTATGGTAAATAGGTGTAACATTAACTTTATTAGATAACAGATCGGCCATTCTTGGTGGAACGAAGTGTTACCATAAAGTTCGTTAAAATAAGATTATTAAATGACTTTCACTTTGAGACTTCTAATTGGTTTGTTAATAACAAAAACTTAATTAGTAAATTAGCAAGTTAAGATTTTGCTTACGCATTAACATAACATATACGAAAACTGCTTAACATTTGTGTTAATCTCTATGCATCTAAAAAGTAGCATATTAAAAAGTTTAAAAAAAGTTTTGGTCGATAGTGCTCGACAAATTGAATTGAAGTTTTCAAATTTTAAATTTATGTTTAACAATGTAAATAAACTTTAGCTTACTGATAAGTATATGAGGTTATATATCTCATATACGAAACAGTCGTATAAACCTATTGTTTTTATATAATCAAATAAAAAGTAGCATATATATATATTTTGAATTTGCCTTTTTTCAAGTAAAGAATATTTTTTAATATTTTAAAAGCAAACGCAAACCTTTATTACCCAAAAACGTTGTATTACTAAAAAAAGAAGCTAATAATCTTCTGTCGAAATCAGCAAGTTGTTCCGCTCCATTATTAATCTTTACTCCATAGTGATGTCATAACGTAGAAACTACGGCGTGTAAGGGGGCGGAGGGGGAAGTCCTGCGGTCGAATCTTCCGCCGAAGGCTCGTCAAAAACGACGTTGTCCGCAACGTAAGTGGCAGGTTGCCTCTGCTGCTGACCGCGGCGCACCAAAAACGCAAACAGGCTGCTGTCGTTGCTCCTATTGGCCGCGGCGTCGATCGATGAAACGTCATCTTCGCCATTTCCGTCCTCGCTTTCAAACGCGGTCCTTTTCGAACCGAATTTAATTGCAAGAATGATGTAGAAAGTAAACCCGATCAAAGCCACAACCACAATGCCAAGCTGAAGAAATTTTTGCCCGGAGTTTGAGCTTTTTGACTCTATCTTTTGCGGTTTGTAGCAGCAGAAACCCAACGGACAGCACAAAGTTTCGTCGTCGCAAATGTGGCAGTACTGTTTGTTCACTCTTCTGGTGTCGTTGAGACAACAAGATCCAAAATTACAGCAAGTTCCGTTGTCAGCGCAGTTGTTTTGACTTATCTGTCTTTTGCATATTTTATCGTTTCGTCCAGCTTGATAGAGCAATTTTGGATTAGTTTTGTTTAGTGTTTGTGCCTTTGAAAACGTGACCATGAAAACTAAAATTGCAAATACAGCTAAACAATTAGTCATTTACTTTATCAGTATTACATTATTTTTTTTGTTAAACATTGTTAATGACCACACATTTCAAAATAATAAAATGGCATTTACATACAATTTTTCGACTATTAAAAAAATGAATTTATTTAAATTCGTACCTGTAGTCATGGTAATTATAAAAAAAATATATAAAATAATAAGTAATTATCAAGGTATGGTACTAAAATTAATAAAAGAATTATCTAAAAACTTATACCGTGTTTTATTATAGTAGTTTCGGCAGCAAAAGTTTATCTTAACTTATTTCTGCTTACGTTGAAGCGGTATTAAGCGATTAAAAATAACATTAAATTAACTTAATATGCATCTAAAGTTTTTCAGCTTATTTTACTAACTATATATCAGTTATCTTTATTTAAACGAAATAAAAAGTTAGACTTCTTTGACATAAAACGTATACCAAGTGTCTTAACTCTGACATACTATATTAGAATGTTTAAAACTTTTAACATCAACTTCGTTTGGTAAAAACATATATAATGTAGTCAAGTTTGTTATGCAAAATAGAAAATTTTAGTTTTTTTTACTTAGATATTATACGTTTTTTTTTTTCATTTCATCTTAACTCTAAATGTAACAGGTATGAATACTATTGTGTACAGAGACTATAAGATTTTGTTATTCAACTAAGAATTTCGTTTAAAATATTCAAAACGAGTGAAACATTGTTTTGACAATAAAGTTTTAAAATTTGAGATACATTTTTTTACCTTTAAAATATAAAACTTTGTGTTATAGTTTACTAATAAAAATTACTAATATTGTATATTATTAAAACGTACTTTATATTTTAATCTGTTTTCCTACTTAAAGCATCTTGAAATTCTTGTCATTAAATTTGCCATAGAAGTTTAAAGGTACAACGTTATGTTTTAATTCTATGTATCTTTCGAGCTTCAAAATAAAAAATCATTTCATTAGCTTATTTTTCTTCAAAATGATATAATTAATAATTGTTCAAAATATAGGTTTAATCGTTTGCTAACAAAAGATCCTAGTGAAGTAACTTTACTTAAATATAAATAAAAACAAATTGTACAGTAATCTTCCTTTATTGTACCAACATATGTTTCTGTGTGTCAACGAATCAACACACTTCAACTGGGTTCTGTAAAAAATAATTACTGTAATGAAAGAATAGAAGCATAGAGTAAAGTAGGTGTATACATGTTTTCATTAAAATAAAGTATTTTCTACAGATCTTAGTTAATACATAATAGTATAAATAGGATACTATATAGTTTTATAAGAGTCGGATTTAATATTAAGTATTTTACCTATTATCTGTAGAAAATATTTTATTTTAATGAAAACATGTATACACCTACTTTACTCTATGCTTCTATTCTTTCATAACAGTAATTATTTTTTACAAAACCCAGTTGAAGTGTGTTGATTCGTTGACACACAGAAATATATGTTTGTACAATAAAGGAAGATTACTGTACAATTTATTTTTATTATTAATAACGTAATATATCATTCTCTGAAGTTACAGTGATAAGTTGTATTACACCAAAATTTTGTAAATTTATAAAACACAAATTTAAGTTAAGGTTTGTAAGGCGGGGGTGGTCTGGGAGGTGGAATCTTTTTAACACTCATTTTTACAGCAGTCAAACCGGAAGTGGAGCCTGGAACCTGTTCTGCTCGCGAAGAGCTTGCCTCACCGTTTGCAAGAACTTTCTTGCTGATGTCGTTTGCCTTTTCTTTTGTCAGCTTGATTCCTTTCTGAAAGTACTTGTAGGAAGTCTTCATGTATTTGTAAGCATAAGAGTCACTCTCATTATTTTGATAACTGCAGTGTGGCCCCCGTGATGGGATAGTATTTTTACTTGCAAAACTTTGCTGGTTATCATTGTTATGGTTGTGACCGTGCAATTTATTAAATGGCTTTGTGATGTCCACAAACAAGCGGGAGATGCCGTTTTCACGAGGAAACTTTGTTTTTGCAGTGTCTCTGTAAGTGGTTGTTGCTGGGGGAGGCACTACACTTGTAAAACGCACCGTTGTAAAATCGTGTCGTCTTCTTAAGCCTAATTCGTCAACAGCTTGCTTTTGACATCTGTCTATGTTGTACAGAGTTATTCCAAGCAAAATTAGTACGAAAAGAACTAATCCTACGTAAAGTAAGCTTTCTAAAATCTCCATAGACTGTGCAGGATCTTTGAATTTCCTTTTACTTTCTAATTACATTTGATAACAATAATTCACGTTTTTATTATTCAACTAATCGTTTATGACGTTGATATACAATCTTATGCTACGATAAAACATTTTCAGGTTTTATATATTTTGTCTTATTTTTTTAATTTCATTTGAGATGTGTATATGTTAGATTTTGAACCATAAGTATAAAGCAGCGGTTGGCAAAGAGCGGCTCGTGGGCTACATGCGGCCCATGAACAGTAAAAGTGCGTTCCGAAACCATGTTTTTGTTTCAAATTGAACTCAGCCGATCAAAGGTACAATCTGCAGCCTGCAAGTATGCAAACGATATTTTTTAAACTTACACTAGATATTGTAAGGTTTGAGGTGCAGAACAAAATTTAAGTTTTTAGGTAAAAATTTACGGGAAATTCGACATTTGCATTTTGGGCCTGCTCTAAAGATTAAAAACATAAATTACGACTGCGGCCGCGACCATCAAATGTCTGCCGACTTTTTTATTAAGTTATTTTTATTACTTATCAAAATATTGTTCTCGATAGTTTATTTAAGCAAAGTAGTACAAAATTTTTTATCAAATAACAACTCGGTTTAGAATTTACAATTAAGTTTGAACTTTTTTTAATTTATTCAGCTTTTTTTTTTTGAAAAATAAAATACATACAAACATCCCTTTTATACTATCAGTAAATACTTAATTTCTAAAAATTAAATATGCACAGTGGGCTGGCAAGTCGCCATTGACTATTTTTGCGACTAAACATTTAAAGCAATATTTTTATTTAATTGTTTAGAGCGGGGTTTCGTCTTTTAAGAACCTGGTTTATTTCTGTTCTGCTTAAAGTATACTAAACGTTATGTAAGCTTAAATGTAGCCAAAGTTTGCTTTTTTAAGTTACAAAAAGCCTCGAAAATTGCTTAAATTTTTGTCAAAATTAAGGTCTACATCTACTATTAAAAAACACCTTAAAAGCTTTTATACAAATACTTTTTTTTAGTTTTTTCATTTCTTTGGTTTAGTGTTAATTGAAAAAAGTCAAAATTCTTTGAATATTTAAATGTAAAAGTATATTATTTCTCATTTAAAAAATCTTCTTTTCTCTTCGAAAATTCATTTATGATTTTCTGGCAATTTAGGGTATTCTTTAGGGTTAATTTTCTCAATTCGCCACCAAACAACCAACATAATTTTTTTTTTATAATTTAGTAAAAATGACAAGGATTCTATATACAAATTTACAGACAAATTTATCATGTGAAATATAACTATTTTTTTAGGTTTTTACAAGCGATATTTCTGTTAAAAAATTTGATATAATATCCTATCCCTGGTTTTTCACTATGACAAAAAAGACCATTTTGTATGTTCTAGAAGGTTGTTAATGTGTATAGATTCACTTACTTTTGTTTACAGATCATTTAAGCTCCAAGAATGATGAGAACAGTTAGTATTGGTCAAAACATGGTAGCTTAGCATATGTTTTAGTTATTGAAATAGTTTTTTTTTACTATTTTAGCAAATTTAAGGTTTTGTAGTACTGAAGTTATTATAGTAGTTTTTGTAAAAGTAGTGTTTTTATTTATGATACAATATAGCCAGAGTATTGCATCTGATTAAAACTATTATACTTTTTGTAGATTTATTACTACAACTTATTTAAACCTAGCAGTAATATGGATAGTTTAATTAACATCGAAATATACGAACTGTTCAAAAACCACAATTTCAAACTAAGCCTAACTTTGACGCTGTTGCTGATGAAGTGATAGACAAGCTTAAACTTTCAAAATCTAGCAAATCTAAAGTTAAATAAGATCTTGATAAGCTATTCAAAGAATACAAAACTATCCAAAAAAACAATAGAAAATTACATAGCACAGATAGAAATATAGTCGAGAAAATAGTTATTAAAAAGTCTTCATATTCTAAATTTTGTAAAAAACTTCCCTTAGATGAAGCTGCTCCAAGAACGCAACGGAGACGCCTACTTTCATTTACTAGCACAACAACTGAAATTGCCAGTGAAGAAGGCGTTACACCACCAAAAATGTATGCTTTAGGATTGAAATGTCAATACTTACATGACAAGGCTGCAGCTGATGTTGGAAGAAAGTTAATTCAGCAGGAGGTCAAAGTTAGCAATAAAATTAGCATGTCAACAGCACTTGCCATATTAATAGCTGGAAAAATGACTAAGAGAATGTATATTGATATTAGGCTGCTTCTTAAAAACGATGGTCATGACATCCTTCCAGCTTATGATAAACTTAACGAATATAGAAAGGAAAAAAGACTACCACTTGAAAAACTGCAAGATCCATACAAAGGTATTATAGTTGATTATAAGAAGCTTTAGAAAAGTCTACCTACCAGTTGTTAAAAACAATAAATCTATCAAAGCTAGAAAATTTAGAAGAAATACATTTAAAAGTTCATGATGGCTTAGATGCAAGTGGTGGTCATTCTATTTTCAACCAAAAAAATAATGCTCACACTAGTAACATTATTATGTACATGTTCTTAAATTCAAACTTAATTTCAAAGAAGTTTTAAGAACTTACTGTTTGACTTATATTTTCTAGTAAATTTAAAGTACTTTTTTTTAATCACAGGCTAAATTATTTTGTTTATTGCACTGTTTTGTAACGAATAAATGTTTTTATTGTTCAAAATGTTTACGGTTTTTTTTCTTTTGATAAACTAGTACAAATGTAACGTTATTAATAATACAAACTTTGATATAAACAGAACAGCCTTAAATAAAAAATAAACTGTATTTAGAGTATAGTTTCACCCGGCTTGATATTGAAAATTCATTCATATTTAAACTAAAATGGGAGTAAATGTGACTCTCTTGAGGTAGCCAATTATTATTTTCTCTTTTTTTAAGTTTCTTTCTTTAAAGTTTTATTAGAAATTAAAATTTTAACTATTTTTTAATTAAAAACAAACATTATTCATATTGTAACACTAAGTGTAACTTTAAATTGTATTATACTGCTTTTTATGACAGTTTTATGTCAATGGCCGCTTGATCCCCGTTTTCAGCCCACTGTGATATGTGGCTAAATTACCTATAATATAATCATAAAAAATATTTTTTGTATTTATATCATAAAGCTATCAGACAACTTTTCTTTGAAAAATAAAAATAAATTTTAACTTTAATTTTTCAAATAAAAACTATATTAACTTAAAAATCATTAAACTTACTACAAATTTTATTATGCAAAGTGCATTTTTTTTAAATATTAATATTTATTAAGTAAACTTATGGGTTGTCATTGCAGAAAACATTGTTGTTGAAGTAAAATACACATAAATTTTGTTTTACATTTTCTAGTTTTGTAGGTGAAATTTGTTATACTTTGAGGCTCGTCTGACTAATAAATAAATAAATGATGCAACTGTTTTTACTTTTTGTTTGCAATTATTTTAACTAAAATACTTTTAAATTAAAAAAAAAACCAAGGACCAAAATAATTAAAGCTTTAATAAATATATACGTAAAAAAGTTATGATTGTTAAAAGTTGTTTTTAAATGTAAAAAAGTTAACAGTTTGTTATACTTTAAAAGTAACACATATAGTTAAATTGTATAACCATTAGATTTGATATAGCGTTGTATTATCAATACATCCTAAAAAATGTTTCAAAAATCGCCACATCCATTTAGTATAAAAAAATCAACATGAACTTACAATTGAAAGTAATTTTAAGTTGACTTAAAGATGCTATTTAAGCTTATTATGCAGTTTTTAAATTTTAGGACGACGATAAGATAAATAGTTACTTTTTAGAGTATGTTTTGCTTTTGAAAAACTCAAAGTTGCCTAAAAGTTAAAATTTCATGCATAATATTTTGCAGCTATATATTGATAACACCTAAAATTTTAGATAAAAATGTCAAGCACAAATTAAATGTGCCACAAGATATGCAAGGTGGTCAGCTAAAACTATCACTTTGTATAGAAACAAGGGTTCAAAGTTAGATTGTCTACCCAGAAGTTTTCCTGTTTGGTTTTGCTGGCAAAGCTTTTGCACTAGAAATATATCCACGCTCACAAAAATTGGCTCAAAGAATACAGTTCAGATTCACAATGCTCATTTAGATAAAGATTGTACGGCCATTTCGTCTGCATCCGTCCAATGTTAATATAACTATTAGTTAATATTATTAAGCTATTTTTTTTAAACATTATGTTTCTAATAGTTTTGTAAAAGCGTGCATTACTTTAAGTTCATACAAGTTTTTTATTTTTTAAAAGATAAATTATAAACAAGGTACTATTCTAATTGCTTAAGTTATAATATTCGGCAAAAATTTTGAAGTATTCGAAAACATTTTTATTTTAAAGTAATTTAAGAATAACTTTTTATAGTATATCAACTAAAGTTTTCCGTAACTATGAGAAAAATAGTAATTCAATATGAAAAAATTTAATCAAAAATAAAATATGAAAATTAATTACCTAAAACTGCGTAAGATATGCTGTAAACGTTGTTTAAACAATCTTTTAGTCTTTTTATACACTTTTTTTTTTTTATAAAAATTTTGACAGAGTTTAAAATTGAAAACAGTGCTTACTCACTTATCCGCACTTCACTTATCCGGACAGTTTCAGTCGAGAAAAAAAAGTTAAAAAATTTTCAAGATTAAAAACAAACATTTTTGTGTGATATAAATATTTAAGCTTTCATGCTGTAAGAAAGTTTTAGGTGATTTTATAGGGTGTCTTGCCAAACGTGAACTTTTTTCTTTAAATGTACATCAGTTTTTACTGGTTCACTAAGCATCACTGAGCACAAAATATGCAGTTAAGTACTATTTTTCAAAGTTCAATTCAAACTAATTAAAACAATATGTAAACTAATAATTCAATTGAGAAACAAAAAAAAAAGGAGTAATAAAATATTGTTAATTTTTTAACTAACTAAAGAAATTATGAAAACAAAAAATTAAAAAGATAATAACTATAAAAAAAAATTAAATTTTTAGTTTAAACTTTAAATTGGAAAAACGATTATGTATAATGTATATGTCTTACAAAATAATAAAATTACTAAGTTTTCTATTTATTTTTCTGTGTTGTTTTAAGTAAAATTTCACTTATTTTTGAAATTATGAAAGAAGATTCTGAATATTAGGTAATAACTTATTTTGAATACTTTTGTTAGTTTTTTAAGTTAGGTTTAAATTAAAATACTTTAATTTGATTTTGTTAAAAACTGAATTGATTTATAAATAAACTTTTTAATCAATTATAATATTTTCACTTGGTAAATAAGAATAACCGAACCTAAAATTTATTTTGTAAATAGTTACTCGAATGATTAAAAAACAACTTAAATTGATTAATCTTAAAAGCATATACTTTTAATTTTTTACGATTATTTGTAAAGTAGATATTATTTAAAAGTAAATTTGTGTTAGATAGTACATTTTTAAGTTTTTGTTCAGTTTTTAGTTAACTTAAAACTACCTGACTAATAAATATATTAATCTAAATATACACTTAAAACTTATATTTTAAACAAAAAAGAATTTTAAGCATAAATACTTGAAATAATAAACAGATTTAGTATTTAAAAGGCTAGATATATACAAAGATCTGTTCAGACCTTAGTAGTTGTTATTAAAATTGTATGTTATTAGAAATATTTTTTCTAATGATAAATTCCTCACCTCGTTTTATCTTTGATTATGAAAATTAGATTCTTATAATTATTTAATACATATAATAGTTAAACCAAATGCTAAAAACTTATTATTTTTGAGCACTTTAATACAGACTACCAGTACTATAAAGACTACACATAGGTAAATTTTAATAAACACAATCTTATGATAAACTTAAATATTATGTTTTAATTTATTATATGAACGAAGTTGCATTTAACACAACTTAGTTTGTGTTTTCTGTAATTTATATCTTATAGTTACTTATATAACAAAAAATTAAACATTTAACCCAAAAGAGTAATCAAATGTATAGCTTTAAAAACAGTAAGTTGAGTAACAAAAACAAACTGAACTTTATTTGTCCTTAATCAAATATAAAATTTAATTTAAATTTTTTGGTTTACTCAACAGCTTCTTAATTTGCATGTGTTTAGGTTTGATGACAATTAGATACAAAGATTTAAAAAAAAACACTCAATGTCTTTACACTTGTATTCATTTAAGTTTTAGCAGTAACTCACAAAGAGAAAAGTCCGCTCTGCAGCATATACCCCTTACAATAAACTTCCCTAACTAATTATACCAATCTCAGCAACCAGTTTTTATTGGTGAGTAACTTCTAGTGAATTAATTAATTGATAATGACTTAAGTGTGAAAGATAGTAGTAAAAAATAAGTAATAAGATGAAAATAGAAATTATTTGAAGATTTTATACTAGTTTTAATAGTATTTCTTAGTTTAAGTTTATTATTTTTTATTTAAAAACAACAAAAATTGATTTATCACATATTTCTTGAAATAATAGTTGTGTATGAAGTGTAACCGCAATAAATAATTATGTTATCAAAGAGCAAAATTTATTAAATTTATAAACGCAAAACTAGCCTAACTCCAGAAGTCACGATGTCCGAGTGGTCTAGTGCTTCTGACAGTATATTTCTAATTTTACGGTCAATGGGTTCGAAACCGGGTCAACAGACCACTTTTACCATAGTTTTCTCAAAAAATTTATTTATTTTTTTACTTATGGTTACAAAATAATGTTGATTGTGTGTTTCTAACTGTATGACTGTTTGAAAAAGTTTTTTTTAATTAGTTAAAAAACTATTTACAACAAATAAATTAGCTTCAACCACAGAAAACGGACACTAAAAACAAATTCTAAAATAAAATATTTCTATTCAACGACTTTGTCCCCTCATATCTCAAACTTAAGTCAACCTATCTTGTGATTCAAAAAAATAAAAACTATCCTGCATTTTTATATTTTGTTATTATTACCCAAGTGCACTTTGGTTTGAAGTTTACAAAACTAATCACATAAAGACAATTAAGACTAATCTTATTAAGTCTTAATATAGAGTAGTTTGGTAAACTTCGTAACGGCAGTGACCAACGGGATGGAAATGATTGCACCAATTATTTATGAAAATGTAACTTTAAGTCAAAAATCAAAAAAATTAGTACTATCAAGTTTTCACACTTTATAATAAGATTAATAATTATCTTATTATAGACACCGCCATCCTGAGTTTTCTGAGTTTAAACCCGAAAAATAAAAAAATTAACCAAACACAGCAACTCTGAGTTTAAAGCCAAAAAACTAATCTTTTAAATTAAAAAACTAAATAAACACAGCAACCCTGACTTTAAAGCCAAAAAACTAATTTTTTTAATTAAAAAGCTAAACAAACACAGCAACCCTGAGTTTAAACCAAAAAAAAATCTCCCTTTAAAATAAAAAACTCACCAGACTTAGTTTATGCATAATTGAAAAAAAAGAAAGAAGTAAGTGATTGAAAAATGAGCAAAAGTACATCAGTATTAGCGTTTTACCATGCAACCAAAATTGTTACCGTGATTTAAGCTAAACTACATCACCTGCAGTTTTACCTCATTAAAAAAGCTCTCTTAAATAATTAAGTAAAAAAAAAAGATATCATTTCTTAGAAGACCTAGTCTTTCTATTCACATTGCAGGGTTTATGAGCTGTGAATGCTGATATAGGATACAAACAAACTAATTAAATAATTACTACTAAAACTAATAAGACTTTTTTACTTTGTTGAAGAAAAAACTGGTATAATTTTAAAACATTTTGGAAAAAAAATTCTACAATAATTGCAAATAAAAATTTGGGTTATTTTAAATTTTCAAAAAAAAATATCTAGGCTATTATTTTTAATCAACGCTTAAAAAAAATACATCATACTATTAACACACCTTTTTACAAGTCAATTTTATTTTAATAAAATTGTGTCCTAGCTAGCAATTGCTTTTCACAGTCTTTAAAATTCAAATTAAAAAAAAAGGTACAATGAAAATAAGTTCAAAAGGTTTTTTATATTAAAAAAGCAAAAAAAAACTACTGCATTATAAAAAAATTTGTTCTACAGTTTTTGAACAATAGTTCTTAACTTTTTTTTTTCAATTCTTTTTCTCAAAACAGTAAAACCACCTATTTTTACCTTAGGATTACAAAATATTGTTGATTGTGTGTTCGTAATTTTATGACTTTTGAACAAAGTTTAGTGTTTTGGGAATGAGTAAATATTTCATAAAAATAGTGAAATATATTTATTTCCAAACTATAAGGTAAAACACAAATTATTTTTATATTACTTTGAATAGTTTACAATATTTTCAACTTCAAAATTTTTTCAACTTTGTTTGTTTTGGTTGTTATTACTGTATTTCTAAAACAATAATACTTTGTGTTCAGTAAACCATTAAACCTGCAATAAAAACTGGTACATATTTAAAGGAAAAAAAGTTCACGTTTGGCAAGACACCCAATTTTATAAGTTCTAAAATTCAGTTCATTATTATGACGTAATAATACTACTTAAGCTTACATTCAAACTTTGTTCAAAACTAGTTTAGTTATCAAAACCCTTTGTATGTAAAGTAAATCAGTTTTACAAATTTGTTCAACAATTCTTTTTTAAATATGACTTAAATTTCTTTATTTAAACTTTTAAGGTTTTTTTGATAGTTGATTTAATTCAAGGTTTTTTATAAAATGAATGTATAATAGTTCTTTTATGTTTGATTACTAATTCAAACTAAATTATAAAAGTTTTTACACTTTTTGTTGAAGATGAGGTGCATGACATTTTTTTTATTTTCATTTGTAAGTTATATAAGTTTAAAACACTAAATAAACCATGTTGTAAAAAGAAAACAAGTAGCACTAACCATTGAAAATAAACTAAAAGTTTGTTAAATGGTAAAAGCAATGTGCCAAAGTTTTTTATTATAGAGGTTGACTTTGTTGAAAACTGAAAAAAAGTTGAAACAGAAAAAGAGGAGCTGAGTTTTTATTATTTATTATGCATTGCAGAATACACTGCAGTTATATTATTTTGTGAAAAAAAAAATTTTTTGTACTAATCCGGAAAAATGCTTATCCGGACATGTTTACAGAAAAATCTTGCCCAATATGTCCGGATAAGTGAATAAGGTACTAGTTTTTTATTCTCATTTTTACTGTAATTATTGCGGTAGTCATAAAACTTATAGTCATCTTTAAAACGTATGTTACAGGACTTAGTATATAAAAATATAACATCCAAAATATCTTATTTGTTAGTATAAAGAACTTTTTTTTTTCATGTAAACTTTAAAAACATATTACTAATTAAGTATAGGTCTATTAAAATTTTATGAACTTGATTTTTACATGTTTATTTCAGTTACTTGTTTGTTTAGTATTTATATAAAACAGTTTAAATTTGAGTCAAAATTATAATTTTTAATCAAAAATTTTCAATTAAACCACACACCAATTTTAAATTCCTGGTCTTTTTTAATCAAAAAAATTTATTAAGTAAGTCGTATTACAGTAAGCCTAAGTTTTTACTTGAGTAAAAACAATCTAAAAAAAAGTATAAGATGTAACTTAAAAAACAAAAACAGGAAAGTTATTAAAAACTTTGTTTCAAGTTAAGTTATACAATTAGTTTTTATTAAGCATACATAAAAAAGGCATTTATAGATAAATATTACTTAATCTGACTCATGGCCTACGTTTTATATCTAATACCAGTCAACGTAAACGTAATTAGTTGCTTGTTCTAAATGGCTTTTATTTTATTAATTTCAAAATATGTTGAAAGTAATTTATGTTTGTTTATTTGGTTTAGGTTTTTGTGACTTACTACAAAGAAACAACACTTACAGTATCAACCAGTGTACCTTGCAAGTAAGCAGTACCAATTGCACAGACAGCATCGGTAGCGAGTGCTGCAACCACGGATTTTGCTGCAAAGATGCGGGAGAAAACGAGAACAAAAATAATTGCAGTGATCCAGACGTTTGCTGCCCATCACATTTGCACTGCTATTCTCACATCGAAGATGATAACAGGATCACTGTCGGAGTTGTCGCCCAATACTTTGCTTACGTAGTCCCTGTAATTTTACTACTTGGGTTCGCTTGTAATTACAAACGTTTCACTAAAAAAAGGCAGGTAAGTTTGCAGAGAACAGTGTTTCAGAATCAGAACTACCAGACTACACAGATTCCGCAAGCCAGCGCAGGAAGCAATATTGTTGAAAATAGTAATTACCCGACGTATTTACAAGGTCCAAGCAGCTACAACAACTTGCCACAGCCAACAGTTTTTGGAGTAAGTAACAGTGGATATGCTTACCCAAACCAACAATATCCTAGATACTAACTAGGTCAGCAAAAAATGACTTTAATCATTTTAAACACTAAATATTTTGCTAACGATCTTAACCTTGTCAGTTTTTATCTGTTTGTAAATTATTTAGGCGTATACTAATTTTCATTTTTCACAATAGTTAAACAATTAACTTTTTTTTAAGTAAATTTAAAAATTTACTATTTGCAAAATTTTAAATTTTGATTTTTTGAATTAATAACAATTTAAACTCGTTTTACACCATCAAAAGTAGTTTGTAAAATATTAATTAATTAAAAAAGTTTTTTTGCAGATAACTCAATTAATTTTAAGATTTGTTGTTTTTTCAATATCTATACTAATTAAAAAACTTATGTTAAACTGGTTGACTCTAGTCATTATTTTCGCAAATAACTCATTATGCCTAAACAAAGCTGTCAGTAACACAAAAAAAAACTCATGCACCAAATTCATCAGCAGTGGAAACTGCATGGAACTCGAGTCTCAAAACTTCTGCTGCTTGCCAATAAAAATACCTGAAGAGAATTGCAATGCTTGCGAAACGGAAAGTTTCTGCTGTCCGGAACACCACTGTTGTTTTCGAAATCAAACAAAGCTCTTAAGTAGAAAAAGTTTGAACGAAACCAGCGTTGAAGGGGAGTCCCCTTTCCAATGGCAGCACTACTACGAGGTCTTCATCGTCCTGGCAATTCTCTTTGCCGTGTGCATCTGTTGCTTGAAGAATCAGAAAGCCGTCTTGCCGTCCGTACCTTACCAGAGGCACCACGGGAGAGATTTCGAAGGAACTCCGAGGAGGGAAGAACAGCGTAATCAGGTTCTGGAAAACGATTCTCCTCCTTTGTATGATGACGTCATAAAAAACTTGTCTTCTTTTCCTACATACCCTGTTGATGACGTTTAGTTTTTTATAAATTATTTTTTTTACTATAGAGATGTAAGTTTGACGCCCTATAAATGGAAAAACAAAATTCAGTTTGAAGCACTATAAATAATAGCTACTCGTGTTTTTGGCTTAAGCATTTTAAAAATTTATAAAATTACTATATTTAACAATTATAATTAAGAAACATTTATTTTATTACTTTAAGTTTGAACGAACCTGTAATTTTAAGTATATTTGCAAAGCTATAGTTTCACAGTAATAGTACTCGTCAAGTACTGGTAGTACAAGTACTACAAAACTATAGCTTTGCAAATAAACTTAAAATAACTGAACTGTTTATCCGAAGATCTTTAGATATTTTAAAAACGAGCAAAGTTATATTAACTTAATTTTAAGTAACTTTGAATATTACTTAAAAATGTTTTTCATAAATACTAATCAAGAGTTTGGTGATTTGTAATAAAGTTTATGGTTAGTTTAAAATGTTGCCTCATAAAAACAATTGTAAAACTCTTTGTTTTGGTTTTGTAATCTTTTTTTTCAATTTTAAAAATTCATTCATCGTATTTTTTACTGAATTTCGTTAACAAGCTTTTGTATTTAATAATTTGCTATGACTGCAAACTTTAGCGTAAAACCTAGCTATGACTCATTATTTACTCACTTATTTTAACACATTACGTGTTTGCATTTCATACATACCTTGTTATGCTTTTTTATTAACTTTTAACTTTGTAATAGAACTCATTTGTAAAAAGCTATTGTTTGAATCATGGACGCAGCTTTTTTATTTTTATCAGCGGTTACATCATTGACTTTTGTTAGCGGGCAGTCAACATCAAAGCCATCGAAAACTAGTCGACTTTCTTGTCCTAACAACATAAGCGTGTCTGGCGAGTGTATATCTGTCGAATTAGAAGAACATAAGTGTTGCAGTGACCGGTTTTGCTGCTTTAGAAGCTTAGCCAACTCAACCAATTGCTTTGTTTGCGAGGATGCAAGCAAGTGCTGCCCTGAAAACTTTTGCTGCTCGGGAAGACCATCGGATTCGCAGAAAGGGTTCGGTTTTGAATGGTACCACGGGGTGGGAATAGTCATTGCAGCTTGTATATTCTACAAATTATGCTGCCCAAACGAAGAGCAAAGAAGGAGGCAAGCGGCGGCGAGAACCGCAAGAGTGGCAGCTCAGAACCCAACAAGACCATCTGCTACCTCTCCAGCTCCTCCAACTCAAACATCTCCGGCTCCATCAGCTCCTCCTCCGGCGCAAAACGTTTCTCAGCCTCCTCCGCAGAGAAGCGTTACTTTTGATCTGCCGCCGGATTACACCAACTTTGGAAGTTCGCCTCCTCCCAGCTACGGGTTCAACTTGCCTCCTCCGATATTCAATGTGCCAGAAGACCTGCCTCCGCCGCCTGCATACCCTGGGAAGTAGAACAAGTTGTTTTTTGTGGTTTAATATTAATATATATTTAATGATGATAAGTTGTTTTAGAGCATTAGTTTTCTTGCATACATATTAAACTGCTATTAACATTTTGTGATTGGTCAATTAAGGAGTTTTTCTAAATGGTTTATTTAGAAAAATTGACTTAGATAATAGTTTTTTATTAGTTAGATGTTTTTTTTTTGTTATAAAAAACTATTTTTGTATAATTTTAAGCTTACTAGTTACTTAATTAAAGCTCTTATAATATTTTTTGCACACTTTTTAGATAAATTTTATACTTGTTCATTTTAATATTGTAATTTTCTTAAAATCAAACAATTCAAAGTTCTCAGCTTAGTTAGCTTTAATAAGATTCTGATATGTCTTTTATTTTTACAGTTTATTATAAACAAACTAATGTTTCACTCTTATATTGGAATATAAGAGGTCATCAGTTGTTAAAATAAATATAATTCAAATATAATCTAAAGTTGTATTTGATTAAAACTTATTTGTAATAGCTGATGATATTTTATACCCCAGTATAAGAGTGAAACATTGTTTAGTTCATAGTTATTTAATTTAACTTGAAAAGACTTAAATTTTGATCAAACTATTTTAAGTCAAAAACGTACAAAAAATATTTGTTAAACTCAAATATTTTTAATCAAATTACAATCATAAATTTGAATTTTCAAAGCTAATGTATAAAATGTTTTAAATTTTTTGTTTTTAATTTATGTTTTTTTACTTTTCACTAAGCACAAATTTTTACTTTTTTTCTTTTATGTTTTGAATAAAGTAAAAACTTAACGTAAGCTCATGCAAGTACACGTCATACGCTTAAATATAACTAAATAAAGCCTTATAATTGTTTTACGATTAAATAAGTGCAACACTTTTTAGCATTGTTGAGCATATACTTTGAAAATTTTTTCAACACTTTTCAGTAAAAACTCAAACAACTTAAAAAAAAAATAGTTTTAAGAGTCACTGATATACTTTTTTAAATTAATTATCTAATTAATAAATGGATTTGTGTTTTATTTAATCATTTGTTAGCTACATCTAAACTAAAAATTTATTGTATATCTATCTCTATTTGTAAGTATTTTTTAGCATGATTAAAGATATTCTAGATAAATAAAATACATTTTAAAAGTTTTTTGTTTAAAGTTGAGACAGTTTTTAAATGGTTTTTACTATAAACAGTGTTTATTGAACGTTTTTAGGAATAAATGTAGTTTAAAAAACTCATATTTTCCCAAGTTTAAAAAAAATAAAACGTGTTTGATTTTTTAATATATTGTCATAGCTTTAAATGATTGAGCTCGTAAACTAATATTTCCAAGCGAAACTTTTAGTACTTTGTGCTTTTAAATTTATAAACACTAAGTTTAGCCATTTAAGATTAAGTGAATCATATTAATGAAAAAACAACAGTACTTACTACTTACTCTCCCCTCTTTAAGGATAAACGTTGTGCAATATTAGTCAATAAAAAAAAATTTAGTAAAGATCTTTTTTGCTTTTAAGTATGTAGCTGCAAAATAATTTAAATATACATGTTTGATGCATTACTTAAATAGTTAAGAATATAATACTAATGATCTATTTAATTTTGTTGATTGTAAAATATGTAGTGCACAACAATATTAGTTTTTTATTTGGTAAACGTCTTTTAATGTCTTTATTAAAACTAGTTTTTTTAAAACTAAACAAAAAATTAGTATTTTGTTAAAGCAACAACATTACACTGAGTTGCTTTTAAATAGCTAGTCAATAACAGAACTCTGCGTCTAATGATGCTCTTACCATTTGTACAATTAAGTTTAGCTCAAATAAATAAAATAGTTTTTATATAATTTAGTTTTATTAGTAAATACTTTAAGCCATTTTCAAAAAATTATTACGTTGTTCCAGAAAGAATTTAACATTTCTTCCAAACTGTTCGTATTCTGATAATTCTGTTAGAATCCGTGATAAATTTCATAGTATTTGGTGTTGTTTTTTGAGTTATGTAAGCCATGGAACTGTTTTTAGTATGAAATAGCGCAAATTAAATGACTACTTTAAGGAGAACACTTTATGAACTTTTTTTGAAATACTAAGGTCAAATACTAAGGTCAAGCAGAGACCTTTATTTATTAACTACTACACCTAATATAAAAGTCTGTCATGCCCTAATTTAAACATTTATAGAAGGGCTCGTGCAACTTAAACTATTTTTTTTTAATTGAACTTGGTAATTCCAAAAAAATAATTCCTTTTACTTTGCTTCTGATTAATTCTATTAATTCTGTCATAAAAAGTAATAAACGTCAAACAAGATATAAAGTTTCTATCTGTTAAACCATAAAAAAATATTTTATACTCAAGTACATTAAGCAATAAACTCTGTTTTTTATTGCTTATTAGACATAAAAAGAAAGTTTTAAAACAGAATGACACTAACAAATTCTTTAATAGAGGTTTTTTTTTGTTGGATATGACATGTTTCAACGTCGAATGAATACTGTCTGCGCTATATTACAATATCTAATAACTAGATAAAAAAACTCAATACTAAATTTTGTCTATGAAGGTTCAAGAAAACCAATTAAAGTATTTTAAATGCCAATTGAAAACGTTTTCAACATTTTTTTTTTGCTGATTTTTATATATTTAGTTTAACTTCAAGTCACTATTACTGTGATTTGTTATGCAACGTTGGACTCAGGCATCAATAACTAAGCTAATTAAAGAGACAGCACATAATAAGAAAAGATAATACATTAGTATAAATTAAAGTACGAAAATCACAAATCATAGGTTTTTATTGCATTTAATTTGAAACAAAACTTAAATATATAAAAACAAGTATTACATTTTAGGGCAAATAGAAATTGTAAAACACTATTAAAACCTAAAATTAATTTATTTAAAACAAAATTTTGAAACAAATAAACCGATAAAAAATTGATAAACGATTAAATACTTAGGCGTAGGGAATAAAAAAAGTTAATAGTTATTATATTTTAGCGTAATTAATTGAAATAAAGATAAGTTTTTTATTAAGTATGTTTTTGTTATTACTTTTTTTATCGAATATTACTAAGAACTATTCTACTTAGACTATTCTTTTAATTTTAAAAGGAAAATTCTGTACCTTCTCATATCCTGTAATATATAGTTTCTCAAAATCATTGTTCATTTTAAAAAAATACTGATGGCTATTTTGAAACCATTTCAATAATGATTTATGTTTTGACTGTTGAAAGCTTGAGTATGAGTTTTATCATACTAAACTAATACGAGTTAAAATAAGTAGACTAGTTAGTCAAGTTTTTCTTCAAGTGACTAACTTATAATTATTAAAGAACGTTTACACAAAAGTTATTGGAATTTCAACTTAATAAATCATATCTAAATAAATTTATTTTAGGGTTATTTTAGCATTGTTTATCTATTAATCTATGCTTTTAATGAGTTCGTAAAAAATTTCGTAAAAATCTATCAACTGAAGAATCTGAGGTCTATCTTGATTTTTTTTTACCATTTTTATGTTGGAATTCAAATGTAAAAAAATTCACGTTTCTTACATATAAGTTGACAAACTAATAAGATTAGTTGTAGGTAAAATAACACTAGTTTATAAAATGCTGTTTCGTTTATACCAATTTTGTTTATCTTTTATTTCGCGTTTTACATAACTCAACCATCTTTTAAGGTTTCACAATTAGTTATAAGTATGTTAAAAACTAACTAGTTTAATTAATTAGTTCGAAAACGAACTACTTTAAAGTAATTTTTAAAAGCGATAATTTAAAACTTTAAACATTTTATCACTGGAAAAATTTTGTGTGAGTATCATTGCTACTATTAAAATTGTTTTAACATTAAATAAAAATTCGATTTTGTTAAAGCTTAGTACGTACTTTCTAAGACATCAAAAAAAAAAACTTTATTTATTTTCTAAAGTAAAATAATAATTTAATCTTGAAAGTAAAAAAAATAAGGTTTTTTTCTTAAAGTTTATATATTTAAAACTAAGAAAATTTAATAAAACATTTTAATCATAATAATTTACCAGGCTTTTTATGAAATTATTAACATAGGACTCGAAGCTAAATACAAACTAAAAAACTTTTACTTTTTTTTTTTTTTTTTTTTAGAACTATCAGTTTTATTCATTAGGTTATATAATGGTTTAAAAGAAAATGTATTTAATATTGCACACAAGTTTGCAACAGGAACACAAATTTTTATTTTGTTTTAACTTAAGTATATTTACAAAAGGCGCATATTGTTAAACTTTAGTATCATATTTTTATAATGTACAAGTTGTTCAATTACTCTGCAGATTGTTTGCAAACTTGAAAGCAAACAAAAGTTAGACATTAAAAATGATGTGCAGCCAGTTCATAAAATGTTTTGATCAGAACTACAATTGAAATTTGATACATTCTCAAAACACTAAAAATGGATGAAGTTAAGAATCAGTTTGGAGTCGTTGATTTTATTGTGTTTTTTGGTTTGTTAAAGCTTTAATTATGTTAATGTTTTTCAAGATAACAAATCTTTTCTAATTTACAATTTTGTGTTACAATAAAAATTCTTAAATTTTATATAGATAAGTCAATTGTAAAAAGGAAGATTTTTAGTTTGTTTTATATGCTAAAAAAATATCTTTTTAGGAATGTTTATAGTAGCATCAGGGATTGGGATATACTATGCATACAAAGACAGAAAAAAGAAAGATACAGACAATTACTACTTTGGTGGAAGTGAGCTATCTCCTGTAAGTCTTAATAAGCTTGTATTGTAAGCTATTATTTTTGTTGACTTTTTTTTGAAAAGTTGAAAACCTTTAACATTTTTTGCAATCGTTGATATTTTTCTTGGTACGTAATCGAGATTAAATATTTTGCTACTTAATTTAAGAAAAAAATGAACAAAAATTGGGATTGATTTAAGAAACTAACGAAGAATGAATGTTTATATATATGGGTTTTATAGGTTGTTATACTTTTATAATTTAACGTTTGAGAAAAATTATTTTTATTTGTTTCATTTCAGATGTATCTAAAATTTTAAAGCTTTTGATATTTTTTTACCTTTTATAATGTTTATTATACTAAAATATTTAACTTTACAAATACTTCAGTTTTTTATTCTTTTTTACTTTTTTTACTATTTTAAAACTTAATTATAGCCATACTATATTTAAATTGTACCTATTAATTGTATTTATGCATACTTCAGTAGTTCGTTTTAAAGCTAGTACGTAGTCTTTAATTTTGAACAATTTATAAATCAAAAAGTATACTAATCACGTTAACATAAACACTTAGTCCTTAAGAATATACACCTTGATTGGTGTATTAAGCTTTATTAAAGTAATTTTATAATTTGCATGTGAAATTAACAAACATTGCTATATGAAATAGATACTGATTAGAGTTTAGATATTTATACAATAAAATTAAAGCTTTTTTTTGAAGTTTACTTTCCGAATGACTAGATTAGCAATTTATCTAAACTAAACGTTTAAATCGTTAAAATAATCAATAATTTTAAAAAATTACAGAAACAGTACTTATGTATATGGAGCTTTAAACAATCTAATATCAAAGTTTTGGTGTAACTTTAAAAAAAAACTTTTATAAGGTAATTAAAATAGTCCGTTTTAATAAAAGCATCATAAAATGAACTTTGAAATATTAATCACATTTTTACTTTTTCAGTTATAAAACATTTTATCGGTATTGTGAAAAACTGTTTACCACAGCAGTACATTGTAATTTTTTTTACTAATTTTTATATATTTTTAGTGTACAATTTAAATACTTATAAACTTTTTCAGCAGTAAAAAATGTATTGAAAAGTTATGCTTTACAAGTTTTTTTAACTTAAATTTACCATAGAAAACAAGAGCTATTCTTTATTTTAGTAAAAAATTTTATTAAAGCAATTTTTGAAATATACATTTCACTTGTGTTTCCAAGTGTTAAGGTCGAAATTTCTCTGTTTAAAGTTATAAACTTGTATATATAAATTTATCACAACATACATAATAATCTTCAAAATGTACTATAAAGAAATATAATACCATAATTTTTACAAGAATATTATGTAAACTTTACAAACAATGTAAAGTTTTAATCTGTAAATTTATCATTTTAACCGCAACAAAGTTTGTATTTGTCTTTTTATTACGTGTTTGTAATGAATATTATAAAAAGTAAACATACACTTGTAAACTTTAACAAAGCATTTTTGTAACTTTTATGTTTGCATAAAATTTTTAAATGTTTATTTTCATATACAGGTTGCTTTGGGTTTGTCAATAGCTGTTTCGTTCATCTCTGCAATGACAATAATAGCATTTCCTACTCAAACTTACAAATACGGCATGATAATAATGTGGTACCCAGTATCGACTTGTTTTTCTAAATTGATTGCTTGTATTTACTACATACCTCTAGTCCACCGGCTAAAGCTTCTTTCAATCTATGAAGTTTGTTTTTTGTTGGAGTTTCAAAAGTATAAAATATTTAAACTATCTTAATGTGCAAATTTAGATATAAAAATGACCAAAAAGTTAAAGCGACCAGTTCTAGCTGTAAACTATAGTTTTTTTTTATAAATTTTATCAGTAATCATTTAGCTAAGAAGTAAGTATAATGATCTGTTGATTTAAAAAAAACATGAATATAACTATGATTAGTAAAAATATAAACTTCAGTATTATAAAACTAGTCGTTGAAATGTTCTAAAGTAGAGAAAATATTGATAGACATATACCTTATTGTTCGTCACTGTTATTGTTTTACATTTTTTACAGTTTTTTATCAAAAACATTTTTTTTTCAAGTACTGTTTTATTTAAATGATGGTATTTGAGGTTTAACTGGAAATCGTATAACCAAAATCTAAATGAACTATTGAGGTTTTTAGCTAGGTAATAAATAACTTTAATTCATTAACTTTGAATCATCAGTCAAATAATACAGAGTTAAAAGAGCTTGAAAATTGAAAAAATTTGATTAATCCAAGTACTTCAATTAATTTTAATTACATTCGGAAAATTAACACTAAAAAAAAGAATTAATTATACACTTAATTTTAAACTACCATAGTTTTAAAAACATTATAGTTTAAACCAATAACTTTTAAAATAGTTATGCTTAATAAATTTATCTATCTAAAATTATAGTATAAAATATTACAAAAATTTTTAGGCTTATTTCATACATTAATTTCAAAGAAAGTTAAAGTTTTTTTTAAACAACAAAACTAATAATTTTATTAAAATCATTGAGATTAAAAACACAACTTATAGTAACTTATTTATGTTCAAGAGTATTAAAACAGAATTATTTAAAGTAATTGTGTTTTAGTATTATCTTTTTTTAATTCTTAAAACTATCTACAGTATCTTGAACTGCGATTCAACAGTCTTTTACGAAAAATTGCCAGCCTCTTAGCTATACTTAGCTGGGTTAGTTCTAACAGGATGTATTCAAAGTAGTTGATAATGAAAATTTATAGTTAAGAAAGAATATCATCACATGATTTAAGACATGTATAAGTATTTTTATTCAGTGTTTTTGCTACTCTCAAACTTAAATTAGCTTGTTTCAATCAGATTTTTTACATGGCGACTGTAATGTACATACCAGCTTTAGCCTTGAGCGCCGTGACACCGCTCAAATTGAACGTTTCAATTTTTATCACCGGAGTTGTTTGCACCTTCTACACAACATTGGTTAGATTATAAACTGTTATAACCTGTCCTGGACAAGACATTAGAGGTATCCGTGGTGTGCAACTCGATGACCGAAAGGTTCTCGTGCACCAGGTCCTCGACCAAATATTTTGAGCGTCTCTTTTATTGTTCAATAAATTTTAACATATCAAAGGCTATGTAACAATTTTAAGCTTCTCAAATTATCATCCTATTATGTAAACTGTAATTTGTAATTATTTTGTGAAGACGGTTTTGAAAGTACTTTAAGGAGTGTTAATGAGTTTAAAATTAAAGCTATGATTTTTTTTTGAAGTATAATCTCTAACATGTAGCTAACTTCAAAAGGCATGCACTAAATAAATAAACAATAACCAATAAAATGCAGGGAGGAATGAAGGCTGTTGTGTGGACGGACGCGTTCCAAGCCGTGATCATGTTCGCCGGACAGCTGGTGGCTTTTGCCATGAGCTGGCACCTCATCGGGGGTTACGGGCCTCTGATGGAGGGAATGAAGCGAGGAAACCGCAACAACCTATTCGAGTAAGCTCCGCTAAAACTAATTTTTCTTTTTTTTTTTATTAGTAATAACATCATAACATTTAAGTTTCTCAAATCGTCCTTCTGGTATGATAAACTTTATTTGCTTGCTTATGACGCATTTTAAAGTACTTCAGGCAATAGTATTGAGTTTAAAACAAAAACTTTGTAGATTTTTTTGAAGTATACTTATGTATATATATACTAATTTTGAATAATAAATCTTTTTTGTTTGTAGCATGACGTTTGACCTTACCAAGACGTACACTTTCTGGTCGGCATGCGTGAGCTTGTCGTTCACATTCATCAACACGGCTTGCATCAACCAGTCTATTGTGCAGCGTTACTTGTCTTGCAAGAATGTGAGGGACGCTAGAATGTGAGTCATGTTTGCTTAGTTAAAAAAAATACTTTTTTTTAATATCCTGCTTAAAGATGTAAATTTATTAACACTAGTAGAGCCTGGTAAAAAAAACTCTTTATTACATACATTATCAATTTTAAATTGATAACTTAATTTGAACAGAGTTTGAAAACAGCATGCAGAGGTACTAAGTTAAGTTTTTTTTATAAAAAATTTGTAAACTGCTATCTATCAAGTGTGTTTTGAATACAGAGCGTGCCTTACAGCAATAATACCCACAATCATCATAATGTGGATAAGCATTCTCACCGGTGGCATCATGTATGTTTACTACGAAGGTTGCGACCCGGTGCTCAATGGGGAGATTGAAAAATACGACCAGATGCTGCCCTACATGGTGGTGGACATATTTAAGGACTTACCGGGAATGGCAGGGTTGTTTGTAAGTGCGGCGTTCAGCGGAACACTAAGGTAATTGTTTTTTATTACGGATACTAAAACTACAATATTTTTACATGATATAGTTTTATTTATTTAAAGTAAAATGTAATTAATTTCAACACTTTTATTGCTTTTTTTTTGGTTAAACTTATCAAAGTTGGAGACTCTTTACAAAAAATTTTTCTAAGATTATTCTTTTATGTTGCAAATATATATATATGTATGTACAAGCTTATATTTTACTAAATTAAACTTTACAAAAAAATGACAAAACTTTTTCCTTAAAAAAATAAAGTTTTTTTTTATAATTTGTTAATTAAACTTTTATAGTTGTTTAGTAAAAAGTATAGATTTAATACTTCAAAAATAAAATGTGGTAAAAAAAAATTGGAAATGTTTAATTTTTATTAATCTCCTTGAATTCAAGTTGAGAACATTGTTGCGATTAAAATAAGCCAAAAAATATTAAGTAAAAAGTGTCAATTATTAATATTTTATTTCAGTACTGTTTCGTCGGGAATAAACTCGTTAGCAATGTTGGTTCTCGAAGATTATGTAAAACCTTGGAAGCCTAGAATGACAGAAAAACAAAAAATCAGATTTAGCCAAGTAGCAGGTAAAATGTTTTTAACTTTAATGAATACATTAGATCTTTTTTTTTTTAAGTAAACTAAACTAAAGTTTTTGTTGTTTACTTTTTGCATTATTGAATTTTTCCTGCTAAAACTATAAACTAGTGTTTGGAACCAAGTTTATTTTATTAACTTTATATATTAGTTATTAACGATGTATTGTTTATTTTATTAAATCTTAAAAAGATCAAAACGTATCAAGCTCGTTGAAATATAATGGAACAATTTTTCAAAATAATTAATTGTTTTCAACTCACAACATTACCTGTACTAGTTTAGTTGAATTAACACACGAAAACGCCACAAGTTTTAATAAACTGAATACGCAATTGTTGCTATCTTACGGTACTTTTATTTTATATATTTTCTACTCTTATAAACGCATTGTTTGCGATAAGTTTTATGTATTTTAGCTAAAAATTAAACACATTTAAACTATAAAAGCATATCAAGCTTGAAGAAAATAGCTTGTATAAAGTAATCGTTTGTATACTGAAAAATGTATTTCAAATGCAATTAAATTTTAAATGCAATTCTAAATATAATTCTTAGGTATAATCTCTAAATAATCAAATTTAGTTTTTAATTTTTCATTTAAAATAACTATATTTCAAAAAGAGTCTTAAAAATAGTTACTGATCCTGTAATTTTTTGACAGTTATATCTTAAGTTTGAGAGAGCAGTTTTCAAAGTTCGGTTTTTCTGTTTACTGCACACAAAAATTATACTCTTTTAGATAGCTTAATAGTTTGTAACTTAAAATTTAAATCGCTTTTAAAACCTTAAAAACGGTTCTTACATTTTTCGTTACATTGTAATAACAATTTTTAAAGTTCGCAAATAAAAAAGAACAGAAAACAACTCTTTTCGTAGCAGTAAGAATTTTTTTTTACTAAGCATAAAGTTTCGATATTGCAACTTACATCTTAAAAAATTTCAATAGGACCAATATGCCACCATCTTGCAAATTATTTAGAATTGTTTTTTTTTTTTTTTTTCTCAACAACCTGATGATACATTTTTAATAAAAACTAAAATAAAGTAAAAATCTGTGCAAATGTATAAAATAATATTTTTTGTTTGAGTAATTATTTTTTGAGAAATGTCTTAATTTTTTTTTTATAACAGTTGTTCTGTTTGGAGTAATAAACACATTGTTAGCATTTACAATTCAGCTGTTTGACTATACCATTGTTGAAATAGGCTTTGCTCTATTTGGCTCTCTTTCAGGTCCTGTTTTAGGAGTTTACACTCTAGGAATATTTGTACCTTGGTGCTCAGCATTAGTTAGTTTATAATATTTTTTAGTGTCTATATTACAAAATAAATTTTTAATTTTTACAAAGTTCTTAAAATGTTACAGTACTTTTAATTCTATAGATAATATTACTTTTACAACATATTTTCTATATTAGAAGCAAACACTTTTTATATTTTTGATTTGACAAATGAATTTAAGGTTTTAATGAAATTACTTTTCTGAATAGTGCTGTTTTCTCGTTTTTTACTTATAATTTGAACTAGTTAAACTAACTTTTTTTTAAGTTTAGTCCAGAGGTCGGCAGCGTTTTATAAATTTCGTGCAAATTTTATTAGAAAAGTTGCTCTTGGGCCTCACTTCATTAAAAAAAATCTTTGTGGTTATCAATAGTTCTAAAAAAACTAATAATAAATATATAAAACTTAACAAAAACGCTTTAGTATTAACCAATTGTTAAGCTAAGAGCCTAAATATAGGTTTTTACTGTAAAAACTTTTATTTTTTATGTTTAAAAAAATACTTTTTATCTAAAAATTACCTCACGGGCCGAAAATTTTGACTTTGAGGGCCGCATTTGGTTCGCGGGACGCAGTTTTGTGATCCCCTTACTAGTCTCAAACTTTAAAACTAATATTGTTTAACTAAAAATTCTGCATGTTAAAACTGCTTTAGGGCGCATTGGTTGGACAAGTTGTAGCGTCAGTATTTGGCTTGTGGGTGAGTTTTTCAGCATTTTTCTTACATCCAGTGCACACTCCTTCTGGTACAGTTCCGCTAACAGCAGATAACTGCACGAATATCATACAGACCAACTTCACAAGTACAACAACTTTTACTACCATGGATACGTATACCATTTCTGAAACACCTTCAGAAAGGTTAATTAATAATACAACGCTAAACCAGTTGGCTATTTTTTTAAGAAAAAGTTTTATAAAAAAATAATTTATGTTTTTAATATGTCTTTTATTTTTCCATTGTTTAATAAAATTTTCTTTAAAAAAATATTCAACTTTAATTTTATTTTTTTTTAGTTCAGCTCTAGATACATTGTTTTCTGTTTCATACTTGTATTACTCCTCTATAGCTCTTGTGAACACCATTGTAATTGGGGTACTAGTGTCTGCATTAACAGGTAAGTACGCTTTTAAGTTTCTTAATCAAAGTAACTAACATGACACTTTTAAGGGTTTGAAGACCCAAAGAAAATGAAGCCTGAACTATTTCTTCCTTTAGTCGACAACGAGTGTCTACCTTACAGTGTTCGAAAGTTTTTCAGGTTTGGTGTACCCCCGTTATCGAAAGAGTACAAACTTGATCACAAAGACAAGTCTGATTCATCTTGTGACAGCTCTGAATCACTTTTTGTAAAGCAAAAAACCTCAAGTATGTAGGTTACTTCATAAGTCATATATTTTTATCAAAGATATTCTTTACACAAACTTGATATAGCGTCGTTTGATTGTACAACCTTGTGTTTTTATTAAGTCAATTTTGTTAAATTTGAAGTTTTTAGTAATATTTAGTATACTGATACAGTGTTTTATAAGGAATTTTGATTTATTAGCAGACTATTGAGGTATGTAAAACGAGAAAACTCATAAAAAGATTTAGTGTTGAACTTACTATATGAAAAGTTATTTACACAATTTCTCTTATTAGATATGTTTTCTATATAACGCATTATCCCTTAAAACAATAGGTCATTTTCATAATATTTTTTTTCACATTGGACTTTTTTTATTCAATTGTTGATTATTATTTTGAGTTTTAAGTCGATTAAATAGATAAAAGTTATTGCTGTTTACAAAGTTTTTTATAATGACACTGTATTTATCCTAAGAGTTTTAATAAACTGTTAAATTTAATCATTAAACAAGTAGACATAGTTTTTTTCCTAATAATTTTTTCGAATTGGTTGTTTTTACCCATGTGTTTTTGATTAAATCTTCCAAATTATAATGCTTTGGTTAATGATCGTCAATAAACTGTATAAAATTTTTAACTTTTTTCATAATATTTTTTTAAAACCAAAACCTTTCTCATAACGAATGATTTTTTTTAATATATCTTAAAGTATTTTCTAGGCTTTAAAGTTATAAGCAGAGAAATTTAATTTAAAAAAAATTATTTGAAATGAACTTTTATAAAAACCTTTATATACAACAATAAAAACAACTTTCTAATTTTTTTAAACCACTATCAGTTTGTATAATAGCATATAAGACGTTAAAAAAAGTTAAAAAGACAAGACTCGAAAAGTTATCCGTGGTGTGCGACTCGATAAACGAAAAGTTCTTCGTGCAACAGGTCCTAGGATCAAATATTTTGAGCGTCTTTTTTTATCGTTCAATAAACTGTAAACTGTAGGAAGACAGCCTGTTAGGTATATATTTTTTAAACTAATAGCTACCTTTCCACTGCCAAGGAACAATTCGTTTTAAAACTTTGTTCAAATAGCTTAATAAAATTTTAAGTCAATGACTAAACGTTTTAACAAGCTCTAACATTTATTATAAACAAACATCTGATAACTGTAGTTAAATAAAAAAAATTACACGCATGTTTTTTCTTTTTTTCTTCCGATCTAGTTCTGTTTCTACCGCTATTATTATAAACCATAGTTTAACTAAAAGTGTGTGTCAAATTCTTATAACTATAGCTATACTACTTTAATTCTTACTAAAATATTAAACTAGATACACAAAAATATGAAGTTTGATGTACTAAATTAGTTACTAAACATTTTCAAACAATATTTAAGTTCAAAACAATAAAGTTTTTATGTTATTGTGCTTTAACTATTTTATCAGAGAAAAAATCAGTTTATAAAGTCTAAGCCTGTATCTTCGTACCACTCCGATTATCAGACCACAAGCTTTCGTTCTACTAAAGATCTACACTTTTATCTATTAATAACTACTATACTGCTTTTTTTATAAATTATTACAGTATATTATCTTATTAATATTCTAAAAGATCTAAGTTTATTTCCTACCGACAGTTAGTAATGGTTAGTTTACACTTTTGTTATGATTTAAAACTGTTGCAGTAAAAGTATTTTAATTTTTATCTCTGAATTTCCTGTCCGATATTGGAAAACCGATTAATGTTATTATCCTTAAGCTAAAAATACCGAAACTCAGGAAATACATAGTTCTGAATAAATTTACATTAATTTATTCAAACTTTGAAAGGCTTGCTTAACTAATTCTGAGGAATTTACTCAAAGAATTTTAGCAACTATGTTTTAAGCTAGTTCACCAAAAGGGATATAAAATAAAGTCATCAAAACATTTGAATCTTATATTGAATAAAAATTAACTTTTGTATAGCAGTACTTAAAAATCTAGTCAAGTCATAAGGTAGTATTCTAACAGTCTTTTTTACCTCCTTGAAAAAACCTAATACGAATAGACTAGTTAAAAAAGTATTTTTCAATTTAGGCATTCGTAACTTAAATTTTTACTTTGTAGCTTTCAAGGTTGACATGTTTGTACAAATTACATTAGTATAACTTACAAGTTTAATAAAAAAGGTAAAAATAGTTACAGATAACTTCAATATAAACAAAGAAAAATTTGCTTTTTATAAAAAACTTTGAATAAAGAATTACATACTCTGAAAACATTTCTAGTTTTCCTTCTATGTTAAACGTACATAAACAAAAACGTAAGTAAGAAAGTGACTTAAGCTATTAGTTAAAATTACTACTCATTCAAAAAGCTTTTTAGTAATCAACAATTATTAGAAATATGTAAAAAAATAAACCATTTCAAATACTTATCGTTTTGCAGGTAGAATAATTTAAAAATAATGAGAAAAATGTTTAAAAACTTTTACCTGACACAAAAATGTTATAAAGTTAATGAAGTTTCGCTGCTCACAATATATAAACAGCTCGACGGGCAGAAAAAGCAAATGTTTTAAAATGCGTTTTGTTAATTTTTGCATTTTCTAATAACTTAACTTTGAAGAATACCAAGCTAAAGTTTTAGTGATAAAATGAAATAAAAATCAAGTTTGCAACGGACTTGTCACGAAAAAAGAGTTTTAACTAATTTTAGATTCTTTTTTAACTTTAATTCTTCAAAACAGGTTTATGACGATTTAAATTTAGGGAATCATAACATTTACTACTGCTAGAAAATACTTAAGATCTGGTAACAATGCTACGATCTAGAAAACAAAGTTTATAAAAATTAAAGTACCGTACAATTTAAATAAGAGTAGGCCAATGTACGGTCCACCAACGTTTATAGGATTTAATTTTAATCGAGCCCTACAGTAAAACTGCAGCTCACGAGCCCGATTTTTTGAAAATTACATACTCTAGTGTTTAAAATAGTCTGGTAGTAGAAATGATTAGCAAAAAAAAGTTCATAGGTACAATTTTTCGGGATACTTTAAACTTGAAGCAAATATAGTAAAAAGAGGTTAAATATAATTAGTAATTTGTCTAATTAACTTGATAATTGAGAAATTTTCGTGAAGTAGAATAAATTAAAATGCTCTGGCTAGTAAATGACTAAACTTTTATACATCTGACCCGCTGGCTTAAAACGTTGCCTTCCAATTATGTAAATCATAATTGCTAGATTTCAATCAAAAATGTGCAAGACAAAAAACGAGCAAAAACATTTCAACCATTAAACTGAAAAATATTTTTGTATATCGTTTTTTTTTTTTGTCTATACTCTTATCTCTAACCCACCTTACACAAACATATGAAGCATTTCAAAAAGTTTTTCTTAACTGAAATAAATACAACATGAAAAAAGTACATAAAATAAATCTCGGTTTGATATATGCGAATTATTTCTAGGTTTATGAAGCTACCCTTTAAAAATGCCATATTGTTACTTTTATGTAGAAATTTAAATAAAAACGAGGGTTACTTTGGCTCGATTAACTTTTTTTGCAATTTTTAAAAAATGTCCAAACTTTATATTCAATCATTTTCCTTATCTTTTTAGCTAACTAAGATTTTTCTTTTATTCTAAAGAACGTTCTTTGCTTTGCATTTCACAATAATTTCGATCGCATTGGGGTTTGACTTTAGTAGTGTGGCTCCTTTAAAATTTTAACGTTTTTTTCAATTTTTTTACTTTTTTTAGCTTCTCTCCAAAAATTAAATAATATATTTTTAAGTTACTTATCAAACTAAGTTTATTGTTAAGGTTTTTTTTTTCTTTTAGTTTTTTTTTTATAAGATATGACATATTTCCTTTACTCAAAATGTTTAAATTTATCATGACTTTTCTGCAAATGTATAATTTTTTGATTTTTTTTTTAATATGCTTATTTAATTAAGATATTTATTAAGAAAATATTAATTTAAATTTAAAAAAAAATTATTATATGCCCTATGCAAATTTTACATAAATTTACAGCACAGTGTACATTATTTGAGGGATTTCTTGCTCAAGAGCTATGAATTTATGTAAAACTTGCATAGGTCATATAACAAAAAAAATTGTTAAAATTAATAAATAATAGTCCTTAATATAGAACTTAGTTAAATAAGCATATTGAATTTTTTTTTTTCAAAAATTTTATATATTTACAGTAAAACCATGATAAATTTAAACATTTTGGAAAAAAAATAAAGTGAAAAAAAATTAAAATAAGTAAGTTAAAAAAGAATTTATTTTATCTTTGGAAAAAAGCTTAAAAACTATAAAAATTGATTAAAACTTTAAATTTTTTAAGTGGCCCAACTACTAAATTCAAACCCCAATTCAATGGAAATTATTGTGAAAAGCAAAGCAAAGAACATTCTTTAGAATAGAAAAAAAGTTCCAAGTTAGCTTTAAACATAAGAAAAATAATTGAATCTGAAGTTTGGACATTTCTTTAAAATTACATAAAAAGCTATTTGAGCCAAAGTAACCCTCGTTAAGTAAAAGCATAAAATCAATTAGTCAATGTTCTAAAAAAATTAAAATTCTGGTAATCTGCCTTAAATTATTTAAAAAATCTAAAAATATGTGTTCGATATATTTGAATTAGGTTATGTATGTATATCTATTATATGTGTATGTTTATAAATATTAACGAGACTTAAACGTTTACCTTCTAAAGCAAAGATTAAATTATAACTATAAAAGTAATATCAAAAGTTAATAATCAAAAAAACTGTATTGCTTTTAAACAAAATATTCGATAAAATTTAAATTGCAAAATTGCTAATTTTTAAATTAGATAAAGTTCATTTATTTATATTGGTAGGGATGAGCTTGTTCAGCGATTTTTTTCAAATCGAAGTTTCAATAAAAAAAAATAGTTTGATATTTTATCGTTAAAGTTTAAAACTTAAAAACTGTTTTAAACGAACCAAATCCGGCATTGTTACATAAATATTTGGCTCGTTAAACGTCTTTAAAATTGAAATCAACACATGCATAATAAATTAGATTAAGAAATTAAATTAATTTTGGTAAAAAAAATTAGAGAAGGGGTATTAATTTAAACTTTAGTAGACAATAAGGTAGTGGTAAAAAATCTTTTAACTAAATTTTTCTTTAGAAGAGTTTTGTTAGTTTTTGTTAAAACACCTTTAAAATTGAAATCAACACATGCATAATAAATTAGATGAAGAAATTAAATAAATTTTGTTAAAAAAAATTAGAGAAGGGGTGTTAATTTAAACTTTAGTAGACAATAAGGTAGTGGTAAAAATCTTTTAACTAAATTTTTCTTTAGAAGAGTTTTGTTAGTTTTTGTTAAAACACCTTTAAAATTGAAATGAACACATGCATAATAAATTAGATTAAGAAATTAAATTAATTTTGGTAAAAAAAATTAGAGAAGGGGTGTTAATTTAAACTTTAGTAGACAATAAGGTAGTGGTAAAAAATCTTTTAACTAAATTTTTCTTTAGAAGAGTTTTGTTAGTTTTTGTTAAAACACCTTTAAAATTGAAATCAACACAATCATAATAAATTAGATGAAGAAATTAAATAAATTTTGTTAAAAAAAATTAGAGAAGGGGTGTTAATTTAAACTTTAGTAGACAATAAGGTAGTGGTAAAAAATCTTTTAACTAAATTTTTCTTTAGAAGAGTTTTGTTAGTTTTTGTTAAAACACCTTTAAAATTGAAATCAACACATGCATAATAAATTAGATTAAGAAATTAAATTAATTTTGGTAAAAAAAATTAGAGAAGGGGTGTTAACTTAAACTTTAGTAGACAATAAGGTAGTGGTAAAAAATCTTTTAACTAATTTTTTCTTTAGAAGAGTTTTGTTAGTTTTTGTTAAAACACCTTTAAAATTGAAATCAACACATGCATAATAAATTAGATGAAGAAATTAAATAAATTTTGTTAAAAAAAATTATAGAAGGGGTGTTAATTTAAACTTTAGTAGACAATAAGGTAGTGGTAAAAAATCTTTTAACTAAATTTTTCTTTAGAAGAGTTTTGTTAGTTTTTGTTAAAACACCTTTAAAGTTGAAATCAACACATGCATAATAAATTAGATGACGAAATTAAATAAATTTTGTTAAAAAAAATTAGAGAAGGGGTGTTAATTTAAACTTTAGTAGACAATAAGGTAGTGGTAAAAAATCTTTTAACTAAATTTTTCTTTAGAAGAGTTTTGTTAGTTTTTGCACTACAGTAAGTTTTTTTCGTTTTATCGGTCACAAAGACATTCGTAAGAAGTCCTGTCTGTAAAATTAATTCTCTTGTAAATTTTTTTTTGCATACTAAAGAGTTTTCCCACACCCAAACTAGAAACATAATCAAAAATAGAAATCAAAATGTTTCTTTAAATGTATAATTTTTAAACCCTGGTAACACTTACAATTAGATATAACGTTTTAAAGCTCCTTTAAAAAATATTTTAAAAATTAAAAAGCTATACCTTATTTTGAACCATTAGGGATTAGAAATTGGGTAATACGCACGAATTGGGGCACACAGAATTCAACATTATTTGCAGGAGCTTTTTTATATTTTTTATGATGTTCAATATATATTTACTACTAGGTCCAAATTTCTACAATGTACTTTTAGAAAAGTTAAGATATCGGTAAGGTACGCACTTTAAGAGGTACGCCGTACGCACCCGTGTAAAGTACGCACTAATTTTTTTGAATAAAAAAAAATCAAACTAATTGTTATTAATTTTAGGAACTTTATTTAAAACTAAATATTTATAAACTTTTTACAGGTGTTATGAGAGACGAAGACAAGCTCTTTAAAGCAAAGTTTAGAAAACTGTAAGTATTAGTGACATTTTAACTATATATAAAATTTATCGTTAAATAAATAAAAAATAATGTTTTTTACAAAAACTTGTATTTGACTAAAACTAAATAATAATAAATAAACACTTGGATTAAAAATTAGTTAAATCAAAGTATAATTTAACTTGTACTAGAACTCTTTTAAGCAAAAGATTAATTTTTTTATCAGCAGATAAAAGCAAAATTGCAACTATCTTAAAGAAATTTCTGTAATATGAAGAAAAAGACTAATTTTTCAGCTAACTAAAAGTAATATGTTTATTGTACTAAAAAGGTTTTCGTTTATAATTCGTTCTTCAGTTAAGTTGGTAGTTGAGTGCCGTGCCGGAAACCACTCCTGTACAAAGAAAAAAAAAATTAGTCGTTAATATAAAGTAATTTTTAAAAGTATTATAGTTTTTCTGCAAATTTTATTTTTAGGTATTAATTTGTGGTTAATTTATTAGTAGTATTGAAATTTTTTCGTAAGTAATAAAAAGCGTTTGTACAGAAGCAGCATAATTAACTTTGTATTTCGTTTATATTTAAACAATAATAAAATAGCTTTCAGTATGAGAATTTTAAGTTTATTTTTGCTAACTTTTAAATCTTTTAACCGCTAGGTGTCGTAAATCCATGAGGTTTAACCATTTTGGTTTTCGATAATATATATACAAGATATTTACAGTTTTTTTCACCACACGATGTCGCTGTTCTGGGCTAGCATAAAAATTTGAAAAAAAATAAGCAGAAAAGTCCTCAAATTCGCCGCGGGTTATGAATCCCATAGGCCTAAATTTTCTTAAAATACTATACCCAATACAATAGTGTTGTCTCGAATTATGAAGTCTTACCACAAACAATCACTTACACGCATGCGTTTATAAAAAAAGCTGTTTTTACTAGTCAGTTAATAAAAGTAAGTGTAAAACTAGTTCATGTATATACAAAGTTCCTGGTTATGTTGCTCTATTTGTAAGATTTATGATTTGGACGTGTATGAAAATTAAGTCATGTGAATAGTTAGTTATACAGTTTAAGATTTTTATATTGCATAAATCTAGTATTATAAATATGTATTATTTTATTAATTTTTTTCTTTATTTCTTTACTACACCTTTTTAAATTAAAAAGTAAATAAACATTTAAATAAATTTGTTGAACAATAATACTATTTTTAATTGCCACATTTTATAAAAAAAAAATTTGTGTCAACTTTAAAATTTCTTTCCTCTTTTTTAATAAATTAAATAGAGAAAAAATTAAAAACAACTAAAACATAACTTTAGTTGAGCTTTTATTCTAATTATTTAAAAAAATAGAAACGAATATTATTTTGCAATTTTTAAAGTGACCACTGTTTTTTGGAGAATTGTTTCCAGGTTTTTAAAACCTCTTCGAGGTTTTATGAAAATACTTATTTTTGGGTCGACTTATAGTTAAAAGTTATATTTAAAGTAGATTTATTATTTTTCAATTATCATGGTTACCACTGGTTTTTGGTAAATTATCTCCTGGTTTATAAAACTTCTTTAAGTTTTTGTGAAAAACTTTTTTTTGGGTCTATTTTTAGTTAATATTTATGCTTAAAGTAGAAAATTGATTAAGATAGTATAACGACATTGGAAAAATACTGTAAAGCTACTTTAAATCATGTTTTTAAATAAAAAAAATTGATGATGACGAAAAAGTGTTATCTATATGATAGATTTTTTTGTCTTAGCAAAATTTTACTAGTTACTATGTAAAGATTGTTTAAAAACCATGTTTTTCAATGACTTTTTTTTTAATTCTAGGTTGTTTTTCAAAATTTCCCAAATTCAATTTTTTTAGATTAAATTACTTTTTTTAATTTTAGAATTCAAGGATAATGGCTTAACAATGTAAAAACAAAAAACATTAATCAAACTTATTTTATGCTAATTTAAAATATACTTTTGTAAACTAAACTTGTGTTTTATTATTTGTTTAGTTATGTAATACAGTTGTTTTGTTAAACGTTGTACCGCTACGATTAGGTTTTATCCTGACAAAAATTGATGAATCAAATTAAAAATTTAAACTTAAGTTGTTATTCATTAAAAAGAAAAAAATCTGCAGTTTAAACTTTAAAAAAAATTTTGTATGGTTTATTTTGATAAACTTAAGAGTTTGTTTTTTTTTTTTTTTGAATGATGCATTCTTATTTATATCTACTGATAAAAAGTTAATCTTTTGCTTAAAACATTTCTAGTACAACTTTTATTTAACTAATTTTAAACCTATTATACTTTTGCTATTATTTAGTCTAAGTAAAACAGAAGTTTTCTTAAAAACAATACTTTTTATTAATTAAAGATAAAGTTTAGATATAGTTAAAATGTCAAGCATAGTTGAACTGTAATTAATAGTTACAGTTTTCCATCTTTGCTTCAAAGAGCTTGTATTCGTCTCTGATAACACCTGTAAAATATTTATAAATTTTTAGTTTTAAAAAAGTTTCTTATAACTATAAACAAATAGTTTAAAAATTTCTTTTTAATTAAAAATTTTACTTTTCTTAAAGCACATTGTAGAAATTTGAACCTGCCTGGTAGTAAATATGTATTGAATATCATAAAAAATAGAAAAAAGTTCTTGCAAATAATGTTGAATAGTGTATGCCCCGATTCGTGCGTATATCATAACCAAATATTGTGTTTGTTTCTATTAAATATTATAACTTTTGTGTTCAGTTTATTATTGTGTTTCAATCTTGTAAAGTTTAAATGAAAAAGTTTCCAAATATTAAAGCTCCCTACATTTGTCATATCACAGTATTTTTAAGGTTTATTGTTTTTCTTTAGTTTAATAACAATAATTTTGGTTTTGATCGGTTTTAGGAGCGCGTATTTTACTAAATGAGTTTATTATTTTCAGAGGTACTTTTTGAAATTATACTTCGGGAGTTTTCTCAAATATATTAAGTTTTTATTTTAGCAGGGCTACGCCTTGCTAACATTTACAATTGTTATCAGAGTTAGTTTGATTTTTTTTATCAATTTATCTTTTTCGTTTATATTTTTTTATTACTGTTACCCCTAACCCTTACTCATGATTTTTTTTGATTTTTTTTTCCTTAGTGACTATTAAATTTTTTTCTTTACTATCACTGTTACCCCTAACCAGGGACGTAGTTAGCTCAAAAAAGTAACAAATCTGCAAATATTAAAACATCTGAAATAACGCGTGATAACGTCCTAGCGGGAATACAGCAATTTAAACTACCTCTAATGTTATAGAATTTAATCTGAAAATATGCAACTATGTTACATCAAAAATGGAATGTTGAAGTACGAGTGATAACTGTAAACAAGGCAATTTATTTTGCTCCACACTCCCTATGACTCTTTTTGTCATGCTACTTGTGTAAACCCAGAAAACATTCATTAAAAATAAGTATAAGAAAGTAACAATTTAACTCAAAAAAATTTATAAAGTTTTCAAAATCAAACATTAATGTAATCAACAGTAACAACAAGTTATGCAAACTTTTGTAACAAAAAATTGTATGATCTTGATTTTTGAAGCTACAGCTTCCATTATAATCAATTTTGAAATGCAGCTTTTTGACAAATTAAAGCTTTAACGCGCTAAATGTTAAAATTTGGATGTATTTAATTTGTTTAATTTTTACGACACTAAAAATGCTAAAGAGTACATGTATGTAAAAATTATCTCTCAGGAGTGCATAACTAAGTATAAATGAATACTAAAAGCTAAGAAAGCAGAGTCTTTTCAACCTGAAATAAAAGCAAGTTTTTTTTGCATATAAGTATAAGTTTCTGTAGATTTGCAGAAACGTACCAAGCTACGTCCCTGCCCCTAACCATTACCCTCTGTCAGTAGCTTTTTTTTCTTTAAACTTTTTAATAATCAATTTTTATCTATTTTTCTTGTTTTTTATTAGATATAATTTATAAATTAGTAGCCCTGCTAGTGTAAAAAATTGAATTTATTATGGAGATCCTAAAAAATATAATGTCAAAAAGTACCTCTGAAAATAATAAATTTTGTATTTAAAATATGAGCTCCTAAATCTAAAATTTATTAGATTATCAAAGTGGTCACTAACTAGGCTGAGAAAATAAAAGAGAAATGTCAACTCTCACAACTATGGTCAGTGAATTGGTGTGATGAAAAACCTTTAGATCATTAAGTCTCACACCATATATTTTGTAAACATTTTTAAGCAGTTTTTATTACAGTTATAAAAGATTTAAAGATCAAACATTGAGTTATGTTTTTTGTTTTTAGTAAAACTCAATCTTGTTTAAAAATAGAAAATAGATATGCACTTTTTTTAAAACTTATTTCTGCCAATATTAACCATGGAAACTACTCAACTCAACTTTGAACAGTTTGAATATTTCTAAAAACTCAATTTAAGTTTTTTTACTTGAAGTCTTTCTTTTATAAAAATTGTGTTCATTTAATTAATTTCATACTACTTAAGTATTTTAGGGCATCTAAGCTTGATTATCTGTAATTTTTCTTTTGTGGCTCTTTCTACATTTTTTGTAATTTTATTACAAATTCAGATAAGTTTTTATTCATTTAATCTTACTTTACTATTAATAGAGTGGCAATCCTATTATAGTCTTTATAATTAAATATTTTTTTACTAGTTTTGATATAATTCAATTTATAACCCATCATGTAAAATATGATGAGTATAGTTGCAGGGTTGCCATACTTTAGGATGACTCAGGATATTTTGAAGTTTATGAAAATTTCAGGACAGCTCAGAATAGTTCCTCATAATGTTTTTTTAATTAAGGCTGACTCAGGTTGATATTGTTTTTATAAAATCTCAGGAAAGTTTTAAGATTTTAAAAAATCTTAGAAAGTTTTTTTTTACATTTTAAATGATATTTAGTTGGTCTACTTCAATATTTTGTTTGATTATAACCAACTTGGTTGAAAAACTTGACCTTTATCTATTTTAAAAAGAAGAAAAAAAAATTTAAGGACTTGAAAACTCAGGACAATTTTTAGTCACTCTTGACAGTTTCTTTGACTCAAAGAGTGGCAACCCTGTTATTTGAAAATATCTACATTTTTTTTATTTAATATAACAAATTATGTAACTGTTTGGCCAGAAACCTGGAATTCTGGGAAAACCTGAAATTTGACAATTTAAGTTAAAAAACCTAGAAAAATATGGAACTAGAGAAATGTTGAAAAAAAACTAGAATTTTAAACAAAAAACATTTTTGGCCACTGTAACATAACAATCATTAAATGAAGTAAAAGAATTAACTGTTCTCAACAATAAAAAATGTGTATGTTAATTAAAGTTTTTATGTATTTTAAAAACTTATTAAGTTGCACTACAGTATATTTTCAGTAATTTTGTTCATACAAAATATTTCAAACTTAAATTTGATTTCAAACAGAAAATATATAAGAAAACATGAATTTTATAAAACCTAGAATGAACTGTATGAGATTCATTTATATTTTATAGTTAAATTTTCATTTAAAATTAAAGCTGTTTATTTCTTAAGTACTTACTTACCATACCTGAATTAATAAAACACTGTTTATCTATCTCTGTTAGTCATTTTTGTCCATAAACGTTGAAAATATTCTAAACAGAGTTGCTAAAAAACTTGGAAACCTGGAAATACTTAGATTTTGAATAATGTTGAAAAAAAAAATCATCAAAATTTTTTTTATTAAAAAACAAATTTGAAGAACCTTAACAGTATCTTTACAATTTTGTTTTACTACTTAGCACAGTTTTTAACCTTAAAGTAGTTTTACAGTATCTTTTCAATGTTTTCATACTATTTAACACAGTTTTATACCTTAAACTTAGCTTAAAACTAAAAATAGACCTAAAAGTTTGTACTTTTAAAAATTTGGAGAAAATTTGCTGAAAACATTTGGCAACCCTCAGTAATGTACAGTTATGTAGTTTAAATCTATCAAAAACCACCTTTTTAATTTTAAGATTTATTTGTCATTAATTTTAAGATGGTCAAAAAAAGATGTATTATCAAAAACCTCAAGAAAATTTTCCAAAAACCAATGGCCACCCTTATAATACCATTTTATAAGCAATATATGTTAAGCAAGATACTCTGTAAAGTAATATAAATAGTATTTAACTATATTAAAAAACAACCTAATAGCACTTTTAGTATTTTCATTGGTTTAGATCAGGGGCTGGTAGGTTGAAAAATGAACAGTTTTAATGTGCTTAAATAGGTTATGTTTTAATAACTTTTTTTAACAATAAATTATCATTTTAATAAAACTACAATTCTGAAACATTTTTTGAAAACTAAATTAAAACAAATTAGTTGATACAAAATTTTTAACTGGGCTTCAGTTTGCCAACCCCTGGTTTAGATTCATTCACAAGTAGCAACACTATTCAATACTTAGTATCACTAATTAAAAGTAAATTATGTAACTTAGTTGTTATATATGGTAAACAATATAAAAATTTATTATGTATAATATTAATTACAATAATAAAAAAATGGTGTGAAATCAGAACATCCAAACTTGAGTATTTAAAGCAAAAATTTTCAGTTATATCTTTCCATTACTTAATTACTCATTGCTGGCATGACATGTTTTAAAAGAAAATTGTTTTGTTATTTTAGTTGTTTTTTATAGGCTAATATATTTTATTTTAGTATTCAACGACTTATTTATTTAAGTATAAGCAAAAAAGAACTAGGTATTTAGTTTTTTAGATTATATTTTAAGGGGTTGTCACACTCCGGCTACTCAAGATAAGTAGGGCTGTATTTATTTTTGGACTATATTTTATAAAAATTGTGATTTAATTAAACTTTTCTGTTATAACTTTAGTATTTATCTATTTAAAGTTGATAAAGAGTAAGTTTTTCTGGTTTTTTGCTCATTATTTACTAAATTTAATAAATAATTAACATTTTACTTCTACATTTTGAAAGAAAAACCCTCATTGAAAAAGCTTAAATATTATTAATGGACTTATTGTAAGAATATAAAGAAGATTAGTCAAAAAAAAAGGAAAAGGTAAGTCTTTTGTGAAGTATTATTTTTTTCAGGTTTTTAGTTATCCTCTTATATAAGAACCTGTTGATGACTTACATCTCAAAAGTTATTTTTAATTTTTTTAAGCACCAATAATGTTTCACAACTAAAACAAATTTCTAAAGAATAAAACAAAATTTTAAAAAGTAGATTGATCCCCTATAGCCTTAATTTCATTCATAAGTTTTAAATAGTCTTAACATTATATTTCAAGATTTAGTATTAGTATTAGCACAAGCTAGTTTTTTTTTTAATTCAGCTGACTCAGATTAAGTAGTCTTGATATTTTATATAAATCTCAGGCTACTTTTCCTTAATTTTTTTTTAAATATTATGTTTTTTATTAAGTTTTATATAAATCTTGATATTTTTTATAAATCTCAAGCTACTTTTCCTTAAATTTTTCTTAAATGTTATGTTTTTTTTAAATTTAATCCTGTTAGTTAAAGTACTTAAGCTTGATTTTTTTGTTGTTGCTAACTCAGGCTAGTTTTTGATCACTCAGGCTGGCATTTTTCATATAGAGATTAGCTATAGCTGTCTGTTGGATTGTAATTTAAATCTTATCTACGAAAAAGAACAAGAATGACTGTACTTTTATTAAAAGTATAGCTTGAATAAAAACAGAAAACCTGGAAGAAATTTTATAAAACCAGTGAGACCACCTGTATTACATAACAATGTATTTCTGACTTTTAGTTTTAAAAACCTGTTGCACTAAAATGTACCTAACAAAAAAGATTAAATTATTTTGTTACATGTTATAAAAAAATTAGTATAAAATTTTAATTAAGCATTATTTCTACAGTGATATTTTTAAACCAACGTAAAGTAATCATAATACACAATGGAAGACTATCAAGCAACTCTAGACAACTACAAGCTGCAGTTGGGTCAAGTCAATGCTGCATTGAGTGCGGATGCTCAAAACGCAGAACTCCTCAAACTCAAGGAAGATCTAACTGAAGTCATTCAGCTCACAGAGGAGATGGCCGGAATCAATGATTCTAAAGCTGCTGCTGAAGAAGAAATTTCAGCTCCTTCTGCTAAAAAGCGAAAAACTGACACTCAAAGCAACATTAAGTGGAATGTTGGAGACAAGTGTATGGCCTACAACAGCACCTCTAAAAGACATGAAGAAGCTCTGGTACATGATTTGCTGCCTGAAGGAGAAACTGTGGTAGTTAAATTTGATAAGTCAAGTGAAACAGACATTTGCCAGCTATCTTCTCTAAAACCAACACTGGCAAATAACCTTCCAGGTCTTGATGGAAAAGTCCAGTACAAAGGCAAGCTGATGAGCAAAAAGGAAAAGATGATTCAGGAGAGGGAATACAAAAAGAAACGCAATCTCAAGAAGAAAATGAAGCTCAAAGAGAAGGAAGCTCAATCTGAGATTTCCAAAAACAACTGGCAAAACTTCCACAAGAAAGTCAAGTCCAAGTCGAGTAAGGGTGTCATCAAGAAGAGCATATTCGCATCACCTGCAGGCCTGCAAGGAAAGGTTGGTGTTGGTACATGTGGAGTGGGAGACAAACCTATGACCAAGACAGCAAGTGGTGCCAAATATAATGCTAGGCATATGGTACCTAGATAGTAGAAACGCTCATTTAATAACTAGTTTTTTTCAATTGTAAATTAATAAAACTTAAATAAAATACTCAAAATAGTTATATTGTGAAAAGATGAAATTTAAAGTAGGTTAATCTATTTTTGACAGGAATATATTACTAATGTTAACATTAATAGTTTATACTTGTTTTAATAAAAAATATTAAAGGATGAATCTTGAAGAGTACTTTTTTTTATCAGGTGTACTTAAATTTTTTTAAACCCCTCTAAATGTAAACAAATTTTAAGAATTATCAAAAATTAAACAAGTTCATGTTTATATAATTTTGCTTTCTTTTTATTGGTTTTCTTTCATTTATATAGTTTTTATGATTTTAAATATTTTAAGAGCATATTTTTAGAAATCGTTTACTAATTTCATTGTAGTAAAATAAGCTTTTATACCTTTTCTTTTGATGTATGTCTAGTAAATACTTGTAAATAAAACTACAAAAAAAATCTCTAAAGTATTAATCAGGTTTTTAAAACTGTGCATTAAAAATTAGAAATTAAAGAAAGTGTTTCAAAGTAATCCTTTTATGTTTATTTTATAATAATTTTATAAATATAGCAGAGTTACCACATACTCACAGGATAACTAAGTATATTTTGAAGTTTTGAAAAACCTCCAGATGACTCAAGTTTTATGAATTATTTTTTAAATTTAAGCTGACTCAAGATAGTTATGTTTTTTATATACAACTAAGAATAGTTTTAAGATTTATAAAATTCTCAGGACAGGTTTAACTGATTTTATTGCAATATTTTGTTATTTTATATAACCAATTTTGTTCAAGAACTTAATTTTTGTTGATTTTGTAATCAGGGTTACCACTTTACCTGGAGACCTTAAATTTGACAATTTAGGCAACAAAAAACCTGGAATTTTGAGCAAAAATCACTAACAAAACCTGGAATTTATCAATTTTCACATGTTCAGTAGTAAAATTCCGATTCGACTAAAACATCTTTTTTTATAAATAAAAATTTTTGTCATCATCAAAAATTTTTTTATTAAAAAACATATTTAAAGTAGCTTTACAGTATCTTTTCAATGTTTTTATACTATTTAACACAGTCTCTTACCTTAACTTTTAACTAAAAATAGACCTAAAATGAGTACCCATGAAATATAGTCCCATGAAAGAAATTTTGAAAACCTGGAAAAAATTAAAAAAAAACACGAGTGGGTCAGCCCTGAGTAATAATTAATTAATTTTTAGCCTTGCGGCTAGCTCTTTACTACTCTTAGAAATTATATTAAACTTGTGCCAGAAGTATAAAAAGTTAGTATTTTTACACTAATAATGACTCCAGATAGTTTAAGGTCACTCAGGACAGTTTATGATCATCATGGCCACCCTGCTATAATGTAAAGTGTGTGAATTTTAAAACTTATAGAATAATGTTTTAGCCTTTAAATGATAGTTAAAACTCTTAAGTTTTTAATTTGTATTCAACAACAAAAATTTATAACACGTATTTTAAGTAATTAATGATAATTTGAGCAGTTTCATTAAAAACTAAGATTAAACAGTATTAGAACTGGTTTACTATCATTTCTTACCCGCGATCATTTCTAACCCGATTACTTTTAACTCTATCACTTCTAACCTGATATACATAACTCGATATACACATCCTTACTTTTATAGTTAGTTTCTGCACATTTGTGAAACCGTTTGGTATTTCATTGTTTTTATCGCTTAGCCGAAGCATAATAGATATAATTTAAATGAACATTATCAGAATTAATGTATAGAAAAGTGTAAAAAAATCCATCAAAAATTTAAATGCATTGACTAACCACAAAATTTAAAACCTTAAGTCTAAAGCACATTAACAATACAAGTCAAACAAATATCTATCGAAAGCACTAAGGATGGTTAAATATTTACAGAGGAAAGTTTCTGCTAGCTAAAGAATGAACAAAATCCTAAATGTTAAATCAATGGTTTATAAGTAAAAAACTAGTAAAATTACTGATAATTTCTACAAATGCAATTTTATTTTGATCAAGTTAACTTATATCAAAGTTGTTCAACTTTTTTGCAGAGATTGGTTTTGTTTGGAAGCTAACTTCACATTAGAACTGCACGTTGAAAAATAGTTAATTGTCAAACATCATTGTAAATATGACTGCATGGATTTTTTGTTTTTATTTCATATTAACTAATAATTTGGTAAGGTTCAAAAATAGATAATAAATCAACGGTAAATATTAAGTTTTAAATAGCATTAAGAAGAATCTTAAGTCTTTTTTATTCTTAACAATAAATTTTAAGTTTTGTTAGTCTTCAATGTAAGTAATACAAGTAATATTGAAGCGGTTAGAGACTATTTTATTTCTTCAAGAGGTTCTAGATTAGGGGTTGGCAACGTGCGGGCCGGATCCAGCCCGCAGAGTGAAAATGACCGGCCCCCGACTGATTTTAAACTTTAACAGGATCCTGCCCGCGAGCGAGGTGTCAGGCCCGCAAAGGGTCAATATTACAAAATGATTAAAAAACTTTGTATCATTATTTTACAAAACAAAACTGTAAGAATTTGACTTTAAAAACATGCTAAAAAACTTCTTTATAAATTAATGTGTACTTTGAATAGACCATATTTTCCTAATATTTTGTGTTACTCTAACTTAGTTGGAATATCTTTTTGTCAAATTACCCCAGACAAAATACTTTTTTAAGTACAATATTTTACATACGTACTATTGTCAATTACAATGTCAATTCTATTAATAGACATTGTTTAAACATCTGACATATCTTAATCTACATCTTAACTTGTCAGATATGAAAAAGTTTTGTGAATTTGAAGGGTTCAAAAATGTGATAAACAGTATCCATAAAATTAGACTCCGGCCGGATCTGGATTTCGACTTAAAATTAGTATCCAGTCGGGTTCGGATCTAAAAAGTCATTATTCGGCCGGATCCAGATACTGGAACCGGTAAATCACTAATTCGAAATGCTTCGGCCCGCAAAAGACTAAATTTTCCGGATCCGGCCCGTTGATTGAAAAACGTTGCCCACCCCTATTCTAGATGGTTAGTATAATTTTTAAGTAGGAAGACCATATTGACTTGTTTTATTTAAACTCAGGACGAATGTATACGAAATAAAACTTTTTTTAAAATGATAATATCAGTAGATACGAAACTTGAAGTAACATATTTAATAAATTTGGTAAACATAATTAGTACTATGGTTTATTTTTTTCACTTAAATTCTAAGATCTTAAAACAAAAGCTTATTTTGTTAAATACAAAGTCAAAAGTAGAGGTAGACGTATATATTGAATATTTAGAACCTGTCATTTACTAGGACTTGAAATTAATTTTCTTTCAAAAGCCATTGGTAAATTACATCTTAAGACTTTTTAAATTGAATTAGAATGGCTAATATTTTTGTGCTGTCTGCAAAAAGAATAATTTTGCTACTAACATCATTTTTATTTTTTGTTATATCATTTGAAAAAATTATATTAATAGCTGTCCAATAACCCTTCCTTGAGGCTCTCGACTACAGTAGGTAAAAATTCTATTGTGTTACCAATTACTACTTTTTGGTTTCTATTATTAAGAAATTCTTTTAACCAACTTACTAGACTAATATAAATTTTCTATTGCAATAAAGTTTTTATGAATTAAAAAAAAAGATAGATTCAAAAACTTTTTGGGTATGCGTACAAATTATTTTAGTAGACTTTGTTAAAAAAAGGCACCAACCATGAGTAAAACTTTTGCGATTTGTTACATGAAATAACTATTTTATGAATTATAATTAGCTCGGTTATATCTAAAAATAATAATTTTCAACTAAAAAACAGTTTAGCTTGGTCTGCTGTTTTGTTAAATTCCATTGTCTAAATAGGTCTGTGCAATTTTTAGAACAATATGAGGAATTTTTTTATCTCAAACAGAAAACTAATATGATTTCGGCTGGCCGTGTAGCTTTGGGAGCGGGTCAGAATGACACAGCGACAAAATGACACGGTCGTCAAATAGACACGGTGCGTCACTTTGGCACAGCGACAAAATGACACGGTGCGTCACCTTGGCACGGTGTGTCAGTTTGGCACGGAGAGTCACTTTGGCACGGCGACAAAATGACACGGTGCGTCACTTTGGCACCGAGGGTCACTTTGACACGGCGACAAATTGACACGGTGCGTCACTTTGACACAGCGACAAAATGACACGGTGCGTCACCTTGGCACGGTGCGTCACTTTGGCACGGAGGGTCACTTTGGCACGGCGACATAATGACACGGTGCGTCACTTTGGCACAGAGGGTCACTTTGGCACAGCGACAAAACGACACGGTGAATCACTTAGGCACGGTGCGTCATTTTGGCACAGTGACAAAACGACACGCTGCGTCACTTTGGCACGGAGGGTCACTTTGGCACAGCGACAAAATGACACGGTGCGTCACTTTGGCACAGCGACAAAACGACACGGTGCGTCACTTTGGCACGGAGGGTCACTTTGGCGCAGCGACAAATAACACGGAGGGTCACTTTAGCACAGCGACAAAATGACACGGTGGTTAATAAGGGAGGGAACGATTTGTTGTGAATCTTCAATCTTCATTGGTATGGACAACGATCTTATTTTTCTAGGAAACTTTTCGGTTTCCTGTTTTCTAACCGGTTTTGTAGAATCAGCAACAATCACATTGATTAACTTTAAAAACAAAGACCGCAGGAATTTTTGATCGTGATTTCATAAAATAAAGTGAAACACGTAATGTTTCTACGTTCTATTGTCCATCGTCGTACTTATAAACAACATGCTCGTTTTTAAGCAGTAGCAAGGTGTTAGGTGTGCTTAAAAGCTGTGTTTAATAAACAACGACTAGTTGTTTGTATCAAACAACTTTCACAAAAAAAGGACGCTAAAATTAAAGGGAATTTATTTTGGATTTTTTTCGAATGGAAAAACTTAAACACAGTTTAGTACTAGAACTTAAAACGAGAAACAAAAATTAGAAAATGACTTGCCATTTTACGACTAAAATGATAAAAACTCATATAAACATATTTTTTAAACTTCAGCAACATTCTGATTTAAAAAATACAATCTTCATTTTAGATCAATCATTCAGTACATCAAAACAATAAACTAGTTGATGTAAATACAGAGGAAAATTTGTTTTATAAACTAAAACTCAGACGTTATCGAAAGAAAGTTTTCTGCTGTTGTAATTCTAAATTCTAATGCGGTTCTTATTTTACGTTTTTATGCTTAAAAAAATTAATACTTGCGCTCTTTTGGCAATTTAATAGGTTGCAATTTTGAACTAAAATACTGCATTCCCTGACGAAAATATAATAATAAAATTTGTTTTTTTAACTTTTTCATCAGAAAGAAATTAACTTCTAATTAATAAACAATGTTGTTTTAAAATTTAAGAAAAAAGTTTTTAGAAATACCAGAAAATGTATTTATTTTTACAAAAAACTCCTTTTTTTATTCGCAAGATTAAAAATAGAAAATTAAATATTATTTTCATAACAGAGTTAAGACAAAACCGAGTTTTTTAAAACTTTGTAATAAAACTCAAGAATATAAAGTAGAAGAAATATTTTACAAGCAAATTAAAATCTGCTTTTACTGTATTATTATGAAATTTATTTACTGATTTTGTATTAAATATAAATGCAATTAAATCCTTATATGCAATAAAATACTATAATATCTGGCATACTCTAAGTTTAATTTTTTATATTTTAGACTAAAAAAAATTGTAAAAATTAAAAACACTTAAAGTATTAATTTTAATAGAATGGCTGCAGCTTTAATTAGAAGGCTGCAGCAGCAATGTTGTATGTATAACCTCTTCTAGTGATTATTTTTTTTTAAAGTGATAAATATAAAAACGCGCATGAATGGTTGCATCAGACTCTTAATTTTCTCTCAACTGTTCATAATACAATTTTTAACTTTTTCATAAATTTAGGCTCCAGGTCCGTTCATTTTAATTATTTGCTTTTAGACAAGTTTATTATATATTTTCAATACAGAGTTTTAAGTAAACATCCTAACTTATTATCTTTTATTAAATATAAATATATATACATATTTAATATAAATGGCTAGTTACTACAAAAGCAGCTTAACTCTGTATTTTTAAAAACTAGAGTTAAAACAGGCATGACTTATTCTTTCTACGAAATAACTCTGCATTAAATTAAATCTTAGTTATATTTTATAACAATTCCTGATAATAATTAATTAAACTTTTAACAAAAAATACTAAATTTTATTCATTACATAAATATGAAAAATCGTGAAACGTAAAAAATAAAACTTAAGAATATTTTTATTTTTATACTATGACTTAAATTAAAAAGCAATGTATCATATATAGTTTCAAATGTATCAAGCTACTATAGTTTGGAAAAAATATAATAAATCTTTTATTAACTAATTACTATCAAAATTTTACAATTAAAGTTATATTACTGAAGAAGTTTAGTTTTGCTTGTAAGTTTGTTAATCCATGCAAACTTATGCAATCCATGTTAGTGACGCACCGTGTCATTTAGTCGCTGTGTCATTTTGTCGCTGTGCCAAAGTGACCCTCCGTGCCAAAGTGACGCACCGTGTCGTTTTGTCGCTGTGCCAAAGTGACGCACCGTGTCATTTTGTCGCTGTGCCAAAATGACGCACCGTGCCTAAGTGACGCACCATGTCATTTTGTCGCTGTGCCAAAGTGATCCTCTGTGCAAAAGTGACGCACCGTGTCACTTTGTCGCTGTGCCATTCTGACGCACCGTGTCATTTAGTCTCCGTGCCAAAGTGACCCTCCGTGTCAAAGTGACGCACCGTACCAAGGTGACGCACCGTGTCATTTTGTCGCTGTGCCAAAGTGACGCACCGTGCCAGAGTGACGCATCGTGTCATTTTGTCGCTGTGCCAAAGTGACGCACCGTGTCATTTTGTCGCCGTGCCAAAGTGACCCTCCGTGTCGAAGTGACGCACCGTGCCAAAGTGACGCACCGTGTCATTTTGTCGCTGTGTCATTCTGACACCCACCCGTAGCTTTTACTTAATTAATAAATTCCTACTTAGACTTTGTCCTACTTAGACCTAGAGCAAAATTTCACTGAAACTTAAATAGACTTGTTTATTTATATAAAAAGTCTGAAGGTAATCAAATCTTGTCAAGTTAATCTTCTTTAAGTTTATATAACATCCGAAACGTTTTAATTACGACTTTAATTAGTACATTCAATATATTTATTTTTTATGTTTATTATATTGATAAAAACTGAAACAACAAAAGCATAAACGAAAAAACAATAAAAAATAAACTTTAAAAAATTAATTACTTTTAGCTAAATTAAGTATAATTACTAGCAATAGCTCCTAAAAACTCCATTACAATTCTTTCTTACCTTTTTTTAACTATTTTTTTCAGACGGTTACTTAAGGCCATATACTTATTTTTCTTTTTTTTTTTACCAAGAAGCCAGCTTGACGTCCATTGACTTTGTTAGTGGTGTTTATCTGCTCTTTTTTTAATGCTTTAACACATGAAAAAGAGCAGAATTACTACGTGATAACAAAGACTGGAATCTATCTTCTGTGCCACCCTTCAACCTAGTTCTTGGTTCTAAGACCGTCGTTTTTAGTTTTTTATTTGACATTCCACAACTTTATTGCAAAAAATGGTCGCCCTATGTTTGAGTCCGGTTGGTTAAACTCAATATAAGTTTTGTAAAAATATCAACCATTTTTCTAATTAAAAATTTTAGGATTTGAAAATAAAAATTAGATAAACCTTAGCCTAACACTTGATATCTTCATTCCAATATTCAGTGCAGCTGAAAAAATAAATATTTGGATTAGATTTTTAAGCTGATTTAAAATATGCTTTATCCATATGCTAATTATATGCTTTATCCTCTGCAAAAGACTATCTTTTTGTTTTTAGAGTTTTAGAAAATATTACTACACCACTCATAACTAGTCCTTATTATAGAACACAAGTTATATTCAAAGCAGATAAGTTGATAACATCAGCTTTCATAATGTGTGATAGTATAACAATTGTGATTTTCTAATTGTGTACCACTTTACAAAATACCAAGTCCAAAAGCTTAACTGTTTGATTTTACAATCTACATTTATTAATCAATTTATGTCAATTAAGAATTTTTAATTTTTAGAACTTTTTACTAAAATTTTAAACAGTTTCCATTTTTTCTCGAAATTTTATTTAAATATTAAAAAAATATTAAATTTACTTTGCAAAAAAGCCTGGTTGATTTTACAAAATTTATTTTATAATAACGTTAATCATATTTAATTGCTAGGTTTTTTAAATTCTTACCTAAATTTTTTGGGAATGGGTCTAAATTGCACAAAGATAAAATTGCATGAAAGCACAAAATTGCACAAAGTCAAATTTGTACGAGTTATATTTTTGCACGAGAGTAAAAAATACAGAAAAAAATAAATAAACAGAAAAAAAAACTAAAACAAAATTTAATAAAAAAAGAAAAAAAAAAGTTACTGACCGAGGGTAAGGGTTAGGGTAATAGTAATAAAAAAAAATAACAGTAAAATTAATAAAAAAATTAAAAAAAAAATTTAACTCGTGCAAAATTGTCTGCTCGTGCAAAAATGACCCTTCTTGCAAAATTATCTTCTTGCAATTTTGTGCACTCGTGCAATTTGTCCTCTCGTGCAATTTTGTACGCTCGTGCAATTTAGACAGTTACCCAAATTTTTAGTTTTGTTGTAAGGTATATTGCTCGACTTAAAAATAAATGCAAAAAATAAAAATATCATATAAAAAAATTGACTTTAAAAATTAAGTCTTTAAAATTTATCATACTGCTTTTTTCAATTTTTTTTATTTAAAATATGAAGTATAGAGAGTAAAATAATGTTTAATTTTTCTAAGAATTTAAAGTTTTGAAAATTTAAGATTGCGAAAACAATTTTCCACCATTAATAGTTAAAAGTTCTTTAGTAATTTATTAGATAGTTAAAAATATAAGTTATTAGATTAATTTGTATTGATTAAATTCTATTAATAAAATACTTAAAATTGTTTGTTTTGTAAAACCTATTATATAGGCTAAAATTTCTAATGAAAAAAAAACTTTACCATTTATAGATATTTAAAGGTGCAAAAAAATCAAGAACAAAGTCAATAAACTTCAAGCTGGCTTTACTGTAATAAATAAAAAGTAAATACGTTGTATTGAAGAACCGTCTGAAAAAATAGTTGAAGAAAGGTAACAAAGAAATTTGATGGAGTTTTTATGAGCTTCGCTCCTAATTATACTTAATTTAGCTGTATTTATCAAAAAAATCAGTTCTTATTTCGTTTTTACTTACGTTATTTCGATTCTTCTTACAAAAGAAGATTAAATTTTTTTTGTTAATTAAAGTACTAATTTAAGTCGTAATTAAAGCATTTCGGATATTATATAAACTTAAGGAATAGTGTAAAAGAAGATTCACTGAACGAGATTTAATTACCCTCGGAATGGTTACACAGGTAAACAAGTCTGTTTAAGTTTTAGTAAATTTTTTTGCTCTTGGTCTACGTATGAATATATTAATTATTGATAAAATTCAAGACGGTAAATTGACGTAACATACTTTTACAGTATGTTACATGACATAACTGTTTTATTAGCTAGGTTATATCTAAAAATTGTGCTTTTCCATTTTACATACACAAGTTATCTATTTTATCTTAAGGTTTGTTTAAATTCCATTATCATAATAGACCTATAAAAGTTGTAGAACAATTTGTATAAGTTTTTAAGATGTAAATAAAAGCTAACAGACTATCAAACTTTAAAAGATTAGTCAACAATAATATAACATTTACGCAAGACTTACAATATAGTTTTTAGACCGTAATATAAAGATTATTGTATCTCAATATTATCTTTGTAAAGGTTTATTTTTTTTTTAATTTATCTTTCTTAAAATTATTCTAGTAAATTACAAGAAAATTCAACTTAAATATAGTTATAACTGCTTACTTTAAGAATCCTACAAAGAACAGTTCAAATATTGTCAAACGATTTAGTATATTGTATATAATTTAAGATAAGCTTATATTAAAGTAGATTAAAAATATATACATGAAATAATGAAAATTAGTTATATTCTTATTAAGTTAATACTAACTAATGCTAAAATTATATTTTACGTAACAGAATAAAATAATATTAGCAACTTTGTAAGACTGGTTTGTTTTCGAATTAATAGATTTCAATCTGTTTGTTATAAACTGAAATGAGTTTCATTTCAAGGTATCAAAACTGTTTACCTCAAACTAATTATGTGTGATTATGATTGTTTATTGAACAAAAAAAACGTTTTATACAATTTGGTCCTAGGACCTGGTGCACGAAAGAACCTTCGGTTATTGAGTTATATAGCACTTGGATACAGTTAACGTCTTTTCTAAAGCAGCAATTAAAAAGAATTAAAACAAATTAAATGAAAAACAATTCGGTTTTTTCTACAGTATTTCTAAATTCATCATAAAGTTATTGCACTCCGTAAACCTTGTGGCAAATCAGTAAAATTTTATTTTGTAATGACAATTCAAAAACTAAAAACATTCAAGGTTTTATCCAGGTCAATATTTTTTCTATGTTAAGTGAAAAAAACATAAGCTGTACTAACCTTAATAATGTTTTTTTTTAATGTTATAAACTGTTTGAAATATTTTAACAACAAGTTATAATTTATTTATAATTCAGATATCAAATATTAGTAACTATATGCTCTTTAACAAAAATACTTGTAGTATTTTATGTTTTTGAGTTAAATTTGAAAACTTTTTTCTACAAAACGTCAAAATATGATGCTGTAGTTTGCTCTACTACCATTAAAAATTTCATATTATGTAATGTTTTAGTAACATTAAAATAATTTTAAAGATATAAGCTCAAAAATAAATTAGATTTAATTTTGAAACAAGCAATTAAGTCTAAACTCAGTTGTTCAGGTTTTTTGTTATGTTACATTGTAGTCTTTTGTTTTAGTTTGATAATAATGTTAAAACTTTTCAAACTTTAGTACAGTATCGCAGTGTTTCTCAAAACTTAAAAGGTTTTAAAATCTGTGTACGATAAAGATTAAAACTTTTGTACACACTAAATTGTTTTGACATAAGTTTTGTTTAAAAAGTTACTCTTATTTATAGTCTTTAAATTAAACAGTGTTGATTACATTTAAGCTTGTTAAAATCTACCAAAACCAACTTTTTCAAATACAATAAAACGTTTTAATTTTCCGAAAGTCTCTCATTACTTATAAAGTTTTTCATATGAACATTAAAATAAATCTAATTATTACTAAAGAATACATGATACTCTGTTAACTCTTTAGTATTGTTCTAAAATATTTGTGTAAAAATAGTTTTTAAACTATAACTTAGACTGAAAGTTTGCATTAATTAAACTTAAAACACTTTTTTTTTGATAAATATTACAAAGTTCAATAAAACAACAAACTAATTTTTCTTCTAACCATTTAGTTTTGCCTAACATTCAACTACTAAACAAAACGATTTGAAATTAGTTTTTTATGTAACAATGGAGGCTCAATTTGTGACCAAAAGTGAAAAAAACCTTAGTTATAAATTTAATTACTTAAAAAAAGTTTTAGAACTCAAAATGACTATTTAAAAGATGTCAAAGAAAAATCACATAAGTGTTAAACAAAAAAAAATAAGTTAAGAATTTACTCTTTTTTGTATAAAAAGTGTTTCGATCATAAGTTTTAATTGTACTTATATTTATAATAAAAGCTTATTGGTTTAGATTAGTAAAAATTTAATCAAAAAAGTTTTTGTATTTGTTGCTCTAATAAATTCTTTAAACATTTCATTTATTATTAGCATGTAAATGCTTTCTATTTTTTTGGAAATTTTATATCCGTCAATACTATTGCCTAATCCTTTCACTTTTATAAAGGGTTGTCGTTGATATCAAAGTTAATTTTTAGAAACTTAAAATTACATAGCATACATATTCTAAAGTTTAAAAAGTTTATATCTTTAATCAGGTTTACATAAGCTAAAAAGCAACTTCTAATTTTAATACATTTTTCATGAAGATTTTTAGAGCTTATTTAATATTTTTTAACATTAATCTTTGCCTAATGATCGGAATTGAAGTTCTTTTTCGCAAAATATCTAATTATGCTTTTCTATGTACAGTTTATCATTAATTTCTTTTTTTTTTAAGTATTTTATAAGTTAGCTTTTATGGTTAGCTTTGATAGCTAAGCTTTGTTTTTTGTACTTTTCGACTTACAATATTGTTTATCAAACGACAAAAAAATTGCTCAAAATAGTTAGTCTTAGGACTTGGTGTACGAAAAAACCTTTTAGTTTTTAAGTTTTACACTACTTGATTTCAGTTAAACGTCTTGTCTAAGACAGCTTTGCTAAGATTTTGCTCTTTTTTTAAGTTTTACTATCAAAACTTTAATATATAATATCACATTGCGTTATCACCGAGTACTTTAAGTTTTGATCCATGTCATAGGTTGTTAAAAAAACTCATTGTGTCTTTTCTGATTGCTTTTAAATATCGTGAGTTTTTTTGATGCAATTTTTTTATATTATTTTTCAATAAAAATGCTTTTTCTTGTTTGCTGACAAACCAGTTGGCTAGTATTGATGTCAAAAGAGATTCCGTTGCTTTTAAAACTATTTTTGCTGATATATTGTTGTATTCATAACAGTTACTCTTAACTTTTTTTTTTGGTTCTGGGAAAAACTGAGCATATATTATGCAACATTTTTTGTGATAATAGGCCTTGTGAATATTAATATGTGTAAATTTTGTTTCAGACAGTATCAAATATGTACTTTATGAATTAGTCAAATAGATCATACTTATTCAAAATTGTCAAGTCTTGGTATTTTACCTAGAACTTTTTATTATAATATTTTAAATTTTCCTCTATTGAATATTAATGTTTTTATGGCAGGGACAAAACGCAGTAGACAATTTTGTTTATGGTGTTTTGTCATACCATTAAACTTGCTACTTTAAGCTCTATTTTTAGACATTTTTATTACTTTAAGTCATATTCAAGGCGTATTTTATATTTTTCTAATTATAAATAATAGTTATAGTATCCATCGAGTTAATTTGCATGATTCGATTTTTCTGATATAAATTGCAATCTGAAGTTTTTTTTAATTTTTATAGTTTAATGTTCAAGTGTTTTTTTTTTAACTAACATTGACTTTTTTTTTTAAAATATAAATGCTATTAACTGTTAATTAAAGTTTTAACAGTTGTTAGAAAAACGTACACAGTTTGAAACTTAAAGTTTATTTTCCTATTCAATTTTTTTTAGTACAATTTCATAAGTTCTAAAGCAACCAACCTTTTATTTTGGTTGTTTTATTTCTGAAATATATTATTTTGCTGCAATGTTAGCTATTAGTTTTATGTCTTTAACATAAACTCACAACTTTTTTTTTTAAGCTAAAACTTATTTAAGTTCAAAAAATCTTTAACAATTTAAGTAACTTTAGTTTATTAGAACTTCGAAATAATGAAAAAAATGTATCTAAAATTATAATTTAAGTTAACAATTTTGAATATAAACAATATTTTAGCATTTTCTAACATAAATGCAAAAATCATCTATACTAAAAAGCATACAAAAGTAAGTTGGCTTGTTCAAGTAAGGTAGTTGTTCAATATCTTGATATAATAAAATTTCAGTTTTTTAATGAAAATTTCATCAATTTTTACTAGATGAAGGCATTAGAAATAAAGTAATTTTGTAAACTTCATGAAAAATTTTGCAATTTTAGCCTGATTTTAAAGAATTTTTTTACCATTTTAAGGCTTTAGAAACTAAGGAATTTGTAAATTTCAACTGAAAAAATCTGAAGTTTTTTAATTTTGTCAAATTTCCTGACTATTTTCAAAAACGCCCATATTTTCCTGACTTTTGTCTTTTTATTTTAGTTTTTCCTGACCTTGTGGTATCCCTGCATTTTCATGTACATCTTCTATAACTTAAGCAGCCTAAAATTTATTAAAAGTTAGAATTTAAATGACATAGAGTAAAAATAATTTTCGCAAGATTTTATTGATTGTCTTACAAAATACTTCATGCGCTAATTAACATGGTTAGTTTGTGAATTCGAAGCTAATTTAAAATCTGCAAATTGCATAAGTTCTTATGCGCTCAAAATTCTAGTTTTCAACTGTTTTTTATCGCTATTTAAAAAAAATGGTGAAAGTAACAACTATATATTATAACTATACTAAGGGCAACTAATTTTTATTTATTTTTTATAGAAACGAGATTTTTTAACAACAACTTTACATTTATTATTTTTTTTTCAATGATCACTTCATAGTCACTTTCAAACTGTATAAATATTTAAAAAAATAAAATTTAAGACTATTAATTAAATAATACAATTTTAAGCTAGCTGGTTTTTACTAATTTCTTTATCGAAACAGTTTCTTTTTATAGTTCTTAAATTCTTTTTATACAAAAAAAAATATTTTACGTGATAAAAACTACTAACTTCAGTTTTACAATATTTTTTTTAACAATGTTATTTAAAAAACGTACTGGAAATAAATATTTATTAATAATTACTTGCTATTGATTCACGTTCCTAGCTCGTGACGAATCTACTGATGTATTTACGACTATTTTTAAAACATATTACGTGTTAACTTTGAGCATAAAATTTTTAATGCAACGGAAAAGCTACTCAGCTTTAAAAAAGACAAAATTTATTACTTTTACAAAAATATTTGTACGTTTTTAGCTTTTAGTTTAGAACTATTACTAATCTTAACAAATATTTATTATTAATGCTTTGCATATAATTCAAAGAACATTATATTTTATTCAGTTTGTTATGATGTCGGTTAGATAAAATTAAATTGCAAAAAGTAATTAAATTTTAAACATTCGGTCAAACAATTTTTACATGTTTTTTACTCCTATTAAAACAAACTTTTTATCACAATACAAAATTCACTATTCAAATGTTAGCGGTAAAATTCCTAGCTCCTATTGTGTTTCAATTTTTAATTTCTACTCGTAAGGCCTGAGTAAGCAAATAAGTTATACAACATAAAAGTTGCACATCATTTACATTTTTAGGATTTATAATTATCGAAGTAAGTTATCATATAAACTATGATAAATCAGTTTTCAAAACTTTAATAACTATACAAACAAACAACTAGACAAACATAGCTAGATAAACATTTATTTGTAATTGATAACAAGTAAACAAAGTTTGCACAATTACAAATCAAAACTAACTAATTTTTATTCAATAACAATTTTTTAAATATAAAATAACTTTTTTTCAAATATTATTTAACTTTTGTTGCATTAGTAATAAGTCTTGTAACTGGACACTGGACAATGATAAGAAAAACAAAAACTTTATTTTGAAAGCTTGAAAGTATAAAATGCAAAAAACAAACTGAGTGGGGAAGTAAATTAAGAGTATTTTTGTTCTTCCAAAATTTTCTTTTCCTGATAATGTTTGGATTTCGGAGATGTTTCTGTTTTTGTTTAATTAGGTTTACATCAAACTCTTAGAAAATTATTTAATTTAAGTAAATAATTAGATGTTCGTATGTTAACAAAAATATAAAGAAAAAAATGTTACATTTTTCATTCTAAATTTAATGATTTAAAATTAGTGCTTTTTAGTTTCTTATCTGTAAAAAAAGCTTATCAATTATCTGTGTAACTACATTAAGATAACTAATTAACAGTCTTTTATTTAATATTTGCTAACGTAAAAATAATGATTTTAATACACTATATGTAATATTAAAACTAATAAAACTTCAATACTTGGAAATTTAAACTTTTAAACAAACTTTTAGGACTGTAAAGTCAGATTTAAAATATAAATTTTTCCAAGTAATTGATTCTAACTTGAGTAAAACTCAGCTTGTTATCTGTTATGCAAATAAGAAAAAAAAACTTTAAGCTTTTCCAGTGAAACTTGTAAATATTAAGTATAAAGGTATTTAAATCTTATTTTTGATAAATCTTTCTGAAAAAGCTTCAGTTTTTAATTTTAACGACATTAATTATACATTAAAAGTGTTAGTTGAGGACTTTTTATCATTTATCACTTATTACTTTGAAAAAATCAAAACTTCAAATTTGTACAGGCTTTATTTGTTATAGAAATAAAAAAGTTTTTAATAAAAATATGTAAATATTTTTAGACTATATTTATAAAAACACAAAAACTTTTTTTTTATTAATTAAAAGTAAAATATTTCTTCTTTTGTAGATACCTTAAGTTAAACAATACAGTTATTTAAAAAAAATAGTTTTGTAAGAGATTTTGATTGCAAGCTTTTTATTTCAAATTTAATTTTTAAGTATACTAGTATAATTTCATTAACACAAAATTGATAAATATTGAAGTTTATACAATTTAGGTTATAAACAATGTCACTCTTTGAGGCAAGTAAACACTAGCATGAGTGATCAAAAACTATACCGAGATTTTTTAATACTCAAAAATTTCTGTCTGGATTGCGTGTAAATACCTTTAAGCCAGTGTGTATTTTGTATAATAAATTTTTGAGGTAAAAAGTATACTAAAATATATGTTCAATCAGTCTTGTTATACTGTGAACCTACTTTTCATAGTTAATAAGAAGTTTAGTCATATAAAAACAACTAAACCTAAAACAAGTACTTTCTATTATAAAAGAAATGTTGAAATAAAGCTATAAATTTCGATAGAACTTTAATCAACATTTTAATTAGCACTTTTTTCGGTGATTCATTGTGCACTTTTTTTTTCAGACGCTATCTAATTATAAATAGTATTTAAATTACTAAAAGCAATACTATCTTTAATACTTTCCATTTACAAAAGGCTATTAAAAATACTTTAGCCTTACATAAGTTTAGCAGGCCGCAAGACAAAAAGTTTATACACTAATTAAATTTTACAATAAAAAAATGAAGAAGTAGTAAAACATAATAAACTATAAAAGATTAAAGTTTTTGAAACTGAAACAGCACATACTTATTTAAAACCTAGCAAAAATTAGTCTGTCATTTTTTTTAAATCTTAAAACTAGCCTAAGTTGAAATAAACTAGCGTAAGTCAGCCTAAGTTTAAAAAAAACTAGTCTGAAGTTTTCAAAGTGTAACAATTATGTATAATTTTTTTTTATTCCATGTTGTATAAACTTATTTTAAGAATTAAATAGAGTTAAAAATTGTTGTATGAGATGAACTTTAACTGTGGTTCAAAAAGATATTAAACTTAAAAGACCACAGTTAAAGTAATTCTAAATAAAATTAGTTTACTATAATCAAAATAAAATACTTTATCTATTTCAAACACTTAAAAATATTTTTTTTTTTGCAAAAATTTTAAATTATATTTTCAGTTATTAACCAATATACGCACCAGTCAAGTTCGTATCCGAGACATATGAAGTGAGAATTTTGTTTGACGTTGTAAGTAGAACGAAGCTCAACTGGATGAATATTTTCAAATCCCATGAACTTAAATGCCTGTTAAGGTTATTTATTTTTAACAGTAATTTTTAAAACACTTTTTTTAACTTAACAATGCTTTGTATAAAACAAAAAGTTTATGTATTGTAAACTATTTGTTATATTCTTACGAAACTCTAAGAACTTAATACCAAACTTATTTTGTACATGTATTGTATAGAAGTATATTTTTAGTTTATAATTTAAATTAACAATCTTATAATAATATATCTAAACGAGACGTAAATTTGTAAAAAATTAGCAAAATTTTTTCATTTATACATATTTTTCTTCTAACCTATATTTACTTATCTCTGGTAAACTTTTTTATCAATATAGTCATTTGACTTTGCATGTAAGTTTTATTATATTTATTTAAAGTAAAATAATTTGCAAACAACAATCGATCAAATTATATCTGAATAACTTTTTTATAATAGAGCCTAGAACTAATATTTAATTCTAGTTTTTTTTTCAAGTATACCAGAGATAAGTAAATATAGGTTAGAAGAAAAATATGCATAAATGAAAAAAATTTGAACAAATAATACAATCTTATTTTTATTTACTTAAATATTAAACTTAACACTGTTAATATTCAAAAATATAAAGTGTAAGTGCTCATAAAAACCCTTTTTTATTAAAAAACAATTGATGTAACGTTGTAGCTTAAACTTACATGATGTTTGTAAAAACACAATTATGTTAAATAACAGAATAAGCTCTAAACACAAATTAGCAATATAAAAAATTTACAACAAACACTTTGAAAATTTCAAAACTAAATAAACTTTAAAATAAACTATAATTACATATTATTTATTGTAATATTTATGACATAAAGTAAAGTCATTTATGTATTTTTTTATAAATCTAAGTTGTTACTGTAGTCATTAAAAATACTTAAGTGAAATTTTCAGATATAAAAACAATATTCTGTTAGAATATTTATAAAACAATTCCTGGTTACCTAGCATTTAGTTAAATTTCCAAATATAAATTTGTTGTCTCAAATGCAACAGTTGCACAAAAAATTCCTTTCATTTGAAAATATTTTCAAGTATAAACTGGAAATTTTACACAATCAAATGCAGCAGTCTAATTTGCTTTAAAAAAAAAAAATTAAATTTTTGAAACGTAAAAAAATCAAAACAATTTAATTTAACTTGTTTTTTAAGTTTTACTTGCTTTTTCAAAAACTTTTTTTGAAACTATTCAGTTATAGTTTTTATTTAGATACTAAACACAAAACGTTTTTTATTTATTGGAAAAAAAAATTATCAATTACATTATTAAACTATAAATATTAAAAGTAATTAAATAGTTGCATTACACAACCAAATCCAGAAAATTTTTTAGTAAACTACAATTTGGAACTGAAATCAAGGTAATTTTCAATTTGTTTTTATTATTATTAAGCCTGGAAGCAAATAAAAAATAATCACTTGGTTTTTCTAATATTTAGGCTTTTCTCACAAATAAATTTTAAAAGAATACAAATAAAATATTAAATGTTTAAAGGAAATAATATAGACATGATTTCACAACATAGATACAAAAGCTAGAATTAAATTACGTTTAATAACAAGTTGAGGTTTTCTTTATTGAAACAAACTAAAAGTAAATATATTGCAAATTTTATTAAAGTTTTTAGCATAAGTACAAATCTAATTTTAGACAGCTTAAAAAAAGAAAACTCAATTATTTTTTATAAATAGCAAAATCAAAAACTAAAAACTTGTATTATTAATAGAATACACTTTTGAATAATATTCATAGCTTATTAGCAAATTAGAGACACGAGTTTAGATATTTATTTCTTAAATAAAACCAATTTTAGCATTTTGAAGCAAGATTAAGTAAAACAATTTGTCATAAACAAATTTATATAATGAGTTGACAATTAAACTATGTTATAATACATTACACTTCAAAGCCATATAAAACAAAACAAACTCGTCAAAAAAAAAACCGACAATATTACTTAAGTACTGACTTTTTCTTTTAAGAAAAATCATAACTATTAGCAAGTTTTAAAAGTACTGTTTCACTATTGGTATAAAAAGCCATACCGAACACAAGCTTTAGTTTTTCTAGCATTATATCAACGCAAACCTTGATCAGACTGTCGCGCGTGGTTCTCCGTTCGTCGATGCAAGCGACAACCTGAGCGACGCCCAAGTCCTCCTCTGCGTGGTCCAGAAGGGCGATGAACGTCTCCTTGGAAATGTTCAGCGGAACTTCGACGTACAGCACGTCTTTCACTTGCAGCTGTTTGTAAGATCGTCAGTTAGTTTAAAAAATTTAAAAAGATTAAATTTGAACAAACTGTGACAGGTTCATCAGCTAAGAGTAAAAATTTTATACGTACACACTCGTTTTAGGACTTTAAAAATATTGTTCTACTGAAAACTTAATAGAAAAATCAACAATTTTGTTTAGGTTGTGTTTTTCTGGAGAATTAAGCTGTTAAAGCTATTTTTCTAACAAAAACTTTTGAGCAATGTAAAAGTATTTTAGGATAATACCTAACAATTATAGTAAGAAACCACATATAACTTTCAAATATAAAAACTATTTAAAACAACAACTAATTTATAAATCAAAATACAAAAAGTGGGCTGTAAAAGGGTGTCAAGTTGAAATTAACTCTTTTAGTGGTTAGAACATCAAAATAAACCAAACATAAAGTAGAATAAAGTTTATATATAGTTGTGCGGAACTGGGTTTTTATAAAAAAGCTTTTTTTATTTCACTTTTTGCTTTAACTATTTTAAAACTTATTCAAGTTTAAAGGAAGTCAATTTTTGAGACTTATAGTTCAAAAATTACTCAAAATCACCTCTAATTATTGCCAAAAAATGGCTTAAAATACTACAAAAAAACGAAAAATACTTGTATTTTGCTTTTTGTTATGATTTTTATTTGGTTTAACTTTAATTTATATTTTCGATAAACTTTAAGACAGCAAGTTTAAAAAATTTAATGTTAAACCAGAAGCACCTGTAAAATTGTTTTTTTGTTAATTGAACACTGATTAAGTAAAAAGTTTTTAAAAATTATTTTAAAAATATGCAAGCACAAATACTTGTCACATGAAATTTCATAACAATGTGGGCGCGGTGTGCTTTAGGATAAATCAAACTAAGCATGCATTGAGCTTTTCAAAACTGCTGTTTGTATACTTTTCTTGATTGTTATCCTACTTAAACTTTAATATCAAGTACTAATTCAATATGTTGTTTTGCTTATCAAAAACTCAAAGTTAACAAATACGTTTTTAATAATAACAACAAAAAAGTTAACTTAATTGAATGATATTTTCGTTTTTTAAATAACATCTTATATAATATCAATTTTACCGTTGAGCTTCAGTAAACAAATAAATAAAGCAATTTTTTTTATCTTTCAGCTATACTTTGCAGTTTAGAAAATAACCTTTTTCTTAACATTTTAAAAGTACTTTATTTATTCTGCACCAAACTTTTCATAAACAGTACAACTGTCATAATCAACTAAATATAAAATAGATTGAACTTTCAAATATTTATAGAAAAGTTAACTGAATCATGAAATATTAAAATGAATTATAAGTAAAAATTAAAGAGTTTTATGACAAAAGTTTAAGGATGCAGATTCACTAATAATAGAATCAATAAAAAATATTGATGTGTCTATTTCGTCACAACACAATGAAGTATTATAGGTTGTGACGTCACAAAAACTAAAGTTTAATACTGTCCAGAAAGAAAAGCGAAGATTGAAATTATTTTGTTCTCTGTAAAAATGTTGGCTGTAAAAATATTGATTTAAGCAAGGTGACTTGTTCCGAAATTATTAAAAGTTAATTCATCTCGCTTATTTGTAAAAAAAATCTAAAATGTTATAAATCAATAAATACATCACAATTTAAGCTCTAACACAGTGCTAAAGCTTAGCTACATGTTATTTATTATTTTTTTTTTTACTCAGTGACTAGCTGTATAAAAATTTTTATAATTAAAATATTTCATTATTAGCTTATTTAACAATTTCTAATTGCAATCAAGCTCTAACAATAGACCAAGATCTTTTTCAAAGTGATTAAATGCTACCAAGTAAACTTGTATTGTAAAAAAACTTTTGCTAATAAACATAAACTACTAAATAAATATTTTAAATTTTAGTCACTTCCCTTTAATATATTTATATAGCTTGCAATATTAAAACTAAGTAATTCAAACAAAGACATATTAAAACACTTAATAAGCCATAAATAGAAATTAAAAATTTAAGTAAACTTTTGTTTTTAGAACAAAGCATATGAAAGACTTAAAAAGATTGTGATATATATGATTTTTTTTATTTTAACTTTTTATATTTGTAAAAAGGATAAGTGAAAAAGTATAATGGTATTATATGAATATAAGCAAAACAATAAATTGTTCAATTAAAATGTGTCTTTTATCTATAAATGAAAAAAAAACTATAAACATTATAAGTTAGAAAAACATTTGTTACTATAGTTTTAATGTTGATAATTTAAAGCTTTTAAATAATAAGTGTTAATAATTGAATACATTACGTTTTACTAAACAAATAATGCCTAATACATCTCAAATAGTTAAACTAATAAAATAATTAACTAAAAAGTCCAACAGGTAGCATATATTATATACAGTAAAATTATATATTTCATATATTAAACTTATCAGGTTAATTATTACTTATAAACTTAAATAAACTGTTAATTTATAGGATTAACACTTAATTTTAGTAATTATGTCACATTTTTAAAGTTTGATAATAAAAAAATTAGAATAAAATTGTTTAAACAACTTAACTACATTCATTAGTTTCATGTTTATGAGATAACTTTAAAATTCAAAAACTATTTCATGTTAAACCAATAAAATAAAGCGTGTATTCATAATTTCACATTGTAAGCTTAATAAATTCTAAAAACTAAATGTGTAACTTTATTTAGTTTTGGTAAAAAGTAACTAAAGATATACACGTTTTTTAGATCTATTAACTATCATTATCTAACAACATTTCAGAAGTGTTTAGTACAAAATAATGTCTAAAACGATTTTAAGTTAATAACTAGATTACTATATAAATTACTATTCACCAACTAATTCTAGAAAAATAAGTAACACACACTATAGTAAAATTAATATATATAAAATATTTCATTTTATTCTCACAGACTATCACAATCAAAACAAAGTTTCACTCTATCTTAAATTATATACAAAAAAAAAATTAATAATAACCTACTTTACCATATTTTTCTAAAATACCAAATTCCATAAAAGACTTTATATTAGACTTTAAGCTAAAAAAAATTTAAAAAATTATTTTATAAGCACTAAGGCTAAGTTTAAGACAATAAATTTTAAACGTACAGTAGTCCATTTGACTGTAAGCTTGTCTGTGAGCTGACGAACGAAAGACCTCATTATTACATCACAATCATTAACTTTTGATGATAGCAAATTATCGAAGAACAGAAAACATGGTCTTAATTCATCACCACTCGAGTTGTTTTTACTGTGGAATTTTATTAGATTATCTAGTTATTAATTATAAGTATTTTTTTATTTAATATACCTTTTAAGGGTTTCCATAATTTTTTATTATATTTTTCTTTTAATATCTAAGTTTATGTTTCATATTATAAATTCTTACTTATACATATCAAAAAACTAACTTCAACTATTCTACATCTAGAATAAACATGTAAAAAATATATATTACAGAATTATTTTGGTATCATAAATAGTTTATGATACTCTATAACATTAAAGTATACTTAATTAAATTGCAATTATAAAATTTCAGACCAACTATTATAAGCTTTTAATAACAAATTAGGTTTAAAAAACAAATATAAAAACTAGAACATAAACAACATAGTTATTCTTTTTTGAACAAAGCTTTATTTTTTAAGTTAACAAAACTGCATAAAATAAAATGTAATAATAATAAAGAATTAATTTTATTTAACCAAAGAATTATACAGTGTGTTAAACCTGTAAATCGTTTGAGACTGCTTTAAACACTCTCTTAAACCAGAAACTGTATAAAAATTATTGATTTAATAAAATTTAGTCTAACGAACAGGTAAAACCTGTGTTATAACTTCTACTGTCTTTAACTTACCTATAATTTCAAGCCATAATTTAGTATTTTGTTTAATTTATTTCAAAAATTTTTAACTTAAATTGATAGGTATACAAATTACTTTTAAATAAACTTTTTTTTCTATAAAATTATAAAATGTATATCAAAATTATATTACTGGTAATATTTCTACTTGACAACAAAATTTAAAACCACTTTAACAAACTAAATAATAAATAAAACACTAGATTTTAGTCTAGGAGACTGTATATAAAAAGCTCTTTATCTATATCCCAAAAAAAATTTTTTTAACTTGAACTAACATGTAAGGGACGTCAGGAGCGCTGTGTGGCTTCAATATCCAATGTCGAGCACCACTGGTGCACCGAATTGAAGTACTTGCTAGCACTTGATTCTTTTTTCTCTTCTTTTTCATTATGGACGAATATACTGCTATTTTCTTTATGCATGTTACGCAGAGACACAAAATTATTTGAATTACTTTCTTTAAAGAACTGTCAAATAACTCATAAATTAAAATGATAGTGTTTTTACAATGAACTACACAAAACTAATTCTTATTGTTAATCTATTTTAACCTTATCATAAATTCACTAAGATTATTAGAGTACTCTAAATTAAGAGATATGTATTAATATTCTTTTGTTAGTAGGTGTAATTTCTGGCACTCAAGTTGTAAAATTTCATATACTTTTAATTGCCTGTTCCTCAAACATTTTATTTTAATAAGTATTTCCTTTCTATTGGTTTTAATAGAGTACTAGAGTTTTATTTAATTATTTTTTAAATACTAAAAATCACCTAACTTGTTAATTAAATACTTAAGACTCACAAATGTTTAATTTTTTAGTTTTTAAAGAGACATTTTATAAGTAATAGGTTATTTTTTAGGTTTATAAGTAGTATAACAATAACTAAACTATATTTTTCAAGAATATAATTTAATTTAAGAAGAAAATTGGTACAAAAACTTTAATCTACTCTTTTTATATGTTTGATTAGACACTTTACAGTATCACAAAATTTTTGCATGTAAAACTGTATATAAACAATATAGCAAAACTTTTTTTTTATGCATCACTAAAATATATTTGATCTATTCTCATTTTACAGTTTAAAAAAATGTTTAACAAGTGTAGCATACAATTATATCTAATTATAATACTCAATTTGTATAATTTTTTTATTATTATGTTGTTTATTGTGCAGTTTTGGACTCAGGCATCAAAACTTGAGCTACTTAACAGGACACAAAAGAAGAAAAATAAGAATAAAATAAAGCACATTTACATTCAACAAAAATAAAGCATAAAAAAGTATTAAACAAAGTTAAAACTGTAAAGAACTCGTTAAAAAGTTTAAACTTATTTGCTTGATATAAAAGGCAGCAACATAGTACATACAAAGACATTTGTTCAAAATTAATAAAAGTAAATGAATAAATGTTATGGGGGAGGTGAAAAGAAAAAAAAATTACTACAAATAGAAAAATTAAGAAATCAGTAGTTAGTTTAGATGAGATAAATATTATAAAAATTTAATTTAAATTTCTCTTTAGTTTTTAATGGAAAGTTACTGAATTTTACTGATATTTTTAGTATTTAAATTAAATAATTTTGATTTTAAGCAAAAATGTTCTACCTATGACTATTAAATATAATATAATATTAAATATATAATTACTATATAACTACAAAAAAAACATTGAAAAATTATTATAATTTTCCCTCAAAATTACTGCAGTTTATAGCAACTCATTGCTTTAAATTTTGAAATAAGCTAAATTTAAAAATAATAAAACCTTGTAAATAAAAATACTTATTGTACAATTGCAGTGGAAAATAGAATTTAAAGACTTGTACTTTATAATAAATGAAAAGGAGATAAACTGAATTTAAAAGTACAACTTTAAAAGTTTATAATCAAATATAATTATAGTGTTATGAAGAATTTTACAAAAGTCTTACCATAAAACAAGTTTCTTTAAAACGTAAGTAAGTCCAGATTTTTAATTTTTTCAATCTAGCCTAAGATAGATTGACTAGTCTGAGACAGTATAATTTCAGCTAATATAAAGAAATATGTTTAATTTTGTCTAGATGTCTCTTAAAAATATTATTGGAATTAAAAACATTATTTTCAATTTAACATTAGAAAAGCTTATTATATGACAACAGCAATGTAAATTTTTACTCACAATAATTTTAACTAGTTTATATTTTTTTTACTTAAGAATGGTCTAAAATAAGTTGCATTCATAAGTATTTATTTATTTGAAAGTTAAAGTTTTCAAAGTAACAAAACCTTAAATGTTTTAATGTTACAATTGATGCGTAGAAAAGTTATTAGTAAGTTAAATAATAAGTAGTTTATAAATTTGTAATTAAACAAATTAAAGTTATGACTAATAATTTTTCTAATTTTTGTATTTCTTAAAAGTATACATATAATTTATTAGTTACTTTAGTAGAAGTTACAATTTTTAGCTTTGAAGGGATTCTCAATTTAGAAAGCTTACTTGAATATAGTTTATACTCTTTGAGGTTAAAAACTAACCTGAGTTTATTTATCAGACTAAAATTTGTTTGCTTTTGAGGCACAATTGCTTTTTAACAAATGTGTATTGTGTAATTTAAAATGCATAAACATATTTTAGTTTGCACAAGCATATCTTTGAAGAAAAATAATCAAAATCAGTGCATAAATTTCATAATCAGTCTTGTTCTATTTTTATAGTTATTAAAAAACTTTAATTTGTCATGATAAAAGCAACTACACTTAACAAAAGTAGAAATAAAATTATATATAGTTCAAAAAAATTTATAAAAGATTCAGTGGGTAGTTTTTGTAAATACTGCGTAGAGTTGTTTATCTTAGATCACTGAGAGTAGGATTGTAAACATATGCTTTAACACTTATGTTTACAAAAGGCTAAGATTATATTGTTGCTTTTAAGTAGTGCTAGCCACAAGGCTGAAAGTTTTAGTTTTTAACAAAAGTAAAAACTGTGAACTTAACAAAATGAAATAGTAAAGCCTAAAATAACTACAGAGTGTCTTTTTATTACTGGAATTTTTTAATTAAATACTATAAAGGGACAGGAAAGCTTGTTCTTAAAAAAACCTGGAAAATTTTTCTATAAAATCAGTAGCCACCCTGTAACTTTAAAGTATCACTATGTTTAAAACTTAATAACTCATACTTATTTAAGATCTACTAAAAAATTAGCCTGACATTTTTTAAATTGGCATAAAAGTCATACTTTATGGTAATTCTCTTTGTATAACTAAAACTAAACAAAAATATTATTAACTAATAAAAAATTTTAAATACTTTTTTTTCAACATCAACACTAAATACAAAGCATTTTTTAACCAAGTCTAGATATTTTAGAATTTAATCAAAACTTAAAAAGTTAAATTTAACAAAAGATACAACTGTTCTGTTTTACAAAAGTATTGACAACGTAAAAAATACTAACTGTACAATAAACAGGGTGGCCACTAGTTTTAAAGGATAAATCTTCCAGCGTTTAGAAAGTACATGTTTTTGGGACTGTTTTTAGTTTAAAATAAAGCTTAAAGTAAAAAAACTGTGTTAAATAGTATAACAACATTGAAAAAATTACTGAAGAGCTACTCTAAAAGTTTTTTTTTATAAAAAAAATAATGACAAAAATTTTTGTCTTTATGATAGATTTTTTGTGTCAAATAAAATTATCAAATTATAAAAATTGTTCAAAATTCCTGGTTTTTCCAAGGTTTTATAACTCTAAATTGTCAAATTCCAGGTTTTTCTAGGATTACAGGTTTAGCAGCCACATAAATAAAAGTTGCTTGGTCAATAAATTTACTTTTTTTTTAAATGCTTCAACCTTTATAAATTTATAGAATAATTTTGAAATGCAATTAAAAATATAATCAAAAAGACTATTTATTAAGCAATTTTTTTCATTAATTTATGTTAGCATTTTGTCAACATTTTAATTATTTCTGCAAACATGTATAAGCTTTTTTTTTCTCTTATTAGAGTAGTAGTAATCCAGTTAGTATTACTTTTGATAATAGGTAAGAATGTTTATGTAATTAAAAACGAATTACATGCATTTATACAGCAAAATGATCAACATTTTATAACAAACACTTTATAGTAATTAGACATATTAAGCTTATAGTTTATGCCTTATATATTTAATCTTTCTCTTATATGAATTTAATACCATGTATTATTTTTACTATTGTTAATTTACTGTTTACTTAGACAATAATATAAATAAGTAGAAGTACAACATTAAGTGATTCTTATGCTTTTTGTGCTTTTACTTTTTAAGCTCTGATGCTCAAAGATTTATAATTGTACATACAAAGCTTTTTTTTGTTACATAGCCTCATCATAGTTTATCTTAGATCATTACATTAGTCATATACCACAACAAAATAATACTTGTATTATGAGAAAATGAAATTATCTAAGGTGGGTTAAAATGTTGTTATTAAAATCATGTGAAACTAGTTAAAGTACTTACTTAACATCTATACTATACAATTAGAATAGAACTTATCTTAAAAATGTAAAGACTAAAAAAATTTATTAAAAAACAAAAAAATTGTTTAGACAGTTTTACAAATCTTTAAATAGCTAGTAATAAAACATACACTTTTAAATTTGAAAGAATAATAATAAGGTTAAAATACTTTTCTTTAAAAACTTATTACAAAATAATAACCATAAACTTAGATTAGTATTGAATAATTCAAAAAAAAAGAGACGAATAAAAACCTAAAATAACATGGTTACACTGAAAATTACTATTACCATTTGCAATATAGTATATATTGAATATACTAAAAATAAATTTTAATTTAGCGTAATTAACTTATTTAGCTGTGGTTGTGTTATATATGATTTTGTATAACTTTAAAAACTTAACATTTTTATCGTTTACTTAAGAGTTAAAAACTGTTGCTGAAAAATTATGCACCATAAATCAGTTTTTTGAAAACTTATTTGTAGTGCATTTTGCACACTTGATTATAAAATGATTGCTTAAATTACAATTTTTAAATTACTAGTAATACTAAATTTATATTACTAATAGTAAGTTAAAGTACTACTAGTATTACCAGTGTAAAATACTGTTCTAGTATATACTGTAATAGAATATCTAATTGTACGAACTACTTGACAACATAAATTAGATTTTAAACTAAATTAAAAATTAACAAACATGGAGAAATGAACAAGCTCAACATAATTTACTGCTAGTTTTTAAGATAAAATAATATAAAAAAATTTAGAATATAAAATAGATGTGCATTAAAAAAAAATTATGCGTACTGCACAGTAGAATCTTAATTTAATTTCGTGACAAAGTGTAATTTTGAATTCGAAGAAGAGCTTTTATTTTAAAAAGCTTTCTAAAGTCTAGCCTAGAGGCGGGTAAGGCAACGTTTTAATCGGCGGGCCGGATCCAGAAAAAAATAGTACTGGGTGGGCTGGAGCATTTAGAATTAAATTATCTATTGAATCCAGTATCCGAATCCGACCAGATATGCTTCAATATAATATTTATCTTGGGAACGGGTCACTTTTGCACGAGCGTCACTTTTGCACGAAGACACTTTTGCACGAGGGGACACTTTTGCACGAGCGTCACTTTTGCACGAAGGGTCACTTTTGCACGAGGGGACACTTTTGCACGGCGTCACTTTTGCACGCAGGGTCACTTTTGCACGAGGTGACACTTTTGCACGGCGACTCTTTTGCACGAGCGTCACTTTAGCACGAGGTGACACTTTTGCACGGCGTCACTTTTGCACGCAGGGTCACTTTTGCACGGCGACTCTTTTGCACGGAGGGTCACTTTTGCACGAAGAACACTTTTGCACGGCGTCACTTTTGCACGGTCGTCACTTTTGCACGGCGACATTTTTACACGTCAAAACTTTTGCACGACGTTACATTTGCATGACGACATTTTTGCAAAGCGTCACTTTCACGGGTATACTTATGAACTGCAAAATTTTAAATAATCAGTCAATTCTGAACGGAACTTCACTTTTGCACGCTTCTAATTTTTATTTTCTCAAATAAAAATATAAATAGATTTTTTTTTGTCAATTTAAATAATATTCGCTTTTAAACGCAAGTTGTTTTGAATCAATAAAATGTTGTAGTTTTTTAATGAAATTTTAATGTAAAGTTTTTAAGAAATTATTGTTGCAAAAATTTATTTTACAAACTAAGTTTCGGTCTAATACCTCGTCAGTGCTTAAGTAAATTTTATAAAGAAAAGTTTTTATCTTAAGTTTTACGGAGAACAATATAATTACGTACCACAATTCATTTATTCATATTTATAATCTTAATCAAAATAAACTAGATGAATAACAAACAATTTTGAATAATTTAAATAAAAATTATCTGTTTCTCGTTAAATTTTAAAGAGAAAGATAACCTTAATTTAGTAAGGCTTTGAAACACGAATCTTGAGTATTATTTTTTATTTATATTCTCTTGATGTTAAAATTAGCAATATATAGTTGTTAAACAAATGGTTAAAATTTATTTTAATTTTAAACAATTGTTAAAATAAAACAAAAGATTTAGTTAATTTTTTAATTGTAAAGGTATTTCAGATTTTACTTAACGTTTATTTTTCAGTCTATTTTTTAATTTAGCGTGGGAATAAAAAAAGCAATAAAATGATTTGAACTTGGATTATTTCAGCATTATAACTTTGAATGATCATGATAAGCCAAAGAGAAAGTAACATTTGGAAGTTTGAACTTATGTTAAAAGAAAATATACCATATTAGTCTTCAACCGCTGCAACATTTCAATAATGAGGCTTGGGAGAATTTTTTTTTATCGGTCAGTTGAAATATGGAACAAACTTACAAATGAATTAGTTTCTTGCAAAAGTTTTAAAGAATTTCGATTGAAGTTAAAACTTTTTTATCAAAATTATATTTGTGTTAGTAAAATTAATAAGTAATTTTTATCAACCGTTGATTTAATTTTAAGATTAAGCTTAGTTTATAATTCAATTTATTATATTAGCAGCACCTTTACTCTATTAATAATGAGTCCTTTTTCAATGTATTAAATGATTACTCATCTAGCTAGTCTATTTTTAATGTCCTTGGAGCGTTAGGTTTTTATTTTTGTTGTTAATCAATGCGTTTAAATATTTGACGTTCATCGTTCTACATCAAAACGTAAATAAGTATAAGTTTGTGCTTAACATTTTGCTTTTTATGTTAACCTATAAGTTTTATATCAAACTATGTTTTTATCTTTGTTTTAATAATAAACTTCTTGTATTAATTTTTTTTTTTTTTTTTTTCTTTCAGTTTAAGTGGTCTAGGTTTTGATGCCTAGGTCCATCATATGGACAATAAACTTGTAACTGTGTAGTAAAATATATAATATGACATAGTTGTTGACTAATATATTAAAGTTCAAAATAAACTAGAGCAACTTACTTACACTCAAAGTATTTTTTATCCTAGTTTCTAAATTAATTATTTTTTTGTCCCTGGTATGAATTTTTTATAAATAATTATATTATATCTTTCCTTAGTTTGTTTCTAACATTAACTTTTACTGTTTAAGATTTTAAATCTTTCATTTTCTGCCTTTAATATAAGTATGTTAAAAATTTGGTACTAGTTAAAGAACTTTTTACCAAAATGAAAAATTGATGTTCCGTGCGAAAAAATCATTGTGCCAAAATGTCGCTGGGCAAAATCTTCATCGTAAAAATGTGACGTTGTGCAAAAGTACCGTTGTGCAACAATGCTGCCGTAACAAATGTCGCCGTGCAGAAGTGTCTCCTCGTGCAAAAATTACGCCGTGCAAAAATAACCCTGCGTGCAAAAGTGTCCCTTCGTGCAAAAGTGACCCTCGGTGCAAAAGAGTCGCCGTGCAAAAGTGTCCCCTCGTGCAAAAGTGACCCTCCGTGCAAAAGTGACGCCGTGCAAAAGTGTCCCCTCGTGATAAAGTGACGCTCGTGCAAAAGTGACGCCGTGCAAAAGTGTCCCCTCGTGCAAAAGTAACGCCGTGCAAAAGTGTCCACTCGTGCTAAAGTGACGCTCGTGCAAAAGAGTCGCCGTGCAAAAGTGTCCCCTCGTGCAAAAGTGACCCTTCGTGCAAAAGTGACAGTCGTGCAAAAGTGTCCCTTCGTGCAAAAATGACGCTCGTGCAAAAGTGACGCTCGTGCAAAAGTGACACCCACCCATTTATCTTAATTAGAAAATATAATTCAGATCTCGTCGGATACTAACTTTATAAATCCGATTGGTCACTACTTTGAATTCATTCAACTAACATATATTTCTCAATAATAATTTTTTTGTGTTTATTAAGTACTCAAAATTACAAATTTATTATAGCCCTGGGTTTGATTAATACTTATTTCATAATTTCAATAATTTGTTTACTCAAACATTTTCGAGCGTAATAATTTAAGCTTTAGCGTACAATTTTTTAATTAAGTATTTGAAATCATGTGTTTTTGACAATTATTGGGCTTAAGTATTAAATAAATTAAGTACATTAGTGATATTAAATTAACTAATGTATTTTTTAAATATTGATCTTGACTGACCAAATTTAAAAGAAATGCGAAAAACGTCGGGGCTCGGTCATTTTTACTTCGCGGACCGAGTCCGGCCCGCAGGCCGTACATTAATCACCCCCTAGTCTAGCCCAAGCTCTTAGCAACTATACTTTTTTTTTTAATTTTATTCGTCAAGACTAGACGCATGTTGATCTAAATCTGAATGTAACAACTGTTAACATGAACAACAGCTTGATAAAAAAAATCAAATTATTGCAACAAGGTTTCACTACACTGACTAGAAATAGCTACTGTCGTAAGTCAATAACATACCTGCTAGAAAGTATTAAACATAGTTATTTTCGATATTTTCTCCTAACTTTTCTTTCGTAGCAAAGTCGGTATGATTAATTTTCAACTAATTTAGCAGTTTAATAATTTTATTTTTATTCATTTTAGTTTAGAAAGACTAGTTGCTTGATCTAATTTATGTCTTAATTTAGCTAATAAAAAAAATGTTGTTATTTTTGCCAGTAGTTTTTATCGAGACTTATAAACAATTTATGATTTTTATTTGTAATTAAAATAATTTTAGGTCTTGTTAAATTATTTGTCCGTAAAAATTTCTTATCAAATTTCTGTTTTCGATTGTTGATATGAACTTATAAGAATTTTTTTTTGTTTAACAATAAGCAAAAAACAAAACACTTTTTTTATTTAAAATGTTTTTAAAATGTAGTTCTAAAATTTATATAAAATTTTGCACCTTTTTGGCACTGACAAAGTTATAACTAATTAAAGTTTTTAATGTTGAAATCCATCTGAAGCTTAAAAATTACACCAAGGTATGGTTAACATTTTAACTAAAAAAATACTATATGGTTAGTAGATTGTGTTTTATACCCCCTACTACTATTAGATAAAAAAGTATTTATGTTTTTTTTATTAGTTTTTGTTATAGCAATAATACTGATTAACTTAAATTTTTGTGTCAACTCTTTTTGTTTTTAACAGGTAGCAAAAATCAATATTGAAATCAAAGGAATTGATGAAATAGATTATTCATTTGTTTTGGAAAAAACACCAAAAAATGTTTTAGAAATTGAAAAGTTCACAAATTATTGCAAAGTTGCTTCACTTAAATTTTTAAAACTTTCAACTTCTACACTAAAGCCACTTATACTAAAAAATTCTCCTAATAAATTCATTGAATTAATACCAGTAAAACCATCAAGTTTAATATCATTGCCAGCTCCAGTGCCATTGAAAACGAAAAAAAAGTTAAAAGTTTTGACATTAGTTCAGAGACCATTGAGACCAAAAGTTGTTTGTGATCCATTACCAGTAGATGAACCAAGAATAACATCCTCTTCTTTTCCAAAAGCAAACATTAATTTAATATCTGCTCAAAAAGTAGTGAAACCAAAGCTATGTTCTACTTCATCTGTTACATTAATTAATTCACCAAGTTCAAAATCTTTTTCCAGTATTTTAAGCAATAATTTGACTAATTCAACACCCCAAACAAAGTATATTATCCCACCTGTAGTAAACGAAGCAGCATTTTCTTTAGAAAAAGTTAGTTCAGTTATCAAGCTTGAACCTAAGGAAGCAATGGAAATCATTTTAAACTGTAAAAAAGTGTCTAATATAAAAGATATTCTGAAACATGATTTATCTAATCAAACATTTTTAACATTAAATAACTATGAACATAAAAACATATTTTGTGAATGGGTACTTAATGAAAATAAAACTTTTAATTTTAAAGTTTTCAATAGTACTGTTACTGATGAGTTTGTTGTACAACATTTGAAAGAAAATACTTCTTTTCACACAAACTCAGTTAAAATTAAACTAATATCTAAATTATATAAAGCAAAATGTGGTAATGATTTTATAATGCAGTTATTTTTTACAAAAAAACTGAAATTAATTCACTTTGTGGGCAGAAAACCTAAATGTGAATGTATTAGTAATTACCCCAGCTTATTTAAAAATAATCAAGAAGTAAATAGCTTGAAACATAAGCTTATTTCTGAAGGTAGTGAAACAAAATGTAAAAAGTTGAGGAAAATTTTACCCAAAAGTTGTGATCCATCATTGACATCAGCAGATCAACCAGATATAAAGTCCTCTTCTCCTGTTCTTAAAGCAAACATGAGCTTAACATCTGCTCAAACAGTAAAAAAACCAAAACAGTGTTCTGCATTATCATTCACATCAATAAACTCATCAAGTTCTACATCTTCTTCAAGTAATTTGTGCAGTAATTTGACTACTTCAACATCTCAAACAAATATGATATCCCCACCTTTAAGACCTGAAGCAGCATTTTTGTTAAACAATTCAATTAACAATAAGCTTAAAGCTAAGGAAGCAGTGATAATGATGTTAAATTGTAAAAAAGTGATTTGCATTAATGATGCTTTAAAACAAAATTTCTCTAATCAAACATATTTAACAGAAAATAATTATGATCATACTGATATTTGTTGTCAATGGGTACAGATAGCTAATTATAATAAAAAATACAATTTCAAAGTATTCAAAAAAGGCACAACTGATGAGTTAGTAGTACAGCATTCCTCAGAAAAAAATATAATGCACACCAACTCATATAAAGTTGAGCTAATGTCTAGATTATATAAAGCAAAATGTGGTAACAATTTTAATATGCAGGTATTTTTTACTAATAACCTCAAATTAATTCACTTTATGGGTAGGAAACCTAATTGTGAATGCATCAATAAAAATGAAAAAAAAGTTGCTTTTTTATCTAATAAAGATAAAAGTCCCAAAGAAATTTATTCATTGTACCCTAACTTATTTAAAAACCCACAAGATGTAAGTAATTTAAAACGAAAGCTTTTTATTGAAAAAAAATAAAAGTTTGTTTTATAAGTTTATATGTGGTGTACTTTATTGTCATTTTATAAGATATTATTTGTGGTTGAAATTTTATTTATTACTTAGACAAATACCTGTTTAGTTAATATTCATTATTGAAGTGTTGCTAAGGACAAATATAAATATGTATATATTTAATTTATATAAAATAAAAAAATTTTGTCAATTTTGCTGACAGTTGTTTTGACCATACAAGCGTCAGTTATCAAAACAAATATTTTTTAGTAGAATTTTTAATTGAAGTTTATTCAAGATATTATAATTATATGTTGAACAATTTTTGTTAGTTAATTTGAAAAGAGTACTATTGCACAAGTAGCATGTATAAACATATATATATATATTTATTTATGTTTACTTAATTGCATTTTGTTTATTGTTCTAATCATTTTGCTCATAGTTTATTGTTCTAATCTAATACTAATTAAAACTAAGAAAATAATTGTTAAATTATAGATATTTAAAAATAACTTGTTTAATGTGTTGTTATACAGTTTTAATTTGAGTAGTTTTGTATAAAATTTAACATATTATATAATTCCTTTACTAAATTGTTAATTTACATAAATTGCAAATTATGAATATAATTAAAATATTTTCCATTTCTCTTGTTTCTCAAGTTTTCTAGCCAATTGCTAAAGATTTACAAGATATTTAGTCAAACTACTTGTCAATTATAAAGAAATTTTTTAATTCAATACTTATTTTTCTTAACTTTACACTTTAAAAATAACTTTTCTTACTTAGTCATTTTTCCCCTTCTATACCTACAGTTAGATTTTGAATGTAAAAAATTGTTCTTAAGAAGTTCAAATATTCCTAAAAAAGAAGAACTTGTGCATGTTAGTTGTTTCAAGTTAACTAATTACTTAATTTATACTAACCTAAATATTTTTTTATAATGATATGTAAATCTTAAATTCAAAATGAACAGGGTTGCCAAAAAACCTGGAGTCCCGGAAAAACCCGGAATTTGACAATTTAGGCAAAAAAACCTGGAATTGGAGAAATTAAAAAAAAAACCTGGAATATCAGAACAAAAATTACTTTAAAACCATGAAAACCTCCAAATTTAAAGAAATTTTTAGTGTTAAGTTACAAAATTTCTATTAGATATAAAAAATCCCACACAAAAACAAAACAAAAAAAGTGTATCATTTTAAAAATTTACCTTTAAAAAACACATTTATAGTAGCTTTACAGTGTCTTTTTAACATTATTATACTATTTAAAACAATTTTTTTACCTCCAAGTTTGATTTTGTACAAAAAATAGACCATAAAACATATTTTTTAAACTTTTTAGATATTCAGAAAACCTGGGTGGAAGAAATTTACAAAAAAACTTTTGGCAACCCTGAATTAAGTTTTAAACTAAGATTTAAAGTTTATTGCTAGTTTGGCTTCAATTTATATTTGTTCAAAAATATCATTTTACTAAATTTTAGTTTTCATTTAAATTTAAAATGTTTAAAGGCGTTGTTAAATTTACGCCATCCAACTAATGTTAATTTATTCTAGTTCATCTATTTCACAGTTTTATACAAGTTAATCAAGCATTTTTAAAACTTAAGAATAAAACTGGATTTGATCAGACTACTTGTATATATACATAACTGCTTCTCTAAGTCTAGAATTTCTAACTGTTTTAGATGAGAAGTTCTGAATAATTAATAAAATAAAAATATTTGAAGAAAAAAATTGCAGTAGAAGGCTAAGGGTTATAATTTAGAGTTATAGATAAAAATTTATCAAAAAAAATTCAATTATTGAATTTAGTAGTTCCATGGTTAATGACTTAAGGTGAATATTTATATTATACACTAGACATTATGGAAAAAGGGTTAAATTTACAAGAAATTAGTAGGTATATTGTCAAGAATTAAGTGTGAGAAATTATGGTTATTGGTGTGTATGTGTTATTTAATGGAAAAATTGCATTTCAGCAAAATTGCTATATATTTTAAAGTGAAGCCTAGTGAATATCCGACTCCTACTTAATTTAGGTTGTGTGTTGATACATGAAATATAAACCTTATTATTTTCATAATCAAAATTTTATGGACTGTTACTTTTCAAATCAAGGTTGAAAAAAATTATAACAACAGCTCAAAAAATAAAAACATTGAGTGTCATGATTTTATTTTTTTTTAATTATTTATAAAAATACTAAGTTTTGTGTTTAATAAAAGTTTAAAAACTAACAGGCAGAAATATTAATATCTACAAAAGAAAATAAAAACTGGTACCCATTTTAGAAAAATAATTTATTTCTTGATTAGGTATACCTGTAGTAAATCAAACAGGTGAATCTTTTTAAGGGCATATAGGAGGTCCACCTTGATTTTTACAAGTTGGTTTTACTTTTTAGAGTTTTATCTGAGTTTTCAGACATTTTTAATGGCTTAAAAAGATTAAAATTAACTCTTGGGACATAGGAAATTAAAGTTATTGTGCTCAATAGGTTCCTTATAGAAGATGCAAACCAATAACATGAAAAAGACTATTTCATTAAAAATATACCTTCTTTGTTTTCACCAATATTTATAAAATTTTCACAGAAAGTCCACTTCTAAGTTTTAAATAGATTTTATGCAGGATTTAATTTTTAAAAATAAAAATTTATGATTTATATTTTATAACTATCTGTAGTTTTCTTTTCAATAATTAATTAAAGTTTTCAGGAAATAGCTAATACAATATTATGACTAGATGGGCAAGACCAGGCAATCACCAACAAAAAAAATTGGCTCATGATGCTACTAGTTGGAATGAACTATCTAAAAAGATTAAAAAGAAACCTTGTAAGATTCAAAATTATTATATAGAGTCAAAAAGTTAAAAAAAAATTAAAGTAATTATTTTTTAAACTAGCTTTTGGTCTAATTTAAAAGTTAAAGTATGAACTTGAGTTTACTTAGTATAACTTATTAAATTTTAAAATAAAGTCAGTTTTATAACAATTAGTATGGGATGGAAATTTGTTGTTGAATATTTTCTAAAATTTAAAAACATACTTTTTTATGTTGTATAAAACAAGAAGCTTGAAGTTTTGAAAAAACAATTGCTTACTTGTTAAAAATAGGGTTGCCACACACTAAAGATAACTTAAGAATTTTTGAAAATCTCAGGCTAACTTAAGACAGTTTGAATTATTTTAAGCTCAGGTTGACTCAGGACAGTTAAAGGTCACTCAGGATAGTTTTTTTGACTCATTAGATTGTAATTCTGAAAACAGTTTTTTTCATAATTTTTAGAGTAAATAAAGTTATGCACTAGAAAAAATAAGTATATCTTAAAAAAAAAAGATCTAAATTATATTTGTTTATTACTTTGATAAGATCAGACGGAGAACACCTATTGAACTCTCTAGTTTTGTTATAAATCTGCAAAATTAACTATGTTGTAATAAAAACTGTCACTCTTCCTTACAGGTAAAAAGTATAAAAAGTTAATTAAAATAGGGTACTTTATTATTTTTTACCTATTTACCTCAAATTCTGTTAATTTGTTATAAAAACAGCTGAAATAAAAGTTGGAAGCTCAAATGATCCTCAGCAAGCAGCATTAGCACTGGCAGCTAAAAAAGATAAGAGAAGAGAACATAGAAGAATAAAACGCCAAAGAAAAAAGCAAGAATCTAAAGTTGGTTTTAAATTTATTAGGTATTAATTAATACTATTGTGATTCATATCTAGTTAAATATTTTCATACTGTTTTATATAATGGTTAAGAAGTAGTCATTTACTTCAAATGACCAAAAATTTGTTTTATACCTTCTAAAGTTTGCATAGAAAATAGATAAAATATGTTTGGTATACGTTAAAAAATAGTTTGCTAACTGCTGTAACAGTAATAAATAGGCATGGTTGATTTTTTTTTTGAATTTATTTAGCTTAAACCTTAAAGCAGGGTTGCCAAAAAACTTGGACTCCTGGAAAAATATGAAATTTGAGAAATTTTGAACAATTTTTACATGATAAGTAGAAACATTTTGAGTTGACACAAATAATCTACCATATAGATAAATTTTTTTGTCTTCATCAAAATTTTTTTTTTTAATAAAAACATTTGAAGTAGCTTTACAAGTATCTATTAAATGTTTTTATACTGTTTATCATAGTTTTTTCCGTTAAACTTAACTTTAAACTAAAAAAAAGACCCAAAAAAGTGTACTTTAAAAACAATTGGAGAAACTTTTGAAAACCTTAAGAAAATTTGCCAAAAACGTTTGCCAACCCTGTTAAAGTTTTAAAGTTGTTATGTAAACAACTGATCGGATCTAATGAAACATTAATAAAAGGTTTTTAAAAAGAGTTATTATACTTAACTATAAGAACTTTTAGCTCTTATTTATCCAACAAATTCATATCTAAATTACTTCTTTTCGTACATCAAATGATATACAGTAGACTACCGCTTAAGTACGCAAATTGAACCCGACCAAAAAGTGCGTACTTAGCACGGGTAGTGCGTACTCTTTGACAACATAGTATAATATGAAATTTAGTTGTTTGTTTTCTTTCTTACAGCTAGCCACATATTTTGTTTTGTTAGAGGGAAAGTACCAAACTACATTGTGTTTACCAAACATTTTCAAAACATCAATGTGTGTACATTTAAATTAAATTATGACTTAAATTTGTTGTATTTGTAGGTCTTTTTAAAATTTGTCATCTAGATTTATTTATTTTATAGCATTACAGCTCAAACATCATTATTCTTTTCACTTTTCTGCAACCACTACATAAGTGTTTAGTTTATTAACATTTAATAACAGGACTGTCACAATCTCAGGCCACTTAGACTACTCAGTATTACTCACCCTAGTTTAAAAGCTGTAAAACTCTCAGGCTAACTCAGCAGGTTTGCCATTCTACCTGGAAACTTTAAACAATCTGGAAAAACTTGATGATTGAAAATTAAGCAAAAAAACAGGATTTTTTTAGAAGTTCTAATATAACATCCTTTATTTTGATAAATAAATTGTACATATAATGACACAGTTAAAAATGTAGATTGAATTGTATTTTTAAAACTTTTATTTTTCTAGTTTTGTTAACATAGTTATTAAAATTTGCTATACAATGTTCATTAGTTCAACATCAAGCAACTCACAGTGACACTAAATCTTTTAAATGCTGTATTTGTCCAGAAGGTAGATTTTCTAAACTAGCTCTTAAATTTGGTTTTTTAGTAAAAAAAAAGTAAATTATTTTTTTGTTTTTCTGGATAAGTGCGTACTTAAGGCGGGGTGCGTACCAAAAAAAGTGCGTACTTAAGCGGTAGTCTACTGTACTTTTATGCCATCAAAGCTAACAACACTAAAAAAGATAATAAATTACATTTTAAGTAGCATTGCAGTATTTTTTAACACTTTTATACCATTGAAGACCTAAAATTTAGTTTTATTTTAAAAATTGACCAAAAAACTTGTATAAAACCTGGATGTAATTAAAAAACTTAAAAAATAATTCAATAAACCTTTCACAACCTTAAAATATATACCATTCCAACAACCCTTTGTGCAGGTATATATTAATGTTGTATACATAAAACTAATTACAGTTTTTGAGCATACCACTAGTAAAAGTTACTGTAGAATATGAGAGTAAATCAATTTTTATAATTTAGTCTTATTTTTAAGAATTGTCTCTAAGTCAGTGGTTTTCACAGTAATTGAGATTTGTGCACTCTAAGCTGGAAAAAAGATATTCTGTGTCTAAGCTCAAAACTTCCCACAAACACAAGGACTTTCTTTTTTGCTTTTATCAATATACAGTCATATATCTAGTCTAAGTTTTCAATTTATTTTTGTGTATCACTAAATTAATTTTGTGTGCATGGGTGCACACCATGAAGACCACTACTCTAAGTTACCAGATGCTCTTTACAGTTATTTTTAAAGAAGAGTTCCATAGGTTCCTTAAGAAGGGCTCACACTAAAGACATTAACTAAAGTTCTACTTCTTACTACAATTTTTGAGCAATTACTCAGTCTAATTTTTATTAAATTTCAAAAAACATTGTGTAGGATTTTTTTTGCATAACTTGTTCTGACAGAAGTTTAAAAATATTGCAAAGAAACATTTCCCGAAGAAATAGGTCCTCAGCTCTAAAAATTTAAACAATTTTTTGTGAATTTAAAATTTCTTAGAAACTAAAAATGAAAAGATTGTGGTCTATTTATTTGTATGAGTAGCTTTTACAAAAAACTGTATCCCAAATTTTTATTGAAGTTTGTTGTTATATAAAAAGTGACTTATAGTTCATTATTTAATTTAAGCTCTTATTTAAAACTTAATTTTAATGTTTGGAAAAGAAGTCTTAAAAAGCAACGAGAATGTTTTGTAATTATTAAATATATTCAGAAACCTTTAAATGATAAAAACATAGTTGATGTTCTCAGTAATTATTAGCAATATATATTTTTTTAACTATATCTTTTTAATTCACATATCACTGTTATTTTAGGTATGTTTTCATTGCCGTAAGAAAGGCCATGGTATGGCAGATTGTCCTCTTTACAATGAAGAAGAGAAGCAGTCTATATGTTTTAAATGTGGAAAATCAGGCCATTCCAGTAGAGAGTGCAAAGTTAAAGGCGTTCCTAAGGGTATTTGTTTAAATAAATATTTATAGTGTATTTTGTTGCACTTAATTAAGCTTGAATTTTCATCTTCAAAAAATAAACGCAGCATGCTTTTAATTATTAGATCCATTTAGAGTAAAATAAGTATGAAACTTTTTGTAGGCAAAAATAAATCTTACAGTATTGTTTGATTACATTGTGTACATGAAATCATTTAAAAAATAAGTAAAATTTACTTAAGTAAAATATTATTGAAAATACCACTCTACACTTCTTTTCTACAATTTGTAGAGAATAATTCCAAACTAGTATTTTCGTTTAATATAACTGAAGTATATTTACTAATAATACTTGAGATTAAAAGTTAATGTCGCTTAATTTATGTTTATTAATAACTAAACAAATTGTATTTTTAAACATAGTAAACATTAAGCTGATATTAAAATATATAAAAAATATCAATATCATTTAAAAAATGCTCCCTATTTTAATTCTAAATAAGTTTTATTTCATTCTCAAAGACTGTTTCTAATCAATTTTAAATGTCTTATCAATTTAAGTATTTAGTTTTAAGACTTTTTATTTAAGTTGAATATATACAGTCATAATGGCAATATAAAAGCTAAGTAGGTATGTAAATTAGTTCATGTTACTCAGTTAAACGTTAGTTTTAAATTTACTTTGATAATTTCTTATAAAGTAAAAATTCTGCAATTTACGAATTTGGACTTAATATTTACAAAATTAAGAACATAAATGCTTGAAATAAAAAAAATTACTATTAAGTAGGTGAAAACGAAAAAGGTAATTTCATATGAAAAATTGAATTTAGAATTAATCTTTTAGCTGCAATAAATAATCTAACAAACTGAATCACATTCTAACCTTCAAAATATTTACCAGTTCAGTTAAATATGTAACACTACTGATTGTTTAAATTTATATTGTTCAAAATAACTTGACAACTCAGCAATGCAATGCATCTTTGTCTAACTTTGTTTTCCTTATAAAAAAAGTGTTTTTTTATAAGGAAAACTTCCTTTTGCCGTGTGCTTCATATGCAAGAAGCAAGGTCACCAGGCACGCGAATGTCCTGACAACCCTGATAATTTGTACATGGACGGAAAATCCTGTCAGCTGTGTGGCAGCGTGGAACATTACAAGCGTGACTGCCCGGAAAGACAAGTGAAAGACGAAGTAAGACTTAAAATTTTTACAACATAGATTCCATGAGTTTAGGTTTATATGAAATTTTAATTTTCATACTATGTTTTTAAAGAAAATTTCGAGCATTTTTATATCATGTTGAAGTTGGTAACAAAAAAGATTTATTTTAAGCAAATGGAATTTACTAAAAATGTAAACATATGTTTATAAATATCAAGTTTATTTAAGTCAAAACAAGGCAGTAAAGTTTTTCAGTAAAACAATATATTACATGCATCTATTTAGGTGTATACCTATTCACTTTATTTGATTAAAAATTAAGTTTCATAGTTTTTTATGAATTAATATTAAAATATTTAAAAATTTAATAAAACCAAGGTTCGTGTGTATGGCTCAAGTGGAGGATATAAGATTTCAATGGATGAAGAATTGAGTTTGTACGAAGATATTGATGAAAAAAAAGAGCGAGAAAAAAGAAAACAAGAAGAATTACGTAAAAAAAAGAAGAAGAAAATTGTGATCATGTTTTAAACATTAATCTAAATTTTCAGTTTAAATCTTTAATATCACCAAAAAATTGTTAGTTTGATATTGAAATTTAGTTTTGTCACATGTTTTGATCCACAAAAACAAGTGTAGTAGGACTTAATATATCGAACTTATTTCTTAGGTGAACATAGTTAGTTTATGCTTTTGTTGTTTTTGATGTATATTTATATTCAGTTAGTTTTGTATGTATTTGTACGCTTTGTTTCTTTTACATACTTTTTTTTAGACATGAGGTTTTGATTTTTTAGAACAATTGGAAACCAAATAAAATAATTCTAAAATAATTTTTTAAAAACTATTAGTTTATTCATTTAAGGAATTTTTAGAATCATTTAGAAGCTTCTAACTTTTTTATTAATTTTATTTAATTTTACCTTAATAAGCTTTTTTTATACTTAACTTTTTTTTTGGAAAATTTATAATAGTTTTTTCTAAGCTAAAACAGTATTTTAGAATATTTAATGACTAAAACAGTATCAAATTTGATCTGAGATAAGAGCATCTATTTCAGGACTTTAATACTGTTTAGTCATGAGGTTTTGAAAAGTATAATATCCATATTTTAAAATAATCTAAGAAAAAATTTCTATATGTAATTTATTTTCAAGTTTAAATTGATTTTAACAAGTTCACTAAATAACTTTAAAAAAATCAAAACAATAAAACAATTTTGTGTAGGCGCTAGGTATTCATTTTATTACTGTATACACTGATTTTTTTTAAATGTTTATTTAGCAAACTAAGCATTGCTCAAAGAGCTCGCCAGTTACCAAAATAAACTAAAAAAATTCTGAAAAAATGTTTTTAAAAATCGTGGAAAGTGAACTGTTAAATTAATCAAATAGTTTAAACATTAAGCAGAAACAAAACTATATATAAATAAGTTAAAATTAGAAGAAAGCTAAGAAATAAATTTACTAATAAAAGTCAGGAGCTATAAGTGTTTTAACCATTGCTTAATTTTACAATTCACTTTTCATGACTTTTAAATATATCAATATTCAGTACGCTTAATAAAAAAATTAGTTTAAATTAACATTTTTTTTTGTTCAGTTTTAGTTAGTAATCAGCTAGCAATAAAACACTTTTCACAAAAATTTAACTAAGAATAAACATGAATACAATTATATTATAAAATAAAAAAGTTTAGCAGCTTAAATTTTTTATGTTCTGTAAGATTTTACATACGTTCACAAACCGTTCGTATTTCAATAAAATAATTAGTATTGTAAGGAGGATAGATTCATCTTGAAAAGTTTATTTCTATTTAAAAAAGGTATTCAGTGAAATAACGTCGATCATATGTTTTTTTACTTAAGTTTTAGAATTTTTTCTACAATTTACTTTATTTAAATGGGTATATATTTTTTAAAATTCAAAAACATAATTATAAAAAAGTTCATTGACAGCCCTCTAGTTTAAAAGGGGACTATATCACATATTTTAGGGAAGAAACCTTGCTATACAATCTAAACAGCCTCAATGTATATTCACAAGGTCTACTCCCTCAAAAAATCGTTTTTTATATCTATTTATAAACATCTTACTTAAATTTCGACAGCATTAGAAAAATATGTGTTTTTGATCACAAATAAGTAAGATAAAATTTCAAAAGACTTTACAAAAAACATAGGAAACACTTTAAAATTGCATATTTAAATTAGTTCTCTTTATAAAAGTTTTGTATAAAAAACTCTACCATATCATTGTCAGGTTTTTTTTACAAATTCAATTAAAAGAACAGCTTAAAAGTTTTTTGAAATAAAATCAAATAAATATGAACAAATGTGCTCAAATTTGGTTGTAAGTAACAATGTTTATTGTATTATTATTGTAATATCCTTTAGAATAAATCAGTTAAAAGTTTTTCTTATAATAACGATAGCCACAAAAAACTCTTTCTAACAAATCTGGCCGGTTACTTATAAAAAGCTGCCGCATCTAGTATATTTTGTTTAGTTTTTTATTGAAATAACCAGTTGCGATGTGTAGTTTATATCAATACTTAACTAGTTCAATAGATCTATTCAAATTATCAGCAAAATTAATGTTGTTATAAATAAGAAAACACTAAAAAATTATAATTTACTACTTTAATAAATTTTCTAGACAGAAAAAAAAAACAGGCTAATTTTGTTACCTAGCTTTTTTAAGACTAACGTCAATTAACTTATCTAAACCCAAAATTAGATTTACTTGTACTTAGTTTATATTAAGCTGTATTTTATAATTAATACCAAAACACTGAAAAATTTTTCTCAAAGTCAAAAATAATTAAGAATATACTATTTATGACTAGTTTTTAAATTCCTAGACTAAAAGTTTTTTTTTTGTCAAATACTTAACTTTTTTTTATTCTGCTGTTTTTTAAGTTGTTAAGTTAATAACTTTAAGCAGCATAATTTGTTCCCCGATTATTTTCTTGTAAATTAGTCGGAAACTCAGACATTTGGTTGTTCTGAAATTGGAACTCTATACTTCTATTTCTTTTCCACTTTCTGGCCCAGTATGCTCTAGCAATAAAATATAAAACCACAATTAAAAAGGGCACGACTGTAAACACCCAAGATAATTCGCCCATAGTTAAGCTCTTGTCTTCTTTCGTTGGTCTAAAGCAATGAAGGGACTTATAACAGCAAATTTCCTCGTTTTGACAAATGTGAGAATTATTAGTTTTTCCTGCATTTTTACAACAATATCCGTGGTCGCAGCAATCATCATCTTTATTGTCGTTATGCTTTAAAAGTTCACAGTTTTTTGTTATTGTTTTTGAACAATGAGTTTCATCTGCTGAAGTAAAATTACTTTTAACTTTAGGCAAGCAGTTTGTTAATAATGTAAGTATAATCATCATTGTGGTTGTTTTTAGAAAAATCCGAACTGTAACCATTTTAGTTTTGTATTGTTACTAAAACCTGTAAAAAAGTCATTTAAAATATTTATCTAATATAAACTATCTAGCAAAAAAAAAACAAAAAAACTTTTAAAAGTAAACTCAAGTTTAGTTTTTATTTCATTTAAAAGTAGTATTAAAGAAATAAGTAATCTATATGGTGTTTTATGGATAGTTTTACCCACGGAAACAATCCAAAGCAAAGAACTAAAACAGCAAAAAAACAATTCTAAGATTAGCGTAACATAGGGATCGGCAGATTGCGGCACGCAAGATAGTTTTCAGCGAAAAAATCCTTTTTTATAACAAAAAAAATCAAAACAAGCTTTTAGTATAAAAATTGGTCCGTAACTTACAGAAGGCTGCCGACCCCTGGCGTTACATCTGCTTCATTACTTCTGAATGATTAAAGCTGAAAATTTGTGAACAAAGTATTGTTTGTTTTAAAATATTTAAATCAATAAGAAAATCATCAGTCTCACTCTTCCCTCTACTCTAAAACGATAAATGTTTTTTTTGTAGTTTTTTGAAGAAAAGCAAGTAAGTTACACATGTCTAGTTCTACCTACCCTTTAATATTAATTTTTAACAAAATAAGATATATCTTAACAACAAATAAAAAACCTGTTGGTTTAAGTTTTATATTAAGGTTTAAAAAGTATAGGGTTTGAAAAAATTATATAAATTAGTTAGTTTTAGTTATTATTTATTATACATATTAACCAGATCTAAATAAATCATTTATAGTAGATAAAGTTAATATAAAATAGTCAGTTTATTTTTTCGCATAATTTTGAAATATTTCAATTCTAAAATTTAAGTAAAAGTTTAACTAAATACATCAAATTTCGGTCATACCTTAGATAAGAGTTTTATTTAAATACACAAACTTTTTTGTCAATCAAAAAACTTTTTATAACATATATTTAATTTTTCATTAAATACTATTTATGAAAGTTCTTAAGAAGCAGTTTGAAAGTAAATAATATTTGCTAAGAGTGCAGTTTAACTAAAATCCTACCAGCATAGTTGACAAAATTTGAGTTTGTTGGTATGAGTTTAATATAGAACTCTATTTTAATAACATCAGATTTTATACTTGATCGACATGCGTCTGGTCTTGACATAATCAAGAGCAAAGTAAGTTTTACAACCGTTTAACTTATGCAAGCTTCATTTTTAACGACTCTACTTTGAAAATAGATTACATTTGGCCACAAAGTTGTAGTCAAACGGCTTCTCTGCCTACCAAATACTATTAAAAACACGTAAATTATTTTTAAACTATGTACATAATATTATCATCTTCAATTATCAAGTGATTACAGATTTTACCATTTAAAATATTCGCTTTAGACTAGACTCTAGAGAGTATATAGTTTAATAAATGATAGAACACTGAAATTACTTAACTATTTGTTATTTCAGACAAAATTTATAAATAACTCTCAAATCGGTCCAGGACATAGTCAATTGTTTTTACTTGTGATTTTTTTCCTGCATCAGTAGTTGCAAAAAATCAGAAGATGGTTTAAAAAATCTACAAGTTTACTGCATACTTAAGTTCACATCGATTTCGGACAACAGTCCTTCTTCAGTGAACTTTAAGCTAACCTATTACATAACTTTAAACTATTAGTTTAAAGTTCACTGAAGAAGGACTGTTGTCCGAAATCGATTTGAACTTAAGTATGCAATAAACTTGTAGATTTTTAAACCATCTTCTGATTTTTTGTAACTATTTGTTATTTGAAACATGTATAATCACGTCATATAACACGTTTCAAATAGTTTTTGTAAGAGTTTTATCGAACGGAAATATTTGAATAAAACTAAATATGGAATCATGCATTTATAATCTCTTTTAATGCATATTTACTCACGATTATTGTTTTAATTTTGTACTATTTGTCAAAAATTATACCCGATCCAAAAATCAAAAAAGTTAAGGTAAAAAAAACTATCAAAAACTGTTTAAAACTTATTTATTAATTAGGACATTATATTCAATAGCTTTTTTAACATTGATAATATACTTTAGCTTTACCAATTTAAAAAAAAAATCTTAAAAAATAGATAAGACTATCCACTTACCAAACTTTAAATTTTATGAATTCAAACTATTACTGATTTGTAAAGAGCTACACTATGAATAGGAGCCTTACATAAAAATGAGAATTTTGTAGTTGAGTTTGTTTCTTACAAAATAATTCATGCGATGATCACAGAAATGGACTTTAATAAGAACAATGTACGTAAATTTTAGCGACACCAACCCGTATTCAAAATAAATGTACTACTTTATTTTAGATAAGCTTCACAATTATCTCAACAACAATAGAAATTTTTAAAAATGACATTCAAAATTAACAGAATGGCTTTTTTTAAAATTAACTTATAAATGTACACACTAAAGTTTTTAATTGATTAAATCATAAAGCTTATTTAATTTTTGCTCTTTCTCGATTTGTTTTGTAAAAAACTTATTTGATGAAATAAACGAAAAAGAAAATTTTTGTTACAAAAATCACAAACGTAAGATAATTATTTTTACATACTTATTACTTACAATACAAGCTTAACTGCAAGTGACTTATAAGTATTCTAAGAACTTCATCGATAACTTCTCGTTTGGTTTGAAAATAAACACTGATTAAAATTAATCTAAATAAGAAGAATTTTTTGCTGATCAGGTAAGAAACGATCAGGTTAGAAATGATCAGGTTAGAAATGATCAGGTTAGAAATGATCGCGGGTTAGAAATGATAGTAAACCGTAATATTCAGCACAAAGTACTTAATACTACAGTCTATAAGGTATTACTCTATCATTTCTAACTCGCTATCATTTCTAACCCGATCATTTCTAAGCCGATCACTTCTAACCCGATCATTTCTAACCCGATCACTTCTAACCCGATAATTTCTAACCCGATCACTTATAACCCGATCACTTCTAACCCGATCACTTCTAACAATATCATTTATAACCCGATCACTTCTAACCCGATCGTTTCTAACCCAATCTAACCCGACAACTATTAACCCGATCTGTATTAATATGTTTGTTTTTTATTGTTTTAAAATAAGGGTTTGTTTTAAAAACAAATTAATCTTAACAAAGTTGTTTTTTTTTTAATGAAATCTAGTTTGCTCTGTTTAAAAAAAAAATTAATGTTCAGATAGCTTTTGTTAAAATTTTATTTTTGATATTTATTGCTATTTGAAGTTTGTTGTCCTACGCTAGACCCAGGCATCAAAATATGGGCCACTTAAACTGAATGACACTTAACAAAGAGACGAAAATTTATATATCTTAAAATCAAAAACTACAGTTTTATCTAATATTTATAGATGAACAGCAAAAGAATATAAAGACGTATTTTCAATATTTAGAACCTGTCATTTACTAGAACTTAAATTTAATTTTCTTTCTTTTAGCCAATGGTAAATTATATTTAAAGATTAAATAAGATGTATTATATAATAAACTTAATTATAAAAATTAAGTGTCAAAAACTTATTACTTTGTTTTTTTCAATCAAAATATGATGTATATAGAGCAAAATAAATTTAGATTTATCATGAAAATTTAAAAGTTTTCAAAATATTAAAATGCAAAATACTTTAGTATAATACTTATTAACTTATTTGTGATTTGAAGGAGAAGGTTTTTAACAAGTTTGGTTAGAACTCCATAAAAAGCAAGTTTATCATCAATTCTTTCATCGATCAGTGAGTTCCAATAAAACCAAACACAGCTGCTTAATCTTTCAATTTAGAATTAACTTCCGATTTCTTTTCAACAAAAAACCTTCTCTTAAAAATTCAGCAACACATATTGATACGATTTAGTAAATCATTTTAGTGCAGCAATCAGCAAAATAGTCTGAATCACGCACTTCTTCATTAAAATAAGGTTCATGGTTACTCTTATAAAATTCATTTAAAATATACTAGAGTGTCAGAATTCAAACAAACTACAAAAGTTCATGAATAAATTTTATTCTTGTTCAAACATCAAACCTTATTTTTCAAACATCAAATTCAAACCGGATATACACATCCTGACTTTTACAGTTAGGTTCTGTACATTTGTGCAACCGTTTGGTATTTCATTGTTTTTTTATCAATTATTTTTGTCGCTTTGCCAAAGCATAATCGATATAATTAAAATAAGCATTATTGGAACTAAGGTACAGACAATTGTAAAAAATAGTCAAAAATTTAAGTGCATTGAATAACCACTAAAATTAAAGTTTAAAGTCCAAAACACATTAAGAATACATGTCAAATAAATATATATCGAAAATATTGAAAAACGGTTTATTACTTACAAAGGTAAGGCGCTGCTAATAAAATCAAACTATAGAATGAACCAAATTCTACATATTAAATTAATGGTTTATAAGTTTAAAAACTTGTTAATTTACTGACAGTTTCTAGTTCAAAGCATCTTGTCTTAATCAAGTAAACTTAAATCAAAGTTGTTCTTTTTTTTGCAAAAATTAGTTTTGTTTGAAAGTTAATTACACATCTAAACTGAAAGATAGTTATGACTGCATGAACTTTTCCGACTTATTTTCGAGTACTTAATTATTTTAATAAGGTTCAAAAATTGATTATTAATTAATTGTAGTTAATCAGTTTTTAAAGCATTAGGAAAAATATAAGTCTTTTTAATTCTAAATATCAAATATCAATTTTTGATAGTCGTCAATGTAAGAAATATAATGATTATTGCAGCCGTTAAAGACTACTCCGTACTTTTTCTTTGAAGAGATTCTATATGGTAAATATATATTGTTCAAGTATGGAGACCAGATTGGCAAGTTGCGTTGCATTCAAATTTAGAGCGAATTTATATGAAATATAACTTTTTAAGAATATTAATATCAGTATATATGAAACTTGAAATAATACAGTTAATAAAATTTAGTAATCGTAATTAGTTTGTTTCATTTAAAATTATCATTATTAAATTCTAAGTTCTTAAAACGAAAGTGTATACTGTTTAATGAGTCAAAAGTATAGGTAGACGTTTTTTCAATATTTAGAACCTGTCATTTACTAGAACTTAAATTTAATTTTCTTTCTTTTAGCCAATGGTAAATTATATTTAAAGATTAAATAAGATGTATTATATAATAAACTTAAGTATAAAAATTAAGTGTCAAAAACTTATTACTTTTTTTTTTCAATCAAAATATGATGTATATAGAGCAAAATAAATTTAGATTTATCATGAAAATTTAAAAGTTTTCAAAGTATTAAATTGCAAAAAGAATTTCTGACGATTAATAGTAGAAACTTCTTTAACAATTTTCTTGATATCTTTTAAAAGTTATTTTGCACAGGTTTCCAAAAACACAAAAACTTTAGATTATTTAGCGATAATTAAATATGAAATATAAGTATAAGTAATTTGATTAATTTGTATAACTTAAAAACTTATAATAAAATAATAAAATTTGTTTTTATTGTGAAACTCTAATAAAGGTTTAAATTTCTAATGAAGAAAGAACTCATGACATTTATAAAATTTTAGAGGTGCGAAAAAACGCCGAGAATAAAGTCAATAGATTTCAAGCTGGCTTTACTGTAACGAATAAAAAGTAAATATGTTGCGTATAATAGTCGTCTGAAAAAATAGTTGATTAAAGGAAACAAAGAACTTGATGGAGTTTTTATAAACTTCTGCTCCAAGTTATACTTAACTTAATTATAATTAATTTATTACTCTATTTCAAAATGTTTTTTCAATAGTTATTTCGTTTTTACTTACGTTATTTCAACTGATCATAATAAAGTAAATTTTAAAGAAATTTTTGTCAACTAAAGTACTAATTTAAGTCGTAATTGAAACATTTTGTATATTATATAGATTTAAGTGAAGGTTTTAAAGAAGATTACCTGGGCGAGATTTGATTAACCTCTGACTTGTTATACAAATTAACATGTCTGTTTAATTATTAGTGACTTTTTTTTGCTCTAGGACTAAATAGGAATTTATTAATGATATGAAATCAAGACAGTTAGAGTTGCATTTTATTGTTTTGTAAAGTTTGAATGAGGTTTTAAGATATGAGGGTATGAATTTGGAGAGTTCAACAGCTTCCTTATGAAAGGAAAAGTCAAAAAATACAATTTCATCAAAAATATAATTTTTTATACGTTTCAGTTTAATCTTTATTTAATAGTGAATAGTCTTACTGAAGAATTAAAAAAGATATTTTTTAACAAAAACTTAAATAAAAACATTTATTTTATTTTATTTGGGTTTACATTCTTAAACATAACAGTTGCAACAATTTTTTTTTGTATTAATGCAAGAAAAGTTTCCTAAAAGTTTAAAATTAATTGATTAAATAGTAGAGAAGAAAGTAGGTTTTGTGTAGATTTTTTAACTTGTGGAAAATTGCCATTAAAATTTCTCCTCCATACAATTGTACCAGAAACTTTTTACACAGCTGACTATAGCTTAAAAGCTACTTAAATTTTTGTTTTGTTAAAAGTATCTTATACTATATAATTTTACCTTTTATAAAAAGGCCAATGTTAATTTAAATAGAAAAAACCCTATTGCCTTAAACATAAGTTCACTATATTTTTTTTTAACAAGTTTTTGAGATTTCTTGATTAAAATTCTCAAATTATGTTGTCTAGCAAAAATTTTTCATAAAGAATAAGCCCACAGTATAATACAGACCCCTGCTCTACCTATTTGAATTTTTAAAGTTTCAAATGAGGTTGTAACGTTCATCTAAACTTCAAATAATAAAAGAGCAGTATAAATTATCTCCTACATTTTTTTGTGTGTAGTCTATTGAAAAAATTCGCACTCTTATCCTTACCAGTCTATTTTTAGCTAGGTTGAAAAGAGATTCATAAATATTATTCAGGCTATATTTGGGAGACAATTTTTGTTTAAAAAACTACTGTTTTTTTATTTAAAATCTTAAATTAAAAGTTTAAACTATTCGGTTAGATTTTTAGAATAAAAAAACTTTAATATACAATTTGAAATATAAACAAGATGTGTAAACAAGTTTATGGTACTAACAAATTGGAACAAAGTTGTTTTATGGCCAGTTGTATCAGAAATTATAAAATATATCTCCTAAGCTAGTTTTTCTTACCTCTTGAATCTAAATTTTAAAAGTTTCTTTTAATAGTTGAATAAAAAGCAAGCAACATTTAAAAATGATAAGAAACTAGCTTTTTAAAACTAATAAAATTTAATTAAAATTTGTTTTAAAAAATATAAAAACTAAAATCCAACATTACATTTATTTGTTAAATAAGACAAAAAATTTGAAAACAATTGCTTTAAAACTGATGGAGAAATTATATTTTTTATGTTATGATCTTGTGATGCAGATCAATTTACTCTCTAACATTTATCTGTTTTATTTAAAGGTTAAAAAACCTTAAAAAACAATTATTTGTTTAATTATAATAATAAAGAACAGAGCCAACTTATATAAAAATATCTACAGCTTAAAGTATAATAGTTGTTATAAAACTAAGGTATTTTGTTACTTGTTCTTTATTGTAAGTAATGTTAATTTGTTATAGCAGCTGAAGTAAAGTTGACAAGCTCAAATGATCCACAGCACTAGTAGGTTAAAAGATAAAAGAAGAGAGAATAGAAGAATAAAACGCCAAAAAAAAAACAGGAATCTAAGGTGGGTTTTAAATTTCTCAGATAAAATGAATCATACTTGAATATATTTTAGAATGTATATAGCTGTTCAAAATGTTTCATTTATTTTTCTTGACAAAAGCTCTGTTTTTTAATGCACTTATTTTATTGTTGATTTAAATTAAGTTTTAAAATAATTAATAAAGTTTTTACCCAAACAACAGCTGTAATTTTCGTAACATCAAAAAAATGAGATGGCAAAGTTAAAATAAAATTTAGGATCAAAACAAATAAAATCTAAAATAAAAAAGCTTTACAACAATTGTTATCATTATTCTAACTGTTATTATAAACAATCTTGATCATTTAAGTTGTTTAAGTGTATCTACTTACTTAAATGTTTCAATTTATGACATAAAAATGGTTACAAACTTTCATTTAAGTTGTTTACGTTTAGATTTATGTTTTGTTAATGAACTGATTGAGAATCTTGTCTACTTTTAGACGCTTTTATTCAATGAAAAACTAATATGTGTCATTACTTGATTATCACTTTTTTAACAGAATTTTAATTATTAAGGTTTTTTATGACAATAAAATAATTAATTAGAAATTAATTCTAAGGTTCGTGTTTATCGTTCGAGTAAAGAATATCAGATTTCAATGGATGAAGTATTGAGTTTGTACGAAGGTATTGATAAAGAAAAAAGAGAGCAAAAAAAAAAAGAAGAAGAATTACGTTAGAAAAAGAAGAAGAAAATTGTTATCACGTTTTAATTTTTCTTATTATTTAAAAGGGATAAGTAGCATATTTACACTTTTAGTTTGATTTTTGAAGTACTTTTTTAACTAGTAAAACATCTAGAGAAGTTGTTATTATTTACTTTTGATATAAGTAAATATATAGCTTAATAGAATTTAATAAAAAGTATTAATATTTAGCTGTTTTAGGTGATAAATTAGTTATTTATGCGCTACCTAAAACTGTTTCATAAAAAAAAACTTGTTAAAATATATTTTAAACTTTTGATATAGTTGGTTCAAAGCAGGCACGTAGCTTGGTAGGTTTCTGCGAATCTACAGAAACGTAAACAATTGTGCGAAAAAACTTGCTTTTTTCCGATTGTTCAGCTTTTTAGTCCTTGTTGGAATAGCTTTAAGTATTCGTTTATACTTAGTTTTGCACTCCTGAGAGATAATTTCTAAAAATTTACGCACTTACTAGCACTTTTAGTGTCATAAATATTTAACAAATTGAATACATCTAAATTTTATACAAAAAGGATAGTGTAGATTCCTGTTATTAAATATCAAACTATTGTAAATGAATAAATTTGGAAGCTGTAGATTTGTTTTAAATGATTTGGGAAAATAAAAAAGTAAGTGTGAGAGAGGATATTGTACTATTGAAATGTTTGTGGTGAGTCAAAGAAAACTTAACATTTTTTGAAATTTACATTTTTTTGAGTTTCAAAAGAGCAAATACAGATAGAAGATATATAACATGATGAATTTTAAAGAAGATGATTCTCAAAATAAACTAACATGAAGAATTAACTTTTGTTTTAAATCAAACTGACTCTTTGAGTAGAATGTTTTAAGATTAAATCTCTGTGGTTGACAAATATACAAAAATGAAAAACTTTTGAATAAGTGATGACAATATCATTTCCTGAAGTTTTATCAAGAAGATTAGAATCTATTAAATCAGAAAAAATAACACAATAATACAAATAGCTTCAAAAAGAAGACAAACTAAAAAACTCAATAACATAATATTTTTTAAAGAATAATATAAACAAATTATAGTTTATTTTTGTATTTTATAACCATATTTTTAATTAAAACTTGTTTTAAAGATTTTATTATTGCTTAGGTTAGTTAAAGTTTTTATTTTTTCAAGATTAATATAAACAAATGTTTTAACGATTTTATAAATGCTTACCTTAGTTATTCCTTTTTTTATTTTACTGAGCTAAGTGCTAGTTTTTATTTAAGAAAAATTCAGCGAAAAAATCCTGGAATTGGTGTTGGTCATAGGGTAGAGCTGTTATAAATACTTATTTTGCTAGTATTTTCATATAATTTGTTTACAATGAGTTTGTTTTCTATGCATAGTGTTTTATTATATGAAGATTTTTTCAGAGCTTTTGGTTTTATTCCTAACTTTCAAAGGTTTTTCATTACCTCTGTTTTTTTCTCTTTATAAAAACAAGTTTTAAGTAGTTTACAAAATTACAAAAAAATAAATTAGTACATTTGTATTTTCTACTTAGCTTTTCATTTAAAAAAATAGTTTTTGAGTTTTACTTGTAGTACTACTGTAAACTTGGTACACTATGTGTGGATTTTAACAAATTTAGTTGTTTTACAGATTTTTAAAACTAAGTTTAAAAGTTAAGTTATCTAAGGTTAAAATTATGCAAGTATAATTTGAAAGTAAAACCACCTACTTGGTACCATTGAAACTCAAAGCTATTAACAAACTGAATCAATCTGAAGTTCAGTTTACAAAAAGTTCCAGATAAGTACTTCAAGAAAAAGCTCTTTGAATGATGTTTTCAGACAACTAGGTAAAATATTAAGTTTGTTTTAACTTGTTTTTAAATATTACTATAAATTTTATTTTTCTACAAGCATTGTTGTTTACAATATGAAGACTTTTGTATTTTATATTTTCTTGAAATGTATCATGAATATGGATTGTATCTGTTGTTTTAAATTAAGTTTAATGTAACTTTTTCAATCTAAGAATAAAAAGAATAAGTTAATAATATTTATTTCAACAAGTGTATAGTTGTTTTATTAATTGGTAACAATTAAAAAAAACCTAAATTAATATATATTTTATGTTTAAAAATCTTACTGTTTGCATTTATTTATGTTTTACATTGTATCTGAAAACTATTGATGTTTAATATTCAAAGTTTGTGGTTATTTTACTAAGTTGTTTTATTTAACAAGTTTGTTTTATAGAAAAAAATTTTTTACAGCTTTTGTTTAATTTTTTTTTTTTATAGTAAGAAAATGTTTTATTCTTTTTTACAGCTTAAATCTTTTTGCTACCAAAGCTAGCAATAACATTTACATAGACGTGTACTCTTCCTTACTTTATGAATTATTTTTGACAAAATAAAGTAATTATGCATCTGAATGTTATCTAATGTTGCGAACTTTTTAATTTTATATTCTTTTGTTTTTTATTCAACTCCTAAAATTTATGATTTTTATCTAATAAAAGCTACAATTTTTGCAAATGATTTCTGAATTGGGGAAACTGTTTTCAAGTTTATATATTTTAGGACTATTAGTAATACTATTAAAGTTAAATTCTTAGTTAATATTTTTATTTTAAGTTAAAGGTTTTATAGGTTCATAAAAGTCTCAACACATAAAGAATTATAGGGGGTCAAGAGCAGTACAAATTGCCTTGTATTCAGTTACTCATTATACTTCAACATTCAATTTATTTTTAAATTTTTAAGAAAACTGCACACTTTCATATAAAATTAAAGGTAGTTAAAACTACTCTATTCCCGGTATGACGTCATCACACGTTATTCTTGTTTTTTTTTTTGCAGATTCGTAACTTTTTTGAGCTAGCTACGTCCCTGGTTCAAAGTATATTTCATTTTAGTTAATTTTCTCTTTATTAACACGCTATATTGGTTTTGTATATTTCTAGATAGACTAACTTTTTTTTGAGTTTTTTTTAATCGATGAACTAAATAAAGCTGTTAAAAATGTTCATACTATTTTTTATTAGACTTTATGATTGTTTTATAAAGAGTTTATAATTTGACTTTATTGTTGAATAAGTAAAGTACAAAAAAAGCTTGATTTAAATTTGAATATATCGATGGTTTTCATCGTCAAAATATAGTTAAGAACATAGGTAGCTGTCAAATTTGCACGAGCGTACAAAATTGCACGAACATACTTTTGCACTAGGGGATAAAACTGCACGAAGGGTCACTTTTGCACGAGCAGACAATTTTTCACGGGTTAATTTTTTTAAGTTTGTTTTGTTTTTTTATTTTTTTTTACTACTATCACTGTTACCCCTTACCCTCAGTCGTTAACTTATTTTTTTTATTAGTTTTTTAATTTTTTTATTTATTATAATTTTTTTTTTACTATCACTGTTACCCCTAACCCTTACCCTCGGTCAGTAACTTTATTTTTGTTTTCTATTAAATTATAATTTAGTTTTATTTTTCTGTTTTTTTTTTAATTTTTTTTCTATATTATTTTACTCTCGTGCAAAATTAAGCCTTGCAAATTTAAATTCTTGCAATTTAGTAACCTCGTACAATTTTGTCTTCGTGCAATTTAGACCCGTTCCCTAAGAACGTTTTTAAATTTGATATGATATATAATCATAAATACATAAAAAGTTTATTACTCCAACAAAGTTATGCAGTAATGCTTAAACATGTTTTAAATACATCAATCGTTTGAGTGTTTTTTCAATTATTAACAAATAATTTATTAGTTGATCATTAACGATAAATAACTCCACTATTTAAAATAAAATCTTATAAATCAGGTTTCCAAAAGTTGATTATCTCAGAAATTTAGGGGGCCATAAGGCCACAATTAGAAACTAGATATTCTGGAGTTGATCATATAGAGCAAAAAAAGTCTTTGGCTTATTAAACTAAACTTAAGGTAGTTTTTAAACTTGTACTAGATATTGCGGGAAATTTTGAAACTTAAAATAGACCAGAGCTTCCTAAAGAAAGCTGCAGTGGGGTATGAGGCCATAATTTTAAACATATACTTGATATTTTTGTGGTGATAATGAACAGCTAAAAAAAAGTATTAGCCGTACTTAATTTTCCTCAAAGGGGACCTTATGAAAAAAATTTTGGGAAACCTGCGATAAATCATTAAAATTGAAAATTTAGTCAAAAATAACCTGAAAAAATTTAGATTTCAACGTTTCTGAAAAACTGGAGTTTTGTACAACTTTTCTTTAAAAATCCCACGAATATTCTACTTATTTTTTTCTAGTTTAAACAATGTTAATAAGTCTTATTTTATCACTATTTAGATATGTTTAAATTAACTATTTTAGATATTAAGTACTTCAATAAACTAACGAATAAACACCTATTTGGTTATAAAAGACTAACGTTTTTTCTAATTAGTATTTCCAAAGTTAACGAAATGCATTAATTTTCTCGTCTCAACTAGACATTTGAGAATATATAACAAATTTACTTAAATCTATAATGTTGTAAACCAAGTTTCCCAAAGGGAGCGACATCTCCACTTTTGGGTGATTTTAGTAAGTCGGGGTCAATACTAGTAACACGGTTGCAACACACTTGAAATATTTTGAAGATCTCAGAATTTATTTATTTTTTTTACTCAGGATAGTTTTGTTTTTTATTAAAATACTCAGAATAATTGAAAGGTTTTTTAAAAGTCCCAGGACAGTTGTTTTGTTATATTTTGAATTAGATTTAGTTGCAGTTTTTAGTTATTTTATAACCAATATTGTTGAAGAACTCGATTTTAATAACTTTAAAAAGTTAAAAGTTTCATTTAGTAATTATAAAAAGCTCAGGATGACTCAGGTCAGTTTTTGGTCTTTCAGAACAGTTTTTTTGACTCAAAGAGTGGAAAACCTGTAGTAAGGTGGAAACAACTAATTTGACTAGACATTCTGGATCTTGTAATGAAGATTAAAAAATCAAAGGTCCGAGGTTTAATTGACGGGGATTTAAAATTTACTCTAGATATTCTTGGGTTTGTAATAAAGAGGGGATTGTTTTTTGATAAAGAAGCGATTATTAGAATGAGTTTAGGAAACCCTGATGTAAACCAATATGTATTGTAAAATTTAGAAAATGGTGCAAAAAATACTTTGAATATCATATATTCAGTATCATAAAGCAAATGTAATTTTTACCAACATAGAAAGCTCCTGATGTACTATACGAATGAGTAATAACTCTTACAAAAAATCATTTTAATATCTAACAAATATTTTTATAACTTTGTTCTTTTTTATTTTGTTCATAATTTTAAAGCTTGTATTTATCTTTGTTTAAATAATTTTCAAAGTTCAAATATGATTTATATTTATTCGAATTACTTATAAACATTAAGGTGAAATACTTTGAAAAATTAATTAGTGAGTTCGTATTTATTGAAAATAAAAACAGAAACTTTGAGACTAACTTAAAATTTTAATTAGGTGTTAAGAATATTTAGGTTATCACGCTAATTCTTTGTTTAACTTTGTTTGTATTACGCCTTTTCACTGCAGAGCAGCTCACCAGACACAAAAAAAAGGTGTAAAAAAAAATACAGAGCGACGTACTAAAATAGAGTTATGAATAAGCATTATTATTTTATAAATAAAAATTAAATACGAGTTTAACTTATCATATAATTTTCAAAAATCTGAAGACAAAGACCTTCATTCAAAAAACTAATACAAAATAAAATTAATTATACAGTATCTTATTGGTAAGTTTATCTTTTTGTCCCAATTTATTTTTTTTACCAAAATCTTCTTTGAAAATAATTATATAAAATCAAAAGTCTCGGATTTATGGCGTGTTTATACTGAAGCCTGTGCAACCCTTGAAAATACAACTTTTGATTATTCAATGAAAACTTTGTTTAATCACTATTTACTTATTTTAATAGATTTACTTGTACTTTTCTACTTTGTGTTGAACATAAGAATGAAAATAACAAAACTAAACGAAAACATTTAATGTTATCAAAAAAAAAATGCTGTGAGCTTATTACAAAAAAAAAGTTTTACTATGCTTTAATAAACTTAATACTTTAGAATGTCTGTTTGCACAAATAAACTTCTAACTAATATTCAACTAGATATTGAAGTTTTATTTTAAATTGCGTAGTTATTAAAGTTGAACTTTACTTTTTTAATTGTAGAAAGTAAATTTATAAAAGCAGACATTTGTTATTCATAACATATATCAGCTAAAAAATGGTTAAAATAAAGTTGATTCTCACACATCTTTTACAATGATATTTTTGTTTTATTATTTATCTATTTTTAAGTTTTGATTCTTACAGTTGACCAAAACTGATCATGTCATTTTAAGTACTCAACTATAATATCGGTATATTGAAATTTCAAAGTTTTTTTGAATTGTCATTTAACTAAAATAATTTATTATAATCTTATATTTTTAGAAAATTGAATACTCATAATGATAAAAAAGTAAACTTTTTATTGTCACGGTTCAAATTAAATTAGTTGAATTAAATTATTCAATTTTTGTTTTGTTTTCATATTTTATTAAAAATTTATTACCTATAAAAATAGATTTACTTAAGTTTTTTTTAGTTCTTATATAAAACTTATAATTTGTTTTTGTTTTAAAAGTTTTACCAACAGTTAATATATACTAACACTGTCTACAAATAAAAAATAATTATTTGTTAAGTTTTATAACTCTTGTCTCTAATTCGGGGATCGGCAGCCATTTATAAGTAGCGGGAAAATCATTTATTGAAAAAGTAGGTTGCAGGCTGCACTTTATGGAAAATTTTTTTCGTGGGCACCAATTACTTAAAATAATAACAGGAAAAATGAAAATATTTTTTTAAATCGAGATATGGCAAATTATTAAATAAAAAACACTATAGTTTAGAATTATTAGATTTAAACTATGTATAAACGAAAAATTTTAGTAATTAATTATTTTTTACTTTTAAAAGTATGTTTAAAACAAGCAGCATAAAAAACATACATAAAAAAAAAACTTTTTATGACAAATTGGTTTTATTTTATTTAGTGAAGAAAGAATTGAAAAAATTGAACAGAACAGATTTAAAAATAGAAAAAAAGCTTTCATTAAGAAAGGTTTAGCCTTTTTTTGGCTTTTAACTCTACTATAACAAATATTTTATATAAATTGAACCAACACTTCGCTTAAGTAACAGTGTCTGAAATAATAACATAATGTAGTTTAAGATGGCTGACAAGCATAAAAAAGAAAACTTTGGTACTTGGTTAAGATTTTTTAACACTTTGTATTTAACATGCTAAAATGTAGCCTTGCAAAACTTTTTGGTTACAAGGGTGAACTATTTTTTTTTTTTTTTCATTTAAATAGTTGTTGTTAAAATGCACAGAAATCAACTCGAAAAGATAAAGTGACATGACATAAAAACAGTATAAAAAGTTTTCACTGTTAAATAAACTTATCACATTTTAATGTCCTTAATTTTTAAGAAATAAGTGGAAATTGGTAGAACAAAAGTTGTGTTTATATAAATAAACAAATACAAAATTTTGAAATGTTAAAAACAAAAAAAAATCAACATAATTCTTTGAAAAAAATTTCATACCAATCTCACAGATGCTTATGATCTCAATTGCCACTAATCACACTAAACTGTAAAAGCTTAAAAAGTTTAAGCCTCATCAATAACCACACTATTCATACCCATCAAAATAAAACTCAATCATGAGTTTAAAATACTTAAAAGAATTACGGTACAAGATAACAACTTAAAACATAAAACGTATGTAAACCTACAATGTAAAACTATTAAGTAGAAATAAGTTTTTATTTACTAGTATAATAAATATCATTATAAGTAAATTAGCCTTTAAAATCAAGTAGTTTACAGATATATTTGTTGATAAATACGATTAACATGGTCCACTAAACGTGTAAGGCTTATTTACATCATAGCCATCAACACTTAATATAAATATATGGTTTAAAAAATATTTAATAATGAAATTAATAACGAGAGAATTAATTTTAAATAATTGGATAACGATTTTTGTTAAATATATTCGTTATAGAAAAAAAAATTAAAATAAATGTATCACTAAAATAAATGAACTAAATATTTTGATAAAAGAAACTCATTAATAAAATATGGTAAAAAATTAACTTTTAAGAAAGATTAAGTTCTTTTGTCAAACACAACTAACAATAAAATTATTCTCACAAACATCAAACCAGTCATACTTATTCAAATAAATCTTCAATCGCTCAAATCGCTTATACTCACACATCACGGTAAAGCAGGGTTTCCCGAACTAATTTTTTAAATCACCCACTTGGCAGAAATAAAAAAAACTAACTGCCTGTTTTAATTATATATAGCCTCTTTACAGATTAATCAATTTTTTGCCCCATTGCTAGCCAAAATTGTCACAAGGGTAGTTTTAACCATTTTAGGAAACCTTGCTATAAAGGTTTTTAAAACTAAGTCACAACAAAGTTCCAAAACTCACACTTCTCAATCACACTCGTACAATAAAAACATCTCAAACACTTTTATTGTTTTTCAATCAAAAATGTCGTTTACAATAAGCCTCAAACACACTCAAAAAGCGAATAGAAATAACTTTTGATAAGATAATAATTTAAGCAACTGTTCAAAAAATATTCTATTCATAACTGGTTGGTTGGGAATGGATTCGTCTTTCCAAGTGTTCTTCACCACTCGTATTTGGGTTTTCGCTATTTCCTCTTGAAACCCCAGTATGATTGTTGCTTACCAATGTTAAGCAATCAACGGTGTTTGTCCTGTTTTTATTTGAAAAATCTTCATACAAACCTTTTGTCTTTGTTTTTACTTGTTTAGGAAAACCATGAAACTAAATATATACTGTGAAAATTATTTTTTCAAACTACTATGTATCATTAGGTAAAAGTTGGTACGAGTATTTTATATACAATTTGAATAGTACGAAAATAGTTTAAGCATTTTAAAACTACCTGCTCCTTACAGCAGTTGACACTGTTTCTTGGCTATCGCTCAAAGGCACCGTTACTTCTTCTAAATCGACTTTAACTTCATCTTCTTTTTCATGATTAAAATACTTAAACAGCTGGTAAAGTAACAGTGCAGTTACAGTTAAAGCTATTAACATGATTAAAATGATGCAAATAGTTCGGTTTATCAGAATTTCTTGGTGTAGCATCTCGTTTTGTTTTTGTTGATTATTTTTTCCGATAACATACGGGTATCCTGTAACAAGAACTATTAATTTCTATATTTCGTGAAACTTTATTATTTTTCGTAATGAGGTATTTTATTGTCATGTAGCATTTAAATTTAAAAAAAATTGAATCTAAATTGAAACAAAAAAAAAGTAGAAATTCTTACTTTAAGCTATTTTGATAAAACATTAGCTGAAAAAAAACGGTTTCAAGGTATTTCAATCAACAAACCAGGGCATTTTTTAACACAGTACTGATCAATTTGAGTGCACAAAACGTCACAGCTGCGACATTCTCCCTCCTCGTAATACTCAGTGACGTCACAACTAAGTTGCTCGCTGTTGAACTGCTTGATCTTCAGGTTGATGAAGTCAGAAAGTTCCCGTTGCGGCGGGATTCTATTTGCCGATGACGATTGTAACGTTATAAGAAGGAAAGATAGAATGAGTGGCAGGTATTTCATTGTAAGTTTACACAGGTCTGAAAATATTTAAAATTTAAATTTTTGATTGAAAAAAAAGTAACATTTGAAAACTAAACTAAAAAACAAAAGTATTTTATCATAGTACCAAAAGTTGTATAATCATTTGTTTAAGATAAGTAAAGCATTTGTAGTCTTACATTTTGGGTATACAACTTTTATAGAGACAAATATAAAGTCGATATTATTTCACAAGTTTAAATAAAAGGGCATAATAAAAATTTGTGTACACGGAAGCCATTATGAAACTGTTTTTTTTTTTAACTTGAAATACATCAACTTTACCTATGGCTTATAATTTGGAATAGCTATATATTATTACAACTTTTTAAAAGTCTAAGTTTAACCTTAGTTTACACTCTCTCAGCTTTAATAACATGACTTATTTAAAAAAGCATTTGTTATATTAATGCAATTTTAGCATACTGTTTAGTGTATATTATAAGAATTGTACGTAATTATCCCTACTGTTAATTTTAAAGTTTTTTTATGCATTCCACTCAACAAAACTACACTTGTAAACACTTAAAAATTACAACTAACTCACGTGTATAAAATTTACTATAATTTTTTTTTTTTTTTACTATGTGGATATTTTGAATGGTTTATGAAAAAGAAGAAGCTTTCTTCCTGAAAAGCATTAAAGATACTCACAAAAAATTTGACAACTTTTTAGTAATAATAAAATCGTCATTGGAAATAAAAGTATTTGTTATTTAAAATTCTGTGTTAAATGCATTTTTTAGCAAACTGTTTTGTCGGCCAATTACAACCTAATAAACATTAAAAAAAGAATTAACAACAGTCTTAAAAATTTTTTTTGAAATTTTTCGTTAAGATTTTAAATATTAATCACTACTCCTTTACATAAAAAATTTTATTTCAATAACACTAAACTTACAACACATATTATTACAAATAATCAAATAAAAATAAATCTTTTTATTTGCATTTAAAAACTTTTTATTTGGTTTTTCAACTTAAGTATTTGTCAGTAAAATTTTATTTTATTTTTATATTCTAAAAACAATTGAGTTTTAGAACACTTTTTAATTTTTCGTTATTCAAGTATAAAGTATACCCCTAAAAAAAGTACAAACTTACATAACATACACTTTGTCACTATTGTTATTATTCAAATAAAAATAAGTTAACTGTATGTGAAAAAAACCTAGTTAAGTTTAAAACATAACAAAAACAAGTATGAAAACACCAACACTTTTGTGATTATTACGTTTGCAATATTTAATAAAAACAAAGAAAAGTTCTATATGGTTCTAAAACATTACAAAATTATTATTTGAAGTAATAACTAAAGTTAAATTGTAGTAAATGATTACTAATCTTCTAATATGTAAACTGTACAATTAGAAATGTATTTTATAACATTGAAATACCTTAACAAAGACAAAATAATAGTGTATAAAAATAAGTAGTCTGCTTGCAATCTATTAATTCAAATTGTATTAGTCGCAACCTGCATTTAATTTTTATGATTTACTTACCAAAACAAGCAAAAGTTAAATACTTAACGTTTTAGTCGTTTACACAAACAAAGTACAAAGATCTAGATGACAAAAAGAATATTGCGCTTTCGTTTGTTTGGAAGAGAAAACAAAAGTCGCGTGGTTTTTAAAACAAATAAAATTACGAAATGTTTTATCTGCGATGTAGCTAGACTTTTACTGAAATAAGTATAATAAAAAAAACATTATTTTTAAAGGTTTCCTACAAAACCACATTATATATGAACCGTTACTTTTGAAAGTATCTAAAAGTTACTGTTGAAAAGGATTTTGTTGTTTTACTCTAACAAACCATTTTATCAACAAAATGTTTTCTTCAAATTTTGTAATAACAACAACAGCCTTCCCAAAAAATAGTACTAATAAAATCTTTATTATAATAAGAAACATTAGCTGTGATACTTATATTTAAAACTGTTACAAAATATCCAAAAAAAAGTTTAGTATTTAATCCACTTGTTTTATGCTTAAACAAAAATGAAAGGAAAACAGTTTGAAGCAGTTATGATTTATTATAGTAAAAAAACAAAATCATTTTCAACAGTAACTTTTAGATACTTCCAAAAGTAACGGTTCATATATAATGCTGCTTTAAAAAGTATCGAAATTTTTAAACGATCTTTTTTCTAAGCTGCCAACTTTGTTCATGTTACATATCTCAAGCCATGTTCACTAAATACCTTTATAAAACAAAAAGGTAATTTTTAAGTTTATTCTTGTTCTATTTGAAATATTTCTTGCTAACCTATAAAGTAGTATTTTCTGAGCATAAATTTTTTATTGGGTAAATACAGCAAGCCCCTTTTTACTTTTTAGGTAAGTATTTTCAGTCATGCATTGTATTATTTTGTTTTCAAAACAATTGAAAAGTAGTTAATTCAAAGTATTGCATTAAAAAAGTGATTACTTTTATAAAAATGTTTAGGTGAGCTACAATCAAAACGTCTACTTATTGACAAAAGTTTTCGGAAAATCACGCTAAACCCATTTGGGTAAGGTATGAAAACTATCAAACACTAAGATGCAAAATTTAAAATAACTGTTTCGTATTTCCTTTTATTCGACAAAGTAAACAAAATATACGTAAATAAAAAAATACGAATTTCCTTATTTAGCCTACCTTATTTGGTAGCATTTATGTTTTAATTACTTAACACTTTGATTAGAGATGATTTCAAGCCGTCATAAAATCGTAAGGTAAACAAAACACTCCTATTTCATGTGTTTATCAGTGTTGCGAAATAACACTAGGTGGATATTTTGCTGCGAGATTTTTGATTCCTACTAGTTGAACGAACAAAATCTTGTTAGGAGATACTAAGAATTACAATAAATTTGTAACATTTTGGGTTGAAAACATTTAACAATTTATTTTTACAGCTTAATAGTTATTCTTTCAGACATGTTTTATACTAGTATTTTAGTAAATCAAAATACTTTAATTTAAATCTATCATGTATAATTGATTTTATCTTAGATTTATTTTATTAAACAATCTTTTACGTGCGTTAAATTCATATCAAAAAGTTAAACGAAGTTACCATTTTTGTAAAGTAATTCTGAATAGTTTACAAACTAAGACTATTTTTTTTAATAAATAAAAAGTAATCAGACTCAATATTGTTAATGATTACAAATAATCACAAACAAACTTGATTTTTTAATGTGTTGCTCAAATGATATATTCATTAATTTAATTAAATATAAATACAAGCACGCACCAAATTTGTTTATAGTTTTTTAAAAACTCTGTATGTATTAAAGATCATCACTGGGAAATAAACAACTAATAAATCTTTTTGGACAAATGAACAAAAATTACCAATGCTATTTAGTTATTTTTTTACACTACCTTTGCACTATAAACTAACAAAAAACTCATTATACCAATACACTACTAATAAGCCAATTCAAAAAAATATCTAGAACGTTCTAATGAACTTTGAAACGAGAGACAACAACAAAAAAGTTTTAGAAGCTTATGAAAAAAAAATTCACCCAAGGGTAAGACTCAAGGTAAAATAAAGTAATCTTTTGTTACGATTCATTTAACTAATCAGCATGATTAAACAACCAACATTTTTTTTGTCTTTCTATTTCAATTTAAGATTTAATTCTATTTATATTGTTTGCACGGACTAAGAACTGATGAACTATTTTAGGTGAAAAAAGTTATAACTATACAGCTAAACGTTTAAACTAATGTTTTTAAAACTAAACCTGGTGTGTAAAACATTAAAACAAAGTTTAAGAACTTAGTTATTTTTAAAAGTATGTTTAAATTGGTAAAACAATTTCTGTGAACTATTAAAGAACAAAATACATATTTCGAAATTTAGATTACCAAATTACTTTGCTTGGCAAACATAAGAACGTATGATCAATGTTTAGAGAAAAAGTTCAATGCAAATAAAACTACAAAACATTTAGGTGTAGACATAGTTTGTAATTTTTTTTAAATCAGAAATGAACAAATTATGCTTTTTATGTCGTTTCGTGTTCTATATTAGACCTTACACTTGTGATTATGAGATAGTAACTAAATCTAAAACATATGTGCATGATTTATAACTAGGATTAAAATTTTAATGTCTTTATGGACCACTAAAATTTATTTTTAAGTAAAGAAAATGATATTTTTTCATTATATAAAGTTTCAACTGTTAAGAAAATGTTGTAATTTACAGAATCGATATTCATAACAATAAACTAAATGTTATGGTAACCTCTCGCTTATTTACGCACATTGTGTCCACAGAAAAAATGTGTAAAGATACGAGAGATCGTAGAGATACGAGAGGTACGAAGTATACTTACTATAATGGCTGTTTTTTGATATTGCTTCTAGTTAAAAGCCGAATTTACCACTTTTAATAATTTGTTTAATTCATTTATAAATATGAAAACAAAAGATAAAACTATACATATATTTAAAAAAATGATTTAAATCTATATAAAATAATTAAACTTCTAGAAAAATTTTACTAATCTTAATAACAAGTAGATTTTATCTTTGTCTTTATTTATTTTTGACTTATTTGATACTTAACATTTATATTCTATTGTACTTAGAAAATTCAATTTATAGTTAAGCATTTATTTACAGTTAAGAAATGGTGTTGTGTCTATATTAAAATTTGTTTAATAGCCTTTTACAAAAATATACATTCGGTGCTGTAATGGATTTCTTATTTTGAACAAAAGTATATAAGATATAAGAAAAATGTTAAATAAAAATTGTTTATGTTACTACAACTTTTTTTAGTTTGACCTTTGCCCTCATAAGGATAAACTTAATTTTAATCTCTAACTGTTAACAAAATTTCTGATATACTGAGGTATAACTAAATGTTTAACAAGAAGTCAAGGAACATAAGTTTACAAAGTCTAAAGATATAGAGAGGTGAGTTAAATTCAAAAACATATTTTGAAATAAAAATATACAATAAACATTATTTGTGCAAAATTTGAAAAAGTTAAAATTTTAATTTTTTGAATTTTTTAGAATTCTAAAATGCGTAACTAAACGAAAGTGCGTAACTTCATGAGTGAGTAAAGATGCGAGATATTACTGTATATACTATTTTTTACATGCATTTTAAAAACTCAATTCGTTGCTTATTGTAAAAAAGTTATTTATTGTACTGGAACTTACAAAAAATTAAAGTACAACATATTGATATTTAGCGTGTTGTTTGTATATTACAAATAGTATGTTTTTCGATTAAGTTTATCAACAAATTAAGTTATCTACAAATTTCATACAATTTAGTTTGCTCAAAAAGTAACAATGTTAAAAGATTACTAACCAAATAAGTATAATTTTGTGAAACAAATAAAAACTTTGACTTTCTTAAATTAAATTAAAGTTATTTTAACTTCAATTTTAGTATAGTGAAGTACACAAAGTGAACTTTACAAAGGTTTTTTCAAACACTTAGAATAAAAGTCTAAAACTGAATCAAAGGTAAAACAAAACAGGTAAAAACTGAATTAAAGCAGTAAAACCAAATTAAATTTTCTCTTAGGCTAGTATTTTTCACGGTTTAAAATGTAATATGTTATTGAACACGATAAAAAATCATCACTCAAATGTTTTTGTCAAAGGATGTGGTTAATAGAAATTCTTTGTAACAGAATAGAAAAAAAAAATTAAGAATCGGATTTTGTCTAAGCTTTGCTTCATATAAAAAAGATTAAATTAAAGCAATAAAGCTTTTATTTTTAATTGTTAATATAAAAAGCTTCATAAATATATGTAAGTTAAATTACTTTTATTAAATTGTTTCTTTTTCAGGAAAAATTGAATGTTTATTGTTAAAAATGTAAACAAATAGTACACTTTTATTAAATCAATGAATCAAAACAAAACTCCAATTTTAACCTATGCATTTTTGTGCAACTTACGAATTAAAAATATTTAAATGCCTGTCTGTCTAAACAAAATCCTTAGTTTAAATTTTTATTTAACCGTAAATTTGTGTTGTTTTAATCAAAAAATTTGAAAACAAAATAATCATAAGCTAACCAGCAAATTTGATTACCATTTTAACTCTTTTTTACTACTTATTTTTGGACAAAATTATTTTTTAATCACGCATCTTGATACGTTACTTTGTTGCCATTATTGACAGGAAATTTCAAGCAACGGTAGCAATCTATAAGTGTAAAATAAACTACAAGATGCGTCACTAGTTTTATTTTGTTAATTTAAATACTTAGATTAGACTTTTACTAGTCAACTTTACAGTCAGATTTACTTAAAAAAAACTCCAAGGTCGATTTAAAAAAAAATTTTAACTGACCGATAAATGTCAAAATGTGTTTAAAAGTTAAACTATCACAAACATTTATTTAAGAAGTACCAGTGGTGTTGCATGGTATTATAACAGAAGATTCGGAGAATTTAAAATTTACCCAAAATTAAAACTTTAGTTTTAAACTAATTCAAGACCTTTTTATATTACTACCACATCAATTCGTTAATGTAACAAAATGTTTGTTTGATAAAAAAAAAACGAAGTAACCATAAAGAATATACAAAAAATTAAAATTTCTTGTTGTTTATAACTAATTTCTATCAAAAAAAAACTTTGCTGGTCCTGCTCGAGTTGTCTCTGCTCGAATTACTCCTGCTCGAGTTGCCCCTGCTCGAATTTTCCCTGTTCAAGTTCAACTTGTCACTACGTGTCTTATTTTTCTCACGTTTTTCAACAATTTTCAACAACAAAAATTTTCAACAACGCAACATCTTGATTTTTAATTAATTTGGTGCTTAAGTTAAATCAGCTACAGCATAAGGTTATTTAAAATGCTTTGAATTAAAAATTAAGTACATTAAAAAACTGCTGTAACATATTGAGCTTGCAACTCTAAAGTTCAAACCCACGCGTCGCCTCTGGTAGGCAGGCAGTTGGTGGTCACGGGCTAAACTTTAAAAAAAATGCGGGTCGTAGTTGTTTTTATTGTTCATAAGAAACCCAAAATATTCTCTGTAAGTTTCAAACCTATCGTAAAATTTGCCTAAAACATTTTTTTCTTTTAATTTCAAGTTCCAGATATACTAGTGTATTTGCATGCCTTGTTTGCATGTTCTCGGACCGCATGTTTTACCTTTAATGGACCGCATCCAATTTAAAATGAAAACATGCTCGCAGGTCGCACTTTTACCCTTTAGGGACCGCATGTGGCCTGCAGGCCGCATTTTGCCGACTTTTGCTTTAGCTTATAGTTTTTATTTTCTTAAAGTATCAATCTACGGTAAATGCACAACTTTCTTTTTGCAGTTTGTACAAATAGTAGTTAATTAAAAGTATTTAGGTACATGTTTCAAAATTATAATTTGTTATGTCGAATATTCAAGTTTTAGTCAACAGCTATTGTGTACTTTCACTATCTTTTAAACTAAACAATAAAAAGAAAATTTAATATTTGTTTAGACCAGGGGTCGGCAGGCAGTTGGTGCTCGAGAGCCAAATTTCAAGTTTTCAAAATCTTCGCGGGCCACAGTTTTAGTTTTAGTGATA